>NC_138768.1:605142952-606630452 GCF_965119305.1 Pelophylax lessonae | reverse complement strand
AGGCGTAGGTGTATAGAAAAGCAAGTGTCATTCATTGATTCAAATTGTGCAACTATGTTATTTACACAAAAGCATATATTTTAATTGTGGTATAAATTGTTTAATTATAAAAGACAATTGTGTTTGCTGGCTTTTTATTTTGTTTCTTATTCCTTTTTATGTTAAACAATGTTAGGAAGCTGGAATGATTTCATGTGTTTTTGCAACAGATGTTATTCTCATTCTCTCTCTCTGCTAGGTACATTTTGTATGCCCAGGGACTTTTGTCATTTGGAATATACGTCTTGTTACACTGAGCATGCTCAAATACTTTGCTATTTGACATCTGAAATTAAATGATAGATAATGCACTCCTTGCTCTCCATCTCACATACATCTTAACCCCAAACTCTCACAGCTGTCTTCGCAAACCACACAATACCATTGCTCATGCAAATTTAAAATCAATAACAATTTGGTGTGTTGTTTAGTATTTACAAATGATAAGCTTTTTCACCATAAAAATGAAATATGTGTACCAACATCATTCATACAATTCAAAATGTAATTACCAACATTCAGCGGGTAACATCACTATTCTACGCTCACAAAACAATATTCAAAAAACATCACAGAGTAAATCAAGAAACAGAATTCCTGACTGATGGAATTACACCACCTATAGGTAAATGCCCCAAGAAATTAAATTTTTGCTTGTAGGAGGGTTCCACCACCATTGCAAGTTTTGCCATATGTGTTCCACGGGCAAGGACAAGAAGCAGGCTTGTGATTTCCACACCAGCACCAATTGCATCCTCTTACCAATAAAAAAGACATGCCCAGCCTTGGACCCAGATGGCATATCACAGAAACAGGTTGCTCAATGGCACTCAGGACTTCCGGGGTACATCTGCATTGATTAACTTTAGGCACCCCAGGGACTTAGGGCTGTTTAACACCACAGAGATGGAGACTCCATGTTTGTGGTAGCACAGTGGCTAAATGGTTAGCGATCCTGCCTTGCAGCACTGGGGTCATTGGTTCGAATTACCAAACCTTCCACTACCTAGCTAGAAGTTTATTTGTTGTTTCATTTTCACAAGGTATTATATTTCTGACGGGTTTCATATAATGGAAAACCAAGAAATGACATTCTAAAGAAAGCCGCTGTGCTTTTGCATCCAATCTACAACTCTGTGTTTGTGGGCAGATATGTGTGATCCTGCACTCCTATTTGAATGTTGTATGCTGATGATGAATGAAAAATGTGTTTGGTCAACAATTTGAGGTAAGCAGCCCTCACAGACTTGTCATTTTCTGCTTTGTACCCTCCGCATGCCTAACAACTTGCAACTTGAAGGCCTCATGCACACTGGATGTTTTTAAAGCTGCTGTTTTTTTTTTTTTTTGCAACCAGTAAACTCCCAAGCATGTTATCCTATGTGTCCATGCACACACAGGGTGATATCAGCAGTTTTTGGCAGGGGCATTTTCTGGCTGTAAAAAAAATCCTAGAACTAGTGGGTTTTAGGAGGCGTTTTTCAGCTGTAAAAATGCTCTAACTCTGGTAAAAGCTGAAAAACGCTGAAAAATACAGCTATTCGGTGTGTATCAACGTTTTTGAGCCATAAGCTTTTGTGGGAGTATAGTTCTAAAAAAAATGCTACAGCTGAAAAAAAAAACGCTGAAAACTGCTGCTGCAAAAAAGCTGAAAAACGCCTTCTACATCTACAGCTTTCTACTGACATTTTGATAATGTCCAGTGTGCATGAGGCTGAATAGTTTTGTTTTTGTTATCAATGATCATGGCCAGAGCCTAGGAAATGATTGGAATGTAGTCAGTGTGAAACCACAAAATAGTGCCGTGTCCCTAAAATATGAAGAATATAGAAAATCCCCTATGGGTGGGACCTTAATGGCAAACATATATAGGACTCCTGGGGTTCTACAATAGGAAAAAAGCTTGGGTGTAAATCTGTAATCATTTCGCAGAGTAGGTCTTTTATCTATGAGCATGTATTAATGCAATAGTTACAGGATTCACAGATGAAAGTTCTTTGTATTTGCCACGTTGACCCTGTGTTTCCCCTTTATACTCACTTTTGACAAGTTTGTCGCCTAAGGAAATGGATTTCCTAAATGTGAATTGTGGTGCCTGGGGGACTAGATGTCCAACATTTGGGTCCATGGTTAGAACAGGCCAATATTTGTTAATGATTTTTTTGACTTGCAGATGCTGATTGGAAAATCTAGTGATGATCCTCAGAGATGTTTCATAATTTTTTGGTTTGGGGAAATATAATAATCTTAGCTCGGTTGAAAGCTTTTTTTAAATAGGTGTGTGAGTATTAGTGATGAGCCGAACAACCCCCGTTGTTCGGTTCGCACCAGAACACCACGAACAGGAGAAAAGTTTGTTAGAACAATAAAGTCTATGGGACTCGAACATATAAAATCAAAAGTCCTCATTGTAAAGGCTTAAAGGCAACTTATTGCCCAAAAAAAAGTGTATGGGGGTCTGGGTACTGCCCTGGGGGACATGTACCAATGCAAAAACTTTTTTTAAAAAACAATAGTTTTTACAGCAGCAGTGATTTTAATGATGCTTAAAGTGAAACAATAAAAAGGAAAAATTAAATCTCATGACTGGGGAGTCCCCTTAACCACTTAAGCCCCGGAGGATTTTCCTGCTCAAAGACCAGGGCCTTTTTTGCGATTCGGCACTGCGTGACTTTAACAGACAATTGCGCGGTCGTGCAGAGCTTTACCCAAATTAAATTGACGTCCTTTTTTCCCTACAAACAGAGCTTTCTTTTGGTGGTATTTGATCACCTGTTGAGTTCAAGCCCTTTACGTTCCAAGAAAGAACCTTCAAGTCCATGATCCCCAACACAACCGAGGACAAGAACCAGTCCAAAATGGCGCGGGGGGGGGGGGGAGATAGGAAAGGGAAGATAAAAAAACCCAAAGAGGAGGGGAGGGGAGGAGAGGAAAAGTCAGGAGGAGAAGATAGACGAAGAAAGAGTGCAAGAGAGCGAGAAAAGAAAAAGAGAAGAAAAAAAAAAAAGAAGATACGAAATAGAAATGGAGAGATTTAGACTACCAAGAAATCTCTATAGAGATATTCGTCTGCCACCAGGGCAAAGACGGCCTAATGGAGGAAGTGGCAAAGCACAGTTAGGCTCAAAGCCCCGGCCATTCGGCTTCCCCGGGAGAAAATGCTTAGCCCAGGGGCCACAAAAAGAAAATAAATGAACAAAAATAAAAAAGGGAGTTGTGACCAAATGACGTGGCACCCAACATACACGGGAAATACCAGATCATGTGCAAAAGAGTAGAAAAAAGGCAAATCAATAAGGCAACAAGTGAGCAAGAGAACCATAAGACCAACATAAATCTGCAGTCTTGAAGAAGGGAACTAAGCACCCAACCCACATCATAATCCCAACCAGAGCAGCTCGGCCAGTGCCAGGGACCCACCAACCTCCGATCACCCACACCAACGGCGGTGACAGGGGACCCTCCTGTGTTCCACCCTAAAGCAGAGCCTCCGTCTCATGGGGGAATAACGGTGCCAATGTATGGAACGTGATCCACGGAAGGGCTCATCCCCAGAACCGGCCGAGCCGAACCATATCTCCACCCATTAATAATACTGAGAAAAAAATAAATAAATAAATCTTCCAAAGCAATGGACATAGTACATCATATAAGAGGAGCCGCACCCGAGCAAAGAGCCGGCGTATGGTAAAAATGGCCCAAAAAAAGGGGGGGGCCCCCTTTTATAGCGGGTGGAGAAACCAGTCAAGTTTAACATCCAGCAGTGGTGGGTATGAACATCCCCCTTCCAAAGGCCCCAGGAGATTCACTCAAAAAAAAAAAACAGAGCGATCCAGGACGTGTAGCCCCAACATGAGCAGCCAAAGACAATCTTTGTATGGTGTGGGCCTTCTGGAGTCCCGGCGTCTGCCCCTCCATGGCGGTTGTATCAGTCCTCACGAGGGCCGCCTCTGGATGTACTGGGACAAGGCTCTATGGCGCCCGCCGCTGTAAGCCAATTAGGCACCTGCATGGGTTCCATTTCAGCAAACTGGAATAGGTCAGGAAGGCCAGAAGGGTGACGTAGGTAGAAGGATCTATTGCCATTTTTCTCTATGACAGGGGTGACCCCATTTGTAAGTGAGTCCCTGTTCCCCAAGCTGCTCAAGCAAGGGTTTAAGGGTTCTGCGCATTTGCAGCATTTTGCGGGAGACATCCAGCAGCAGGTTGACCGCGGCCCCATCAAACTCCAAAATGCCCACCTGCGATGCCCGCTGGAGGACTTCCTCCTTAAGGTTATAGGAATGTAGACAGCATTGCACATCTCTGGGTCTATCAGAAGCTGCGAATTGAGCACCCAGGGTCCTGTGAACTCTGTCAATGACAATGTCCATCTCAGGGGGTCGATCCAGGTACGTGTTAAAGATGGAAGTCAACTTGGAGCGAAGCGCACCCTGGTCAAACGTCTCCGGGATCCCACTAAGTCTGATGTTCTGTCGCTGTCTGCGATTCTCCAAGTCATCCAGAAGCAGCTGTAAATTGGTAACCTGGTCAGTCAGATCGGTATGGGAGGATTGTAAAGCCTGGACAGCTTGGAATGTGGTCCCACATTCCTGTGTCACAGCAGTGACCTTGGCATCCAGATCTGTGACCTCTTGTTTGAGGCTCATCACCTCCCCCCTCAAAGCTGTCTCGACCCTATTAGCCAGGGATTCAAAGTCTGCTCTTGTGGGGAGTTGCTGCAGAAACATCCATATGGCTTGGTCTGACTGTGGGGTTGAGAGGGGCACGCTGGGCTGACAGGCAGTCACAAGTGTACTCACTGCGTAGTGTGAAGCAGGCATCTGGATCATGCAGGCAGGGAGAGAGGCCTGTGTGTGCCCTGCAGAGGAGAAGGCAGCTGGTGAGCCTGAAAGATCCACCCCCCTCAAGTTCTCTTCCTCATCCAAGCCCAGGGAGACAGGTCACTCGGTGGAGAAAAGGGGGGCAATTGATGGTCGTCCTCCTGCATGTCCCGCCGGTCCGCCGCTGCATCGCGCTGTGGCTGTGATGAGGAAGCAGGGCGCCGGCGCCATCTTGGCCGCGTCTGGAGTGGAGGCCGCCGGCTGAAGTGGTCACAGGAAGCGATCCATGGCATGAAACACCCCCCGCTGTGTGACTCGGAATGTCGGGGAAATCCTGGGGCCGGTGTCGGCGGCAGGTAGGACTGGAAATGTTATTTTAGTAGGCTGAGAGGAAGCCGCTGACCGGTAGCTCCAACAGGAAACGTCTTCACGCGGCCATGCTTAAACCACACCCAGAAAGCCAGTTTTTGACAAGTACTTTATTAAAAAAATAAAAACAATAGTGTCCCCCGATGTAAATCAATCGTCAATCACGTTGCCTGCCGCCGCACCCAAAAAATAGAAAAAAAAAAAGAAGCTCTTGCCTCTTCAGACGCTTTCCACGTAATGAGCTGTTTGAGCTGTGACAGCTCTTTTATAGGAATCTGACATCACGAGCGCCCCATAATGCACTGCTCAGGTGCAGTGAATAAATTACTGATGTCACGTTAGAAGGGGCAGTGCCACCGGGAGGTGTCCCTTCCCTATAAAAGAGCTGTGTCAGTTCCAGCAGCTCATTACGCCTGAAGCGTCTGAAGTGGCGGGAGCATTTTTTTTTCTTTTCTATTTTTCGGGTGCAGCCCAATTTGTTTGTGTGTTTAGCGAATACACGAAAACCCGATGTTCGAGTTGAACATAAGCTCATCCCTAGTGGGTATTCCCTCTGCAGTAGTCTAGTTTTAAGTTTGTTAGCTTCTAGCTTAAAGGATTCATCAGAGCAATTGCGTCTGATTCTAAGATATTGACTGTATGGAATTGAATTGATTAGTGGTTTTGGATGAAAGCTGGTGGCATGTAGTATATTATTACCTGCCGTGTCTTTCCTGTAGAGACTACTGCAGAGGGTGTTGTCCACACCCCACATCCAGAAAGGTCACTTTAGTGGAGCTTTAAGACATAGTAAAAGATAGATTAAAGTCATTCCTCTTCATGCTCTCCACACACTGCAACAGTAGATCCAAGGATCTGTTCCAGATGATGAAGATATCATCAATGTATCTGCACCAGGAAAGGATCTGGTCCGTGAACAGCGACAAGGCCTCATCCAACAGGAACATGTGCTCCCACTCCCCCAGGTACAAGTTGGCCTACGATGGGGCTCAAGTCCTCATCGCAACCCCCTGCACCTGGGGGTAGTGGGATCCGTTGAAAGTAAAAACATTGTGGGAGAGGAAGAATTCAAGGAGAGACAGAATGATCTCGTTTTAAGTCCAATCTTGTCCCTTGCATTGTAATATAATATGCCTGATGGCTGCAAGACCTTTGTTGTGAGGGATGGAGCTGTATAGTGTTTCAACATTTACAGTGACCAAGAGGGCCCCTTCTGGGATGGATAACTGGTCAATGATCTGTAAGAAATGTATTGTGTCACGTACGTAAGAAGATAGAGACATGACATGTGGTTTTAGACGTTCATCAACAAGTCTGCTAGGGTTTTCCGTTAGTTTCAAACTTTTTTGGTTCCTCAATTTTTTGGTTCCTCAAACCAGGCAAAAAAATTTGACTTTTTAAGGCAATTTTATACATTTTATGTATAAAATCGCATTTATAAAATGTATAAAATTGCCTAAAAAGTCAATTTTTTTTGCCTGGTTTGAGGAACCAAAAAAAGTTTGAAATTATAAACAAGGTATGTTGGCACACAATACTTACTAATAAAACCAAGGCTAGAAAGAGTATCACACAAACCCACAGGGTTTTCCGTTAGCGCCCCTCTACAGGAAATATTGGGCATACCTGGGGGATTGGAGGGATGTTTATGGATTTTGGGTAATGCATAGAAGGGTGGTACAATAGGGAATTTGGTTCTGATATAGTCCCAAGTCTTTTTGGGAATAATCCCATTGAGGTAAGCAAGGTCTACCAGCTCATAAAAAAACTTTATTGAATTTAGCCACTATGTCAGATGTTATGCGTCTATACCATGCATGATTTTTAAGTATTTTATTACACATGGAGATGTATTTGGTATTCTCTAACAAAACAATATTGCCTCCCTTGTCAGCAGGTTTAATTGTGATAGAGTGATTATCTGAAAAATGTTGCAAAGCCGCCAATTCGGCCTCACTAGTGTTGGAGTTCATAAGAGGGTGTGTTTTCAATGCCTCAACCTCCTTGTCTACTAGTTTAAGGAAAGAAACTACATTGGGATTAATACTGAGGGCGGGAAATTTGTCCGATTTATTCGTAAGTTTAGAGCTACTTTGGATTGCTGAATCATAAAAGTTGTCCGCAAGAGCTAAAAGTTGTGAGAGATCCACACAATCAATGAGATCGGATCATTCTTCTCTAATAAAGAGATCAAATGGTCAAGAGCTTCCCTCAGTATTATTACCCTGTTTCTGGTACATAGCCTTGAGAGTTAGTTTCCTCGCGAATAGCTGCAAGTCCTTTGTTCAACTTTTTGAGGTTCCTGTTGGGACAGAAACTCAAACCTTTTCCAAGGATACAAATTTCATCTTCAGTGTGTGTGAATAAAGATTGATAATATTGAAATCAGTGTGAGTATGTGTATTACCAAAGTCAACAGTTGATGTACAATTGAAGGATTCAAATGATGATTGCCCTATAGTGACATGGGGTGAGAGAGCAGAGTCTCTAAAAAAGAAGTGTCAGAATTGGTGACATTAGTGGATGGTGTGCTGACAGAGCATTGTTCAGTAGTTGAGCTCCCTGAATTAGGGGCTAGATGTGTGTTAGAGGTACCCATCATTGAAAGTGGTACATTACCTTGTACCCGAGGTAAGGAGGAAGAACACCCAGGTGCAGTGGATGAGCAGGAGGATGCATCCAGACTAGGTTTTTGTTGGCCGTCTGTTGATTTGTGGCATCACCATGATGCTGGCATTTTGTGCGTTGCATACCTTTCCATTTGTATGATGGCTGAGAAGTAACAGAAGAAAGACTTGAGGAAGAATTGGAGAGCATAGAATAATGTTTTTTATTAGAAAACTTATTATCAAAAGATTGATTCCTGTACTATCTGTACGCCTTCTTATCAATAAAAGTGGTTTTATCTCGCATGAATTTATTTTCTTTGTTGTCAAGAATATCTTTATTAAAGCGCTTAAGATGTTCTTTTAACTTATTTTCTTTTTCCTTGAACATTTTATGTGTTTTGTATGATACCATTTTTTTCACAGATAGTATTAATCTCTCCATCAAGAGATTCTGAGCATCTTGATATTCTTTGGTCAACAACTGCATCATGTTAAGGGTGCAGGTATGTAGAACCTGTTCCCATTCCCTTTTGAAATTATCGTCCAATCCTTCTTAAGTGGGGAATTTGGACTCGTAGTCCCAGGGGGTTCATATCTGCCTTAATGCAATCCTCAAAAGACTTAATGTGCCAGAAAAATTGTGATTTATTTTCTAGAGTTTTTGATAATCTAAAGAATAAGGAAGACAATTCGGATTTGACTACTTCATTCTTTCCAAAATCTTTGAAGAATCCAGACATAAGATCCCAATTTTGGCCTGTATAGGTAGGCATATTAGAGAGGAAGAGAGAAAAAAAGAGGGGGGGAGAGGGAAAGACACAAGACAAGCAAAATAACGAATGAATATTGTGAATTTAGTAAAGAGTATTGTTGGTAATTATGACAGAGGTTGCACTGACCATGCAGGGAGTGGTATTTGCTACCAGAATAGGAATAAATGGAATGTAGTCAGCGTGAAACCCCAAAATAGTGCTGTGTCCCTAAAATATGAAGAATATAGAAAATCCCCTGTGGGTGGGACTTTAATGGCCAATAAAGTCCCACCCATAGGGGATTTTCTATATTCTTCAAGCTTAGGAAATGTGTCTTTTTTTCTGTTTACACTGCACAAATACATATGCTGATGCATTCTTTCATTTGCCAAGAGTGTGTGTTTCTGATCCACAGGTGTGAGTTCTTAAGCCATGAAGAGACCAAATGAATTACACTAGTGGGCGTTTCCTTTACTGGGTGTGGTGCTGGCAATCCAACCCTATGTCATAAAAAGAGTACATACAGTTTTTTGGTGCAAAGCACCCGTGACCTGCGCTCGGAGTGGTGTGAACTTTAGTCCACCTTATTAAGGTATTAAGAGTACTTCTGTAGCTGTGGTCACGTCAACCCAGGAAAAATGCTACGGCCTTGCTGCCCCTTACACGACCAGGGAAGTCTAGAAACACTGTAACAGCAAACAAACACAAGGGCGCACCGGCCTAGTGCATTATCATTTAGATGGTTTATTTAAAAAATAGGATTAAAAATACTCACAAACAAGTTCTTGTTAAAAGCATGTCACAAAAGGAACGCAGTCCTCAGTAAAGGTATCCGAGGATGAGTAGTTCCTTAGATTCTTGAAGGCTAACGCGTTTCGAGGCCTAGCCTCTTCCTCAGAGCCTAAAAGCGCATGTCCAGGCCCTTACTTACATACTAGACAATGATAGTTGTAACGAGACACAGATTGGGGCAAGGCCCTCCTCCTGGGGGCGTATACATGGGGTGCCCTCCCACAGCATCAGTGGGCAGTAGTAAAGTCAAATACATTGTGAAGGGTGCCTCCCCCTAAGAATATTCAGGTCAGAGGGTACAACACAGTACAATGAAACCGTGTAATGATGTTTTGAGTGATGGTATAACAACGTGCAGTAGTATAACATATATATGCAACACAAATATATATAGAGAAAATTGTGGGATGCATGGCCATAAACTGTAAGCTATAGATGCAAATTGATGCAATCATCAAACCTATGCATCCATGTAAAGAATTGTGAAGAGTATGGCCATAAACTGTAAACTGTAAATGCAAATTAATGCAATCATCAGATCATTAAACATATGTATCCATGTAGGTATATAGTCATAGATTTTGGATGTATATATATGCAGTCAGACGGTGTGTGGCAAGAGAAAAATTCCAATCCGGGATGATGCTGTGCAATGCAGAATGTGTACCTGAGAGGAAAGACAGAAGGTTTTTGTAGACGGCCTGGGACATGGGACAAGGTAATGAACTGTCTTCTTTAACAAACACTGGATAGTCTCCCCACACACAGCCCCCATGATCTGAGATCAGGCTCTGCAAGGGGCACTATGCACTAGACAGCCACCCAGGTCTGATGTCCATGTTTGGCAACTCTGATCTATGGACCTTGAAAACCCCCCCCCTCCCTCTCCCCCTACATGGCACTCATTGTACATTCCCCTTCACATTAGCTGTATGACAGAAAAACCTTCTGTCTTTCCTCTCAGGTACACATTCTGCATTACACAGCATCATCCCGGATTGGAATTTTTCTCTTGCCACACACCGTCTGACTGCATATATATACATCCAAAATCTATGACTATATACCTACATGGATACATATGTTTAATGATCTGATGATTGCATTAATTTGCATTTACAGTTTACAGTTTATGGCCATACTCTTCACAATTCTTTACATGGATGCATAGGTTTGATGATTGCATTCATTTGCATCTATAGCTTACAGTTTATGGCCATGCATCCCACAATTTTCTCCATATATATTTGTGTTGCATATATATGTTATACTACTGCACGTTGTTATACCATCACTCAAAACATCATTACACGGTTTCATTGTACTGTGTTGTACCCTCTGACCTGAATATTCTTAGGGGGAGGCACCCTTCACAATGTATTTGACTTTACTACTGTCCACTGATGCTGTGGGAGGGCACCCCATGTATACGCCCCCAGGAGGAGGGCCTTGCCCCAATCTGTGTCTCGTTACAACTATCATTGTCTAGTATGTAAGTAAGGGCCTGGACATGCGCTTTTAGGCTCTGAGGAAGAGGCTAGGCCTCAAAACGCGTTAGCCTTCAAGAATCTAAGGAACTACTCATCCTCGGATACCTTTACTGAGGACTGCGTTCCTTCTGTGACATGCTTTTAACAAGAACTCGTTTGTGAGTATTTTTAATCCTATTTTTTAAATAAACCATCAAAATGATAATGCACTAGGCCGGTGCGCCCTTGTGTTTGTTTGTTGTTACTATGTCATAAAAAGACATGTACTAGTGTGGGCTGGTTTGCCTGTGAGGAAGAGGCCATAATTTTTGCTTGCATTTGTTAGGGATTGGGTTTTTATTTGTAAAATGCTGTTTCATAATTGCCTTTTTGTTTGTTTTTTTTAGGCCAAGCACATTAATGTACCAAATGTTCATTACTATTCTAATAAATTGTTGTTTTATTGCATTATGTTTTACTGTTGCTGCTGACTAGAAATAAATGTTTGATAAGTGGAAACTATATGCACCTCTTCAAAGTGTTCTCCAATCTAATTGTATACCTACTAATTTTCTTTGTCACATGTGCAAGTAATTCTAATCAAGTAGCCACAATGTAATATGGGGGTGGGGAATAATTGCAAAGATTTTCAAAAACATTTTCCAAAAAAAAAAAAAACCACTGCTACAGTGCTGTATTCATGCGTGGCTCACTCACCTTTTTAGTTGGCCTAAGCCAGTGATGATGAACCTTAACAAACACAGATGTTTTTGAATGACATTTCCCCTGATGCTCAACTACACTGCAGAGTGCATGAGCATCTTGGGAAATGTAGTGCCAAAACATCTATGGTGCCAAGGTTCGCCATCACTGGCCTAGGTAAAACATGAAAGATATCAACTAAATCTTTTTTGTATCTGAACACCATTTTTAAAAAAGAATAGAGATCAAAGGTTCACAATGGCGTACTTGCGTACTCAAGAAATAGCACATATGCATTCGCCACCCGGAACCAGAAATTGCCACGAAATTGGGTGCACACGCTCCCGGACTTATACTGCTGCTCGGTGCGATTTGGAGAACAATGGCTTGCTCCCTCTTTTTACGTGAAGAGCTGGTGATGATATGCAAAGTCAGTGTGGGAGGGGTCTTGTTGTAATGTGGGCTGGGGGGGGTGTTAGCTGATGGGGGGGGGGGGAGAATGTATTTTATTGATCCTCACCACACATTCACTTCCTGGTTGTGCACACACACACACACACACACGTCACTTCCGATTTCTAGGCACATTAGGCTTCCTGCATGTGAACATGTTCCAGGAAATATGGTATACATATATATATATATATATATATATATATATATATTTACACAAAAGTGAGTACACCCCTCAAATTTTTGTAAATATTTTATTATATCTTTTCATATGACAACACAGAAGAAATGACACTTTGCTACAATGTAAAGTAGCAATTGTACAGCTTGTATAACAGTGTAAATTTGTTGTTCCCTCAAAATAACTCAACACACAGCCATTAATGTCTAAACTGATGGCAACAAAAGTGAATACACCCCTAATTTAAAATGTCCAAATTGGGCCCAATTAACCATTTTCCCTCTCCGGTGTCATGTGACTCGTTAGTGTTACAAGGTCTCAGGTGTGAATGGAGAGCAGGTGTGGTAAATTTGGTGTTATCACTCTCACTCTCTCATACTGGTCACTGGAAGTTCAACATGGCACCTCATGGCAAAGAATTCTCTTAGGATCTGAAAAAAGAATTGTTGCTCTACATAACGATGGCCTAGGCTATAAGAAGATTGCCAAGACCCTAAAACTGATCTGCAGCATGGTGGCCAAGACCATACAGGAGTTTAACAGGACAGGTTCCACTCAGAACAGGCCTTGCCATGGTCGACCAAAGAAGTTAAGTGCATGTGCTCAGGGTCGTATCCAGAGGTTGTCTTTGGGAAATAGACGTATGAGTGCTGCCAGCATTGCTGTAGAGGTTGAAGGGGTAGGGGATCAGCCTGTCAGTGCTCAGACCATACACCGCACACTGCATCAAATTGGTCTGCATGGCTGTCGTCCCAGAAGGAAGGCTCTCCTAAAGATGATGCACCAGAAAGCCTGCAAGCAGTTTGCTGAAGACAAGCAGACTGAGGACATGGATTACTGGAACTATGTCCTGGTGTCTGATGAGACCAAGATAAACTAATTTGGTTCAGATGGTGTCAAGCATGTGTGGCGGCAACCAGGTAAGGAGTACAAAGACAAGTGTGTCTTGCCTACAGTCGAGCATAGTGGCGGGAGTGTCATGGTCTGGGGCTGCATGAGTGCTGCCGGTACTGGGGAGCTACAGTTCCTTGAGGGAACCATGAATGCCAACATGTACTGTGACATACTGAAGCATAGCATGATCCCTTCACTTCGAAGACTGGGCCGCAGGGCAATATTCCAACATCATAACGACCCCAAACACACCTCCAAGACGACCACTGCCTTGCTAAAGAAGCTAAGGGTAAGGGTGATGGACTAACCAAACATGTCCCCAGATCTAAACCCTATTGACCATCTGTAGGGCATCCTCAAGCAGAAGGTGGAGGAGCGCAAGATCTCTAACATCCACCAACTCTATGATGTCGTCTTGGAGGAATGGAAGAGGACTCCAGTGGCAACCAGTGAAGCTCTGGTAGACTCCAAGCGGATTAAGGCAGTACTGGAAAATAATGGTGGCCATACAAAATGTTGACACTTTGGGCCCAATTTTAAAATTTTTACTTAGGGGTGTACTCACTTTTGTTGCCAGCGGTTTAGACATTAATGGCTGTGTGTTGAGTTATTTTGAGGAGACAGCAAATGTACACTGTTATACAAGCTATACACTACTTTACACTGTAGCAAAGTGTAATCTCTTCAGTGTTGTCACATGAAAAGATATATTAAAATGTTTACAAAAATGTGAGGGGTGTACTCACTTTTGTGAGATACTATATATATATATATATATAGATAGATATATATCTACTGTATATAAATATATATCTATATATACATTGCATTGCGAAAGTATTCGGCCCCCTTGAACTTTGCGACCTTTTGCCACATTTCAGGCTTCAAACATAAAGATATAAAACTGTAATTTTTTGTGAAGAATCAACAACAAGTGGGACACAATCATGAAGTGGAATGAAATTTATTGGATATTTCAAACTTTTTTAAACAAATAAAAAACTGAAAAATTGGGCGTGCAAAATTATTCAGCCCCCTTAAATTAATACTTTGTAGCCCCACCTTTTGCTGCGATTACAGCTGTAAGTCGCTTGGGGTATGTCTCTATCAGTTTTGCACATCGAGAGACTGAAATTTTTGCCCATTCCTCCTTGCAAAACAGCTCGAGCTCAGTCAGGTTGGATGGAGAGCGTTTATGAGCAGCAGTTTTCAGTTCTTTCCACAGATTCTCGATTGGATTCAGGTCTGGACTTTGACTTGGCCATTCTAACACCTGGATATGTTTATTTGTGAACCATTCCATTGTAGATTTTGCTTTATGTTTTGGATCATTGTCTTGTTGGAAGACAAATCTCCATCCCAGTCTCAGGTCTTTTGCAGACTCCATCAGGTTTTCTTCTAGAATGGACCTGTATTTGGCTCCATCCATCTTCCCATCAATTTTAACCATGTTCCCTGTCCCTGCTGAAGAAAAGCAGGCCCAAACCACGATGCTGCCACCACCATGTTTGACAGTGGGGATGGTGTGTTCAGGGTGATGAGCTGTGTTGCTTTTACGCCAAACATAACGTTTTACATTGTTGCCAAAAAGTTTGATTTTGGTTTCATCTGACCAGAGCACCTTCTTCCACATTATTATTATTCAGGATTTCGATAGCACCAGCAGTTTACGCAGCGCTTTACAATGTTAGAGGGAGACAATACAGTTACAATACAATAAAATACAAGAGGATTAAGAGGGCCCTGCTCAGAAAAGCTTACAATCTAAAAGGGTGGGGTAGGTGGTACAAGAGGTTGTAACAGTAGGGAATGAGCTGATGGAAGATTAGTTGGAGGTGTGATAGGCTTCCCTGAAGAGATGAGTTTTCAGGGATCGCCTGAAAGCAGCTAAAATAGGAGATAGCCGTACAGGTTAAGGTAGAGCGTTCCAGAGGATGGGAGAGGCCCTGGAGAAGTCCTGGAGACAAGCATGAGAGGAGGAGACAAGGGAGCTTGAGAGTAGGAGGTCTGGAGAGGACGGTTTGGGTGATATTTGGAGACAAGATTGGTGATATAGCTCGGGGCAGAGTTGTGAATGGCTTTGTATGTTATGGTTAGTATTTTGAATTTAATTCGCTGGGCAATCGGGAGCCAGTGTAGGGATTGGCAGAGAGGGGAGGCAGACACTGAGCGGTTGGTAAGGTGGATAAGCCTGGCAGCAGCATTCATGATGGACTGAAGAGGGGATGTTTGGTGTGTCTCCCAGGTGGCTTGTGGCAAACTTTAAACAACACTTTTTATGGATATCTTTAAGAAATGGCTTTCTTCTTGCCACTCTTCCATAAAGGCCAGATTTGTACAGTATACGACTGATTGTTGTCCTATGGAGAGAGCTCCAACCTCAGCTGTAGATCTCTGCAGTTCATCCAGAGTGATCATGGGCCTCTTGGCTGCATCTCTGATCAGTCTTCTCCTTGTATGAGCTGAAAGTTTAGAGGGACGGCCAGGTCTTCGTAGATTTGCAGTGGTCTGATACTCCTTCCAATTCAATATTATCGCTTGCACAGTGCTCCTTGGGATGTTTAAAGCTTGGAAAATCTTTTTGTATCCAAATCCGGCTTTAAACTTCTCCATAACAGTATCTCGGACCTGCCTGATGTGTTCCTTGTTCTTCATGATGCTCTCTGCGCTTTAAACGGACCTCTAAGACTATCACAGTGCAGGTGCATTTATACGGAGACTTGATT
Organism: Pelophylax lessonae; assembly: GCF_965119305.1. Classification (NCBI taxonomy): domain Eukaryota; kingdom Metazoa; phylum Chordata; class Amphibia; order Anura; family Ranidae; genus Pelophylax; species Pelophylax lessonae. Next base: position 606,614,643 of record NC_138768.1, on the reverse strand, counting down.
ACACACAGGTGGGTTCTATTTATAATCATTAGTCATTTAGGTCAACATTGGATCATTGAGACCCCGTTCACACTGGGGCGACCTGTCAGGCGACCTGGTCGCCTGACAGGTCGCCGTAGGTCGCCTGCCATAGAGAAGCTGTAGACCCGTTCTAATAGGAGCGACACAAGTAGCTCCGACTTAGAAAAAGGGTCCGGAGCTTCTTTGGGGCGGCCCGGAGCTACCTGCATTGACTTCAATGATATGAATTCCGTGCCGGCCGCTCCAAGGTCGCGGTGCGAGCTGCGCACCGTGACCTGTGAGGTCGCCCCGGCAAGTAGCGTCGCCCCAGTGTTAACAGGGTCTCAGAGATCCTCACTGAACTTCTGGAGAGAGTTTGCTGCACTGAAAGTAAAGGGGCTAAATAATTTTGCACGCCCAATTTTTCAGTTTTTTATTTGTTAACAAAGTTTGAAATATCCAATAAATTTCGTTGCACTTCATGATTGTGTCCCACTTGTTGTTGATTCTTCACAAAAAATTACAGTTTTATATCTTTATATTTGAAGCCTGCAATGTGGCAAAAGTTCGCAAAGTTCAAGGGGGGCGAATACTTCCGCAAGGCACTGTGTGTGTATATATATATATATATATATATATATATATATATATATATATACATATATGTTTAGGTATGCTGTGTGATATAAAAAACATAATAGAAGTATAGCGGGCTTTTATCAAATTTGACTGCAAAAAGTGGTGGAAATACACAAATACACATCAATCTCAATGCCAGCCTTAATCTTTTGCTCACAGGAAAACTGTTCTTAACATCAAATCACAAAAAGAGGAGGTTCCCCTAATTGGGACTTTTCAGGCACATATCGATTTGAAAACTGGTGTGTAATCAACAATAACTTTATTTAGTACAAAAATTGAGAACAAATAGAGATAAAAGCAATATGCAAGCATAGGACAGATAGGAGAAGAACTCAAACGCTAGAACCTAGCAACCCGACATGGTTCGAAGATATATACTTTCTCCTTCTTCAGGGGTAGTTCATAGCGGTACTAGAGTTAAAGCGGTTGTATCCCGCTTTTTGACACTTTTACCTACAGGTAAGCCTATAATAAGGCTTACCTGTAGGTACAAATAATATCTCCTAAACCGACACGGTTTAGGAGATATTTACAGTGCATGCAGCCGCTCGCGCGAGCGGCGCATGCGCTCTGAAGGTCCGGGGGGACCTTCAATTAACTTGCCGCGAGCTTGCCGGAAAAATCAATCCCGCGTGCATGCGCGGGAGTGACGTCATCGCGGCTCCGGCCAATCAGCGCGCTGGAGCCGTCTCTTTCGGCCAATCAGCGCGCCGGAGCCGCCGAACCCGGAAGAGACGACGAGGGATCATGGCAGCGCCCGTATCGATGTCCGGGGGTCCGTGTCGGGGCTTCGTTTTAAGGTAAGTTAAACATAATGGGCTAGTATGCGATGCATACTAGCTCATTATGCCTTTGTCTTGCAGGTTTTTTTTTTTTTTTTAAATAGGGTTTACAACCGCTTTAATCATATCTGGACTTTACATGCTTGTAAAAGGGTAAAAACATCTGGTTGGTCTGGATCTACCTGGCGATGTATATGACGATTTGGTTATGATCTAATCAGATTTATGGAACCACTAAGGGCAAGGTCAGGTGTTTGCCCACAGATATATGACCATCTGAAGTCCTATGAGTAGGAAGCCAGGGGTAGTGCCTTACAGATTTTCATCCAATATGGTTTAAGCCAATCTTAAGGTGGTTCAAAATCTGTTTGTACGTCCCTTCCAGCCAGCAACCAGCAGACAAGTGTGTTAACATCAAATCATTGCAAAGTCCTGAAATGAAATCCTTTAGATCTATTTTGAATGTGTACATTTTCCATATACAAATCTATATAAAACAAATTGTTCCAGACATCTCACTGAATTTGAGTGTTTGTGTCTAGATGCAAGACCCACACCTATTAGTTTGCATAGTAGTAGTATTTTTTATTGCTCATTTTCAGGTCTATTTTTTCCACAATTGTTTCATCCTCAACTCTTCATATTTCCTTTAGCTCAGGAGACATTTTAATTAGGTATATTTGTATTTAATAGCAATTTTCCAGATTGGAAGGGGAACCATCATTCATTGAACACAGATGAAAATATGAGTGATAACAAGCACTTCTGATCTTTTGAGTGCTTGTTATTATAAGCCATGTATTATGCTTCATTATTATAAGCAATGTTCAAAGCAGTTGCATTATTTATAATAATAAAAAGTCCTCTTTGTAGGTCTGTCCAGTGTGCCAGTGCTTCAACTGAATTCGATGTTGTTTTCTTGATTATACATTACTTATGGTTTACTTGTACAGCACAGACATAAAGCATTTTACATGATTATGTGATAGGAAAGAATCACATGATTTGATAAAAATGTGACAAATTATGCCAGTCCTTTAATTTGGCAGTAGCTACAAAAATGAATAGGATAAAGAAAACATTTCTGCTAACTGCTACATCCCTCAGGCTAGCTATAAAATCTCAATCTGCCAAAAAATGAATATTCATTGCTGGAGAATGTTTCTGACAACAAATAATATTGGATGCTTTCCTAGTCAAGAGTGTGGCTAAGTTATGGGTTCCCAAGCTTTAAAGTGTTAACACACAGGGCTGACAGATGTTGCTTCCAGATGCTAACATTGCCCTCCTTGAGGAAGGGAAGGTAGAAGCCCATGTCTGGTTGATGTACCTTGGCCCACTCATTTTAACATTCAAGGAAGACAAAAAAGGAAGTGTCCAAATGTCCGCACCATCTCCAAACACCACCAAGAATACATAACTCAGTCTTAGTTCCTTTAAAAGAAAGGCCCATTAGCATTTCCATACAAGCTTTTCACTTAAATAAATCGAAACTGTGGTGTACAATGGGCTAGCTGTGTTGATTTTTTTTTAAGAGAAAATTATGATACAACAAGAGGCCACATGGCTTAATCTTAACCATACAGGAGAGATTCTGCCACAGTTTCCTAAAGATATAAGAACACACTTAGTGTGATTCACTCCTCACCCCATATGAGTTTTGGATGATCTTAGCCTTTATAAACTGTTACAGAGGCGAAAATGTTACTCTAAGCAGAAAAAGACTTGGACTATGAAAGAGCCAATTATTATCATAAAAAATTATGCTGTTACCAAATCAGGCTTTTTCCAGTATTACTGTACATTTACTGTTTTGGGCTCTTCTCACAAATGTTCCAGTATTGATGAAGACTGTGAATAAAAACATACATGCAAAATATTATGATCAATACACCCGCTGTTGTGAAAACAATTCCATTTATTAAATACATAAAATCGAGCTACACAAATATTATATTTGTTTATAATATTGATAAATCCCTGTGGTGAACACTATACCTGTGAGCTGGAATGTCAGATGACTTTAGGATAGTAATATACAGTATCTGTAGATAAAAGTAAAGCTGGGAGTGACTGTTGTCTACTGCCTTTCATAATGATAATAAATAATATGCAAATACAACTGTTTCCATATAGAACATTGAATCAAATATCAGATTGGTTTATAATTTCTCAATCCTGAAAAAAAATTGCATCCCCCATTGTATTTTTCTTTCATTCACTGTTTCTGCACAGCTATTGGTAGGTAGGAATAAGCAGAGATTCCTGTTCTTCAAAGAATGTGCAGATCTTCTTGTGAGCTGTAATCTAACCAAACCATATTATCAACACCTCAATTTCTTTATGCAACAGGTCTCAGGAATATTTAATAAGTCAAAGCAGTTATGTGCAATATGCTGCCAGCCAGACTATTCTTTCAGTTCACTGTAGCAATGCCTGTGAAGGATGAATGCTGACTGGTTGTCAAAGATTCCTATAGCTAGCAAACTGCTCTTTGCCTTATTGAATAAGCTCCAACGCATTTATTTTTTAAAGATAATAGCACACAATTTTGCATTGTTTGCTTGGAGACTTATTAGATGCTTAAGGGATTTAATATAATTGTATATCTGAAGCTATATACAGATGAATGAAAAGCATTTATTTTTTACAATTTTTTTACATAATATAATTTTAGTAAATTTTGTTAAGGATATAGTTACACACTGGGTTGATTTAATAAACAAATATAGCATGTTCACTTTACAAAGACAATTTTCACTTTGTAATGGAATTAGCACTTAGCTTAGTGATAATATACTTTTTAAGGAAATTTAACCACTTAAGCCCTTGAGGATTTGGCTGCTCAAAGACCAGGCCCTATTTTGCGATTCGGCACTGCGTGACTTTAACGGACAATTGCGCGGTCGTGCGCTGCTGTACCACAATGAAATTGACGTCCTTTTTTTCTCACAAACAGAGCTTTCTTTTGGTGGTATTTGATCACCTGTGCAATTTTTATTTTTTGCGCTATAAACAAAAAAAGAGCGACAATTTTGAAAAAATAACAATATTTTTCAAATTTTTTTATATGAAATTCTGAAAAAAAAATGTAAAAATCTAAATTTTTTAACATTTTAGGCCAATTTGTTTTCTGATACATATTTTTGGTAAAAAAAATCGCAACAAGCGTATTTTGATTGGTTTGCGCAAAAGTTATTGCGTTTACTAACTACAGGAAAGATTTATGTCATTTTTATTGTTTTTTTTTTTTTAACTAGTAATGGAGGCGATCTGCGATTTTTTTGCAGGACTGCCACATTGCAGCGGACAGATCGGACCCCTGACTGACATTTTTGACACTTTTGGGAGTACCAGTGACACTACAGTAATCAGTGCTATAAATATGCACTGTTACTGTCAAAATGACACTGGCAGGGAAGGGGTTAACTTTATTGGTGATCAAGGGGTTAAGTGTGTCCCTAGGGGCGTGATTCTGTCAGGGGGCGTGGCATGTTAGATCATCACAGAGACATACGATCCTACATAGCAGGATCGCATAGCCTCTGTGATGATCTAAGGGAGAATGACAGACGGCTGTGTTTACATCAGCCGTCTGTCTTTCTCCCTCTCCTGAGGGAGATTGCGAGTGGCCGGCGGACATCGGAGCCGCTGGTCACACGCACGGGGATGGCAGGGAACGATCCCCCTACATCACTTTGCCTGTAGGGGGCTGACTGCCGCAGTATATAGTCGTGCGGGAGTCGACAAGTTGTTAAAAAACAAAACAACAGTATTTTAGCTTGCACATGATTGGATGATTGAAGTCAGCACAAACTTGCCTCATTTACTAAACGAATGTGAAAATTCCTCTGCAAAGTGAAAAGTCACTTTGCTAAGTGCACAGCCTTTACTTCTTTAATAAATGAATCACATTGTTTTGGAGAAAGTTGAGAAAGTTATAACCTGCAGTGGTGTTCCACATACTTTATATGAAAACATTAGTTCCCTCAATGATCTATCTGTGTGGTGTGACAACAGATGGGATTGCCCTGCTGTCAGTTGGTAACTCTATAACAAACTCTATAACATACAAATGGAAACTCTATAACATTTTTTTACTGATCATGATCATAGAGGTGCAACGGACTTTGGATCCTTAGGTCACCCATATGGTGTCCTGGCTAATGCAGCACATTCTGTGTGAGTTAGCTGATTTAGGTCATATAGCTCACGCTTCCATATGCACTGCAGATGTGTAAGTATAATTGCATATATGTCAGTGTTCCTGCACTGCTCTCTGCTATTTTAAAGGCCTACAGTATATAGATATTGAAAGGGGCACTTCCCGAGTTGCCTCCAAACATCAGGTATAAAAATTGTGCCAAGACAAATAGCTCGGAGCACATATATCGTATCATATCTCAGCTATATATTTTATCAACCATGGTAAAATCTTTAAGTATCACACTGCCTACACTTAAGTTAAATTTGGTGACAAAGTCTTTAAGTTTATAGGTACTTTAACCAAACATGTTCCTCCTAAAACAGCACTACTGTAATATACATCTTAGATTGTGTTGAAAATGACCTACTGTAGATGTATATAAACCAATTTGGCAAAAGGCTTGAGCAAATCTGTTATTAGTCTGCAGGTATAGCCCTGCCCCCTTTAAAATTGCTCCTCTCTTTCTATCTGTACACCCAGAATTTTGCTTAGGCAAAATACTCTGCTGTGAAGTTTCTGACAATCTCAAATTATTCTTTTTCTCTTTTACTATCTTCAGTTTAGGTTTAAAACAGTAATGACCTGACTCTAACATGTATCCATATGGTAATTATAACTTACATTAAATGCATTTATTAATTTAGGAATATATCTATTAAAGAGACTGAAACCTAAAACTAACAGTTTCTCTATTGCTGGAATACATTTTCAGTTCAGTTGTTGCCAACTTTTCATATAGTTATGTCATAGAAGTTTTGTTTAAGGTGATACGTATATCTTCCTTTCCTAAATGTACAGCTAAAAACACAGATCCATGATCGGGGTTGTCTCTGGGATGATAGTTTTTTTGTCCAGGCTAGGTTTCCAAAAGATGGAAAGCATACTAATTTGTAATGTAGCAATTAAATCCAACTATTCTGCTTGGTATAGTATCTGTCTAGTTTGAAGCCTTCTTTCTTGCTTTATCTGTTCAGTTTTTTTGCACTGACTAGGTTTCCCACACAGACCAGGTTTAGTGAGGTCTACTGAAGTTCCCATTTTTACCTTTTCTGCATCCACTGTAAAATGTCTCCCCAACCAATGTCCATAAACCTTTATTTGTGTTTTAATAACATTTCCAAACCACTGTTGTTGCCAATTTTTAGAGTTCTTAGAGTTCTTAGTTGCCTGTTATATACCAGGAGCATTACACTGTGTATTGTTGTGTGGCTATACATATACGTATGTATAAGTATATATTGTAGGCTGAAAGAAAAAGGAAAAGGACAGCCAGCAACCATTTGAGAAAGGCCTGATGTGTCATCATTACGATTTACATAGGGGAAGAAAATTCAAATTTGAAATCCTTTCCTGTAGGCATGTTCCAGACTAAATAGGCCACCAATATGGATTTAGCTTTTATACAGAATGAATATACAACATTGTAGCCAACAAAAAATACTGTAAAGCACCATTAGGACTGAGAGGATGTTTGACCTTGACAGTTATTCACCATAATTTATTAACATGCTATTCCCATAAAAAAGTCAAGTTCATCCCTGTTGATAAATACTTAGGTATACATTATGCATTTACAAAGCTTTTCCCTCCACTAGAAGTGGAAAAATCATCGTCATATCAGTGGTGTTTGTACTTTCAGAAGCTCGAGCACATATATTTCAAGCATCATCTTCACGCCAGATCAGACAAGTTCCTCCTGACTGGGTTCTCTTCCTCGGGAAATTGTCTCTTGTAGGGTGTGTACAGTATTAAGAACCATAGCACATTGAAATATTCTCTGGAAACAAACCATCTTCAAGTTCTTGTGCCCGTTGTCAGAGGAGCAATTGCTGGGTTTTTAGACCTCGTTTGTTGTGACATTTTTGTCTCTTGTTTCACAACGGCTTTGGTGATTGATGTCCATTTTCCTGCCCCTCTCTGCACTGGGATGTCATTCAAACTAGCTGCAGATGTGTTGACTGTTATGCTTTAGTGCATGGGCCTCTTTTTAAGCTGACATCGTCAAGGCCAAGTTGTCCCTTTCGATCTCTGCCTCTTTCTGCTTTGAAAATTATCTGCAAAACAAAGTAAATATGGTTGAAAGAAAACTACAGTAGATCAAATCTACATTTCAAAGGTATTTCATTTAACTTCACATCTATATGTTGCCATACCAGCATGTGCACAGAAGCACCTGAACAACTCTCCTGTGAGAGGTACACATTCACTGGCTTGTGTATAACAGTGAGTTTGTGCTAAAATAAAATTGCCCATAAATTTATATAAAAATATTTATATATACACACTGTAATTCTGTGTAACCATATGCTTTTATCAGGATACCAATCTCCAACTTCTTGTGCTTAATTTTTACATTTTTTTTTACTGTGACTTTAGAAATAAACTTTTTACATTTTAAGAATATTAAAAAGACGACACATAAGGATGACATAGAGAAGTTTAGGTTTTCACTGAACAACAATAACATATTCCAGACACACAGTATATATGTAAATGGAACCAATATCACGCTATAGTTAACACTTCAACATTTATACAGTAGGAGTTATGAAACTGTGCGTAAATCAAAATATACAATTGAGGGCAATGAGACTTAAATGAAGTAAATGGTGGTGTTCAGGGACATCTAAGGCCCTGAACTGGTGTCACGGCTCCTCTCTAAAAACATACTTAAGCAGAAAACATTAATAGCAGAAAAAAAAAATCAAGGAAAGGTTAAGCATTTCTTTTAGTACAGACAGTTGTAATGGACTATTTATTTAGAAAAAAAAAAAAGGATCTATCAAGATAGTGAAGACAAGCAAGTCAAGGTTAACATTAGAGAGATATAAGTGGTGATGATGACAAGGAAGGACAAGTGTGTGCTTTATAAAATTACAGTTCCAAAACAATCCCTGAAAATGATCTATTGTACTTACACTTTTGATTCCAGACCCAGGCAGGGTTATATGCGTTTCTCCCCAACCATGACTTCCATTCCTGCCCCATACAGGAGGCCCATGTGCCCTAGACCTTCTTATAAAGACTTGTAGTTTACCAGAATTTTCACCTGACATAAAATGTCTAAATGACAGGCAAAGATCTTCAGGGTGTGATTGATGTCCAAGAGGAAGAACTAAGCGAGCTACTTTTCCAGATTTCCCCTTTGGTTGCATGATAGTTAGATACTGTCCTCCTAAAACATATTTGAGAATAAGATTGAATTTTAGGTAATCAGAAGGGTGAGTTTTATCATCATTTTAGTAAATCAAAGCAATTATGCACCAATATTTTTTATTAAGCAGTCATTAAACATGAGTATTTCAAAACAGAATATGAAAGGAGAAACATTGTTGGGTTACTCTGATAACACCCCAGGGGTTAATTCTGCCGCTGACTTGTGTTTCGCTTCTGCTGGATCAGATCCCCCATGAGCTCCGGATAATGAGAATCAACAGACACCACAGTGTGATGAATCAACTCAATATCAAAAGTTTATTTGCTGCGTTAGGTATTTGTATACACTAAGCATAGGAAGCATAGGCGGTGGCTTTAGGCAGTAGCCAATTACAGGTTGACAGTTTGCACACATGAAACTAGCTGATAATACACTTTCATTTCTTAGAAATCACATGATTTACAGTAATCAAAACTATAGCGGCTTTTGTACCATGATTTTATAAAACATGTTTTAAAATGTATGTACAGTCTAACAACGAACCACTCTTTTTTGCTCCCTGCTTGTGTGCTAAATATACCATTGAAAGTGTTTGTTATATCTGTTTGATAAGTGCAAAAAATGCTTGTTGATTTTGCCAGAAATTTTATGAGTTGATAACTTCATATGCTCTCTGCAAGTAAGAGTTTTGGAGATCAGAAGGAGGATCCTGGTCCTCACACACCAGCACCAATGTCACCTAGTATGGGTTTAAGCTAGCACCAGTCTCCTAATGGCCACCAGCATCAATGTAATCTAGTTCAAGACTTGAGCCACCCCTCCTCCTCTTCTCCCCTTTTCTTTTTTAATTTAACATATCTTTAACTTTGCAGCTTTTATGTCCATCTTGCTGATCTAAATCATTTTACTATATTTCTCTGCATAACTTGATTTGATAGGTTTCCACTTTATTACTCACAAACTGGTCTTCTGATCCATACTCTTATCTATTAAAGTAGAGAGGTGACTCTTCCACAATTTTTCCAAAAGTTTTTACTGCTGCTTTTTCTGTACAATGTTGACTGTGTATATGTACACATTAATCTATCAAATGTAACTGTCAACAATGTTATTTTGGGTAACCTCTCTTCCAATTTCAGCATACGTATGAATATTTATGATCTAAATCAGGGTTGTCCAACCTGCAGGCCCTCCAGATGTTGGAGGACTACATCTCCCATACTCCCTTGCCAGCCTCTTAGCTGACAGAGTAGTATGGGAGATGTAGTCCTGCAACATCTGGAGGGCCTCAGGTTGGACACCTCTGATCTAAATAATTTCCTTTTTAGTCCTCATGCATACTGGACATTTTTACAGATGCTGTTTTTGGCTTCAGGCGTTTTTCTCTGCAGTAAGTAAACTCCCCAGGATATTATCCTATGTGTTCATGCACACGTAGGCTTTTATTATGTTTTTTTGGAAGGGGCATTTTCTTGCTAGAAAAAACCCCAGAACTAATGGGTTTGAAGAAGATTTCTTTAGCTGTAAAAACGCTCAGAAGAACATGCTATTTGGCGTTTATGAGCGTTTCTGAGCCACAAACTTTTGCAGGAATTTAGTTTTGCTACAAAAATGCTATAAACCGCTAATGCACAAAAGCGGCAAAGCTTGCGTTTTTAACGCAGCATTGTACAGCTAAAGCTACTGCCGTATTTGTAAGGTCCAGTGTGCATGAGGCCTTAATGTGAATGATTTATGGCATAGCTGTTTAGGAAATGTGAAACCCTGGAAATTAATTACATGCTTGCACTTTGCAGAACAAGGTTGGGGCCTTACCTGAAGTATCTTTGACCAGTTCCCAGTGTAATTCATTTTCTTTATCTCTAATCCAGCCACACAGTCCGTTGTCAAAATTGCAGCTGTGGATCAATATTCCTACAGAAGACAAATGCAAGGCACGCACACAAAGAATGCTGCTAAGTAAGCATAATATGTAATAGGAAACCCAGTAAAATAGTAATTGAGTTTTTGTCACAAAAATAATTTAGACAAAGTCTAGCAATGAGAAGCTTGGGGCTTGCTAAAGATTTATTGATCAGTGAAAATATTAAAAAGATAAGCAAACAATATCCTATCCCTTCTGTTTTGAAACAGGTATAGCACAGTACAGCCTTCTTAAAACAGAAAGTATTCACATGTCTTGTTCCAACACATATTACAAAAATGAGAGGATTATTGCTCATTTCAGGACAGTTGGCGAAGACAGGCAAATCATTCCTTTATGCCTCATCAGCCAGATGCACACCCAGGATGTAACCCGACAGAACACCTTTGAGATGAATTAGAGCAGAGACTGCAAGCCAGGCCTTCTCGTCCAACATCAGTGCCTGACCTCACAAATGCGTTTCTGGAAGAATTGTCAAACATTCCCATAGACACACTCTTAAACCTTGTGGACAGACTTCCCAGAAGACTTGAAGCTATTAAAGGCTGCAAAGGGTGGGCCAACTTAATATTGAACCCTATGGACTAGGACTGGGATGCCATTAAAGTTCATGTGCTTGTGAAGGCAGGTGTCCCAATACTTTTGACAATACAGTGTATCTTTGGGCAATCAGTTTTTGAAGGTAGAATGCATACTGTTCCCCTGATATAAGGTTGGCATCACAGCTATCTGCATAGTACATGAGCATGAATGTTTATACCATGACCCATGCAAACAAACACTGCATGGCAATCAGATCTAAAAACACCATCCCATGTACGGGCAGTTCCTGGGTTACAAACAAGATAGGGTCTGTAGGTTTGTTCTTAAGTTGAATTTGTTTGTAAGTCGGAACAGGTACATTTTTTAAGCGTAGCTCCAGCCAGAAAAATAATTTTTACATTTTATGGATAGCATAGGGAAGGGTTAACACCCCTGTAACATTTGTTTTGTCTGTGCCCCTGTTCAGAAGATGTCACCCCGCTTTCTGTCCCTATGACACCTGGATTTTAAACATTTTGGGTTGTTGTGGAAACAAGGATTGGTGATAAAGTTTCAGTGGAGACACCTTTTTCCATGAGAATTCTTACAGGAATGAATTTTCCTTCCTAGAGGTAGATTTCTCCTCACTTCCTGTTGTCTCCCTCCGTTTGTAAGTAGGAGTCGTTTGTAAGTCGGATGTTTGTAACCCGGAGACCGCCTGTATATGGCTAAAGCTAAAAGGCAACATTGCCTAAATGGCTCTTTAGGATACCAAAACTCCTAAGGGGTGTTAATTAAAGCAGTGTAACCCCTCATTCACACTTCATCAGAACTCGCACGATTTCAAAGCTGCAATTAGGTACGACTTCAGGGGCGGCTTGAAAGACATCTATGCAAGTTCATACACAGATGTCTATTGAAGTCGCCCCCAAAGTCCCCAAAAGTAGTGCAGGAACTACTTTTGGAAATCGGTGTGGCTCCGCAAAGTTGGTTTTACACCAATTGGGACGGTGCTATTGCCGGCAATAGGCTGTGATTTGACCTGTCAAATCGTACAAATGAGAACAGGGGCTAAAGAGAAACTTTGACAGTGAAAGTGCAGTAGTTCATAGCATCACTCTTGTGATTTACAAAGATTTGCCATATTGCACAGCTAGTAACATCACTGTACTACTTCCAGGTGCAGCACTACTGCTTCCTTTATCATCTCCCTGCTAACTGGACAAAGGTGAGAAATCTGAGGCATGTAAATTACAAATCAAAAATAATTTATCAATACAAATAGTAAACATATACTGTATGTATTAAACAAAGTGAGTTCCACTTAAATTGTAATAGGAAAGGCTTTGTTTAGTATGACATATGCAGGGCTATATCATGTTAGAAGTAACTTTTGCAATAGGTTCTAGCTAGCACATCATAATTACTTAAATGGCTTGCATAACATCACAACATTACATGTGGAAATTTGTCTTGCATGTGAAGCAATAAGCCAGGCTCCTAGCTAACATTTGCCAGATAGCTTCTAATAAAAATATTACTGATTAAAAATAAATTGGGTAAAAACTGAAACTAAACATAGTATAATAGAAAATAGAATGGAGAGTAGGGGTCATTTAAAAAGTTGCCTCCATTGCCTTGTGTGTAGCCAATCATTCAGTGACAAGTATGCAATGCCAATTCTCTGTTCTAGGAGGAGGTGTTAATTGGCCAATAGGGCTAACCTGGCTTTTTGAGCTATTAGATACTAAAGGTATTAGATTAGTAAGTATTATTCAGTTTTTCTGTAAATGCAAGAAAATTTAGTACTGTAAAGAGTATCATCTTAGAACCATACAGGCTGCAATCTAAAGCAGCAAAATTATAGGTGTAGTGAGTTGCACTCATCGTTATTAGTAAAACAATTTCCATGAATATAATTTCTAAGTTAATTTCTTCTTAGTTAATTTCTTAGTTAATTTCTTCTTATTTCATAGATAAGAAAGCTGCGCTAATATGAACCAGTAGGTAATGTGCAAAAACCATACTAAATAGGTTATAGTGATTGACAAAAATATTGTACCTATATAACAAATAGCATCAAACACTCAGTGAGACACCAAAATTAACTAATGTATAACATAAATAATCTAAGTGACCACTAGAAATCACAAAGAAATATATATACAGTATTGTAAAAATAGTCCATAAATAATCATGGCATAAATAATCATATCATATAAAGTCCCAAAGTTGAATCCAAAAGGAAAAGTGAAGTGATAAAGATGTGAAGCTTAATCTGCAGTCACCCCAGTGATCCAACGACAGTGACACACTTATCTCCTTACCAGAACACTGGTAAAAAACAGCCTGTATGAACCTCCTCACAGCACCATTTAGATAAGGAATCCTTCCTCCAGCAAGTAACCATGGATATGGCCAGAAGAGAGTGAACTAATCCTGATGTTAATCGAAGTGAACTCCAATGGTGCCATACAGGAAAAAGGGGCTCGATAGTGTAATAACGTCAAGCATTTACTAAAATAAATATATAAGTATATATATTAAAAAATATATATATTTATATATAAAATATATAAAATAAAACTCACATATATACACAGGAAATTCGCTCTGGATAAAAAAAGCCGGCCGGCTCTCATGTAGCCCGTCCTCTGGGCAGGGCGGTGACGTCAGCACGCCGTGCCCTACGTGCTCGTCTCAACAGACTTCAGAAGTCTGTTGAGACGAGCGCATAGGGCACGGCGTGCTGACGTCACCGCGCTGCCCAGAGGAAGGGCTACATGAGAGCCGGCCGGCTTTTTTTATCCAGAGCGAATTTCCTGTGTATATATGTGAGTTTTATTTTATATATTTATTTTAATAAATACTTGACGTTATTACACTATCGAGCCCCTTTTTTTTGTATGGCACCATTGGAGTTCACTTCAATTAACATCAGGATTAGTTCACTCCCTCCTGGCCATATCCATGGTTACTTGCTGGAGGAAGGATTCCTTATCTAAGTGGCGCTGTGAGGAGGTTCATACAGGCTGTTTTTTACCAGTGTTCTGGTAAGGAGATAAGTGTGTCACTGTCGTTGGATCACTGGGGTGACTGCAGATTAAGCTTCACATCTTTATCACTTTACTTTTCCTTTTGGATTCAACTTTGGGACTTTATATGATATTATTATTTATGCCATAATTATTTATGGACTATTTTCACAATACTGTTTATATATTTCTTTGTGATTTCTATTGCTCACTTAGATTATTTATGTTATACATTAGTTAATTTTGGTGTCTCACTGAGTGTTTGATGCTATTTGTTATATAGGTACAATATTTTTGTCAATCACTATAACCTATTTAGTATGTTTTTTGCACATTACCTACTGGTTCATATTAGCGCAGCTTTCTTATCTATTTATTGTTGTTTGTTGTAGTCTCACTTATAGCTGCTGCTCTTTCTTAGTTCCTAGCGCGGTTACACAATTTTTATATAAAAACATTTTTACCTGGATCATCGTTTTCTTCATTCTCATCTGCGCTCAGCCCTCTTTCAACATCAAAACTGTAGAATATGTTGTTTTCATGATGTGGAACTGTAAACATGCAGAGTAAAAAGGATATGGCTTTCAGTGAAATGTGATTATATTCCACACATCCGCAATTTATTTTTAATTTTTATTTTACATAGTACAGTTAGACAGAGTAAAGCTTTTGTGGGTCTCCCAGATTCTTGTTCTGGATTAAAACCTTATTTATGGGGAGTAAAAAAGTTGCTATAGGACACCAATATTTATAGCTTTGAATACCATTGCATTAGAATGTTCAATTTAAAGTAGTTGTATGCATTCTCTGCATTAAGGTAAAAAACCTTCAGTCTGGAGGCTCTTCTATTTATTCAATTTTTTTTTCTGTTGGTTGAACTTGTGTCATTTTTCAACCTAAGTGACTATGTAAATTATAGTACTGACATTTTGTAAGATTGTAGACAGCAAAAGTTGAAATATAAAATTAATAATTTAATTAATTAAAAAATTAATTAATATAAAGCCAAAATATCAGTTCATATTTAAATGAAAAAAGAAATGTTACTCTTTGTTCAGTATGTTACCCTAGTTAAACTATTATTTTTATAACTTGTAGAGTTTAGGCCATTCATTATGTTTGCCTATGAACACTAGAAGGGATATATGATGAGGTTGTCATACAAACATGCAAGTTATTATTATTATTACATACACTTACACAGCACCGTCAATTTACATATACTGTATATATTGTACATTTACCGCAGTCCCTGTCCTTAAGCAACTTATAATCATAGGGTCCCTAACTCTCATTCATACATACAAATACCAGGCCAAATTTAGACAGGAACCAATTAACCTCCCAGCATGCTTTTGGAGTGTGGAAGAAAAACAGGAAACCCACGCAGGCACAGGGAGAACATGCAAACTCCATGCAAGTAGTGCCATGGTTAGGCTTCGTACCCATGACCCTAGAGCTGCTAGGTGGAACCACCCGTATTGTACGTTTCTGTTTATGGCAAGTACAAAGGAGCACTGCAAAAGCTTGTCTGTGACAGGTAAACATGACCAGGAAAAGGTATCCTGGCTAATCAATCCTTCCTCTTAACAGGCTTATCCATCATGTGTTAAGTAGATCCTACAGATACACAAAAGTTCCCTGCATTGGCTGGAGGGGGTCAATGTTCCTGAATGTTCAAAGGTACCTTAAGGTCCAGGTATTAAGTATCCACTATGTTTAATGTCTAATGTATTTGGATATTAATTATTATTTATAATAATTGTTATTTATTTTCTGTGATAATGCTTGGCAAAGACCACAAATATATGATGCTATGAGCAGCATTTGGGTATAGAGACATGGACAGTTATGTAAATGCACTCTAAAAGAAATGTATAACATGCTGAACGATAAAAATGAAAAGATAACCCCTATTCAGAAAATGTGTTCTCTTTATGCAGCTGTAAACTAAACTGCTTCCACCAGATCTCATTTACTTGCTCTACACTACTTCTTTTGAATTCGAATAAAAACAGGGAGTTTTCCAAGACAGGTCAGGAAAGCAGTCATGCTCCGTAGTATCAATAATATACTTTAAGTAATAGCAGAGATTTTCTCACTGTAGAGAAGTTTGGATGACAATAGTTATGAAACAACAGCATGGAACCTGAGATAGTTATTTACAGTTGTTGCCACAGTCCTATAAGTCGGTAAACTATCTAAACAATTTCTACTGTGGTCTGTGACAATAAATCCATGCTACCTAATCTAGGCCCTCTTTCTCCTCCTTCCATAGAACTAATCCAGCATGAGAAGACTCTTCATTCCACTGACACTGGGTGCTTAAGAAAGAATGTCAAAGTCGGACATTCTAGACGTGCTCCATTTAATCTGGGAGGTCTGTGGGTGAACACCATACTGTATATTTCAGCTTGCAGGTGCACCAACTGACAAACTTTCAAGACTTAAACATGCGGGATTCCCACAATAAGTCTTCACACAAATCCCTATCACATAGTTTTCTATGGAAAAGCTGCAATTAATCTTACCAAGGGAATGTAGCCTGTTACATAATGCATTTAAGAATGTCATGGTACTTTGCACCTCCTGTGCGTACCTGCAGGTGATAAGGTGATAGGTTTTCTTAAACAAATCTAAGAGAATTCCCACAGTAGAATCAAAGGATCATTGATGGCGCCTTTGACAAAAGGATGTGTGTAACATCCAGGTTTCTGTTGCTGCAGTCTAAACCAGGCCAAACACTAGGTAGATTCTCCTTAGATCTAATCTGTTACATCAGCAAACTTTACCATTAAAAATGTAGTAAGAGAGCCTGCCTTAATGGATATAAACTGAATGGAGTCTTTGAGCAGGACCTTACATTTTTATTAATTACTCCAAAAAAGGTCTAACTAGTTTTTAGCCACCTTTAGACTGGGTTTCCACTGATGTAAATTGGGTTTCCCAGCATCCAATTCACATGACTGGAGAGTTCGACTGGCTCTCAATGGAACCGGTTCACACAGCTTCGGGGGCAGCCACGGTCCACAATGGAAAAGAATCCTGTGTGTCTTTGGCTCTTTTTCAGGTGCAAATTCAGGAAAAAATTTGGACTAGATTCGCACCTGAATCAGGGACGGACTGGACCCCCTGCTGTAACCTGTGGCCGCATTAGTGTGAAGCCAGCCTAAAAGAGCCTCTGCCACTGCCTATTCAGGGAAAGGTGACAACATTTCCCACACTCTAACTCACTTCTCCTGTGCTATCTAACCATTCTGTTCTCTGTAGAAGCAACTGCTAATTACCTGTTGTTTCTGGGTATGGATGAGTATGTGACCTCACATATTATTTTATTTATAAATATATTTGGTTTAGTACTTCCCCCACATCCTCCAAAAATCTGTGCTGTTGCCACCATCTCCGATGTGAGAATTATTTTCAAACACGTTTGAACAGTTTTCACTGTAGCATATAGTTTTCACATGACACATAAATGTCACACTGCAATGGGAGCCTCCAATACAGCTCCAATACAGCTTGAACATTGCAGTCATCACCTGCCTGCCTTCTCCTTTCCATTGGCTGCAAGGTTTGTCACCCTTGGGACTAAGTGTCAGAGTGCAGAGTTCAGAAGCAGACACACGAACTCTGCTCAGGTATGCATTATGTGGTAAGAGACCTAGCAAGAATGACTAATAAATATGTACAGTATATAAAATACATATTTCTCTTAAAGCGGTAGTAAATGTTGAAAAGAAAAATAAAATCTCCCTGCAAGGCAAAGACATAATGTGCTAATATGCACTGCATACTACCACATTATAAAAGACTTACTGTACCTTGAAATGAAGACCTCCAGTGGCGCCCTGTCACCATTGCAGAGGCTTCCATCTTTACTCGGTCTTCTCTCCGGTTTTGTGGGCTTCAGCCCCTTTAATAGCCGAGCTGCGATGATGTCACTCAGACGGATGTGTGCAGGAGTCACAACCATGGCACAGTGCTCTGAAGCAATGGCATTGCTTCGGAAGCGCATGCGCCACTTATGTCACCGGCTGCTGCTCAATAGAATATCTCCTAAAAGGTGCATGTTTAGCAGATATTAATTTAACCCACAGGTAAGCTTTAACAAAAGCTTACCTATAGGTAAAAATAAAAATAGAGTTTACTACCACTTTAACATTTTATTGCATTAGGGAGTTTTAGGGGTTTCTGTCTTTAGGGAATACTGGAAACTACCATTGTTTAACTCTCCTTTTGAGAATTCTAGTTCACTGGTCATCATATTAATGCTTTAGCTACAACGATGTTGGAAAAAGGTATAGAGAGAAGGAATTCTGACCCCTGTACTTCCCTCATGATGGAGTCACATTAAACCCACAGTTTTAGAATTTTTTTTAAGGCAGTTTTTGCAAGTGCTGGACCTGTGACAGGCACTTATCAGAAGTGCAGGCAATGCCCAGCCTTCCCATCCATTCAAAGAAGCTGTACCATAAATAAAAAGTAATCTATGAATGGAGGAGGTGGATCTTTCATCATCTGCCCATCGTCCATTCGTAGGGGGATTTTGCATTGATGGAAGCTATAGCACAGCTTCTATGAATGGAGGAGTAGAGTGAAAAGGGTGGGCATTGTCGACACTCTTAATGAGTGCCTGTTGCAGGTGCAGTGTTGGTATTAACCCCGAAATGTAAAGAAATAAATGCATAAAAGAACCTGGCTTAGACTCAAAATCCCCCTTACATCCAATTATAAAGTAAAAAAGGAGAAACACTACCATCAATAAATCCAAAAATCAAAAGGTCAAAAAACTTTTCTTTAAAAAAAATGTTCTACCTGCCAAGTGTAAACCCACTAAGAGAATGATATCCAAACACTTTATTGACATATATATCATATAAACAAAAACTGGATTCAAATAAGATAATTGGCCAATAACATATTAAAAACACAATGCAGACCGAGACCCTCATCCATCAATTATCTATGTCCATACTTCGAGAAGCAATAAATATTAGCCTTAGGGCTCTTTCACACAGGCAGACCTTTCAGATTTTGGCAGATCTGAACGGTCCCCCCATACATCCCTATGGGGCATCGGATGTCAGCGGAGACATGTCCGCTGACATCTGATCCGATCCATCAAATCTGGATGGATGGAAACCCTATTTTCCATCCGTCCAGCGGATCGGATGACAACGGACCGACGGTCCGTTCCCATCCAATGCCCCCATAGAGGTGTATGGTAAACTAACAGCAGTGTCTCTGCACACAGCGCGGAGAACAGCTGTCATCCTCCTGCTCAGCCGGGGATCGGCTGATCGATTCCCCGCTGAGATAAACGGAGTCCGTCCGACGGATGGACAGTGTGAAAGGGGCCTTAGGCTTACAAACAAAGTTCTTGCGGGGCCTTTTTAAAAGTTATGTTCACAATATATTGTAATAAATGGATGATAGTACCAAAAATTGGACCAAAATATATGCAATACTTCCCGTTAGTAGCAGTGGTATAATAAATGTTTTATCTTGCATTGAATATATATATAGTTCTTTGTATGTAAATCACAAAACCCCTGCAGAAAAACTTGCTACATTAATTTCCAATATGAATTATTCTTAGGGCCTTCACTGAGCCCCTAAAGGGCCACAAACTGCACCTTGCTTTCATTGGGCCTTCACTGAGCTTCCCAAAGGGCCATGATACTACATAGCACAAAGTCCCCACTGTATGTAGTGTTGCTGCACCTGGCTGGCATTAGGTCTTCACTGAGCCATGCTGCTGCACCTGGCTGACATTAGGCCTTTTTCAAGGCTAGCAGGGTGCCAAGATATACACGCTATGGATTTGTGGCACACTGGAGGTGGACAGATATTGTGGCTTGATCACATCTTTCATCTCAACAGCCAGCAGCAAGAAGCCTCATATTTCACTTTGGTGCACAACCAAGCACCATAGCAAAACGTGTAGCTTGTACACTGACACATTGACCATCACTTTGGTGGCATAAATTGATCCTTCAGACAATCAATTGGCAGAATTGAGGATAATAATAGATGGTGCGCAATCTGTAGTCAATCAATTAGGGCAAGCAAAAAAAGCATGACCAGATCATATAAATTCAAAATGTGAAAATATATTTATTAATCCATATGCAGTCTACTTCACAATGCAGACATGGAGAGGATGTTCAGCATGGAGAGTAAATGCCTGACTGGTTTGCCTCTAAAATCAGCTGCATCAGAGGTGTCATTTTGAATTTAAGCAAGGTTCTTTTATGCATATTTTTTGTATTTGGGGGTTCAACACCAGTGACTCCTCCATACTGTGTATTTCCAAAATGTTGTTATGTATATATGGGATTTTGAGGTTGTATTCAAATGTTTTATATTAACCCCCGCAGCAACTGAAGAATACAGCTGCAAATTTCCAATATTTCAGCCACTCTAACAAGGGACACTTCGGATTAAATGTAGGAAATGTCCTTTGTGCTGATTTTTTTTCCCCAATTTTCTTCCTAAAATTAGGTTTTGATACAACTCATGTCCCATTATGCATTTACTTTAAGAGCCGGTTCACACTACTCCGACTTGTCAGGCGACTTGGTCGCCTGACAAGTAGCTCCCAATGCTGTGCAATGGAACCCTTCTAATCAGAGCGACTCAAGCCGTTCCGACTTAGAAAAAGGTTCCTGCACTATTTTTTGGCGAAGTCAGAGTGACTTGCATTGACTTCTATTATGAGAGTCGGATTAGTGTGAACCCGGCTCTTAATGTTCCTTACTCTAAATTCCTTATACAACTAAGTGAATCAGGTTTTTAAAATTTTGTTCTGTTTGCTTACATTTTCTTTTTACTTTCTCCATCAATATTGCCTATAGAAAATCTTCAGAGTTTATCAAGTTCCATGTCTGCAGTGGTCCACTATGGGCATTAGAGAAAAGGGCATAGGTACATTTAATTGCCAACTTTAAATAGGCAAAGACTGATGCATACAGACAGAAAGGCAACCAGCAATATGTGAACACTGCCCATCAGCCTATAAACACAGAACAAGATAAATAATGAAGACTTATTTACAGAGTTTATTTTCTCATTACCCTGTTTCACACTATCAATGTATCAATGGTGTGGAAATGACATGATGTTTTGGGACATGTGAACAAAGAAAGATTTTACTTTCGCTAATCTGCTGACATAAAAAATTGCCTTGCTAACAAATAAATCAATTTTCCCATACTGGCATCCAGATTCCAAACAAATTGATTTAAATCAGCCTTGAATCTACAACAGTTTAACTAAGAGAGTAACTATGGCCTTGAATGTAAATGTGGATTGTCAGATGGTTCACTGTACTTTATGCTGCAAAAGCTGTAAGAATTAGTAAAACCTTTTTTTTTTCTGTGATTATACTGATATCTATTCATGTCTTGTTTCATACATAATTATCTACCTGTTTGTATGTGTTTCCTTTTCTGCATATGCCATTTGGCAGAAAAAAAAAATGTTCCATGTGAATACAGGCCTCTGTATTTCTGTATTGCAATCACATCTTCCTGGGATGCTTTCTGGACTTAGAAAGATTTGTAATCTTTAGTGCTGATATTTCTAAAGTTAAAGAGGTATTAATCCTAAAAGGTAATCTGCCCTTTACATTAGGCTCCACCCAAATATTGTGATTTTTATTATGCCCCATACTTTATTATGTTTTTTTTTTTTTCTTTGCAAGCCCACTCTGTGCAAAGCAGTAGGGCCCCTGGCAGTGCTGCGCATATGTTGAACGAACATCGCCCCAATAGGCTGCGCACGTGCCAGATGAGCATAGCACTAGAGCCCCCAACTACTGGGTATGGGCCAGCCCTTCACAAAATAAGTAGCGCCTACTGTGCATGCATCCCATGAACAAGGCACCAGGTGGTGGAATTGTGCGCATCAGGGTGGCACTAGGGAGACCCTAGAGATAAAGGAAGCACCTTATAAGCAGAAAGTCCACAGAGAAAACTTTCTTCGGCTGGAATCGCTGTAAAGATATCACAAAATTGGGGACAGTAGGCAATGGTTACTAAAGGTATGCAGCTTCATTTATTTTTTTCAAGGGGGTTTAATAAGACTTTAAGCCTCTAATATATCTGAATGATATTGTAACGTAAACAACATGATTACGTTTTGGGGGTGGGTATAACCTAGAGGCACCTGCACATACCTGCAGCAGCTTCAAAAAGGCCCTTCTGACAGGAAAAGCCTCAGCTCTTTCTCATTGTTTGAAAGGCTGTCCAATCCTTCCTTCCTCCTGCACATTTCTTTTGCTCATTGAGGCAGTCTGTTATCATGATGGGACTATAGGTAAAATGGGGTGAGCTAGTGAACCAATAGAAAGTCCTGTAAGAAAGGTATTTATCTATTTTTATTCCAACAAATTGTCCACATGTTTTAGTTTAAAACCTACAGGTTGTGTATAGAAGCTGGTTGTTTTTTTTACAAAGTGGTGCTATGGGGTGATTGATACAATGGGGGTGCAAGGGTGACTGAGGATTTTTTTTTACCAGTTTATTATTACTACTTCTATAAAGGTATGTAGACCCAAACAAAACAATACGACTAATTTCTCTGCTCTGCTTTGTTTCATTGAAATAAAGCACCATCACTTTTTAGAATTATTATTTAAAATACTAGTGTCCGTAGAGTGTTCTTTATGTAAACTTTCATGACACAGATAGATTATAATGTGCCAGTGGAATACAGACAAAAATCCCAAGACTTGTTATGGCTGCTTGAAAAGCTGGCTGAGAGACTTGGGAAGACAAAGTGCTAACCATGTGTGGGCAAAATCTGCTTCCAAAAATGATTTCATTTGTATTCTTAACGCATTCTAATTTTAGAGCTGGATCTGTCTTCTAAACACAAAGTTCAGAGTTTTCTCTGTAGTGCAGTAGAGTCAAAGTCAGAGACATTTGCCTTTTTGCAAATAAATTTCAAAGTAGTACTTCAAAATAAGTACGAAGAGCTAAAACTGAATGTCCTACAGGTGAAATGTAATAATATCATAGCCCAGCCAGGAAGAGGAAACTTATCTGTACTGCCGTTGGAGGTGTCCAATTTATCGTTTTAGAAGAAATCTTATTCAAAGAGGATTATCCCAAGATAATTAAGAAAATATTTAACGGACACAGTTTACTGATCCTTCCTGAAATGCGGTAAAATCAGCGCTAAATGAAAGTACATCTGTCATTTGGTATTAGCTGCTAAACTGCCAATAAGATTAAAATCTTAGCTGAAAGCTGGGGTGCACTAAAATGCAAATTCTACCCCTTCCTGGCAATTTTAAGAGCTTGCCCTCTTTCCACTTCCTACATTCTTGTTGGCTAGTGAGGCCACCCATGACAGTGACAGGCCAAAAGAAAGGTGCGAAAGGTGGGAAGGGGCAGGCCAGTATTCTGCATTGCTATAAACTGTTGGAAATTTTATTTTATGGTGTCCTAATATGAAAATGCCTTGTGCTCTAGGGCTTTGCCTGTTTTCTATAAAGGCTCTGGATGGTTATAATCTATATTTTCACTAGTGATAGAACAAATTCAAGTAATATTGGCAGTAACTGAGTAATGCAGGAATCAAGAAGAAACAATAGCTGAATGCAGAGTAGGTCCAGTAGCACTTACACAGGAAGATGGGAAAACTTGACTGATATTATTAGTCTATGGAAGTGTCTACGTATAGATAAATGTATTAGAGTCTTGCTATGTATGTGATATCTCTGGATGTATGGCAAAATGCATTTGCAAGCCTGGCCAAAAACAGCTAGGAGGGGACAGAGTCTCAAACACCACATTTAACTGCATAGATGCAGTGTTATCTGTTGCCTTTTGCACATTACTCTGCTTTAGGCACAGTAAAACAAGGAACATATTTGAAGTTAATGTACCTGTAATACCTCCAGAATGATCACTGATCATTTTTTTAACTGCCTGTTTACTTTAAGCCACCATGGACAACAGCTGATCCCCACATCAACACTCCTCTGCCTGGAGCCTGAGAAACCTTATGCTAGAATAGCATTCTAGTTTGTTTTGCATTCCTTAACAAGCCCATTTCCAGGTGTGTCACATCAGAATGGTCTAAAAGACTATAATAAACGATAGAAAAAGTCAGCATAAATTCAGCACACTGGAAACAGAAAATGTCACTCATACAATGACCTCAAAACGGTAACTTATTTTAGTAGAAACATAATGACCAAACTGCAATCTGTCACACCATTCATCAAACACAATGCTTACCTAGAATCTGCTACCTTACCCTCTTCACACTTTATATATTTATACTTGAAGTATATTATACAGGTGAACCACACTGGTATTGACTACACTACTAAGAGGGCTAAGATGTTTTAGTGCACAAATACATACACATAGCCATAACAACATTTAGAGAGAGATTCCAAAACGCTGTCTAATAATTACTTTTCTGCTCAACTTATGTTCACCAGTACCCACCTGCAGTCAAAATACTACTATTTCGTTTGTATTTCCTATCTGTCTCCCAGAAATAAAGAAATCTTTTTTTCTTTTTAAATAGAAAACAATTGGAATAAATTACAATTCGACAATGCACATTGCCATTAATTAAAAATAACAGAAAAAAACAGCACATTTGTAAATAAAATAAAACTGTTATACTGCGCAGAGATATCTAGACATTAGGTTTAATATTACCTGAAAAAATGTTTTAGCAGGCATTTCAAATAGCAAGCTTAAGTCGATCTTTTAGATGACATCTCAGTTAGCGCCTCTATAGGAACTGCCATAAAAAAACTAGTCTAACAACATCATCTAAGTGGGAGTGTCTGTGAGTTCCATGTGAGAAGTATATAAGGGAGTAACATGTGGGCAGCTTATCTCCCAGGATGTCCTCAAAAGTGAGGAGAGCACACATATTTCAGCTTATTCTGGAAAACAAACAAAATAAGAATGCCTTCTTCTTTAAACTACCAACATCTTAGATAGCCATGCTCAGTAAATGTATACAGTAGACATTGTACTTGTCCCACAAATTTTTTGAACAGGGAAAAAAGTGTGGTATAATGAGACCCAACTAAAGCCTCCCTAGTACACATACCCGTAATACCCTCAAAAAAGAAAAATATCAGGCTCAGTGCACAAATTACCATTTGGTTTCCCTGTTAAGTACAGGTATCCTCTCTAAGGTCCTGGCGATCCAACTTAGGCAGGCCACAGAGGATGCAAATTTCTTTCCTGCAACCAAAGAAATTTGCATGTTTCCCCCAGCAGCACAGACAGTGATGACAGGGGAATCCCTTTTGCTGAGCAATTGTCTGCCTCCGGTGGGTGGGGGAAGTCTTCTCCACTGGGAGAAGACCGTGATTATTGCTAGCGGCTATAGCAGCCGATAGTGATAAAAGCAAGTAAATCTGGCAGGCTAGTTGTACCTAAGTTTATCGATCAATCAACTTAGTACATTCAGCCTGCCCACACACGAGAGATATGAACTGTCTGTGGCTGGCCTTAGGAAATTCTTAAGACATAATCTACCCTGACCACTCTGGATTTGAAGGTAGATAAGCTAGAAATAACTTCCTCAGTGCTGTACTTAT
The DNA here is from genome assembly GCF_965119305.1 of Pelophylax lessonae. NCBI lineage: Eukaryota > Metazoa > Chordata > Amphibia > Anura > Ranidae > Pelophylax > Pelophylax lessonae. The sequence continues at coordinate 606,588,790 of NC_138768.1, read as the reverse complement.
AGCCCAATGGGTAAAATCTCAGCTACATTCCAGTTCTTGTCTCCCTCCTCTGATGTAGAAAGGGCCTTTGATAGAGTGGATTGGTTGTTCAAGGAGGAAACTCTGAAAGAAAAAAACTTGCTTTTTTTTTTTTTTTAAGGCATTGTAAAGCATTGTACTGGCAGGTGCCATGCAGGTCTCCAGCAGATCTGCCAGTGTATTGGCTTTCTCAAATATCCCATATGGGTAAGCAGATACAATTTGACAGGAAGCATGAATGGACTACCTCAGTGCTCCATAACTACATTGTAGTTCATTGAAAACTACAAGCAGGCAGCTGCAAAGGCTCTTGGACCTTGTAGTTTTCCATGCACAAAGCCCTGTCAATCAGTGACACGGCTGGGTGGGCAGAGCCCCACTCAGCCATGTTCTTTTAAATTTGTGACAGCTAGCAGGGAGGGAGAAGAACCCTGATAGCTGTCACAGCGGGGATCGGGGAGGTGCGGGGGCTGGTCCGTTCCTAACATGTTACTCCCTGAATAAGGGTGTAACATATAACATGTTACGAAAGGTGAACTTACCCTTTAAAAACTTAGGAGTAGGCCCTAACATCCTGAGTTGGATAACAGGAATTTTATAAAGACCGCTTGGCCGGATCAAAGTCAATGGAGTCCTTTCTCCAGGCAGGGTTGTTCGATATCACCCCTATTGTTCTCCCTTGCAACAGAAGCCCTGCTACAAAAAAATAAGCTTAACCAGAGTACTAAAGGAGTCTGTAAAGGTTCTAGGGAACACAAACTTTCTGCTAATAAAATCATATTTTATTTTATATCACTGAACTGATCACCTCCCTGCCTAGCCTTGTGTTAGAGCTACAACATTTTGGGGGCTCTATCAAATTTTTAAATTTACCATAATACTTCCTATGAAGCTACCACATGAATAAGCTGATTCCCTTCAATCCTATACTTTTATGTGCCAACAGCAATCTCTGAAATATCTAGGTATCCAGCTTGCAAACTCTAATCATCTGCTTTATTCTATGAACCATGTTCACCTGTTGTAGACTATTAAAAAATCTGAAGTCAATGATTACATGGCGCTTTCTGATGTTGGTGGGTGGCATCCCACCGCCTAATGAAGGAGCACGGATGCTCCGAAAGCTAGCAACGCCCATCTTTCCCTCCACCTCACAGGAAGTGATGTCGGCCTGACCAGAAGTAGGAAGTGGAGCCCCACTGAGAGTCCTCCACCACCACAGCACCATCAGACAGGCTGCCAGACAACAGCCTCCACGCACCACCGGCACCCCGCACCCCTCCTTTCTGCAACGGTATCCAGGACAAGAAGATGGATGATCCCAATCACCTACAGTAAGTCACTACGTGTTTTTTGTATCAATAAACCTTATGCTTCACTAAGCTGGCGCTGCTTTCTTTCTGTTTATTAAAAAATCTGGAAAACTGGAACAAAGTTTTGTTCAAATGGATGGGTTGAAACAATATTGTCAAAATGAATGTGCTACCTAGAATTTTGTTCTTGGTGTAGATAACTTGGTGTAGATAACACTTGACTTCTCCCAAGAGGACAGCCACACACTGATCAAAATGTGGCCACTCCCTGATGAACTGACCAAATTGAATCAGTCTATGGCCAGCTCTAATTGGCACCTGTGAATTAAAACCAAGTGTGCACCTTTGATTGAAGCTGAATAATGCCCTGATGTAGGTGTAGGCTATTTGTGTACCTCCTAAAGCCTGTCTGAAAAACTCTCAAAGATGGCATCACCCCATCCTGAATAATCGGAGCATGCACAAACTGGAGATTCCGGCAGGATTCTATAGGTCATAGGGCACAGAGGGGCACCCACATACCTGAAATTGGCTCAGATAGCACAGATAGCATAGCAAGAAGAAAAGGGAATGTTTTTTTAAAAGAATAGTAAGTGCAAGTAAGTCCAGCTGTATGCTTCTCATTTTAATAAAATGCATTTAACATCACTTTATTGCTCGGACTTCTGGCATTGCCTCTTTCCATTAAATCTCACTCCTGCTCCTCCACCAAAATCTCTGCAAGATATAAAAACCCAGTGGATGACCTATGGTGAGTTCCACAACCCTTTAAAATAACAACAGTTGGCCAATATATACTGAAGTTTATGTATTATGTTAACCTGGAATGTTATATTTATTAACTGCTGTTTATCATCCATGAAGATTTTACTCCTCAATGTTATGCTTTTCAATAGGACTCTCTTTACTGCTGCCAGCAGTGCTAATTGGTAAAACGAGTAGAATAGCTAGTGAATCAAACTAGCTCAAGGCTGAATGAGAATGGCATGCCGGGTATGTACCAAAGGAAACTGGCAATACACCAGAGAAATGTTTATTAATGGGTTATTTAAAAAACGACTCAACTCACTAAACATCTGCTCTATCCCATCTGACTGAAAGATTTATTTTAAACAAAACAATATCTCCAGCTCTTCACATATGAAGTATGATATTATCATATGTTTAGTCATTAGGACTAATAAATGCTTCAGTAAATTGAGACACTCACAATGTGTCACTGAGAATACTTACTAAACACATCACCCCGTTGTTTGCCTTGGTCCTCGATTCGGTTATCATCTGGTGGTCTAGTTGAGGGTTTTGTAGTTGTTGTTGTATAGATGACTGTAGTGGTTGTTGGTTTAGGTGGAGGTCTTGTTACTGGTTGTGGTGGTCTGGTCACTGGCTGAGGTGGTCTTGTCACAACCTGGGGAGGCCTTGTTGGCGGCTGTGGAGGCCTTGTAGGTGGCTGCGGAGGCCTTGTCACTGGCTGCGGAGGCCTTGTCACTGGCTGCGGAGGCCTCGTCGCTGGCTGTGGAGGCCTCGTGGCTGGCTGTGGAGGCCTTGTCGCTGGCTGTGGAGGCCTTGTCACTGGCTTTTGAGGCTGTCTTGTATTAGGCACTGGCCTAGTCACTGGTGGTGATCTGGTTGTAGTTTTAGCTGTTGTCTTTGAATGAGGCTTGGCTGTAATAGAGGGTGAAGGAGGCCACTTAGGATGTCTGCCACCATAGTCTGGAATCCTGTTACTGCTTCCTTCACTACCACTCAGTGAGCTTCCATTACCTCTAAAAATGTTTCCGACATTATCTTTACCTGGTAGGAAATTATGAGGCCCCAGTGGATCGATCACAACTCTGGGGATAGCTGGAATTGAAAAGATATTTGAAAATTAGGTATTGTGTGAGTTCATTTTCTTAACAATTCAAGATGAGACAACTAAAAGCCGGTATTCAAAATGCATGGTTTAGTGACCGCTCAGGGTGCTAAATCACAGAGAATGCACCCAACTCACCACTAATACAAATAGACATCTGTAGGTTTTTTTTATATTGTGAATGGCATTGTGTCAGTTTACTTACTTAAAAAAAAAAGAAAAAACACTTATAGCATATTAATGTTTTTAACACTGATTTTTAAGCTGCGTATTTAATCTTGTGCTATTTTTGCCATATGCTACTATACCATTTTTAACAGCATCCCAGTCTTAGTCCATAGGGGTGGAGGAACTTGATTGGCCAACACAAAGTCCTGACCTAAACTCGATAGAACACCTTGGGGATGAATTAGAGCGGAGACTGCAAGCCAGGCCTTCTTGTACACATCAGTGTCTGACCTCACAATTGCGCTTCTGAAAGAATGGTCAAACATTCCCATAGACACACTCCTAAACCTTGTGGACAGCCTTCCCAGGAGAGTTGAAGCTGTTATAGCTGCAAAAGGTGGGCCAACTCAATATTTAACCCTATTGACTAAGACTGGGATGCCATTAAAGTTCATGTGCGTGTAAAGGCAGGCATTCCAATAATTTTGGTAATATAGTATATACTGTATTTATAGTACCTCATAAAAGTGAGTACACCCCCTCACATTTTTGTAAATATTTTATTATATCTTTTCATGTGACAAGACTAAAGAAATTACACTTTGCTACAATGTAAAGTAGACAGTGCACAGCTTGTATAACAGTGTAAATTTGCTGTCCCCTCAAAATAACTCAGCAGACAGCCATTAATGTCTAAACTGCTGCCAACAAAAGTGAGTACACCACTAAGTCAAAATGTCCAAATTGGGCCCATAGTGTCAATATTTTGTGTGGACACCTTTATTTTCCAGCACTGCCTTAACCCTCTTGGGCATGGAGTTCACCTGAGATTCACAGGTTGCCATTGGCTGGTGGATGTTAGAGACCTTGCACTCCTCCACCTTCTGTTTGAGGATGCCCCACAGATGCTCAATAGGTTTTAGGTCTGGAGACATGCTTGGCCAGTCAATCACCTTTATCCTCAGCTTCTTTAGCAAGGCAGTGGTCATCTTGGAGGTGTGTTTGGGGTCGTTATAATGGAATACTGTCATGCGGCCCAGTCTACGGTGAGGGGATCATGCTCTGCTTCAGTATGTCACAATACATATTGGCATTCATGGTTCCCTCAATGAAATGTAGCTCCCCAATGCCAGCAGCACTCATGCAGCCCCAGACCATGACACTCCCACCACCATGCTTGACTGTAGGCAAGAAACACTTGTCTTTGTACTCCTCACCCGGTTGCCACCACGCATGCTTGATACCATCTGAACCAAATATGTTTATCTTGGTCTCATCAGACCACAGGACATGGTTCCAGTAATCTATGTCCTTAGTCTGCTTGTCTTCAGCAAACTGTTTGTGGGCTTTCTTGTGCATCGTCTTTAGAAGAGGATTCCATCTGGGATGACAGCCATGCAGACCAATTTGATGCAGTGTGCGTCATATGGTCTGAGCTATGACGGGCTGACCCCCCACCCCTTCAACCTCTGCAGCAATGCTGGCAGCACTCATACATCTGTTTCCCAAAGACAACCTCTGGATATGACTTCTTTAGTCGACCATGGTGAACCCTGTTCTGAGATGAACCTGTCCTATCAAACTGCTGTATGGCCTTAACCACCGTGCTCCAGCTCAGTTTCAGGGTCTTGGGAATCTTATAGCCTAGGCCATCTTTATGTAGAGCAACAATTCTTTTTTTCAGATCCCCAGAGAGTTCTTTGCCATGAGGTGCCATGTTGAACTTCCAGTGACCAGTATGAGAGAGTGAGAGCGATAACACCAAATTTAACACACCTGCCCCCCATTTACATCCGAGACCTTGTACACTAACGAGTCACATAACACTGGGGAGGGAAAATGGCTAATTGAGCCCAATTTGCACATTTTTACTTAGGAGTGTACTCACTTTTAGACATTAATGGCTGTCTGTTTAGTTATTTTGCGGGGACAGCAAATTTACACTGTTATACAAGCTGTACACTCACTACTTTACATTGTAGCAAAGTGTAATTTCTTCAGTGCTGTCAAATGAAAAAATATAATAAAATATTTTCAAATGTTAAAAAATATTTAAATGTGAGGGGTGTACTCACTTTTGTGAGATACTGTGTGTATGTGTATATATATATATATATATATATATATATACACACACACAGTGTTCATTGAATGTATATTAATTTCAATTATTTGTCTTATTATTTTTATTATGATGTGCTATCGTTGCAGCCCTATATGAAACATCACCCTGGAAATTGGGGCCGCAACTCTCACACAGAGCAAAGCAGTCTTCATCTATAGAGTTCTGACATGCCTCCAGCACCATGCTTTTGTCAAAAATGCTGCTCAGGGATAATGAGTATTGTTCATTGGAACACTGTGCAGGAGGAGTCTCAGAGTACTGGAGATCGGAACTCCTGAGTTCTGTGTGAAAGCAGTGGTTCCAATCTCCAGGGTTCTGCTGTGCTGCTGTCAAAGGGCTGCTTGATACAGAGCTACAAAAATAATACATTATAAAAATAAAAAAAATAGCTTACATTTTAGCCAACCTGACTGAATGAGAGTAATACGCGTTAAATCTGAACTGCAGATATAAAAGACACACATTAACGCAGCTGTATATTCAATAATATTATCATTAAAAGTATATATTTTTTTATTTAAATACAAAGTAAGTAGCAAAATGTGACTTGGAATTAACCTGGTACAGTCCCTATGCTGTTTGTATATAAAATGTTTAGCACACACATGACACCTACGTGTACAGTCTGCTCCATTGCCACGGTAGCCTTCATTACATTTGCACTTATATGATCCTGGTGTGTTGTAGCATCTTGCATAGTTATTGCACTGATACTGCCCGGTATAGCATTCATCAATATCTGTCAAAATAAAGTGAAACATAATTTAAATAACTACCACAAAATCATCTTAATGACTATTTAAATTATAAAAGTTTATACAATGGAAATGCAAGAAAACAAACATTACAAGTTAGTAAATTAAAAATAAAGATCTGAAAGCTTCACAGGCTTATCAGAAGCTATCATATTTGAGATAAAGTTAGTAGAGTATGACAGACTTCCTGTTTAGGTATTCAGTGGATGAATAGTAGCAGCTTGTAAACCTCTGTTAGCCTATATGGCAGATAACACCAAATAATAAGCCAAACAGCAAAGTACAATATCATTACAGATAAGGATACATGAAATATGTTATTATTTTCTGTACAGAGGGTCAAAAGATATTTGACCATGCATGTTCCCTATAAACAATTACACTGATAAACAATGTTAAACGAAAATCAAAAATTTGCTAAATAAAGTGCCTAATCCTTCATTTTTCTTACCGAAGCACTGGTATTTCCCATGGGCATGGATTAAGTCATATCCAGGATAACACTTGCAGATATAGCTGCCAAACGTATTGACACATTTTCTAAACCGAGGACACACGGCTTTCCCTGTTGCACACTCATCAACATCTAAGAAACAGACATGAATATTTAGTCTGGAATTGACTGCATTCACAAAGGTATGAAACATTTTTTTTTACCATGTCTATTAAGATACTGATTCCTTGCAGAATACAAAAAATGTGCTTCCCTGGTCCCTTTGAGCCATCAAACAACTCTGTTTTGTGCTAGATGGAAAGTCTGAAAATATACGTTTAGCCAACCAGTCCAATACTATCATTAACAGTGTACATAGTAAATGTGCTGCGCAAGCAGATTATTTGCCACATTTATGATGTAATGCAACATGAAGCAAAGAAAACCATTAAGTAAAGGTACTCATACACTGAGAGTACAGGGATTTAAGCATCGAATTTGTTAGCTGGTTAGTGCCTGGGTTGGAAAAAATCCAGCATTTTGAGTAATTTTACTATGTTAGTACAATTGTATAGAAATAGTTCCTAAACGAGCAAGTGGTATATGCTTTAATAAAGATGTTTGAACCTGACAAGCAGATTGAGGGCAATGTGGATCATCATTTGTTCTGATCATTCCCTGGTATAGATAAATGGTCTACCCATTGTAGACCATGATAAAAAGCAGCCCAACAGTAAGGATCCTACCACTGAGTTATGAATCTGGTTTATTTAGTTGTTAAAGCTGAATTCAAGTTATGGCTATGTTTTCATAGCTACATTGGTCGAGCTTGGATCCATGTAACATTCTGTGCCATACCTGTCCGATCACTGCTCCTTCTCCAATCAGAGAACGGTTTGCATTATTGAGAAAAAGTAGTGTTCTTTGCATGGGACCTGTGCCAAGCAACTTCATGTGTTCACTAAGAAGCAGGGCAACTGCTTGGCACATGACCCAAACTGGACCAATGTGACCAATGACCCAAGCTGGACCCATGTAACTATGCAAAAATAGCCCTACCTGGAATTTTGCTTTAGGTTATGTGTGCTTTTTTCCTATTTCCATATATTTTATGTATTTGTACATCACTTACCTACACATGTTCTCCCATCTGTTCCTAGCTGCAATCCTGGAGATGGACAGCGACAGCGAACCTCTCCTTTTACTACATCACAACCATACTGGCAATTTGCCATAGCGCAAGTATGTGCATCTGAGGTGAAGAGAAGCAAGCAAGTTTGCAATTTTTATTTATTATTACAATATACATATCATTCAGTAAATAAAATGTCTTTTTTTTTATCCAGTCAACATATAGCAATTAAAAATTAGGACACTTAAAAATAAAGTTGCGAGTTTCTGAAACCTATACCTGATAAACACGAATAGATCTGCTTCATAAGTCATGGGTGAAAAATGGACTACAGTATAAAATCATTGAATGTTAGCCAGGCATCTGATGGGTAGAGTAACCTGCATATAGTTTAACATGAGCAACCCTTTTTTCGAAGTTGTAAGTTGTACACATATCCATAAGAGAAGGCGTGGGCACTTTTCAAGGTCTCCCCGCAATAAAAAAACACTTGTTCTTGAATCAACCTAGAGAATTCTGCTTGGTTATTCGTCTCTCATTCTCAGATGAACGCAGGAGCTCAGGCCTGGCATATACACTATTTGACAGCATCCTAAACACTTCGTAGGCTCTACACTCAATGGCCTTTATAATTCCTTTCATACTTTATATCCACACTATTGGAAGTACAAAGCAAAGTTTAACTTAACCCTTCTGAAAAATTTCGGCAGTAGCTACAACATACTGTACTTGGCATCATGTATCCAAAGTGTCTGAAAAGCGGTGGCTTTGCTGGTAGCAACTATTCACCACGCAGAAGTCACCTTTTCTAGAGACTCATTATTACATACTTTTTTCTACCAGGATGTGAGGTCATCTGAGCAGCTTTTAATATGCCTTTCAGCATGACCCACTACATAACTAGACTAGACTAGACTGCTTTGCTCATGGTCTTCTCAACTAACAGTTAAACTTTGCAAAAGTTCTTTACCTAGTTGTGGACATTGGAATACCACACAACAAAACATAATTAATGAGCACATGTAATACACCCTGTCCTTCTGCTTCTGCTCACCCCGACACTTGCGAGCAATTTCCAACTTTAGAAAGATAGGATAGAGTTGTCGTGTAAATATAAAATGTCAACAAAACAATGTAAAAAAACAGACCATAGGACACTAAACAATGTTCAGACATGAGAGCGATACAAAGTAACACTGTTGCTTTTGCATCTAATCTGTTTCATTTTTCTCAAAGGGGTGAGCTTCGACATGCATATGATATTGGTATGTCTATTTTACAAACCATTAATATTTAAACTTTTTCAGTTTTAGTTGTTTTGTATGTTAATTTTTTTGTGGCACGTTTTTTTAAAAAAAGCATAAAATTGGAAATGGGGCAAAGGATAGAACAAAATGTATACTTTTTATATACATTGACACTTTTATTTTTTGAACTTACACTGATCAATTTAAAAAGTATATTTTTTTATTTTAAGTTTTGTTGTAAAAAAGTACAAACGTATATTACAGAAAGAAAGCCTTGTTTGTCCTTAAAAGGTATATGAACTACATTGCTAACTAGAGTAATAACATAGATATTTCCAAATCAATAGGACCATAACAGAAATGTAAAAATTGCTCTTGTCCTCTACGGATGTAAAGGTGTGAGAGCTTAAGAGGGTAGCTCTAAAAGAAAATATAGCAGATAAAAATAAAATCTATAGCATATACAATTACTACCCCAACCATACTGTAATTTATTGAGTTCATCGACGTACACAGCGCTCCATAAGCGCTCCATAAATAAAGCCTCCTCCAGGAATAGGACTAGCAGAACAAAAAACACCTGGCTACACCCATGGGCTGTCCTCAACTTGGTATATAACCCCCCTCTCTGCTCTAGGTAATCAGTTTAGTAGCAAGCAGTATTAGAAGTATCAGAACTCCATAGAGGGGTGGGTGCTGTGTCCATCGATGAACTCAGAAAAATTTATTTTACAGTAAGTACATAAATCCCATTTTCTCTTTCATTCATTGACGGACACAGCGCTCCATAAATCATAACTAGTGGGACATCCAAAAGCAGTGCCAAAAGAAAATGAGGGGTGAGGAAAATAACCCAAGGCTAAACATAAATGCCCTTACCCAGGACACAGGAGCCTTAACCGGGTCACAGGTGCGCCGTCTGAAAAAATAAAAGTTTAAAGAAAAACACCCCTCAAGAGGGAACAGCCCCTCTTAAACAGCAACATGCAAACCTTTGCAGCCAAAAGAAGCATCCACAATTGCCAAAGTATCTACCTTATGGAATTTTGTGAAGGTATACACCGAAGACCTAATGGCCGCTTGCAAACTTGTTAAATTTAATGCCTGATGACGGAAGGCCCAAGAAGCACTCAGTACCCGAGTAGAATGCGCTGTGACAGGGAAAGGTGGAACCTAACCTTTAAGGGAACAGGCCTGAGACACCATCTGTCTGATCCATCTTGAGATGGTAGCTGAAGAAGCGGCCAGCCCTTTTCTTGGTCTGTCCGTGACCACAAAAAGTGAAACTAACCTCTGAAAGGACTCAGAAGCTGGCAGATACACCCAAATCGCATGAACCACATCCAAGGTATGCAAAGCAAATTCCTTAGGATGAGCCGACTTGGGACCAAAGGAAGGCAACACAATGTCCTCATTCAAATAGAAGTCAGTGACAACTTTGGGCAGAATTGACGGACAGGAACGAAAAAACACTTTATCCCTATGGACCACCAAATAGGGACTGCAGCAGGATAATGCCACCACTTCCGATACCCTGCAGGCCGAGGTTATAGCCACCAAGAATGTCACCTTTTGGGATAACGTAGACAAGGGAATCTCCTGAATATTCTCAAATGGAGGTTTCTGGAGAACCAAAAACACTAAATCTAAATCCCATGGTGGCAAAAGAGACCGTACAGGTGGAACCACATTTTGAACCCCCTGAATGAAGGCACGAACTAAAGAGTGCGTGGCTTGGGCTCGCTGAAAGAAGATTGCCAAGGCAGACACCTGGCCCTTGATGATACTCAAGGCCACCCTCTAAACAATGCCCCGTTGAAGAAAGGTTAAGATCTGAGCCACAGAAAAGGATCGAGGATGAGCGCCAACCCACTCACACCAAGAAATGTACGCTTTCCACATACAATGGTATAACTTGCTGGAAGACGACTTCCTCGCCTTCACCATAGTAGGGATCACTGATCCAGACAAACCTTTATACCTCAGTACCTGGCTTTCAATAGCTAAGCCATTAAACTCAGCGACTGTAAAGCAGGATGGTAGATTAACCCTTGGTGCAACTGGTCTTCTCTGAGAGGAAGCCCCCAAGGGATGTTTATGGCCACCAGGATAGGCAGATCCTCGCTCTTGATTCCTCACAGGAACTGCGGAAGAAGCCTGGGGTGAGAATGATACTGGCCTTACCGTGGCCCTTGGACATCTGCGGCATCTGCCAGAGGAACCCGTTATCTCGCCACGAACTTCGGTATCCTCCTGTGGAGCCGAACCTGCTAAAGGAGCTGCATGTAGGATTGTGAGAACAGATACCACAAGACTCAGAACCTGTATGCAAATCGGGAGAGAGAACTATCTGTGTGACAGCAGCCGGTGAATCACGGCCTGTGGTTCCTGAAATTTGTCCAGAGGAAGGACCACCCTGGTCAGAATTAAAATCAGACCTAGGTAAATAAATTCCCTAGACAGGGATAGGGGGACCTTAGGTAATTCGGACATTACCTGAACCTTTGCAGGAATTAATTCCGTACAAGTAGACTCAGGACTTAAAAAACCTGAAAAGGACAGATTTTGCTCCCCTTTCTGGATACCCGCAAAAGAAACATTTTGCAGGTTTACTTGACAAAAGAAGTCTGGGCCAGAAACCAGCGAAGATGTCTCCTCACCCCAATAATGGGTGACAGCAGACCTTCATGCTGAAGGGGCCCGGAGAAGCTAGCTCTAGGGTTACCAGACCAAGGATGCTTGGAACCTCCCAGGGAAGATTTGAAAGATCTATTTCCCTTATTCTCAGTCCCAGAAGCACAAAATAATTTTCTATGGGCTGAATCTGAGACAAGGCTCTTTCCCTTTTCTGGATTGTGGCAGGAAGGTACTCTCCCCCCCCGTGATACCCTTAATGATGTCATCCAGGGTAGCCCCAAACAGGCGAGTGCCTTAAAAGGGCAGATCAATGAGAGATTTCTTGGAGGCTTGGTCTGCGGACCAATTCTTAAGCCACAGCACACGCCTAATCACCACCGCTGAAACAGAAATTTTGGACAGCACAGGATCTGTATCCAAAGTTGCATAACAAATAAACTGCAGCCCATGGACCAACTGGTCCACTAAAGCAACATATACGAAGCGGGGACCTTCTCGCCCCCCAGGCCCTGGCGCAAAAGTTTGGCCCATTCAGTTAGGGTCTGAGACATCGGGGCTGAGGCAAAGACTGGCCGCAATGCCGAACCAGCCATAGTAAACATGCTGCGTGTTACAGCCCCCGCTTTTCTGTCAGCCGGGTCATTAAAAGACAGGGATTCCTCTAATAGAATCATGGTTGCTTTATTCAACCTGAAAACAGGAAGGTCCACCACTGGTGAACTAGTCCACTTTTTTAAAAGTGACTCCTCAAAAGGGTAACGTACAGCAAAACATATGCGGACCACAAAGGGTAATTTTTGTTGTTCCCATTCCTTACAGGAAAACCTGTCAAAATAAGGCACATAAGGAAACACCTTTGGAGTACTATGTGACTTATGTGTACCAAACGACACAGCCACATCCATGGCTACATCAGCCGCATCCTCTATTTTTAAAGTTTCACGTACTGCAATGATAAGTGCGTCTACCAGCGTTTTTTTTTTTGCTGCTGCGACCATGGAGGAATCATCCTCACTATCGGACGGATGAGGGGGTTTGATATTAAGTCCCCCTGGACGGGCCACATTCACGGCATCATCAGGCTCAGAATCAGATAAGACAGACTGAGCAGGGGGAAGATGGGGGACGCTTCCTCCTGAGTCTTTGCCCACACGCCACTTCCAGCCGGGACGCTAAGGACTGCTGGACTGCCGTCAGTGCAACCATGGGAAGCTGGGATTCCGAGGGACCTGCCACCTCCATGAGGGGGTCAGTGGGGAAGATGTGACCCTGAGGCCCCATAAGGAAAGGAAGACCTTGCAGTACAAAACAATCTTTTGGCACCACTAAAGGTTCTCTTCAAGGCTCAGGGTACCTATCAGCAAAGAGAGAGATAACAGGAAGCCCAAAGGAGGAGTGCCAAGAATTCGAACCCAGCATCATTATGGACGCCATCCCTGTTTATACGTCCCAGGTACAGGAAGAGGAAACTGAAGGGGAAAAGAAAGAGGAGGAGCTTCAGCATCCCCAAGAGGCTTCGGTTAGCTCCAGCATCTCCTGGACTAAGGGAAAATGGCCCTCGTGGCATCATCGGGCTACACAAACATGGCCGCAAACCAGAGACCAGGGAAAATGACCACCATCAGCTACAAACGCTAAAGCATGCTGCCAGGATCTTCCCTGCGTCCTCTGCAATGATGCATCCTCTGCAAGGTGACCCCCCCAAAGGTAGGACACACGTTAGGGGAGACTCTACTGCGCACTCTGCACCAGTCTCTGCACTGGGACCCCCCCCACTATGCCTACACTGCAAACAGTAGGGCATGCACCTAGGGGTCTCTTACATTGGGACCGCTCCAGACTACCAGGGCAGGACACACAATATCCCAGGACCCTTACAAAGTTGGAATAATGGGGGAGACCCCAGGGGTCTCCACTGCATGCTCTGCCCTGGGACCCCCACCAGACTCCAGGTTCAGACAGGGGTGAAAGGGAGTGGGGGAAGCCCAGCTCACTGAGGGATTTAAGGATGGGAGGATGGAACCTGCAGGCAGGTCTGTCCGTCCCTGGAGGTTACCCGTGTCCACCCCCAAAAAAAATGCCAAATTGGAAAAGGGAGGCCTGTACTTACCATGGTGTGGGTAACGCTCCAGACAGAATCCTCACCACTGAAGTTAGGGAGCTGTTGGTTAAGGGAGCACTGCAGGTATGACCCAAGCCGGTTGTGTGCGACCCTGTGAGATGTTTAACCTGCGGGCCAGCCTCTGTCCGTGAGGCTATGTCGCGTCCGACCTAGCGCCTAGCTGTGGTCTGCACGTGTTAGCTGGCTGGCCTGGGGGGACCACTGGATCTAGTTTATCCAACCCGTCGCCCAGCCCGGCAGTTGATTGTTGATCTCCCGAGAGAAAAAACAAAAAGTATGTAAGGAAGGAGAAAAAATTGCTAGGACCAGAGATCCCAGCTGGGAGCGTAGGTCCTTACTCCAGACTAGACAGATTAAAACTGATTACCTAGAGCAGAGAGGGGGGTTATATACCAAGCTGAGGACGGCCCATTAGCGTAGCCAGGTGTTTTTTGTTCTGCCTAGTCCTACTCCTGGAGGAAGCAATATAACCTAGTGATTATGATTTATGGAGTGCTGTATCCCTTGAAATGAACTTTCCTTTCCTATCTGCAGTCTTTGTAATTTTCTGTAAAATTCAATGCAATGTCGCAATCTGGGGGTGTTCGTGTACACAGTTGGTGTACAGAACTTCCCCAGAATTGTAATTTCCTGCTTGTGTGATTGGCTTACTGATTTTCCCAGATGTCGGCACTAAGATACTGATAAAATTGTATGCATCCACTGCAATATGGATTATAATTTGCTGAGTTACTCACTAAAATAAAATTACATCTAAAAACTTCTAATATTACTTCTAATTAAACTCAGACACTCCCATTCAGGAATTAGCCTTCCAAGGACATAGTTGAAAATACAGCTTTTAGCTAAGAATAGAAGGTAGAACTCTGAAACAAAATTTGCAGGGATTGCTTTTTCCTCAACAAATGTGGACTTATGCTGGCCATACATGCACAGAATTTCGGCCATAAATGGTTGTTTTAGGAAAGATCGTTTGAAAATCGGGCCGTTAGTGAACACAAGTTTACCGACGATTTTGATCATGTGCCTGGCTAATGTCGATGGATCCATAGCAAAAACTTTTATCGTTTCTACAAAAGTTTTTATGTGTATGGTAAAATTGAAACGAAAATAATATTCTGACACATATTGTGCATGTTATTGAATGATCATTATGATCATGAAAACGATTATGTAAAAGAGTTTATTCTATAAGTTAGTGGCCAACTCTCTTTCGACCGATGAATAATCGCTCAGTCTGCAAACGGCCGAAATTCTGTGCGTGTATGGCCAGCATTACTCTTTCAGTAATTAAGAACAGTTCACAAGTGCTTTGTGAGTTTCACATGCTGGAGTGTCTGTCGTTTGTTCAAGGCTACCAAAAGCATATTGTGGATGAATGCTTCTTGTATGCAATTCAAAAATGCATTCAGTAATGAGAGACACGTACATGCTATGCGCCTATGCTCATAATTAAAATAGATTCTCTGAAACGTACATCTGTGCTCTGTATTTAAAAGCACTGGAGAGTTCTCAGTTACTCAACTGGTCAAGCACCCCTACTTTCAGATATCTATAGTGCTATGTTAACTGAATATCATTATACCAATCTTTTTTATTTCTCTTTAATAATCCTAATCTATTATTATAAATCATGGTATTTTATGGTACTTAATATGACCAGTACACAAATTAGAACAGACTTGTTCTATTTAGAAAATAGAAACAAGACATGGTTAGGTCTGTGCAGGCAGTCATGTGTTTCTTTTCTATCATCAGCCAGTAATGATGAAATAATAATGCAAGACAGTAATGCTGGACAGAGTGGACATACTTGAACATGATCCATCAGGCATGAGCATGTATCCATTCAGACAATAACACTTGTAGCTTCCATAAGTATTCATGCAGCGGTATTTGCAGGGTCGAGGCTTCAGTCCACATTCATTTAGATCTAAGAAGCATTGGGATGAAAAAAGAGATGAGTATGCAAACGTCTATTTGTAATTATCTTAATGATTTATTATGTTTTTGTGAATGATTAAAGGTTTAGGCATTTACAATGACCTCCAGTATGCAGGAATTTGAGGCTGCTGCATGAAAAACCTACAGGAAAATACAGTATATACATTGTGTTCATGTCCCTCAAAGTAACTGTTAGCATTCACAGATTTCAGGTGTAATAAAAACATTCATCAATGTATATTTCCTAAGTTGTAAAAAAATACTCACTGATCTTTGTTTTTGAGAGTCCCCCATAACTTAATTACAAACCGTAATTTTGAGAATGGCAAGCACAATGAAACTGTAAAATATTGTTGCTAACATATTAGGTGTTTTAAAATAAACACAAAACATACATTTTAGGGGCCAGGGGCACATCCCTATTGTGGAGAATTCTGAAGTAATTAAGTCTTAGTGTTCCAGCCTCTAAACCACATTTAAATATTATTGGAGCTTTAAAATGGGTAGAGAGTCACCTCATACCAAAAGTCTTGGTTCTGATCACAGGAACATATTCTTGGGTAATACAGGAGGAGTTAAATACCAATGAAAAGCTATTTAAGTTGGAAGAAACATTTGTCTGTAGAAAAATAATAGACAAAAGATTATTCCTCATATGTTTGAAACTAAGCTTGCTCAAAGCTGCTCTGTTATCTCATGCAAAGGATAGGCATAATAAACATGTGTAAAACCATCCATAGGGAAGTTTCCCCGCTGGCAGAACACAATAACACTGCAGGAGGGATTCCCCCATCAACACTGTCTGTGTTAATAGGGAAATTAAGCTATTTTCTTTCCTGAAACCTGTGGTTGCATTACAGAAAATTGCATCATCTGTGGTTTGATTAAGTGCTTAGAAATAAGCGAATAGTGGAAAATATGCCAAATCTCCCTTCTATCTGCTCTGTAGCAGTTACCTATAGAGTAGAGTAGCAATGGGCTCATCTCAACAGTTACTCAGTAGTTCCAAAAGGAATCTCAAATTTAAAGCCCAACTCTGGAAAATAGTTCTTCCTTGCAGAGGGGCTGTGCTCTTGGAGACAGAAAAGTACTTTTGCTTACCCAATCCTCCACTCCCCTCGCAGATGATGCTCCCCCATGCTCCAGTGGTGGACTGTTTCTCAGCCTCCTCACATCCAAGCTATGGGCCTTGCATCAGTCTTGATGAAGTCAGAGGACCTTAGACCACTGGAGTGGAGAGAAGAAGCTGCCAGGACTGGTCTACCAGCACAAAAGCGCCGACTGAAGCAGGGGATAGGTTAAGTAAAAGTACTTTTCCAAGTCCCTTAGACAGAAGCAAGTATTTAATCATTGCAGTGCAAGCACAGCCCAACTACAAGGGGGCTTTATTTTTACTGGAGTTCCGATGTTGGGAAGAATCTCTGCCCCTTATGACATTAGAAACTTAAATATACAGTAGAATATTTCCTTATTAGGACAGGGCTGTATCAGAGGGGAATCAATATACCAAGGTACTTCTTTTTAATGAAGGAGTAGGGATTTACACTAGATAAACCCCAGCAGCCTTAAAAGCAGGAACCATGACTTTTTGTTTTTGTGTGGGGCAACTGCAAAAGTGAATTGGTAAGCTGTCTCTACATATGACACTTCAATCTGCTCCACAAATGCGCCTGGCCTATCATCAGGCCTTAGTTCTCTCAAATGCTTATGACCTTTGCAAGTACTGACCTTTAGCAACCTTTAGTGAGTCTATATTTGCATTGGATTTTAAGGCTGATCTTAGTTGTGCAGTAAAATTAACCTTAAACTCAGGTAGCTCACTTTATTTTTTAGTTTAGTTTACTTTAGTAAAAGTTTAGTTTAGTTTAGTTTACAAAAATTTAGTTTTGTGTTCCTATAGTAATTTTCTCCCTCATAGTGCTTAGAAGGAAGGACATCTCTCAGTTGAGTTAACCTACCAGAATGTCAGGGTGTGTAGGAAGAACTACAGGGTGTGTAGGTACTTAAAAGAAACCCAAACAAGCAAAGGGAGAAAATAAAAACTCCATGCAGATAGTGTCCTGGTCGCTATTATTATTATCGGTGCCTACTACAAAGCCTGTGAGTTAGCCAATAAAAAAAATTAAAATCTGGTTGCGTTACAATATGCACAAATACAATTAAATATTATTAACAATATGTTGTCAAAATAATTATGTAGATGTTACCCTTCATTATTACATTCATATATAAAGGTAACTGTAGGAAAAACAATTGCAGTTAAACCAAACTACCTTAGAAGACCATAAGGCCTCATGCACACGGGGCGTTAGAAAAAAACATGCTGCAAAGCTAGTTCTGACGCCGGGAAAAAGCAGCTGTAAAAACGTGCTTTTAGTAGCTTTTTCCATTTGCGTTATTGCACGTTTTGCCACGTCGCTTTCAGCTGCGATTTTTCTGCCTCCATTCAAAATCAATGGTTCCCTACGGGAGCCTATTGATTTGAATGGAAGGCGCACCGCAAGTCGGATCAGGATGATCCGACTTGGGGCGCGACTTGGGCTGTGAGAATCTTGAGGGGGAACTCCACACCAAAATGGGAAAAAACGGCGTGGGGGTCCCCCCCCCAGGTTCCAAACAGGCCCTTCGGGTCTGGTATGGAATTTGAGGGTTCCCCCCAAAATCCATACCAGACCCTTATCCGAGCATGCAGCCCGGCAGGCCAGGAAAGGGGAGGGGACGAGCGAGCGGCCCCACCCTGCCCCCTTATGTCACTGTGACATAAGGGGACGGGGTCTATCGAGGACGTCATCGGGCGGCCACGCCCCTAATGGCTATATAACAAGATGCAGAGACCGGAGACTGGCATAATCACCAGAGACATTGTCTGAGGAGGACCGGAGAAAGAAGAAGAGCTAAGGGCAAAAGAGCAGAAGAGCGGACAGCAAAAGAGCAGAAGAGCGTAGGGGGAGAAGAGCGGAGGGGGGAGAAGACCGGATGAAGATTTTTAATAAACTTTCCAAAACGTCTCCTGTCATTATTTGCATACACTGCCTTTTATGGGGTGAATGGGTAGGGGTACAGTGTACCCTATACCCATTCACATAGGGAGGGGGTCCGGGATCTGGGGGGCCCCTTGTTAAAGGGGGCTTCCAGATACTGAGAAGCCCCCTGCACGCAGACCCCCACAACCACTGGCCAGGGTTGTGGGGATGAGGCCCTTGTCCTCATCAACATGGGGGCAAGGTGCTTTGGGGTGGGGGGGGTGCAGAGCCCCCCTGCCCCAAAACACTAACACCCCTCCATGTTGAGGGCATGTGGCCTGGTGTGGTCCAGGGGGGGTGGGGCCGCTCGCTCGCCCCCTCCCCTTTCCTGGCTTGCTGGGCTGCATGCTCGGATAAGGGTCTGGTATGGATTTTGGGGGGACCCCATGCCGTTTTTTCGGTGTGGGGCTACACTCAAATTCCATACCCGACCCGAAGGGCCTGGTTTGGAACCTGGGGGGGACCCCCACGCCGTTTTTTCCCATTTTGGGAAGGCGCACCTGATTCGACCTGCGGTGCGCCTTTCATTCAAATCAATAGGCTCCCATAGGGAACCATTGAATTTGAATGGAAGAAAAAACGTATAACGTGGCTTAACGCACGTTAAGCCACGTTATAGCAACATTATTCAGCCTTTAGCAGCGTCAGACATTTTTACAGCTGTAACGCTGGTCCTCAGAATGCGCAGGCCGTGGGTTCTTCTTGCAGCTTAAAAACACCTAGGCCACTTACAGCTCAAAAACGTCTGTGTGTGCATGAGGCCATAGAATAACATGGAGGGGCGTTTTTAAGCTGCAAAAAAAAAAAAAACGCCTGACGCTACTTACAGCGGCTGTAAAAACGCCCCGTGTGCATGAGGCCTTAAAAATACACGCCTGCCAGCTTTACAAATCAGATTAAGACTCATAAACCTTGTTTGATTAAAGCAGTAAATATGGTAAAATAAAATAAAATGTTAAAGAAAATATGGCCACAAACTATTATCATAAAGGGAGCTGAAAATGATTTGTGCATTTATTTGTATATTTTCTTATGTATTTATTAGGTATGATAATAAGGACTAAAACAAATAAACATTTTTTGTAAGTAAAGTAAGGAAAATTGCAGGTAAAATGTGAAATGTTGCAAATTAATATGTTGTATTTTCTTTTTGAGCCAGAAGATTGAGCTTTAGGCTTTTTTTCAGGTTTTTAAGCTCTTTTTTTTTGTGAAAAGCCTCCGTTTACTGATCACAATAGTACAAGCTCAAATATACACACAAAAAAGGATGATTCTTCAGTAGTGATATTCCTTATGGCAGCTCAGTCCAAAGATTCAATCAGACAAAGCCAAATCAAGGCTGCTACTACTGTGATGTCTCTTTAGATAACCAACGGCTCTTTAAAAAACCGTCATATGTTAATGCAGAACCATGGCACCCATTAGAAAAATTCTAAGTACATCTGCACATTTTTTTTTTTCCAACAAGTTTATACATCTGCACATTTTTTAAATCCCCCTGCAAATACCTGTTGATCTGCACATTTTTTAAATCCCCCTGTGCCTGCTTGCACTACAGTTGGATGACAAAATGCTGCAGAGGGCATTGCTATCAGAATTGTTACTGCTGATTCACAAGCCTGCAGCTGTCAATAAGCACTAAGATTATCATAGGCAATACATACTTAATTACTATGACCATCAACTCTATCCAGTGGTCATAATGAGGTATTTTCCTGATTTATGCTATTCCTATGAAGAAATAACATCCGATCTGTAGAAAAATAATTGAATTAATGTGCAGTTTACAGTTAGATTAGCTTTGGAAAGTTTTTATAAATACACCCCTTTGTAATATTTGGGTTTTTGTAAGCTTGTGTAAAACAGCTCAGGATCCCCTTAAAATAACAGCGATTGTCAACTCAAGAACACATTATTTGTCAAAATGGACATTATCCTGGTTGTTAACTGCTTAGCCAATCTCAGACAATTGAGTTTACCCAGTGGGAATGTAACATCACTTTCAACACAGCTGCTATTACAAAAATAACTGTTTTTTTTTGTTCTTATATTAATGTAATTTATTCTAACTTGACCTATGTGATAGGTAGGTTTCAAAAAAGTATATTGAATTGAATTTTTCCATAATGATAATAGTCTATAACAGGAAGAGAATACAACAGTATATTCCAGTGAACTTTTTTGACCCTGCTAAGGCTTGCCTTTTTGATTTCCCAAGAGCGTGTCTTTATAAGCCAGGTAGCAGAAATTCTGACATTTGATAAACTGTCTAATTCAATAACACAAAGATCCACCCAGAACCAATGATTAGGAAATGTCAGTTATGTTGAAATATTTAGCATTTTCCATTTGGACAGGTTAACATGCTGTTCATTAGGCACACAGAAATTCGTGCTGAGAAATGTATTGCTTCCAAAATTCAAAGTGCAGCCTGGATGTCTGAGCAGGGTGCTTTAAGTGAAGGTAGATAAAAAGCACAGGCACATACAATAAGAACATTGTTCATAATGAGGAGCAGCAGAAGAGAATATGAAGGGACAATGGTTAGGTATCCTACATTTTCTAAGAGAATTATAGGTTTGACCTTGTATGTAATGTAGAGTCTGCATTCAATATTCTTAATTAAAGTGTGCGTTTCATCTTAGAGAAAAGATATTACTGGGAATATTTCCAAAACTGGACATGGCATCTTAGTTAAGTCACAAACCGGGCATATGGAAAAACATGCTGAAGCTATATTCAATTGAAATAATACAGGCAGCAGAAGTTATTTGTAAATCTCAACTTTTCCTGCACACTGCAAAGTCACATTTAGTTCTGTCCATTATTGCCCCCTTTTGTTTAATGATATCACCCAGCAAATGACCACTAGGGAGGCTTTGGAGGTAGGAACAGGTGGGCCAAGCTGATTTTTTATAGGAAAAGTCAAGCTTTACATGTATAAATTCACCTGTCCATATTTCTGGATATATGAACTTTTTAGAATATAGTTTCTGAGGAAAGATAACCTCTTTTTGCATAGTTTTTTTTATCATTTTTTATAATATGCTCATTTTGTATTGACCAGGTTTGTGATGTAAATAGGCTAATAATCATCCAGTCAATATTTAAAAAAAGAAAGAAAGAATAAAGATTATTTTCTATAAAAGCATTTATGAGAAAAAAATCAAAAAATGTTTAAGCACCACACAGGAATTTCGTATATTTAAAATTGATTGAGTAGGGGGTCACAGGGTGTGATACTCTCTAAAGGAAAAAGACTTCCTGTGCAGCTTAAACACAGGATTAATATTGTCAACCACTAGTTTTTAAATTTCAAGAATTTTGAGCTTCTTAGGTCATTTATAATAATGCATAGAAAAGTACCGGTACTTGCACCTCTCTAGAAAGTAGAATATTTTATTTTTATTTGGAATAATTTTCTAAACTGCATGATTTCCTATTACATTAAAATTGCCACTTAGGGGCGGGGTGAAGCAAAAAAAGTGCAGTTGGTGGTTTTCTTTAATGGGGAAAAATGTCTCTTGATTTTAAATAGTTTCTACTTAAATAATCTTCAGAACCTTTACACACTTATTAATTAATTGTATTTAAATCTATTTTATAAAAACCATATACACTATATGGCCATCACATCTACCTATATGGTCAAAAGTATATGGACACCACTCCAAATTATTGAGTACCAAAGTTTCTAGTAAGAAGAACTGTTAAAGCCTAAGTGCAGTCAAAATCACAAACAGAAAATTCAGTACAAGGGTCATAAGTTACAGTTAACCACTTAAGCCCCGGAGGATTTGGCTGCTAAAAGACCAGGGGGTATTTTGCGATTCGGCACTGCGTGAATTTAACGGACAATTGCGCGGTCTTGCGACACTGTACCTAAACGAATTTGACGTCCTTTTTTTCCCACAAACAGAGCTTTCTTTTGGTGGTATTTGATCACCTGTGCGATTTTTTGATCACGCGCTATAAACAAAAAAAGAGCGACAATTTTGCAAAAATAACAATATTTTTCACATTTTTTTATATGAAATTCCCCAAAAAAAAAAGTAAAAATCAAAATTTTTTAACATTTTCAGCCAATTTGTTTTCTGCTACATATGTTTGGTAAAAAAAATCGCAAAAAGCGCATTTTGATTGGTTTGCGCAAAAGTTATTGCGTTTACTAACAAAGGGAAAGATTTTTGTCATTTTTGTTGTTTTTTATTTTAACGCGTAATGGCGGCGATCTGCGATTTTTTTTGCGGTACTGCGACATTGGGGCGGACAGATCAGACCCTTGACTGACATTTTTGACACTTTTGGGGTTACCAGTGACATTTCTACAGTAATCAGTGCTATATATATATATGCACTGTTACTGTAAAAATACACTGGTAGTGAAGGGGTTAACTTTATATGAGAGGGAGGGGTGGTGTGTGTCCCTAGGGGCGTGATTCTAACTGTGATTGGCTGTCTGTTGAGCTGTAGTTACACTGATCAACGGTTCTACATAGTAGAACCGTATGATCAGTGTTTCTACACAGGGAGAACTGACAGGCAGCTTGTTTACACAAGCTGCCTGCCTTTCTCCCCCCCGCCGATCGCCGAGTGACAAGCGGACATCGGGTCCGCCGGTCACACGCGCGGGGGGGTCCATGATCGCGCGGGAGCACACCGCCAGCGGTGCGCGCTCGCTCCCGAGAGCCTCACAGGCTAGTGACGTTGATTTACGTCACTTTGCCTGTGAGGGGCTGACTGCCGCAGTAAATCTACTGACAGCAGTCGGCAAGTGGTAAATAGGGTGTAACCCCTGTGCTAATATCTTTTCTGTTAGTGAAAATCTTGAATAGAACAAGATCTGAGAATGGAAGATGGGTGGATGATTAAAAGGTTAACTCCCTCCCCTTTTAGATAGTGTTCCATTCATAGAAGATGCGGTACAGCTTCTATGAATGGAGCAGCTAAGCGGAAAGGGTGGCCATAGTCAGGCTCTCTTGATGAGAGCTTGTGGCAGCCTCTTAGTTGCATTAACCCCCACACCAGAAGATTATGGTGGCAGGCAGGCAGTATGGAAGAGGATCATCACAAGGGACACATCCCAGTGACTGTAAGTTATGTCCCTTGGGCAGATTTTTCTGTTTGTGTTTTTGGCTGCACTTAGACCTTAATTCTACTACATACAATAACAAATATAGACAAGTATGAACTCCAAACCTTGTGGAAACATTCTGGGGAATCTTATTTCTTTTTTCCAGTATGACTGCACACCTGTTCACAAAGCCAGGTTGAAAAAGATTTGGTTTATTAAATTTGTGGTGAAGGAGCTTGAGTCATCTGCAAAGAAACTGCCTTACACCCAACTGAACATCTTTAGGATGGATTTGAATGCCAATTGTGGTCTTCCCAACTAACATTAATACCTGGCCTCATAGATGCTCTTTAGCATTAATTGGAAGAATTCCCACAGGCTTGTGGAAAACCTACCTTGAAGAGTGCAGGTTGGTATAACCACAAAGGGTGTACCAACTCCATATTATTGACCATGGTTTTGGAAGGTGGCCATATAGTCAAATATAGGTATTAGGAGCATTGAGACCTAATGATGACTCTTTGAATATTATTCCAAACTAAGTTAATATAAATGTCAAGTATGAGCAGACACATTTATGTTATTGATCTTATCCGTTGCTCACTACTAAATATCTATGCCTCAGCTTCAATAGGTAAATTGCAAAGGAAGCGTGTCTTATGTCTACAGTAGATACCTTAGATATTATTGTTGTAAAAAAAACTAAAACTTGTTTTTTAATTTCTTCATCTCTATACAAAAACCTTGTCCCAGAAAATGTGAAAAAGAAAGTGTGCTCATAAAGAAGAGAAGTAAAGTAAAATATGTCATTCTCAGAAAAAGATAGTTCCTGCCATTGCATTTTCATTTGCATGCCTTAGGCTTAAAGAGCATGGTTTTCATATCAAAGCCAATAGATCACCCCTATCAGGGAGCAGCACAGTATGGAAAAGGTTTTTCAGTCTTCTACAGCCATGCGCTGACAAGAAGAGCACTGGCGTAGGAGAAAGGAGACAATCTCACCCTCAGGAGGATACCCTGTCACAGGAACATCCACAGGGTAGAAAACAGGCACATCATGGTACCATTCAGGCTGGATGGTCAGTAGACGCTCATCTTCATGTACAAGAAGAAGACATGGTCAGTCATTATTACATACAGACTTTTGAGTGTGCAGAGAATACCAATACACTACATCCTTTGGACATTATTATGAGAATTGGCACAGAGAACAAAGATGGAATCGCCCATAGGGTTATTTGATAACTACTAACAGGTTAGGTACCAGCTTTTACCAGACTTTCAGGTAGGGACACAAATGAAATACCAAAGTTCCAATGTATACCAATACAGTTGACCTAACAAATGAAAAACAAGCTACTGTGAAGCACGTGAGCATGAATTTTCACTAATTTGTGCTTTATTAAATATAACATTAAATGTGAATCAGAAAACAAGAGAGAGCTGACAGAGCTTCTAACCACTCATCATTCTATCCAAAAATACAAATATTTTGACTTTTGATACATTTGTATGTAAAGCGAAAATACTTTTTTTTTAAGTTTTGGATAGAGAAGAAAAAAGTTTAAATCCCTGTTGTTGCCTGTGTTTGTTGGGTAGATTTCCCTTTACATCCTGTCCACTACAGGAAGTAAAAGAACCTTGCCCTAACGTTCACCTAACCTCTAACCCTAACCAATTCAAATCCATACTTACCTTTTCATCAATGTAGTATAATGTCATCCCACACTAGGATTAGTGACCAAATCCACCTGGTCCTTGCACCAAAAAAACAAAAAGCAACACCATCATTCCAAAGTATAATCTAAATCCAGAAAGGCATCCAATTAAATTGGCTTATTCTCCTTTACCATATGGTGTTTTACCCTATTCTTCTTTAATTATTGTAAAATTGTTATTTAAAGGATAAGTTCACCATTTTTAAATAAAAATAATAAATGCACGTCTTTTTAAGGTAAAAAAAAAAAATGTGCATTTATTATTATTTTTTTTTATTAGGAGCCTGTAAAGCATTACATCCCACAATCAACAGATCACAAGTGCAATTTAAGGCCCCTGAAGACTGTCAGTATAGCTGCCTGCCCATACCTCGTATAGGGCAGGCAGTTACTGAATGACAGGAAGCATCAATTAATTACCTAGAGCACTTATCGGCGCCCTGGAAGTTCACTGAGAACTACCAGTCGTCAGCCTCAATCTTTGATGGTAGTTGGAGTTCTCCCTGTTACCGAATGATAGCAAGTGAAGATCCCCAACCTCCTGTCCCAACAGGGGATCAGGGGGAGAGGTTTCATATTATGAAAGCTGAACTTATCCTTTAAAGTAGGGATGCACCGATACCATTTTTTTCACAAGTAAGAGCACTGATAATTTTTTTTTTTAGTACTCGCCAATACCAAATACTGATACTTACTGCAATTGTTTTGTTTACACTTCAGCTGTCAGCGATTGAAAAGCATTGGAAAGGTTTTTACAAATGAAATAAATGTATTTTCTAAAAATGTTTTTTCATGTAAATAGATGTTAAAAGTGTAAAAATATTAACGAAAAAAGCAAAAAAAAAAAAGGTTTTAATAATAATAGTTTATAAAATATAAGTGAACAAAAAAAAATCAGCAGGAAAATAATAATTAAATGGAGAAGGAGAATAAGAAGTTAATTAGGGCTGATTAGCGTAAATTAGGGGATAATAAGGGATTAAACAGGAACATTTAATAAAAAAACAAACCTGACTTTAAATTGACTTCATCTGCAGATCGAAGTTCATCCCTTTGATCTGTAGATTAATATACAGAAAGAAACAAAAAGAAACAAAGTTTCTTTTTATCTTTCTGTTTTAGGTCCAGCTGCATTTTTGACAGCTCCAATTTCAGGGACTTCATTTACACTTCAGCTGTCAAGAGGGGAACCCCACTGACAGCTGAATGATTCATCGGATGTTAAGGACATGACAACCGATAATTCCCTGATTTTTTTTTTACGTTTTAGCTATCAGTGAGGGAATCCCGCAAAGAGCCGAAAGCCTTGAGCCTGCAAGTATCAGTTTTAGGTATCAGAGCATTTGCAAAAGTACCGATACTCGTGCTAATGCTTAGTATTGGTGCAACCCTACTTTAAGGTGTTTAACCTTAAACAAAGTGCAGGAACTTTTTTTTCCCTGCCAATACCTGCATTTTTCTTCTAGTCAAGAGAAAGCAGCATCATTTCTTGTCTAAAGCTGGCCATACACTAGGAGGTTTTTGAATGAATATTGTTACAAACATTTATATGAAATATGTTCAGTACATTTTATGACTTAACGAATGCCATTCAAAAGTACTTCAAAAATGTTTATAACATTGGAAGGAATGTAATTTCCCAAACAAAAACCACATTCACTGTTAAAAATCTTTATGTACAATTAAACATTTCCATCTTGCTCTTTTAAATTTTCAGCACTGCAGTCCAAAACGAACGTCAATTTGACCCCGCTACTAATTAGAAAATCAAACAAACATTCTTAAAATAAAAAGTTCAAATCAAAGTGTAATCAAATTATACTAGTATAAGGGCAGCCTAAAACCTCCTGTCATTCAACTGTCAAAATTTAAAAAAAAAAGCTTTTGGTGCCAGTAGAGATTCTCATATGTGATATAAGAAACACAGAGGTAGGACAAAACAGCAGGAGGGGTGTGTGTCAAAGAAGAGTCAAAGCCAAGAATCCAGGGTCCTCTCAAGGCAAAAAGTAACTAATCTAAATGCAAGTGCATGTACACGTTATTTCTACAATGTAATACACATTTGGTAGAATTGAGGCGAACTGTGTGATGTTTACACTGCTTGCTGTATACATCTTTTGGATTCACTGTGCATATATCAGTAATATTTGTTCATATGCTTTGTTGAACATGACAGGTTCATGTCAACTATCAACATTCAAAACAATGACTATCATTACGGTGAAACTTTTCTTTCAACACTGGTGACATAATTGCTTGTCCTTCAAGATAGGCTCTTTGCCTATCTATTTGCCTCTTGCACAGTATTAAGGGACTAAAAACTTTTTAACTTTTTGTACTGACCACATACTGACCATCTTAATTACTAACATTTTCAAAGAAACACATTGATTATTACACCTCTAATTGTGAGCAGAGAACTGGAAAGCATTATCGATTAGGGAACCACTGAATCATACCACTTAAAATATAAGTAAAAATAGTTTTGGATAGGGTGGGTAAGCATTAGACCCTCAAGGGATGTTATTTTATCCTGTCAACATGCCCTGGGTGGACATAAACCAAGTTGGGTTATACTTAGTTGCTGTTTACTGGTTTATGGAATAAAAACGCCTTCTGCAAATGTAACACTTGACAATGTGGATAATGCCATTAGATACCCCAGCCAAAGAAATCACTTACATATAAATTACAAATCAATTAAAGGGCAACAGCCCCTTTACATCACAGCTGCTCTGGAAGAATGAGAGTAAGTGGCACATTGGATTAAAATAACAGCAGGAAAACTATACTTTGTAACTTGAAATTTTGCTTTAGAAATAAAAAAACACCAAACATAGAAAAACTACCAAACACAACATCTGTTCTTTTATATTTGAGAATTGACTTCCTATCTTGCCAAGAACAAAGTTTTCAATTTATCAACTCATCAACAAAATATCATTGAAAAGATCTTTGAAAACATTTGCAAAATACAAGAAATGTATTACAAACTGGATAGCTACTAACAGAATGGCTGATACAGAAAGAACAGCGTGGTTTAATCACTGATTCCTCCATCTTAGATACATACAGTACCTTGCGAAAGTATTCGGCCCCCTTGAACTTTGCGACCTTTTGCCACATTTCAGGCTTCAAACAAACATAAAGATATAAAACTGTAATTTTTTGTGAAGAATCAACAACAAGTGGGATGCAATCATGAAGTGGAACGAAATTTATTGGATATTTCAAACTTTGTTAACAAATAAAAAACTGAAAAATTGGGCGTGCAAAATTATTCAGCCCCTTTACTTTCAGTGCAGCAAACTCTCTCCAGAAGTTCAGTGAGGATCTCTGAATGATCCAATGTTGACCTAAATGACTAATGATGATAAATAGAATCCACCCGTGTGTAATCAAGTCTCCGTATAAATGCACCTGCACTGTGATAGTCTCAGAGGTCCGTTTAAAGCGCAGAGAGCATCATGAAGAACAAGGAACACACTAGGCAGGTCCGAGATACTGTTGTGGAGAAGTTTAAAGCCGGATTTGGATACAAAAAGATTTCCCAAGCTTTAAACATCCCAAGGAGCACTGTGCAAGCGATAATATTGAAATGGAAGGAGTATCAGACCACTGCAAATCTACGAAGACCTGGCCGTCCCTCTAAACTTTCAGCTCATACAAGGAGAAGACTGATCAGAGATGCAGCCAAGAGGCCCATGATCACTCTGGATGAACTGCAGAGATCTACAGCTGAGGTGGGAGACTCTGTCCTTAGGACAACAATCAGTCGTATAGTGCACAAATCTGACCTTTATGGAAGAGTGGCAAGAAGAAAGCCATTTCTTAACCACTTAAGCCCCGGAAGATTTTACCCCCTTCCTGACTAGGGGTTTTTTTGCGATTATTTACTGCGTGACTTTAACGGACAATTGCGCGGTCGTGCGACACTGTACCTTAACGAATTTCACGTCCTTTTTTTCCCACAAACAGAGCTTTCTTTTGGTGGTATTTGATCACCTGTGACAATATTTTGTTTGGCCACCAGATGGCGTTTTCCTTATATCGGTGGTATTTTTATTAAGTCCCCGTTTTTTATTTGTATATCTTTATTTCCTTATAATTCCGATTACCGCGCAAGTGGTAGTAGCCTTTGTTTTTATATTTTTAGTATATTGAGGACGGCGGATTACTCTTTTGATCTGAGTTTCGTGTCCTCTTTGATCGCTGTTGTGTCCCCGGACACTTCCGCCCTCAATGGCCAGACATCGGGTGCGTCACTTCCGCCCTTCCTCGTCCGTGATTGGACGAGGTCCCGGATGTAATTACTGTATGGGGTATATGTGAGGCGTGCCCGCGATGTCCGGTAACCACGCCCCTGATGACGTCACTCTGACGAAACCGGTCGGGAGGTTCCGGACATCGCGTTTGTCACGCCCCCAGGACGCCGGCTGCATGCTTACTACAGCGGGACACCGCTTTTTACTTAGTCGCTTGTACATATCCATCCTCTTGTAAGTAGAATCTAAAATAAAGCTGTGTTTTTTACCATACGGGAGTACACTATGTTATCTTCATTCCTCCACATATTGCCATATACTCCGGAGTCATTCCTGGACCTATGAATAGGCGGAGGATTATTGAAGTGCAAACCTGGTCTGTTCGTGCAGAGGAGAGAGTCCAGCCCATAAGAGCTAACATCTTATGCTCTCAGTGGCCTTTCCATTAATTTGGAGGCCCACGCATTGTGGTAAGCTGCCACCTTGTGTATCTGCACGGGTGCCTGTTTTCCATCCTGTTTTCCACATCTTGGGATATTTATTCTTTAAGTGGACTCTTTATATCTCCATGTGCTGAATGGACTCACGTTTTTGATGCATATTATGTCACCATATTGCATTTGTTTATCCCTTTTTAAGCACAATTTATTTTGTTGTTCATAGCGCTGCACTACTTGATTTATATATTTGATCACCTGTGCGATTTTTTGATCATGTGCTATAAACAAAAAAAGAGCGTAATTTTTGCAAAAATAACAATATTTTTCACTTTTTTTTATATGAAATTCCCCCCCAAAAAAAATGTAAAAATCAAACTTTTTTAACATTTTCGGCCAAATTGTTTTATGCTACATATGTTTGGTAAAAAAAATAGCAAAAAGCGTATTTTGATTGGTTTGCGCAAAAGTTATCGCGTTTACTAACATAGGGAAAGATTTTTGTCATTTTTGGTGTTTTTTTTTAACGAGTAATGGCGGCGATCTGCGATTATTTTTGCGGTACTGCGACATTGCGGCGGACAGATCGGACCCTTTAATGACATTTTTGACACTTTTGGGGGTACCAGTGACATTACTGCAGTAATCAGTGCTATATATATGCACTGTTACTGCAAAAATGACACTGGCACGGAAGGGGTTAACTGTATTGGACAGGGAGGGGTTAAGTGTGTCCTAGGGGCGTGATTCTAACTGTAGTGGGACATGGCTATTGGTGTAAAAACAAAGATCAGCGGTTCTACATAGTAGAACCGTCTGATCTCCATTTTTACACAGGGGAGAATGACAGGCGGCTTGTTTACATAAGCCGCTCTGCCTTTCTACCGCTGTACCGACGATCGGCGAGTGACCGGCGGTCACACGCCCGCACTCCTCCCTGAACGAGCTGAGGCAGGCGCGCGCTCGCCCGCTATTGGCTCTAATCCCAGTGACAGGCGAGCGACGTAGATCTACGTCACTCTGCCTGGCCGGGGCTGACTGCCACAGTAAATATACTGTGCGCAGTCGGCAACCGGTTAAAGAAATCCATAAAAAGTGTCCTTTAAAGTTTGCCACAAGCCACCTAGGATACACACCAAACATGTGGAAGAAGGTGCTCTGGTCAGATGTCAAAATCAAACTTTTTGGCAACAATGCAAAACGTTATGTGGTGGTGGCAGCATCATGGTTTGGGCCTGCTTTTCTTCAGCAGGGACAGGGAAGATGGTTAAAATTGATGGGAAGATGGATGGAGCCAAATACAGGACCATTCTGGAAGAAAACCTGATGGAGTCTGCAAAAGACCTGAGACTGGGACGGAGATTTGTCTTCCAACAAGACAATGATCCAAAACATAAAGCAAAATCAAATGGAATGGAAATGGAAAAGCAATGGAATGGTTCACAAATAAACATATCCAGGTGTTAGAATGGCCAAGTCAAAGTCCAGACCTGAATCCATTTGAGAATCTGTGGAAAGAACTGAAAACTGCTGTTCCCAAATGCTCTCCATCCAACCTCACTGAGCTTGAGCTGTTTTGCAAGGAGGAATGGGCAAAAGTTTCAGTCTCTCGATGTACAAAACTGATAGAGACATACCCCAAGCGACTTACAGCTGTAATCGCAGCAAAAGGTGGCGCTACAAAGTATTAACTTAAGGGGGCTGAATAATTTTGCACGCCCAATTTTTCAGTTTTTTTATTTGTTAACGTTTAAAATATCCAATAAATTTTGTTCCACTTCATGATTGTGTCCCACTTGTTGTTGATTCTTCACAAAAAATTACAGTTTTATATCTTTATGTTTGAAGCCTGAAATGTGGCAAAAGGTCGCAAAGTTCAAGGGGGCCGAATACTTTCGCAAGGCACTGTATATTACAAAGTGCTCCATGTAGTATGTCTAAATATTTTACACGTTAATGGTAGTAGTTTATTTGGCAAATTATTTGTCATTTTGTTCAGCCTGTCTTATGATTCACAATCACAGCCAGGCAGGGGACAACCTTTTTTTTTGGTTTGAAGCTTCAATGTCAACTGACCACCTACGGTCTACTCCTTGGACAACAAATCAGTTCTATCACATAAATGATTAATTGTCCAATAAATTGGCGTGTGGCACAGAAAAAAGAAACGCTGATTGAGTTAATACTGCAGTCTTTCTGGTTATACAATGCAGCAGGTGTACAAGATTCATAAGATTGTCTGAACAAAATCACAAAAGGTTATCAAGCAAAACAGCTCACACATATGATTTGTAGGCAATGTACTTAGCTACTAGCCTAGAGTTCAACTTTATATGCTAATGCAAAGCAATTATTAACTGTAAGTTGAAAAAGAAGCTCTGCAGTACATTGCTTTCCATCAACACCTATATGAATGCTCTTAGCTACATATATACATTAAATGGCCACTTAAACAAATTTGTTTATGCAAATATCCAAACATTGAATCCTATTTGCTATTTAAACCAGAAGGCACAGGTACATTTCAGTGTTTTTTTGGGAATAAGTTAGGCCCCTACATACTAAATAAGTATCATGTGAATGTCACAGCATATACAATATCTCACAAAAGTGAGTACACCCCTTACATTTTTGTCATACCTTTTCATGTGAAAACGCTAAAGAAATTAAATTTTGCTGCAATTTAAAGTAGTGAATGTACAGCTTGTATAACAGTGTAAATTAGCTGTACCCTCAAAAGAATTCAACACACAGCCATTAATGTCTAAAACGCTGGCAACCAAAGTGAGTACACTTGTAATTAAAAATGGCCAAATTGGGCCCAAAGTGTCCAAATTTTTTTGTGGCCGCCATTATTTTCCAGCACTGCCTTAACCCTCTTGGGCATGGAGTTCACCAGAGCTTAACAGGTTGCCACTGGAGTCCTCTTCTACTCCTCCATGACGACATCAAGGAGCTGGTGGATGTTAGAGACCTTGCACTCCTCCACCTTCCGTTTGAGGATGCCCCACAGATGCTCAATAGAGTTTAGGTCTAGAGACATGCTTGGCCCGTCCATCACCTTTACCCTCAGCTTATTTAGCAAGGCAGTGGTTGTCTTGGAGGTGTGTTATCAAGTCGGAATACTGCCCTGGGGCCCAGTCTCCGAAATGGAGGGGATCATGCTCTGCTTCAGTATGTCACAGTACATGTCGGCATTCATGGTTCCCTAAATGAACTGTACCTCCCCAGTGCAGCACTCATGCAGCCCCAGACCATGACACTCCCACCACCATGCTTGACTGTAGGCAAGACACACTTGTCTTTATACTCCTCACCTGGTTGCCACCAAACACACTTGACACCATCTGAACCAAAAAAGTTTATCTTGGTCTCATCAGACCACAGAAGATGGTTCCAGCAATCCATGTCCTTAGTCTGCTTGTCTTCAGCAAACAGTTTGTGGTCTTTTTTGTGGATCATCCCTAGAAGAGGCTTCCTTCTGGGACGACAGCCATGTAGACCAATTTGATGCAGTGTGCAGTGTATTGTCTGAGCACTAACAGGCTAACCCCCTGCCCCTTCAACCTCTGCAGCAATGCTGGCAGCACTCATAAGTCTATTTCCCAAAGGCAACCTCTGGATATGACACTGAGCATGTGCACTCAGCTTCTTCGGTCTACCATGGCGAGGCATGTTCTGAGTGAAACCTGTCCTGTTAAACCGCTGTATGGTCTTGGCCACCGTGCTGCATCTCAGTTTAAAGGTCTTGGCGGTCTTCTTATAGCCTAGGCCATCTTCATGTAGAGCAACATTTCTTTTTTTCAGATTCTCAGAGAGTTCTTTGCCATGAGGTGCCATGTCGAACCTCCAGTGACCAGTATGAGAGAGTAAGAGTGATAACACCAAATTTAACACACCTGCTCCCCATTCACACCTGAGATCTTATAACACAAATGAGTCATATGACACCGGGGGGGGGGGATGGCTATTTAGGCCCAATTTGGACATTTTCACTTAGGGGTGTACTTACTTTTGTTGCCAGGGACTCAGACATTATTGGCTGTGTGTTGATTTATTTTGAGGGGACAGCAAATTTACAGTTATACCAGCTGTACACTCACTACTGTAGCAAAGTGTCATGTCTTCGGTGTTGTCACATGAAAAGATATAATAAAATATTTACAAAAATGTGAGGGGTGTACTCACTTTTGTGAGATACTGTACATGTTTGCACTCCTTTCTGAACACATTCTATCTGGTTTTCAGTGGTGATCTGCAAAAAGCTAATGCACCAAAAGGCACATGGTTCTAGATGTGTGTAAATTGTTTTTAGGCGTCTTCGTTAAAAATACCACTACTATTATTATACAGCATTTATATAGTGCCAACAGTTATATAATACCTGTGCACGTTGAGGTTAATTTCATAATCTAATTGAACGATTTTTGGCCAGTTTCACTTACTATCTGAGTATGATCTTTGATCATTCACGATCAATTTAAGTTTATTAATTTGTACTTTATACAGTGACCTGGAAATGACTAGATGATTCTTGTGATCACAAGTATTCTGAAAAACAGATCGATGTACCTGGCTTAACTTATTAATGAAGTGTGTTAATTGTTCAGAATTTAAGATAAAGGAACATTTACACAACACTGTCTGATTCCCTTGTTTTTGTCTGCAATTACGGTAGCCAGTTTATACCAGTATTTTAAATTGTTCCATCACAAATACCCAGATCATCAGGTGATGGCTTTTTCAAGTCATTCCACATATATATCTACCACATCTACTCTTAAGATAGTTTCCAGTTTTAAATAAAAGTTCACAGTTCAAATGATAATGGCCAGAAAAGAAACATAGACAGTGACTACTTACATTGGAAGTCAGTGTAGAAGTGACCTTTACAGTGGGGATCAGGGTATAAGTGACCCTTACACTGGTGGCCAGTGTAAGAAGGAGATCAGTCTGGCACTGCTCTCATCAGGGAACCCCTATAAACCTCTGAGGGGACTCTAGGGTTCCACGCAACCCTGGTTATGAAAGGCTGCCCTTAAGCTAAATATGCAATTCTGGCTTATCTCTGTATAATCAGTCTAAAACAGGTAATTTCCAAAATTTTCCAGCCCTATCTGATACCATCATTCTCTATACATGCACTGTCAAACTGTAAAAGAAATTGTTTGGGTTGTATCACTAACTATGGGTATACCTATTTATGAACAGAAAAGCTGTCTGTCCCATCTACTGGACTTTAAACAGTTGTGAGTTTGTACGATTGCCATTCCAGATAAGAATTATTCTTTTTCTTTAGGTATCATCTTTACAATTGTAAATTTTAAAAATGTTCTGTTTATTCCTTTCTATCCCATCTATTGGACCTTACACAGTTGTGAGTAAGTACTATCATCCTTCCACATAAGAATGATGCTTTTTCTTTAAGTATCAGCTTTATAATTTTATATATTTATAAAAATTCTGTTTATTGCTTTGATTTCAGAATGTTTGGCTCACAATCAGTTACTGCATCAACTATGTTCCTTTAAGAACACATCAAAATGTAAAAGGCACATTTATATCTTTTTAAAATCACAATGCAAAGAGTCAATCAAAATGCATACAGTACCTTGATTGCAGGTCTTTCCCGTGTAACCAGGGTGACATTTGCATTTATTGGGACCTACACAGTCTCCATGTTTACATGGTGGCTGACAAACCGCTACAGAAAGAAGATATATACAAATTAAATCAGAGAAAAATACTTGACAAAAAATATATTCTACATTGTTAGCTAAAACAATACAAAGATAAAAATGATTTTAGAATCCAGACTTGCTTTTGCCTAGCACTGGATTTGTTTTCTTCAGAGCTTTTCAGCAATAACCAAAGCCCATTAATGTAAAACTACTTTTTAATTGTTAAGGATATAATAAGTGAAATGTTTTGATTTTCTTGAAATATTTAGGTGTTACTTGTTAATAATCTCATAGCTTAAATTTTAAGGTTGACAAAAATTAGACACAAATTGCTCTCCAAAATGCCTGGAACACATAACACAAATAAAATCGAAACTGCTAAAAAATTGGAGTGATAGTAATGGCCGTTTTCACACTATTTCACGTATGTTAATGGTATGTTAATGATACAATGTGCAGCATATGTTGCAGTGCACTGACATTAATTTCCATTGGCACCTCAATATACATTCCCATACCAAACAATTGCTTTTGCCCCTCATTGCACCGCAACACGAGATAAGGGTTGTGTGCATATTTTTGCAGTATGCTGTGAAAAATTAAAAATAAATATTTTTCATCTCATTGATATTTGTTAAAGGGTTATGTGTACAATTTATTTTTCTTTTGGATGATTTGAATTTTAGTTCTGAATATTATTTTAAATAAGAGAGCATTTATACCTACATTTCCCTTTTGCCAGGACTTCCTTTATTATTCATGCTTAAACAAGTAGATCGTAAAAAGTTAGTGTTGCTGTTGTATCAAAAATTATTCCTACTTTGTGTTCTTTTTAACTTCTTTACTATGCAGAAGCTATACTTCAAGCCAGACATAAAGTATTGTTAAATCCATACTACTGCCTTAGATGTTAAAAACCTAAAATAAGTTCTTTCTCGTCGTTTTCAGCGATAATACAGAAGATATCCCCTGGATATTTCCACAGTAATAACTAGGGCATGGGTATGTTTATTGTACCTTATTTGATCATTCAGCTACCCGTATGTGCTTTCCTACAGGATCTACCATGCAAAATTAAGCAGAAGCAATGTTTACCTTAAATACCATGGAAATAATGACTGCATTATGTAACATGGCCTATTAGAACACAGTACTTTGAGATAAACTTAACATTTTAATGGAAATACAGTAGAAAGATTTTATCACATAAAATTGGTCATCGCAGATATCGCCTTAAGAATGATAAATGGGGAGATGTCTACCTTGGTAATTGCTTCCTCACTTGGCTCATGTAATTTATTAAGATATTATTCTTAAATGTGGCCATTTTCACCAATCTGATTCTCACCTAAATCATACCAGTACAGATCAACATGAATAGAAGGTTGTGCATTCCAATGGTATAAGAACCTGAATTTTTGAGTACTGGAGTGATCTGTGATGGATGGCGCCAGGCCTGGACTGGGACAAAAAAGGACCCCTGCATTAGCCAGCTCTTGTTAGGACATGCGGCCCAGTGTGACCTATGGCCAGTCTAGGCCTTGATGGCATCACTGCAAGGTAATGGAGGAGAGTGTAGATAGCTAGAACATCATGCACCCCTTTAAGCTTCTTTATTAGTCATAATTACTGCAGCAACATTTCAGAGTTTATAAAGTGGTTGTTAAGCCACTTTATAAACTACACACACTCTCCTCTATTATAAAGCCTCCTATGCTGCAGTGTATGTCCTTAGTAAAAAAGATGCCTATTTCTACCTGACTTCAAAGCGCAGATTGGCGGTCACGAGACCCCTCAATGCTCCCTCTCCCGATCTAACAGCAAGAGCTGGAGGGGCCAAGATTCCCCCGCTCACGTCATTTGGGAGGAGGGGAGGAGAGAGCGCAGACATCAGCCGGGGAGAAAGGGAGCCTCAAGGAGTCACGTGGCCGCTGATTTGCGCTGTGAAATCAGGTAGGCATCTTTTTTTTACAAAGGACATACACTGCAGCATAGGAGGCTTTATAACAGAGGAAATTGTGTGTGAGGTCTAAAGGTATTTCAGCAGTAGGAGGGGGGGGGGCGGGATTGGTAAGAGCTGACAGGCAGGGAGGGGAGGAAGACAGTGGAAAGCAGAGAGCAAGGCTGCGGAGGCACCTACACTGACCACGGTGTCGGGGCTCAGCAGCAGTGATTCACCGTAGTCAGTGTACAGAGGGGAGGGCAGAAACTGGCACAATCAGCCAGGTTTTGTAGGTGATACAGGGGACCAAATTACACAGCACAAGCACTGTGCTGTATAACATGCTTTGAAGGAGCAGAATCATTTTTTTAGGGTAACAAACGCATTATTGTAGCCACTTTATCAAGCAACAGTAAGGTTGCCATTGTCACTGTTGTCTAAAGGAAGGAGTTAAAATGCTGCAGTATTTATGTGACGATACATTTTTTTAAAAAAAAGAAACACATGAAGTGCTGGTGATCTACACTCTCTTCCAGTACAAGACTGATTCTGCCATGAATGTGTTGTAACAGTCTATTATGACTTATGAAATTGTTTGTGCCAAATACATATATTTATGTATAAATGTGTCAAAATCACATGAAATTAATGAAAATCCTTCTGAAAAATGTCTCAAAAATCTTCGGGAATTACCCAAACAACTCTGGATTTTCTATAAGGTGTTTTTAAAGTATTGTTTCCTAATCAAAACTGTTTTAAAAAACTTTTTGAAGGATATATTTTCTTTTAAAACCATGTCCACATCAACATGCAAGACTAGGGTGGTTCTCTACTGTATTCCCATGTAAGCTATTATTATAGCTCAAAGTAAACATTATTTGTTCTATTAACAGAACTCAATTTCAACTCTCCTGACTTTGCAGAAGAGTATTCTGCTTCTATACTGGTGCATATGCTATACAGAAAGTAATCTTCCAGAATAGCACATACATGCTGCGGAGCTAATGCACCCTAAAGGATTATATTTTAGTGTGAAAAAGTGCAAACAGCACGAGTTTGTATATATAAGTTTAATTTTTTCTTTCTTTTTTTATGTTCCTTATATTTAGAAGCAAATAAAACACATTTGTGCTGCCACATGATTGGATTTCACCTCATTTACTAAACTAAAGCTGGCCACAGAGGGCCAGTGGGCCGACAAAAAGGGCAAATTCCTCCATTCACACAACAATCTACCTGCTGAGACATTAGGGATGGTTTACTAAACCTGGAAAATGCAAAATCTGCTGTAGCTCTGCATAGAAACCAATCAGATTCCAATTGTTGTTTTTGTCAAAGCTTAACTGAACAAGCTGAAGTTAGAAGTTGATTGGCTACCATGTATAGCTACACCAGATATTGCACTCTCTAGTTTTAGTAAATCAACCCCATTGTATTCTGACTGTGGGGCTCTCCACTGTCAGAAAATACTGACCAGTGGCTGCAGCCACTGATACGGAAAATATTTCCAACCAGCTTGTTTGACAGAAGTAGGTTGAGGATCGAAATGTGGCAGGTCCCCACTGAAGCAGCCACATTTTGATCCATCTATGGCCAGCTTAATTTAATTTTCTCTTTTCAAGCATCTTCCAAATATGTGCAAGCAAAAATCTATTTTTTTTAAGATTTTCTTTGCACATCACTCATTTTGACCTCATTGACTAGGACAAGTGACTTTGAAAGTGAACAAGCTCTAATCTCCTTTAGTACATTAGGGTCAATGTGTCTTTTTTTTTTATATGTATACACCTGGCTGAAGTTCAACTTTAACACTAGCAATTCCTTTCACATCTTTGTGTAATATATCTTTGGTAGATAACTGAATAATAATTCAGCTTGAAAAAACACTCTGCAGTTCATAATGTAATACTGGGAGATAAGCATCCACAATGATGAAAATATAAACTAGTGAAAATGCAGTAATATAACAGACATGAAGTCTGCTGAGCCTGATATGCCAGCTTTTGATGTTGCCTCCTGACAGTTTTTTGTACTTTGGGAGTATTGGGAAAAGGTTTTACACCGACACAATTCCAATTAACAAGGAAGGTGTGTGCAAATATATTTCATTATTGTAGGGTTTTTTTGATCATTTTAACATTTAACAAAGATTAAGTAGTGCATTTTAACTGCATAAGCTTAGTAGCAGCAGTATATACTGTATACAGAGGGCACCAGTATCAAGTCTGATAGCTTTACAGAATGGCAATGAAACACAATGTTTTTTTTTTTTATATCATATATATTTATTATGAAAACCAAAAAACAATATACAAGACAAGGTATAGACCATGAGTAGAAAACACAGGTTTATAAATATAACAAAGGTCTCAATGTAAGGTTGTACTGTTTTGTAGTGTAGTAGACATGAGTCTAAGGAAAGAAAATTGATTCCACCATCAACACAGTCAGTTGTGTCCTCCCGTACTCACTACTATTGTGTTCAACTGGCAGGGGGGGGGGGGGGTCATTCCTGGCTAGCTGAACACTATGATTACTGCTAGCGGCTATAGCCACAGGCAGTAATCGCATGCTAAAAAATCTGACAGGTTGGATCAACTTGGGTACAATCAGCCTGCCCAGGGATGCATCATGATTTAATCCATCTATGGCCGGCTTTAGTTTCCAGCATTCAATATATCCATTATTATCCATTATTGCCACAGAGGGAAAGGAAGAGAGACATCTATTCCTTCCTCCTCTTTGTGAAGATTGAAGCCAGAAGCAAAAAAGTATTTTGTCACTTCGGTTTCAGAGCTGTGTTTCCCTGGACAGTACTGGAGAAGCTGCTGATCAAGCTGATATAGAATACGAGTTGGACATCCCTTGTGATAGCAATAAAGTTGAATAAAAAAGTGTAAAAAAATAAAAAATCTAATAAATAAAAAAATTAAAGCAACCCTGCATGCATATGTAAACGGTAATTTCACCACACATGTGAGGTATCACCGCGAAGGTCGGAGTGAGAGCAATAATTCTAGTGCCAGAGCTCTAATATGGTAACTAGTAAAATGCTTCTAATGCATCACATATGGACAAATTTAGGTACCATAGCCATTTCACAGGTACGCAAAATGTTAAATCTTGACATATTTGGCATCTATTTACTCTATGCAACAACATTTTTTATACTTTTCCCAAAAGGGGGTATTATATTGTG
This sequence comes from Pelophylax lessonae, assembly GCF_965119305.1. Classification (NCBI taxonomy): domain Eukaryota; kingdom Metazoa; phylum Chordata; class Amphibia; order Anura; family Ranidae; genus Pelophylax; species Pelophylax lessonae. Next base: position 606,547,702 of record NC_138768.1, on the reverse strand, counting down.
GTTGAGTGCACTAAAATGCATTCAAGTGTGTTTTTTAATGAAAGTTGGGCTGTTTTGATCAACTGCTGTGCAAATATCGTGTGACATAAAAGAAATTGAACAACCACTATTTTATCCTCCAGGATGTCTACTTTCAGAAACTTTATAATTAGGGGGTTCTAAGCAATCTTCCAGCAAAAAAAAATGCTAATCTTATCATGTTTGTGAAAATGTCAAATTGCCCTGGATGGAAAATTGTTAAAGGAAAAGTATGGCCAAAGATTTTTTAGCCACGCTTCTCCTGTGGGTTACAGGAGTGCAGTTAGTTCTGCACTCCTGTGACCCATTTTCAGCCAACAGTGGGCTAAAGACTGCTGTTGGCTGATGTCACAGTGCTGTTCCAGGTTCCGAAAAGATCCCGACCAAATGGTCAGGATCCGCCCAGAAGAATGGACTGACAGCTGGCTCAGGCTCTCAGTGAGGCACTGAGAGCCTGAGCCAGCCACTCCTGTCCACTTCACAGCCCGGTGATCCAGTGAGCACTGGCGAGGTAGAGCAGAGCACCAGCTCTCTACCTTCTGAGGACCCAGAGCTGAGTGATCAGCAGTGTTTGATCGCTCAGTTCTCGGTCTTAGAGGTGGCAGGGTGGGTATGATTGGTATAGGCGAGCATAATTATTTTGTTTTTCAAATTCCCCAACTTCTCTTTTAAAGTTTAAGTAGAACATTTACTTTCAGAAGATGATGAACTGCCACACATACATCATTTTAAACATGACTTCAGTGACATGTGTAGCACCCTCCTAGATAGGTGCTAGATAGGGAGTATAGTTTGCTCTGCCTGCTTATCAGGTAGGTAAAACCTAGTTGCTCTATCTGCCTAACAGGGGAGCAGGATTTCTAGTCAGGCCTGTTGCATGTGTCTATATGTGATTCATCTGATCTGAGGAAGTGTCCCCACTGTGTCCAATAGGGGAGCCTGTTGGACAGTGGAGGAAACCCAGCTAGTGACACATAGGCTTTGTAACTGTCCCAGTGGGTTGGCACAAAGAGTGGTGCATTCTGGGATATGTTATAAAAGCCACGGGCACATGTGACAGGGGTCTTTGGGCGGGAAGCCAGGTCCCAGGAGGAGGGTGACAGCTGTCTCTCCTCCTGTTTGCTAAGGAAGGTGGTCACAGGCAGTCGGCCTAGTGAACCAGTGGTGTGGCTGAACCCGGAGGTCCAGTGAAACTGACCGTGGAGGTGAAGGCAGAGCAACTCTGAAAAAACAGTGTCTCAGAGTACAGGGAAGCTTGCCAAAGGGTCTGCCCAGGAAGGGGACCACTCCAGTGGCTAGAGTCAGCGAACAGGTGTCAGCACACAGGCAGTGATAGTAAAGGGGGTGCCAAGTTGTTAACCCTGAAGAGAATATACAAACAGGAACAGTCTATTTATCTTCACTTCTGTGGCAAGGTGAAGCAGCGGCCTTGCTGCACACTACAGATCGTTGTCCTCAAGTTTGTGCATAGTTCATAGTTGGAGTATCCCACTCATTCCTTCTCCCATCCCAGTTCTAAAAAAACACAAAAACCAAATCCCCTGGACTGATTATTGTCTGAGCCAAGAACTGTTACTGCTGATTATCTACTGCCAGTTGCATATGGTAAACCAGGGGACCCAAGAAAGTGTAATTCTCAGCAGCTCTCTAGGGGGCAGTGCTACACATGTTTTTATGCATTCTATTGCAGAGTAGTTTCCATGTTTGATGGCATTAAAATGGCCCCTTTGGAAAAGCAGAAATCAATTGCGCAGGGCTAAAAAAAACGCAGAGCAACATTTTTAATACTTATGTACAAAACACAGTGGGGGAGATTTACTAAAACTGGTGCATACAGGAAGCTGGTCTGGTTTGGAGAACAGAGTGCTTCTGTGATGGTAAACCTAGACCAAAAAGAGAAAAGATAGGAGGTAGAACTGAAGCAATGATGTGGGATACAAAGGCTCATATAATGATTTCAGCATTATGCAACTTTGTGTGGTGCTATATATAAATCACTGAATGTCTCCTTGATTTGGAGCCAAAATGAACATCTCCGGGCACAGAAGGCTACAAGAAGTTTTTCATCAGTTTATTTTTTAAGATATGGTATCTTATTATTACTTTTATTTTAATCAAACTAACATGTAATAAGTAAGAAACATTTTGTTTCAGCCTGATGTTTGTGCTATAATGCAGCTTTTCAGTGTAAAATGTATTGCGAAAGATATTGTCTTTGCTTGGAAGCAAGTTCCCTTTACATCGGGAAGGGCTCAAAATATATGTAAGCACGAATAATGAATTTTTCTTTTTGACCTATTATAGCCTGATAAATATACAACTGAAAGAATTTTGTTATATTTGTCTATTAAGTGCAAACAAAATACCTAAAGATCATGTCCTGTGCATACTACCTGTGTTATCTTAAAGACGTATTGAGCCCAAAAGCAAACATTTATTATATTGCAGCTCACCCATTCTTAGATGTAATGGGTGCATTTGTTTTCTTTTTTTTTTATACTTTCTATCCTTTATTGTCACCTGGTGATCTGGCCAGTAAGTCTGTAGTTTTCAAATGAACAAGCTATCCTGCTGCAGATGTAGCAGTTACAGGGATGGGACAAACCATTTATCACTGACAGGGGTGCTTGCCAAACTGCACCCCCCTTCCATTAGCGTTAGAGTCAGGGTGTCCCCATCCCTGCAATAAACTATTGTGCCCAGGGCAGCTGCTCCTCAAGCTCACCCCTTGTCCCAGCCCTGAGTTTCACAACAGACAACTGGGCAGGGCTAATAAAAAGTCTTACAATTTCAGTTCTCAAAAGCCATCTTGTGCTATTCCACAAGCAGAACTTAGGAGCTAATGCATTTTTGTCAGATCATTGAGCATTTTCCTGCAGTTGCAAGCTCTTTAACCACCTCCCGCCCACCCTATAGTAAAATGACGGCGGGCGGGATCCTCTCTTGTTCTGGGACCACATCATATGATGTTGCCCCAGTGTCACCACTCTTACGCACCCGGGGGGGCGTGTAGCGTGGCGATCACAGGTGATATAAACATGGAAGTGCCATTTACCAGCTTTCCTTGCCTAGCACTGACAGAGTGTGAGGAGAGGAGAGCCGATTAGCGGCATCTCCTCACAGGGAAAACCTGTACAGGTAATCAGGGCACTGATCATCAGTGCCCTGATTATTAGTGCAGTCCTAGCAGTGCCCAGCAGTGAGTATGTGTGATGCCAATCTGTGCCCATCAGTGCTGCCTTTCAGTGTCCATCAGTGCCTGATCATTAGTGGTGCCCATCAGTGCTGCCTATCATTGCCCATAAGTGCGGCCTATCAATTCCCATCAGAGCGGAATATTACTGCTTCCTCATCAGTGCCACCTCTTCAGTGCCCTTCAGTACTGTCTCATCAGTGCCCATAAGTGCCACCTCATCAGTGCCCATCAGTGCTGCTTCATCAGCGCACATCAATGAAGGAGAAAAATTACTTATTTAGAAAAAAATTTGACAGAAACTAAGAAAAACTTTTTTTAAAATTAATTTTTGGTCTTTTTTAGTTGTTTTAACAAAAAAATTAAAAACCCAGCTGTAATTAAATACCACTAAAAGAAAGCTCTTATTGTGTGAAAAAAATGATAAACAAATGTAATTTGGGTACAGCATTGCATGACCGCACAATTGTCATTCAAAGTGTGACAGCGATGAAAGCTGAAAATTGGCCTGGGCAGGAAGGGGGTGAAAGTGCCCAGTATTGAAGCAGATAAAACATGGAAAAAATATGCATTTATTGCAAAGATTTGTATTAAACAAAAATCCATACGGTACTTCTGCTGAAACATTTTTTTCATGATTTCTAAAGAACTTTATTGTTCGCAGAACATTACAGGAGCCAGGTCCCCTCTATGAATTTCTCCCTATCAGGGCCTTAAATCACTTAACTTTACTAAGCCCCTGGTGGGATGAAAAACATCAAAGAAGGAGCTTGGCTTGGGGGTCTGTGTAATGCTTATCCACTTAAGGACTGGAAGTTTTTACCCCCTTTATGACCAGGCCAATTTTTGCGGTATTTTTATTTATTTATTTATTTTTATTAGTAATGGCAGCGATCAGCGATTTTTAGCGTGACTGCGACATTGCGGCGGACAGATTGGACACCTAACTGACATTTTTGACACTTTTGGGGGGACCAGTGACATTATTTTTTTATTACTATTATACAGGATTTATATAGCGCCAACAGTTTGCGCAGCGCTTTACAATGTGAGGGAAGACAATACAGCTACAATACAATTCAAAACAGGAGGAACTAGAGGGCCCTGTTCGTTAGAGCTTACAATCTAGAAGGGAGGGTCAAGTGAAACAAAAGACAATAACCGTGGGGGATGGGCTGATGGAGAAAATGGAGGTATATTTGTTAAGTGTGGGTAGGATAGGCTTCTCTGAAAAGGAGGGTTTTCAGAGATCGCCTAAAAGCTAATAGAGTAGGAGATAATCGGACAGATAAGGCCAAGGAGTTCCATAGGATTGGAGAGGCTCTGGAAAAGTCCTGGAGGCGAGCATGGGAGGAGGTGACGAGGGAGCTAGAGAGCAGGAGGTTTTGAGAGGAACGAAGAGAGCGATTAGGTTGGTATTTTGAGACTAGGCTAGTGATGTAGCTAGGGGCTAAGCTGTGGATTGCTTTGTAAGATGTTGTAAGTATTTTGAATTTAATTCGTTGGGTGAGCGGAAGCCAGTGGAGGGCTTGACAGAGAGGAGCAGCAGATACTGAGCGATTGGTAAGGTGGATGAGTCTGGCGGCAGCATTCATGATGGATTGAAGGGGGGATAGCCTGTGTAGAGGTATGTCAATGAGAAGGAAATTGCAGTAGTCGAGGAGCGAAATGACCAGGGAGTGAACTAAGAGCTTTGTTGTGTCTTTGGTTAGAAAGGGGCGTATTTTGGAGATGTTGCGGAGGCTGAGGCGGCAAGATTTGGACACCGATTGGATGTGGGGTTTGAAGGAGAGTTCAGAGTCCAGGACAACACCTAAGACCTTGGCATGCGGGGATGGGCTGATAGTAATGCCATTGATATTGATAGAGAAATCAGGGAAAGGGGCACGTGGTGGAGGAAAAATTATAAGCTCGGTTTTGGATGGATTGAGTTTGAGGAAGTGGTGAGACATCCAGACCGATATATCTGATAGTAAATTAGTGTTATACGTGAGGAGACTGAAGGAGAGAGCTGAGGGGTGGATAAATAGATTTGGGTATCGTCAGCGTAGAGATGGTATTGGAAGCCGTGGGAGGCTATCAACTGACCCAGAGAGGAGGGTAGATTGAAAATAGGAGGGGTCCAAGAACAGAGCCTTAGGGGACCCTAACAGAGAAGGGAAGAGGAGAGGAGGAAATAGAATTGTACATAACGCTAAAGGTGCGGTTGGATAAGTAGGAAGATAACCAGTGAAGAGTACAGTCACGGAGACCAAAGGCATGGAGTTTTTTGAGGAGGAGGGGATGGTCAACCGAATCAAATGCAGCAGAAAGGTCCAGAAGTAGGAGTACAGAATAGCGTCCATTGGTTTGGCTGTTAGTAGATCGTTTGTCAGTTTTAGGAGAGCAGTTTCAGTGGAGTGTTGAGGCCGAAATCCAGACTGAAGGGGATCAAGGAGGCTATTCTTGGCAAGGTGGTCGCACAGTCGGTTGTAGACTTAGACTAATGCTGCTAATTGTTAGACAGTGGCTTAGCGTTGTCAAAGTGCTGTTACTGGCTGGATCTCCAGATTCTAAATTGCTGTCTATTTACAAAAAAAATGTCTATACAAAGAGAGATATGAGATGGAGAAAGAACACCACCTATCCGTGGACCATATGATCGCTAGCTAGCTATAGGCTACATTCTGGAGTGAGAAGAGCTTTATTCCCAACGCCTAATATATCTTACATCTGGTAAGCGGCTTTTAAGTGTGCTCACATGCCGGGTGAAGGTGCATGGGAATACAAGTTGGTTTTGTTTCATGTGGACCACTCATGCTTCTTATATATATTTATCTGGTAAGAAGATTAGCCGGTTGGTGGTGGGGATCGTCTCACGTGGATGTCACATTTATTGAATTGAGTTGCAGCACCATACATCATCACAGAAGTTTAACAGAACATCTTTGCACGTTGTTATTTGCATAGTGATGGACTATACTTTTGGACTTTTTTCACATAAGATTTATTTACAATTTGCACTATTGTGGTATATTGTCATATGTTTATTGATTTAGGACACAAGTTTAGCGCACCAAATATTTTTCACAATACACTTAAGCACATTTCTTGGTAGCGGCTTTACGAAATTTATCAGCACACCCTTTATTTTGCACGGTTGTAGACTAGACGTTCCAGGAGTTTGGATGAAAAGGGGAGCAAGGAAATAGGGTGTAGTTTGTTCAGATTGGTTGGGTCCAGTAAGGGCTTTTTAAGTATGGGGCTGACTAGTGCATGTTTTAGAGAGTTGGGGAAGATGCCATAAGAGAGAGAGAGATTAAAGATGTGGGTTAGAGAGCGTAGAATAGGGCCAGAAGGTGAACGTAGCATTTGTGAGGGAACAGGATCCAGAGGGCAGGTCGTTAAGTGGACGCTAGCAAGTAGTTTAGCAACCTCATCTATAGTGGCGGGGTTGAATGAGGGAAGTAATGATCGCACCTGTGGGCATGAAGCATAAGGCATGGAAGGTATCTGAACAGCAATGATCTCCTTACGAATTGTATCAATCTTCTGTTTGAAGTGGTAGGCAATCTCCTGGGCAGTGAGTGAGTCGGTGGGAGGGGGTAGTGGAGGACGGAGTAGAGAATTAAAGGTAGCGAAGAGTTGCCGGGGGCGCGATGACAGGCTGTTAATGAGAGTGATAAAATAGGTCTGTTTGGCAGTGTGGAGACTGGAATTGTATTTTTGGAGGGCAGATTTATATTGGTTGAAATCCTTCTGAGACCTAGTCTTACGCCATAGGCGCTCAAGAGCACGGCTATGCTTTTATACATTAATACAGTAATCAGTGCTAAAAGTATGCACTGTTACTATACTGACACGGGCAGCTTTCTAACTATGGGGGGGGGGGGTGGACTCCCTGGATGAACACAGAGACCTGTGTTCCTAAATAGGAGGAACACAGGATCTCTCAGTGTTCATCACTGACAGAACAGCGGTCTACCATGTTTACATCGGCAGACCGTAAAACGCGGCAGACTGTCGTTCTGTCTCCATGGGGAGTGATCGCCGGACACTGCTGATTAGCTCCCGCTCTAGCCAATCGGCGTGTATGCGCACCCACACTTAACTGCTACACAAAGTGACGTACATGTACGTCGTTTTGAGTAACAGAGCCGACCTGCCGCAGTAAAACTACGGCGGCTGGTCGGCAAGTGGTTAAACATTCTTTAAAAGTTTCAAAAAAAATTAATTTAGTGGCGGTGCAGTTTGGAAACTTTTGTTTGTTACATATAATACAGAGAGTAAATAGACCCCATTAAAATATTTCAATTTCAATAGTATAAAAAATAACATTTCTCTCTCTATCCCTAGACGGGATCACAGGGGGGTGGGGGTGCTAGGGAAGGTGTAACCTGCTAGTGGGGGGGGGGGGTGCAACTGGGTAGGAAGGACCTATAGGGGGCCTACCAACCCTGGGAGGGACCCGCGTCCACCCCAAATTTCCAGAGGAAGAGGGGGGCATTACTTACCACACCTTTGGGACCGGGCGGGCACCACTCTGGACAGATCACCTCCCAACCTTGGAAGGGGGGTGCTTTGGGCCAGAGGTACGCTGCGACTGAGGCCCTGACCAGGTCGCGTGCGTCCTCGCAAGGTGTTTTACTCGTGGCCCAGCCCCTGTCCAGTGGGGCTATGTCACAGCCAACCTAGTGCAGAGCTTTGGTCTGCACGCTCTTGCTGGCCAGACTGGGGAGACTGGAAGGATCTAGAATATCCAGTGTGTCACCCAGTCTGGAAGTTGATTGTAGTTCTCACAGGAACAGACTCGATTGTAGAAGAAAAAACAACAAAAGGAAAAAAGTTACGTTTAAAAAGGAAAAAATACCAGGACCAGAGATCCCAGCAAGGAGCTAGGTCCTTACTCCTGACTAGGCAGAAAAAAAAACTGAGATCCTACAGCAGGAAGTGGGAGTATACCACCTGGGCCTGCCTAGACGTAGTCAAGCTTTGTTTACCTTTTTCTGCCTAGTGTCCTACTCCTAGGAAGAGCAGCATAACCCATCTGTCAAAGAAGATATGAAGCGGTGTCCGTCAATGAACGAAAGAGAAATTCTGTTTTCACTTTGTCATTATGGGGTACTGAGTTTAGATTAATGAGAGAAAAATGAATTTAAACAACTGTAGTATAGGGTGCAACATAACAAAATTGAAAAAAGTAAAGGGGGACTGAATACTTTATCAATGCACTGTATGTTGAAGGAAAGCAGCCTTTTTAAATTTAAAGTTTATTTTTATATTTAAAAAGAATGAAAGAAAACAGTAATAAGGCAAAGCTTCCTTTGATAATAATGACAGGTATCAAACAATTTGTAGTATATAGTATGAGTTTTTAGGTAACTTGGGACAGAAAGCACCATGTCACTCAATGGCCAATTGTGATACATTGCAAAAAAAAGTTACAGTCAGCTGTTCACAGGCCTTTTGTGCTGGCAATACTACAAAGAACACAAAACAAAGAGGAATTTAGAAGACTATTTTTATATAGGAACAGATGTTTTCTCACTGATGTAAATGTGACTTGATAAAGTGGATTATGAATATCATAAAAGTGGTTGATGGACATGAATAAAACAACTGCGCTTTATTAGTCCAAATAAGTTACATCTTTCCCTGTGCATCCCCTAAGGGTAAAAATAACAGTCCTTTGCAGTAGACAGTTTGTTCAAATGTGTACTGTGGAATGATTATATAGAAACATAAAAAAGTATCTGCTTCCTCTGTTTGTTTTAGAAAAGAAATCCCCAAAAAATGCCACACCTGAAAAATCAAGTGGTAATAACCTAAAAAAATGATTTGATCACATCCAAAAATACAAAGTATTACACACAAAATAACAACTAACATATCATTATGCTGAACATAACCACTAACTATTTATTTAAGCCTATCCCTTAAAGCCTCAAACACACCACTAGCTAACAAGCCGCTGTACTAACAATCTGATGTTAGTACAGTGATCTCCCTTGCTGAGCTACCATGTTCTGACAGGGAGGCGGCCCCCTGCCAGAACACTCTGGTCAGCGCTCTCAGCCAGTGACCTTTTTCGGTCATGGGCCTTTGACAGAAGCTGGCCGAATGGCCAGCTTCTGTCGGACTGGCTGTCATACACACAGGCCGAATGTCAGTCGGTTTCTATTGAACAGGCCGACCTTCGACCCGTGTGTACTAGGCAAAGGATAACTGACATTTTTGTACAATTATCCTTTAGTGATCTTCCTCCTCCCCAAAACCCACCTAAAGGATTATACTCACCTATCTTTGCTCTTGCCAGCTACCTCAAAGTCCCCTGGGCCAGGCACCTTCTTCTGTGCATGTACATATATTGTATAATGACAATTTAAGTTGCCTCTGTGCATACCTTTCTGTAACCATTTATTTCATTTACTTTTTTTACTTTTATGAAATGTTTTAGAAAACACTCTCCAAAAACGGTCCAGCCAACAATTGTCAAATTCTCTCTTGGTGGGGAACTACTACAAACACAAAGGGAAATAAATGGGCTTGAAGCAAAGGTTGCTGTGTTTAAAGAGAAAATCGATGCAAATATTGTACATAATTTACATTTGCATTGACCAATCAGCTAATAGACACTTTTAGACCTAGCCTTTAGGGGATCCTCATCAGAATAGGTAAGCTGCACTTGACACCCTTATCTGGCACACTTGTGTATGAGACCTAAGTCATCTAACCTTACTATTTTCTAGATATTTACATATTATGGGTGTGACATCAGTCCTCAACAAACACAAATATTTTTACAGGTGTGGCATCATTACCTGGTACTTTTTAAGGGTGTAGTCCTGAACATAACTGATAATGTTTTGGAATGACGCTATTTGGTTGGTTAGCTTGATGTTTATGTATATTTTTAGGGCCTCTGCTGGCAAAAGATCTGCAGTTGAGTTTAGAGCCTTTCCTTATGCCAACAAGATCCTATTTTCCCTATTTGATTTGAGAATGGAAAGAGTGAGACTCTTGTATGCGAGACTCTTGAAGTGTATGCTTCTGGTTAATTCAAACCCCTAGACCTCACCCAAGACTAAAGAAAATCTCTAGGATGATTACCGATGTATCTTACAGCATATTACAATGAATAACTAGGACTAATAATGCTGAAAATAGAAAATTACAAACAAAAGACAAACGTTAGCACGTTATCCATAGATGGACAGTTGTTTATTCTAATATCTGTCTTCGTGGAAACTGATGTGATTAAATTAGCAAGTAAAATGATTATGGTTTGTAAAAGTGAAGGCAAAGGAAAAGAAAATTAGTTTCACCTATTAGATTTCTAGCAAAGGTCAAAAATAAAATGATCAACTGCTACAACCAAAACTCTACTTTCCTTCCTCAACTTTCCTCAACTTTCTCAATAGTCTATTGATAATTTAAAGCAAGTACGTCCGTCAAGTATGTCAGAATCCTTTGTTTTCTTTTGAAAATTAGACTTGGACTGGTTTCTATGGCCAGCACATCTTCGCTTCTATTGAGCTTGGTCCTTCAGTGAAACAATCGTAGCACCTCCAGTATAAACTACAGTTTACATGACCTTTGTGTATGAAAATGAAACTTTCTAGTAAACGTGATTGTTAAAAAGTAAAGTTTACACCTAAACCTACACAAGTGACCTTTAGAATGGAACTCTCACTTGCATTCATCAGGCTGACTGAAACATGACGTGAGGCTCCAGCTGACACACTGAGGAATGTCAGCTATTCTGTAGCATAGTAAATTACAACGTCCTTGGGGCACAGTAAAATATACATGCTGCGAGGTATAGGAAATTGAAACAACACCTGTATACGTGCACAGGTAAAACATGCTAATTTACCTTAAAACAGGGATGGGGCAAGGATTAAGTCATACAAAACACTGAACATGCAGTAACACATTTTTCAAGCAAAGTATTTCAAGCAATTTTTTATTGTATAAGCCTGAAATTGTATGGTCTATACATTTTCTGTTTAATATTAAAAGTGCTGATGGTCTAGTCATCATTGTGCAATGATATAATTCAAAGAAACCCATTATAAATATGTAGATTGCCACTGCTGAGATGCTGTCATGCTGATCCAGTGGCTTCAATACTTTGTGAGGCACAGACCCGGACTTGTATTTCAATGCTTGTTTCAGGTCAAAAACTCGGTAATGGTTAATGCCAAAAACTGCTAAGAAACTACATTAAGATGGAGTCCAGCAATGAGAAACCTGAACCATTTACTCAGGTTTACTTTAATTTAAGTCCATGAAAACAGAGCAAATCAAAGGTTCAATATGACTAAATATAAGCAGGCTTACACAAATATGATATTAAATGAAATTTCTCATGACTGCAGATACCAGTGTGAGAAGCCAATGAAACCTCCATTGACAGTAACCACTCTAACTCCAGGGAGTCACAAAATGGTAGCCGCCATTAGTGGATCTGCTTTTCAGGCAAGTATAAGCAATGAGCATCCCTTTAATATCATTCCAGGTTTATATATATTGACATATATTTGCATGCTTCACATTTAGCATTTGTGTATGTATATAATTTTTTTCTAGTAAAGGGAAACTGCAGTTACTTGGCTCATTCACACTGCTCTGGGCCCTTGCAGTGTGGATTTGAATGGGCTTTCAATGGACCAAAAGGGGCCAAAAATAAGACACACATCTTTTTTTTTTCTGATACAATGCACCACAATGCATGGTAGTGTGCTACTGTGCTTTGCAGTGTGCTGTTATGTGTATGCGTTTCAAGAGCGTTATATTGAAAATTAACTGCACCAAAATGTATGCATGGTGCATGACCACTGTGCATCACAACTGATAGGTGTGAAAGGGCCCTTTAAGAGGAAATATTTGAAAGAAAACATACTGTGTGTTAGAACATATGACTTGTATAAAAACATTTGAAGTAATTAAAGCTAGTTTTTGATTTATTGGTACTTTAATATAGTTTCTTTTTTATCATTTGTGACTGAAGACTGCTCTCCCCAGACACATTTTTACTCTGCCAAAATGATTTGTAAGAAATATGTTTAGCTAACCTTGTGTAAGGCACCTTACGCTGGCTATTCTCTGCCTTAAGACGTAGTAGAAAGCTGCAAAACAAATGTCCAAAAAAGGAATTGAAGATCTTTATTATTTTTTTTTTTTAGTTCCTTTTGGAAAGGCTGGACTTGGGTTTTAATCAACATGCTACATTCCGACAGCCTTAAAGACATTCAACTTTCACAGAAAGTCTGCAACAAGAAAACAAATCTTGGACAGGATTTAATTGAAAATAAAAAGCACAAAACAAGCACAGCATAAAGTTGTTACTGAAATGCAGAAAGCATGCTGCAAAAGAAAACAGGTTAGTTATATATGGCATAGCACTGCTTCTCTATGTCATCTAAACACACGAGAATGGTAAAACAAACATTAGCAGAGGTCATTTCCAAACTCTCTTGGCTGGAATTGATATAACATTAAATTGTTCCACATTTACTGATGCCGAATGACTTCACACGTACACTTCTGATAATCCCAAAAAAATTATACATGTTCAGCAAGGTGAGTTATGGATACATTTTCCTGTATATTCAACCATATTAAACCACTGTTTCCGTCAATCATTAAACTTCGGAGAGGCAAATGCCTGGTTTTGTTTTTTAGGTTCCATTTCTCTTGGCTGTGACTTTAAAATCAACACATAATTGCTTGTCTGATATAAAACATATACTCTTTGCTACATCATTCAATTGGATGAAGAAACGTTGAATTTTGTCTACACATGGTCAATACAGTGCTAGTAAAAAAAAAAAAAATCAATTAGCTGTGTACTTTTTAAGAACTAATGAAACAAGAAAGTTACAAATGCTGGTCAAGCTGTGTTTGCAGTGCTGATATTAGGGCCTGATTCAGGTTTCCCCGCATCCAATTCCCATGTCAGGAGACTATGCCCGAATCTCAATGGAGCCAGTTTACACAGCTCCAGGACAACTGCGGAGCGGTTTCCAGGAAATTCGTGTGCGTCTTCTGATCCATTTCAGGTCTGAATTCAGCTGAAAATTCAGACCAAATTCGGAACGGTGAATGGGATGCACCGGACCTCCTGCTCACAGCCGCCTTGCAATCCAGTGTGAACCCAGCCATAGTCATAAGATGGCAGAACAGACCCAAGTTCTAGCACTTAGCCATGAAATAGGAAGTCATACTGGTCAAAAGGACATCTTCATTGGGGCAGTCCTAGATAGGGAAAGCAAGTGCCAAGAACAAAGCTTTTCCTGCAGTAATAAATAGCCAGACATGGTCTGCTAGTAGGAGAAAATGTATAGGAAAAGCCTAAAAGTTGTTCAAAATTGTGAAAAGGGTATTAATAGGGCAACCAGCGCTCTCCTTGAAAAACTTTAATAATCAGAAAAATTAGAAAACTATACACAGTTGATAGGCATTAGACAATAGCTAAAAGACTGACAAAGTTGTCATACATAAAACGCATGCCTGGGTATATTTAACCACATCTCGGTCAACACACTGTAATACCACATAAATCAAAAGTCACGATTATAATAGCTCAATGGTAAAGGGCAGAGTATATGGAGTCTGAAGGAGTCCCAGGTAACCATCGTGGTGTCAGCACTTAGCGGCTGTACAGCTCACAGTGGACACCTGATCTTCTTATTTCCCCAAGTGGACCAAATGAGCTGAACACAAAATGGTAGGTCAGCACATGAACTAAGGTTCCTACAGATGTCAGATGGCATGCTTGGAATGCGTGAGCTGCAGCTAGGATGGACCAGATCTGTAGGTTCTTTACTTAGAGCAATTCACTAGTGCAAGTATCTGCAATTCTGTTGCATGTGATGGTTTCAGTTAAACTTATGACAGTCTGTGTTGTGTATATAGATACATGCAATTCCTGGTTGAATAAGAGAAATCTGTGCAGTGTCAGGTGCGTTGAGTAATCTGATCAAGTTCACACTGGCGATGTATGTAACCGTCAGTTCATGTTAATCTGACATGTGGACAGGCCTTGTTCCCCGCTGGCAATAACTCACGGTTCCTGGATCAGCTGCAGAGGGACACGTGTACACAGGCCGCACTCTCTACTCTGTCCTTCCTGCGTTGATGTTTCCCAGCATCAGGAGATGCGGAAGTGGGAGCCTCGTGTAAAGGTAGTAGCCTCTTGGGAGTGGAAGCCTCAAGTCTGGGTGGTAGGTTCGGCAATGGGAGCCTCGAGTCGATGTGGTAGCCTTAAGATCCAGATCACAAAATGGTGCTGCTGAGTGGCAGGATGTCATCAGCCACAGAGTTAGGTCATTTCACCCAGTGGTCACCTGGGCTTCTTCAGATGACTACTGGGTAAAACGCGTAGGTCTGATCAACCCCACAGGTCACCACTGGGTTAAACTCCTAGGTCTCAACATCCCCACAAGGCCATGGACATGACCACACTCTGCGGCTGATGACATCCTGCCGCTCAGCACCACCACCCTGTGATCTGGATATCAAGGCCACCACATGGACTCGAGACTCTCATTACTGAGGCTACCACCCTGACTCAGAGCTCCCACTCCTGAGGCTACTACCCTGACCCGAGGCAGCAATAAAGGAAGGATGATTTTGTACAGAGTGGACAGTGTGGACTGTGTACCAGTATCCCTCTGCGGCTGATCCAGGATCCATGAGTTATCCCCAGCAGGGAACAGCGCTACCTGTCCACGCGTCAGATTAACGTGAACTGACGGTTACATTGATCTCCAATGTGAACGTGATCAGATTACTCATCTAAGTGAAGAACCTACATATCCGGTCCCTCCCAACTGCGGTTCACGCATTCCAAGCATGCCATCTGACATCTGTAGTAACCTTAGTTCATGAGTTGACCTACTATTATTTGTTCAGCTCATTTGGTCCACTTGGGGAAATAAGAAGCCAAGGCTTCCACTTTGAGCTGTACAGCCGCTAAGTGCTGATACCACAACGGTTACTTGGGACTCCTTCAGACCCCATATACTCTGTCCTTTACCATTGAGCTGGTAAAATCGTGGCCTTTGATTTATGTGGTATTACAGTGTGTTGACCTAGATGTGGTTATATATACCCGGGCATGCGTTCTATGTATGACAAGGTTGTCAGTCTTTTAACTATTATCTATTGCCTAACAACTGTGTATACTTTTCTAAATTTTCTTATTAATAAAGTTTTTCAAGGAGAGACTGCTGGTTGCCCTATTCCCTTTTTACAATTTTGAACTACTTCTAGGCTTTCCCTATACATTTACTCCTGCTGCTGATGACATGTTCATGTAAAATGGGGAGGAGCCCCACCCCTCATATTAGGTGAGTCAGTACTCCTAATGTGCTGGTACACTATTAACCTTACCAGTGAGTTTCTGATGATTCGTTTTTATCGCAATTACATGGTCTGCTATTACTGTAGACTGAGGTGATTATTCTATGGCCTAACAGATTAACATAGTTTTCTAAATGTTATTTATAGATTATGGCATTAGCGTCATGAACACTGGACGTTTTCAACGCTGTTAGGGGTGTCTAGCGGAGAAGAGGCAGAACCCCCCCCCCCCACGGCCAGCGCATCCAGAAGCAGTAGCTAGGTGCGTCGCTTCAGCGGTAAATTTCAATAGTGAGAATAAATTATTTTTCTGCCCATTTTAAATGTATATACTGGAAGTCAGAAGACCAAAATAAACAATGCTTTTATTGCAGCCTTAATAAATCTGTGGTGGCACATGCTACAAAACAGAAATCCTAATACTTCTTGGGATACTACAAAAAAAAAGTTTCTAATTCACAATAGGAGGCAAACTTAGCTGGGAAAGTAATACCTGACCAGTGTCCAAAAATAAATAAACAGCATCCAAAGAAAGGATGCTGCACAACCATATGGCAAATCTATACAATTCATTTATTTTCTTCTGCCATTTCAGGTATCCCCCCCACTTCATGAGGTTCACAAGGGACACTAAACAACAGTTTCAGAAGTCTCCATGAACCTGATGAAGTCTACGGTTGGCTGAAACTGTTCTTCAGCATACAGTACTTACCAATGAATCTGTGTTTGCATCGCAGCAGTAAAATCCATTGTGTGTATTTGCCATTTGGGTATGGCCACTTTCCTTGCCAGGCTGTGACTCGCTTTCATGTTGGTTTAGCAAAGCAACTATATTGTCCTCTTCATTCATCTATAGGAGTCCTTTGAATGTCTACTAACTCTATAGCTAGGTACATGCTATCAGTTTTTTTTGTTCAACCCAGTGAAAAAAAGGAGGCGCTCGCTGTACTGACTATTCGATCTTAGTACAGCTATCTCCCCCCTGAGCTATTTTGTTCTGACAAGGTCACTGCGGAGGACTACACCCCCCCCCCCGTCAGAACACACTGGTCAGCGCTTTGAGCCATTGGCTGAGAACGCTGATTGGATACCGATCGGCAGATGCTTTTCTGGCATGCCTCTTCGACAGAGGCCGGGCGTTCAGCTGGTTTCTGTCGAACCGGCTGATATTCCACCCATGTGTATTGGGCTTCAACAGAAACCGCCCGACATTAGGCCCGTGTGTATGGCAGCCTACCCAATAGAAGCTGGCCGAACGTCCGGCTTCTGTCGAAGGGGCATGCCTGCAAAACATCTGCTGATCGGCACCCTATCAGTGCGTTCAGCCAATGACTGCAAGTGCTGACCGGTGTGTTCTGGCAGGGGGGCAGTCCCCTGTCAGAACACAATAGCTCATCTGGGAGATCACTGTTGTAACATCCGATTGTTACAACAGCAGCTCCTCAGTTTTTTTTTATTCAGCTGCTGGGTTGAACAAAAAAGAAAAACTGATAGTGTGTACCTAGCTTAATACCCTCTTGTGTGTAGCAGAAAGGCATTTGGAATGGTGTGCTGATACTATGTATATCTATCTATCTATCTATCTATCTATCTATCTATCTATCTATCTATCTATCTATCTATCTATCTATCTATCTATCTATCTATCTATCTATCGTATCTCACAAAAGTGAGTACACCCCTCACATTTTTGTAAATGTTTTATTATATCTTTTCATGAGACAACACTGAAGAAATGACACTTTGCTACAATGTAAAGTAGTGAGTGTACAGCTTGTAAATTTGCTGTCCCCTCAAAATAACTCAACACACAAATAACTCAACACACAGTCATTAATGTCTAAACCGCTGGCAACAAAAGTGAGTACACCCCTAAGTGAAAATGTCCAATTTGGGCCCAATTAGCAATTTTGCCTCCCCGGTGTCATGTGACTCGTTAGTGTTACACGGCTTAAGGTGTGAATGGGGAAAAGGTGTGCTAAATTTGGTGTTATCACTCTCACTCTCTCATACTGGTCACTGGAAGTGCAACATGGCACCTCATGGCAAAGAATTCTCTGAGGATCTGAAAAAAAAAGACCCTTCAAAGAGCTCTACATAAAGATGGCCTATGCTATAAGAATATTGCCAAGACCCTGAAACTGAGCTGCAGCACGGTGGCCAAGACCATACAGCAGTTTACAGGACAGGTCCAACTTAGAACAGGCCTCGCCATGGTTGACAAAAGATGTTGAATGCATGTGCTCAGTGTCATATACAGATGTTGTCTTTGGGAAATAGATGTATGAGGCTGCCAGCATTGCTGCAGAGGTTGAAGGGGTGGGGGGTCAGCCTGTTAGTGCTCAGACCATACACCGCACACTGCATCAAATTGGTCTGCATGGCTGTCATCCCAGAAGAAAGCCTCCTCTAAAGATGATGCGCACGAAAGCTCTGTGATGTCATCATGGAGGAGTGGAAGAGGACTCAAGTGGCAACCTGTGAAGTTCTGGTGAACTTCATGCCCAAGAGGGTTAAGGCAGTGCTGGAAAATAATGGTGGCTACACAAAATATTGACACTCTGGGCCCAATTTGGACACTTTCACTTAGGGGTGAACTCACTTTTGTTGCCAGCGGTTTAGACATTAATGGCTTTGTGTTGAGTTATTTTAAGGGGACAGCAAATTTACACTGTTATACAAGCTGTACACCCACTACTTTACATTGTAGCAAAGTGTAATTTCTTCAGTGTTGTCACATGAAAAGATATAATAAAATATTTACAAAAATGTGAGGGGTGTACTCACTTTTGTGACATACTGTATCTATCTATCTATCTATCTATCTATCTATCTATCTATCTATCTATCTATCTATCTATCTATCTATCTATCTATCTATCTATCTATCTATCTATCTATCTATCTATCTATCTATCTATCTATCTATCTATCTATCTATCTATCTATCTATCTATCTATCTATCTATCTGTCTATCTATCATCCTTTTTGGTCTAACACAAATCTGTAACTTGCCCCACTCCCAAGTGAATTGAACTGCAGACTCAGCTATACAGAAAAAGCCTGCAAAAAGAAGTGAACGAAAATGTTTAAGAATTCTACACTGGAATGTAGGACATACTAAACACATGAATGTGGTGTCTGGTACTTGCTGGCACTGATCCATGCTCTTATCCAACACATAATACATGATGACTACTTGTTTACAAGAGAAACAGAACATTGTTTTCTGACAAGTGACACTAATCAGACAGTAAACTGTTTGATTATCTGTTTACTAGCTGCAAGCATTTAAAATAGGTTTATACAAAATGTGTAAATGAACAGTAAAATCAAAATCATACAATAGCATATTGAGGAAATAAAAAAATATGGATTAAAAAATCAATGCTGCATAGCATAAATTCAACTGTAGGCAAAGCATGGGGTATATGCCCACAAACTAATAAGGAGATCAAGTTATCTGATAATCTTCAAACACTCATTTTAAACTGGACCTACACCCAAATGTTAAGTGCCGGTTCACATTTCTGCGATCAAAGAGATCGCATGTAATTCGGAGCGCACTGCTCCTAAAATTACATGCGATCTCTGTGCGGTGCAAAATCAGCCATACAATTTGTATGGCTGAATTCGCACCGCAATCGCACCTAACTCGCACAGGACCCTTTTTTTTGGTCCGCAGCAGAATCGGATCGCATGGTGGTTCACACTAGTGCGATCCAATTCTGTGCCAACTTTCAAATCGCACTGCGATATGCGATCTGATCTGGGGGTGTCGTTAACTTTTAATTGACACCCCCAGCGTATCGCATATGGCATGAACTGCCAGGGGTGCGGATGCGATGCGGGAACACGCTGTATATTCGCAGCGTTCCCGCATCGCAGAAATGTGAACCAGCACTAAAATTGTAAAAACAAAAGGTAAAGTATTCTTGGAGAAAATGCCACTCTGTGATAGCTATATATGTAAACAGCGGCCTATATATTCTGCCAAGCTGAACTCTGATCCTGGATCCTTCTTTAAACATAAATCACATGATTAATGCTGAATGTAACTCAACTCAAAGCAACGGTTTCTTCATTCTGGGAAAGGTAAGTATTTCAGCCCTCTGCTATTCTTTACTTATCCATCCCGGCAAGACTGTTAAATGTTAACTTAAAACTGGGTTAAGTGTATGTTTACTTAAAATGTAGTTCTATTCAGAGAGATTTCAAATGGCCCCCTACTTCACATGTTATGTTTCAGACCATTTATTTCTAGACATTATACATGCATGCACAAATTTCTCATAAAAAATCAATGCCCTTAAATACATTTGTTGCAAACATAATCATCTCACATGGTGTTTTGTATTGCAAGCTTTAAAAGTCACAAGGGCACTGAAGTGGAAAGGTTTTTCCGAAAAAGCTAATAAAATATAATGAAGACCAAGGTGGTAAGATTGAGCTCAAGGTTAAATACATTTTAACACCACACTGGGGAACAGGTATGGTGCTGTACCTGAGATGAGACCTACAGCAACAAGTCAGATGTTTAATCTTAATTTTTTAACCCACAGTAAAAAAAAAAAAAAAAAGACTGACAAAATCTGATTGGTTCCTAATTGCAAGACTTCAATCCAGTCTTCTTCAGTGTTTATAGAAATGGCTCTGTGCTGTGACCTATTATTTAAATTTACACAATATAAATATAATTTTCACATTTTTGAAAGCAAAAAAATGACAGTACAAAATGAGACTCACATAAAGAAAATAAAAGTTTGTCTAAGTATACTACAAAAGCAAAACTCCAGCTCGTTTTACCTAAGATACATAAAAAACAGAGCCATAAAAACCACTCCACTCTTTATAAATAGCTCCAGTTTGAAGTGGATCTAAAGTAAAAGTAAAACTTGATTTGACTTGACCCCCACCCCCACCAACACACGGCCACTCCGTGTGTCCGCAAATCATCCCATCCGTTTGCGGATGATTTGCAGACATAATGTAAGTGAATGGCACTGCGGATGTCAGCGGAATACCATCCGCTGACATCCGATTTTCCTCCTTTCAGTTCTGTTCCGTTTTTACGAATGGAACAGAACCCCATTTTTTCTTCCGTGTAAAAAACGGAAAGGAAGGAAAATCGGATGTCAGCGGTGTCATCCGCTGACATCCGCAGTGCCATATACTTACATTATGTCCGCATATTATCCGCAAACGGATAGGATGATATGCGGGCACACGGAGCGGATGACAGAAATGTCATTCGCTCCGTGGAAAAAAAAAAAAGTCCCGCAGCGGACCTTTCACACGGAGCGGCCGTGTGAAAGGACCCTTATATTCACCTTCACAACACTCCCTAGTTGGTCTCTTTGTGGGATTCCTCAGAAATACCTGGTATGTCTGGGTAGCAGGGAGCACCTGGCCTTCTCTGGGGTGTGTAAAGCCTAGTACACACAATGAGATTATCGGACAAATGATCGTCCGTTTTGTTTTTTTGCATGCTAGTCTTCATATCAAAAACGAAGAGGTTACTAAAGTACGAAAATGTTCATACAACAGAATAAAAATTTGGAAGTGTTCTAATGTATTGTATTGTATTTGTATAGTATTTTCGGATGAAAACTGTACTGCCTAAACTAAAATTGTACAATCTGGTATTGTACGAGAAACATTTTCGTGTTTATCTCTTCAAATAATTTTGGATGAAAGCTCTGTACTAACGATCAGATTATCATACAATCGCTTCAAACGCAGTATTTTTTGTATAATTTTCTGATCGTGTGTATGGGGCTTAAGCCTAATGCCCAGTACACACGATCCGAAAATCGGGCAACGTTCCATCCGTTATTTTTCGTATTCTAGCAGCTCTCAATAATATTCGCTTAACGGGAGAGGTTACTCACGATACGAATTTTCTCGGACGATAATTCTTAGCTTCCGGTATGCGTAACCACGCTGTAGCGTGTGAGGGGAAAATGATGTCTACTGCTCATGCGCTGTCTACTGCTCACCATTTTTTTCGGACGAACAACATACTGATAATACGATTATCGTACGATGTGTTATAATACGATCAAAATTTTTATGCTTGCACGACAGGATAATATCGGGTGAACTGTCGTGATCGCCTCTCGTAAGCTGTGTACTAACGATCCGATTATCGTCCGATCCTTTCACAAGCGTTAATTTTCGTCCGATTTTCGGATCGTGTGTACGGGCCATTAGTGACCAGGTCCAAACACTGCCACATGAAGGAGGGGAATAGTTCATTAAACCTGTTAAAAGCCCGTACACACGATACGAAAATAAAGTAAAATTTAGTCCGAGTATCTGATCGTTAGTATAGTGCTTTCGACGGCCAATTCTGACTTTTCGGATAACAAAACCTGAAGGTGCTATGAAAGTTTTTTTGTAAGTGAAGAGTAAGAGAATACATTACAAACAAATTCAAAACATTACATCACTTCCAAAGTTGTATTCTGTCGTAAGAGAATTTTCATACGTTGATTAACCTCTTCATGCTTCTTTATTGATTGGCAGAGCTAACCCAGGGAATAAACTCCATCACGTTAGCAGGGTGGCAGAAAAGCACAGAGAAGGCAAATATCATTACGTGGAGGTTGGCCTTTTAAAATAAATTTTCATTTTGGCCTAAATGGTCAAAATGTCAAAAGTGGTAGATCGCCCTTCAGTCGGGTTTTGTGTGTAGCAGAGGCAATGATTTGTTACCTAATCAACCAGTGCCTGTAAGTGATAGTGAAGCAGCAGTCAGTTAGACCCAGCAAAAGCCCCCTCTGAGAAAATGGAAACATTTCAGGGATAAAACTGTCAGTTTTAGCATGGACAGTAAGGGGCCACATTTGTCTTAAAGCCTGCTAAAACACAGCAAATATATATCCTGAGAAATAAGGAGGGTCCACATATAGAAAAAAAGTATCAAACCTCTACTACTGTTGCCTCTAAAATGGGAGTCCTGAACCCCCAGGCCACAAACCCCGAAGGCTGCATTGTCAGAGGTGAGGCAGTCATGTGCAAGCAGAGAGATGACATTGCTCACCGCTCGCCCCGCATCTCCATTTTTCCTCCCTTACAGCCGAGCCGCTACATTGTCGATTATGTGGCGGATGAGCAGAGAGATGACATTATCTGTCATCACCGATGTTCCCCCCCTTACAGCCGGGCTGCTACAATGTCGGAGGTGCGGTGGGTGAGCAAAGAGATGACATTATCTCTCAGCACCTGCCCCGCATCACCGCTGTTCCACCCTTACAGCCAGGCCGCTACAATGTCGGAGGTGTGGTGGGCGAGCAGAGAGATGACATCATCTCTCACCGCCCTACCCTGCATCACCGCTGTTCCACCCTCACTCTGAACCCACCACCTGCCTGCCTCTGTGCTCAATAGACCAGTGCTGCCACCAATGCAGTGACAATCCCCATCTGGTGGCAGGCAGCGTGGCAAGTGACAAGCTGCATCTGAAGGCAGGTGACATGGCAAGTGACAATCCGCATCTGAAGGCAGGGGACGTGACAAGGCTGCATCTGGTGGCAGGTAACATGGCAAGTGACATACTGCATCTGAAGGCAGGTGACGTGGCAAGTGACAAGCTGCATCTGTTGGCTGGCGACATGGCAAGTGACATACTGCATCTGAAGGCAGGTGACATGGCAAGTGACAAGCTGCATCTGGTGGTAGGCAACATGGCAAGTGACATAATGCATCTGAAGGCAGGTGATGTGGCAAGTGACAAGCTGCATCTGGTGGCAGGCGACATGGCAAGTGACATACTGCATCTAAAGGCAGGTGACGTGGCAAGTGACAAGCTGCATCTGGTGACAGGCAATGTGGCAAGTGGCAAGCTGCATCTGGGGGCAGGCCACATGGTAAGTGACATACTGCTTCTGAAGGAAGGTGACGTGGCAAGTGACAAGCTGCATCTGGTGGCAAGTGACAAGCTGCATCTGAATGCAGGCGACGTGGCAAGTAACACAATCAGGGCTCCCACTGATTTTGCATTATGGTGAGTTGAACAATTTAATTTATATTACAATACAGTAATAGAAATAATGCGCTTCACACATATCAACCATGGTGCCGTGATGATTAAAGTACTAACGCCAGCCATTGCCCGTTAAAAACCGCAGATTGTATGGCCCTCAAAATGCGTTGGCTTCTTGCCGCTCCCTTGACTAATGTGAGGCTGGTGGCCCTTCTTGCTTTCACATTCTGAACACTTAACTCTAGCCTTGCAGTCTCTGGCAAAGTGCTCTGTAAATGTTTGCCATTTGTGGATTTAAAAAATACAAACTTGGACTAATGTGAGATCCGATTCGAATGCGCATAGATTAATCAAATCTGGTGACCTCTACCATTAGGAAGACCCCTGTTTTATGGAGAGCTTCCGCACCATAGCCATTTAGGTCCATTTACAGACTTTCCATTATTCACAAAAGAACTTATGACTTTAAAGCTAAACTCTGGTATAAGCAAACATATCTTACTTGAATATTGGTGTGTTTTATGTATTTCTTCCAGATCTGTGCAGGAAACTAGTGTGGAACTTTGCCTCTGTGCAGCAGCTTCCTGTAAAGGCCCGTACACACATACCGATCGTCGGCCGAAAAGCTTCGGCCGACGACCGATCTGCCGATTGTAGGCTTTTTAGTATGATGCCTCCGACAGCCGTCAGCGCACATTCTGCCGACAAGAATCTGTCATGCAAGCATTAAAATTTTTGTATGCCGACACCAGAGCGGCCGATTGTTCGCCAGTCAGTACAGAATTCGGCTGACAGACCGCAGATTTGCAAGACTGGGCATGCTCAGAAAAGAAAAAACACAGGGAAAGTTAACCATTACATGACATCACTTCTGCAGTCGGCTGTAGTCGGCGGACAAAATTCTTGTGCTGTCTTTGCACTTTTCAACAGACACCGACAGCCCGGGGACAAAAGACGGCCGATCGTTCGCCGACGATCGGTACGTGTGTACGGGGCTTAATAAAGACCAATCACTGTTGCTCTCTCTTCTGGTGCTGGGTGACTGTTCTGGTCTCTGCCCCTCCTGTATTATTCTGCAGGCAGTCTGCAGTAGGTGGACTTGGTAGGTCTCTCTTACGGCTCATCTCTCTACACAGATTATGTGCAACACAGTGATGATGTCACTGCTACTTTAACAGGGTAATATCTGGGTAGGCATACAAATGTATAGCTTTTCTGGCCAGAATTTAATAATATAATAGGCTAAAACAATTTAACTTTTTCATTTTGTATATACCGTAGTAGGGATTGGTTAAAACCTGTGTGCATTAATCCCTGTCTGTTATCTCCCTTTATTTTCTATCCTGGAGATACAACAGGAAGTGAAGATAATCCCTGGTTAGACAGATATCACTGGAACAGGTGTCTGCATTGGATCAATTTCCCTTAGGGTCCTTTCACACGGGCTTTCCACTCGGTGGACTCCGTATTGCTCAATAGGGATCAATCCGCCGATCCCCACTGAGCAGGCGGATGATGACAGGTCCGTCTCCACTTACTTTGCAGAGACTGAGCTGTCACATCCCCGCTCTCCTCTACTGGAGATCAGGCGGTCAGTTTTCATCCGATCATATCCGATCCTCCAGACGGATGGAAAATAGGGTTTCCATCCGTCTGGATTTCAAGGACCACATCGAATCGGAAAGCAGTGGGTGTCAGCCGAGATGTCACCGCTGACATCCGTAGCTCCCTAAAGGTGCATGGAGCATCCGATCAGGTCCGCCTGAAAAAACTTACAGGTGGACCTGATTGGAAAGCCCATATGAAAGGAGCCTTAGGCAGGCCATATATTATGCAATTTTCTGTCCTTCAAAGAAAATCGCTCCATTCCTCCATCAACACAGCTAGTGTTGATGGGGAAATCCCTTCCACTGCCCTATTGTATTCTGACAGCGGGAGGTTTCCTAGCAGTCAGAATACAACAATTGCTGTCACCAGCTATAGCCGCTGGCAGTGGTCAAATGAAAAAAATTGACAGGCTGGTTGTACTGAAGTTAATTAATAGAGTGTTTAAAATTAGACCGGTTCCTGCTGAACCGCCCAAATTTCAATCTCTCTATGGCTGTCTTTTTTCCTGATCCAGTGACAACTCTACATTTTTGGATCTTCCATAGCTTTCAGTTCCAGAGGCAATCGTTACCATAACAGATAGAGAGAATGCCTCTATCATGGAGATATTTTGAATTTCCAATGCAGGGACACAGACTAAAACTCTTAAAACTCAGCTACATCTGGGGTATTCTGTCCAGTTCTGGTCACCAATCCTCAGAAAGGTTGTGCTGGAACTAGAGAGAGTCCAGAGATGGGCAACAAAATGAATAAGGGAACTAGAGGACCTTAGTTATAAGGAACGACTACAAGCACTAAACCTATTCTCCCCAGAGAAGAGACTTTTTAGAGGAGATAAAACAGTGATAAACAAATACCTCAATGGTGATCCCAGCATAGGTAGAAATCTATTCAGTCTCAGGGAGTGTAGAAAGACACAGGGTCACTCAATGAAATTGGAGGAAAAGCGGTTTAACATTGAGCTATGTAGGGGGTTTTTCACTGTCAGGGCAGCAAGGATGTGGAAAGTTCTTCCACAATTGGTGGTGTCAGTGGGAAGTATTGATAGTTTTAAAGGAATATTGGACGTGGATCTTAGTGAACACAATATACAATGATATGGGAAATGATTATTGACATGAACACACCCACACAGGTTGAACTGGATGGACTAGAGTCTTTATTCAACCTTTACCAACTATGTAACTATACATGTAACAGATAGTGAAATCCAGAAAATAAATATTCTTTAACTAAAAACATTTCCACCTTAAAAAAAAACTCACCTTACCTTTGTGCTGGTATGTGACATTCAGTTAAAATTGTGTTATTTAAATGAAAACTCCTGAATTGTTGCTCCTATGTTTGCACTGTTCCGCTTCTGAGAACATTATAGCAGTTGGATTCCAAACTGTTCAGAGATAAATAACTGGTTCACATTTAGGCCCTCGGGATAAGGCATGACTAGCACATATACACAGTACTCTATTCTACCATTAAATCCATATGTGAAGCCACAGGTATTTCCTTTGCATACCACCAAGAAAGGGTATATGATTATATAGAATTGTATGTGTTTATTAGGGCACTGAAAAGGTCATGTTCACCATTATGTTCAAATATTTCTGAGTGTATGCAGGTATGCCAATAACAGTTGTAATAGAAAAATGAACAATAGCATCCTATCAGTAAACTTTAGACAGCAGCATAAAAAGACAGTTCATCAATCAATCAACAAAATCCCCAACTAATTTTATATATACACTCTTTGGAGGATAGTGGCATTAGATCATGACTGTAAATAAATCTAGATATTGCTGCTATGTTTTTATTGGGGCAGTTGTTCAGCTCTTAGAGATGACTAAAGCCATCAGTGATAACATATGTAAATTACAATTCCTCATGTACAGACACAAAATATTTTAACGGCTCCATAATTTATTGCATTCATCACCTCAGACAGACTTTTCCATAAAGATATAGTTATAAAATGTAGGTAGACGTAATCTATATATAGTTTGGGTTCACCATCAGTAACATTATCGGTTAATTTCATCTATGAATCTAATCTACAGTACTAACATTGAAAATATTAGATTTCCTTGCTGAAATGACAAAGCGCTGTTATCGTGTATCTAAATTTTTTCACAAAAATGTAATATATTGCAGCTTACTGGCGCTTTGATGTAGTAGCTGCATTTATTTCCAACCTACCATGTGCGAACTACAAAACACCTCCCCTCTTCAGGGGTTTTTGTAGTGCAAATCAGAAGAGCAGCCCAGGGTAACAACTAGTGATTGACCGAAATCGTTTTTTTACCACCGATACCGATATTTTGGTCATCGGGTATCGGTATCAGCCGATATTTTCGGACTTTCGGATTTTTTTTTTTTTTTTTAATGTCTACAGGAACTGTGGTGGAGGGATCTGGGGGTCTAAAAGACCCCAAACCCCTCCTCTGCACTTAAGCATTCAAAACGCCAATTTTGGATGTTTTGAATGCTGTAAGTTTTTTTAATTCGGCGCCGCCAGTACCCGGAAGTGGTGTCATGTCATTACATCACTTCCGGGTACGCAGCAGCGCCGGGTCAGACGGCGGTGGTGAAGGTAGGATGTCCGGGTCTCCCGGTGGGACAGGAGACCTGGGCGAGCCACAGGAGGGTAATGACAGCCGAGCGCCTTCTCAGCCGCATCGGTTGTCATTACAAGACACCGGTACTGGGGTGATGCCTCTAGCTGCAGGCATCACCCCGGTACAAGCACTTTCCCTGAAATATCGGCAATATCGGTAAATAAAAAGCCGATTCCGATATATGGGGGAAAGTCCATATCGGCACTCGATATATCGGCTTTGCTGATAATCAGTCGATCTCTAGTAACAACACTTCTCCCAAGTAGTTACATGGCGCTGAGTAAGCATTGTGACCCCAGGACTGGAACAATGTTACAGGTAGAATCCCAAGAAGAAAAAAAAATATATATAAAGCATTGGAAAAGAAAGCAAATGCAGTTACTACATCTAAGGACTGGTAACCTGCAATATATCACATGTTTGTTCTTAGGTTTAGATATGCTTTAAAGACTGAAAACTTCCTAAATATGTCAATATTATATTATATTCCAGGCTATTTTTACAAAGGATTGTTATGGGTCAATTTATCCAAGATCCACATATTTTTCTTGTTGAATCCTCTATAAATAAATGTGTGAAACATTAGTGAAAGTTGTATGAATCTTGGGTCAAAAAATCTGACGTGAGAGGCCAACAAGCAGATAAACACAACTGCATTTTCTTCACTTGAAAGGCAGTCAAGGGAGGAGATGCTGAATATCGAACAAACAGACTAGCTGAATGCAAGTAACATATACTGTTGGGAGGAAAAACTTTTAATAAAAATGTACTTTTTTATGACAGAGCATATTCTGATAACACCAAATGATAACATACCAAACTGACACCAAACGATCAACAGTCCCCCAATAATGTCCTTCAGATCAAATCATTTTTGAATATGACATTCAAGGTCTGTTGTTTTGCATGACAATTGCCAGTTGATACTTTGAGCTCCAAAGTATAGTTTCATAGTTAGTAAGGTTGAATAAAAACTCCAGTCCATCTAGTATACAGTATTTCATGTATTGCTGGGGTGCCCATCCTTTTGACCTTCTTGGGCCACATTGGAAGAACATGCCCATGCAATCCGATTCAGCCAATTGCACTGCGTTTTGCGAACCGTTTTTGGGATGTCGTTAACTTAACACTGACACTCACAACGGTTCTCATGAATGGAGTGCGACTGTGATGCGGTGTGGGAAATGCACAGGAATCGCTGCGAATCCCACACAGCATCAGTGTGAACCGGGACTCAGTGTTCACTATCACATTCTAAACAAAATTCTCCATATAATTTACATAGTAGGTGAGGTCGAATAAAGACAATAGTCCATCCAGTTCAACCTGTGTAGGTGTGTGCGGCTGTAATCATCTCCCATACCCCTGAATGTTTTGATCCTCCAATAGGGAATCTGGTAGTAGACAAGTGACACAGTATTTCCACATTACTCGCCCTTTAGTGGATTCTTCACGAAGACAATATATGGTGGATTCAGTTTTGGAGAAGACATTGGCAGCTCAACTTTAGTAAGAATCTGACATATTACAAAACCATTGTGCATTAAAAATTTTTCACACACTTACCACCTGTATTGTACAGAGTTGTTAACATTTATATCACAATATCGCACATACCTTTAAAACAATCGAATTTTCACAAATATTTATTCTGTAATACAACTCAGTGCAAGCAGTGCTATGCCATTCATTTTAATAATGTAGAATTTAAAGTGAAAGGCGACAGAATGAAATGTGCACAGTAACTCATTTGCACTTTAAAGCAGCACAAGCATTTTAATAAAAGTATGCAACAAAAGCAATTGTGATAAGCCAGCAGCCACATGCAGCAAGCAAAGCCCCTCTAGCAGTGCCCACACACCTTCTGTGCTTAGGGGTTATTATAATGCTCTGGCTCAAACTGTGTGACATGTCCCAGACATAGCTGTGCCCTTGATAAGCACAGAGCATGGTTAGATATCACAGCCACATGTACTTGTCTTATATGTGATTACAATGACCAATACATTTAATTAAACCAAACTGACGCTTGAATAAATCAGAACACTAAACTATCACACAAGGCAATCCAAAATTGGACTTTTGGTTCAGTGGCCCGGTAGGGAAATATGATTTTGGCATCTGCAGTAAAGGCTTTTTTGGTTCAAGCTTTCCAAGAAAAGTAGGGGACCTAGGACATCATGTCCTTGTCCCCACCCTTTCTTTTCCTGAAAGCCTCCTTTGTGTCTGACATATACTGTACATATTCAGTGCTGTACATGCCTAAAATATACACATCAGAGCAGCAGTCAATGTCATCAGTACTGCAAAGGATAACGTGAGTGTGCAAAAATAATTCATGCACAATTAACCCAATTACACGTGTTTGTTTACCATACATAGTTATTGGAGCATGCTCCCATTAGGAGTTTTAATATTCAACTGTTCCCATTTCTCTTGTCTGAGATCGGTAGATCGTAAAACGCAATTGGTAAGGTAAGTTCTACAAAGTTTGGCTTAAGAAGTGTTCTCAAATGTCTATTATTTATGATTAGCAATAAAAGGTTAGTTATCTGCAGATTATACACAGCCAAGAGCGGTCTACAGCACACGGCTCTCCTCTGTTATGCGTGCTGTGTCATGTATCGTGTCAGCTGGCTTCCACTTCAACAAGCTATTTTGGGCCAAAAAAAATTTCAAATAATGTATTTAATCTTCAGTTCATCTTTGTGCAATGAAACTGTATCGTATGAAGGTACGTATTCCAGGGGTGTGCTAAAGGTAACAAGTTAGAATAATATTTTCCTGCACATGTAGGAAAAGTTTCGAACTCCTGAAGCACCAGGCAGGCAGTCTTATCAAATTGGGTTGCTAGGTAAATATGTATTTTATTAAATGTGATGCAAAGTAAATTTACAGCTTACAAGTGTAACACGCATGTCAAGACATGAAGTAAGCACAATGCCAACAATGGCTCCAGGTGTGTAAGCTGTTTTAAGGAAACCTTTTAAAAGAGTAGTATGGAGGCTTCCTTTGCTGACTCCTTTTTAGGCTCCATGTACACGGGACGTTGTTAAAAGTCCCTTTGAATGCTGGAATTTTTAGGACGTTTGAAATGTCCGTTCGGTCGCGTTTGTACCCGCGTTTAGCGGGCGTTTAGCGGCGTTTGCGTTTAGAACCCTTCCTAGAGGTCAAAAAAATGATTCCCCTTTAAAATGGAAAAACGCGAACGCTATACGCGGGTCATCGCGTTCAGACGCGTTTGGACGCGTTTGTAACGCCGGGAAACACGCGTTCGAACGCAAATAATTGCGTTCTAAAAACAGTCCCTGAACGCAACTGCCTGCAAATGACTGTAAACGACCTGGTGTACATGGACAGATAAGATAAAATGTAGATGGGTTCAGGGGCTTCTGAAAAAAACGCCCAACTTCTCCTAAACGGCCATTTCCAGCGTCCCGTGTACATGGAGCCTAAAATGCTAGTTGTCTGGCTGTCATGAAGACCCTCTGGTCAGTTACTGACCCTGAACAAGGATGAAGACTTCCGTCCTTTCGGAAACTTTCTAGATCTGCATACTTATTCTAGGTTAGTAACTAACAGGTTATTATCTCATAAGTATTATTTTTATTTAACCTTTCTCTGAAAGTAAACCTAATCTAGAGCATCCAACATATGTGGTAGAACCTGAGGATTAGGGAGGGAACAGATATTTTTTTTTACATAAATTATGTAACATTTTAAAATTTAGAAGTAATAAAGGGAGCCTATGAGTTGTAGTGCAGTGCTCATGGCTGATAATAGAAGAGAGCAGAGACAGAGAGATGAGCACACCAGTGTGCGGTTTCTCATTTCTGTCCAATCACAGGTTTGGGAAGGGACAAAACCCGTAGGGCTCCATTCAAATATAGGCGAATTGGAATCGTGGCCAGAATCCGGGATTGTGCTTGCTATTCGAATCACTGGAAAATGTGTGTGTAAAATTGAACCTGAACCAGGGTCCAAAATGTGGTCCCTAAGCTTCTTTGGCGCAACAAAACGAGCACTGGGGAGCATTCAAGTGAATAGGCTGCCCTATACGTGACACATGATTCCACATGCGAATCGCACTTTTTAATTCACTATCAGGAACCCGCATTCCCACTAAGCGATGTGTGGAAGAGGCCTAAATAGTACTTAACTGCAGCAGAGAAAAATCATGTCTTCTGCCCTGCCAAACAGCACTGGATGTACCGAGATAAAAATTCTTTGACAGGTAAACCAATATTCAATATACTGTATGTATTTCAATTGTTTATTTAGCCGTTTGCCTGAAGTTAAACTGGATAACTTCAAATGCATCTCTTTCCCCTATCTTATGTGTGGTTAATGCTTAGGTTAAGCAGTTAAATCTTCCAGTTTATTCGTATGTATATTTAGGGGAATTTATTTCCTGCTTTGACTTTAATACCTGCATGTTTTCCAGCATTACATTTCAGTTTTAAATAAATCTGCAAGTGAAATTTTAAGCTTTATTGCGTCAAAATGGTTATTTTATACGGGTTTGTTTATAAGTTTACAGAGAGCTGACCTCTAAATGTAATGCCTCTTGCTGAGAAGGATTTCACACCATTCATTTAGAGAGAGCTAATCTAATTCTGAACTTTGTTGGGCATAAATAGAAGTCAATGAATTGCGATATGACTTTTATAGTGAAAAGAGATTCATCAACGTTTAGGAATGTACAGTTCAGGTTTTACCTTGGTGTGATTGATTTGTGAATATAGCTCTATATTAGGAGGTCATTCATTTTTCTTTGTGTATGAATTTGCGATTGCTAATAAGAATTTTGAATTGCTCCACTACTTCTGACAGTAATTCCCCTCTTTACTACCCAAGCACACAGAAAGCAAGGATCTCACCATATGCACTGTCTGGTGCTCTACATATTAAACCTTACACCTTTTGCTGCATATAACATGCAAGGGGTCAAGGGGTTAAATGTGATCCTAGGGGAGTTATTCTAACTGTGGGGGGCGTGGCTTCTGAAATGACCATAGAGATATGTGATCCTATATAGAAGGATCACATGGGCTCTATGATCATTTCAGGGAGTAGAACGGGCAGCTGTTTTTACAACAGCTGCCCATCCTTCTCTCTCAGCGGGGAGCGATCGAGGGTGTAAGTCGGCAATCGGAGCCACCTGACCCATGCATCGGCTCCCACGCGACTGACTTAGGTCTACGTCGGTTCGCGCAGGAGAGCCACCCTGGCGCAGTAAAAAGGCGGCGAGTGGTCGGGAAGTGGTTAAAAAATTCCCCCAGGTGCTGAAACCAAAAAAGAGCTGTGAGTGTAAGACTCATCTTTAATCCAGGGCTGTCCCCCCACATACCTTTTATTGGCCATAAGATGTCCTCAGCTCTCTTGGCTACAAGATGTCCTTAGTCTTCTAGGTTGAATAATGCTCAGCATCCCTCAATCATGAAGACTGTGAATGCAGGTTGTCTTGGCCATACCCTCTACAGAAGCAGAGAATACCGCTGACTTCATCACATGACTTTCTGCAACAGGAGTTTCCTTCCAACCGGGGAAGAGGCAAAGATGAAAAGAACCCTGAGGCTCAACATTACCAGTCTGAATATTTCAGAAAGTGCAAAAAGTGTAAAAATAAAAAATAGCATAAGATATAGCCGGTGAGAAACTGTCAGCAGCTGGGTGTTTGAGGCAGGGAAGGGTTGGCCTGGCATCTTCCTATGTAGACTATTAACAGTTAGTTGGGGTTACTTGGCAGGTTCGGGCTTGGTACGTTTGACAGCTAACCCTAACTGCCCTACCATTGATGTATGGTGTACTTTCCTGGGCCCCTGCTTGGTGTTTATTTTATTTTGTCTTTAACCACTTCAGCTTCGGAAGGTTTACCCCCCCCCCCTCATGACCAGGTAATTTTTTGCGATACTGCGCTGCGTTCATTTAACTGACAACTGTGCACCACTGTACCCAAATAAAATGTCTTTTTTTTCCCCCACAAATAAATGTTTCTTTTGGTGGTATTTGATCCCCATTGCAGTTTTTATTTTTTGTGCTAAAAACAAAAAAAGACCCACAATTTTGAAAAAAACTTTCTGCTATAAAACACATCCAAAAAAAAAAAAATGGAAAAAATCAAGTATCTTCATTAATTTAGACCAATATGTATTCTGCTACATATTTTTGATTAAAAAAAACTCAATGAGCATGTGTTGATTGGTTTGAACAAAAGTTATCACATCTACAAACTATGGGATAGATTTTATTTATTTTTTTTACTAGTAATGCCGGCGATCAGTGACTCTTTTTGGGGACCAGTGACACTAATACAATAAAAAAATAAATAAATAAATAAAAAATATGAACTGTCACTGTACTAATGACATTGGCTGGGAAGGGGTTAACATCAGGGTCGATCATGGGGTAACTGTGTGCTTTGAAAAGGAGCCTTGTGAGCTACTGTGTATGTTCATGAAAAATAAAAAATTATAAATTTAATTAGAAGCTATCTGCTGACACTAATCACATACCCATATGTATGTGCAAAAAACGCATCAAATCAATATATGTGCTGTGCTGTGTCTACCTATCCAAAATTAAAAAATAAATATGTGCTAACACATTAGGACTACAATAAAATGGCGCCGATCCGGACTACAAGAAAATTGCGAGGAGCTGATCACATATAAATAGATGCAAGCCTTTCAGTCCAAAAGATATCCCCCTGAGGAAGACATGTGACCCTGTGTCGACACGTGTAGTGGAGGGGCAAGGACAGTGGAGGCACCCAAAACCTTATGAGGAAAAAGTAGTCAACGGGAAGACAGTGGTTATGTGGCTTTGGGGGAATTTTAATGCGCAATTGCCTGATGTAGCCTGGTGCGCTGGAAGCACAGGGAGTATGTGAGTACTCAATTTTGATTATGTTTTAATAAAGTTCATATTTAAATGGTATAAGCACTATTGGAGCTTATTTTATCCATTTTACCTTAAAGGGGAGATCGCTATATGGAAGAGCATAAAAGCCAGGACATTTAGAACTATCTGTTAGAGCCTTGGAGAGGCTCACAAGCGCTAATTGCCCTAACATAAGTGTGGAATCACACACCCTGAGGCGAGGATACATTTATAAAGGGGGGTGCACTCGTAAGGTGGCACATCGCTTTATCTATGGAGCACCTTTAAAAGGAGGAATCGGATCAAGGAGTCTTTCATGGCATGTGATTTGTTGTATTGTTCACACCACATGGGAAATATACTGTATGAACTGCACATTAGAGTACTTTATTTAAGCACTATGCACTGCATATTCTTTTGTTTATCACTGTGATATTACATTGTTGTTTTAGGAGTTGACATTCGATTTGTTAGCGCGTATTTATTTTATATTTTTGGATAGGTAGACAGTGTGACACATATATTGATTTGATGTAACTGTGTTCTTGTGTACACTGTGTGAGGTGCTTGTACTATGGTAAGGCAGAGATATGTGTTCCTGCTTTGTGGGAACACAGGATCACAACCTTCCCTTCTCAAAGAACGGCAATCTGCCTGGTTTACATTGGCAGACTGCCGTCCTGTCTGTGTACCAAACAATCAGCGGGTCCCAGTGGACATCGCGTCCGCCAGACCTGCTGATTGACTCCCACTGTGTCCAATCACAGCGGGAGTCAGTGGGCGGCAGCATGCGTGAGCGCCCCAGACCCAGAGGTGCAGGATCACATACAGGTACGTGATCCTGCTCAGGAGAGGCGCCTTGCCGCCGTATATATACAGTATATGGTCGGCAAGCAGTTCATTTAATTTATGTCTACAAATTCTGCAAATGGTCGTAGCTTCTTACACTCCTTGGGGTTTTGACACCACAGACATTCTTGTGATCATACATTAACACTAATCTGTGTACGGTTCTGCATGGTATTGTATCTATGGATGCTCACATATATTAGCCGCCAAAAATTATTGGCCAAAAATAGGGCAATTTTATTTTCTTTGAATAAAAACTTATTATAGGAAAAAAAAAAGATATAGCCAGTGAGGGCCATCAGCTGGTGAAGTGGTTGAGGAAGAGGAAGCGTGGAGTTGGGCTTCAATTTAAAGTGATATTAAAGTCTCGTTTTTTTTTTTTGTTTAAAAATAACAAACATGTCATACTTACCTGCTCTGTGAAGTGGTTTTGCATAGAGCAGCCCAGATCCTCCTCTTCTCAGGTCCCCCGCTGGTGCTCTGGCACCCCCCTCCTGCCAAATTGCCCCACGCCATGCAGCTTGCTATGGGGGCACCCAAGCCGAGCTGCTGCTCTGTGTGTTTATTCAGATACAGAACAGGCTCAGCCACGCACACTCTCTCTCCTCATTGGCTCACTGACTTTGATTGACAACAGCGGCAGCCGAGGCTCTCATGTGCAACATTGTTGGATCAAAATGGGGCTCAGGTAAGTATTAGGGGGGCTGTCGCACACAGAAGGTTTATAACTTAAAGCATAGAATGAATTAGGATAGATAAAAAAAAAATCTTCTGCCTTTAAAAATACTTTAAGTTGCTTCTAAATAGAATTGAGCTGTTTCCAAAGATATTTTAAGCATTTTGATGGATCTTTAGCTTTTTAAAAATCTCTTGTGTGTGCTTATGGTCTGTTTTAACCAAATGTAATATTTAGCAAGTTTCATAACTTTTAAAACCTTGATCATTTTTTTTTTTTATTTAAAATATTGTGCTTTTTTTTACAACATGGGCATTGGTATGCTTTACTTTATTGCATTGGTAGTCATTTAACTTTCAAGATAAGGTATGAACATTAGTGAGAGCAACACTGGAAATCTAACACAAAGCTGCATAACAAAACATATCCAACTAATTGGTATTATAAAATATAGCTTTTCACATGCTGTGCATTAAAACAAGCATTTCACAGTGATCGAAGTGCATAATGGTTAGTATAACTGTGAAGTGGTATGGATTTATAACACTGTTTTATTTATATATGGAAAGAAATTAAAACAATATAGCATGATATTTAGTTCATAAAGTCTATGCTACATCATACACCAGGAAAATCTGAATCAGTTGGTTTTGCCGCTAGCACCTTAGCTCTGTATGTTTTTGGTGCAGAGACTGGGAATTTTGAGCACCAATCTTGCAAATGGTGGCTCAATATTTCAACTAAAACCAAGGTAAGTATGATTTTGAAGGGGTTAATTTAGTGTCAAGCATTATGTGTAGGCTAGGTTTGAAGGTTAGGTTAAGAGTATACGTTTTAGTGCCGGTTCACACTATAGCGATGTCAGACATCGCATGTGATTCGCACCACACTGCTCTGCTAATTACATGCGATGTCTGTGTGATGCAAATTCAGCCATACAGATTGTATGGCTGAATTTGCATCGCATTCGGACCAAAGTCGCACAGGACCCTTTTTTGGTCCGCACCACAATCGGATCACATGGGTGTTCACGGCTATGTGATTTGATTCCTGTCTGAATTGACAGTTTTCACTGCGATACGCAAACTAATCTGGGGGTGTCATTAACTTTGTATTGACACTCCCAGCAGTTTGCATATGGAAGTGTGAGTCAGGTGCGATGCGGGAATCCGTAGTGGATTGGCAGGGTTTCCACATTGCACCAGAGTGAACTGGCACTTAGGGTTCAGTCTGTGATAAAGGCTAACTTTAAGGGTTAGGATTAGGATGGGTGTTACAGACGGGTTAAGGATTAGGATTTTGCGTTAGGTTCAGGGCTAGGCATGTGTTAGGCAATGATTTTTTCAGCCTTTAGGGGTGAGGAGTATCCAGGAGTCTGGTTTCCACAAGCAGTTAAGTAGTTTAGGGGGGAACTTTTTTACTTATGGCATTTAATGCATTGTGCTGAGAATGCGGCAATAAAAACCAACATACCAGAAAACCCTGTGCAATAATTGGCTAATATGTCAGCACTACAGAGAACATCATACATATAAAAAAGTAATAAAAAAAACATTGTCAAATCTGTCAAATACCTCATATTAGGATTGTATTATCTTAAAATATTAGAACCTGTCAAATGCTAACCTGTCTATATCCCTCAACCTTAAATTCAACAAAAGGGATAAGTAAATGCCTTTTAACCACAATTCACTGAACTGTAGAGCAATCTGGATGTCACAAAGGATTAAATGGCTGACTCCACATACCCTTCAGCAACAGAGGTGTTAAAGGACCATTAAACCTAGAATGTAAGATGCCACAATATAAACAAGCTGCAGACAGCATTCATACATGTATGTGTAAAGGTTATATGGATAAAATACTTTGAGTGTTTCAGGGTATACTCTTTTGTACATACTAAAGACTTCCTGACAGCTCAGTTTTTCTCTCCAAAAAAAGGTCCCATCAAACAATAACCCTCACTAAGCTGGATAATACATGTAAACACAATGTCAAATACTTGAAATAGTTGTTGAGGAATGCAAATTTAAATGTACAATTGTGAATGCTGCCTGCACCTTTGTATGCCAGGCACCTTATATTACAGGTTTAGTGATCCTTTAGAATGGGCATGGTTCCCTCAAAGTTCCATCACAAAAACTTGCGCATAAGTACTTAGCAAGGCTACTTCATAAAGCATTTCCATACACATGAAGCTATATTATTATGGGAAGCTTCTGTGTTGGGAATTGTCTTGTAAAATAAACCTTCTCAGTATTTATGGCTGCACAACCATTATACTTCAGAGCTGGACTGCTAAAGCATCTTTCCAAAACCAATATTGGTCGATGAGAGTCATCTTAAAACATCTGCACGTGCAAAAGCCCAAGTTAAATAAGCCTTGCTATAATGTATGGAAGCTTTTATTAGATATTTGAAAAAGCCCCTCTTATATGGCATAAAGCCCAAGCGATAATACTTACGTGTACAATGTCCCCAAGATTGCCGAGCCCACCCCCAACAGCAGTCAATCCTGTTACCGTACCGGCAAAGTCCTGTAGAAGATGCAACCTGCGTGGGCCACCTGTGCAACAGATAGGACATGGTTACTAGTTGTCTTCTATGGAGGCAAAACATTATACCCACAAGCTAGGGTAATTTATACTTTATATATTACCATCCCAAGGCCCCTTTCACAAGGGAGCTTCTATGCATTGACAGATACCCTGCTGAGTCAGATGCAAAACGCATCTATTCCAATTCCTTGCCATTTGTGTTCCCTCCAACTTGTAATGGAGGAAAAACAAACCCACGTAACTGGATGGCTGGATGTAGTTGTATGTGTATCCGTCTCACATACCTGAACAGACCGTGATGTAAATATATGCACATGTATTTATTTCGCCCTGCCTATGTGAATACATAGCAGTCTGTTGATCCACCCAATCCAAGGTCAAAAACAGATTGACAGAATGGCCATGTGAAAGGCGTTCAAAGAATAACCATATAGCTTACCTCTCCGAAACCATGTTCAGGCAACTAAACGTTCAGATATATTAGGTATCACATAGAGTATTTGTAACACATCTCTTCCATTTTCTAGCTCTGCGTCAAAAGTATTATTATTTTGTTATAAACCCAATCAATCATTAACAGGTAATGTCATTTAAAAAGTTCTCTCCAAACTTTTCCTACCCTAAAGCAGAACTTAAAGTATTACTAAACCCACAACAGTAAAATCATTCTGTATATGCAGTAAAGCCAGCTTGTTATACTCACTGTGGAACCTAAGGGGGTAATCCTGTGCATTGTGTAAAAAGGCTGTTTGATCCTATCTTTTCTAATCTTCCCCTTCTTTTACTGTTCCCAATCCATCTGTTGATAGTACAGAGCCTTGGTGGCACTCTGCAAATGCTTAGTTTGGTGTGTATTGCTATAAAGTTTTTTTTTTTTTTTTGGGAGGGTGCATGTGATCAGCACAATGCCAATCAGCACTGTCCAGACAGAGGGTCAGGGGTCCTGCAACCTCATAGGACAGTTAGAGGAGAATGAAGACCTACAAGCTTTAACCGGTGCTCGAATGATAGAAGTCTGATAGAAGTCACAAGACTGTTATATACTGCTGATATGAAAAGATATTTAGCAGTTTATATTTACTAAAATAATTGCATTTCTATGTTCTGTGTATGGTGGGAGACCAGATAAAGTGAATGCATTAAGAAATGTAAAAAAAAAAAAAAAAAAAAAAAAAAAAAAAGTTTAAAACTAGTAAATACAATAGTTTTTCCTATTTACTTACTGGATGTGTATATATCTTTCTTACACAAGTTAGTCAGTATAGGTAGGGGGGAAGGAATATTTTAAAAAGAGAAGTAATGCCAAAGCTTTTTTTGCTGTACTTTTCCTATGGGTCACAGGAGTGCACTCTCTTTTGCATTTGTGTGACTGCCTGTCGGCTGATGTCACAGAACCAGTCTAGGCTCAGGAAAGATCCCAACCATATGCCCGGGATCCCCCGATGCCTGAACTGGCAGCCGGCTCAGCTTCTCAGCGAGCTGCTGAGAGCCTGTGCCACCCACTCCCACTCCTTCACAGCCTAGCGCTGCAGCACTGACAGTCACTAGACCTCTGCAGCCAGAAGACCGAAGGCTGAGCGATCAGAGGTGTCTGATTGCTCAGTTCTTGGTCTTAGAGCTGGCAGGGGAAAGATACACTTTTTTTTGTTAAACCAATGCTTTTCTTTTTTAAGGCTAGTTAGGTGTAAGCTGAAATTCCCTTACTCACAGATATTTAATCTGTTATACCTATGTTCTAGAAGGATTTGCTAAATACAAAATGCATCAAATACATGGTTGTACACAAGATAACAGATATAAATATGTGCAGGATGATGTGCAAAAAAAAAAAAAAAGAACTGAACTACAGAGCTTCTAGATAGAAAGACAGACATGATGTAGAAGAGTGACTAGCAAAAACAATGCAGTAAACAAAAGCTCTACCACCACCCAAACTTACTACTAACATTATCAGTAGTGGATATCTTATTTGTTCATTAAAGCCCAGTACATACAGGCCGAATGTTGGGTGACGTTCGGCTCCTGTGTATGGCGGCCAGTCTGACAGAAGCCAGCCAATGGCTGAGAGCGCTGACCGGAGCGCTCTGGCAGGTGGGCACCCAGAACACAACAGATAAGCAGGAGAGATTGCTGTACTAACATCAGATTGTTAGTGCAGCAGTTCTGACCAAAGCTGTCAGCTGAATGAAAAAAAGGACTCATGGTGTGTACTAGGCTCAACCCTATCTAAATGGGAATGTCAGGTGTGTTTTTGAGGTGACTGTCAGTAGAAGTTATGGATCAACCTTGGATTTATGACTTCTTAGTAAAACAGCACTAATATGTATACAGTATTAGTTCTTCGAGTCCAGACACTTCCAGTGACCCCATTCTGAGCTTGGTTCATGGGCTGGCCTATCCATTCTGATATGTCTTCCAATGCCTAACATAAACCCATTCACTACATACTTCATTTGCTCCAGTTCTTAAGGCCTCATGTACACTGCTGCTGATAAACGGACGTTTAAGAGCAGTTGGGTGTTTTTTGCTTATCTGTCTATGTACACTGAGTTTTTTATAGTCGTTTAGAGGCAGGTGGTTTAGAGGCATTATCCTGAAAGCAATAAGATGTGTTTAGGACGGAAGTTTATAGGCATTTGAAATGCCAAATGCTTCTAACAGCTTGCAAACGTGTCTAAACGCAGAAAATATTAATAGGCATTTTGGTTTATAGGCAATTGTAATAGGAAAACATTGCTGACCATTTGTAATAGGGAAAGAGAGAAGGAGAGAGAGGGAGGGAGAGAGAGAGAGAGAGAGAGAGCGGGAGAGAGGTGGGGATCAGTAAAAACTGTTATCTGCCAAAACATTTCAAAACGAAAACTCTGGTAAACGTGGAATGTAAAAGTGGTCAAACGGAAATTTTTTAAGCTCATTCACTAGCTGTCAAGTTACAGCGTACAAAAGAGGTTTCCAAACGTCCAGCGTACATGAGGCCTAAAAAATAACCATAAATACCAAAATAAAAAATACATGTTTTAAGAAGTGATATATATTGTTTTGAAGCTAATCAATATCAAGTGTTCTTATTCGTCTTACAGAAAAGTTTGAGACATTAATCATGAGCTTCTGCTAGCACTTTCTAAATGTATAATCAATTTTTATATTGTTTATATGCATTAAGTTAAGTGAATTTTTAGTGTCTTAACAACATTGGCATTTTTCTGTGCCCAATTAATACACATTTTCCAATATGTTTATATTTAGTGATCATGGCATCATTCTCGCTAATGTTTAAAGTGAACATCCCAAAAATGTGATCATATTTCTAATTGCAATTTTAGATAATTGAAATGCCTAGGAATTGCGCTTTTGTTTACTTAGCTTCTAACTTTTTGTGTTTCAGTGTTGCCAATTACTAGATCACATATCTATGCTGCCATTCCATCTATAAATATATTGCTCCATTTGTAAAATCTTAATGGAAATATCCCCAAGGCCATCCCTGATAAAATAACAGCAGGTCAACTCATTGCCCTGGCTCAATGTCTCTACAGGTTCATCGCCACTCAGAAGGAATGTGATGGAAAGCAATGAGCTTTATTTACTGTTTACTACAACTAAACAACTAGCTGGTTACTACAAGCAAAGTCCATGGCTTTACTATACTACTACAAAGTATATATTACTCTTTACGTTCATCCGTTGAGTTGATTCCGTTGCTGTCATACAAATATGTTTAGGAATGTCAGCAAAGTAAAGGGAATCAGATTTCTTTAGAAGGACCATTAAGCTGTTTGAAGAAAGACATAATTGCACTTGGCATTGTGGTATTAGTATTTTTTTATACTTGAAATATGTAATAATCTTAATGGCTGGAATTTACCTATTTCTTTGCCAAATAGTGGTTTTAAATGAAAATAGATACAGAGATAGAGATTATGTTGTGTTAGGCATTGTACTTTGGAAGTCTAATCGAGTCTACGCACTGCCAGTTGAACAATGGCAGAGAGTATTTAACCTTTAGCAACGTGACGGATACTCAAAGGATACAGTTAACTTCACCAAAAGGAATTCTAATACTTAATTGTGGGTTTCTCCGGCACAGCCTGGGGATTTTTAGCTTGTCTGCATGCAGACGGCACAAGGAACGTGTTCAGATAACATCATGACATTATGATGTACACCACAGCACTGGGACAACTCAATAAGAATTGACACATATTTACATATAAAAAAGTAAAAAAAATCTATAAAAACATTAAAGTCAAGCACTCGGAATGCTACCATTAGAATTTATTTAAAATTAAACAATTAGCGAACAGGCAAGGACTGCACTACTACCCTAGCAACCCACATGGTAGCTGTAGGAGGACACAGGGACAGAGAGGGTCCATACAGGGTCAGTAAAAGCAATAGGGGGAAAAAAAGACTTCACTTTCTGCTGTTCCCATCCGCTACCTTCTCCGTTCCTCACTGTCCAGCTTTTATTGCAGTGTATGAAAGATCAGCAGTTACTTGATAAAAGAGAGCCTTGCCAGCTACTATGTATGTTCACAGTGGGCTAAAAAATGCTGCTGGCACCATTCATAATCCCATATAGGTGTGCATAAAACAATATAAATCAATATAAGAGCCGCGCTGAGCTAAGCTTATCAATAAAAATACCTATTATGTGCAATATGTACTAACTAGTGCAATGTTCAAACAGTCCTCAGTACTAAAAATCAAAAATAATATAAATTAAAATAAATATATGAACCTGCAATGAATAGAGCTTGTATGAAGTCCTCCTATATACAGTACAAGTGATTCTTGTGTGGTGTGACCCCACCAGCCAATCACCAGCCACATATAAACTTTATTTCCTTAAGGTGCTTCAAAATCAAACTGCGATGTGCCACCACACTTGTGCCCCCCCCCCCCCTTCGGGTGTGCTCTCACCTCAGTATATGTGACCTCTCAATAAAGTTTGGTCAAACAGCATATATACGCCCCTCCTGGGCTAGTGTGTGCAAATCTAGATCTCCCGTCTCTTCCATGGACTGATCTCCTCTTCCCCCAATATTATCTTCAGGATGCAAATAGTTGGAAAAAGACTCCAATAGTGCTTATACCTTTAAAACCA
Source organism: Pelophylax lessonae (assembly GCF_965119305.1). NCBI lineage: Eukaryota > Metazoa > Chordata > Amphibia > Anura > Ranidae > Pelophylax > Pelophylax lessonae. The sequence goes on along the minus strand of NC_138768.1, from coordinate 606,503,863 downwards.
CTGACTTTATTAAAAACATATGCAGAGTCAATACTCACACTTTTCTGGTGCTTCCAGCGCACGAGGCTATGATAGGAAAAGTAAAAATCTGGTGTTCCCCCAGGTCACATAAGCCGTACTACCGTGTTTCCCTGAAAATAAGACCTACCCTGAAAATAAGTCCTACTGTTATTTTCGGGGATGGCTGCAATATAAACCCTACCCCGAAAATAAGCACTAGTTTAGTTTTTGTAAAATCCTAGAATCCACTTTATTACTGTATTATATAATGTCCAGTGTGTGTTTCTGTAATATAATTGTGTGAAATACCTTTGGAACAGCACCGCTCAGCTGATCTCCCACTCTGCTTTCCTTCTCTTCTCCCAGCTGTCAGCGGGTGATCTCAGCCCCTCCCCTCTGCAGTGTTCAAAGCGGGTCATGGAAGCGCCAAGTATTATATTATAATTGTGTGAAATACCTCCGGTACAGCGCCGCTCGGCGCTCAGCTGATCTCCCACTCTGCTCTCCTTCTCTTCTCCCAGCTGTTAGCGGGTGATCTCAGCCCCTACCCTCTGCAGTGTTCAGAGCGGGTCACGAAAGCGCCGAGTATTATATTATAAGTGTGTCAAATACATTCGTTACAGTGCTGCTCGGAGCTCAGCTGATCTCCCCCTGCTCTCCTTCTCTTCTCCCAGCTGTCAGCGGGGAATCTCAGCCCCTCCCCTCTGCAGTGTTCAGGGCGGGTCACGGAAGCGCCGAGTATTATATTATAATTGTGTGAAATACCTTCGGTACAGCACCGCTCGGAGCTCAGCTGATCTCCCGCTGCTTTCCTTCTCTTCTCCCAGCTGTCAGCGGGGGATCTCAGCTCCTCCCCTCTGCAGTGTTCAGAGCGGGTCACGAAAGCGCCGAGTATTATATTATAATTGTGTGAAATACATTTGTTACAGCGCCGCTCGGCGCTTCCGTGACCCCCAGCTGTCAGCGGGGGAGAAGAGAAGGATAGCAGCGGGAGATCAGCGGCGCTGTAACAAAGGTATTTCACACAAATATAATACAGAAACACACTGGACATTATAAACACAGTAATAGAGTGGATTTTACAAACACTTTTACTAGGTTCACACACGGGATCCCTGACAGGCAGGGAGAGAGAGAAGACAGCACATTACACGATAAGACCTACCCGAAAATAAGCCCTACTCTGTCTTTTGGTGCCAAAATTAATATAAGACCCTTGCTTATTTTCGGGGAAACACGGTATCACCACGGGCTACCACCTCCTCCTAGGGTCAGTCACTATCCTCGCCCCTCCCCAATGCCTGTCAATGCAGGGTCATGTGTCTTCCTCAGGGGGATTCCCTGAGGCACTTATATTGATTTATATCAGAAATTACTTGATTGTTGGCTTAATGAGCATCTATAGCCTGAAATGTTTGTTTGGATAAGCAATGAAGGGTTACAACCTCTCTCAGGCTTTTATTATTATGTGTTCTCTAGGACTCTTGCTCTCTAGTTGTTCTGGTGACTAGTCATATTGACAGAAAAATAAAAATGTTACAATTACCTCTGGAACAGGAGGTGAAGGGAAACTTTGAAATGCCTGCTCTGTAACAACTTAGGGATAGTTTACACTAGAATTGCTCTCTAAAGAGCATACACCAATTTGGATTGCTCCAAACAGGCAGTACTGCCCACTGAATGTGACAGTGAGGATCATTTTTTTACCACACTGCCATGCAAAGCTGCATGTGTACTACCCCCTTCACTGCCTTTCCATAAGAGGGAGCAGTTTGGGGGCAGTAAAAATGTGGCTCAGCCACACTTAGTGCTATATTATAACCTGTATTATTTAAATAAAAGCCTCCTCCACTTTCTGGTCCTGTACGTATTCTGAATCAGTGCTGAACAAAATCCCTATATGTATAAGTAATGCTTGTAATTATCACACAGAATCATACATAGATGTTCATTGTACAACTGTTAAATCAAAACTCTCTCAATCAACATTGACTATTTTTAATCCTTATGCTGCTAGTAGTAGTGCACCTAAAATAAAATGTTGGTGCCGAAACTGAAAATTCAGGATGCACTTGGCCGAGTTTTAAAAAAGTATATTTATTTTTATATATAATTGTATTATATTGAACTTTTTAATTATTATCATAAATTTAAATAATATGAATTTATTGTTGGCCAAGAAAAGCTCAAGAAAAATGCATCCCTTTAAATTCTATGTATGTCCTCACACTGGTCCATTGTGCTTCCATTGTGTTGTTAAAAATCCTGCTTGCTGCATTTTTGGTCAGTTAAAAAAGCTGCCACCAAAAATGCACCTCCCCCTTAAAATGCATTAAAACGCATCAACAACGCATCAATAACACAGCCCAGTTGTGTTTTTTTTTTTATGTGATTTTTGAGTGACGTGACCTATAAAAAATACATCATAAGCACGGTACAATCACGAAAAAAATCATGTGCACGTTCGGTGCTGATAACCCTATTTTCAGCCGATTATTTTCAGTAGGCAAAATTTTGGTTCATTAATAGTTGCTAGCATTAGTAACATGAATGGGAAGGTATATCATATTTGTTTGTTTTCATTTTTTTTTTCACATTTCTTCAGTTTCTTTTTGGATTCCAAGGCGAGGCAAATGATGTCATACATCCCAGGAGACTTCAGTAGTAGGAGAAGGGCTTTCTCCACTAAGCACACCCTCTTCTGCCTCTCTCCTGCTTGCATGCCTGAGCTAAAGGCAGATTAATTCCAGGAAGTGATTTCTACATTAATCATCTGCCCTTACTTAAGATGGCTATGGCTAGAAATGCTAGAGGGGTGTTTTTCAAATGTTTTCTCCACAAAATAAAGCATGGAGATATGGATGGATGGGTGAGTTTGCTTTGAATACTAAAGAATAATAAATAGCATTTATGGTTTGAGGTGCTTAGATGAAGTGAAATTCCACTTTAAGTGGCAAAAATTCTACACTCATGAGGGATAATTACGAATCTACTGGCACCCATCGGAGCAAGTTCTGTGCCTTAAATCATGATTGCCTGGCAAGCATTCAACTTTTCTTGAACTCCTGCTGACACTAAGTAGGGGAGTAATTGGAAGGTTTGAGGGTTACTTGTGTCACTTGGCAGTGTATGGCTTATCAGCAATTGCAAAACAAAGTCAAAAATCATTACTGTTGCTACAAGTCAACACTTTTTCTTTAAAACAGCCAAAAGTTACTCATTTTGTAATAGTTACGTAGCTAGTTTGGTTGAAAAAAGACACAAATATATCCTGTTCAACAAATAAAAGGAGCAAAAATCTATACAATCCTATATACACAATCACACAATCCTATACCCACAATTGATCCAGAGGAGGGCAAAAAAAAAAAAAAAAAAAAAAAAAACAACAGCAAAGCATGATCCAATTTACTCCAGCAGAGGAAAAAAATCATTCCTGATCCCCCAATATTTACCTATAAATATTAGTACCCAGTTTTAGTATGTACATTTAGGAAAGAATCCAGGTCTTTTTTAAAGCAATCTACTGTGCTGACCAGAACCAAATTTGGAGGGAGTCTATTCCATATTTCCACAGCTCTTACTGTGAAGAAACCTTTCCGTATTTGAAGATGAAATCTCCTTTCCTCCAGATGTAAAGAGTGCCCCCTTGTCCTCGTTGATGACCTTAAAATGAATAACTCATCACCAAGTTCACTATATGGACCATTTATATTTTTATACATGTTGATCATATCCTCCCCCCCCCCCCTTTATGTCTTCTTCTCAAGAGACAAAAAATTCAGTTCCTCTAATCATCTTATACAAGGGTCTCCAAACTATGGCCCTCCAGTTGTTCAGGAACTACAATTCCCTTCATGCCTTCGTCATATCTGTGAATTTTTTTTAAGGAACAGTGTTAAAAATTAAAAAAAATAGAAAAATAAATACATTTTAAAGCGTTCCCATCCCCCATGAGCTCACGTACCAAAATAAACGCATACGTAAGTCGTGCCCACAAATGTAAACGGTGTTCAAATTAAACATGTGATGTATCGCCACGATTGTCAAAGCAAGAGCAATAATTCTAGCAAAAGACCCCCTCTGTAGATCCCCACCGGTAACTTTTCAAACATTTTAGAGTGTCACCTATGGAGATTTTTAAGTACAGTTGTTTTTTTTGCAATTTTAAACCGTAACATGATAGGTATCTATTTACTAGGCGTGACATCATCTTTCGCAATATACAAAAAATTGGGCTAATTTTACTGTTTAGTTTTTTTTTTAATTCAGTGAAGTGTATTTTTTCAAAAAAAATTGTGTTCGAAAGACTGCTGCGCAAATACTGCATGACAAAAAATACTTCAACGACCACCATTTTTTTCTCCAGAGTCTTCGCTAAAAAATATATATAATGTTTGGGGGTTCTAAGTAATTTTCTAGCAAAAAATATTGATTTTAACTTGTAAACAACATGTGTCAGAAATAGGCTTGGTCCCTAAGTGATTAACCTTCCTTGCAGTATTTCTGAGTGTGGCTCAGGGTTAATACACAGTGACAAAAGCGGTAACCCCAAGCCACACTTGGGATTATCCCACAATCAAACATGCCTTCCACTGCGATCCCCCGCCGTCCCCCAGCCTTCGTCCCGATTTCCTCCCGCTGTGTGATCCGGCCGACGCGGGCACCTTCTTCCGTTCCCTTCCCTGCGAGCGCCGCGACGCAGGGGGGTGGAACTGGCGGGAAATTAAAAAAATTAATAGAAACAAATTACATGATACAGTGTAATGTTAGGATTACAACTTTGAATCATGCCATTTTACCACAGGTTTTCACCTAGTGTCTTTTCCAGCACCCTGCCTGTACTTTGTGCCTGGAAAATTGAGAATGCCCATGGCGTCCAAAAAGCATTCTTTTAGCGCAAAAGCACTTTTAGACGAACTGGAAAACAGCGACAATGAATCAGAATTGTTTGAAGAACTGAGCGATAGTGATTAGTGGGACAATTCATCATTAGGTACTGAAAATGACGACTGCGACTGAGCTTAGCAATGTGACTCAATGGTGCTCTATTGACTGCAGTAGGGATCAGGCAGCGCCCCCAAGATTCCCATTTACTGGAGCACCTGGTGTGAAAGTTGATGTTGACCATGACAACCCCTTGGCATACCTACAATTATTTCTGACCGATGAGGTTATTGAAAAAATAGTTACAGAGACATCCTGGTACAAAGAGCAACAATTAGCTACGCATCAGAAGTTTTCAAGATGCAGAAAGTGGGAGCCAGTGACCAAAGATGACATTTGGAAATTTCTGGGCCTAATAATTCTTCAGGGAATGGTGGGGAAACCCCATGCAGAAGTGGTATTGGACAACCAATACATTACTTGCCACTCCATTCTTTGGCACGGTCATGTCAGAGTACATATTCTCCCTCATAATTAAATATCTCCACTTCAAAAACAATGAAGAATTTGACGAAACTACTCATCCTGCACCAAAACTGAAGAAAATTTGGGAAGTATATCAAATGATTCTTCAGAATTTCCAACGGAGCTATGTGCCAGAAAGAGACATCACCATATATGAAAGTCTAATGGCCTACAAGGGAAGGCTCAGCTGGGTTCAATACATTTCATCAAAGAGGGCACGATTTGGCGTAGAATCCTACATGCTATGCGAATCGTCAAATGGCTACATTTGGAATTCAGTGATATACACTGGAAAAGGAACAAAATTCGATCAAAAATACAGCAATTATGGAATGGCAACATCTTCTGTTCTTTCACTAATTGAGCCATTGCTAAATCAGGGCTATTGTGTAACAACTGACAACTTTTATACATCTCCTGAACTTTATGAGGTTCTACTGCAAAACAAAACTGATGCCTTTGGTACCGTAAGGGCTAACCAGAGAGACATGCCACCAATGTTTGGCAAAAATAAGCTCAAGACAGGAGAAATGGTTGCAAAATGATGGCACTGCGATGGCGGGACAAGAAAGATGTCTGCCTAATAGTAGAGTTCATAATACCTCCAATGTTATGGTATGCACATAAAGTGGGAAAGAATTCATGAAGCCACAAGTAGTGATAGACTACAATAACACCATTGGAGGTGTTGACAGAGCCGACCAAGCAATGACATTCTACCCAGCAATGAGGAAACAGCAGAAGAAGTACTATTAAAAAATCTTCAGACATCTTCTTGAGCAATGCTTGTGGAATGCCTACATTCTGCTCCAAAAAAAGAGTGACAAGCCTGTGATTAATTCGGACTTCATTTGGAAAGTTGCCGAACGTATCTTTCTGAATCACCAAACACCATCAATGGCTGGGAATAGATCTGGATGTTGTGCTGTTGCCGTTGTCAACCCAGAACGCCTGACTGGTCGTCACTTCATGAACTACATCCCACCAACTGAAAAAAAGTCAGCACCTACAAGGATGTGTGTGGTTTGTTGCTCGAAGAGAGATGACACTGGAAGGAAAATAAGAAAGGAAACCAGATTCTATTGTCCTGATTGTGACGTCGGACTTTGTGCAGTCCCATGTTTCAAAATCTTTCATACCCAAGATGTTTACTGAACCAATATTACAGTGACTAGTAATATCGCATCCCTTGTTTGTACACATTTCAGTGTTTTTGGTTTGATTGGATTATTGAATAAAATGCATTTTTATTATATTATAATTTTTTATTTCGTGTTTCAAACTTTATCATACCCGGGATGTCTACTAGACTCTTGTTTGGATAGCTTTGTGAGTTATTCCTAAGAATTACAGGCCCCATATATGTAAAACAACAGATTTCAATGCAAAACAATGTACCACTTTTAGATCAAAAATTCATAATCAGACATAATCTGACATAATCAGACCGCCAGGGAGGTTAAAGTACATTCTAAAAGGTGGCTAAGGCCAGCCATACACTTTTCGAATCTCAGCCGGTTCAGCAGGAACCAGCTGAGATTCGAACCGTTATTGGGCAGGCTGAATGTACCAAGTTGATTTTGGGTACAACCAGCCTGCTAAATTCTCTTGCGATCATTGCTAGCAGCTTCTATAGCCAGTAGCAATAATCCCTGTGTTCTCCCAGTGTGGATGGCTTCTACCACGTTGGAAGAAGACAATTGCTCCACAGGAGGGATTCTCCTGTCTGCACTGTCTGTGTTCCTGGGGAAATTGTGCAAATTTGTTTTCTGCAACCTGTGATTTTATCCCAACAAAAACATACTGGCATATAAAAAACTAATATCCAGGCAAGCAGTTGAATACTGTCCACACTGTCTCCTCCTATCAGCGTGATCTCTGTCAGAAAATATAAACTGTAGTGAAGTCTGACCAACTCCTAGCACTGTCCCACTGTGATGGTGTTATAGGAGGTTGACATCAAGACAAATACTAGTGCTTAGGACCTCTGTAAAGTGTTAACTTCTAAGCTACCTAAACATATGAAATAAAGCATATAGTTGGAATATTTTGATATGTGTAAGGTTTTACCAAGAAAACTGAATCTGGCATCTTAGCATAATTCCATTTTCTTCTGTATGCAAAGGATCTAAACACATCTGGGTGCCCTAAGAATAATCCCATTTTTTTGCATAAGTCTGATCCACAGATGTATGTGATATGATTTAATAGGCTTTAATCTCTGCTTCATCAATTTACAACTGGGGCAAGTGTTGCTCTTAAAATATATGGTGAAGGATATTTACTGGTGTAGCTAATGATGCCTAGGGCCCATTAGAATTTTGCGCCTCAAAGCCGCCTTGCTGCCCCCACCCTTCTAACTCATGCTCTGCTACACCTGCTTTTAACATAGAGCATGGTGAGAGGTACTCGTACTATACTCCAGAGAAGAGCTGCACAGAGACGCTACACTGGGCAGGCACAGAGCGAAGCAACATTCCCTATTTGTTTTCCTTCTCTGTTCAGGGCACTCTGTACTAAATCTAAGGGTGACAACTGGAAGCTTGGGCTTCTCTAGGGTAGGGCATTAATACAAAGAATCCAGTGTACTCCATAAAGCAATAAACCGTATAATCAGCAGATGCTAAAGTGAAATGATGGATGGAGCTGTGATATCAAAAGTCCAAATAATTTGATATTACCAATACACCATAACCAAAAAAGAAAACACATTTATTTATCTCCCATAAAAAATTGATGTTTGAGGCCACTAAGGACCCCTTTCTTGTCACTGTTGCCTGAGGAAGAGGTCCTTGCTGGCTTCGAAACATTGCTTCTAATGGGGACAAGTCAATATCCTGGCTTCATCTTCAGTGTGTTGGACCTCAGCTGTCACCCCTGTTCCTATAGCCCTTGCTGATGTATGAACGCGGTGCTACATAAAAAGTTTTTTGTTACTTATCAGCATCTAGCTGTCATTCCTACAGATTGTTTGCTTGACGGTAGTAGAGAACTTAGCCTTATGTGAAATTTGGCATGGGATTTACCCGGAAAAGTCTATTGCACAACATTGACTGCCAAAATAGCAAGCCATGCAAAATTTGGAAAATGTAAAGTATGTACTCTACGAAGTAAGGTTTTCACAAAAAAAATAAAAATTAAAGTCCATTAAAAATGAAACTCAGCAAAAGTCGGCAGAGACATCTAAACTTGGCGGCCTTAATCCCACAGACTTTATTTAGCATTTCATAGGTTTCTCTGGAAACCAATTAGGCTGAGATCCAAGTTGAAGGCTAATATTGGAAATCTATTAAGAAACTATGCACTTCTAGCTAAACAAACTAAAGCCTAAGCTGTCCCAGTATTCACAAACATCAATGAGAGACAAACTGACCTCTGAATATTTATATCTGCTCTAATAAGCGATAATAGTTCACATTGCAGTGTTTAGTATTAATATTACCATAATCCTTAACATTTACCAGAGAACTTCGTTCAAAACTATTTTTTTCATCTTCTGGTGAATGTTTATGGAAGAATACAATTCAAAAAATAAAACACTTCCCTGGCCTGGTTTTTAACTATGGTACAATAATGTTTCCTTTATCTCTTTCCAAAGTTGTCTAATGCCTTCTCTGGAACTGATACCTTCAACAGTGGCAGCATATCTGTCAGTATCTTTGACAAGTTGGCCAAAGTAGAAGACTCCAGTAAAGATAAAAGGACTAGCCATTCTTCAAGGGAATAGTACCATACAGTAGCCCTATTTTCCTGTCTGATAAGGCCTGGTATGCAAGCAGTCTGTGTTCTGGGCCTTCATCCCTGGGTGCACACTGCAATATATAGTCCTGATTGGCTCCTTGTGCAGGCGCTGCAGTTGACATCCTCTCTTAGACATTTAGTGGCTGCCAGCAGCAGGGCTGGTTGGTGTGCCTGTACCTTCCAGCTGCACATAAATGCCAGAACCTTATGCACCGGGGCTAAACGTTCAGTGTGCATATGGCCTAAAGGTTTGTTCCCAGATTGTGAAGGGGAAATCCCTCTACATAAGCCTCAGATAACACTAACATCTGCCTTTCCACCACTCCATCCAAAACAGAAAAATAATGTAGCTATCGCTAAACGGACTTAAGGAACATGCGTTTTGCTGCGGATGTTAACGGATTCCTAACAACACCCCAAACATAGATTTTAAATGCAGTGTGTTTGCCTGCACCGCAGTACCAAGTGATCAGTTGCAGTGCATTTTTAAAAGTAGTGCATTTGCTATGTTTGGTGGTATCCAGTGTGACTTCGGCCCAATCAAATAATTAGACTAAAAATTGATTGCGCCATATGCAAACCGGCACTAACACTATTGGGAAAATAATGTTGGTAAAAGAGGCAGTAACTCACAGCAGTTCCTTTTTTAGCAGCTTCTTAGGGCTCCTTCATATGGGTGGACTCTGCCAGTTGATCCGCCTGCTCAGTAGGGAATCTGTCCACTGAGCAGGCGGATGACAGGTCCGTGTCCATTTCACTTATGCAGAGCGGACACAGACACAGCCCCCTTTCCACTATGGGCAGTTGGATTTACACAGACTGCCTGTTCGTTTACATCTGTCATCCAATCTGCCAGACAGATGGGGAATTGATCCCCCAACCGTTTGTTTTTAGCGGATAGTCTGTTAACAACCGCCACTCAATAGAGTGCAATAGATGGTCTCATCGGGTCCGTCTGTGTGAAAGGGGCTTTAAGCAGAACAATGAAGGATTATTGGCAATTGCTTGTTAAAATGTATCATTCTAAACACATTGATTTTGCTTCATTAAACAATCCCACATGTCTTATAATTGTTACTGCATCTAGTTTTTTCAGGTTCAGAATTTTATCAGCACCCAGCAATCTTCAGTGCTGCCCTTATGAGTCATGCAGCAAAATATTTCACAGCCGGACCTGCATTCCATCCTTCCGCCACTTCTAGTACTTTTTGTGCTACTTGTCTTAACATGACCTGCAGTTCTTATCTTACACAGTCACTTAGATCTCAATGACTCTTGTCTTCACATACATTCATTACTTGTACTGTACTCAATGCATTTTCTTATGAGCGTCACACAACAACTAAGCTCCTAATGCTCTCTGCTAAATTATTTTTTTAAAGGAAGTATTTTAAATGTTCAAAATGGCAATGCAGTGCGTTATGGTACCTTTGCAAAAAAACAAAACTGTCCTTGAAGTAACAATGTAATGTGCATCACAGGTGAGTTACCACAGCGCAGAAGTCTAAATGTGCCATAAAACTTTGTCCGCAAAATAGAAAGCGAGGGGAAATCTCTCTAACAAATCCCAGAAAGCAATAAAAACTGACAGAGGTTCTAACCTTTCCCCGCTTTATCCAAAACTAAAGGAAAGTTTGGTCTTTAGTTAAACAACATTTACTCTATAAGCCATACATTTGTACTTGTCCCTGAAGCCGCTCAACAAATGCATATATGCTATTTTACCTATTTCCAGCAGCTGCGAACAGCGGGGACACAAGAGGCGGCAGGACGATAAGAGTCACACTATGACTCTCGGGACATCTTTATATAGTTGGATGCAATAGAAGATCCTCCCTATATTCAGGAGTATGAGCAGCTGCCCTCAGTGGGACACAATATAAATACGATACATATATATATATATATATATATATATATATATATAGATATATAGATATAGATATACATATATATATATATATATATATATATATATATATATATATATATATATACATACACCACCAGGACCTTACTATGGGCATCTAGAGTGCAAGCATACTATGTGAACCATCTGAGAGACCACTATTACAATTATATGACCAATGCCTCTTATGGTCCGGTCCCCCACTCAACTCATTACATAGGCCATTAATGGCAATATTTTGATGATAAAGGACTTTCTCTACTATAATCTGCCCCTGAAGAAGCATTTAGCGAAACATGTCGGGCATGGATCTAGGTGTTCGCCCCAAATGGCCCACCTAGTACAATGTACTTATAAGAAGTTCTAACTGTTGTCATTTTTGTCATTGCCATTTTTTTCTTTTAAAATATGTATGTTATATGTGTGTAAAAAATATTTTTTACAATCTTTATATGTAAACAATGAATAAAGAATTTGTAATAATTTTAAACAAAAATATGGTATATATTGAGAGTACGATACCAATAAAGTCCCCATCTAGCCCTCAACCACCAATCTCCCTTTTGGGTAGTTGGTTTCACAATGATTTCTAATCAATTTGGGATGTAGGTATCACATTTAAACGCATTATCTAACACAATCTTCAAACTAGATAGTATACATACCTTTTTTGAAGCCGATCCGACCCAATGCCAAACTGAGCTGTCAGCCGAGACTCAGCTGTGGGGTCGGGTGCAGAGGACACAACCAACAGTGGAAGCCCCAAAGTAACTCTATGGGTGACGTCGCTCCCCATTCATTTCACAGCTGTTGTGAAATTTGTAAATTGCAGAGCTTCCGCCGCTGCAGACCGGATCGGCTTCAAAAAAGGTAAGTATACTGATTTCCTCTTTACAGGGTTAGATAGATTAGTGTTAGATCGTGGATGTCTGTAGATGCAGGGATTTTAGTGTTAGGGTGGACTTAAACTTTAAAGGAGTTGTAAAGGCAGAAGTTTTTTTTAATCTTAATGCATTCTATGCGTTAAGACAAAAAGCCCTCTGTGTGTAACAGCCCCCCTCAGCCCCAGTAATACTTACCTGAGCCTGTCTCTGTCCAGCGATGTCCACGAGTCCCTCAGCAGTCCAGGACTCTGCCTCCTGGTTGGCTGAGACACAGCCGCAGCCCCATTGGCTCCTGTGGCTGTCAATCAAAGTCAGTTAGCCAATCAGGAGGAGGGGGTGGGGCCTGAAATGCAGCTCCCTGTCTGAATGGACACAGGGAACTGCAGCTCTGCTCGGGTGCCCCCATAGCAAGCTACTTGCTGTGGGGGCACTGGACAGGAGGGAGGGGCTAGGAGAAGCGAAAAATTACCCAAGAAGAGGAGGATACAGGCTGACCTGTACAAAACCACTACACAGAGCAGGTAAGTATAACATATTTGTTTTGTTTGTTTTTTTTTAAATGAGTCTTTACAATCACTTTAACTGCAGTAGAGAAAAAAAATGGATACCCTGCCTTCGCAGACAGAGCTGAGCTGTGTAAATGTCAGGACTGGATAGACACACTATAAAATATTTGGCAGGTAAAACAGCTCCCATATAAATATTTAATCTGTGTATTTACCTGCTTGCCTGGAATTCCTCTTTGAATAATGAAATCATCATTAGGTTTTGTACCTGTTCACATGATATGTTTAGTTTATTCGAACAATTGCCCTTTATACAGAAGAATTATTTCTGCTGTCATTGCAGCCTTGGTAAATATTAGTGGTACATTGTAAACTTGGTAACAAAGTTCATGCTGGGTTGAATACATCAATTAACTTAATAATACCAATCATTTAAATATACAGTAGGTGCCAAAAAACACTGTCAGGTGTGTTTCAATAATAAAGGGTTTTAGTAATGTGCAAACAGAGAAGGAGTGCTAAAGCTTCAAGAGTATGGATATAATGGAGTTCTAATGTAATGTAACCAACACAAATCAATCCAAGATCATTTAGCAGCTTCCTGCAGTTAGTTGAAAGGAGGGTGATTTATTGATTGCTAGCCAAGTGTGAATACATAGCACTGTTTTTGTATCATGTTAGGCCTATGTGGATTACACATTGTATAGGACTCATTCTACTGGCTGCTACTAAGTAGGGTATGTTAGACCTACTCCAAGTCATCTACTGTCCATTTTATTGAAAACAAAGACCAGTGTGAAAAATGTGGATAGACCATAACAACCACTCAAAAAACCTTTATTCTGATGCAAACCAAAACTGACTAGGTCTCTGGGCATCCCTGCTTAATTGACATAAAGTGCACCAGTAATGAGGAAAACATGCACATTGCCTCCTGAAAATGCTAGTTCTCCAGCTGTGTCCAATTTCACTACTTTACAGACCAAGGACAAGCATTCAAAAAATGGAAGTCAAACGAAAGTTGGAATTGGTGATCTTTTGACAATAAAGCATCATCAAGGCAGCCTTGCAACTTGGTGTGTACCACTAGAGTTCCCTCTACTGGTTCTCACCACTAGAAATCTGTATAGAAGGTCTCCATGTTGTAAGAATGGCACCTATTAACCAAGTTCTTGACAGATTTTATCAGGCCTTTGCAAATGAGTTGAGTGCAAAAAAGGGCCTAGCTGTGTTTTTAAAACGTAACCCTACAATGACACCTATATTTTTAAATTGACAATAAACCCTCATTGTTGAAAACTATGAATAAATGCTGTATTACATGCTTTTTATACTCACTCTATCACTATGAGATTTGTTTTCTGTATTCTGCATAAAACATGGTTGATCCTGCTGTTCTCTATCCCTCCCTTCTGTCCATGTCCCCACTGCAGTTGGGGATTTTGCAGAGCAGTCATTGGCAGCTAGTGCACATGCTCAGATATCAGTGTGTCACATCTGAGCAACCCATGTGACTACAGAGTCACACATGTGGGTGTAGACACAGTGGTACATGACAGCCCATTCCCTCCCTCCTCCTCCATGCCCACTAACCAGCTAAACACTATGGGGGCCGGATATTACATGTAGATTGATTGATGGAGGCTTCCCCTCCCTCTTATTCTAAGACACAGGCTGTGATAGGCAGAAATCCACCCACACCATGTTATTGGCAAAAAACATTTAAAGGGGAACTCCACCCAAAAGGGGAGGTTCCGCTTTAAGAACTCGTTACCCGCTCCTCTCTTGCAAAATTGGCACTTTTGAGGAGTGGGGGGGGGGGCGCAGGTACCAGAAGACTGCATCCACAAATACAGGATGCACCCCGCGACTCGCGTATGCGCAGTGGATGCCCGGCTGCGAAGCCGCAAGCTGTCACAGCCGGGTGCCCATAGTGAAGATGCCGGCGCCGCCAAGGGAGGACGGAGGAAAAAGATGGCTGGACCATGGGACAGGCGAGTGGCTGTTTTTTAAAAGTCAGTTTTTGTAGCTGCTGACTTTTATATATTTTATGACAATTGAATACAGTTTATTGATTTTATATATTCTTAGTCTGTATCCCATGTGACAAGCAGCAGAGGACATGAAGACCCTTCTACCACTGTTTCCCTACATACAGGCTGGGAAACACTTGGGTCAAGTGACAGCTGTAAATCGATTAGAAAAAAAGGTACTTGGGATGGGTTTTATTCGTTTTTTTTTATTATAATAATTACAGTGTCATCATCTATATACAGAAAAAGAAGGGGCAATGGCAATTAAACAGTGTGTGTTTAGTATCACTTTAAGGTTAGAACTGTACCTTTTGCTTTAAACCCAAAAAATGAATGCTGAACAGCACAACATCATAACTCTACACTTCAGCTCTCTCTAGTGGTATACAACACAACCAGAGTTTTCAGGAGAGATCATGGAAGATAGTCTACATGTTTCCCAAAGCAAAACTATAGACAAATCAGAACCCCCATGACTTGTCCACCCTACTTTCATACAAGTCTAGGCATTTGGTTTAATGATATTTTCTGCAAGAGAAGCTTTGGAGTTTAAGGGATTGTAAAGGCAGAAGTTTTTTTATTTTTTAAACTAGCCAGCAGCATAGGGATCCAAAAGCATCAATTTCTATCATGAACTCTTGCACAAATTCTGATATCCTTTTAATTAAACAGTTTTGAGGTAACAATGCAAATATCACATAAAATATCTCGCTTCAACAGTACACCAGGATACACGATTATGTTCTTACAGCAAATTGTACAAATAGAATACGCTATAAATGTCATATCAAAGATGCAGAACAAAGTTTCATAAAAATGAAGGAATTGTTATCAAGGACTTAGTCCCCGTTCACACTGGGGCGACCTGTGAGGCGACCTGGTCGCCTCACAGGTCGCCGTAGGTCGCCTTCCATAGGGAAGCTGCGGACCCTTTCTAATAGGAGCGACACAAGTCGCTCCGACTTAGAAAAAGGGTCCGGAGCTTCTTTGGGGCGACCCGGAGCGACCGTCATAGACTTCAATGTTATGAAGTCCGTGCCGGCCGCTCCGAGGTCGCGGCGTGCTGCTCGCACCGCGATCTCGGAGGTCGCCCCTGGAAGTCGGATCGCCCCTGTGTGAACGGGGCCTTATTGGGCTGGTCCTTATTTGATGATTGTTCTACTTTAAAACTGAAAGTATTTTAGTTTTGGATGGAGTGGAGAGAGATTAGACCCCCTTGTCAGTTTTTATTGCTATCTGTGCCCCAGTTAGGGAGACTCACCCTCCCTATTTGTTCTATTTACTGTTATCATTGACAGTAAAAGAAAATCCCACATTTTGGGTTCTCCCCAGAAAAGTAATAGAAGGGAAATCTTCCAATGGGGATACTATAGTTCTTGTGACCTGGGGGTCCCCAAGATATTCCCTTAATTTGCAGGGATTACCTCTCACTTCCTGTTTGGCTATGGGACAGGAAGTGAAGGCATATATATCCCTATTGGCACAAAGAGGGCAAAAATAAAACTTACAGGGGTTATATTCCTCCCTTACTCTAACCAAAATGAAAAAAAAAAAAAGCTATTGAGCTCAACCAATGCTTTTTACTAGTAGAAAAAAGAAAACAGGCGCCACTGTAGTTAGCCAGAAAGTTTATTGCACAAAATACATACTGACTTACATAAAAGTAAGCTCCAATCCGTATCGCAGCGTCTCCAGCGCACGATCCGGCCGTCCACCGGTCCGGAGGTGATGTCACAGGAAGCTGGTCGGAGTCACCTGTACCCTGCATGCAGTGATCCATATGATTCTCTGGCTTCTAAGTTCTGGATGGTGAGTTGAAAAATCAGTCTCATGTTCACTTATCTCCTTGTGGCAGCAAAGGTCTTGAATATTCTTACATTCATTCTTATTGTGTAGCTGGATGCTCCTGGAGAAGGGGATCAAGGACTCCCCCAGCACCAAGGGGAACCCACCATCGAGGGAGATTTACAGCCCATAAGAGGGGGTCTTCTTACCCTAGGAGAGAGGCTGAACCTGGGAAGGCCACAAGGAAGGATAACATATTTTTTTTTCAAGGTGTCCGGAGCGAGGACGAAAAAAAGAGTCTTTTTTTCGTCCTCGCTCCGGACACCTTGAAAAAAAAAATATGTTATCCTTCCTTGTGGCCTTCCCAGGTTCAGCCTCTCTCCTAGGGTAAGAAGACCCCCTCTTATGGGCTGTAAATCTCCCTCGATGGTGGGTTCCCCTTGGTGCTGGGGGAGTCCTTGATCCCCTTCTCCAGGAGCATCCAGCTACACAATAAGAATGAATGTAAGAATATTCAAGACCTTTGCTGCCACAAGGAGATAAGTGAACATGAGACTGATTTTTCAACTCACCATCCAGAACTTAGAAGCCAGAGAATCATATGGATCACTGCATGCAGGGTACAGGTGACTCCGACCAGCTTCCTGTGACATCACCTCCGGACCGGTGGACGGCCGGATCGTGCGCTGGAGACGCTGCGATACGGATTGGAGCTTACTTTTATGTAAGTCAGTATGTATTTTGTGCAATAAACTTTCTGGCTAACTACAGTGGCGCCTGTTTTCTTTTTTCTACTTGTGCCAGCGGATTCCTCGGAGTTTCCTAGTCAGTGCTGCCTCGTACTTTGCCATTCAGGACAGTCCCCAACAAGAATTTGGAGCATCCCCTGCGCCCCTTCTACAGCGGTGGACTCCTTCCCTCTTGCCTGGTCAGAAGCGCCCAACAACCACTTTCTCTGAACAATGCTTTTTACTAGGGACAAATACACAGATCTGAGTTCTGAATATGTGCTTAATGCTAATTCCAGAGCAGTTGCTTGGAAAATATAACAGTCATTGGATCCACCTGAAAACCAGACAACTAGAATTGTCATACAGACTTCAACAATGGCGAATTATAAATTTCTTTACAAGCCAACAGTAGAGTTGAAGGTGTAGCACAAAGACCCTCTCTCATTACTCTTCTGTACAATCACACCACAGCAGTTTCATACCTAGTTAGTTATATTTACCGTTATCTCTGTTTATTGTTATATCAGTAATATTTTTCTTCTATTGTAACCAGTACTTTTTGTTGTGCTGCCAGACTTTTCCCACTAAATTTCCTCTTTTTTTTGGCTTAACCCAAAATTAATCAGCCAATTCAAACAACTGGCGGAGGGAAGCAGTCCATGTGATGTGTAAAAATAACCTGTGAACTTTGACAAAATTGTACCTGCCTATAAAGCCAATGAATTCATTCAACCAGAGCCATAGGTTGACACAATGAGGAAAATGTACATCAGGGGCAGGAAGGAAGCCTAATGGGTGTGCAGTTTGGTGTATGCCGGGTCCTGTCATATGGCTTCTGAACTTGGTGTCCTCAGATTGAACTTTTATGATTCACAGTATTCATTAATATTAAAGTAAGGTGTCAGCAATACGTAACTGCACATGTTAGAACATTACAAAGCGCCATGGCTTAGATCACTATCTCCATCATCAGAAGTAATGTATTTTATCCGAAAAGCATTATCGATCTCCTGTAATTTCACATGTGTAGATGCCCAGTATTGTTTATCAAAGTAAATGATAATTCCTGCCACCGTCCCCTGCAGCTATTCTCAAACCAGACTTCTGTGAAACCCTAGGATTTCTTCAGAGCTTGGGGTTCCTTGAGCTGCAGCTGATTGACTTGATGGTGGCTGAGTAGTTCCAATGCCACTTGGCAGAGCCAGCTGCTTGACATCAATGTTTTTTTAGCTGTCTGTAACAGTGGCATTCTGACCACGAAGGTAAGGGTCATTTTTGCTCCTGATCCCCCAATAAAGTGCTTTTAGCAAAGGTTTCCTGAGAATTTTTTATTTTTTTTTTCAAGAGTTCCCTGTAGTAAAAAGGTTAGTAGGACTGGTCTACTGTCTAACTCATATGAGGTCTTCCCATCTTGGAAGATCTTTTTCACCTAACATGCCCTATTAATATTCAGTAGTTTTCAATAAGTTTCACCAAGGCAACAGACAGTGAACAGAATATCTGAAATAAAATTTGAAAATGTGTGCCCCAAACTGACAATGAACAGATAGAGCCATATTATAGTCACTATAATAAATACAGATTTGCTCAACTTACAATTGTTTATCCTTATTTAATTATCTTGCTCTATGTACTAGTCAAGTGCACAATGGGCCATGGGTTTGATGTGTCAATATCTACTGTCCTGGTGTGCATTTTCCTTCAAGCAGTTGATCAGCTCAGGAGAAACAGTGCATCCAATATGAACCAAATATTCAATGTAGTGCATCTACCAAGACACAAAGAGAACTTAGTTCAAAATACTTTTTGTAGAACGGGTGCCAGCATAATGGATTAGGAACACACACAGTACTCCATTTTGGCACTTGTGTGCATGAGCAATTATTTTGAGTTTTGGTTGAGTACAACTTTAACAAGTTACCAAAACCAACCTTTTCTTAGGCTCCGTTCACATGTAGGCATTTTGGGGAGTTTTTGGGGAGTTTTTCTGCTCTAGGATCAGCTCTCAAAACGACCAACAAGACAAATCCTATTCATTTAAATGGCCCCTGTTCACATCTGAGCGTTTTGACGCTGTGAGCAAAACGCCCAACGCTCAAAAAGTACTTTTTGGGCAGATTACAGGCATTTCCATTGGTCTCTATTCAATCTAAAAACGCCTGTAAATCGCAGTAAAAATCGCGGTAAAAAAGGAACAAAAATGCTACGCTCAGGTGTGAATGTAGCCTTAACCTTTTATCCATTTATGTGAGGATAACCCATAAAACTAGAATAAAGAGAAACCTAGGGTCAGCACTTCTTGCTCACATAGATGTAGAACAAAGTTTCAGAAGAATAAAGGATTGTTATCAAGGACTTATTGGGCTGGTCCTTATTTGATGATCGTTCTACTTTAAAACGTAAAGTATAACTAAAGTCAATTTTTTTTTTAGTTTTGGATGGAGTGGAGAGGGATTAGACCCCCAGTCAGTTTTTATTGCTGTCTGTGCCCCCGTTAGGGAGACTTACCCCCCCCCCCCATTTGTTCTGTTTACCTTTAACAAGTTACCACAGCAAACCTTTTCTTAACCTTTTATCCGTTTATGTGAGGATAACCAATAAAACTAGAAAAAAGGGAAACCTGGGGTCAGCACCCCTTGCTCACATAGTTGAACATTGGGTGTCAAAGTAAAATAAGGGAAATTCTGCCCAGGAAACACAAATATAGCAATAGAAACCTGACAGCGGTCCCAAGATTAATAAAAAAAAACTTCATTAGAAGAGCATTGAAAGTGTTGAACTCCCTTCCCCAGGTAGCTGTATCAGCTAAGCGAGAATGTGGACAAATTTAAAAACAAGAAAAGAAATCTTAGATGCCTTCCTTAGTGAAAATAATATACAGGGAAATATGGGAAATTGTAATAACTTCAATACTCAGCTAATTCACACTCACAAACACACACACATATTGAACTAGATGAACCTGCGTCCTTTTTGTAGCCTCATCTATCTATGTAAGCTTCAGACCTCAGCTCAGCCCCAATCCCTTCACCTTCACACCTCATATCAACTCAAATTTTAGCACCTTCAGGCCTCAGATCAGGCCAGTTTCTGCACCTTCAGACCTCAGATTAGCCCAGTTTGTTCAACATCAGACTTCAGATCGGCCCCAATCCCTGCACCTTCACACCTCAGATCAGCCCCTATCCCTGCACCTTCATACCTCAGATCTGCCCAAATCCCTGCAACTTCACACCTCAAATCAGTGCCAATTCATGTACCTTCACACCTCAGGTCAGCCCAAATCCTTGCACCTTCACACCTCAGATCTGCCCAAATCCTTGCACCTTCACACCTCAGATCTGCCCAAATCCCTGCAACTTCACACCTCAAATTAGCCCTAATCCCTACACCTTCACACCTCAAATCAGTGCCAATTCATGTACCTTCACACCTCAGGTCAGCCCCAATTCCTGCACCTTCACAACTCACATCAGTCACAACTCATGTACCTTCACACCTCAGATCAACCCCAATTCCTGCACCTCGTTCCTCAGGTCAGCCCCAATTTCTGCACCTTCACACCTCAGATCAGCACCAATTCATACATCTTCCAAGACACAAGGGTGTTACATTCATATCTGCTACAGCTGTTGGCTACACTAAGAGAAGGCTAGTGGGCTTCTTTACAGAAGGTAATCTACTGCCGCAGAGGATCCTCTGGTGGTTTGATGGGCCAATTCAAGCCTGCACACATGCCCCATGATGTTATTCTGGCTTCCACTGAAAATGTTATTGCACGCCTGCCCTGGCAATCATGCCTTACATTGCCTATCCCTGATTTAGATATGCAAGAAAAATGCTTCTTGGTACAAAATAGTACATGTATTTAGTACACCTCTACACCAAAGTGGAAAGAGAGGTGGTTGTGTAAAAAAAAAAAAAGGGAAGGAAGGGGAATTTGTTTCTAAAATAGGGTCTGTCTTCCTTAAATAGGACAACTGGGAGTTGTGTGGGTCAGGTTTATCTACTGATTAAGCATTAGGTACAATTGCAGGTCGGGTGGTTGGAGGACATAGGTCCTATTTCTGACAAGGAATGGTACAGTATACTGAATAACATACTCAAAGTGTGCCTCTCATCAGCCCAGAAATGAAATTAAACGAAACTCAACTTTTTATCATACATGGCACATATCGTACTCCGTACTCCATATGTCAACATGACATAAAAGAGACTGCCCATTATGTCCTACGTATGAAATAGACAATGGTACGCTCATCCACATGCTATGGAAGTGCCCAAAGTTGATAAAATATTGGACTAAAGTGATAGGTTCTATTAATAGAATTTGGAATCTCACTCTTAAATTAGACCCTAAACTCTGCTTATTGGGCTGGTTAGACGAAGAACTATATACCTCACAAACATATGTCACCATTCTCAGAGTTCTGTTTATTGCTAGAAAACTCATATCACGAAAGTGGCTCTCTGCATAACAAGGCTCTCCTAAGGGAGGAACTAACTTACAAACATAGGGGCAGCCCGACAAAAATTCAAACATATCTGGAATGCCTGGCTAGATGTCCCAGGGCTAGCTCCATTACAATTAGTCCACAATACAATTCTTGGTAGTAAGACCTCATCTGCCTAATTGTGGTACTTTTCACTGAGAATGGACTGTAGGTAGCATGGGTAGGTAAATACTGGTGTTCTCTTTCCAACTGCACTAAAAGCACTGCATATAGCATAGAGGTAAATTGACTTGCAGAGGTCAATTGTTCTGTTCTTGTTTTTATTTTTTGTATTCTTATTCACCTGGTTCAGGTACATGTTTGTCTATTGTGAATCGCACCCCATTTCCAGGGGTGGAAGCCTCCCTTAACCTCTCTGGTTTTGAGGAACAGAGATAAAGTAAGGGCTAAGCGTAGGACACAATGTATGTTGTAAATTTGCTCAGGACGGCTTGTCAAGATTGTTTTACAACATTTTATTTTGTTCCATATGTGTTACTTTATTACATGCTGTAAAATTGCAATTGTCATAATGCCTTCTTGATACACCCACTGACATCTTTGTGTCTTAGTGACTGTTTGTTTTTTATGTCGGGAAATTTTTTTCTTTTTCAATAAAAATTATCTGATTCCAAAAAAAAAAAAAAAAGAACATTAGGTTAACCAGGAATCACTCACTCTTCGTGCAACAAATTCTGCCACAGAGGCAAACATTATTTACTATTTCATCTTCTTTGCTGTTCCTTTATATTTTACTAATTTCCGATTTTTGGGGAGTTTCCACCTCACTGACAGCAGACAATATACCATCCTTGTTACAGATGAAAACTGTAACTATATACTGAGCTGAAGCAAGCTGAGAAGCTTATGGCACAGACAGTGCTACTCTTCCAGACAGAAACTGCTCTAAGGCCCCTTTCACACATGCTGTCCGTTTGTCCGTTTTTCATCCATCCGTTGACAGATGAAAAACGGACATCAATGCATCTCTATGTAAAAACGGATGACAACTGATGATCATCAGTTAACATCCGTTTTCATCCACTTCCGTCAATGTCCGTTTTTTTGAACGGATGAATGCCCTATTTTTCATCCGTCAAAAAAACGGATCGGACGAAAAACGGATGACAACAGATGAAAAACGGATGTCAACGGATGACAACGGATGAAAAACTGATGTCAACTGATGACAACGGATGAAAAACGGACGACAACGGATGAAAAACGGATGAAAAACGGATAACAACTGATGAAAAACGGATGAAAAACGGATAACAACTGACGAAAAACGGATGAAAAACTGATGACAACTGACGAAAAACTGATGAAAAACTGATGAAAAACTGATACATTTGACGTGACTGAACTGATGAACTGAACGGACTGTATGTGTGAAAGGGGCCTAAGGCTTCTTAACGAATGGTTTATTCCTGCATTTAATTCCTTGACTTTGCAGCTTATCAGTGTCACCTGCTTAAAGCTGATTTCTTCTGAAAAATGTATGAGCCAACTTTAGAAAGTTCAAACACAAGAGATCACACAATAAAAAGGAGCACAGTACAGAACACTTGGCACAGATCACTAGCAGTCAATAATCTAGCATACACATGGCAACCACAAACTCGCAAAATTAAACAGTAACAATTTTTTTTTTACAAATGATACAGACATCCTCCTCACATGAACCAACTTGCATATTTTTTTCTACTCACTGCAGGGGACCACATGTTGATTACTATATTTTATACATGGTGTAATGGCGTAGTCTCAGATCCCACCGCTGCCACCTGAATGCGGTCATGGCACTCCCAGCCTCACCCTTAGGATTGCCACCTCATCTCTTCAAAACTGAACACATATTAATTACACAGGTTTTGAGGCTAATTTAATTGCAGATAAAAAAACAAGCGAGTTTAATTACCACCTCAATCAGCCACAGAACCTGTGTAATTACAAGCGGTTCTTCAGTCATTTTTTCATCTTTCCATCGAATAAATCTTCTGCCCTTGTTGTTTTAACTTTGGATAGTAAAGCATTTTTTTATTTTTTTTTTCTGCCAGTAAATACCTTATATAGCCCACTTCCTCTTTCTTGTCTCATCTTGAAGGGATGAGTCATAGGAAAGCCAATGAGAGCTGCAGAGCTGGAGGGGCCTGGATGAGGGCGGAGATAACAGGAGACTGCAGAGATCCTTGTCTATTCATCAAAAGAGGAGAAATGTGCAGGAAAGCAGGTGTGTAAGCATGTATGTCTCTATATGTGGGTGTGTATATATATATATATATATATATATATATATATTCTAAACCAAGAGTGTAGTACAATAAGATCTGTCACTACTGTTACTCACTCACCCAGCGCTCTTAACTGTTTTATATATAGCTCAAATGAAACAATACAATCAATAAAACCTTGTCCCAGGTACAGCTGCTGCTATAAATAGATAACTAACTGATATGTCACATGTGTTAAGCTTCTCAGGTATCTGGAATGAATCCTCCTGAAGAGCAAATCACTCTAGCAGCGCTGCCTCTCTCCATGCAGTGCTACTGTTCCTCTGCCTTCGGTTCAGGATTGTCCCGCCTCCTGCTCTCGCTCTGTGTAAGGTCAAAATCAATTGTTGATTCCTTCCTTTTAACTCTGGCAGGATCAATAGGTTATATATCAATGCTCGAGTACTGTATCTCACTCGTTGGACACACTGAGTAAGTGGGAGTGGTGACATTCTGATTCCTGGAAGTGTGGGACACAATGGAACCAGCGATTGGAATATTATAAAGGTGCATTATACAAGTCTAGTCGGTGAGTGAGCATTTCCTAGGGAGCGGCACATGAGGTGTGGTGAAGGCGCATGCTTTGGATATACTAAACACATCCGTGGAAAGAAATAAGAATCTTTGCTATTTTAGAGACTGTGCACTTTAATAATATTAAGTTTGGTTTTCAAGAGACTGAGAATTCTCTCTGGGGAATAGAAGGATGCTAATCAGCGCTGCTAGTGTGATTTGCTCTTCAGGAGGATTCATTCCAGATACCTGAGAAGCTTAACACATGTGACATAACATATATTATATACACAGTATTTCACAAACGTGAGTACACCCCTCACATTTTTGTAAATATTTTATTATATATTTTCATGTGACAACACTGAATAAATGACACTGCTACAATGTAAAGTAGTGAGTGTACAGCTTGTATAACAGTGTAAATTTGCTGTCCCCTCAAAATAACTCAACACCTAACTCAACAGTCTAAACTGCTGGCAAGAAAAGTGAGTACACCCGTAAGTGAAAATGTCCAAATTGGCTCAAAGTGTAAATATTTTGTGTGGCCACCATTATTTTCCAGCACTGCCTTAATCCTCTTGGGCATGGAGTTCACCAGAGCTTCACAGGTTGCCACTGGAGTCCTCTTCCACTCCTCTATGATGACATCACGAAGCTGGTGGATGTTAGAGACCTTGCACTCCTCCACCTTCCATTTAAGGGCACCCAACAGATGCTCAAAAGGGTTTAGGTCTGGAGACATGCTTGGCCAGTCCATCACCTTTACCCTCAGCTTCTTTAGCAAGGCAGTGGTCATCTTGGAGGTGTGTTTGGGGTTGTTGTCATGTTTTAATATTGCCCTGCGGCCCAGTCTCCAAAGGGAGGGGATCATGCTCTGCTTTAGTATGTCACAGTACATGTTGGCATTCATGGTTCCCTCAATGAACTGTAGCACCCCAGTGGCGGCAGCACTCATGCAGCCTCAGACCATGACACTCCCACCACCATGCTTGACTGTAGGCAAGAAACACTTGTCTGTGTACTCCTTACCTGGTTGCTGCCACACACGCTTGACACCATCTGAACCAAATAAGTTTATCTTAGTCTCATAAGACCACAGGACATGGTTACAGTAATCCATGTCCTTAGTCTGCTTGTCTTCAGCAAACTGTTTGCGGGCTTTCTTGTGCATCATCTTTAGAAGAATCTTCCTTCTGGGATGACAGCCATGCAGACCAATTGGATGCAGTGAGCGGAGTATGGTCTGAGCACTGACAGGCTGACCCCCCACCCCTTCAACCTCTGCAACAATGCTGGCAGCACTCATAGGTCTATTTCAAAAAGACAACTTCTGGATATGACACTAAGTACGTGCACTCAACTTCTTTGGTCGACCATGGCAAGGCCTATTCTGAGTGGAACCTGTCCTGTTAAACCGCTGTATGGTCTTGGCCACCGTGCTGCAGCTCAGTTTCAGGGTCTTGGCAATCTTCTTATAGCCTAGGCCATCTTTATGTAGAGCAACAATTCTTTTTTGGGATCCTCAGAGAGTTCTTTGCCATGATTTGCCATACTGATCTTCCAGTGACCAGTATGAGAGAGTGAGAGTGATAACGGCAAATTTAACTCTCCTGCTCCCCATTCACACCTGAGACCTTGTAACACTAATGGGACACATGACACCGGGTGGGAAAATGGCTAATTGGGCCCAATTTGGACATTGTCATTTAGGGGTGTACTCACTTTTTTTGCCATCAGTTTAGACATTAATGCCTGTGTGTTGAGTTATTTTGAGGGGACAGCAAATTTACACTGTTATTCAAGCTATACACTCACTATTTACATTGTAGCAAAGTGTCATTTCTTCAGTGTTGTCATATGAAAAGATAGAATAAAATATTTACAAAAATGTAAGGGGTGTACTCACTTTTCTGAGATACTGTATATGTATATATATATATATATATATATATATATATATATATATATATATATGTGTGTGTCTGTGTAAATCCAGGAAAAGAAGAAAAGAACAGGCAGCAGCTTCAGCTGCCCACAGTTAAAATGCACTGGCTAGGCCACTCCAGGACCTTAATCTGCTTCTTCTTGAGCCACTCCTTTGTTGGCATGGCCATGTTTGTCATGCTGGCATACCCAGCCATAAATTTTGTATGGCTCAATTTGCACTGGATCCACACCAAAAACGTGCTGGACCCTTTTTTTTTTTTTTTGTCTGCACTGGAATCAAATGGCACGGGTGTTCAGACCCATGCGATCCGACTCCATAGGATTCTGCATTCTGCTAACCAATTTGGGGATGTCATTAATTTATATTGACACCCGCAGCGATTTGCAGAGCAGAGGCTGAACTGTCTGCAATTCTAATGGGTGACACTGGTGGGGGGAACTGCACAGAAATCGCTGCGGTTCCAGCACCACATCAGTGTGAACTGAGCCAAAAGTTTGCCATACACTGATCAAAATCTCTCTGGTCCAGCAGGAGTTTGGTCTCAGCAGACATTTCTTTATTCAAATTTTGGTGAAGGGCCATATTAAAAAACTCTCCATCAATCAGAAGCTGCAGCTGCTGATCAGTGTTTTCAGAGAGCGGCGGGTGCTGCTGTCAGAATACAATGTCTCGACAAGGGGAGATTCCTCTACCCACCATGTTTGTGTGGATGGAGGAATCTGTTAGTCAGCTCAGTAGTAAAAATCATCTATTTGGTAAATATAGCCAAGGCTTAAAACATCTAAATATTGCTTTAAATGCTCTTTCTCATCCGCCATTGTGGTGACAGGGTTTACCTGGCTCAGTATGTCGTCCCACAAGACCTTTAGAATTAAGAGGTTTCTCGCCAAGAAGCAGAAACAGAATAGACCAATCCCACAGTGGATCAGAATGAAAACTGGCAATAAGATCAGGTATAACTCCAAGAGAAGACACTGGAGAAGGACCAAGCTTGGCCTGTAAAAAGCGGTGTCCATGGAAGCTGGGCATCCTGTGGGTTACTTGCCAAGACCCGATCAACACCTTATACAGTTATTTTGTAGCAGTATCTGCTGTTTCCAGTTCAAATAAACATAAGATCTACACTTGTAAAAAAAAAAAAAATATTGCTTTAAATGACTATCTCAGTTGTGTTATCTTTTATTCAAGAATGTCAAGCCAACTAGTTGTACCACCTCAAGGGATCCATTACCCCCAAAGAGTGCTCTATCTGAACTCCGCTTACACTTTTAGCTCAGTGGAATAGAAATTACACAGAAAGTGAAGATCTACATTAGCTCAAATAATTAAGGACTGTTTCTTGCTTTGAGGCTGCCCTTAGCAATACAAGCAATTACATCCTAAATAACACTTTATTACTCTGTCCCTTCAAGCTAGAAATGCCTCTTGAACATTTTAATGAGCAAATTATTGAAAACAGAATAATATCATCATTAATGCTTGGGAAAAACAAACAGTGATTTCAATTAAGACGTACCAACAACTATGCAAGTACTTTGTATATCTATACAGTATATGGGGACTACAAAACAAATCCATTACTTTATTGGTCCACTTGCATCTGTATTAGGTTAGCAAATCTGTTTTCTTCATATTGGCAGTGGTTAGCGGTTAGCATTTAGACCTTGAAGCCCTGGGGTCCTTGGTTCAAATTTCAGCTGGAACACTATCTGCATGTGCATGTTCTCCATGTGTTTGTGCGGGTTTCCTCCCAGATGCTGATAGATTAGGCCCTTTCACATAAGGGTTTCTGATCAGATCTGCCTGTCCGTTTTTTAGGCAGACTGGATTGGATGGTCCATTTATCCCTATGGACAGGGGGGTGTAAATGGACATGTGTTCGTTTACATCCACCTATCTCCGGGTCTGATTGGGTTCACTAGTGGAGCTTTTCCACTGCATGGAACCGAACGGTTCGGCTCGCTTTTGCGCTTTTCCACTGCATGGTACCGCATGGTACGGTGTTTTTTACGGTTCGGTACGGTACGGTACGCTTTTCCACTGCATGGAACCGAACGGTATGGCTCGCTTAAACAGTACCACCTCAGTTGTGGTTCCAAGAGGGCCGTACCGGTACCATATCCCACAATCCTTTGCATGCAGCCTTGACTGTTTGTCACTAGTAGCCACTGATTGGTCAGAGAATCGTTGTTATCCCACCCACTTACTATTAGTGGAAAAGCAAACTGTACCAAACCGTTCCAACCCCGTACCATGCGGTACCATGCAGGGGAAAACCAAACCGATCCAAGCAGGGCCGAGTGGAGCTGAGCCGGTACTTGCAGTGGAAAAGTGCCATAGGTGGAATGGATCGGAGGTAGTCCTGAGTAAACAGATACCAGAGTCAGTTTACTCCTAGCTGCCTATAGAGCAGGGTTTGCTCTGTGTCCAATCTGCAGAAACTGAGTAGGCACGGATGGGTTATCCCCCTCCTCTCTACTCTGATCAACAGAGGATCTATGGGCTGATTCCCTGCTAATTAGAACTGAATCTGCTCTGTGTGAAAGGGGCCTTAGCTGGCCATACATTATACAATTTCCTTATTCAATTTCCTTTAGATTTACCTTCAACTATGTAATGCAAAGGCCTGACTGATTGCATATAAAATGAAAGTGTTTAGGTTTGACCTCATATTATAGGTGGTTCCTGGGTTACAAACAAGATAGGGACTGCAGGTTTGTTCTTAAGTCAAATTTGTTTGTAAGTCAGGACAGGTACATTTTTTAAGTGTAGCTCCAACCAAAATAATATTTAGGTTTTTTGGATAGCATAGGGAAGGGTTAACACTCCTGCACCATTTGTTTTGCTGTCTGTACCCCTGTTCAGAAGATGTCACTCCACTTTCTGTCCCTATGACAACTGGATTTTGAAAATTTTGGGTTGTTGTGGAAACCAGGATTAGTGATAAAGCTTCAGTGGAGGAGACACCTTATTCCCATGAGAACTCTTACAGGAGGGAATTTCCTTTCATAGAGGTAGATTTCTCCTCACTTCCTGTTGTCTCCCTCTGTTTGTAAGTAGGAGTCATTTGTAAGTCGGATGTTTGTAACCCAGGGACCGCCTGTATACGGTTTTGGTAAATCTAAATTAAGATTGAACAATGTATGGCCAGCCTTAGTCGACTCATCTTTAAATTTGCCCTAGTATGTGTGTACAATGTCCCTATGCACATGTGCTATCACATTGTACATGTCAGTCCCTATCCCCAGAAATTTTGGGGGTGGGATGAAAAAGAAAGACCTGGCAACCTACCTTGTTATAAAAAAAAAATGACTAAGAAAATTCTATGAAAAATGACATTTAAGCATATCAAACAAGATGCCCGGGGAGCTGGCCTATAGTATTGCTGAGGGACAGATAAATACTGTACATGTATGCATTCTTCATATATGCCCAAATCTGAATAGAACAAGAAATATATAGTGAATCCTTGTTAAGTAGTATGTTGCTCCCTTGTGGCAGCAATCCCTACAACCTCCTATCTGTCAGCACATGTGTATGCCTCATTCCACACGCACATCTGCCAGGCTCAATGACTCAGACACCTTTCACTCCGCAGCCTTATCTATCCTCCACTACATGCCGGGCAGCTGGGAGAGGTGTGATCTTTTCCACAGTAACAATTCAAAGTCAGCCGCTGCCAAGCTGCAGCTTGCCAGTGTCTTCTAATGAGAGCTGCTGCTGCTACAGAGTCATCTGTCATTGGCAGGTGATAAGGATGGTGCTGTGCCCCTAGGGGGATGAATGATACAAATGGCTGCCATTGTCTTGACTCCTGATTGCTAGGCATTACCTTTCTGACTCTTGGCAAGATGCAACTTCTCTAAACTAACCCAGGGAGGATCAGATACTCCTGTGCAGCGGAGTGTAACTGCACCAGCATTCTGAAAATTCAAATCACCGTCCATGGTTTATAGCTGAGTTCCATCATAGCTAAATACACATTGTATAATGGAGCTGGTTTACCTCCTAAATGATCTGTATTTCTGTCCATCTAGTCCTGAGATTTACACAGCTCCATCTGGCCAGGCTGGGGACCTTATTTTTCTATGATAGTTACTAGGGCTGCGCATCTTCACTTACCTCACGATTCGATGCGATTACGATTATTAGGGTCGCGATTCAATACGATGCATCACGATTACTATGGGGACCCTTTTCTAAAGGGGGATCTATGGTGACCCTGCTCTAAAGGCGGATCTATGGGGACCCTTCTCTAAAGGGGGATCTATGGTGACCCTGCTTTAAAGGCGGATCTATGGGGACCCTTCTCTAAAGGGGGATCTATGGGGACCCTGCTCTAAAGGAGATCTTTGGGTAGCCTGGGCCTGCCCTAAAGGGGATCCAGGGGAACTGAGCTCTAAAGGGGGATCTATGGGGACCCTGCTCTAAAGGGGGATCTATGGAATAGATACCCTTTAGTGCAGAGTCGCCATAGATCCCCTTTAGAGCAGGCCAGCATCCCCAGAGATCCCCCTTTAGCAGAGCAGGTCCCCCCATAGATCCCCCTTTAGTAGAGCAGGTCCCCTCATAGATCCCCTTTAGAGCAGGCCACATCAGGTTAGAAGAGTTACCTGATGCTAGTTGTAGTACCGTAGGCCCTGGTAAGGAGGAATGCTGGGCTCTGTAGTCCCCCTGGTTGTAGTATAGTAGGCTCTGGTAAGGAGGAATGCTGGGCTCTGTAGTCCCCCTAGTTGTAGTATAACAGGCTCTGGTAAGGAGGAATGCTGGGCTCTGTACAGAGCTACAGAGCCCAGCATTCCTCCTTACCAGGGCCTGTTATACTACTAGGGGGAATACAGAGCCCAGCATTCCTCCTTACCAGAGCCTGCTATACTACAACTAGGGGGACTACAGAGCCCAGCATTCCTCCTTACCAGGGCCTACTGTACTACAACTAGGGGCACTACAGAGCCCAGCATTCCTCCTTACCAGGGCCTGTTATACAACAACTAGGGGGACTACAGTGTAGTCCACAGGTCAGTATAAAGAATGCAACTCTTACATTGGTGGTCAGTGTAAAGAATGCAACTCTTACATTGGTGGTCAGTATGAACAATGCAACTTTTACATTGGGGGTCAGTATGAACAATGCAACTCTTACATCATTGGTGGTCAGAATTCTAATCTTACAGGCAGTTAAAGAGATCACCTGTGTCATGCTGCTGGCTCTGCCACATGACACTGGCTTGGAAGTATGCAGGCACCATCAGATGGGAGGTCAATCAGCCACAACGCCTGGAAACCACTGGAGGGATCGTAGGGTTCAGTGGACCACTGGTTAAAAATGGCTGTACTACATAAAGAATAGATGAAGCAGCAGACTGATAAACTCATCTCTCTGTCACTCTGATTTCTCCTCCTTTTAGCAGGTTCTTTGCACTTCATTACAACGAATTGTTCTTTTTGCTGTTTCCCCTCCCCCTGTATGTGCTCTGCTGTACAGAGACTGCAAGAGTTTGATTCCTGGTCTTGTTCAGATACTTCCTCTATGTGATATAAAAAGAAACATTTAGGGCTCGTGCACACATGTTCATTTAGCTGCGCTGAACTACATGGATCAATGCATAGATCAATGCAGCCTTAACACAGGGGCACATAAACAGACAACTTTATTTCTATGTGCCCTGTCCACACCAAACAGGTGTGTTGTGGTGCACGCCATAGGAATGCAGCTAGTCACCACATTGAGTTGCAAAAAGTGTGATTTTGTGTTAAAAAGTAGAGAGCACATTGTACACCAGCATGAACCCATTCTAGCACACTGACTGATATAAACATGCCCATAATGATGTATTAATGAATACAGAAATGCATTATTTCAGTCTTTTCTATCTACCTGTAGTTCAGTTTAAACAGTAAAATGAACATTCTGAATGGTTTACAAGATACCAGGCATATACACATGCTGTAGATCAACCATTCTCAAACTCTTTACCACAGTGAAACGCTTGAAATTATTTTCAGGTTTTAGAGGTCCTCCTACTAAAATTATTTAGTGGGTCAGTGGGAAGATTGCTCCTTACATTGATGGTCAGTGGGAAGAATGCCCCTTACATTGAAGATCAGTAGGAATAATGCCCCTTAAATTGATGGTCAGTGGGAAGAATGGAACCATTACATTGATGATCAGTAAGAATAATGCCCCTTACATTGGGGGTCAGTGGGAAGAATGGAACCCTTACACTGGTAAAAAAGTGGGAGGAATGGAATCCTTACATTGGGAGTCAATGGAAAGAATGGAACCCCTACAATGGTGGTCAGTGAGAAGAATGGAACCCTTACATTGGTAGTCAGTGGGAAGAATGGAACCCTTATATTGGTGGTCAGTGGAAAGATAGGAACCCTTACATCGGTAATCATTGAGAAGAATGGAACCCCCTACATTGGTGGTCAGTGGGAAGAATAGAGCCCTTACACTTGAGTCAGTGGGAAGAATGGAACCCTTACATTGGTGGTCAGTGGGAAGAATGGAACCCTTACATTGGTGGTCAGTAGGAATAATAGAAGCCTTACATTGGCGGTCAGTAGGAAGAATGGAACCCTTACATTGGCGGTCAGTATGAAGAATGGAACCCTTACATTAGTGGTCAGTATGAAGAATGCCCCTTACATTGGTGGTCAGTATGAAGAATAGAACCCTTACATTGGTGGTCAGTATGAAGAATAGAACCCTTACATTGGTGGTCAGTATGAAGAATAGAACCCTTACATTGGTGGTCAGTATGAAGAATAGAACCCTTACATTGGTGGTCAGTATGAAGAATGCTCCTTACATTAGTGATCATTGGGAGGAATGCTCCTTACATTGGCGGTCAGTAGGAAGAATGCCCCTTACATTGGTGGTCAGTAGGAAGAATGCCCCTTACATTGGTGGTCAGTAGGAAGAATGCCCCTTACATTGGAGTCAGTGGGAAGACTTACAAACAGCCAAAAAGATCATTGATGTAATTGTGCTGGTTCTGCCAAGCAGTGCTGGTCCTGGAATTATTCAGATAGCACCAGATTGGAGGTCAGTCAGCCAGTAAGGAAGCCCAATCAGCCTCTGCAGGAACCCTGGGCTTTCATGGAAGGCTGGCTGAGAATGACTTCTATGGAATAGAAAGCCCAATGTCCCAGGCTCAGAGGTCCTGGCTTCTTTCCCTGGGACTTCCATAGAAGAGATGTCACCCCTAACCTCTCCTCAGAGATGGGAGCAATGCCTGTCATGGTAAACTCCTGGGCTGCACTGCTAGAAACTTTCTGGAAGGCACACACAGGAGAAGTACACGTCCCACCAAGGACAGGGGACAAGTCCCACACCTCCACAGCAGGTGACATACAGAATAAAGATGACAAGTGCTGGGCTTACCTCCCGTCATAGTCCCCAGCAGCCTTCATGTAGAGAGCACAGGCGAACATTAACCTGAACACTAAATCCATGGTGAGCCAGGAACACTTAGTCACAGCAAGTCTCCGATAAGGGTGAGGTGAGAGGAGCTCCTCACAACACCGCCAACAGGTGACGAGTCCCGGAGTCCCCGGACAGCAGAGGCACGTCTATGTGTGTGAGTGTGCGTGTGTCCTTCTCCCTGCTGGGAGCGCTCTGCCACTCCGCTCCTTCCCTCCCTCCCTCTCTCCCTCTCTCCCAACCCTGATACAGAGTAAGGAGGAGGGGAGGAGTCTGTATACTGAACACACCCCTCACCACCTTCACTCTCCCCACCTCTCTACCTGGAGCTCCTCACCTCACACACCGACCCCTCTCTGCCTCACACTCACCTCACACCGTCTATGTATGGGCTTTACCACATGGGACGCCTTCTCCTCCACTACAAACACATTCCCTCATTCTATCTCTTATTACTGTCACTTCTCTTTTCTCTCATTCTCTCTCTCCTCACTTTTCTATTTGTTTCTCATTTACTCTCTCTCATTCTTCCTCTCCCTCTCACACACACACACATATATCATCTTTTACTTATCAACTCTCATTCTCTATCTCTAATTCGGTCTTTCCTTCTCATTCTCTATCTCTGATTTTTCACTCATTCTGTCTTTCCTTCTCATTCTTTCTCTCACATATTTTTTCTTTATTTCTTTCTTATATTCTTTTATTCACTTTCCCTCTTTTTTTCCATCTTTTTCTTCCTCTGTTTTTTTCTCTCACTTATTCTTTTACTAATTTTCCCAATGTATTCTTTCTTTCTTTCTTTCTTTCTTTCTTATTCTTTTATTCACTTTCCCTCTTTTTCCCTCTTTTTCTTTCTTTCTTTCTTTCTTTCTTTCTTTCTTTCTTTCTTTCTTTCTTTCTTTCTTTCTTTCTTTCTTTCTTTTCTTTCTTTTCTTTCTTTCTTTTCTTTCTTTCTTTTCTTTCTTTTCTTTCTTTCTTTTCTTTCTTTCTTTCTTTTCTTTCTTTCCTTTCTTTCTTTCTTTCTTATTCTTTTATTCACTTTCCCTCTTTTTCTTTCTTTCTTTATTTCTTTCTTTCTTTCTCTCTCTCTCTTTCTCTCACCTTCCCTCTTTTTTTCCATCTTTTTCTTTCTCTGCTTCTTTCTCTCACATATTCTTTTACTAGTTTCCCTATTTATTCTTTCTTTCTTATATTCTTTTATTCACTTTCCCTCTTTTTTTCCATCTTTTTCTTCCTCTGTTTTTTTCTCTCACTTATTCTTTTACTAATTTCCCCAATTTATTCTTTCTTTCTTTCTTTCTTTCTTTCTTTCTTTCTTTCTTTCTATCTCTTTCCCTCTTTTTTTTCCATCTTTTTCTTTCTCTGTTTCTTTCTCTCACATATTATTTTACTCGTTTCCCTATTCTTTCTTTCTTTCTTTCTTTCTTTCTTTCTTTCTTTCTTTCTTTCTTTCTTTCTTTCCTTCCTTCTCTCTCTTTCCCTCTTTTTTTTCCATCTTTTTCTTTCTCTGTTTCTTTCTCTCACATATTATTTTACTTGATTCTTTCTTTCTTTCTTTCTTTCTTTCTTTCTTTCTTTCTCTCTTTCTTTCTTTCTTTCTTTTTCCCTCTTTTTCCCTCTTTTTCTTTCTTTATTTCTTTTTTTTTCTTTCTTTCTTTCTCTCTCTTTCTTTTTCTTTCTCTCTCTCTCTCTTTCTTTCTTTTTCTTTCTCTGTTTCTTTCTCTCACATATTCTTTTACTCGTTTCCCTATTCTTTCTTTCTTTCTTTCTTTCTTTCTTTCTTTCTTTCTTTCTTTCTTTCTTTCTTTCTTTCTCTTTCTCTCTCTCTTTCTTTCTCTCTCTTTCTCTCTTTCTTATTCTTTTATTCACCTTCCCTTTCTTTCTTTCTTTCTTTCTTTCTTTCTTTCTTTCTTTCTTTCTTTCTTTCTTTCTTTCTTTCTTTCTTTCTTTCTTTCTTTCTTTCTTTCCTTCCTTCCTTCCTTCCTTTGATAGTAGCACGTTTTCCTTCCCCATATGATTTCTCACTTAGGAAATCATGCTTACATTCTATGTATTCATTTACTTGTTCATTTTACAGAAATTTGTAGCCAAGTCACTAAGCAATTGAGTTTGTGCAATGTTTCATGTCAGGACCCAGCTCACCACCGGCAATTACTCTGCATTCACCTCTATGCCTTGCCTACAAATGAATGAAGGAGAGCAATTTGGAACAGCAAGCACAAATATAATGCTGTAGCATGAGTCTGACCAGTATCCCCCAAAAATCACTTCTAAAGTCTGGTACACGCGATGGAAATATAGGACAAGTGGTCGTCCATTTTTTTTTGCATGCTAGTCTCATATCGAAAATTAAGAGGTTACTAATGTTACAAAAATCCTTGTAAGACAGAATACAACTTCGGAAGTGATGTAATATATTGTATTGTAATGTAATGTATTCTTTCATTTTGAGCATGCATGGTTGTGGTCACACAATCTTTTTTATAAATACTATACAAATTAAACGAAAATCGTTGGTTCTGTTACTGTACGAGAAACTTTTCATGTTTGTCCCTTTGGATATTTTTGCATTCGCTCTGAATGCATTTTTTTTTCCCCCTCTAATATTCTCACCCTGTGTATGGGCCTTTACCTACCAAACATCATAATCATAGACTATAGCAGAGATTCCCAAACTACGGCCCTGCAGTTGATGTGTAGTTCTGCAACAGCTGCAGGGCCGTAGTTTGGGAATCCCTGGACTATAGTATTTTTAATGCCATCTAAATGCAGTACAGTTTTGCCACAATTGTCACGCAATAAGACACGTTGCCATAGCACCAAATTGCATCACGTGAAGCTTGTCACCCAAAAGAAGCTCCTGCTTCTAGGGCTTCAAGCGATGCAGTTTGCCGCAATTGCAGTGTAATTTATCGTGCAACAATTGCAGCAAAACCTCACCACGTTTAGGTGCCATTACACATGAATGGCACTCGAACAAGCGTGCCTCATTTTGCCAGCATTGCAGTGCACTTTGGTATCATGGGCAGATATCGCTAGATGTGAATGGGCCTTAGAAGTGTATTACAAGCATTTTAAACGTTTTTTTAACCCCTTCCCGCTGCCACCTTCCAGCTCTTTAAGAACTAGATGCCAGGAAGCGGAGGCAGGCATTTAGGTCATGTGACTGCTGTGATTGGCTGTCACAGCAGTCACATGATCTGATAGCTCCAGATCGCAAGTATGCATTGGGAGCTTTCCAGTCCCTGCCGCTGACTGTACTGGGAGCGTGTAGGGAGCACGCTCTTAGCATGGTAAGTGGTTTATATATGTAGCCTCTCTGTGTTAAAGCCCTTACCCTGAGAGGCCACATGTATGCGTGCAGCCAATGGGAAGAGGTTAGGCTTCAGGTGTTTTTGTTTTATCTAATAGAAAGCAGTAGAGAGAGGAGATTAGGGAGAACTGTTGTTTAGCCAGAAAACGCACAACACAGATCTTGTAAAACACTCATGTCGCATGTTTTCAAGCGTTCCTATTGAAGTCTATGGGGCCAAAAACACCCCAATCTGCCTGAAAAGAATCTCATGTACTTTTGAGTGACAGGTGTTTTGCTACAGGCTACAAAACCTTGAGATGTGAATAGGGGCAATTGAAATGAATGGGATTTTGCTAATTGATTATCTTGGACCTTAAGCCCCGGTTCACACTTGTGCGTGTGCGGGGTTCGCATGTAATGTCGGAGCGCACTGCTCCGACATTACATGCGATCGGCTGTGCGGTGCGAGTTTAGCCATACAGTTTGTATGGCTAAATTCGCACCGTAGCCGCACCAAACACGCACAGGGACCCTTTTTGGAAGCCGCATCAGGATCGGATCGCACAGCGGTTCACACTTGTGCGATCCGATCCTGTGCGAACTGCACGATCGCACTGCGATATGCGATCAAACTGGGGGTGTCGTTAAGATTACATTGACACCCCCAGCGTATCGCATATGGCAGTGTGAACTGCCGGGGGTGCGTGTGCGATGCGGGAACAGGCTGTGGATTCGCAGCCTTCCCGCATCGTATAAATGTGAACCGAGGCTCAAGCTACAAATTGCTCAGGTGTGAATGGGGCCTTATTCAACTGTGTTATCACTTTCCTTTACTCTCTTTCTCTCCTTATTTTTCTCTCTCTCTCTATCATTCACTCTGGTTCTGCCTGGTTAACCTCTTCAAGCTGGCCGTACACATATATGTGGCCTCTGGGGAGGTGTGCCTTATTGCCGAGCGGCCACATATATTCAACCCCCGTGTAAACCATTTACCATGCTGAGAATGCACTGCCTGTAGTAGTCGGCGGGGGATTGGTGGGGATCAGTAAGCTCCGGATGCATACTTGCGATCGGGAGTTTTCTGATCATGAGACAGCCAATTACAGTGGTCACATGACCTGACTGCCCGCATCTGCCTAGAACACTTAAAGGGCCAGGAGGCGGTATGCATGAAGGGGTTAAGCTCTCTCTGTGTCAGAACTTTGATACATCCATTTAGAAAATACAAATTCACTTTATGGACCACTTATGTATTTATACATGTTGATCATATCCCCCCTTAATCTCCTCTTCTCAAGAGAAAATAAACTAAATTCCTCTAATCTTCTCTCATAGCTGAGCTCCCCCATGTCTCTTATCAGTTTGGTTGCTCTTCTCTGCACTTTCTCCAGTTCCCTGATATCCTTTTTGAGAACTGGTACCCAAACTGAACTGCATATTCCAGGTGAGGTCTTACTAATGATTTGAAAATGTGCAAAATTATATCTCTCTTTTTCTGGAGTCCATGCTTCTGTTAATACAAGAAAGGACTTTGCTTGCTTTGGAAACCGCAGCTTGGCATCGCATGCTATTGTTAAGCTTATGATCTATCAGAACACCCAGATCCTTCTCCGCTATGGATTCCCCCAGTTCTACTCCCTCTAGTATGTATGATGCATGCATATTCTGAGCCCCCAAGTGCATAACTTTACATTTATCAACATTAAACCTCATTTGCCACATAGTTGCCCAATGAAACAGTTCATTGAGGTCAGCTTGTAAGTTGGAGACCTCCTGTACAGAAGGTATTCCACTGCAAAGCTTGGTGAACAAGCAATGAATTTGAATCAGTCTTTTTGTAGCAAAAAAAATAAATAATTAGAGCCTCCACACACCCATGCAGTGTTTTGGTGATATTTGAGGCAGGTCTAAATAATTGGACAAAAGTATTTATAGCCTTTGTTTTTGTCAGATTTTAACAATCAACCAGATTCCTGTGTTACTGATGAGAGCATTTCTGTGCCCAGATGTGCTTTAACCTTTCTAATTTCCATAGATGCAATTGTAATATTGGCAACAAATGGAAACCTCACAGTTGCATCTATGTTGATGTGATAAGATTTAGGGGCAGGAACCTCTCAACTATTGCAGTGAATTAAAGTAAACTTTTCAAGAGAAACAGGAAGGCTGCAATTTTTGATGGCTGAAGTTGGAAATGCCAGTTGCTTGGCTGCCATGCTTCAAAACTTCAATATATACTTGAGCAAATATGCAGATAGGAGTCTGCACACCTGTTTCATGTCACTAAGTCCGAAAGTACTAAAGCCAGGGGGTCGATATAACAGCCAGCAAAGTGTTAAGCCGGGAATGGCTGTTGCCATATTTCTTTCATGACAGACTTTCATTAAAGTAGTTCTAAAGGCTGAAAGGTTTTTACAAGCCACCGTTTGGCTCCGATCCCTCCCTCTCCTATTTGACTCATTGCCTGTGATTGACAGCAATGGGAGCCAATGGCTCCTGCTGCTGCGTCAGCCAATAAGGAGCGAGAGTCTCTGGAGAACCGAGGCTCTCATGCACATTACTGTATCAAAATGGGGCTCAGGTAAGTTTTAGAGGGAGCTGCTGCACACAGAAGGTTTTT
The DNA here is from genome assembly GCF_965119305.1 of Pelophylax lessonae. Lineage (NCBI taxonomy): Eukaryota > Metazoa > Chordata > Amphibia > Anura > Ranidae > Pelophylax > Pelophylax lessonae. Next base: position 606,464,285 of record NC_138768.1, on the reverse strand, counting down.
TTACCTTTATGCGTAGAATGCATGACTGTAAAAAAAACCTTGAACCTCTAGAACCACTTTAATGCATTCTCTGCATTAAGATAAAAGAACCTACTGAGTGAAGCTCACCCTTATACTTACCCAAGAGTGATCTCGATCCAGCAAAGTGCACAAGAGCAGTATCTCTCTCAGCTCTCTCCCTCCTCATAGGCTCAGAGACAGCAGCAGGAGCCATTGGCAATCACAGCTAGTGAGGAGGGAACCGGGGGGTAGGGCAAGCCGTGCTCTGTGTGTCTATGGACACACAGATACGGCTCAGGAGCGACCCCGCACAAGTGCCCTCATAGCAAGTGGCTTGCTTTGGTGGGCACTCAGTGAGGAAGAGGGACCAGGTGCGCCAGCAGTGGACCCTGGATTACGAGGATTAGGGCTGCTTTTTGAAAAACCATAGCACAGAGCAGGTAATTATGACATATTTGATTTTTAGAAAAACATTTAAATCATGGGTTTACAGTCACTTTAATCGGCCCATGATTGGCTGCCTATGATTTGTCTTTCTCAATGGTTGATAGCCTTGAACTGAAGCAAATGTGACCAAGCAAAGATACCCAACACCAATATTGTCATACCCATCTCCGGGGATATTGTTATAACCCAACACAATAAAAAAAATTTAAAAAACCTTCCAAAGCCCATTTTAACATTCTTCCCTACCTAGTCTGTTCCAGGAATGAAGAATGGTGATCCACCAATGCGGTTCAGACCTCCTGCCAACTGGTCTTGTCTTGTCTTGAAATCATCATACTGCCTCTGAAGGACCCTGAAGGACCCTATGAGAAGCCCACCGATGGACAGTGAATTGGAACTTCCAGGCAGCAACGTGGACAAGGTTATTGTTGCAAAATTGGGAAAAGTGTTCTCAATTCAAATCAAAAGGAACTGTTTAACTGAAATGTAAAAATAGACTCTACAGTCAGGTTTACTTGAAATGAAACATACATTCAGACATTGAAGAAAACTATTTAGGTTGACATTGGTGGTAAGGATACCTATCATGTGCAAGATGTCTTTATGCAGTTTGCTAATAATAATTGATTCCCATCTGTTTGCAGAGGAAACTTAAAGTGGAACTGAACTCAGGAAGCTGTGCCCAAAAAAAGACAGGCAGAGGGCCAAGGACTGCCTGCACATGAGCAGAAGACTTCAAAGTGTCTCCTAAAGCGACTGTGCAGTTTCCCCATGTGCCACACAGAATTGATCTGTCAGGATCGTGGACCTTGGAGAAGGATATAGTCACTTAAAGGATAATTGAAAGTAAGTACAGTTTAACTAAGGAATTCTACCATTGACAGTAACACAATGTTTTTTTTTGTTTTTTAAAGATGCTCAGAACAGAGGTTATCCAGCTGCTATAATTCTGTAAAAAGAAAAGATGGAGATCTTATTGTTTTAATACTGGTAATTTATAACATACTATTGTTTGCAATTATTTTCTAAAGGAAATTAAGAGATGCCAAAATTAAAAAAAATCTTTGATGTGTTCTGTTCATTGAACCTTGTACATCAGCAGCACATGGGAATAATGTGGTAGCCATTGAATGTTATGCAGAAACACCAGATATTAATTTACACAGCCACAACATGTGTCATTTTTGTTCTAGGGAGGATAAAGTTCTATGAATGGATTGCATGTGGCAATAAAATACAGAGCCAAACCAATTATGCTTAAAACAGGCTTCTTAAATAAGAGCAAACAGCAGTTCTGTGCCGTAAACTAAGGCAATCAGTAAGACATTAGCTTGCAGCATTTTAGTGCAGGTAAACTGAGGAAATCTGACTTTAGGTTGGCTACTGTGATTAGAGTTCATGCACATGGGCTCATTCACTCCTTCAGCACAAATGCACTGGTATATTTTGGTGCCTGGGAATTCCTGGTGCTTCTTACAGCTGCATATAAACATGAATGAGTGAAGGCAGCTGTACATGTGCGTTGGCACATGTGCACAAAGCGCAGGCGGTGTACGTACAGGACATCTGTGCACATGCACCACTTTATGCAAGAAGTGGTGCATAGCTGCATACAGTTATCTTCATCCATTCATGTCTATGGGGGGGGGGGGGGGGTAGATTGGGGCTACACACAGCACACATTTGCACTTTGTAAAAAAATTGAATGTAGAAATATTTATACTGTATATGCAATGTGCATTCGATCCTTCTCCAAAGGCTATAAGGAAGCGATGTCTCCCCACTTTCTGTTTCTATCAAATTTTTGCCAACAATCGTGCCGCAACCGCAAGCCGAGAAATTGCAATCTGGTGCAACTGTGCATAATAACCAATCAGCTTCTATTTTCAGCTTGTTCAATTAAGCTTTGACAATAAAACCTTGGATCTGATTGGTTACTATGCACAATTGCACAATTGCACCAGATTCTGTATGCACCAGTTTTAATAAATCTCCCCTATAGGTTGGGTAAATATGAAATATTGTATATAAATACACTGTTCAAAAAATTAAAAGGAATGCTTTTAAAACACATCAGATCTCAATGGGGAAAATATCATGCTGGATACCTATACTGATATGGACTGGGTAATGTGTAATGCCCCATACACACGTGCAGATTATCTGCAGACTTTTGTCTGCAGACTTACCAAAACCATATAATATGAGGTCAAACCTAAACACTTTCAATTTGTATGCAATCCGGCAGGCCCTTGCACTACATACAGTGGGTACGGAAAGTATTCAGACCCCCTTAAATTTTTCACTCTTTGTTATATTGCAGCCATTTGCTAAAATCATTTAGGTTCATTCTTCTTCCTCATGAATGTACACATAGCACCCCATACTGACAGAAAAACACAGAATTGTTGACATTGTTGCAGATTTATTGAAAAAGAAAAACTGAAATATCACATGGTCCTAAGTATTCAGACCCTTTGCTCAGTATTAAGTAGAAGCCCCCTTTTGATCTAATACAGCCAGGAGTCTTTTTGTGAAAGATGCAACAAGTCTTTCACACCTGGATTTGGGGATCCTCTGCCATTCCTCCTTGCAGATCCTCTCCAGTTCTGTCAGGTTGGATGGTAAATGTTGGTGGACAGCCATTTTTAGGTCTCTGCAGAGATGCTCAATTGGGTTTAAGTCAGGGCTCTGGCTGGGCCATTAAAGAACAGTCACGGAGTTGTTGTGAAGCCACTCCTTCGTTATTTTAGCTGTGTGCTTAGGGTCATTGTCTTGTTGGAAGGTAAACCTTTGGCCCAATCTGAGGTCCAGAGCACTCTGGAGAAGGTTTTTGTCCAGGATATCCCTGTACTTTGCCGCATTCATCTTTCCCTCGATTGCAACCAGTCGTCCTGTCCCTGCAGCTGAAAAACACCCCCACAGCATGATGCTGCCACCACCACGCTTCACTGTTGGGACTGTATTGGACAGGTGATGAGCAGTGCCTGGTTTTCTCCACACATACCGCTTAGAATTAAGGCCAAAAAGTTCTATTTTGGTCTCATCAGACCAGAGAATCTTATTTCTCACCATCTTGGAGTCCTTCAGGTGTTTTTTAGCAAACTCCATGCGGGCTTTCATGTGTCTTACACTGAGGAGAGGCTTCCATCGGGCCACTCTGCCATAAAGCCCCGACTGGTGGAGGGCTGCAGTGATGGTTGACTTTCTACAACTTTCTCCCATCTCCTGACTGCATCTCTGGAGCTCAGCCACAGTGATCTTTGGGTTCTTCTTTACCTCTCTCACCAAGACTCTTCTCCCCCGATAGCTCAGTTTTGCCGGACGGCCAGCTCTAGGAAGGGTTCTGGTCGTCCCAAACGTCTTCCATTTGAGGATTATGGAGGCCACTGTGCTCTTAGGAACCTTAAGTGCAGCAGAAATCTTTTTGTAACCTTGGCCAGATCTGTGCCTTGCCACAATTCTGTCTCTGAGCTCTTCAGGCAGTTCCTTTGACCTCATGATTCTCATTTGCTCTGATATGCATTGTGATCTGGAAGGTCTTATATAGACAGGTGTGTGGCTTTCCTAATCAAGTCCAATCAGTATAATCAAACACAGCTGGACTCAAATGAAGGTGTAGAACCATCTCAAGGATGATCAGAAGAAATGGAAAGCACCTGAGTTAAATATATGAGTGTCACAGCAAAGGGTCTGAATACTTAGGACCATGTGATATTTCAGTTTTTCTTTATTAATAAATCTGCAACAATGTCAACAATTCTGTGTTTTTCTGTCAGTATGGGGTGCTATGTGTACATTCATGAGGAAGAAGAATGAACCTAAATGATTTTAGCAAATGGCTGAAATATAACAAAGAGTGAAAAATTTAAGGGGGTCTGAATACTTTCCGTACCCACTGTAAAAAAGGTAAGTCTGCAGACAAAAGTCTGCAGATAATCTGCACGTGTGTACGGGGCATTAGTATGGAACGGGTGCCACATCGTTTGATGGAAATTGTTATGTCCCTTTGACGCGAGGTCTCTCGGGGTGTTGCTAGCAATGCTGCCAGTATCCGCTCAACAAGTTACACACAGGCCGGATGTACTTCTTAACCAGGGAAAGGTTTATTACTCACTCAGAAACATGATGGCATTATTACATGGAGGAGTACTAATGCAACAGGCTTCTGGTACTACCAGATGTAATCCCTTCTCAGTCTCATGTGGCTGCTTGCAGTCACACACACACACACACACACACACACACTTCTGACTTCCTGGTACAGCCCCTCCCCCTCCATCATGCATCAGGAGAAAAAGGGCAAGGGTCAAAGTGATCCCGCACAAACATCAAACCTCCTCTCTTTCCCCAAAAAACCCCCAAAAAAACATAACAAGAGAACAAAATGTTCAACACATAGCATAACAAGGCAAGCAGGATCAGTTCAGCAAGTAGTATCTCCAACTCAGTTCTGTGATTTCCGCAGCACTTCATGAGCCCTTTGTCTCTGTTTCTTGACCTCCAATGTGTCCCGTAAGATTTCAGCACTTTACCAATGAGGAGTTTGATGTCTTTGGTGGGTACACTTACGAAGTGGCACAGCACTGGGAGGGATAGAGTCGGTTAAAGGTTCTGGAGATGTCAGTGGGTGTCTAAGGCTCCATGTAAACGGGACGCTGGAAATGGCCGTTTAGGAGCACTTGGGCGTTTTTTTCAGAAGCCCCTGAACCCATCTACATTTTATCTTATCTGTCCATGTACACCTGGTCGTTTACAGTCATTTGCAGGCAGTTGCGTTCAGGGACTTTTTTTAGAACGCAATTATTTGCGTTTGAACGTGTGTTTCCCGGCGTTTCAAACGCAAAAACGCGACCGAACGTGACCGAACGCGACGACCCGCGTTTAGCGTTCATGTTTTTCCATTTTAAAAGGGAATAATTTTTTTGACCTCTAGGAACGGTTCTAAACGCAAACGCCCGCTAAACGCGGGTACAAACGTGACCGAATGGACGTTTCAAACGTCCTAAAAATTCCAGCATTCAAAGGGACTTTTAACAACGTCCCATGTACAAATCCGTCTCTGTAACTCCAGGCACATGTCTGGGCTCCTCAGGAATATGGTCACCAACCGTTTCAGGGGTTGGTTGTAAACTTGTGGGATCATGCCAGATACCATGCCATATGTCACCAGCAGAGCTCAGAGTAGACTCTGATGATTAGTTAGAAAGAGGGGTCGGGTTTGTCTCTAGTGGCTGGCAAATGCACTTTCTCAGTTGCGAAAGGTGTTGTCGAACATGAACACCATTCTCCAGGCGAAAAAGATACATTCTTCTTCCAAGAGGTCCAACAATAATGCCAGGAAGCCAAGGAGGCAAAACTCTGCAATTCCGAAACCATACAAGATCACTGGCACAGAATCCAGGACGGCCTGGTGGAGAAGGTGTTGGTGACTGTCCTGTGGACGAACTAATAGGTGGTCCAGCTCTGCTACCACTTTCTTCTGCAAGGCAAAAGGTACTGATCTTTTCATTACAAAAACAAGGTGTAGCACCAGGCTTCAAGAGGGGGTGGGCCATCTTTCCTTTTACGGTGCCCAAAGAGCCCTCACAAACCTCCTTAAAGAGTGACTTCAGGGATTCCACCCAATGGTCTACTTCAGAAAGCAATGTACATTGGGCAATGGCAAAAGGAGGCATGCCCAGGGCTTTTATCCAGTCCCTACTGTACAACGGAGGACCTCCGTTACTTACAACATAAAGGCGTAGAGTATGACTGCAGTTGCTTAATGTAACAAGGGGTTTCACATAACCCAAGGGCTGTAGTAGTTCCTTACTGTATATTTGTAGTGTGAGATTTGTAGGTTGGAGCGGTAGGGACAGACCTGATGCCTTTAAATCAGTCCATGAAATGACAGACACAGCCACCCCTGTATCAACATCCATGGAGACAGGACAGCCATTGAGTGTGACATGCACTTTTATCGCAGGAGTACTCCCAGCTTCTCGAAACAGTCCAACATGCTGGACACAGGTCTCCTCATCAGAGCTGAAGCCATTATTATCCGTATCCGCACAAAATGTCTGTTTACGTCTACCTTTTGTGGTAGTGTTTGGTGCAGCGGGAGCAGAGTCAAGTCGGGTTCTGTGAGTAAACGTTTCTGTATGGCTGGGTCGCAGAGTCCCATGACAAACATGTCGCGGAGAGCCGTCTGCAGGTAGTCTCCAAACTGACATGTGGCAGCTAGTTTACGTAAAGCAATGATATGTCTTTATGTCCTCCCCAGCCTCCTGCCTCCTACTGTAGCATTTAAACCGCTCTGCAATTTCTAGTGGCTTTGGGATGTAGTGCGCAAGTAGCTTCTGAATTAACTCAGGCAAGGGCTTAGAGGCCGGCTTGTCTGGAGAAATGAGGTCTCTGAGAGTACCATATGCAGCTTGACCTGTTGTATGCAGCTGTGAGGAAAACCTCTTTTCTACAGCCACACTGCTCCAGCCTTTCCACCCAGGAGCTCCATGACTCAGCAGCAGGATCGAATGGTTGAATAAACCCTATGAAGTCCATGTGTGCTAAAATCCACAATCCTCGTCGCCACTGTTATGTCCTTTCGATGCAAGGTCTCTCGGGGTGTTGCTAGCAATGCTGCCAGTATCCGCTCAACAAGTTACACACAGGCCGGATGTACTTCTTAACCAGGGAAAGGTTTATTACTCACTCAGAAACATGATGGCATTCTTACATGGAGGAGTCTTAATACAACAGGCTTCTGGTACTACCAGATGTAATCCCTTCTCAGTCTCATGTGGCTGCTTCCAGTCTGACACACACTGTGTCTGACTTTCTTGTACAGCCCCTTCTCCCCATCATGCATCAGGAGAAAAAGGGCAAGGGGTCACAGTGATCCCGCACAAACATCACAGAAATGAAAATGATCAACCTACAGAGGGCTGAACTCAAAGACAGCTCCTAAATTAAAGTGAAAAACAATGCAACAGGCTAGACCATTTTGCTGAAATTTCATTGCAGCAACTCAAAATGGTACTCAGTAGTTTGTATGACCCCCTAGTGCTGTATGCATGCCTGAAAACGTCGGGGAATGCTTCTAATGAGATGACGGATGGTGTCCGGGGGTATTTCCTCCCAAATCTCGACCAGGGCATCACTGAGCTCCTGAACAGGCTGAGGTGCAACCTGGCAGCGTCGGATGGACCGAAAAAAAATGTCCCAAACGTGTTCTATTGGATTTAGGTCAGGCAAGCACGGGGGTCATCCTCCAGGAACTGCCTGCATACTCTCACCACATGGGGCCAGGCATTGTCGTGCACCAGGAGGAATGCAGGACACAGCTCTCCCAGAGTAATTGCCTGTCTCCTGGAATCTCCTCCATGTTTTTGAGACTGTGCTGGGAGACACAGCAAACCTTCTGGCAATGGCATGTATTGATGTGCCATCCTGGAGGAGTTGGACTGCCTGTGCAACATCTATAGGGTCCAGGTATCCCCTCATGTTACCAGTAGTGACACTGACCCTAGCCAAATGCAAAACTAGTGAAAATATGAGTAGGGAAAACAATGTCAGTGGCCTCAACCTGTAAAACCATTCCTGTTTTGGAGGTAGTCTCATTGTTGCCCATCTAATGCACCTGTTGCTAATTTCATTAACACCAAAGCAGCTGAAACTGATTAACAACCCGCTCTGCTACTTAACTGACCAGATCAATATCCCAGGAGTTTAATTGACTTGATGCTATTCTCTGATTAAAAAGTGTTCCTTCAATTTTTTGAGCAGTGTACTACATAGTCTTCTCTTCAGTGCTACAGGTGGAATTTAAACTTCTTTTCATGTGTCTTTCTCTACTTAGCTACCTTATTTTAAAAAGTCTGAAAATAAATAAATAAATCTGACCCAAAACCTTCATAGTTTTCCTTTAAGCAAATAAGCAGCAAACAGTAGGATCTTTAAGTCCAACCACAAGCAAAGTGGTTTTATTCCTTTTCGATAGAGTGGGGAAGGGTTAGAACCTCAATCAGGTTTTCATTGTTGTCTATAATTCCACCAAAAATTATAAACATATGCTGCGTTAATATAAACAGGTGCAAAATAAGCATAGAGTAAGTAGTGCTAAATAAATAATTCCAACATTAAATAAATATCTTTGCAAAGGTAAGAGATCCATATCCACCAGTGTGAGGTCCTCATTAACAAAGGATAGGGCTCTTCAAATCTCATATGTGAGATAGTCAGTGCTCTATCCACCAAAGCACATCTATGTGCTTACCAGAATGTATATGAATCTCAATGCCTTCAGAAGTCAAAACATGCTCTGTTAGCAAACTGTTTGATCTTAGACTTTAGATGAATGGATACTCAGCGCTCCCCAGGTATCTTCACAGTTAACTAATTGCTCAGGAAAACATTAAAAAGGGAGCAACAAGCTTTCACAGTGTGAATCTGTTATGTTTATTAAAAATGGTAAAAACACTTACAATCTCCTAGGGGGAAAAACTCCATGATACTACTACAATTTCCAGAATCCTGATGGCGTCCGCGCATGCATGGTGACATCACGGTCTCCAGCCCCTCATACGTACCTTTAGTCACAATTGACATCATTAGGGGCACAGGGAAGATTTCCTCTTGTTTTTTTTTTATCCTGGGTAATGCCATGGTGGAAAATGAGGAGATCTGGAGTCATTTTTTTTCTTGGGACAGGAAGACACAAGAAGCAATGTAGCCCTTAAAATGTTTTTACATTTTTACCCACTGTACTAGAAAACATATTATTGGAGTCTGTTTCCATTAGAATGATTGCCAATCACTTCTTGTCCCTCTTACCCACTGGGGCCAATTCACTACAAAATAAATACCACATGAATTTTTGCTTTGAAAAAAAATACTTAGTATTTATCTCAAAAGTAGTCAATTCACTAAAAACATGCATTATTTCACATATGTTAAATTATTGGAAAAAAAAAAAACAAATGCAAAAAATATTTATGTTTTGTATATATTTAGCACTTAGGCCCCATGCACACGGGGCGTTAGAAAAAACGTACGTCAAAGTTAGTTCTGACGCCGGAAAAAGCAGCTGTAAAAACGTGCTTTCAGTAGCTTTTTCCATTGGCGTTATTGCACGTTTTGCCACGTTGCTTTTAGCAGCGTTTTTTTTTCTTCCATTCAAAATCAATGGTTCCCTATGGGATCCTATTGATTTGAATGGAGGTCGCACCGCAACACCGCAAGTCGGATCCGACTTGCGGGGCGACTTGCGCTGTGAGAATCTTGAGGGGGAACTCCACGCCAAAATGGGAAAAAAACGGCGTGGGGGTCCCCCCCAGGGTTCCAAACCAGGCCCTTCGGGTCTGTTATGGAATTTGAGGGTAGCCCCATGCCGAAAAAACGGCATGGGGTCCCCCCCAAAATCCATACCAAACCCTTATCCGAGCATGCAGCCCGGCAGGCCAGGAAAGGGGAGGGGACGAGCGAGCGGCCCCACCCCCCCTGGACCACACCAGGCCACATGCCCTCAACATGGGGGGGTGTTGGTGCTTTGGGGCAGGGGGAGCTCTGCACCCCCCACCTCAAAGCACCTTGCCCCCATGTTGATGAGGACAAGGGCCTCATCCCCACAACCCTGGCCGGTGGTTGTGGGGGTCTGCGGGCAGGGGGCTCATCGGAATCTGGAAGCCCCCTTTAACAAGGGGGCACCCCAGATCCCGGACCCCCTCCCTATGTGAATGGGTATGGGGTACACTGTACCCCTACCCATTCACCCCATAAAAGGCAGTGTATGGAAATAACGACAAGAGACGTTTTGGAAAGTTTATTAAAAATCTTCATCCGACTCTTCTTGTCTTCTCCTCTCCGGGGTCTTCTCTGGGGTCTTCTGCTCTTTTGCTGTCCGCCCTTCTTGTCTTCTCCTCTCCGGGGTCTTCTGCTCTTTTGCTGTCCCCCTCTTCTTGTGTTCTTCTCTCCGGGGTCTTCTGCTGTCTTCTCTTCTTTTCTTCTCCTCTCCGGTCTTCTGCTCTTCTGCTGTCGGCTGTCGGCTGTCTTCTTCCTCCGGTCCTCCTCCGACGACGTCTCCGCTGATTATGCCTATCTCCGGTCTCTTCAGCTTATTATATAGCCATTAGGGGCGTGGCCCCGATGACGTCATCTGGAGACCCCGCCCCCTCATGTCACAGATGCCGTCATATGTGACACAAGGGGGCGGGGCCTCCAGATGACGTCATCGGGGCCACGTCCCTAATGGCTATATAATAAGCTGAAGAGACCGGAGATAGGCATAATCAGCGGAGACGTCGTCGGAGGAGGACCGGAGGAAGAAGACAGCCGACAGCCGACAGCAAAAGAGCAGAACTGACCGGAGAGGAGAAGAAAAGAAGAGAGGACAGCAGAAGAGAAGACAGCAGAAGACCCCGGAGAGAAGAACACAAGAAGAGGGGGACAGCAAAAGAGCAGAAGACCCCGGAGAGGAGAAGACAAGAAGGGCGGACAGCAAAAGAGCAGAAGACCCCAGAGAAGACCCCGGAGAGGAGAAGACAAGAAGAGTCGGATGAAGATTTTTAATAAACTTTCCAAAACGTCTCTTGTCGTTATTTCCATACACTGCCTTTTATGGGGTGAATGGGTAGGGGTACAGTGTACCCCATACCCATTCACATAGGGAGGGGGTCCGGGATCTGGGGTGCCCCCTTGTTAAAGGGGGCTTCCAGATTCCGATGAGCCCCCTGCCCGCAGACCCCCACAACCACCGGCCAGGGTTGTGGGGATGAGGCCCTTGTCCTCATCAACATGGGGGCAAGGTGCTTTGAGGTGGGGGGTGCAGAGCTCCCCCTGCCCCAAAGCACCAACACCCCCCCATGTTGAGGGCATGTGGCCTGGTGTGGTCCAGGGGGGGTGGGGCCGCTCGCTCGTCCCCTCCCCTTTCCTGGCCTGCCGGGCTGCATGCTCGGATAAGGGTTTGGTATGGATTTTGGGGGGGACCCCATGCCGTTTTTTCGGCATGGGGCTACCCTCAAATTCCATAACAGACCCGAAGGGCCTGGTTTGGAACCCTGGGGGGGACCCCACGCCGTTTTTTTCCCATTTTGGCGTGGCGTTCCCCCTCAAGATTCCCACAGCGCAAGTCACCCCGCAAGTCGGATCCGACTTGCGGTGTTGCGGTGCGACCTCCATTCAAATCAATAGGATCCCATAGGGAACCATTGATTTTGAATGGAAGAAAAAAAAACGTATAACGTGGCTTAACGCACGTTAAGCAACGTTATAGCAAAGTTATTCAGCTTTTAGCAGCGTCAGGCGTTTTTAACGCTGTAACGCTGGTCCTCAGAACGCGCAGGTGGTGGGTTCTTGTTGCAGCCTAAAAACGTCTAAGCCACTTACAGCTCAAAAACGTCTGAGTGTGCATGAGGCCATAGAATAACATGGAGGGGCGTTTTTAGGCTGCAAAAAGAAAACGCCTGACGCTGCTTACAGCGGCGTTAAAAACGTCCCGTGTGCATGGGGCCTTAAATCTAGTGTTATTTATATAATGTTTTATTGCAATTTTTTTTTTCACAGAATAACACTGCACCAAAGGAAGATTGCTCTGTTAATGAAGCCACACAGAAATATTTTGAAATTAGTCTAGGTTCACACCTATGCGGGTCCTGCTAGCCATGTTTGCGCGAATGGAACAGTCTATTCGTTTGAATAGGCTGCTGTACCTGTGGGAAATGCAAGGCAAAGGTCCCTGAACCTTTTTCCAAAATGCACACACAGAACTGCATTGTGCTGGGACACCATGCGGCTTCACACACTTGAAAACATGCTGCCTTTTCAGATGTGTGGAGTCAGGCCATTAAGAATTAATTCCACTCCTGTGTCTGCTAAAGAGCAGCGCATTTTGCCTTTGAGTGTGGGAATGCAAGTAATTTGCATGCATTTCTGCACTCGCAATAATGTGAACCTAGTTTTAGTGTGCCTTCATTTATAGAACAATGTTCTCTAGTGAAATGTTACAATTTATTTTCATTACTGAGCTTGGGGCAGAACATTTTCACATGGATACATTGCATACTTTTAACTTACTGTCCATATATGACACATTTGTAATATTATTCAAGATTCCAAAATGTACACTAAAATAGAAATAAAGAACTATTCCTTTGATATAACGTATACGAAGGAGGTAACCATGCAAAACTCCCATCAGACAGTCACGCAACGTTCTGCCGATTGTTACCTTATAGATGATAACAAGAGAGAGCTGCAGTTAGTAGTAATAAATCTGCCTTAGTTCCTACATTGATTCATGGTGTCATCTATATTATTATAATCTGCGTGGTCAGTATTTATGGTTTTATCATTTCATTTTTTTTTTTTTAATTCAGCCTGTTTCCTTTTTTTGCATGCATTCTGCAATGATATCTTATCTATAATTATCTAGAAGGGATTTAAATGCATTTCTCTTTAAAAGAGAAGTATGGACTTTTATACTTATACATTTTTTTTTATAACATTTATACTATACTTTTATAACATTTATACTTAACCTAGGTGGATGTAACATTGATCCGATGCAGCATCTGTCCCTTGCTGGCTCTGCAGTGAGAACTGAGCGATCAAACACCACTAAACGCTCAATTCTCCCCTCCACTCATAGCAGAGAGCTGAGACTGTCAGTCAACAGCTCTCTGCTCTGCCCCTCCAGTGTTCACTGAAACACTGGGCTGTGGAGGAGCAGGAGCTGCTGGCTCAGGCGGATCTCTGAGAGGCTGAGCCAGCTGCTATTTCCAGCATCTGGGTGGATCTCAACCACATGGTCAGGATCTTTGTAGAGCCTGCTAAAGCCGGCTGTCAGCTGAAAACAGGTCACAGGAGTGCAGAACTAAGTGTATTCCTGTGACCTACAGGAGAAGTGCAGCCAAAATAGCTTTGGCTATACTTCTCCTTTAATACATATCTCATAAAATAGTATTCCTTTTCACAATGTTGTATTTATTTATTGGAAAGGCTAATTCCCTTAAACTGAAAAGTCAGTCGGGCAAATTCAATAACACACTAGCAACAGTTTTCTGGCACTATGGCCTATAAAACGGCCTATGCCAGATTAAAAAAATCCCTACTGCTCATTTTGGTAACTGTACCGACACATGCAGCAGATTCAGGTAGTTCCTAATAGCCCCACTTTTGCACCAAATTTAAAAATAATTACTACCAGTTCTTAGATAACAACTTGGCGTACAGAGATAGGCAGGGTGCTTGATCCTGTAGTAGTGTAGCAGAGTGACATATTTGCACTACTACCCTCTCTCCCCATTACTGGTTGGTAAATATGCTGTTATCTTCACAGCCTACCAGCAACCAATGGTGATGCAGTGGGCGGAACCTGATAATGAACCTGGGACACTAGTTTGTCCACTCTCACGTTGTAATTGACAACAGGCAGTGGGAAGATTCTTTAGGCAATTGCAGGCTGTCTATTGACTGAGAATCTGCTCACTGCCTGCAGTCAATCACAGGGGGAGTGGACTTGATGGAGAACTCTGGTCTGTGAATACCCATCAGGCTCAACCCCTGCCCCCCCTCCCCCTTCCCCCAGTACAAAATTCCCCACAGTTTCATAGGGGTTGTCCCCCCCCCCCCCCTCCTTCCCGCGCAGTCTTCTAGCACACATTACAGGTCCCAGAAGACTATAGAACTATTCACAATGTGCAGCGCAACTCACGCATGCACAGTAGGATACCAGCTGTAAAGCCACAAGGCTTCACTTCCTTTTTCCCTTACTTCGGATGCCAACGCCTGCATCTGAAGCTGATTGAAGAATTGGCTTGGGTGAGGACATCACTAGTGTTCCTGTACTAAAAGTCAGCAGCTACAGTATTTGTGAAAAACAACAACAAGAGAAGGGCGCACCAATCTCAAGCATTAGCATTAAAAAAAACTTATCAAAACCCAAAAAGGTAGCATACATTGTACTCACAAACGTAAGATATATACACACATGTAAGAAATGGGGACCAATCACCTCCAGGATACTCCTATGCTGCTGGATGATGTGCTGGCATCCGCAATGGCCTGGCTGATACCTTTCGTGGGGGAACCCTCTTCTTCAGAGCCAAAAGTGCTACTGTTTTGGTCTACAGTATTTGTAGCTGCTGACTTTTAATTGTTTTGGGGGAGCTTGGAGCTCCTCTTTTAGCAACAAACAGTAACATTAACTGCAGGGGACCTAAGGTACCTCTGTGGTTGACAGAAATCAAGGTTCAAAAAAGACTTAAAAAACTTAATGTAAAGAAATCCTTATGACCAGAAGGCTTACACTTGTCCTCAAAGTATTAGCTAGGCCATTGTTCCTAATTTACATACTGACTGGAATATTACTGATTGGCAAAAACCAAATGTGGTACCAATATTCAAAACAGGATCTACAAAACTACAGACCAGTAAGCCTTACGTCAATAGAATGCTAGGTATGGGAAGAAATGGTAAGAGACTATGTTCAAGAATTTGCCTGCAAAAATGGTATCATAAGTAACAACCAGCATGGATTTATGAAGAACCATCTGTGTCAGAAAAATTCTCATGAGAAAGTGAGTAGTAATTTGGATAGAGGGAGGCCAGAGATGTTTCTCTGGATTTTGCTAAATCATTTGATATAGTTCCCTACAAATAGTTCATTTACAAATTAAGGTAATTTTGCATTGAAGAAATTGTATGTACATGGTTAAGAAATTGGTTACAGTATGTGTCTAGAGGGTTGTGATAAATGGTTCATGAGACAAGTACCCTAGGGTTCAGTCCTGGGACTAGTTTTGTTTATCTTGTTTATCAATTAAATAGAGGTGGGAATAAATATATCAATCTCAGTGTTTGATGGCACCAAGTTATAAGGGCAATACTTCACAATAGGATATAGAATCTCTACAAGAATACCTTGATGAAGTGAGGGGTGGGTGGCTACACTTTGGATGAGGTTCAATATTAAATACATTTATGCACTTGGGAGATAAAAATATGTATGCAAGCTATTATTTAGATGGTGCCAATTTGGGCGAATCAGTGATGGAAAACCATCTTGGGTCCTTGTAGACCTAGACTAAACAATAGCATTCAATGCCAGGATGCATTTTTCAAATCACTGGTTTGGCCTCACCTTGAGTATGCCATTCAGTTTTTGGCACCAGTACTTAGAAAACATGTCCTGGAATTAGGAAGAGTTTAGAAGAGGGCAACAAAATTAGTTAGGGGGATGTAGGACCAAAATTATGAGGAAAGTTTACAGAAATTAAACTTAATCTTCTTGGAAAAGAGACTCTTAAAAGAAAATATGCAATTATACAATCTTATCAATGGTGACTGCAGTTTTGGGAAAAAATGGTCAAACGATGGACTCTAAAGAAGACATGTGCCCACTACATGAAGTTGGACAAAAAGCTATTTAATTTTGAACTGTGTAAGGGGTTCCTTACAGTCAGGTGTAATGTGTTGAACTCCCTTCTATAGTCACAGGTATCAACTGGAAAGTTCAGTTACTTGAAAATATAGGTTGAAAGGGGTGGACCTATGTCTGTTCTTAACCTTACCAACTATGTAAGAGATGCAGATGTTATCAATTTGTCACTCATATATGCCAGGTTAATAACATTGGCATCTCTTTGTTGCCTAATGTATAAAATGTATGTTTTTTAATGCATGTTTAACGTTGCCTGAAGAGGAGACCTGTGTGCTTCCAAAGCTTGCACTACAATCCATTTAATTGGAAAATAAATGGTACATGGGAAAATGGTTAATACAAACTTCTACTCTTGTTGATGGCTAACATGGCACAGCAGTCTGCCACTGAACCTGAATTGATAAATACAAAGTAGCAATCTGCATATAATGACAGTTAGAACAATCATATAAGTAAACAAAAATTTCACCTCAGTAAAATGTAATCAACCATGATTAACTTATTCTCCCTTTTTTCCCCCATTTTAAATATTTTTTAGGTGTTTTTTTAAATTTGTATTTGTCTCTAAACGAGTGATATTTATTCTTTTTTGTTACGCTGGGTTCACACTGGGGCGGCTTCAAAGTCGCCCGACTCTGAAGCCGCCCTGTGCAGCGCGACTTCAGCGGGGCTTGCAAACGACTTCTCGCTCTGACTTAGACAAACGACCTTTGTCTAAGTCAGAGCGACTTGAGTTGCTCCAATTAGAATGTTTCAATTGCACTGAATGGAGCGCGACTTGTCAGGTGGCTAAGTCGCCTGACAAGTTGCCCCAGTGTGAACCGGGACTTAATAATTTTGTATGTTAAAAATGTTTTGTGTTGTATTATAAACAAATACATTAAATTTAAATAAAACACACTTTTATTTTTTTTTTATTAAAGAACCTTTCAATGCTTTGTACCACAGTCATAATGTCTGGGCTCATTTACATGGTTGCAGAGCTCCATACAGTGTGAAGAGCTGTTTATTTATCTTTTTGTATTAGCACTGAGGTGTGTGCAGACAGCCTATGTAAGTGAACTGATGCTTATCGGCTGTACAGGCTCACCTGCACAGAAAAATCTGGCATGTACACAGGGACACATGCACAGCCCCTGACACAGATCCTGTGCAGTACCTGACAAACTTTTATTCACCAATCTTAGCTCTCTCTTGATTTCACTTGTCTGTTGCCTTCCCCATCCCAATTCTATATTCTAGTTCTTCTTTGTCACCTTTGCATTCAGTTTGTTCCAGTGAGGTCTGCATCCTGCAGTTTAATCCGGTGTTCTGTTGAATTTTAATGCTCCTGTACTAGGGTCTGCCGTCTTGCGGCCAGGTGATAACCGTTGTTCATTTCTGTGTGCTCCTTTGCACACAGAAAAAAAACAGCGGTTGTGCATGTCTCAATCTGCCCCAGCGTGCTGCACAGTCTCCAGTTCCTCTTCACAGCATGGTTCCTGTCTCCATTACTGCCATTAGAATACCCCTGCTATTATTTGCTACTGGTATTGCATGTTATTCTCCATTTATTAGAACAGGTTCCAAACTGGAGTCACTACGTAGCTAAATCCAAACCTTTCTGACCACCGACTGGCCCTTACCCTGGGGGAGCTCACATCACTGGTTCCCAATGGTACACAACCACTATATTTTCAAGAAATTCACGGCTGAAGTGCAAAGGGAATACAACAAGTTTTGGTGGTGTGGGCAGCAGGAAAGGTATGTGTCCACTTGCTTTCTTCAGCATTGTGATGACGGTGTAGCTTTCATTACTTTAGGGTTTCCAGTGCTGAAAGCCACATGATCCAACCCAGTTGGCCTAGTGCACTTGAAGCCATATACTATATATCCTGGACTGCATATGGTGAAGCTAAAATGTTTCTAGTGAAACAACAACACTAAAGTTCCAGTACCAGTGTTAGTTTTTAAATAGATTTCCTTGTCCCTGTGGATCCCCTTCGATCCAAGGCCCAAACTGTACTTGAGGTCTTTATCTGTAGATTAAGCTCCCTTGTCCTAATTCCTGCTCCGGTCATCCAACTGTCATATGCCAGGGCTTCTAGTGCTTACCAAAGTTTTTCGCATTTAAAGTCTGAATCACAGGGATAGTTCTTAGCACCAATTGTGGTCTGGGCTTGATCTCAACTTGGGTAGAACTTAAAGAGGAAGTAAACCCTCTTCTACAACTTGTACCTATAGGTAAGCCTATATTAAGGCTTACCTATAGGTACTGTAAACATGCACCGTTTAGGAGATATTTACCTTTAATGCAGCCAGTGACATCACTGGTGCATGCGCTCTGAAGGAACGGCCGCTCGTGCCGTTCCTTCAGAGCCCTGTGCCATTACTGTCGGCTCCCGCGCGCATGCGCAGGAGGGACGTAATTGCGGCTCCAGCCAATCAGATGGCCGGATGCCGCAAACCCGGAAGAAGGGCGACAGAACATGTCGCCCATAGACAGATAAGCGGTCGGCACTGCGGGGCTTCGTTCTTAGGTAAGTATTTCATAATGAGCTAGTATGCGATGCATGCTAGCTCATTATGTGTTTTTCTTTCAGGTGTTCGTTTTATAAAAAAAAAAATGGAGGTTTACAACCTCTTTAAAGCTGAACCTCATGTTTAATGTTTTTATAAGTAGATTGTTTGGGAAAACCTGGACCTAACAAACTATTTACTGTACTAAGAGGTGTGCCTACTGGGCCTGCTGGGCGTGCTGTACTGTATTAACTGTATGTAGCCTCAGCTACAATAGTATACAGCACTGTGTTCTGGTAGCGGAATGAAACTTCCTGTCTCACTCCCAGAAAAAAAAGTTTTTCATTCATTCACAAGACGTTTTTTGTTCTATGAATGAATACAACATTTCCTCTGATAGTCTGAAGCGAAAAGACAGGCAGATCCCATCATGATCTCTGCCTCTGCCAATCAGAGGAAGCTTTGTATTCATTCTGGGGAGTAAAATGGGAAATATCAGTTTCACTGCCAGAACACAGCGTTTTCTGCTGTAAGTAGCTGATGCTTTACACAGTTAATACAGCGCATCCAGCAAGTACACCTGTTAGCGCAGTTAATAGATCATTTTGGACAGCTTTGCCCAAACAAACTATTTAAAGGGATACTAAATCAGGACATCAGCTTTAAGGTCCCAGGTAAAGCCTGGGTCTAGCTTCCAATAGGCTCAATAAAGATGCAAGGTTTGACTAACCTAGGTACTCATAGTCACCACAAGATATTTGTACTACAGCATTTTTGTCACCATATAAATGTTTCAGTGCAGGTGTGATTTTTCTTAACTACTTTACCTCCAGAAGGTTTACCCCTCTTCCTGACCAGGCCATTTTTTGCGATACAGCACTGCGTTATTTTAATTGACAATTGCGCGGTCGTGTGACAATGTACCCAAATAAAATGTATGTCTTTTTTTCCTCATAAATAGAGCTTTCTTTTGGTGGTATTTGATCACCTCTGCGTTTTTTATTTTTTGTGCTATAAACAAGAAACTACCTACAATTTTGAAAAAAGAAAAAAAAAACAATATTTTTTATTTTCTGCTCTAAAACACAATTAATAAAAAAATGTAAAACATCTAATTTCTTCATCAATTTAGGCCAATATGTATTCTGCTATGTATTTTTGGTAAACAAAATCCTAATAAATGTATATTGATTAGTTTGTACAAAAGTTATAACTTCTACAAACCGTGGGATATAATTATTTATTTATTTTCTAGTAAAGGCGGCGATCAGCCACTCATAGCGGGACTACGATATTGCGGCGGACAAATCAGACACCTAACTGACACTTTTGACACTTTTTTGGGGACCAGGGACATTATTACAGTGATCAGCACTAAAAATCTGCACTGTCACTGTACCAATGACACTGGCAGGGAAGGGGTTAACATCAGGGGCAATCAAAGGTTTAACTGTGTGCCTAGCTAATGTTTCAGTGTAGTGGGGAAGTGCTTTTACTAGTGGAAGGCATGGATCAGTGTTTCTGCTTTACAGAGGACCCATGCCTTCTGTACTTACAGAAGAGCAATCTGTTTACATAGACAGACTGCCTTTCTGTCAGTGTACCGAATGATCAGTGGGTGCCTGCGGACATCGGGTCCACGGCACCCGCTGATCAGCTCCCGCTGTGTAAAATCACAGCGGGAGCGAGCAACCAGTGTATATATACTGTATATCACGTATATATACACAAGATCCTGCGCAGCGCGGCTGCTCTGTAGCAGTAAACCTGCTATGTGGCGGTCGGTGAATAGTTAACCCCTTCACGCCGCCGCAAATATGCGACCTCAGCTTTAGGGAGTTGTACTAGGGTGATGCCTGCCTGGGGCTTTCTTGTAATGACAACCGATGTAGCTCAGCAGCCGCTTGGCTGCCATTACAAGGAGCGGGAGGGGACATCCCCCCCATTCCGCCGCCATCTGCAGCTCACCCGGGTCTCCCGTCCCACTGGGAGACCCAAGTAACTAGCCAGCTAGCCAAAGACCTGAACAAAGCTGGCTTTTTTTAAAGCGTCGCCTATGGAGATTTGTAAGTTTGTTGCCATTCCACAAGTGTGCACAATTTTAAAGCATGACATGTTAGGTATCTATTTACTTGGCCTAACAACATCTTTCACATTATACAAAAAATTGGGCTGTTTTTTTTATTTTTCTAATTCGTGAAAATGCATTTCTTCCCAAAAAATTGCATTTGAAAGACCGCTGCACAAAAAACGTTTATATTGCAATGATTGCCATTTTATTCTCTAGGGTCTCTGCTAAATAAATAAATATAATGTTTGGAGGATCCAAGTAATTTTCTAGCAGAAAATACTGATTATAACTTGTAACCAACATATGTCAGAAAAAGGCTTAGGGTCCAAAGGGTTAAAGACTTTATTTTCTTTAAATCTTAAAGATTTGCATTTCCACTCCCTTACTACTAATTTGCAAAAGAATAGCCACTAAGGTTGTAGCAGTTGCAAATGTATACACCCTGAAACTAACTGGAGCCAAATACTGCTTCTGCAAGCCACTGCTCCATTGGATGCTCTCTTCTTAAAATGGAAACTTACCAAAAGCCAATGTCATAACTTTTTCACAAATGTGAACTTCTATAAGCACACACATACCCAAATAGTATTAAAAGAATCCAAATATATATATTACCTGGCTGGTTTTCAAAATATTATGGGTATCTGTTTGACTAGGTTCAGCTTTTTGAATATTTCTATTCCAGATGGGTGGGAGGGTATAGAATAAATATTGTTGCTTGTGGGTTTGAGTGGTACCATCAACTACTGCATATTTTGAGGCATTTTCACAATTTTTTAAAATCCTTTAAATACCATTAAAACCCTTGCATTAATCAACTTGCTAAGAAATAAAATGTGTGTGTGTGGCATGAAAAGGATATCATCTTTCTTTTTAAAAAAAAGAATGCTAACTTCCTAATGTTCTCCTGTGTGAAGACCTTGTCTTAGGCTGCTCTTCATGTAATCATGCTGGTAATGATCTGAAAAGTATCAAGAAAGTCTTTTATATATTTTTGCAATCCAACAATGCAAAGAATGTGGATTGACTCCAAACAGCTGCAAGTGTGTGTTTTGCAAATATTGTACGGCAAACAGAAGCAAAACTGGTGTTAAGTGATTGAACTTAAAAAATGCCGTGAGCCGTCTCATACCATTTTTTTTAGGAAGCTGGGAAGTAATTAGTCACAGTCGTGTGCCCATAAACAGGATAATTATTATCATTGTCAACTGACATTGCATAGATATTTTTTTAATTCTAAGCAGTGAGAAGAGTGTAATCATATCTTTTTCAGTAAACCAGACTCCTCTTCACAGAACAAATGTATTACAAGTGGAATACTTAGGACTTTTTTCTTCACACTAAAAATCTGCTGGAATTTAAATGGCCAATATTTCAAAAGAGATTTGGCTGGCACACAGTTTTTAGGTTTTAATCCTTTCAGATATCAAAATGATTAAAAGTGAAAGTAAAGCTGGAACTTTCTTTATGGGTTTGAAAGATTGAGAAGTGTTAAAACTGCTGTTAGGCTTTTCTTGCTTACCCTCACTGTTTGTGCCTGTGACTTGACTAGGGTAGTTCAGAGCCCACCTGTTTAACCATATTACCTGGATCAGTACCCAACACCACCCCCTTTACCTTTAAATGACAACACTAACTCAGCATTGGGATTAAATGACCGGTTCGGCCTTTTATTTAAACAATAAATAACAGAAAACATAAATTAGTCACACCAATCCAGATCAAAGAATGGTTGCAGATCCTTGACGATACCATCTCCCACAACTTTGGAGTCTGGGGTACCATTAAGTTAGATTCTGTCCCCAGCCGCCAAAACACCGCCTAGAGGACTTTCCTAACTGACCACAGACCCTTACCACCTTACACTACCCGGTAGGTCTAGACTGAACCAGACCAACCATAGAACCCCATACCTGAGATGGATCCCACGTTTCTCCTATGATCTCCAGTCTGCAAGTGAAGCTCCTTCACTCCTCCCCTCCAACTACTCTCTCCTGCTCCTCCCCATGACCTTGTCTGCTCTGCCAATAAGGTAAGAGTCCTGAAAGAAACAAATGTGCAGCGCTATAATTAAATCAGAGTCCAACTAATATTGCAAAAAAGTCCCATGTAAAAGTAACATAGAAAAAATATGATAATATAGGTGCTCCAAATAAGGGTATAAACAGGTTGTGCAGCTATTCCCAACACCAGTGAAGATATATGTGAATTGCGCTCACCAGATGGATGGGACCCCAATACTGTACAGCAAGGGGGTCAAACAGGCTTAAAGCGGGTAAAGATGTATCCCAGCAGAATTCACCGACCATGGAAGATGATGGGTGGGTCTTTGAAGGATGTTATCACTCAGAATCTCCACTCTCAACTGATGGATGGTGGATCAAAAAAGAAGGGGGATATACATAGCGTAATATTGCTAAAACTGGTTTATTGATAGGTTCTGTCCCCAGCCGTCAAAACACCGCCTAGAGGACTATCCTAACTGACCACAGACCCTTACCACCTTACACTACCCGGTAGGTCTAGACTGAACCAGACCAACCATAGGACCCCATACCTGAGATGGGTCCCACGTTTCTCCTATGATCTCCAGTCTGCAAGTGAAGCTCCTTCACTCCTCCCCTCCAACTACTCTCTCCTGCTCCTCCCCATGACCTTGTCTGCTCTGCCAATAAGGTAAGAGTCCTGACCTCTCTTATCAACAACTAATTTAACCCCCTTCTGCCTGGTTTTCCTTCCACCCTGTCTTGTATGTCCTTTGCTTATCATTTCCTTCAAGCTCTGGGCATGCCTTTTGTTTCTGGGATGGAAAGTGAGGGAAATCCAAAACTTTAGATATATCACATGAATGGGATGGGAGAAGAAATCTTGAATGGGGGCACCTGATCTTATGGTAACTAAGTGGGGTTTGCCCTAGTTTTTCGGATATTTTTCAGTTATATCCTGTTGTTTCTCAACAGGAAGCAAAGATAAATATTTTCAAATTTACACAAATGTGTATAAACCCTTGATTTTGTTTTAAATAACAAACATGTTATACTTACAGTGGGAATAGAAAAGAATCACCCCCTTTAAAATAATCACATTTTGTTGCTTTCCAGCCTGGAATGAAGCCAGATATTTTTTTTGTTTTATCAAGCTGTATTTACTTATAAAATCCAAGTAAATAATATAACCAACATGTCAGAAAAAAAAATAAAAAATAAAAAACAGAATCACTAATTTGGAAAAAGGATCACTCCCCTCCTAAAAATGACTTGTAAACTCAATCGGGTGTAGCTAATCACCTTCTCAGTGGCACACAAAACCATTTACGTTTCAACTGTGATCAGCTATGGCCATTTTGATTAACTCAGCATGAAAATAGCTTTCCTGGAGCATGTCAGTCCCTGATAGTGCAACTGAAACAAACAATCAACTATTGGTGGCAAGGCACTGTCAAAAGAACTCCGGGATAAATTGTGGACGGGCAGAAGTCAGAAGATAAATACAAAAACATTTCAAAGGCTTTATCCATGCCTAGAAGCACAGTGAAATCTATTATTAAGAAGTGCAGTACAGTACTTAGTACAACACAGACCCTCCCTGGATCAGGACATCACTCCAAACTGGGTGAAAGAGCAAGGAGGAAACTGCTGCTCTCATGCGCATCATTGGATCGAGATCAGGCTCAGGTAAATATAATAGGAGCCTAGGGGGAGCTGCACTCAAAAGGATTTTGTTACCATAATGCAGAGAATGCATTGGAGTGGAAAAACCTTCAGCCTTTAGAACCACTTTAGCCATTCCATACCTAAGTATCCCAGAGCAACTAGTAATTTAAAATTACTGAAATTAAATCAGTAAAGGTAAAGTTCTGATATGGATGCTGTGGGTTACTGAATGGGCTGTACAAGTAATTTCTTTTTAGCAGATCAGGCGTCAGCAGAGATACCTCTGTTAGGGGTGTATTGCTGTTTGTGCCTCAAAGACCAAACAAAAAGTAAGAGAAAGTTTTCCCAAAATTTGGGGAAATCCCTAATTTGTATCCCAAGTTGGGAAATTCCACTCATCTCTTTCCTTTTCCGCAGACAATTGTCACTAGGACAGACAAGATGATAGGGGGATACCATGCTGCCACTCCTGAATGAAAAGACACTTTTTTACAGGTGCCCGTTGTGATTTAAAAAAAATGTGCAGTTAAAATGAGCACAATATCATATATCTTGGCCAAATTCTCTAGTTACACCTCTGATAATTATTGTTCTTTTTAAAATTGCTCTTGTATAACATTTTATCATTGTGGT
This sequence comes from Pelophylax lessonae, assembly GCF_965119305.1. Lineage (NCBI taxonomy): Eukaryota > Metazoa > Chordata > Amphibia > Anura > Ranidae > Pelophylax > Pelophylax lessonae. Next base: position 606,439,564 of record NC_138768.1, on the reverse strand, counting down.
AACAGATTACCTAAATGCTCAGGCATAAGCTACAGAATAAAGAGATAACCAGATTGCCATTTACTCTACACCACAGAGCAATGACACAAGAGTGTGAGGTGCTTGTGATGGAAGCTGGATGACATTTGTTCTCCTTTTTTTCTGGTTCCTCCAACATGCAGATGTTTAAGTTGCTAATTGTTACAAAAACAGCATCAGCAGTTTAATGTTATAATGTCAAGATCATTTTAAGGATCATTATCATTTAGGAGTATCATTCAGAAATTGAATAACTCTTGGTAAAATAAGCAGCATAAGATGAGTACCACTGAAATAATTAAAGTTTAATTAATCTACACTGTATGAGATAGTGAAGAGTATTAAAGGAAAACTTATCTCCAAAGAAAAACTGCCAGTAAAACGATATAGGCTGTATTTAGGATATGCTCACCTAATATCAGTAGCAAATGTATTTTCTTGGTGGGTTTATTTATATATATATATATATATATATATATATATATATATATATATATATATATATATATATATATATATATATATATATATATATATATATATATATATATATACACAGGATATATATATATATATATATATATATATATATATATATATATATATATATATATATATATATATATATATGCACACACGCACACACATTATATTGGAGTGGAAAGCAACAAAAAAAAGCTGTGCCCAGCATCAGATATACACTGTATTACCAAATGTATTGGGACTCCTGCCTTTACACGCACATGAACTTTAATGGCATCCCAGTCTTATTCCATAGGGTTCAATATTGAGTTGAACCTTGTGTACAGCCTTCCCAGAAGAGTTGAAGCTGGTATAGCTGCAAAGGTTGGGTCAACTCAATATACGGACTATACCTACGGACTAAGATAAGACTGGGATGCCATTAAAGTTCATAAGTTAATGTGTGTTGATGCGTGGATGCGTTGAAAGCCAGGTGTCCCAATAATTGGCACAATGTAATATATATATATATATATATTGTAAAGTTTGGGGGTTCTAGCTCCACCGGATTGAGTGCACAACCGTTTAAAACATAAACAAAAAGGCTTTATTTCAGCAAACTTAAACAGGCTTCCAGCAGTGCATAAATCAAACACAAAATAAAGTCCGCTTTTCTTCAGCACAAAGGAATAAAGCAAGAAAAAAGGCACATACGGTTTTGTGGATGGGTCTTCACCCCAAGGTTTGAAACAGTCCTTAATAGACCTCTCAGCAGCTTCCAGCAAACTTGCAGCTCCTTCAGACAGGTGCAACCACCAAACTACTCCTCCCCCACACTCACCTATTGCTGCTTCCTGTCTCTTAAGGACTGCTTCTCATGGGTCTTAACCCTGTATGTGCTGGAATCCCTTATGGTCAGGGGTGGGGGCTCTTTCCCACCCGAATATCACTACAGAGCCCCCCAAATTCCGGGTCCCAAATATCGCTCTATTCAACACAGAGAGCACTGCGATTCAGTCCTCCTGATTTTAGCTATTTCCAGGAATTTCTCACCCGTCTTGGGTGACCCCCTGAACATTTCCCAACTTCCCTTAAAGAGACCACAACCCAAACACAGGAGATATATAGCGATTGTCCAGGACCCAACCATGGCGTCCTGTACATATCCCCCCCCTCTGCCTCAACGCGGAGGTGTTGGAGGCACCACACGACAGCATACAGTGGACTCGGGAGAGGGCATCGGCATTCTGATGCTGTCTCCCGGGTCTGTGTTCTACCACAAAATTGAACTCCTGGAGAGAAAGGAACCACCTTGTCACCCTGGCATTGGTGTACTTGTTCTGTCTCATCCAGGTCAATGGGGCATGGTCTGACACCAGGCGAAACCTCCTACCTAGGAGAAAATACCGTAGGGAGTCCAAAGCCCACTTGATGGCAAGACACTCCAGCTCCACCACAGCGTAGTTTCTCTCTGCTGTCGTTAGCTTCCTACTCAGAAAAACCACGGGGTGTTCTTCCCCATTGACCACTTGAGAGAGGACCGCTCCTAATCCTTCACTTGAAGCATCTGTCTGCACTACAAAATCCTTGGAGAAATCGGGAGCTACGAGCACCGGATGTTGGCATAATGCCGCCTTAAGCTTCTGAAAAGCTTCTTCGGCATTCGCGCTCCACTTTATCATCACTGACTTTCTACCTTTGGTCAAGTCAGTCAATGGTGCAGCAATGGTGGCAAAGTTGGGGACAAACCTCCGGTAGTAGCCAACTATGCCCAAAAATGCTCTGACCTGCTTTTTGGTTAGGGGACGGGGCCAGCCCTGTATGGCTTCTACCTTATTCATTTGGGGTTTAACCAGCCCTCTACCCACAATGTACCCTAGGTACTTGGCTTCCTCCATCCCGATTGCACATTTCTCTGGATTGATGGTGAACCCTGCTCTTCTCAAGGAGTCTACGACTGCCTGAACCCGGGGAAGATGGGACTCCCAATCAGTGCTGAAGACGACTATGTCATCCAGGTAGACGGAAGCATATCTTTGATGTGGACGTAAAGTTTTATCCATGGCCCGTTGGAATGTGGCAGGGGCAGAGTGCAGACCAAATGGCATCCTTTTGTACTGGAAGTGGCCTTCCGGGGTGGAGAAGGCTGTTTTCTCCCTGGCCTCCTTGGTTAGGGGAATCTGCCAGTACCCTTTTGTGAGGTCAAGCGTGGTGATAAACCTGGCTGGACCCAACCTCTCAATTAACTCGTCTATCCGGGGCATAGGATATGCATCGAACTTGGAGATTTCATTAAGCTTTCTGAAGTCATTGCAGAAGCGAAGAGTGCCGTTGGGTTTAGGCACCAACACAATTGGACTCGACCACTCGCTCTGCGACTCTTCAATGACATCAAGCTCAAGCATTCTTTTTACCTCCTCAGACACTGCCACCCTATGAGCTTCTGGGATACGATACGGCTTTAACCGGATTTTTTCATTGGGCTCGGTTACAATGTCATGCTCGATGACATTGGTGAGACCAGGTAACCCTGAAAACATGTCCCTATTTCTTTGCAGAAATTCTTTTGCCTGTTGGGTCTGGGGCCTAGACAGGGTAGCAGCAACCTGCACTAGGTCAATCCCTGCAGGGTCCCCTGACTGGACACCTATCACTGCAGACACCTGTTCTCTATCTCTCCAGGGTTTCAACAAATTTATGTGGTAGATCTGGTATGGCTTTCTTCTCCCAGGCTGGTGTACCTTGTAGTTCACTTCCCCCATTTTTTCCACTATCTCAAACGGACCTTGCCACTTGGCCAAGAACTTGCTCTCCACCGTTGGTATTAGGACGGCCACCCGGTCTCCTATTTGAAATTGTCTGATTTTAGCCGACCGGTTGTACACCCTTCTTTGGGCATCTTGAGCCTTCTGCAGATGCTCCCTCACCAACGGCATTACCTTAGCCACTCTCTCTCGCATTTGGGAGATATGCTCTACCACAGTTTTGTGTGGGGAAGACTCACTTTCCCATGTCTCCTTTACTAGATCTAGCAACCCCCGGGGCCTTCGCCCATACACTAACTCAAACGGTGAGAAACCCGTTGATGCTTGTGGAACCTCCCGGATGGCAAACAACAGGGCAGGGAGTAACATATCCCAATCCTTCCCATCTTTCTGGACCACTCTTTTTAACATGCATTTTAAAGTTTTATTGAACCTCTCGACTAGGCCATCAGTCTGCAGGTGATAGACGGACGTCCGCAACTGTTTAATCTGGAACAGTTTGCACAAGTCCGCCATCACTTTGGACATAAAAGGGGTGCCCTGGTCCGTCAATATTTCTTTGGGGAACCCCGTTCGGGAAAACATTTGAAACAGTTCCCTGGCAATGGCCTTAGAGGAAGTTTTCCTTAAAGGGACTGCTTCTGGATATCTAGTGGCATAGTCTAGGATGACTAGTATATATTGGTACCCCCTTGCTGACTTCACCAGGGGTCCTACGAGATCCATTGCAATTCGTTCAAATGGTACCTCGATAATTGGCAAGGGTACCAGGGGGTTTCTGTAATGGGACACCGGGGCAGTTAACTGGCAAGTCGGACAGGACGCACAATACCTTTTAACCTCGGCCTTTACCCCTGGCCAGTAAAACCGGTCAGTTACCCTGGCCTCTGTTTTTTCTGCCCCCAGGTGTCCTCCCAGTGCATCATTGTGGGCTAGATCGAGAAGCATCCGCCTATAAGGCTGGGGAACCAGCAACTGCTCGACAGTTTCCCCTCGGCTTTCAGCCACTCGATAAACCAAGTTATCTTTCAATGCAAAATGAGGAAACCTCTGGTCTGCACCTGGTATTTGTGGGATCCCATCAATAACAGAAACCTGCTCTCTAGCATTGACCAAGGTAAGATCCTGCAATTGAGCGGTGCCAAACGCACCCCTGGATACGTCCAGGTCTGGATGCACTGGCCTTGAGGAGGTTTCCCCTTCACTCTCCTCAACCTGGGACTGTGGTGGGGAGAGTTCCTCATCATCCTCTCCCAGCATAACCTGTAACGGGGAGACTTCCCCCCCCTCAGAGGTCTGCTCGGTCTTGCGACCTGAAACAGAAACAATATCGTCCACTTTAACATTTTCTGCAATGTCATTGTTAGTGACAGGTACCTCCCCATCAGGGGGTTGTGTTGTGGGGATTTCAGGCCCGGACCCCTCAGACTCTGTTCCTTCGAGGCCGAGGGTCCCCAGTCCCCTTGGTTGTCCAGGCTGTTCACACTGTACCTGGTTCCATAGTTCAAAAAACAGTGGGCAGTCCCGCCCCACTATGACATCATGTATCAAATTTCTTACCACCCCGACTTCTTGTGTCACAGAGGTACCACCATAGGCAACAGTCACTGGCACCAGGGGGTACTCTCTGGTGTCCCCATGGATACATACTACCCGTAGAGTCTTACTTACTGGGCCGAGTCTTCCGATCACCCTGGTATGTACCAGCGTTACCATGCTACCAGAGTCCAGCAGAGCCTTGGCAGGAAGGTGGTTCACCCATAGTTCACATTCAAACTGTCCGGTCGCTATATCAAGATGGGTGACACATGCTCTTTGCACATAAAAAGAGCTTCTCCGAACAGTCCCACACTCCATAGGCTCCTCCTGAAGTGGGCATTGTGCCCGGGTATGCCCCCAGGACCGACATCGCCAGCACTGTATGTCTCCCATCCTTGGGACAGGAACCAACCTCCGTGGTTCTGCTGAAGAAGATACCGGTTTGTGGGTGACAACGTCTGGCGGAGCTTCTCTCCTAGGTGCTGTGGCTGGCCTGGTTGCCCTATGTGTGGGTTCCCGATGCTTGGCAGGCCCGAGCAGGTCTTCCACCACAGTGTATCTTTCGACCAACTCTACCAGCTGGTCAGCGGTTGCAGGGTCACCATGGCTTACCCAGCGCTGTAGGTCATCTGGTAGGGACCGCAGGTACCAGTCCATCACTACCCGTTCCACCATTTGCGGGCCTGTCAGCTTCTCTGGTTGCAGCCATTTTTTCACCAGCTGTACCAGTTCGTGCATCTGGGACCTGGGTGGCCGATTAGGTTTGTACCTCCAGCGGTGCACCCTCTGAGCCCGGACAGCTGTGGTCACCCCCAGGCGGGCCAAGATCTCTGCCTTCAGACGCTCATAGTCGCTGATGTGCTCAGTTGGAAGGTCAAAGTAGGCTTTTTGCGGGTCACCAGTAAGGAAAGGGGAGATAATGCCAGCCCATTGGTCACGGGGCCACCCCTCTCTCTCCGCTATCCTCTCAAAAGTTGTGAGAAAAGCCTCCACATCATCACTGGGGGTCAGTTTTTGCAAGTAATGACTGGCTCTCACAGATACTGGGCTGCCATCGGCAATGACTGCTTGCTCTCGTCCCTGAGCCAAACGCTGTACTGCCTCCTGCAAGGCAGCCACCTGTGCTTGAGTGGACTCCTGCTGGGCAGTAAACTGAGCAGCTAGCAACCGTGTGCTTTCCTGTTGTGCCTTTACAGCCTGTGCCAGGGCTTGCTGCTGCTGAGCCATTGCTTCCTCATGGCGACGGTTTGCCTCTACTGAGGCTTGCTGCTGGGTCACAGTGGCTTGCACCAGTGCTTTAATAACTTCCTCCATGCCTGCTGTTTGTAGTGTCTGAGCTGTTTTCACCCAAGACATGCCATAGGTATACTGTCTCTTTAAATGTCAGTTTTTGGTTTTAAACGGCTTTTGCGGCTGCAAAATGCACTCTGCCCGCATCCGAGACACCAGTTGTAAAGTTTGGGGGTTCTAGCTCCACCGGATTGAGTGCACAACCGTTTAAAACATAAACAAAAAGGCTTTATTTCAGCAAACTTAAACAGGCTTCCAGCAGTGCATAAATCAAACACAAAATAAAGTCCGCTTTTCTTCAGCACAAAGGAATAAAGCAAGAAAAAAGGCACATACGGTTTTGTGGATGGGTCTTCACCCCAAGGTTTGAAACAGTCCTTAATAGACCTCTCAGCAGCTTCCAGCAAACTTGCAGCTCCTTCAGACAGGTGCAACCACCAAACTACTCCTCCCCCACACTCACCTATTGCTGCTTCCTGTCTCTTAAGGACTGCTTCTCATGGGTCTTAACCCTGTATGTGCTGGAATCCCTTATGGTCAGGGGTGGGGGCTCTTTCCCACCCGAATATCACTACAGAGCCCCCCAAATTCCGGGTCCCAAATATCGCTCTATTCAACACAGAGAGCACTGCGATTCAGTCCTCCTGATTTTAGCTATTTCCAGGAATTTCTCACCCGTCTTGGGTGACCCCCTGAACATTTCCCAACTTCCCTTAAAGAGACCACAACCCAAACACAGGAGATATATAGCGATTGTCCAGGACCCAACCTTGGCGTCCTGTACAATATATATATATATATATATATATATATATATATATATAGTGCATTGCGAAAGGATTCGGCCCCCTTGAGCTTTTCGACCTTTTGCCACATTTCAGGCTTCAAACATAGAGATATAAAACTGTAATTTTTTTGAAGAATCAACAAGTGGGACACAATCATGGAGTGGAACGAAATTTATTGGATATTTCATACTTTTTTAACAAATAAAAAACTGAAAAATTGGGCGTGCAAAATTATTCAGCTCCCTTAAGTTAATACTTTCTAGCGCCACCTTTTGCTGCGATTACAGCTGTAAGTCGCTTGGGGTATGTCTCTATCAGTTTTGCACATCTAGAGACTGAAATTTTTGCCCATTCCTCCTTGCAAAACAGGTTGAGCTCAGTGAGGTTGGATGGAGAGCGTTTGTGCACAGCAGTTTTCAGTTCTTTCCACAGATTCTCGATTGGATTCAGGTCTGGACTTTGACTTGGCCATTCTAACACCTGGATATGTTTATTTGTGAACCATTCCATTGTAGATTTTGCTTTATGTTTTGGATCAGGTCTTGTTGGAAGACAAATCTCCGTCCCAGTCTCAGGTCTTTTGCAGACTCCATCAGGTTTTCTTCCAGAATGGTCCTGTATTTGGCTCCATCCATCTTCCCATCAATTTTAACCATCTTCCCTGTCCCTGCTGAAGAAAAGCAGGCCCAAACCATGATGCTGCCACCACCATGTTGACATGGGGATGGCGTGTTCAGGCTGATGAGCTGTGTTTTGCATTGTTGCCAAAAAGTTTGATTTTGGTTTCATCTGACCAGAGCACCTTCTTCCACATGTTTGGTGTGTCTCCCAGGTGGCTTGTGGCAAACTTTAAACGACACTTTTTATGGATATCTTTAAGAAATGGCTTTCTTCTTGCCACTCTTCCATAAAGGCCAGATTTGTGCAGTATACGACTGATTGTTGTCCTATGGACAGAGTCTCCCACCTCAGCTGTAGATCTCTGCAGTTCATCCAGAGTGATCATGGGCCTCTTAGCTGCATCGCTGATCAGTCTTCTCCTTGTATGAGCTGAAAGTTTAGAGGGACGGCCAGGTCTTCGTAGATTTGCAGTGGTCTGATACTCCTTCCATTTCAATATTATTGCTTGCACAGTGCGCCTTGGGATGTTTAAAGCTTGGGAAATCTTTTTGTATCTAAATCCGGCTTTAAACTTCTCCACAACAGTACCTCGGACCTGCCTGGTGTGTTCCTTGTTCTTCATGATGCTTTCTGCGCTTTAAACGGACCTCTGAGACTATCACAGGGCAGGTGCATTTATACAGAGACTTGATTAACCCCGCCTCATATAAAACATTTCTTGTTGACTGGGTCACACATTCTAAGTACCCCAAAAGGTACAAGCGACACATGAGACTTCCCTTGGCAGCTGAAGATGTGTTTACCAAACAATACAGGAACAATAATGGAAAACAATGCAGGAGGACATTGGAGGTGATGCTCTGCTGACTTCCATGATCCAATCATGTGCAAGCAAAATGCTGTTTTTTTTCCTTGCACATAATTGGATCATGAAAGTCAGCAGAGCTTCACCTTTAAAATCCTCCTGCATTTTTTTTCCATTAATAATGTGCAAGCAAAATGCTGTTTTTTTTCCTTGCACATAATTGGATCATGGAAGTCAGCAGAGCTTCACCTCCAAAGTCCTCCTGCATTGTTTTCCATTAATCATGTGCAAGCAAAATGCTGTTTTTCCCCCTTGCACATGATTGGGTATTCTTTGCAATGTGAATGTTCACAGAATTTACACTTCAGAAAATTACCATGCAAAGTGCAACTTCCCTTGCACAGTGAACAGCCTATTTGCCAAATAAACCCCATTGACTCCAGTTTCCCAGGTTTCCTTTCCAGAAAACTGAGAAAAAGAAGATTGCTAGTTAGATGCCTGCCAATATTACTGAGGCTGTTAGATGGTTGAAGTAAACTTGTGCTCAGAGAAATAAAAGAGCTTCCTTGCTCACGTCTTTCAGAAGAAAAAAAAGTTGACTGGCTGTTATGTTGACCCACAAGCTTTGCTAATAGTTAGCGACCCTAAAAAAAGTATGTGGATTGAGAATGGATTATAAAAGTCAATAGCCCTAATCTCCATATTTGTTATAGGTAGCGACTCAGAAAGCATTGAAGCCAGAAACAGTTAAGCAATTAGCATTTTCCAAAGGTTTTCTATGAAAGCCCTTATTTTTTTCTAGATAGATTTACTTTAACGTCTTGCTGGGCTTTCAAAGGATTTGAACAGTATTAAACCCAAAACAAAAAATGTAATATATTGCAGCCTACAAGTCATTGGTAGTGGTAATTGCATTTTTTCTCTTTTTTTTAGGCTTTTTTCCCCTCTGTTTTTACCTGGTAATCTGGCCAGCTACACACTTCCTGTATTAGAGTGCCCCCACTCTGGATGAATGAGCATAGCCTGTAGGCCGGTTGAAACGTATTTGAATATAGCGAGTTAGTAGCTGGCTCAGGCCTGGGAAAGAGTTAATTGTTTTAAGCTCAGTTCCTGGGCTTTTGATTCCAACCAGCCCAACTGCTATAAAAACCGGGAATGCTGAGGTGCAGAGCCGCCTTCTTAGCCAAATTGGTTGGTTCTGTTCTGCTTGTGGTATCAGGGTTGCTGTTATTGAGGACACCAGGAATTTCAGAGACAGCCAAGCTGTGGAGTATACCAAGATGGACTCTCATCTCATGAAGGGAAGGCCTGGGTAGCCACACCACACTAGATAGGATTATGAAAAGGACTTAGTTCATATTGAACTGTTATACTGCAACTTGTTCAGTAAAGTTACATTAATCGTTCTGAGCCTGGTCTGAAATTATTCAAAGCTGTGAATATGGGTTCTGGCGTATCTAAAGAACCAGGGTCTGTAAAGAACAAAAGGGGTCTGAAGTAACACCAGTACAGAAGGTTAACTGGGCAAGACAAGGAAAACAGAGTAGGAGTGCTATTGCTAAGAGTAACCAAGTACAATTCAAGACAGAACCCTAAGTCATTAGGCGTGGTACCTAGTAAGGTGACATTTAGCGAGGGGGGTCATAATCTGACTTCCTCCTTAGCGGTCGGTATCCAATAGCAACCGGATCTGAAGTCACATTACGGAGATCTATGGTCTGGGGGAGTGGGCACAGGGTCAGCTCGTCCCTCCTAATGCAACATACAAGTACAGTGTGTAGTGATATAGGACAAGACACTTTTCAGAGGAACTCTGCATTTTACTGCACACAGCGAAGGCTCATCGGGGGGCTCGTCAGGGAACTGTCCTAATGTTGGATTCTTCACATTCTCCACCTGGTCCCGGGCATTTATGAGCTTGTTCTCTGCGAGAGGTACACCCGTGTGCAGGGAGAAGTAGGCCCCACCCACAAGCGGGCACCTTTGGACAGCAGCATTGTCAGTCAGGGAGGAGGGGAGTGTTAGATGGACTAGCAGGTTTAAATACACCAACATATTGAAGCCAACCTCCAGCTCACACGTTATAATCAGTTTATAAAAGGTTACAGTTTTTTCCTTTTGGGATGAAGGCTTTACATGAATAAATAAAACCTGATCATTGTAAGCACCCTTGCCAGTGTTATACGGTTTGTCTCATCCCTGTAAACATCTGCAAGACAGCTTGTTCTTTTGAAAAGCAACAGACTTACTGGCTGGATCATCAGGTAAAAATAGAAGAAAGTGTAAAAATGAAAACCAATGGATGCATAACATCTAAGAATTGGTAAACTGCAATATACTAAATGTTTGTTTTTGCCTTTTTTTTTTTTTTTTTACTGCTTTTCATGTAAGGGATAGTGGAAGAAAATCAGAGCAACATGGAGAATTGGTAGGAGGGAATTTCTATAAGACATGGGAATGGTGGTACAAAAAGCTGGTTCGGCAGTTGCTCCAGCAACTTGTGTTGTTTTGGGAAAAAAAGAGCATCGAATGAATACCTCTCGACTTCTTCTGGCTGCTTGGAGTAGCAACACAGAGATTTGTGCTTCTTAAAGCTCCCCGTTTTAATGGGAATAAGAGACAAATTATTACAATTAACTTGTGCCCCCTGCTTAAAGAAATCTGGTTTTCCAGACCCACTACTCAGGTATAATTGTTCAAAACTAGACCAATGCATCTAAATTCCCAAATGTCTCTCTACTAACCAATCTAAACAAACAATCACATGAAAGTCTCACTTATAGTGTTACTAAACCCAGAAGCCTACAGTCACTGTATCTGGTCTCCTACAGTACACAGAACATGAAAATGCAATTATTTTAGTAAATATAAACAGCTAAATACCTTTTCTCATCAGCAGTATATAGCAGTCTTGTGACTCCTGTCAGTGCTTGGCCAAGCACTGGTTAAAGCTTGTAGGAGGAGTTTTCATTCTCCTCTGACTGTCGTATGAGGCTGACTTTCTGTCTGGACACTGCTGATTGGCCCTGTGCTGATCACATGCACTCTCCCAAATAAAAAGAAAACCTCTCTAGCAATATACAACAAACAGAACATGTGCAGAGTGCCTTCAAGGCTCTGTTCTATCAGATATGGATTGGGGACAGGGGCCAAGAATATGCATGCATCATACATACTAGGGGGAGTAGAACTGGGGGAATCCATAGCGGAGAAGGATCTGGTTGTTCTGGTAGATCCTAAGCTTAATAATAGCATGCAATGCCAAGCTGCAGTTTCTAAAGCAAGCAAAGTCCTTTCTTGTATTAAGAGAGGCATGCACTCCAGAGAGAGAGAGATATCGTTTTTCCCCTGTACAAATCATTAGTAAGACTTAATCTGGAATATGCAGTTGTTTTGGGCACCAGGTCTCAAAAGGATATCAGGGAACGGGAGAAAGTGAAGAGAAGGGCAACCAAACCGATAAGAGACTCAGCTATGAGGAAAGATTAGAGGAACTGAATTTATTCTCTCTTGAGAAGAGGAGATTAAGGGGGGATATGATCAACATGTATAAATACATAAGGGGTTCATATAGTGAACTTGGTGTTGAGTTATTCACTTCAAGGTCATCACAAAGGACAAGGGGGCACTCTTTATTTCTAGAGGAAAAGAGATTTCGTCTCCAAATACGGAAAGGTTTCTTCACCGTAAGAGCTGTGAGAATGTGGAACAGACTCCCTCCAGAGGGGTTTCTGGCCAGCTCACTAGATTGCTTTAAAAAAGGGCCGGATTCTTTCCTAGGTGTACATAATATAACTGGGTACTAATATTTATAGGTAAAGTTGATCCAGGGAATATCCCATTGCGTCTCGGGGGATCAGGAGGGAATTTTTTCCCCTGCTGTAGAAAATTGGATCATGCTTTGTTGGAGTTTTTCACCTTTCTCTGGAAAAAGAAGAGGATCAGAGAAGACAGGATCAAACAGCCTTTTTACACAATGCAGAGGAGTAACCCCTTAGGTTCCACAGTGAGTATACCAAGCATGCTATATTGCATATACAGACTGATTTTACTGTTGTGGGTTTAGTATCGCTTTAAGGGAAGGACCAAAAGCAGTTAGGACATTTCTATTCAAACTAGATAGCCTCTTGAAGTATTTTCCCACAATGTTAATGATGAAATATTAATAACAATGATAATAATAATATTATAAGACTTGATACTTCCTCAGTCCATCACTTAGGATAGCAAAGTGCTTGTGAATAGAGACAGCAGAAGTTACTCGCGTAGCTTACTGCACTAAGTTGCTTAGATGTTCTTACTTATTTTTGTACTATGTATTTTAAGTTCACTTGGCAGCAGGATTCTCCGGTTCTATATATGTCTATCCGCATATCTGCTTGCCTCTATTTAAAATGAGTCCATGTGTCCATCTGGTAACCCATACCATGAACATCTGACATGTTTGGCAGAAATACTGGCAAAAATTATCACTGATTTAATTGGTGCTAGAAATAAGCTATCACAGATGTAGGCTTTTTTTTTTTCATTCAGTGCAAAGATTCCTAAACTTAAAACCAAAATTAATTAATTTAAAATCGTAGTGTTATATTTTTTTCCATATTATTTTTTTTTGTGTGAATTTGTATTAATTTAAAATAAATAAAATCCACCTTGGTTGAACTTTCAGATGTCCCCCCTGTTAGGAATGCTTAGTAGAGCCTTGACATGGTGAGCAAATTTCACATGTTTTTTCTTTTAATTGTATGCAACTAAAGACCTCTGTCTATAATTATACACAGATTAGGGTGGGTCTTTTTTTACTGGTAAGGAGGGCTGTGTACTGAGAACATATGTGCTGAATTGTACACGATTAAGATTGCCTAAAGAAGTTTAGGCGCCTTCTTTAAATAAATACAGAAGCAAACAATACATTTCTAAACGTATAGGAAATGTATAATCAGCATCTGTATATCTGCTTATTTTTCCAACAACTTTTTACATAACGAAGTAATGATTTTTCAAAGTAAGGCTCAGTTCACACTAGTGCGACTCCAAAGTCATGCAATTTTCAGTGTGACTTTCATGTGACTTAAAACACTCTATGGCACTCAAGTCGCAAGAAAGTTGCATCAAAGTACTGCAGTCACCTTTTTAAAGACACTGCAAGTTTTGTCACATAGATTGGAAGGGGTGCCATTGAAATAAATGGGTTTTGACTTGTCATGCAACTTTATGTGTTGCGAGTCGCATGACACACTAGTGTAAACCAAGCCTAAGGCTGGCCATACACTATACAATTTTCTTCTTCAACTTTCCTTTAGATTTACCAAAACCATGTAATATAGGGTCAAACCTAAACACTTTCAATTTGTATGCAATCAGACAGGCCCTTGCACTACATAGTTTAAGGTAAATCTAAAGAAAATTGAATAAGAAAATTGTATAGTGTATGGCCAGCCTAAGGCTCGATTCACACCTATGCATATGCTTTTGAGCATCTCTGTAGTGCTTTTTACTGCTTTTCACTTTTTTTCCCGTGATTTTACCGCAATTTGTGTTTTGTGTTTTTTAAGCTTTTTTTGGGGGAATATTTTCTGTTGGGCAGATTTTATTATTTTTTTAAGGTTCTCTTTATTAATTTTAAACAATTACATAAAGACACAAAACCAACAACAAATACAACAAAGCAAGAAAAAAAAAGGCAATTTCCTTCCCCATTCCCCCAGAGGACCCAGTCCACCCCCTACCGACATCCTACAGCCTTAACATCCAAAATATAGCATAAGCGTTTTGCATTTTTTTATGCTTTTTTGGGGGAAAATTTGCTGTTGGGCAGATTTATAAATGCAAAACTTAAATTGCGTCAAAGTCGCGGTACAAAAACACTACATGCTTTTCTGCAGCTTCTCTATTGAATTTTTAGATCATTTTGCTAGAGATATGAGGTTGACCTTAGATACACCACATCCCAAGTTTAAAAAAACATTTTCCTCGGAGAATACATGATGGCAATTTTTAGGTGCTCATCAACAAAGAATTAGACATTATAGCTATACAATGCTTTTTATTCCAAGTATTCAAAGTTAAAAAGCAGGTATTAAAAAACCAACATGACAAATTCATACAGTCTTTGTACAGAGGTTTCCGCTCAGCATGTTTCACAATGACTGTGGCTTTCTCCGGAGACTTATAGAGCCTTGTACATGATAACACTACAAATAAATAAGAAACATTGTAAGTTTATTACACAAGTAAAGACCCTAAAGGTCCACAAAGATCCATGTAAGACACAATTATACATAAATTGCAATATAGTACAAACACTTATGACATTCTTATATCTACAAGATATCTAATAAATGGTTCTCACCCCAGATGTATGTAAGGTTTCAAAAGTTTGAGAGTAAAACCATGAGTGAACAAATCCGCAGACTATCAGTGTGCCATAAAGGGATTATGCCCCCTGGTGGAACCTGCAAAGATGTGAGATCAATCCTAACTAGGGGTCTAAGGTTGATTAGATTTACTTAATTATATATTGTATTATAAACTCCCCAAATTTTTCTTTTAAAATACAGAAGCTTATTACCCACCGTATCCAAGGGGTTGGTCCCGAAGGTAAGATCCTATAATCAACTTTCTACTGTTTTGTACATCAAGGTTTCAAAGGCAGTGATTTCATTAATAGAAGTAGCCTATGTGGAGATATACAACCAACAATCACCATGGGAACTCAGCCAAACCAACAAAAGTGCACAACATGAATCCATTCAAGCACTTTACATAACCCTCTTACCTCAATAAGAATGTCCCCCAACAGCCAAAGTTAAAAAAAAAAAAAAAAAAATTGCCAATCCACATTTGGAATGACCTATATCATTCAGGCAGGTAAATCAAGCCCCATGTGTCTGCGATGCTTTTAAATTAAAGCCATCCCCTAGGTAAAAGAAAATACCGCAATATGTTGGAATGCAACTAAATTGTATCCCCACTTGCAGCCATGCCACCATATAATGAAATGCATCTGGGTAAGTCTCCACTTGCAGCCATTGAAAGAGCGGTTGTATAAGTTACCTGTTCAGATCTCACATCTCATTTGTTGCAAGTATCCACCAGGGCGAGCGGCTGTAGCAAACAGACCGCCGCACTGAGGGTCCCTAAATACTCCCTCCATCCCGGCAGCGTCTGACATCACTGCTGAGATGCAGATGTCCATTCCCTGCCATCACCACTTCAACTGATTTTAACCAGCAGCGCAATTGGTTGCCACGCACATGTGACCTAGTATGTGACGTCAGTAGTGACACACACATGTGTGGAAACAGCCACGCCCATTTTTAAAAGTCCCTGTTCGGTACCAATACAATGAGTTGCCCATTTCTCTATAGAAACAACATTCTGTGCATATCAAAACACCTAGTGGTCAGCAGAAAACGGATAGCCAGTACTCAAAAGAGCAAGTTATCCCCACAGTCCTGACCAGCAATAAAGTGCATAAGTCACGCACAGCAAAACTACTCCATCCTTATCTACTACTAATAACCCCGAACCAAGGCTACATATTGGCACTACAGGAGACCAACTGCGGGAGGGCCCAGGGATAATTGGCGTCCTCTAGCCCAGAGTGAGCAAAAACCATATTTCTCAAATTTCTGGATCAGTGTGACGCCCCAGGAATTTATATGACCAGTCCACCCACCCCACAAGAAATCAAATCCACCCATGTCAAAATACACAACAGCCCTTTTGCAACCTCATCAAAACACCTCCAGTGGAACCAAATCATCAGACGACCTTTACAATCAGAAAACGTTTTTAAAAAAAGATTGCAAGTAATGTATTTGAGCATTACAATTCTGTGTTGTTAAAAATTTAATTATCGCACTTTCAATGGGACAGAAAATACCACTATTCCCAAACCTTGGATTAACCACTTTACCACCAGAGGATTTTGCTGTCTTACGTCCAGGCCACTTTTTGCGATTCGGCACTGTGCGACTTTAACTGACAATTGCGCGGTCGTGCAACGCCGTACCCAAATTAAATTTACGTCCTTCTTTTCCCACAAACAGAGCTTTCTTTTGGTGGTATTTGATCACCTGTACGATTTTTACTTTTTGCGCTATAAACAAAAAAAGAGCGTTTATTTTGAAAAAATAACAATATTTTTAAAAAATTTTTATATGAAATTCCTCCCAAAAAATATGTAAAAATCTAATTTTTTTAAAATGTTTGGCCAATTTGTTTTCTGCTACCTATGTTTGGTAAAAAAAATCACAATAAGCGTATTTTGATTGGTTTGCGCAAAAGTTATTGCGTTTACTAACTAAGGGAAAGATTTCTGTCATTTTTGGTGTTTTTTTTTTAACGAGTAATGGCGGCGATCTGCGATTTTTTTTGCGGGACTGCGACATTGCGGCGGACAGATCGGACCCTTGAATGACATTTTTGACACTTTGGGGGTACCAGTGACATTACTGCAGTAATCAGTGCTATATATATGCACTGTTACTGTAAAAATGACACTGGCAGGGAAGGGGTTAATTTTATTGGAGAGGGAGGGGTTAATGTATGCCTGGTGCTTACTGACGTGTGGGGGGGGGGGGGGGAGGTCACTGAGTGAGTCAGGGACAGATCGGATGTTCAGCTATGCTGAACACTCCGATCTGTCACTCCCTGTCACTCCCTGTCCCTGTCACTTAGGAGATCTGCCCGCTCTGTTTACACAGGCGGGCGGATCTCCAAACTAGATTCCCCGACGATCGCCGCCGCTCCTCCCCTGGCCCGACTCCCGCTGTGAATGAAAACAGCGGGAGCGTGCCCCCGGCGGTGCGTGAGCGCCGCCTACAGGGGGAGGATAACGAGCCACTGTGCCGCAGTAGAGGCACAGTGAGCGGACGTAAAGTGGTTAAGCTAGCTTCTGGGTAACTCTATAAGAAGTTACAGTATATTGATCAATATTGTTATATGGGGAATTTTAGAGAAATTTTTTGAAGCTGAGAGCTTTATTCAATCCTGGGTACTTTGTAGCTGACAGATTACATATCCATTTGATTTTTCTTTGTAAGAGTAACTTACCTACATCACACCCCCTTTCATTTTTGGGGACGTACTCCAAGGAAAATAATTTAATCTTGGTGGCATCAAATTGATTGTATAAACCCATACGACAACTTATTGGACTTTCAAATTTCTTTTTAGAGACCGGTTTTACCTTGTCCCTAATTCTGTGAAAAAATGGGCTTGTTGTTTTGCCTACATAGAACACGCCACACTCACACTCCATGTAATATACAATCCCAATAGACTGACAATTCTCAAAGAAATTCGATCTATACGTTCTACCGTTGGACAACATGATTTTCTGTGCTTTCCATATATATTGGCAGAAGTTACAATTTCTACACGGAGCAGTGCCAGTAATTTTAGGACATTCTTTTTTACATATATGGTATACTTGACACAGGAGGTGCTGGATGTGAGCTATTGGCAGTAAGAATAGTATTACCCGATGATGGTTTTCTGTAAAGAATGGATCCCAGGCTTTCATCATCGTTTATATAAATCTGACTGTCTAAGAAATTGATGACTTGTTGATGATATGTCATTGTAAATTTTAGATTGTAATTGTTCATTTTTAATGCCTCCAGGAAGACTGTCATTTCATCCAGGGAGCCCATCCAAATTAGGAAAATATCATCAATGAATCTTTTCCATATTGGAATTTTTACGTAGATGATCCCACAGATCATTCCTAGAAAAGAGATCCGGCTCCCACCCGCCCAGGTACAGGTTTGCATACAGTGGGGAGAGAGAAATCCAAAGCGCCGATCTGAGTGTAGCAGTAAAAAGCCTTTAATGTGCGATAAAAACAATATTACTCACAAGAGTAAAGTGGTAACGGGCATCAAGCTAGATGTGGAGGTCCTGGGCGTCTCACATCCATGGGGTCCCTTTAAGTCCTTGCGGAGCTAGTCCTGGTGCAGGGGAGCGGCGCTTTGGATTTCTCTCTCCCCTTGTATTTCACACAGAGTTGCTTCTCTCTTCAACTGCCAGCAGCCATCTAAGTGGACCAGAACGTTTGTGGACTCATACTGGAACTGTTAAAACCCCCCTCCCCCTCCACTTCCCAGCCCAGCATAGACTGCTCCAGTAACACTGGCATTTTGCCTGCGCCAAATATTCCTCATTCTTGCATACAATGGGGTACAACGAGTTCCCATTGCAACTCCCTGCACCTGGAGGTAGTGGGAGCGTTTACACATGAATACATTGTTAGTCAGAATAAACCGTAACAAGTTTAAAATGAACAGGTTGTAATACTATATTCTGATATGAAGCCCTGCACATGGAGTTGTAGAGGGCCTCCACATCAATTGCCACCCGCCAAGCTCCCTCAGGGATGTTGATACCATCCAGGGCTTGAATCAAATCTCTAGTGTCCTGGGTATATGAAGTTAGGGCCTTAACGTGATAATCGTCAATTAACTGACTAGCGGATTCAGTCAAGCAGCCTTTCCCAGACACTATGGGTCTCCCTAGTGGTTGTACCAGACTTTTGTGTATTTTTGGCAATGCGTACATAGTAGGAGTTCTTGGAGTTTTGACATTAAGAAACTCGAGGGTTTTCCTACCAATAATTCCTTTCAAATGTGCTTCAGTGATGAGATGTCTATATTTGTTTATCATCCTTTCAAGGAATATTTATAAAATCTTTCTATACCATTAATGGTTGCTCAGTATGTCCAAAACCATTCGTTGATACTGAGCAGAATCCATGACTACTATATTTCCGCCCTTATTGGAAGGCTTGATGACTAATTGCAGTTTATCTGTCAAACTTGCAATTGCCAATTTTTGAGCGGAACTTAGGTTGGACTTTGATAAGTCATTCCATTTCATATTTTTAATCTCCTTAATTACTTGTTGTATGATGGCCCAAATGTATGGGTTAGCTTGAAGGAGGTGAAACGCACGTGATTTTGGTTTATAGAGCTGTGGGGGAGGGGAAAACAAATCACCGGATGAACCACACAACAAGGGGAACGAAGGCTCGTCATCCTCCCCTCGTTGGAGCGGTCAATCTGGAGAGTTGCCCTCTTCCCACAGTTCCATCAAGTCATTAAGGGATTTCATATTCTCCAGTGTGAAATCCTGCCATAGCTCATTTGAAGGACATCATTTTTGCAATTCTTGATCGTTAATGTATATGACCTTTACGAGCAAAAAAAATGCAGAAGGTCAATCCCAAAGACAGTACCTGTATTTGCTCTTTTGTCAAGATATGTGAAGAAAGATAGTCACATACTTTGAGTGTATCTGACTTAGAGGTATTTTTGACTCCAGTGTCTCCATATTGGAAACCTTTTTGGGGTCCAATGTTGCCGGTGGTAAAAAATGGGTGTAATTCATATATCTCCACTTATAGTGATAGTGCTAAATTGCCTTACCTTAGATAAGGTAGGTGTCTGAAAGGAAGAAACAGAAGGTGCTGTAGCCATATCACAAAGATTAGCAGATAGAGTTTGAGAAGGTGCCATATTACTATATTCTCCAAGGAAAATGCTTCTCCATTGAAGTTTATTGAACCAAAAAAAGCACCATTTTGCATTTAAAAAAAGGTCCTGACCCTTTCCGAAAAGGAGAGAGAGAGGGAGAGAGAGGGAGAGAGAGGGAGAGAGAGAGAGAACACATTACTTGTTTAAAAAAAAAAAAAAAAAAGGAATAAGAAGAAACATAAAAACCCAGGAAAGACAATTTATTTTAGGAATTAAAAAGCTCATCCCTAAATTAAAATGTATGTTTTTGTGGAAATAACAGTTATACAATGAGAATTAATGGTTGACACTTGCATGTATATATAAATAGTATATAGTTTGCTAGCTCTCACAAATTCACACTTGTTTGGCATTCACACATTTCGGAATTCACTATAGCACAGGACTTAAACTAAATGAGAGTAGGTTTGTGACTAGTTTTCTAGTCTGGGCATGCTCAGCTGTGTCAGAGTTTTAAAAACAGGGTGAACTTATCTCTTCTCAGACTTTGAAGCATATCTCTGCTTTCACAGCAATATTTCAAGAAAGTTTAAAGCAGATCATCTTAGGAACCATTAAATCTATAAGATTAAACTCTAAACATTTTTTTCATGTGCAATTCACTAGCTTTTAACACTACTACTGATTTAAACAGACACTGATTTATGTGACCTATAGTAAATTTGATTTTGTGACTATATATTCACCTATAGTGAATACCTTTTCTGACTAGATTTAGTCGTTTTCTATGGATTTTAGTTGCTTGTGAGTGACCATTCGTTCACCCATTTGCTAACTAGGTGCTATAATGAATTAGGCCCATAGTATGGGAATACCACATATGTGAGACTTTTTCAGTGTTTGGACTAATTATCTACTGGACATTGCATCTTATGTATCTCAAAAATCAACCAACATTATATCAAAAACAGCAATGCTAGGCTCGATTTGAGTGGTCAGAGATTATAGTTTAGCGAGGCATAACCTGTAGCAGCTTAAAGGCCAAGAAAGATTAGCCTACTGAGATGTGGCTACCCCCAGGAGTGCCATGTTCCCTGGCGAGGAAGTACAGGAGGCTGTACAAAGGGCAAACAAATGAGTTTCTGTGGTTCTAACAGTGCAGTTGTCCACAGAGGATGGCTGGGACCAATGTCTGACATGAATGTAATCAGTGGGACATGCAGGTGGGTCAGTTCAAGCGGCAGGAAGAGACATGGTCAGCAAAGAGGCAAATGATCGGTCCAGGCAGTGGGCAGAAACATGGTAAATAAACAGTACAGAGACAGTACAGGCAGCAGGCAGAGGCAACACTGCACTAGTGTGGCTGTGATCAGGAACATTGTTGCAGGCTGCAGTGACTCCAGTGACACTGTACTGGTGTGCTGGCAATCAGCGACATTGTTGATTGCTGCACTGGCTCTTGTGACACTGGTACACCACGAGCGACTGGTCTCTGTTTTGAATAAACTCCTTTCATGCTGACTTTCTTTTATTAAAACAGCATTAAACCAAAAAGCAAACAATATATTGCAGCTTACCTGCAATATAATGCATTTTTGGTTCTGAGTTTATTTCTGCTTTAAGTCACTGGCCCAAAGCAATGATATAGATTAGGATTCCTGACTTTCCAGGCCTACTTTCTTGTTTTTGGCTAGTAAATCAGAAATTATTGCAGACATTTGTTAAGCATAAAAACCAGTCATCTAGCATGTTTTAAGTTTGTCTGTAATGGCAGTGCAGGTACAGTACTTCTCCAATGACAGGTTTATTTTAATTATTATCTTGACTTATTTCAGTAATATATACAAGTCCAGACAGTGTAAATGCACTTTTTTACCCCTCTATTCTTTAAAACAAGTAAACTTTATAATACTCATAAAATTAGATGCATTAATGTTAGGAGATGCCGCTGTCACATAAAAGCAGCTGTTGTCTGGCGCACACATTAATAACCTGTTTAATAAATGAACCTCAGGGTTTATAAATGAGCAGACTGCTGTTTACTGGCGAATACATAGCAGATCCAGTGGATTGTGGGTAGTACTTTACTTTTGAATATAAGTAACACTGACAAACTACAATGCTCACTGCTTTCAGGTGACTATGTGCACTACACATCTAAAAGGCAGGCCTAACTGCATGTTACCTTTATTCATTTTTCTCTCAAAAGAACAAATCGATGTGCCCAAACTGAAATTTGACATAGATCTAGGTGATTGGCATTCATAAAAACTGGTAAAGTCCTCACTGAACCCTTACCAGTTCAGTCTCGCATTCCTGCTCTTCTAAAACTAACACAGTATGAGAGAACCAACAAGGTTTCTCAATTCAAACCTGATCCCCAGGCAAACAGCTAAATACACAGACAAAATACCTATACCATATTGGTTTTCTATATCCCATTGGGAAGATTTCCCTTAACTTTCTGTCCCATAAGACAAATAGGAAGTGAGAGGAAATCTCTCTGAATTGAAGGACTTCCTGGTTGTCACTAGGGCCACCAGAACTAGTCCCCATTAGAGGATTTCCCATCTATTGTTCTGGTGACAACCTGAAATTTGGGATTGTCTCTCACTTTTAGTTTTGGTGATAATGGTAAACAGAACAAATAGGCACAGGGAGCAATAAACATCTAACAAGTGTTCTAATCCTCCCCACTAAGTTTTGACTTTCGTTATAAGGTATATACACTGTTTGAATTAAAAAAATCTATTAAAGCGGTAGTATACTAAATTTTTTTAATTTTACCTACAGGTAAGCCTATAATAAGGCTTAACTGTAGGTACAATTAATATCTCCTAAACCTGCACGGTTTAGGAGATATTTGCCCTGCATGCAGCTGCTGACGCTAGCGGCGCATGCGCTCTGAAGGTCCGGCAGACCTTTAGAGTTCCTTGCTGGCTACTTGCCAGAAAGTGACTCCCGCGCATATGCGCAGGAGTGATGTCAACGCGGCTCCGGCCACTCACAGCGCCGAAGCCGCCGAACCCGGAAGAGACGCAGAGGGAGCATGATAGCTCCCACAGTGGTGCCTGGGCGTCCGTGTCAGGGCTTCGTTTTAAGGTAAGTATTTCATAATGAGCTAGTATGCGATGCATACTAGCTCATTATGCCC
Source organism: Pelophylax lessonae (assembly GCF_965119305.1). NCBI lineage: Eukaryota > Metazoa > Chordata > Amphibia > Anura > Ranidae > Pelophylax > Pelophylax lessonae. The sequence goes on along the minus strand of NC_138768.1, from coordinate 606,416,642 downwards.
CTTTGTCTTGTAGGGTTTGTTTTTTTTTTTTTTCCGGCAGTATACAACCGCTTTAAAGAATACCCATAATAATGTATTGAATGATAATATAATGAAAGCAGATTTTTAGTAATTTATGCCTTTTATATCTGCTTGTAGCTCAAATATTAAATAACTAATTATTTTAAAACTAAATTAAAGAGGAAGTTTTATACTTTACCACTGTATATTATAGGTATTTTTTCACTACAACTATATAATGATGTAATTATTTTGACACAATAGTACCCAGGTATATTACTATATTTTCATATAGGACAATATTTTAGAATGAGACAAAGTTGTGTTGAGCAAGCTAAATTAGAAGAGTAGGAAATAAAATGTTTAAAAAAATTTTAATGTCGAGATTAGAAACAGAAATATTTATTTAATTCAGGCATTTCAATGGGTTTAAAAACATGATCACACTCAGGTTTCAAGAATTCCCCAAAAATATGGGACAATAAATGAGAAGCTCCTACTGTGGTCCTATGTTATAACCAAGGACAAGGTAGGTCAATTTCAGCTTTTATTACTAGACGATCCAATTCTGAAAGCCATTTTACTCTCATTGTTTGAACAATGTAGAGAGCAGGCAACATAATGGAACACCATATGACAAATAAGTATAAATTTAACATACCTAAATTGCAATTATACAAAAGGAAAATTACAGTATATCATGTCATATTAGGTTGCCTAAAAAATGTATCATTTGTCACTTATAAAAGAAGTGTACCAGTTAAAGTATAACTTTTTTTGTTTTGTTTGTTTTGGATAGAGCAGTGAAAGATTAGATCAACTGTCAGGTGTTTTTTGCTACAGGTGCACACACCGCTCATGCCGACGAGGAAGGCTCCAAATAACTATGGGTGCTCACCTCGGCTCACCACTGCCAAACTTGAAAATACCAACGAAAATGGCCACACTCCAACAGATATGATGATGCTTCTTTATTAAATCAACAGACAGTCAATACAGGATACAAAAAGGTAGACGTGTTTTACACGTAAAGACTTTATGTGTGAAACGAGTCTACCTTTTTGTATCCTGTATTTACTGTCCGTTGGTTTAATAAAGAAGCATCATTATATTTGTTGGAGTGTGGAAATTTTTGTTGGTATTTTTCAGGTTTTTTTGCTGTCTGTGCCCCCCATTAGGGAGATTCACTCTCTCAATTTGTCCTGTTTACCGTTATCACCAAAAGTGAATATAGTGAAAATACCGAATTTTGGGTTGTCCCCAGAGCATGAATAGAGGGAACATTTTCCAGTGGAACACTAGTTCTTAACTTAACTTTAATCAGCATCTCAGTGACCCACTGTCAACAAAAGGTATGGGGGAATTGGAAGAGCTGGTATTTAAGGACTACTTATACAGTATCCAAAGCCATTGCAAAGACACATAACTTAGTGAAAAATACTATAAAATCTAGGCTATGGATAAGTTGAAGATTTATGGTAAGATCTGGGGCCCTGAGTATAATGTACATTTCTACCTCCATCATCCATCAAAACCCTGAAGCTTTTCTTCTTATAAATGATGCAAAATACTACTACAATAATTTGGGACTGGTATAACAGTATTCCAGGGAGAGCATACTGTATGCTGTGCTAAAGGCAGAAGACATTTCTTCTCATTTTTTGGTCCCTGATATTAATATTATATTGGCCCTTGATATTAAAGCGGAGTTCCGGCCACAAAAAAAAATTTTCAATGCAAATACCCCCGGTACAGTCAGGGCTAGTACATTCCACAATGGATAGCCTCTGATCTGTCCCAGTTCGCACTTACCTTTTAGAAGAAATACTTACCTTGAAAATTTCTTCTCCAGCACTGCCATCTCGGTTGTGGGCAGCTGAAGCCAGCACGTCCTCTTCTGCGTCCTCTTCCGTGCCCTCTTCTCCCAGAATGCGCCTGCACCGGTGCGCGTGCATCATCCCTCCAGTTGGCTAGTCACTAATTCCTGTTGTCTTTTTACCCTAAGAATTGTCTTGATTGTTGTCGGTCCTGATGAAGCTTGCCACGAAACGCGTTGACCGTTAATCAAACAGACTTCACAAAGTCAAGTATTGGTTGACTATCAATCAGATCAATTTCTGAACAACTACATACCTCCATATTCCTACAATATTATGATATGTGGCTTTTTCTCGCTTTGTTCTTTTTTATGATATGATATAAAAACTCTTTCTACTAAGTGTGGAGGCTGTATAAAATGTTTGTAATAAAAAATATTTTCTTTTAACAATTATGCATACTGAGTCTATCTTATGATGTGCCTCTGAAAGTCCAGCGTTTTTTATGTTTGGTTGGTTTCCAGCAAACATTTCTCCTTTTCTATATATATTTGGATTATGGCACCAGGCTGGTAGCTCACCTTGGTCTAATATTAAATGGGGTGGACAGAATCCATATTTGGTAGGACACTGCAAGTGCACAAGGTCCTTGTTTGCTAGGATACTTATAGCATACAGTGTTCTTGGTTTCTAGGACAAGGACAGTTGCCAGGATGTAGGCAGCTATGCAGCACAATGTTGATGGTTGGTATGGTGCAGGAGGCCTTATGTAGTCCCTGGCACAACAGGATTCTGACGGGGTGATGAAGGGACAGTACATAAACCAAACAGGCTCTATTACATTGCCCATTGTTGTTAATCTAACACCGGGACCTAGCTAACATGAGGAGTGATGTTTGTCTATGGCTAGCTTTGTCTGTTTAGTCTTATTTCTAATCCACCCCCTTCTGCAATATGCTATATATGGTTGGGAAAATTATAACACTACCATAAAAAACTGTTTCATGTTATTCAGAACTCTGATGTTTAAATATTTTATTCCTGCGCATTATAATTCCTATTTCTGGGGCATGACATATTGCTCATTCAATCTGTAGAAGTAAATTCAGTCAGTGCTCTATACACACCTGAATGTTAGATTGGGTTCTGTAAAATAAAATAAATTTCCCTACTGCTTTAGAATTTCACATTTGTTTTCATATTCTGATAAGAAAAAGGGAGTCTTCTACAATATATATACGGGGAGGAATGGTCATTAATAAAGACAGACTGACAAAATGCCCTTCACTGTCTGTTCAACACTATTTAGCACATTTTCAGTGATAAACAAAATGAAATATTCTTAAATGTTTACATCATGCATCTCCAATATATTGTATACGGTGATGGCCAGTAAAAAACCCACAAAGATTTGTACATCAAAAAGTTATTTCAGCTTATGTATTACAGACCCTGTTAGTAGTTAGTGTTTTTTTTGCACTGGTTCACAAGCTGAGCATTGACTTTAGCCTTCCTGTAGAGTGCAAAACCTCTGATTTTACATAGGAAATGGGTATTTCTAATATCTCCAGAAGAGAAACAAGTAGTAAGTTACATTTAAATTTGCTGAAGCCCTTGTAATTCATGTTGATGGCCTCATTTTCTTTTTTGCCTCCCCCACTCCTGCACAAATACTTGGACCACTCGCAATAAAGTGTCCCAAGTTTCATTGCACCAGGGACTGCTTTGCCCATTCTCCCCCACGATGAACTGGCATATTATCCCAATAGGTGTATATTTATTGATTTGCGCAAAAGTTATTGCGTCTACACACTAGGTGAAAGATTTATGTCAATTTTGTTTATTTAATTTTTATTACCAGTAATGGCGGCGATCAGTGACACTTTAGGGGGGACCAGTGACATTACTACAGTAATCAGTGCTAAAAATATGCACTATCACTGTACTAATGACACTGACAGGGAAGGGATTAACACCAGGGGCGATCAAAGGGTTAAATGTGTCCCTAGGTGGTGAATGAACACAGAGACGTGTGTTCCTAAATAAGAGGAACGCAGGATCCCTGTGTTCATTACTGACAGAACAGCGGTCTGCCGTGTTTACAGACTGCCATTCTGTCTGCACGGAGAGCGATTGCAGGTGCCCGACAGAAATCGCGGCCGCTGGACCCGCTGATTGGCTCCCCCTGTGGCCAAGCGGTGCACGCACGCGCCCATCAGTGGTCAGAGCCGACCAGTACGGCGGCTGATCGGCAAGAGGTTAATGTGGGCATGTTGGTTATCAGTTTACAGTACATATAATTACCTTTTCTTTGTTCCCTTAAAATTCTGTTCAGCCACTGGAATAAAAAAAATATCTGGTACTTCCATGCCCGGAGTGGCCATAGAGCACACTGGGCATTTGCCTGTGGGCCGGGGTCACATGTCCTAACAAGAGTGGCCTGTTGATGACTGGGCCACACAGCAGGATGTAAGGGGCAACTGTGGTCCGGACAAGGCTAACCCAGACCACACCTCCCACTATGCGGCCATGCCCAAAGCCAGCACCAGGTGCAGACAGAAGGCAGAAGAGATGGCTCCAGTGACACGCAAGAAGCATTGCCTGCAGGGGACACACACCTCCCAGGCCGGCCACTGGGGTAGAGGAACTTGACTGGCCTGCACAACCCATTAAAACATATCTGGGATGAATTAGAGCAGAGACTGTGAGCCAGGCCTTCTTTCCAACATCAGTGCCAAATGCGTTTCTGGAAGAATGGTCAAACATTCCCATAGACACACTCCTAAACCTTGTGGACAGCCTTCCCAGAAGAGTTGAAGCATGTGCGTGTAAATGCAGGCGTCTCAATACTTTTGGTAATATAGTGTATATTTTGAATATCAAAGGAGAGGTAAAAATTTCCAGTTATGGGCAATTTAGAAAAAAATTGTTTATTTCTTTGTCGCTGTATAAGAAAAATTATATTGCAAGCGCCATTGCAGTAGTTACCCCATAGGGGACTAAGGTTGACCACTCACATCATTCTTTCTTTATTCCTGTGAATTATTGCAGCATTTCTAGTAGCATTTGGATGGTGTACAAAACCAGATACCTAGAGTAATCCTAGTCACAGATCATTTCTAACATTGTGGATAATCTCTGCCACATGTTTTTCTGTGCACAACATTAAAAAAAAAAAAAAGATTTGAACAATCAGAAATGAATATTCTGGGGCTCAGCAATTTGTCAAGAATACTACTAGATCTGCCTATTTATTGCTACAAAAATGTGAATGGTTGCAGGGTAGAACGCCAAGTAACAGAGCTATTGTACAGAGCTATTACTCACTAATGGCACTTTTCCACTGCAAGTACCGGCTCGGCTCTACTCGGCCCTGCTTGGCCTGGTTTGCTTTTCCACTGCTGGTACCGCATGGTACGGTGTTGGAACGGTTCGGTACAGGTTGGTATGGTTTGCTTTTCCACTAAAGTAGTACTAAAGTTAAGTGGGTGGGATAACAACGATTCTCTGACCAGTCAGTGGCTACTAGTGACTGCATGCAAAGGATTATGGGATATGGTACCTCTTGGAACCACAATCGAGGTGGTACTGTTTTAGAGAGCCCTACCGTTCGGTTCCATGCAGTGGAAAAGCGCCCCTGTACCGCTACCGTACCAACCGTTCCTACACTGTACCATGCGGTACCAGCAGTGGAAAAGCACAAAAGCGAGTCGAACCGTTCGGTTCCATGCAGTGGAAAAGCGCGGCCGTACCGCTACCGTACCAACCGTTCCTACACTGTACCATGCGGTACCAGCAGTGGAAAAGCACAAAAGCGAGTCGAACCGTTCGGTTCCATGCAGTGGAAAAGCGCCATAAGTGCAGGGAAAAAACCCATTCAAGATACAGGCAAAGGTAGGCAAAAGAACAAATATTTGTGACACTTCTATGAAATGAATACTATTCATTCATACTTAAAAAAAATAAATAAATTAAAAACATTCTTTTACAAGTATATAGGATCCATTAACAAAAAACCCCCAAGTAAAATATTTTCTTTTATAGCAAAGTGTAACCACATATCTGACAAGAAGGTATAAACATGATAAAACCCTACAATGAACCTTGAATCCATAAAAATATTTGGACTTCTTGTGCTACAATGCAGGTAGGTTTCCTGCTGCCTATAAAATATATAGTCTGGGAGAAGTTGTCCATACGTTCTTGATGCGGAGCCAAATGAATCTTCAAAGCGATTGTAAATGATTCGCTCACACTTGCTCAAAGGAATAAAAATATTTGAAAGGAGTGCAAAGCATCTCTCCCCCCACATCTCTTTGTGAGAAGCACCAGCATAAACACATCCCCGCACAGACATCTGATAGACAGCCTGTTTAGGTGAAAAAACTGGGAATTCTGGGATGTTGTCAACCAAATCAACTATGTTACTATTTTCTAAAGCATATAAGTATTGCCCATAGGAGCTTATATGTGCTTGCATTAGATAAAATTTACTAGGTTGTTAAAGTGTATGTAAACTCTGACTCTATTTGCTCCCTTTTTATCTGTTAAATATGCAATTGAAAGCATTTTATTATACCTGTTTGACAAGTGCAAAAAAAAAGCTGTTTATCCAGACATAAATTTTGTGAGACTTCCTGTGCTTTCTGCCCTGGACAGTTAGCAATGTTCCCTGAAATTTCAGTGGACTACAAAACATATCCCCCGATATGGAGAAGAGAGGTACTGTAGGTGTTATGCGGTCCTAGCAAAGTGTTATGTAGTCTTAACACATTTCCTAAAACAGGAAATTTGTTAATGGCAGGATTACCAGGTTAAAATAAGGTAAAAAAAAAAAACAAAACATTTTGTTCTTGAGTTTAGATAAGTTTTAAGAACTTTACCACTGATTTATTGCTAAGTCCCCTTTCACACTAAGGCGACCTGTGAGGCGACCTGCTCACCTCACAGGTCGCCGTAGGTCGCCTTCCATAGGTAAGCTGCGGACCCGTTCTAATAGGAGCGACACAAGTCGCTCCGACTAAGAAAGAGGGTCCGGAGCTTCTTTGGGGCGACCTGGAGCGACCGTCATAGACTTCAATGTTATGAAGTCCGTGCCGGCTGCTCCGAGGTCGCGGCGTGCTGCTCGCACCGCGACCTCGGAGGTCACCCCCCCAAGTTGGATCGCCCCTGTGTGAACGGGGCCTAACAGTTTGCAAAACTTTTCTTTTTTCTCTCCTGTTTAGAGACTGCAATACTTGTAAATAGTAATGTACAGTAAAGTCCAAGCAGCCAAAGAGAATGCTTTTACTTTCCTAGAATAATATTATTATATTATTTTATAGGATTTATATAGTGCAAACAGTTTACGCAGCTCTTTACAACTTGAGGGTAGACAGTACAAATACAATACACTTTAATACAGTAGGAATCAGAGGGCCCTGCTCATTAGAGCTTACAATCTAAGAGTATGAGCTTTTGCTGAAATACAAATAAAATGGATGCATTATTTACCATCATATCTTACACCATCTGCTGATTTTAAGCACACATTGCAGTTATTTCACATTGTATGCTTTTAAGGGGTAGAAGTCTTGACTTGCTCCAAATTCTAATGCTCCACCATGTAATATTTTAAATTTATCACTTTACCCAGGGGTGTAACTAGAGGAGAATAGCAGGGGCAGCTGTCCAAAACACAGGGGGCTCAAGCAACAGTATAATGTTAAAGAAAAAATCTCAAATATTTTAAGGTCTCTGAATGAGTTTGACAAATATAATAACTTTTAAAATTGTCCTATGAAGGAGCAGGCAAAGGGAAAAAGAAATGATACAAATCGACACAAAATAGCAAAAAATTACCTATTTGAGTGTGTGTGAGAATGGGTAAATTTTTAACAGCTTTTTGCTCAGTGTGCAAAAAGTGATGACATGCCAAATATGTTTTACTGTACTATATTTATGTCCTGGTAAGCCAGTGAGCCAGTCACAATGTCAGTGTAAGCAATTATAATGCCCGCCTATAGATAAACATCTAAAAAAACAAAAAACAAAGAGAGGAATGCAGAGCAGTTGCAAGTAACCCCTTATAGCAATGCGTTATATGTTATTACGTTTTCGTGCTTTTCAAAAATTCCAAACTGTAGATTTTACAAAATGATAGCAGTAAGTTATTAAAGTAATACATTTTATTCAAATAAAAAAAAAATTCAAATTAAATGATAAAAAAAGTTATGTTATGTTAAAGTGCACTTTAGATTACCCCCTGTGTATTTTTTACACCCTCACTGGTATTACTGGGTATTTTATCACCGTTACGTGATAGTTTATATTTTTGGGGTTGTATTTGAGATGTGCAAAGAGAGGTCACACAAACACATGTAGGTATAACATGCGCACGCCGTCAGCCCAGAAGTCAGCCTGGAACGCAAACCGCTCTCCACACTACAGACACTTTACAAGCGGGCGGGAGATAGCGTGTCCTATCCTTGTTTGCCTTTTAACTAAAATAAAGCATTTTTATTGGTACTGCACCATCCGGAGCCTTCTTTTCTTCTTCCCTAATCCGATCTGGAGGACCTTGAGGACCCTATTCATATAGCGTGGGGGATTCCGGTCTAGGGGGGATCTGAGCCCAGCAGTCACCATTATCCTGACCTGGAGGGTCACAAAGCGTTATTGGTCTCTTTGTCATAAGGCAGTTGAGACCCACCATATCTATCTTTCCTTGAAGTCACCTTTATATTTGGATTTCCTGGACCATTGGAGGATCCAGCACCAAGCACTTGCACTTTTCCCTGGCACTTTTTGGACTATATATCACTGAGTCACCTATGAACTATTTTGGACTTCATTTGGCACAATTTCACAACTTTACTACCTATATTGTTACTTATCCATATTTATTTTTTCACTGTGCATAATTTATAAGGGTATTTACTTGGCACAATTTCACAACTTTACTACCTATAATGTTACTTATCCATATTTATTTTCCCACCGTGCATCATTTATAAGGGTATAGATTTCAGATATTTATGATATTAGTCTTTTTAATTGTATTTTTATTCCTACTGCTCCTGTTCATGCTAGCAAGTGCTATATTATCCCATCCTATTTGGGGTTTTTTACTCAACCATTTTCTATCTATAGCAGCTGCTTTTACATTCATTCTATTTATTTATTAATTCGTCAATAACATTTAGTGTGTCCCACTTGTTTAATTAAGCACTCCTAGGCGCGAGGAATATATTCGTTCGAATATATATTTATTTATATTAGGTATAACATTAAATTAAGTCATGACAGATACAGAGAACAACTGTAATAATGTTAGAAATTGTAACAGGAATACTAAAGTACTAGTGTTACTAAGCCCACAACAGTAAAATCAGTCTGTATATGCAGTAAATCATGCTTGTGATACTCACTGTGGAACCTAAGGGGTTAATCCTCCGCATTGTGTTAAAAAGGCTGTTTGATCCTGTATGCACGTATCCTCCTCTTCTTCCACTGACTCCAGAACATTCCTGGAGAAGACATGCTCAGTTTGGTGTGTTGCTAGATAGTTTTTTTTTTCTTCTTGGGAGGGTGCATGTGATCAGCACAGGGCTAATCAGCACTGCACAGACAGAGGGACAGGGGCCCTGGATCCTGATAGGATAGCTCAGTGCAGTATGAAAACTCCTCCTACAAGCTTTACTAGGAACTGATAGAAGTCACAACACTGCTATATACTGCTGATGAGAAAGGGCATTTAGCAGTTCATATTTACTAAAACAATTGCATTTCCATGTTCTGTGTACTGTGGGAGACCAGATTTAGTGAATGCACGGTCCTGGGTTTATTAACACTTTTTTAACCAAAGATGCCTTTTCTACCACAGGTTCCTCCATCTTATATGGCGTGGCATAGATAATCGCAATCAGACGCATGCATTAAAGCAGCTCTGAGACTATATATTTTATTCCAAAATACAGGACTTGTATGTAAGGAAATGACCAATGCTCCCCCCTTGCGGTCAACATGATCACTTGAGTTCCAGAAGCTTTTACCCCCTTCATGACCAGGCCTTTTTTGCTATTCGGCACTGTGCTACTTTATTTATTTTTATCTGTTACAGGTACTTATATATGCACTCAAGGAGCTTACAATTTAAGGTCCCTAACTTACATTATTACATACACATAGTAGGGCCAATTTAGACAAGAGCCAACTAACCTACCAGCATGTCATTTGAGCGTAGGAGGAAACTCACGCAGGCACAGGGAGAACATGCAAACTTCATGCAGGTAGCGTCATGGTTGGGATTTAACTGGTAATTGCGCAGTCATGTAACACTGTATCCAAATGAAATTTATATAAAGAGAGCTTACTTTTGGTGGTATTTCATGAATATGTTTTTTTTTTTTTTTTGCGATTTAAAATTAAAAAGACTGAAAATTTTAAACAGAAAAAATATATATATTTTTACTTTCTGCTATAAATCATATCCAATTTAAAAAAAAAAATTTTGGCCAAAATGAATTCTGCTACATTTTTGATAATAAAAAACAAAAAAAAAAAAACAATATGTGTATATTGATCGGTTTGGGTAAAAGTTCTAGCACCTACAAACTATGGTATATGTACTGGAATTTTTTTTTTTTTTATCCAACAAATGGGGGACAAATAGTGATTAATAATGGGACTGTGAGAGCCGGTTCACACTGCCGCAACCATAAGTCGCCCCATTTTTACCGCGACTTTACCGTGATTTTGCCGCGATTTTACCGCGACTTTACCGCGACTTCAGCGCGACTTGCGGCTTATATGACAGATGACTTTGTGTTTGGCCGATCAGAATATGATGTGTTGTGACCTAATTCCCCTTTTCTGTTTTTTTTTACTTATTTCCTCATTGCCCACCAGTGCCACGTATCAGTGTCCACCAGTGCCACTGCCCACCAGTGCCACCTATGTGTCCACCAGTGCCACTGCCCACCAGTGCCACGAATCAGTGTCCACCAGTGCCACGTATCAGTGCCACGAATCAGTGTCCACCAGTGCCACGTGTCAGTGCCACGAATCAGTGTCCACCAGTGCCACGTATCAGTGCCACGTATCAGTGTCCACCAGTGCCACGAATCAGTGTCCACCAGTGCCACGTATCAGTGCCACGTATCAGTGCCACGAATCAGTGTCCACAAGTGTAACGTATCAGTACCACGAATCAGTGTCCACCAGTGCCACAAATCAGTGTCCACCAGTGCCACGTATCAGTGCCACATATCAGTGCCACAAATCAGTGTCCACCAGTGCCACGTATCAGTGCCACGAATCAGTGTCCACCAGTGCCACGTATCAGTGCCACGAATCAGTGTCCACCAGTGCCACGTATCAGTGCCACGAATCAGTGTCCACCAGTGCCATGTATCAGTGCCATGAATCAGTGTCCACCAGTGCCACTTATCTGTGTCCACCAGTGCCACTCACACAGACCAAGCAGAGATAATGGAATATATACATATACCATTACATATATTTTATATATATATATATATATATATATATATATATATATATATATATATATATATATATATATACACCAAATAGGCATGGCTGCAATGTGGGGAATACCTGGCTAATCTCTTTCTTCTTCCAGGAAAGTCTGATAACAAGTCGCTTCAATTAAGATAAGGAGGCGACTCCCATTGAAGTATATGGGACAAGTCGGATCACAGGTCGCCTCAAAGTAGTACAGGACCCTTTTCTGAAGTCGGAGCGACTTCAGTAGTGCCAATTAAGACGGCACTGATTGATTAACATTGCTTTTGTTATGTCAAGCGACCTGGGGCAACACAAGTCGCCTCACAAGTCGCGCTAGTGTGAATGGGCTCTGATAGTGCAGCCGTCAACCTGACACCAACTGACGCTGGGGGGAACTAACTGCCACTGACATCACCACTGACATTATTATAGTGATCAATGATAATACAATACACGGTCACTGTACTGGCTGGGAAGGGGTTAACATGTAGGGTGATCAAGGTGTTAAAAGTTTGCCTAACTATATGTAATGTGTGTAAAGTGCTGCTTTTTACTAAAGATCTCTCAGTTTCTCATCCAACTGACAGGTCACTCCGGTGTTTACCAACACAGAGCTCTGGACTGTGATTGCAGCTGATCAGCAGGTCCCAGCCATGAATCATTGGCTGAGAGTTGCTGACAAGCTCGCAGCGGAAGCTGGGTGGGGGGCACATGTACATCGCTTTACCTACAGCCGCCACTCGCCCGCAGTACATTGGGAGCAGACGGTCTGCAAGTGGTTAAGGACCTAGTCAGTTTGTCATGTTCCTTTGGTATGAAGTCAGCTAAGGTAACGAGCCAACTTTTACCACTTAAGGACCGGAAGGTTTTACCCCTTAACGACCAGACCATATTTTGCGGTATGGCACTGCATTATTTTAACTGACAATTGCGCGGTTGTGTGGCGCTGTACCCAAATAAAATTGATATCCCTTTTCCCCCACAAATAGAACTTTCTTTTGGTGGTATTTGAGCACCTCTGCGATTTTTATTGTTTGCACTATAAATAAAAAAGACTGACAATTCTGAAAAAAAAACAAAAAACAATATTTTTTTTACTTTCTGCTATAAAACATTCCCAATAAAACAAATTAAAAAGTCAAATTTTTTCATCATTTTAGGTCAATATGCAATATGCCACATATTTTTGGTAAAAAAAAAATCCCAATAAGTGTATATGGATTGGTTTGCGAAAAAGTTATTGCGTCTACAAACTAGGGGATAGATTTATGTCATTTTTATTTAGGTTATTTTTTTTTACTAGTAATGGTGGCGATTTGCGATTTTCTGCGGGACTGCGACATTGCGTCGGACAGATCGGACCCCTCACTGACATTTTTGACACTTTTGGGGGGAGCAGTGACATTACTACAGTAATCAGTGCTAAAAATATGCACTGTTACTGTACTGACACTGGCAGGGAAGGGGTTAACACCAAGGGTGATCAAAGGATTAAATGTGTGCCCAGGGGGTGCTTTCTGTGTGGGGGATCGGCTCACTGGATGAACACAGAGACCTGTGTTCTTAAATAGTAGGAACACTGGATACCTGTGTTAATCACTGACAGAACAGCGGTGTTTACAACGGCAGACCGCTGTTCTGTCTCCACAGGGAGTGATCGCGGGTGCCCGGTGGACATCGCGGCCACCAGACCTCTGAATGGCTTCCCCTCTAGCAAATCAGTGCCCACACTAACTGCTACACGAAGCGACGTACATGTACGTCGTTTCGCGTAACAGAGCCGACCTGCCGCTGTATAACTACGGCGACTGGTCAGGAAGTGGTTAATAAGGAAATATGAAATTTCCCCATCACTGGGTCATCTTTATAACACCCATTTACCTGCAGTACACAGTGAGTCCATCGTTGTCCCACTCTGATCTGCTGTCCAGGTGACATAGCCCAGGTTCTGCGCCACCATCCAGGTTCTCTCCAGCTGGCTGCCTCTTTCAGGTTCTGACAGGCAGCTGCCAATGACACCTTATTTCATCATGTATTACCTTGTTTATCACTCCCAAGGCAAAACAAGCAGCTACTGTAAGAGTAAAGTTTTTTTTTTTGTCCCCAGAGTTTAGCTTTAACAGTGACCCAGAGACAAGAGTAGGTGTCTATCAGCGTTGTATTGCTACATTGTCCCTCTTTTCCTGTCTTGGTAACAAATGTTCTGAAAAATTGAGGGCTGGTTCACATCTGAATCACAAAGGAACGAAGTCCCTTTTCCTGCGTGTTCCTGGGTGGTGCGATTTTGCAGACCGTTCATTTGAATGGTTTGTGAATCGCACCGGACTGCACATAAGTTAGGTTTTGGTCAATTACACTCTTTCCGGGTTTGCAGAATACAAAGCTGAAGTGTACTTTACAGGCAATAAACCAGGCAGCCAGCAATCATTTAGATTTCAATTTATTAATGAAAGATCATTTTAGTTGCTTTTCTTTTTTGGACATATGTTTGTGTCAAATTTTTATTATAAAACATTTTTTTATTATTTCCTTTAATTTCACAAATAGAGACGCCTTAGAACCTTACTGGCATTACACACCAAAGGACTGTGTTTATTCTCCACAAAAACTTTGCACAGCCAGGTACATTGCTAAATTGCAACCATAAAATTAGTGTTAATAATTTGCAACTTTTTTAGATGCTCTAATGCCACTTTTCTCCAGAAGTTTTATGATAATGAAAGGTTTTCCAATAGAAGGAATGCAGGACTTTATACAACTATGAACAATTAACAGTGAAAACTTTTGAAATTACTAACCCCACCCCACCACAAACACACTCATGACTAATGCCTCGTACACACGTACCGATCGTCGGCCGAACGATCGGCCGTCTTTTGTCCAGGGCTGTCGTGTCTGTTGAAAACTGCAAAAGACTGCACACGAATTTTGTCGGCCAACAACAGCCGACTGCAGAAGTGATGTCATGTGATGGTTAACTTTCCTTGTCTTTTTTCTTTTCTGAGCCCAGTCTTGCAAATCTGCTGTCTGTCGGCCGAAATCTGTACTGACTGGCGAACAATCGGCTGTTCTGGTGTTGGCCAACAAAAATTTTAATGCTTGCACGACAGATTCTGTTCGGCCGAAAATGCGCTGTCGGCTGTCGGAAGCATCATACTAACAAGCCTACAATCGGCCGAATATTTACGGCCTACAATCGGTGCGTGTGTACGGGGCATAAAGCATGTCTGGATGGAGGAAGCCATCAAAGAAATAAAAGATTAATGACTGTTGCCTAAATTTGTTTCATTCACTTTTAAAATGGACTTTCAGGGAGACTAAAAAAAATTTAAATATAGGTGCTGAAGTATTACGTTACAATGTGACTGTGCTTTTCATAATTCACTTGCCACAATTTCCTGGAAGTCAGTCTGTTCCCTGCTGGAAGTTCCACATAATGTTTTATGCAACTGATTAAAAATGCCAGTAGGTGCTTTACTTGTACAATTAAATTGTGGACAGCTGGGATTTTTAGGCAATATAATTTTAGACAGACTACTTCACTGATCGCAGCATTGGCCAATGGGGTTGATGTACTAAAGGAATGTGGACCTTTCACTTTGTTAATCTGGCCATACATTATATAATTTTCTTGTTCAATTTCCTTTAGATTTACATTCAACTATGTAATACAAGGGCCTGCCTGATTGCTTACAACATTGAAAGCATTTAGGTGTGACCTCAAATTATATGGTTTTGGTAAATCTAAAGGAAAGTTGTAGAAGAAAATTATATAATGTATGGCCAGCCTAAGGGAAGTTGCACTTTGCAAGAGAATTTTCCCCAGAGTTTGGTGAATGCGATGAAGCTCTGCTGACTTCCAATATCCAATCATAGGCAAGAAAAAGTTTTTTTGTAAGTTTTTTTACATGCACTAGATTGGATATATTTTGCAAAGTTTATTTTCACCACATTCAATAAGTTAATGGAAAATTATCTTGCAAAATGAACAGCCTATTTGCTTGTAGTAAATCAACCCCAATGTTCTATTGACACCTACAACTCTGCTAATTACAACAAAGACGTGGTGGGAGATTTATCCCTATACCTGGGAATTTGTAGAACCCTATGAGCCTGAGATTCAGGGCCAATGAAGTTCACATCAAATAGTAGTATTTATAGGGGGGTGTTAAATTATAGCTATATGGTCTCCAAAACAAAACACACTGAACATCAATTACAGTACTGCCAATTGTGACAATATGTGGGTAACAAACTGGCAGCGGTTGAAATATGTGGCCAAAAAATAAACAATTGTGACAATGGGCAATTAATGAGCAATCGTGACAATACTTGGCAACAAACAGACAATGGTGGAAATACATAGGCAATAAAATGCAACGGCAATCTTTATAGTGCAGTCAGCCTCCCCTTACCCACTTTAAAAAGTTAGTTCAGGTATTCCACCTCCAGGATATAGACTCCTCCTCCTGTCCTCTTGTGTTCTTTCAGTGATCAGAAGAAGGTGCTAGTGGAGGAGAGACCACAAGCCACACTTCCTCTCCACTTTCTCTAATCTCATAGTGTCAGTTTTTTGTAATTGCCCCGGTGCGACTGCAAGTATTAATACTTACAAAAGTAACAACGGGCAATGTGGAGATCCAGTAATCACATTGATTAGACACTCTACACTAGTGCCAGAGAATTCCTGCATACAGTATACCAAGCATATGGTGGGGTTTTTTTCAAGTTTGACTGCAAAAGTTGAAAAGCACTTTAAAGCGGAGTTCCGGGCAAAAAAAAACATTTTACCTAAAAATACCCCCGGGACAGTCAGGGCTAGTGCATTTAAGCAACGATAGCCTCTGAACTGTCCCCTGTTTCACTTACCTTTTAGAAGAAATACTTACCTTGAAAATGTCTTGCCATCTCAGGTGTGGGCAGCTGAAGCCGGAGCGTCCTCTTCTGTGACGTCGGAGTCCCAGAATTCCCTGCCCGCCACTTCCTGTGCAGGCGCGTTATCCCTGCACAGCTTCTGGGCATGCCCAGAATCTGTTCAGCAGGGAATGACGCACCTGAATCGGAAGTGACGAGCAGGGCCGATGCAGGCGCATTGACTCCTGGGATCGATGACGCTCATCTCCCAGGAGTCAATGCAAGGAGGAAGTAATGGCGTGAGCCACGGACGCAGAGGGAGGAAGAGGAAGTAAGGTAAGTATATTTTCATTAAAAACAAGGTAAGTGAAAAAAAAAATTGAATTATCCAATTCTTTTTCAGGTTTGTGTAAGCTAGCGGACGGTGAAACTTTTTTTTTTTTTTCTTAGGGTGGAACTCCGCTTTAAGGCGAGCCCTTAACCACTCTGCAACCGCTCACAGTAATACTACTGCGGCAGAGTGGCTCGTTCCCGTCCAGCCACGTAGTATTAACGTGACTGGACTCCTCCCCTTCTGGGCGGCGCTTGCGCGCCGCCGGAGGCTCGCTCCCGCTGTTTTCATTCACAGCGGGAGTCGGGCCAGGGGAGGAGCAGCGGCGATCGCCGCTGCTCTTACCCGATCGTCGGGGATCGAGTCTGGAGATCCGCCCGCTGTGTGTAAACACAGCGGACGGATCTCCATAGTGACAGGGAGTGACAGATCGGACTGTTCAGCATAGCTGGACATCCGATCTGTCCATGAATCACATAGTCACCTCCCCCCCTACACGTCAGTAAGCACCAGGCATACATTAACCCCTCCCTCTCCAATAAAATTAACCCCTTCCCTGCCAGTGTCATTTTTACAGTAACAGTGCATATATATAGCACTGATTACTGCAGTAATGTCACTGGTACCCCCAAAAGTGTCAAAAATGTCAGTCAGGGGTCCGGTCTGTCCGCCGCAATGTCGCACTCCCGCAAAAAAAAAATCGCAGATCGCCGCCATTACGCGTTAAAAAAAAAACACCAAAAATGACAGAAATCTTTCCCTTTGTTAGTAAACGCAATAACTTTTGCGCAAACCAATCAAAATACGCTTATTGCGATTTTTTTTACCAAACATATGTAGCATAAAACAAATTGGCCAAAAACTTTTAAAAAAATTGTTTTTTACATCTTTTTTGGGGGGAATTTCATATAAAAAAATGTGAAAAATATTGTTATTTTTTCAAAATAAACGCTCTTTTTTTGTTTATAGCGCAAAAAGTAAAAATCGCACAGGTGATCAAATACCACCAAAAGAAAGCTCTGTTTGTGGGAAAAAAAGGACGTAAATTTCGTTTGGGTACGGCGTCGCACGACCGCGCAATTGTCAGTTGAAGTCGCACAGCGCCGAATCGCAAAAAGTGGCCTGGACGGAAGACAGCAAAATCCTCCGGTTGTAAAGTGGTTAAAAAGATCAAGCTTTGTAAAACTACTCTATACACAAAGTCATAAGGATTTGTGTGAACTGCCAACATTTCCTTCGCAGGGTTCAATGGTTAGCAGATCTCAGGCAAACAGTTAAATACATGGCTCCAATACATACTCAGAAAATCTCCACAGTCCTCTCATTTATATCACTAACAGGGATTGAAATTGCGTAGAGCAGTTTCTCTTCTTGAGAAACCCTTTGGGAATACTTTTCTAATGTACAACTCATGATACATTCCTGGGATCAATGAGCTGTAGATATAACAATAAAATGAATACGATAACTCTGCATTGGTCTCCCTGCCGGGAGAAGACAATTGCTGATCCCCTGTAAACACTGTCAGTGTTAATGGGGAAATCCTGCAAATTTCTGTTCTGCAAACCGTGGTTGCAGAAAAGAAATTTGCACCATGTATAGCCAAGCCTTATGGGCCATACATACTATAAGATTTTCTGAAGACTTTTTTCCTTTAGACTTACCAAAACCATATAATATGAGGTCAAACCTAAACACTTTCAATTTGTATGCAATCTGGCAGGCCCTTGCACTACATAGAAAAGGTAAATCTGAAGGAAATCTAACCACAAAAGTTGGATAGTGTGTATCCAGCTTTAGTGATCAGTGTTAGTCCAAAAACTGAATAGTAAAGTAGAAACTGAGGGCAGGAATCAAAATTGAGGATTGAAGCAAAGGTAAGAGCAAGCAATGTTCGCTCAGAGTCATTTAAGGAAAGGTTAGCAATGAAGAAGCCAGAAAAACTGCACAGGAGAAAGTTCATCCTACAGCCAAACTGTACTCTAAAATGGGTAAGCTGCAGCAGTAGTGCTACCCTTTGTAAGCAGGAATCCAATGACAGGTGTTAATGCTTGCAACACATATAAGATAGGAAAGTATGCAGACACCACAGGGTCATACAGATGGTGAGAGGGTGTGGAAGTAGCGGAGGAGGATTATTTTACATTTTACACAGAAAACAAACTATGTACTATGAAATGCTTAGTTTGTATCAAAGCAGTGGAGCCTGTGTAATATGTCTGACAATACTTAGCAATTCATCTGTCGTTATTCACCGTTCAATGCACAAGTCAAATTTGCTATTATGTAGGAAAGACATATCGAAGTTGGTGTGAAGCTCAGTTCCGGTAGGAACATGAACAAAGCAAAATGTCTTCACAGGCTCATAAAACCTATGCCACCCGTGACCCTGCGCTTACATCATTTGTCAGCGGAATCAGCTGTCTGCTCTAGTGGCTCCTGGCAGCGATTGTCTTGGATTATTAAAGAAACAATCTTGAACTCTAGTAGGACAGGTGAACAGATACTAAAATGACTTGTGCAGAACAATATCCATAGAGACGAGCAGTCTTGTAAAATTCCTGTGAAGCAAAGCAATAAATACTTTAGAAAGAAATACAGTCTGTTCCTATCGGAGGAATGCAAAATATGACAAGGCCCGAGGAAAGGCCTAAATTGTCTGGAAAGCTTTCAGCTAAAAACATTGCACAGCTATAAAAAGTATCATCTTCAGTGAACCATTTGTCGTTTCCTTTAATAAAACATATTTTTACTGTGACATATAAAGGCATCCTTTACAGGCTTTATGGTACTTTCTATTGTAAGCTCTGCCTCACACATACCATCTTATAGGGCTGTCCATGAGATCTCAAACTGTTTGAATTTAGAGGAAATAGAGGTAGTAATTTGTTAAAGGGAGTCAATAGACCTGGTGGGTCATCCCAGACATCTAGGCACCAGAATATTCCTTATCACAGTCTTGTTAATTCATTTTCCATTTTCAGAAAAAGAAATATATGCAGCTATTAAACAGAAGATTTGTTTACGTAATACTACGGTTTCCTTCTCCAGGGTGAAAAACTAGCTTGGTATCACTTTGCCTTCACATAAATGTAAGAGTTTTCTTTTCAACATATAATTAAAGTTCATGTGTCTTGGTCAATAGTAGTCATTCTTCTCTTTCTGTGTTATTGTGCAAAAAAGCCATATACTTAATTGATGTCTTGAAAGAAAGTATTTTCAGGTTAGCAGTAATAAATGCTCTTTACACAGCTAGGGAAAGACTGATTTTTTTTGGCATACTGCTTTATGGAAAGTTTCATAGGGAACTCACAGAACTGTCCATTTTGTCCCCAATCACAGTGGTGCAGCTTTGAAATCAAGCTACTTCAGTGCGATTTCAAAGCCACACATCACTGCGATTTACACTGACAATTTCATTGCGGCTTGCGACTTCATACAACACAAGTCTATGCAAGTCACAACGAAATAGGTAAAAAGTAGAGCAGGATCCTTTTTCACAATCACTGCGACATGAGTCACAATACTAAGAACAGTTCCCATTGCCAGCAATGGGGTGCAACTTGTCATGCAATTTGGAACTGTTACACCAGTGTGAACGGGGCTAACGCTACACTACTCTATTTATTCTAGATGAGCCCATCACTTCTTGTGTCATGACCATTGTCAATGGGCCAACTGCATTGCCACACCTCTTGAAATAGTAGGCATCCATATTGGGGTCTGGGCTCACTACAGAAAGGCTCAAATGGGCAGATGTGGAATTGGGGGGTTACCTCTATCATGCTCTTTTGACTGTCTGCACTCAACTGCTTCAGAAGAGGCTTAGAACCCCTATCCAGCGGTATGAAAAACTTCCACTACAGCTCTCAGGCCGGGTTCGTACTAGCTGCCGCCGCGGCTCGCAGCAGAGTGTCTGGTGCGTCCCTGTTCTCTGATTCAAGTGCGAATCAGGTCAGAATTTTTGCCTAAATTCGAACTTTAAATAGACCAGAAGATGTACAGGACTCTTCCAATGCAGGCCGCGGCCACCCCAGAGGTGTGTGAACCATCTCCATTGAGAGCCAGTCACACTCTCCTATCATGCAAATTGAATGCAGGGAAACCCTCGTCCAATTCACATTAGTGTGAACCCAGCCTTAAGGGATATATTGACCATATTAGATCTGAGGCTAACACACATTAAAGCTGATTACATTTTCCTAAATCCAACTCTGGGCAATTTGTTTTTAGCAATAATGCCACTCAGTCAGCAATACTTAACTTCAATCTAGAGTTTTTCCCTGCAGTTTTTTAATTTTTGCAAAAAAAAAAGTCATCAATTCTAAACCGGCAAATATAATCTGTTAACTGTAGCCTAGCTATTTGGATGGGCCTCAGGAGGGCAACAATCAATAGTTAGAAAGAACAACTAAGTTAGAAAACTACACTGAAATGTCTTTAGTAAAGACAGAAGGTATGCATAACATTTCTCTAATTACTAAAACAACCCCCCCCCCACCTTCCTACCTTTCATACTACAGATTCAAGCACAATCTAATGCAGTGCAGATTACATGATCATATCTGTCATGTGACCTCTGCTTCGGGACATCAGTGTTTGGTTAAAGCCACTTTTGCAATGATATTTGGTCTGATGAACAGAGATATCAGCTGCTTAGGAGAAGTAGCCATGACAGCCAGGCGTATAGTATTTGCATATTAACCACTTAACCAGGCTTTTTATGGCACTTTTTGTTTACAAATTTAAATCAGTATTTCTTACTAGAAAAATACTTACAGCCCCCAAACATTATCTATACATTTTTTAAGCAAAGACCCTAGGAAATAAAATGGCGATTGTTGCAACTTTTATGTCACCTGGTATTTGCTCAGCAGCTGCAGCTATTCCCCACTGCCATTGAGACCAAGAAGTGAGCGATGAAAGACTGCTGATTGCTCAGTTCTCGGTTTTCAGCCTGCAGAGAGCTGGTAACTGTCAGTCACCGGCTCTCTGCTCTGCCCCTTGTCAAGGTCTTACCTTGCCCTCCTGTTGGCAGCCATCTTGGACATGTACTGCCTCTTAAAAACTCTGATTGCATCATCACTTGCCTGCTGCCTGGGTGTCGCACAGTGATGATGCTGCACACCGGACTATAATTATCACTTGATGAGTTGCAGTCCTTGCCCTTGTGTTTGTGCTCCAAGGTGCATCACTGCTAGTAGTCTTCTGCTCTCCACATTCCTCCGTGTATTACCTGGATTAGCTGACGACTCTCCTGGCTCTTGTCCCTACATCGGCAGACTACCCGCCTCTGGACTCGACCCCGGCTTGGATGACTACCCACTTCTGGACTTGACCTTGGTTTGTTCCCGATATCGCTTCCTCACTCTTGCTGTGCATTTATTGTTGTTTGCTTTAATAAACTGCTTTATTTTACCTGTATTCCCATGTCGTCTGGTTTCCTGGCACCCTGACACCCCTCCAGTGCTCATCGGAGAGCTGGGCTGTGGAGTGAATGGGAATGACTGGCTCAGGCTCTTAGTGGTTCTCTGACAGACTGAGCCAGCTGCCAGCCTAGGCATCCGGGTGGAGCCCGCTGTCAGCTGAAAATGGGTCACAGGAGTGCAGAACAAACTGTAGTCCTGTGATCCATAGGAGAAACATAGCCAAAATAACTTTGACAAAACTTTGGAAAGCTAACCCTTTGTCCTGGTTTGGGAGGATAAATGTGCTAAAAATAATGATTCCTACCAAGAATAGATTTTTTTCAAACAACTGCATCATGATTTTCTGACTTTTGTTTGGCATGGGAAGCAGCTAAGACTGGTGTACAACATACTGCGTAGACAAACTGGACAGCGGGGTCGGCCTTCCGGATATAGAATTTTATTACAAGGCTATGGTTTTGGTATGCATTCTGAACTGGTGTAACAATGCTTCGACTAGAATTTGGGTACCATTAAAGAAATTGATGGGGCTCTGTGGAGCCCGACTACTTCTAGAGGACTCTCAGACTGGACGTCCCCCTTGACTTGGAACACGCTGTTGGTTTGGGGTAGACTGAATGTGACAATAGGCCAAGACATCCCGATTATCACCCCTAGGGGGATTTTCCTGGCTGGTTCCCACTGGGAGAGGATATTGGGTTTGTCCACTCCTGGGGAGTGGATAGTGACACGTCTTGTGCAAAATTGGTCCTTGGCGTAAACTTTTACCATTTTCTGCACTGCAAGCCTCATGTGGGAATTTCCTGCTAGCGGAATGGAGATATCGAAAGCTTTTAGATTTTATAGGCATGTTGGCACCCAAGTTGAGACCATGGGATGCCCTCTCCCCGTTTGAGTCCATGTGTATAAAACTTCCTGACTCTAGACACCTGCTTTCTCACACAGACACTTGTTCTTAGTACTCGCCGTGTGTTCATTCCATATTATTAGAGAACGGGAGAAGGAACTTGGATTGGAATTTACTCCCCTTTCAGATTCAGAGAATCATTAAATTGACTCATACATACTGTGACAGGAAGTCAGGTAAATCTGGGAATGTAGTCACTGAGAGGAGACACATTCCCACCTGCTTTGAAAGTTCACTGATACTATAGGGTGTTGGCTGCAGAGAGAGCCAGCAGGAAGTTGAAAACCATTCAGCTGTTCAGAATGAGGAGATCAAGGACTCTATAATTTGTCCAGAGAAAATCTATTGAGTGCTGCCTCCTGTCGCTGTGTGAGCTGGGAAGAGGAGGACAGACATATGTGTACCTCCCGACGCCGTGTGGGCATGGGAGAAGGACTGCTGCCGCCTGTCGCCGTGTGGGCTGGGAGAGGGGGACAGTCGGATGTGTGCCTCCCGACAAGCTGGTGAGCATGGGAGAAGACCCCCTAAAGCGATGTGAAGCTAAGGAGGGTAACCACGAGTGAAGACGTCTAAAAGGTGAGAAGACAAAGTGTTCCATGTGAAGAGTGTGAAGAGTAAAGGGACCTGTTAAATGAACTGTGTTCAATATGAAGAATCTGAAGAGTAAAGGATCCTGTTATAAATGAACATGTGTTGATGTGAAAGAAACAAAGGGACATGTTCAATGGACAATGTTTGTGCTGTGTGAAAAGCAAACAAATGGACATTTGAGTGTCTGCTGTAGGATCAGCAGTGTCGGCCCAACAGTAGGTTGGAAAGACTTCTTAGGTAGGTTCCAGCGTGAGAAGGTAGCCGCCCACAGAGGCAAGGATTTATTTTGTCTTTTATTTTATTTTGGCTGTTTTGACGCTTGCAATTGTGTGAAGTAAATTGCATGAATAAATCAGTCTTGTTTTCAACCTCTGCTCGGCTATCTCTCTGTGAAAACGCACCCCCAAAGGGGTCATCCACACCCGCCACCGAGCTAATCCCTCACATATGGTGGAGGTATGCAGTGGGCATAAGCAGAGATCCCTGCAAGGAAGTGCAAATGTTTGATGAACTTTATCTGGTGCATGAGATTGCACAATCTATGTGTGCAGGAGAGAAGATCCTGACAAAAAAAAAAAAAAAAAGTGTTTTAAAGAGACAGCGGTCTCAAAATTATTTGATGAACCTTGTTGTGTCTGGTGCAAAGTGACTGCACAAACTGTGTGTGCAGGAAAAGAGATCTTGCAAGAGAGAGAGAAAAACTACATGTGTTAAAGAGACAGTGGTCTGAAAAATTTTTGCTGGACTGTGAAAAATTTGTTTGTGGAGTTATTGAAGATGGGGCGTTCAAAACGCCTGAAGAATGCAAAGATAGATGAAATGAGAGACCGGATTCTATGGATGGAGGGGATGTTGCCGTCTGAACCAGCCCCATCCATGCCTAAAGAGAGTCTACTAAAGAGGAAGGTTGTTGTCCCTAGCAACACTGATGAAACTGCTATGGAGACGCAGTGTGCTCAGATGAAAAGTAAACTCAAAATGGAGGAGATGTTGAAACATCTGATTATATCAAATGCAGCTCAACAGCAAGCAAATGCAGCTCAACAGCAGGCAAATGCGGATTTTCAGCAGAGCTTTGCAGCTCAACAAAAGGCTCATCAAGAGAGCATGGCAGGCTGGAAACAGAGACGCCAGCAGCCAATGGAGGCCATCGGTTTGGAGGAAACCGAGTATGTGTGCAGGGCTGAGTTGGATGCCTTGCAACGGAAAATGGAAGAAAAGGAACAAGCCTTGGAATTGCTTAAAATGGAGCATAGAAACTTGCAGGAAATGAATGAACTACTCAAGTCTCATGTGTTACAGTGGGAAGAATCCACTGCTCTTCTTTTGGTCGAGTTGCAAAAACGCAGAGAGACTATAATGGAGAAAGATACCATCCTCATGGAAAAGGAAAGTGAAATTCAGACTTTGCAGAAGCAAAGTATGGCTGATATGTTGGAGTTGCGTAATCAGCTGGAAAAAAGTCTTCAGTCTTTGGGAGCTACAAAAATAGACCTGCAGGAGTCGCAGGAACAGAATGTCGCTCTGAAAACGACATTGTCTCTCAGCGACAACGAGAAAAGTGAAAGAGAGGCTAAATTACTGAGTACTGTGTATGAGCTCACTACTTTGAGCAATGTGGTAAATGAATGGCGTGCGGACTGTGAAAGTTGGAAAGGGGAAGCCCAACGTGTCCAGCAGCAGTTAAAGGAGAAAGAAGCCTGTGTGGCAGAATTACATTCTTATTCCCAGATGCTAGCCAATGAGGTGAAGGCTCTTATGCAGGGAAAAGGAGATTGTGAACATAAGAGGGAAAAAGTAGAGGCACAGCTTCTGGAATCGCAAGTCAAGGTGTCAGAAGGTGACCGATTGTGTGCTAAGCTGTCAGAGAAGGCAAACCGACTGCAGGTTGAGTTGGACAATGTTACAAATCAGCTTTCTCAAGCAGACAGCAAATCTAGAGAAATTGCGGAAGATTTTTCTATCTTGGAATCGCAGCTGCAAGACACGCAGGAACTCTTACAGGAAGAGAGGTGTCAAAGGCTGAGTTTTAGCACAAAGCTCAAACAAATGGAAGATGAGAAAAATGGCTTCCTGGAACAATTAAAAGAGGAGGCGGAAGCAAAGAAAAACCTATCAGAGCAAGTCGCAACATTGCAAGCTCAGATAGCGGTTATGAAAAAACGCATGGAAGAAAGCGTTGGTTCATTACAGTGTGTTGAAGATGTGAAAAAGAAGTTTGATCAGATGCTTGGTGAAGAGAAGAATGTGTCTGCAAATTATGCAGAAGAACGCGCACGTGCAGAAACGGAGGTGCGTGATAACGAGAGCAAAGCCCTGTTCTTGGCTCGCTCTTTGGAGGAAGCTCTAGAGTGTAAGGCTGAACTAGAAAGTGTTAAACAGCTGCGTACAGAAATGGAAGAATTGGTCAGCTCCAAGGATGATGTTGTGAAAAGCGTTCAGGAGCTAGAAAAGTCTAAGCGAGCCTTAGAACAGCAACTAGAAGAGATGAAGATTCCGTTGCAGGAACTGGAAGAGGAATTCCAGGCAACAGAGGATCTGTCCCAAAGAGGGGATAGTGTGCCTGATGCAGTTTTTAAAAGGATCAGTGTTTTGGGGTCTGTCCTGAGTGAGCCTCAGAAATGTGACGACATGTGGCTTGAATCACCCCTTTGGAATAAACCGTTCCTTCAAAAACTTCAAGCATTGGAAAATGTATCATTAGAGCTTCAGCAAACAAAGGAGCTGAGTAAGAAATGTGGTGATTTCTCAGTTCAGGCTGAAAACCTAGTGGAGAAAACTAAGGCTGTTGGTGAAAACGTGAAGCAAATGAATAAGTGCCTTTCAGGGAGTGTTTCCAAAATGGAACTGGTGAAAGACGGGTGGCAGAAGTTTGATCGTGATCTTGAGATGCATTCCATGTGGAATTCAGATAGAGAAAAAGAACTAGGTGACCTTGAGCGGTAAAATAGTTCAGCAGAAAGTGCATTGAAGAAACCTGTAAAAGAATGTGTTGCAGTTCCATGCTTCTTCACTGATGCAGAGAGGAGGTCTATAATGGATACCACCCAGATCGCTGGGTTCAACTGTGTTGTTGCCTTTGACCCCTATGTTGGTGTAAGGAAAGTTGATGATGTTCTGGTTGGCTACTTCTGTGAAGAGTTTGGCAAGAAATATAAACTGAATATCAAATCAAATAGTAGGCCTTTACTGCGACTCGCTCAGGAGGGCGAAAAGTTTAAGAAGTTGATGAGTGCAAATGCTTCAGATCTGCCTATGAATATGAAATGTTTGAATGATATTGATATCTCTGGGAAAAGGAACAGGGGTCACTTTGAAGAAATGTGTGACAGCCTGTTGTCTCAATTGGAAAATCCTCTGCACAGCATCTTAGAGCAAGCAAAGCTCAAGAAGGAAGATCATTCCCTTTTACAACAAAAAGTCAATGATTGTGTACAGATGTATGGAGAGGCAACTCAAGTCACAGAGGGATGTCAAGAGTCCCTACTTGGAACAAAGCTTAGTGAAGCAAAGGTTCTCAAAGTTTTGTGGAAAACATTTATGGATTGCAGAGAGAGGCGTCTTAAGAATGTTGAAAACATCAAGACTAGCCCAATTGAGTTGCCTATGGATCACGGTCCTCCGTGGTGGATTGGACAGACGGTTATGAGGGACAAGCTGTCTGACATTTATGAGAAAGCTGTCAATGAAGATGACAGAAACGAGAAGGAGCAAAATGATGCCAAAAATGCAGTTGAAGAATGTGTATATGAGATTAGAGACAAACTGTGTGGCATTTATGAGAAATCTGTCAATGAAGATGACAAAACAGTTTCATCCGGAAGCTTGAGGATAATAGGAGGCTTATCAGTGAGTCAGC
This sequence comes from Pelophylax lessonae, assembly GCF_965119305.1. Lineage (NCBI taxonomy): Eukaryota > Metazoa > Chordata > Amphibia > Anura > Ranidae > Pelophylax > Pelophylax lessonae. The sequence continues at coordinate 606,389,344 of NC_138768.1, read as the reverse complement.
AGTGCCTGACACATGCGTGCCTGGAAATATGTGTCCCAACCCTAGGGTTGAAACAAGAGGGGGGGGTATGTGACAGGAAGTCAGGTAAATCTGGGAATGTAGTCACTGAGAGGAGACACATTCCCACCTGCTTTGAAAGTTCACTGATACTATAGGGTGTTGGCTGCAGAGAGAGCCAGCAGGAAGTTGAAAACCATTCAGCTGTTCAGAATGAGGAGATCAAGGACTCTATAATTTGTCCAGAGAAAATCTATTGAGTGCTGCCTCCTGTCGCTGTGTGAGCTGGGAAGAGGAGGACAGACATATGTGTACCTCCCGACGCCGTGTGGGCATGGGAGAAGGACTGCTGCCGCCTGTCGCCGTGTGGGCTGGGAGAGGGGGACAGTCGGATGTGTGCCTCCCGACAAGCTGGTGAGCATGGGAGAAGACCCCCTAAAGCGATGTGAAGCTAAGGAGGGTAACCACGAGTGAAGACGTCTAAAAGGTGAGAAGACAAAGTGTTCCATGTGAAGAGTGTGAAGAGTAAAGGGACCTGTTAAATGAACTGTGTTCAATATGAAGAATCTGAAGAGTAAAGGATCCTGTTATAAATGAACATGTGTTGATGTGAAAGAAACAAAGGGACATGTTCAATGGACAATGTTTGTGCTGTGTGAAAAGCAAACAAATGGACATTTGAGTGTCTGCTGTAGGATCAGCAGTGTCGGCCCAACAGTAGGTTGGAAAGACTTCTTAGGTAGGTTCCAGCGTGAGAAGGTAGCCGCCCACAGAGGCAAGGATTTATTTTGTCTTTTATTTTATTTTGGCTGTTTTGACGCTTGCAATTGTGTGAAGTAAATTGCATGAATAAATCAGTCTTGTTTTCAACCTCTGCTCGGCTATCTCTCTGTGAAAACGCACCCCCAAAGGGGTCATCCACACCCGCCACCGAGCTAATCCCTTACAATACTCTATCTGTACTCATATTCAAGAGTCGTCAAATAAATTTCTTACTCGGTAGTATAAAACCCCCTTCCGTCTGGCCCAGATGTTTCCAAATGTCGATGCCGATGGTGGAGGGGCTGTGACCAGCGAGGCATGTTCCTTCATCTTTGGTGGTTCTGCCCTAAGATTAAAGCCTTTTAGGAAGCAATTACCCCATGGATTAAGAAAATGACTCCTAGACCCATGGAATGCACTTCCCTACAATTTCTGTTTCATGGTGCCCCCTCTTCTCTCAAATCTTATAGGTGTTACCCCAATTTGCTGAATGCAGCAAAATCCTTAACTCCCAGGATTTTGAAACAGATTGCCCTTCACTAGCTGGTTGGAAAAGGGAGGTAAATGCCATAATGGAGGTGGAACGCTGGGTACATACGGTTAAAAATCAACAGGATAAATTTAGGGATGTGTGGAGGGGTTGGATGTATTATTCCACTGAGATACTTGATGATCTATATAACAAGTAGCAGCCCTATTTGTTGCACTTACCTGGATTGGCATTTCTGATATGCTCATGAACCTGTCTCCCCAGACGCAAGTTTTTTTCCCTTTTTCTTCTCTTTAAATTTTTCATAGGATTGTGAATTGTAGTGTAAATGACCTACCTTGATTTTCTCTATACAATGGTTGTCCAATTGATCCATTCACAATTTTGCTTGCTTTACTGAACCTTTGCATTGTTCTGTTTGACATATGCTTTAATGTACATGCTGGGTCCAGCCTATTCCTTGTTCATCTACACTTGGACTTCGTACACTTTTGAACTTAGGTGGTATTTTGTACAACACCTGTTCTTTGTAATTGTTATTTTGTACTTCCGTTTTTCTTTTCTTTTGTTCAAAATCGTAATAAAGTTTGATTATAAAAAAAAGGCTCCTTTAAGTGCATAGATAAGAAGACGTCATATATGACGAAACGCATCGGGTCACGGCGCGCTGACATCACCTGAGCTACCTGGAAAGGATGGGCAGAGCGGCAAGCCAGCCGGCTTATATCCATTTTAGCGCAAGTTCATTTACAGATTGTAAGTGTATTTTTAATTCTTTATTAAACTTCTTAAAGCTTTTTTACATTATGGAGCCCCTATTATTCTTTTCTCAGGCTGCTTTTTGGCGATCTTTGGTGTTTTGAGTGTGGGACGAACGGTGGTTACACAGGTGGATCACACTGCCCCCCCCCAGAGATGTATAGTAACGAAGTAGAACTACTTAAGTACTGTACTTAAGTACCGAAATGCGGTATCTGTACTTTCCTAGAGTAGAATTTTTTTCTCCTACTTCTACTTTTACTTCACTACATTTTTTCGATGATTTCGATACTTCTACTCAAGTATTTTTTTTTTGTGCTGCATAGTTACTCGTTACTTTTAAAAAAATTACCACTGCCAGAACAGTAGTTGGCAGGTTGCATAAAGCTCAAAAAAATGTGTATAATGTCATTTGTAAATCAGCGCATACGAAAATAAAGGCTGTGTATAATAAAAGCTGCTATACCAAATCTTTCCAATAAAAAGAAAATATGAAACAAACAAATAAATGGTGCTACAGCACTTAAAGTGCATCAAGAAACTACTAACAAACACAACTTGGCTGTGCGAATAAAGTGCCTGTGCAATCGATATAATATCATTGTTGCCCCCAGTGCCCTGCCCACACTCCACACAGTATCAAAAATAAAGTGACATGAATGTGCTAAAGCCTAAATGCAGTGAAAATAATTATTCCCACAATGTAACAGTAAATTCAATTCATATAAAATATGACAATAAATCACAATAAAATAAGTTATGAAATAAGTTAGGTCAGGTGCGTGCAACAAGTTGAAGTGTGTAAACCTATATATAACGAAAAGTCCATAAATTAATTCCTGTGTGCAAATCTAAAGTGTGACTTCACTTGTCAGATGCTTCCACCTCCTTCAGTGCTCGAGTGACCGACCAACACACTTAATGGTGGTGGCACTGGTGGATAGCGTCTGGGTGGCACTGGCACTGACTGCACTGGTTCAAAAAGCCATATATATTTAATTATTTCAATTCTCAATCTCATAGGTCCTCTCCTCATAAGATATTAATAACTTAAGATTAGGTGATGAACTTCTTGGCGGCCCTGGCAGGAAGACGGGACACCCACCACTTCTGGAGCCGAGCCGCTGTGATTCCCCAACATGTGACAAAGTGACAGCCAGGAGATCTAGTGGCTAGTAGTGCTCAACAATACCGCTTTTATATATAAAAATGAAATAAAATATACTGACTCACAATTTAGTAGTAGTAGTAGGTAGCGTGTAGCAGTAGGCAGCACAACTCAATTCAATCAATCCCACAGCCTCGCTCGCGCCGCGGCCCGCGGAATCACTGTCATGATCATCAAGTTAAGACCGTACTGGAGGAGCCGTGCTGCCGTCTTCCCACTTGAGGTCTCCGCCTCTAAACGTGTTGTGTGTCACTCAGACTCCACCCCTTAGGGCCCTTACTGAGAGGAGTTGTGAAGCAGGCGGCGGGACGCGGGAGCAGGACTCGGAGCATTTTCTTCGTTATCTCATCTTCTTCTCTATGAGGTGAGTGAGGTGGACCGTGGAGAGGGCCTAATCCTTGCCATGGCAAATGTGCCATTTGAGAATCAAATAATCAATATAAAATATTATTATATTATATACACACGGGTCATGGGTGGCTTTTTTGAACCAAGAAGAGTGAGACTGACGGCTATGATGATTATCCGACCATCCATGGTCCATAAGTGTTGTCTTGTGGTGGTGCCTGTGCTTCCTGCGGCCTGCCTCTGCCTGTGCGGCTGTGCCTGCACTGCAGTGGCCACTGGCAGTGGCACTTGACTTGAGCAAAGCAAATGAGCACTACTAGTGTGAAGGACAGGTGGTGGAAGCATGTTCTGACAAGTTCTTATAATGAAAATAATATAGACAGCTTTTTGAACCAGTGCAGTGCCAGTGCTACTAAGGTGAGAGGCAGAGAGAGAGGCTATCCAGTCCACCACTTTACTTGAGCAGATCACAGAAGAAAGGTGGAAGCATCTGACAGCAAGTGACAAGCACTTCTTAGATTGCACACTGGAATTCAGTTATGGACTTTTTGTTATAAAGTTTAGTTTACACACTTAAACTTGCACCTAACTTATTCACAATCACAACTTATTTTATTGTGGTATTGTCATATATATTTAATATGAATTAAATTTACATTGTGGGAATAATTTGCACTGCATTTAGCACAGACATGTCACTTTATTTTTGATACTGTGGGCGATGATTTTGAACACAAGAAGAATATATATATATATATATATATATATATATATATAATTGCAGGCACTTTATTAGCATTTTTAGCACAGCCACTTTGTTAGTAGTTTTTGATGCATTTTTCACTTTAAGCGTTGTAGGTTTGATGAAGCTGGCCTGGCACATCATCATCAATTGAGCAAATCAAATCAAACCACGATTAAGAAGACTGCACATGCTCCTGTTCTGCCTTTTGATCAGCTGAAAAGATGGACGAACCAAAAACACCACCTTCCACCCCTGGCCCTTCAACTTCAAGTGATCTGCCTGGCTGTGAGAGTGAGGAAGCTCAGGAAGGAGACCACCCCTGGCTTTAAAAGGGGAAGGGAGGGACTTTATCTGTTTTTTGTTTACAAAAAGTTACAGCCTAAGGAATTGTGATTGTCCTTTAGGTTAATCATTTGAATAAATCATTTGAAATAATAAAAAACAATATGATGTTCAAACTTTTGACTTCTTTCTTTAATAACTACATAACACAGTACTTGTACTTCTACTTTCAGTACTTGAGTAGAATTTTTTTTTTCAAAACTACTGGTACTTTTTACTTTTAGTACTTAAGTAGCAAATTTTTTGAAAAAACTACTTGCAATACTTAAGTAAAAAAAATGTTGAATACTTTAGTACTTCTACTTAAGTAACTTTTTCTGCGAGCACTTCCACTTCTACTCAAGTCACTTTTTGATCGAGCACTTGTACTTTTACTCAAGTAGAAATTTCGAGTACTTTATACAAGTCTGCCCCCCCCCCCCTGCAGCGGGTTCATCCTGGGATCCCTTCTGCTTTCTCCATTTGGTTGGATGTCCTGTAGGGTCGTAGGAACATAGGTGTATCTTGGTCCTTCTCCAATTGGTTGTTTGATTCCATTACCTGTGTCAACCGGTTAAGCATACTTGCATGCGGTGGAGGATTGGTGCACAGGTGGTGGAGGACATCATATCACGTATGTCTGTTATGTGCTCTATTATTTAATATTCCCACTCATTTATTCATTCATCATTCGCAATTTGGGACTTTTTTCAGCCACCATTTATGTGATTGTTTCAATATATTTTATTATTCAGATTTATAGATTGGTCACCTTTGTGGCAATTTTACACTTCATTTATTGGTCATTCATTTTGCACTTTATTATTGATCATATTTCAGCGCAGCTTGTATTGTTGTAATATTATATTATTATATAGATAAGAATGCATCTCGCCAACACTAAAAGGATCCATAATTAATAGTTATTATTATTAATATTTTACAGGATTTATATAGCGCCAACAGTTTGCGCAGCGCTTTACAACATGAGGGAAGACAATACAGTTACAATACAATTCACAACAGGATAAATTTGAGGGCCCTGCTCGTTAAAGCTTACAATCTAGAAGGGAAGGTCAAAATAGTTCAAAGGTTTTGTCAGTGCAACAGAAAAAAGTGTCAGTGTAACAGTTTGAAAAAAAAAAAAACATGTGACACATGCCTGACGAAGAGATTCTTTGTGGCCACAAAACGTGGCACTGACTCGTGTTGTAAAGCGCTGTGCAAACTGTTGGTGATGTGATTGCTTCAGTAAAACTTATGGACTATTGATTATAAACCCATGGTGTGCTGGTGACATATGTTTTTATCTACATAGTGATAATAGCCAACCTGCTGGCAATTGCTACCGCATGCTTCACACTTCAGGCCCTGTCCAGGAACAAGAGCAATGGTGATATAGTGACTGTATTAAATGCATGATGCAAATTTCTACCTTTCTGACCTCCTTCCTTCTGTTTTGAAACACATCTCTGCTATAGGGAAGAAAAACACTGCACTAAACAGGGATAAATACTACTATATTTACAAATTATGCAAAATTCCACAATTTACAGGAGCTCATTCATATTTATGAAGACATAAAGCCTAATTATTAACTTTAAAGTATTATTAAACAAACCTGTGTGCCTTAAGCAAGTGATTTCAGCACTCTCGTATGCATAACATCATAATTCATGATTTATAGGTATGCAATTTGGCCGGCTGACAAACTGTGCATAAAACTTGACTTGAGGCTTTGTCACAAGATATAGGGTGTGGATAGTGTGCTAAGGTAGGGGGAGTTCAGGCCAACGCGTTCTACCTCATACTATTGCCTTAAAAGCCAGGAATTACAAATACTATTCTATCAATGCTTCTTATTTGTATACTGTGAGATGACGGAAAAACAGTAATAATTCAGGTTCATATAAGGTAAAGAAAGTAACTTTAATTAGGGTGTAATCATCCTATAATTACAGCTCAACAGAATTACAGAAAGATTTTATAAACTACTGATGACTGAATCCACATACTGGACTCACAAATGAAACATAGAAACCTAAATCCAGAGTTGCTTTTATTGGTTTTTGTTCAGGCTGGTTTTTTAGTGTGGACACAACAGATTGTTATGGAAATGTAATAAAAGACCAATATAAGGGGGGTACTACATATTGGAAAATACTTTTATGTAATAGAAGGTGCTCTTTATACAGAACAGCGACCTTAGTACAGCAGGAGCTGAAGTGAAAAAGAAAAAAAGATAACACCATTCCTCACAATAAGGACCGTGTATGGATGTCACTGTAAAACTCTAGCATTGGTCACTATTGTTGCCCTATATATATATATATATATATATATATATATACACACACACACACACTGTATTATACATTATCTCACATTTTCTAAAATATTTTAATATTATTATTATTGACAACCAGGGTATCCCTCACTTTGGAAGAATCTCCTCTTAGTTCCTGTTTTGGCTTTGGGATAGGGAGTGAAATCTCCCTTATGGGATATAGATGGAAAAAAAACCTGAAAGGGGTTGTAACCTTCCCTAAGGCCTTGTTCACACAGGTGTACTTTATGTACATTTGTGCAAAGGACTGTGTTTGCCTGCATGGGATACTCAAGGTTCCTGGGCATCCACATGCAGGCAGTTCCATTCTACTGGGACATGGCAGCTGCTCTCACTTTGACATCCGTGAGGGTGCATATACCTGAACTCACACTGACTGGGTTCGGGGACACCTAACCACACACACCTGCACGGGTATCAAATTTGGAGCAGTGGCTACGTCCATGCAGCCCTTACATCCCAATAGACATGAATGGACCTGCCTGCATCCTGTGTGGGCAAACACAGCACTTAGAGGATGTATTCTTTGGTACACCCTTGTGAATGGAGCCTTACATTATCCAAAATGAAAAAAAAAAAGGTTTGTCTTTAGATCAACTTTAAAGAAAGAACAATTTTGGTTGCCAGTAACATAAATGTATCCAAAAACAAAAGCACAAATGCTAAATGTCACGAATGAAACAAAAAACATAGGAACCATGAACATTATTCATGACTGTACTGGATGAACTAGATATACAATTCTATGAAAACACATCTCTTTAATAAAACCAGTGATGGTTAGAGGTTTGGCATCCCGAAAAACCACAGGGGAGCTATATACTTCAAAAGAAAGAAAATAAAACTTTCCCTTCTTACATTAAACGAAGGCTCTTTTTTAGCAGTAAAAACCTGCAGATTTAATTAACTTACAAGTATACTAGTGGGTGAGTGTAAGTAAAAAGCCTATTGGCTTGAAGTAATTAGTCTGGGAGCTCCTGTCTGGTGGCCAGAGGTGGGAGTCAGGATTCTGTGTGGTAGAAGTCGTGAAATGCTGAATCTCACATGCCAGAAGGAAGGAAACAAATTTGCCATCTCCCAGTGCACTGCAATGATTTACTGAGAAGCAGTGATAAGGGTATGTAACTGGTGCACCATTTTACCTCTGCTATAGAGAGGGGGATCCCTACAAACCGAAGGCTCATCTATACAAAACTTTTACACCAGCATCTATTGTAGGGTACCGTGATCGGCAATTTTCAAAGCTTAAAAGTGTGCCTTGTGTCTGTAGTACATGGTTGTCATGTTTACATATTACTTTCTGTACTTATGTTGAAAACTCAATAAAAACGTATTGAAGTGAAGTTAGCAGCCTCTCAGCTGTAGAGTTAAATTGTTAATAGGTTCTTCTTTATTGATCTAAATAGTTCTGCTATTGAAAACAGAAACCACCCTTTATTTAGCGGTGCCCTAATTTAGGGCCCATTTCCTCTGTTGCGGCTTGCATGTGGTTAGGAAAGAAACCAAGCCAAACAGACACATCCAGGAAAAGTCTGTACCACTGTATTATATGGTACTGTCTTCATCCAAGTGTTTCTGTAAGCTGTGGTTTAGCAATATGTAATCTAACGCTTTTTGCCTCGGGTTTTTAGAATATTTATTCTTTATGGTTTTTCGATGGCCCAACATGCAAAACTCATACAATCAGAGGCGAAATACATTCAAACTGGCAGCAAAACACATGTAATATGTAAGTAAAGCGCATGCAAGATCTATACCTTGTTTAAAAATACGCAACCATAAAAATGGGCCTTTAAAATCCCAAGGTTACAAATTCTTTTTCCATTGTCTAAATTTACATAAACCACTTCAGCAATAAATCAAAAATGTTGATGTTTATTAAAAAAATCATTTTTTTCAATATTTCAATACAAATATCCATCGTAAACAAACAGACAAAGTCTATGAAAGTGAGCCACAGCCACAACTAAAAACTTATACCGAACTGTTCTTGCTGTTGATATATCAAGTGATAGTAAAGAAGCATACACAGTAGGTCTTTTACGTAAGACAGCAAAGAGAGCCATGAAACAATTGTAACTAAAATGGTTTTCACCAAAGAAATAAGACTGTTCCATCTATTGCTTTACTGCTGCATTTCATATATGGCTCTCTATCGTATTACATCAAGGCAGAAGTCATTTGTCCTTACAGTCTGGTAAACTGGCCCCATATTACACTGGAGATCCCACAATCAAATTGTTCTTCGGTGAACAACTCTCTGGTTCCATTGAGATAACGTGGGCTTTGTATCCACACTGTTCAGCAGCCCATGCTCGATCCAGGTCCACCAATCCCATACATCGCTTCCCTTTGGGACACAAATAAAATATAATATTACCCTCTTCCTCTAGTTAAAACTAGAATATGTCAGTAGTAATCAATTTGGAAGTAAATGAAACAGAAGATCTTACACGCTGATAAACGAATTGTATACAGCTAATCCAATGCTTAACAGTTTATATACATTTATTCAGGGCAACTTTGATATTATTGTCCTAGATGGTATTGTCAATAACTGCCACTAACTATGCATTAGAAAACTGGCAACTTTTTGTGTCTTGCTATGGCTGGCCACACATGTTCAATTTCCTTGTACAATTTTGTTTTAGATTTACCCTTAACTATGTAGTGCAAGGGCCTGCCTGATTGAATACAATTGAAAGTGGTTTAGTTTTAACCTCATATTATATGGTTTTTGGTAAATGTAAAGGAAAATTGTACAAGACAATAGAACATGTATGGCCAGCCTAAGGTAATCAATGTCAATAATGCCAGTTCAAACTTTGTGAATCATGCCCGACAGTCTGTAATTTAGCACTGATACCCAGGCAATTAGCAATCACCTACTGATTTACACTTTCCCTGTCAAAACTTTTATCCTGTTTTAGTTTTACACAGAGTGGTACATGGATCAGGACCTCCGACAGGTAATTGTTGCTTTCTCTGTTCTTGTGGCAGAGGCTCAGAAAGTTGTGAACTTTGTAATGTCCTCTGTGTCTATTTATTGAAGACCCTTGGGGTTATAAATTATAACATGGGAGAGAAAACCAACCCATGATTGAGACAGCAATAACAATAGAGAAGATGTCCCCACTCTTTTAAAAATTGAAGCTTGGCTTTACATTTATTTTACCTTAAGGCTCGGTTCACATATATGCGATGCAGGAAGGCTGCGAATTCGCAGCCTGTTCCCGCATCGCACACGCACCCCCGGCAGTTCACACTGCCATATGCGATACGCTGGGGGTGTCAATGTAATCTTAACGACACCCCCAGTTTGATCGCATATCGCAGTGCGATCGTGCAGTTCGCACAGGATCGGATCGCACAAGTGTGAACCGCTGTGCGATCCGATCCTGATGCGGCAGCAAAAATGCCTCCTGTGCGTGTTTGCTGCGGGTGCGATGCGAATTTAGCCATACAAACTGTATGGCTAAACTCGCACCGCACAGCTGATCGCATGTAATGTCGGAGCAGTGCGCTCAGACATTACATGCGAACCCCGCACACGCAGAAGTGTGAACCGAGGCTTAAAGTGGTTGTAAACCTAATGTGTGGCAATAAGAAAAGACATTTTGTAATACAAATCCAAAGCACATCCATTCATTTTCTCATCCCGGTGCCTATCACACCCCTCCACAAAACTCCGGTACATGGACGTGTCTATGGGCCGGAGCTCAGGAGGCGGAGACTCATTGGACTCTTCTCCCATCTGTTCACTCCCCCTGGCAATCACACTAGTTCAGCTTAGCATGAGTCTAATGTCTGCTAATTAAAGGTGAGGGGGCGTGGTGCCACCATTTTTTTTGGTGGTGTTGGTATTTTTTTCATTATCGAAGCAGGAAAGATTGAAGCGGACAGGCTGCTCTTTTTTACAGGCAGACTAAGGACAATTATGCTGTAACAGATAAACTGTTCAGTTTACATTCTATTTTTTAGGTTAACAACTTTCTGTTTCAATAGTAAAAATAGTCTTTACTCAATGCTAAACCAGATCTAAAAGAAATAAAGCACTGATGCCAAAAGCTTCATAAATCCCCCTGACTGACCTGCAGTTGGTTGAGTGAGATGCAACCGCATGTCCTGAGATTCTTGAAAGGAATAACTGACATTCAAGGGAAACAACTGCAGCGGCTCCTTGTCTACTGTATGAGCTTCATAGTATACTTTACTTAAGGGAAATTCATTTTTCTTGTAATATATAAAAATGTACTTAGAAATGTTCCTCATAGCCCAATAATATTATTGTAACTAGTGCACGAATATCTAACCTATATTTTCAAATATACCATGTAGCATACATACACTTACCTATCAGTCTTCGCTCTGGTGGAAGCTGGACAGCTGTCTGATCTGCAAATCTACATAATATCATGTGTTCCTGTATGAACAAGAAAACAGCATTTAAAGTGGACCTCTTTACATGTCTACAAGAACACATTCCTGACATGTCACCATATACAGCATCAGTATAAATGTTTTTTAAGAAGATAAATCTTTTAAAGTTAAAGGAAATTCATTGTCCAGTGACTTTGACAGGCTGAAATACATGGCAGCTGGACGCTGTACCCAGTAGTACTCACGATTAGGGCCGATTAGGACATATACCTAAAATGCAGGTGTTCTGGGCATATATCCCTGAATGCATATGGCCCTAAGCATGAGTACTGCTTGGTACAGCATCGAGCCGCCGTGTATATCAGCCTGTCAAAGATGTGGTAGGCTGATGGCAGTGGGGCCAGATGTTGCACCTGTGCCTACTGGGTGCCTGAAAATGTTGGTATTTGATGCTGTTGGGCCAAACTGCTCATGTGCATGCAGCCATTAAATTATGCTATCAGTCTTCTGCAGGCAGAAAAAAAGTATTTTCTCTGCTATCTTTCTTCCAGTGATCCTACTGCAACAATGTAACTTTGCAGCAAGTCACAGGGTGAGAGGCTGCAGTTCGGGGATGTTCTGTGTCACAAATCCGTGATGACTGTTTTATCCCAAAGCCAGCTTTTTTAGTCTCAGAGGTACATGCGAATCATGGATGATGCCTGAATGAAATGGTGCCATGCCTCTGGAGAGGAAAACAGATAAAGGCATTGTCAGCAAAGTACATTTACATTACTTTGCATGCATGCACATAACAAAATAATATGCTGGGTCTACTTTAAATGTATTATTATATAGATGATGGAATATACAGTACATAAGAGAATGAATCAGTCTCAAAACTTCAAACTGAATGGAAAATACACCTTTGTATTACTTTATAAAGCCACGCTTTTGAGAGTGCAAGCTGCAGAGCATTCCCCTGTTATCCACTTCTGGACCAGAAGATTTTACCCCCTTAATGACCAGGCCATTTTTTACTAAAGGGGACTGCGTTACTTTAACTGACAATTCCACGGTCGTGCGATGCTGTACCCAGATAAAATTTATGTCTTTTTTCCCCCCACAAATAGAGCTTTCTTTTGGTGGTATTTGATCACCTCTGCGGTTTTTTTTTTTTGCACTACAAACCAAAAAAGAGTGACAATTGAAAAAAAAATAAAACAATATTTTTTACTTTCTGCTATAAAACACAGCCTAAAATAAACTAAAAAAATCAAATTTTTTCATAAATTTAGGCCAATATGCATTACCGTATTTTCCGGCGTATAAGACGACTTCTTACCCCAGGAAAATCTTCTCAAAAGTCGGGGGTCGTCTTATACGCCGAGTATACTATTTTCAAAGTACCTTCAAGAGAGATGCCCAGGAGATTGGAGCGATGCAGGGACTTTTTCTTCTGTTTCGGGCACATGTACATTATCGGCGCCGCGTCGCATGTTCAGGAAGTTCTGGATACCGTAGCTGCTCTCTGGCGGCGGAGTGATCTGAACTCTATTGCTCAGGCGACGGGACTACGGTATGTGGAGGTGACTCGCAGGGAGCGGGAGATTTAAAACGAATCCCGATGGCGGCGGGTAGCATGGCACTGGCAGCACACAGTGAGTAGGGACTATAATTGCATATTGTAATGTCTTAAGTACCGCACTGTAGAATCCTCAAAGTGCCTTATGATGATTAGCATTAGGATTTTCAGTCACACAGCGCACTAGCTGCTGCATTACTCTGTCACAGTGATCTACATGGCTTTTGGGTGCTAACTTTGTTAATTTATAGCTGTACTGAATGATAGACTATAACACAGTTTAGCAATAACAAAATCGGTACCCAAAAGCTATGTGGCACACTGTGACAGAGCCATGCAGCACCTAGTGTGCTGTTTGAATGGTTACCTCACTTTCTTACAGTACCTTGGAGACATACGAGAGATCTGAGAAAATGTTTTTCAATGGTGTTGCCTTGCTTCGGAAGGGGGGTAGTCTTATATGGCGAGTATATCCCAAAAGCAATATTTTAACTTGAAAAGTAGGGGGTCGTCTTATACGCCCAGTCGTCTTATACGCCGGAAAATATGGTATATATGCTACATATTTTTGGTGAAAAAAATCCCAATAAGTGTATATTAATTGGTTTGTGCAAAAGTTATAGCATCTACAAATGATGGGATATTTTTATTTATTTATTACTAGTAATGGCGGCGATCAGCAATTTTTAGCGGGGCCGCGACATTGCAGCAGATGAATCGGACATCTAACACTTTTGACACTTTATGGGATCCAGTGACACTAATACAGTGATCCGTGCTAAAAAAAAAATGCACTGTTACTGTACTAATGACACTGGCAGGTAAGGGGTTAAAGTCAGGGGTGATCAAAGGGTTAAGTGTGTCCCTAGGGGTTGCTTACTAGCTGTGGGGGGGGGGTGCACAGATAAGAGAAAGCGAGATCCTGGTTCCTGCTAAGCACGAACACAAGATCTCCATCTTGTGCCGTTGCAGAATGGCAATCTGCCTTGTTTACATAGGCAGATCGCTGTTCTGCCTCTCCTGGGAATGATCGTAGGTGGCCGGCGGACACCAGGTCCCCGGGACCCATTGATTGACATCCCCACTAGCCAATCAAGGTGTGATGGTGCCATCTAATGGCTATTGAACGAAACAACGTACAGGTACGTTTCATGTAATAGCCCCACTTTGCCACAGTATATATAGGGTGGCTGGTCGGCAAGTGGTTAAACTACTGTAGGAGCAATAATGTACTTCTAAATGTGAAAAGAAATTTACAGTAAAAAATAAGAAGTAGGAATGTAAAACTTAATCTTACCCGCATTGCCAGCTTAAACTGTCACAGAAATTATGAAAATATCCTACTGTGCACTAACCAGTGAGAGTAGCAGTGCATTGTACCATGCTAGCCGTCAACAAGAGTAGTAGTTTGGATCTAGATCAGTGGTCTTCAAACTACAGTCCTGCTTACCTTTATCTGGACCTTGGAGCACTATTCCACCAACCGTCACCAATAACAGAGCACCATTCCCACTACTGATACCATTAATGGGGCACTATTCTTCCCATTGGTAACAATGGGGCACTGTTCCTCCCATCAAAACTAATGATGTGCTGGGGCATTTTCTACTCCCACCAGCCACAGTCAGGCCCCCCTAAAGCCTGAAAAACAGTAAACTGGCCCTTTGTTTAGAAAGTTTGGAGACCCCTGATCTAGATGGTACCATTTATTGGCTGAATAAATAGGTTGTACTGCAAGCTTTCGAGGCATGTGGGCCTCTTCTTCAAGCAATAAGAGTAGTAGTAAGAGACATGCATTTTATACATTAAGCTACAAACATTTACATATTTTGGTTGATTGGTTACTATCAGTTCTTATTGCTTGAAGAAGAAGCCTGCATGCCTCGAACGTTTGCACTACAACCTATTAATTTAGCCAAGAAATGTTATCACTGCCGATCCAAACTTCTACACTGACTTGTGAATGTATATCCTAAAACCATTTAGGTTTACATGAACTATATAGTCCAGTGCCATAAGCTAACCGCTGATGAATTCCTACCCAGACAACTAATTTTTCATTTAATAAAGGTTTGTGAGCTAGGATACCATACAAACTTCCCAGTTCTCCAATCCGGCCAAAATAATATATTGCCGTTGAGAAAGTACTCTCATTAAGAAACAGTTTAAATATGTGTGTGTTTGAATTGTCCACTGCATTCTACCATACACCAATTGGCTCTGAGATTCAAATAAAGAAATACTTGAAACCATACAACAGCATCAAAGTAGGATTAATTCTGGATAATTAACAGACAAGAAGCCTTAATCTGCATGGTCAGGCTGGGAGACAATGCCTGACTATTAACGTTGAATGCTGTCCCCTCAGCCAATTATCCTGGCTTAAATCATAAAGAGGTCCATTAAAAGTACCACAGATCTCTACCTGCACTATAGTCTGTACATTTAGGAATTCTTTACTGCAGCTTGTGCAAACATATGCCCTTGTCACATATCTCAATACGGCTGCTGGCGACACAGTGATGCAGGAAATATACAAAGAATGTGATTAGTCTAAGCTTTTCAAATATAAAAAAGACTTCTTCAACAGCCATAAAACTAAAATGAAGAAAACTTGGCAGCTATTAAAATTTGTACTTGTATTCCTATCATTTACAGAACAAATATTTGGAAGATGTCTTTACTGAGAGCCTTAAGGTAGATGGTAATCAGTCGTGCTATCGTTCTTACTAAACTACTAAATTTTCTAACAATATTCTTTTCAGTCAAACAACACCTTGATATGGTTAAATAAGAAGAATTCTACATAAAACTGGCAGTTTTGTTTTAGAAAGAGGGTGATTAGGACACGCTTCAGGGGTTCGGTAATAAAATCTGACCAGTTATGCTATTTTGCATCTCATTAAAGTTTAAACCTGTTACATACCTATAGTGGGTACGGAAACTATTCAGACCCCCTTAAATTTTTCACTCTTTGTTATATTGCAGCCATTTGCTAAAATCATTTAAGTTCATTCTTCTTCCTCATGAATGTACACATAGCACCCCATACTGACAGAAAAACACAGAATTGTTGACATTGTTGCAGATTTATTAAAAAAGAAAAACTGAAATATCACATGGTCCTAAGTATTCAGACCCTTTGCTGTGACACTCATATATTTAACTCAGGTGCTTTCCATTTCTTCTGATCATCCTTGAGATGGTTCTAC
This sequence comes from Pelophylax lessonae, assembly GCF_965119305.1. Lineage (NCBI taxonomy): Eukaryota > Metazoa > Chordata > Amphibia > Anura > Ranidae > Pelophylax > Pelophylax lessonae. The sequence goes on along the minus strand of NC_138768.1, from coordinate 606,373,251 downwards.
ACCTTCATTTGAGTCCAGCTGTGTTTGACTATACTGATTGGACTTGATTAGGAAAGCCACACACCTGTCTATATAAGACCTTCTAGATCACAATGCATGTCAGAGCAAATGAGAATCATGAGGTCAAAGGAACTGCCTGAAGAGCTCAGAGACAGAATTGTGGCAAGGCACAGATCTGGCCAAGGTTACAAAAAGATTTCTGCTGCACTTAAGGTTCCTAAGAGCACAGTGGCCTCCATAATCCTCAAATAGAGGACGTTTGGGACGACCAGAACCCTTCCTAGAGCTGGCCGTCCGGCCAAACTGAGCTATCGGGGGAGAAGAGCCTTGGTGAGAGAGATAAAGAAGAACCCAAAGATCACTGTGGCTGAGCTCCAGAGATGCAGTCAGGAGATGGGAGAAAGTTGTAGAAAGTCAACCATCACTGCAGCCCTCCACCAGTCGGGGCTTTATGGCAGAGTGGCCCGACGGAAGCCTCTCCTCAGTGTAAGACACATGAAAGCCCGCATGGAGTTTGCTAAAAAAAAACACCTGAAGGACTCCAAGATGGTGAGAAATAAGATTCTCTGGTCTGATGAGACCAAAATAGAACTTTTTGGCCTTAATTCTAAGCGGTATGTGTGGAGAAAACCAGGCACTGCTCATCACCTGTCCAATACAGTCCCAACAGTGAAGCATGGTGGTGGCAGCATCATGCTGTGGGGGTGTTTTTCAGCTGCAGGGACAGGACGACTGGTTGCAATCGAGGGAAAGATGAATGCGGCCAAGTACAGGGATATCCTGGACAAAAAACTTCTCCAGAGTGCTCTGGACCTCAGACTGGGCCGAAGGTTTACCTTCCAACAAGACAATGACCCTAAGCACACAGCTAAAATAACGAAGGAGTGGCTTCACAACAACTCCGTGACTGTTCTTGAATGGCCCAGCCAGAGCCCTGACTTAAACCCAATTGAGCATCTCTGGAGGGACCTAAAAATGACTGTCCACCAACGTTTACCATCCAACCTGACAGAACTGGAGAGGATCTGCAAGGAGGAATGGCAGAGGATCCCCAAATCCAGGTGTGAAAGACTTGTTGCATCTTTCCCAAAAAGACTCCTGGCTGTATTAGATCAAAAGGGGGCTTCTACTAAATACTGAGCAAAGGGTCTGAATACTTAGGACCATGTGATATTTCAGTTTTTCTTTTTTAATAAATCTGCAACAATGTCAACAATTCTGTGTTTTTCTGTCAGTATGGGGTGCTATGTGTACATTCATGCGGAAGAAGAATGAACTTAAATGATTTTAGCAAATGGCTGCAATATAACAAAGAGTGAAAAATTTAAGGGGGTCTGAATACTTTCCGTACCCACTGTAGGCAGTTCAAAATGAACTTATGATAAAAAGTGTATCTGCAGAAGTTACCTTCATGACAACAACTCAAAAAGATCAACTCAAAAAGATCAGCAACCCAAAGCTGTTACTGTATAAGCAAATCTTAGAGTAACTATCCCTTTATCAAAGTTGGCCACATTTCTTCCTCCCTCTTCTGGTCAATACAGCCACCTATCATGTTAAAGGACATTTTATATCTTTTTATATTTCCCTGTATAAAACTGATATCTGCCCCAACATGGACCATTCATATCTTATAGGTCTACTCATCAGGAAGAACTCCATTGATGCAGTCATACATATCTGCATTTGCATTTTTTGAAGCAGGGCACCGTGGTTATATGTTTTACTGGAGAGTATAGGGCAATCAGCCAAAACATCTAACCTGGCTAAAGGTTTGCAAAGACACTAGGGGACTACTGGGTGTGTTGAAACAATCCAATCATTTTAGACACCTGACTTTACTAGTAGGCTCCAACATATAAAAACAGTTACCTTTACCAACTGTTCTTATTTAACCTTTGGAAATCCACTGGCATAATATAAAGTTGTGTCAATGTAAATGTGAGAAATGCATATCTGTACATATGCGATAACATTAGAACCAAACGTAATATTCCCCGTTCCTAAAAAGGGCAGTAGATGCTGTAATGACCACTGGCTAAAAACTGTAGATAATTAGAGTGTAGAAATGTCATCAGCACACCAAGGATTCCTTTAAAAGGGTCCAAAGCTTTATTCACATGGTCAGACGGGAACACATACGGCAACGTTTCGGAGCCACGCAGGGCCCCTTCATCAGGCAAGAGACATTAGAACCAATTCTACTGTTCCTACACAATACAGGAAATCAGCTATGGAGCTCAAGTATGACCTTCCTATGGTAACCTGTTCTTAAAGTGATAGTAAAGGCAGTATTTATGTTTTTTCCTACAGGTAAGCTTATAATAAATGAATATCTCCTAAACGTGCACTGTTTAGAAGATATTCTAGGAAGCAGAAACCGGTGACGTCACAGGCACATGCATTCTGAAGGAATGGCACACCCGTGCAGTTGCTTCAGAGCCCCGTGCCCTGGCCGTGACATCATCACGGTTCGGCTATTCAAGCGGCCACAGCCTGCGAACCTGGAAGGAGGACTGGATGAAGATGGAAGCCATGCATACTAGCACATTATGCCTTTACCTTGCAGAGTTTTTTTTTTTTTTTTTAAAGCCTTTATTACTGCTTAAACATGTATGATCATGATTACAATAGCCAGTAAAAACAACAATGGTAACCTGTTCTTAACATGTATGACTACGATTAAAATAGCCAGTAAAAACAACACACACAATAAACACCAGTTGTTATACTATGTGACTTATTAATTTATCGCATTAACTACCTAGGTGAGTCCAAAACCAGGACAAGATTGTCATGTGAAGGATTGCATTGAAAACAGGGGGTTAAACGCCAGTTACAAACAAACATCAAACGGGTGTATTAGCTGTGAGAATATGACCCACTGACTTACTGAGACAACAACAGAACAGCTTAAGCTGACTAAAGAGTTCCTTGCTTGAGAATTAATTATCCAGAAGGTCACTGACCCTACAGGAAAATGAAACCTCCCAGCCTGCTTAAAAGGATTAAAAACAAAGCTGTTTTGAGTCTATATTGTTCTTTTAATTATAAATTCAGGGAGGCTGAATTCATGACACCGTAATCATGCAGCTGAGGCTAAAATACAATATTACATAGAACATATAGTATACTATAATTGTATGGCTAGAAAACGTGTCTCTATAAAAGGATGATAAAATAACCAAAAATATATCCTACGGTGTTTCCCCGTAAATAAGACCTACCCTGAAAATAAGACCTACTGTGATTTTCAAGGATGGCGGCAATATAAGCACAACCCCGAAAATGAGCCCTAGTAGTTTTAAAATCCTACAATCCACTCTATTACAGTATTATATAATGTGCAATGTGTGTGTTTCTGTAATATTATTGTGCCAAATACCTTCATTACATAGCCGCTCTGCGCCATCCTGACCTCTCACTGCTTTCCTCCTCTTCTCCTGGCTGTCAGGCAGGCAGTCTGCAGTGCTTGGAGTGGGGAAGAGAGCTCCGGTAGGTCATGTAACAAAGGTATTTGGGACAACAATATTAAAGAAACACACACATTGTACATTATATAATACTGTAATAGAGTGGATTATAGGATTTTACAACCACTTTAACTTTGTTGACACTGGGGATTTCTGACCAGCAGGGGGGGGGAGAGGGGGAGAGAAGACAGGGGGCACAGGAACTGGCAAATACCCATTACACGATAAGATCTACCCCGAAAATAAGTCATATTGTGTCTTTTTTTGCCAAAATAATATAAGACCCAGTCTTATTTTCGGGGAAACACAGTATATAAGGATAATAAAATAACCAAATCTCTAATAACATTGTTGAAATGCTTTACTATACAAAATTAATTAGCTATTTATATACAGGTGCATCTCATAAAAATGGGATTTTTTTTTACTAAAGCCCCGTACACACGTACCGATCGTCGGCAAACAATCGGCCGTCTTTTGTCCCCGGATTGTCGGTGTCTGTTGAAAAGTGCAAAGACAGCACAAGAATTTTGTCCGCCGACTACAGCCGACTGCAGAAGTGATGTCATGTAATGGTTAACTTTCCCTGTGTTTTTTCTTTTCTGAGCATGCCCAGTCTTGCAAATCTGCGGTCTGTCGGCCGAATTCTGTACTGACTGGCGAACAATCGGCCGCTCTGGTGTCGGCATACAAAAATTTTAATGCTTGCATGACAGATTCTTTTTGGCCGAATGTGCGCTGTCGGCTGTCGGAGGCATCATACTAACAAGCCTACAATCGGCAGATCGGCCGACGATCGGTACGTGTGTACGGGCCTTAACAGTAAAAATCTATCAATGGACACAGCACTCCATAAATCATAACAACTCCAGAAGTAGGACAAGGCAGAACAAAAATCACCTGGATACGCCTATGGGCCGTCCTCAGCTGGTAAATAACCCCCCCTCTGCTCCAGGTAATAAGTTTAGTAGCAAGCAGTATTAGAAGTATCAGAACACCTTAGAGGGGTGGGTGCTGTAGAGGGGTGGGTGCTGTGTCCATCAATGAACTCAGAGAAATGGATTTTACGGTTAGTACAAAAATCCCATTTTCTCTTTCGTTCATTGACGGACACATCGCTCCATAAATCATAACTATTGAGACTAGGGATGCACCGAATATTCGGCGGCCGAACATTATTCGGCCGAAAATAGGGAAGTTAGCGCTTTCGGTGTTCGGCCGAATAAGTCAAAAGGCTGAATAATTTTGAGCCGAACAATGTCAACTTCCGCCCTGACCGCTCACCTTCCTCATTGCGGCTCGCGGCTCCCTTCTCACACGCCGCCGGTGTCCTGTCCGGCCGCGAGTAGGGGGTGTGACGTCACGCGCACGTCCCGCCCCCTGATCCTGACTGCGGCTCCTTCACACTAGGTCCACGCCCCGCCCCCCTGTTCGCGGCTTTTGGCTCTGGCTGCAGTTCAGGTATGTGATGTGGAGCTGAGCACGTTTGGGGGAGAATACGGTAGCTGGCAGCTGCACAAGCATTAGTGTGCAGACTACCATATGTTGTTGCCACTTGCCATGCTCATTACATTAGAGTGCCCTATAAAGTGCTCCTTAAAAAAAAAAAAAAGAAAAAAAATGTGCCCAACAGAGTGCTCCCTTGACATAAAATGTGGCCATCAGCGTGCCCCTTATTTTATGCTAAGGGACATGCTGATGAGCATATTTTATGTTAAGGGGCACTCCGATGAGCAAATTTTATGTTAAGGGGCACTCTGATGGGCATATTTTATTTTAAGGGGCACGCTAATGGGCATATTTTATGTTAAGAGCAACGCTGATTCGCTGATTTAAATGTTTTGTTTTGCCCATCAGAGTGCCCCCTAACATAAAATGTGCCCATCAGCGTGCCCCCTAACATAAAATGTGCCCATCAGAGTGCCCCCTAACATAAAATGTGCCCATCAGCGTGCCCCCTAACATAAAATGTGCCCATCAGCGTGCCCCCTAACAAAATGTGCCCATCAGAGTGCCCCCTAACATAAAATGTGCCCATCAGCGTGCCCCTTATTTTATGCTAAGGGACATGCTGATGAGCATATTTTATGTTAAGGGGCACTCTGATGAGCATATTTTATGTTAAGGGGCACTCTAATGGGCATATTTTATGTTAAGGGGCACGCTAATGGGCATATTTTATGTTAACAGCAACGCTGATTTAAATGTTTTGTTTTGCCCATCAGAGTGCCCCCTAACATAAAATGTGCCCATCAGCGTGCCCCCTAACATAAAATGTGCCCATCAGCGTGCCCCCTAAAAATTGGCAAAATAAATGGAAAAAATGTGAAACACCGCGTTCGGTATTCGGCCTTCGGCCAAGCATTTCATTATTATTCGGCTTCGGCTTTGGCCAAGAATTTCATTTCGGTGCATCCCTAATTGGGACGTTCAAAGACAGTGCCAAAAGAAAAATGAGTGGTGGCGAAAATAATTCAGGGCTAAACATAAGACACCAGGACACAGGAGCCTTAACTGAGTTACAGGAGCCCCATCTGAAAAATAAAAGTTTAAAGAAAAACACCCCTCAAGAGGGAACAGCCCTTCTTAAACAGCAGCCTGCAAAACCTTGCGGCCAAAAGAAGCATCTGCAAATGCCAAAGTATACACCTTTTTTGTGAAGGTATGCATCGACGACCAAGTGATGCAGACCTGCAATATTTGTGTCTGATGATGGAAGTACCCAAGTAAAATGCTCCGTGAAAGGGAAAGGTGGAACCTGACCTTTAATGGAATAGGCCTGAGTCACCGTCTGCCTGATCCATTAGAAGATGGTAGTCGAAGAAGCAGCCAGCCCTTTCCTTGGTACGTCCGTAACCTCAAAAAGCGAGTCTGACCTCCGAAAGCACTCAATAGCTGCCAGATACACCCGAATCGCAATAACCACAACGAAGGTATGCAAAGCAATTTCCTGGGATGAGCCAGCTTGGGACACAAGGAATGCAACACAATGTCCTCATTCAAATGGAAGTCAGAGACAACTTTAGGAATGATGGACAGGGACCCAATAGACCACTAAATAGGGACTGCAACAGGATAATGCCGCCAATTCTGATACCCTGCAGGCCGAGGTAATAGCCACCAAGAATGTCACCTTCTGTGATATTGTATGCAAGGGAATCTCCAGAATATTCTCAAATGGAGGTTTATGGAGAACTGAAAGTACTACATTTAAATCCCATGGCGGCAAAGGAGACTGTACAGGTGGAGCCACATGTCAAACCCCCTGAATGAAGGTATGAACTAAAGAGTGCGTGACTAGGTGGTCACTGAAAGAAAATTGCCAGGGCAGACACCTGACCCTTGATGGTACTCAAGGCCAAATTCTGATTAATGCCCTGTTGAAGAAAGGTTTACGATCCGAGCCACATTAAAGGATCGAAGATGAGCGCCAATAGACTCACAAGACAAGAAATGTACGCTTTCCACATACGATGGTATATCTTGCTGGAAGAGGACATCCTCGGCTTCACCATAGTAGGGATCACTGATCCAGACAGACCTTTTTCCCTTAGTACTTGGCTTTCAATCGCTAAGCCCTTAAAACAAGCGACTGTAAAGGATGGTAGATCAACCCTGAGAGGCAGCCCCCAAGGGACTTTATGGCCACCAGACTGATAGAAAGATCCTCACCCTTGATTCCTCGCAGGAATTGAGGAAGAAGCCTGATCCGAGGATGATACTGGCTTTACCATGGCCCTTAGATGCCTGCGGCGCCTGCCAGAGGAACCCCTGATCTCGCCACGACCTCGGTATCATCCTATGGATCCGAACCTGCTAAAGAAGCTGCATGTAGAACTGTGCAAACAGAACAAACAGTCTTGAAGGTGGATACCACCAGACTCAGAACCTGCATGCAAACTGGGAGAGAGAACTACTGTATCTCTGTGACAGCAGCCAGTGATTCACGGCCTGTGGTTCCTGAAGTTTGTTTAGAGGAAAGACCACCCTGCTCAGAATTAGAATCAGACCTAGGTAAATAAATTCCCTGGACAGGGATGGGGGGACCTTAGGTAATATGGACATTACCTGAACCTTTGCGGGAATTAAATCCGCACAAGGAGACTCAGGACCTAAAAAAAAAAAAAAAACTAAAAAGGACAAGCTTTGTCCCCCTTTCTGGGTACCACCAAAAGAATAATTTCGCAGATCCCCTTGATGCTCATGAAGGAGGTCTATGAGGCCGGAAACCAGTAAAGATGTCCCCCCACCCCAATAATGGGTGAGGGCAGACCTTCATGCTGAAGGGGTCTTGTCTGCAGGTCCGGAGAAGCTAGCTCTAGGCTTACCAGACCAAGGATGCTTGGAACCTCCTGGGCAAGATTTGAAAGATCTATTTCCCTTATTTTCTGTCCCAGAAGCACAAAATAGCTTTCTATGTGCTGAGAAGGAGGGCCCCTGTCTGCGATGAGGCTCCTTCTGTTTCCTAGACTACGGAAGGAAGGTACTCTTCCCCCCCCCGTGATACCCTTAATTATGTCATCCAGGGTAGCCCCAAACAGGTGATCGCCTTGAAAGGGCAGATCAATGAGAGCTTTCTTAGAGGCTTGGTCTGCGGACCAATTCTTAAGCCACAGCACATGCCTAATCACCACCGTTGAAACAGAAAGTTTGGACAGCAAAGGAGCTGTATCCAAAGCTGCATTACAGATAAACTGCAGCCCATGGACCAACTGGTCCGCTGAACCAACATAGGCAGCTGGGACCTGCTTACCCCCCTGGCCTTGGTGCAAAAGCTTGTCCCATTCAGTTAGGGTCTGAGACACCAGGGCTGAGGCAAAGACTGGCCGCAATGTTGAACCAGCCATAGTGAACATGCTGCGTGCCACAGTCTCTGCTTTCCTGTCAGCCGGGTCCTTAAAGGATGGGGATTCCTCTACTAGGATCACGGTAACTTTGTTCAACCTGGAAACAGGAGGGTACACCAATGGTGGACTAATACACCTAACCACTTAACCCCCGGAGGATTTGGCTGCTAAAAGACCAGGGGGTATTTTGCGATTCGGCACTGCGTGACTTTAACGGACAATTGCGCGGTCGTGCAATGCTGTACCTAAACGCATTTGACGTCCTTTTTTTCCCACAAACAGAGCTTTCTTTTGGTGGTATTTGATCACCTGTGCGATTTTTTGATCACACGCTATAAACAAAAAAAAGAGCGTCAATTTTGCAAAAATAACAATATTTTTCACATTTCTTTATATGAAATTCCCCCCCAAAAAAAAAAAGTAAAAATCTAAATTTTTTAACATTTTCGGCCAATTTGTTTTATGCTACCTATGTTTGGTAAAAAAAAAATTGCAAAAAGCGTGTTTTGATTGGTTGGCGCAAAAGTTATCGCGTTTACTAACAAAGGGAAAGATTTTTGTCATTTTTGTTGTTTTTTATTTTAACGCGTAATGGCGGCGATCTGTGATTTTTTTGCGGTACTGCAACATTGCGGCGGACAGATCGGACCCTTGACTGACATTTTTGACACTTTTGGGGTTACCAGTGACATTTCTACAGTAATCAGTGCTATACATATGCACTGTTACTGTAAAAATAAACTGGCACTGAAGGGGTTAACTTTATTTGAGAGGGAGGGGCTGTGTGTGTCCCTAGGGGCGTGATTCTAACTGTGATTGGCTGTGGCTTGAGGTGTAGGGACACTGATCAACGGTCCTACATAGTAGAACCGTATGATCAGGGTTTCTACACAGGGAGAACTGACAGGCAGCTTGTTTACGAGCGGGGGGGGGGGGGGGGGGTCCGTGACCGCGCGGGAGCGTGCCGCCGGCGGCACGCGCTCGCTCCCCAGACCCTCCCAGGCTAGTGACGTTTATATACGTCACTTTGCCTGTGAGGGGCTGACCGCCGCAGTATATTTACTTGCGGCGGTCGGCAAGTGGTTAAAAGTGACTCCTCAAAAGGGTAACGTACAGCAAAATGTTTAGGGACCACAAAGGGTAATTTTGGTTGTTCCCATTCCTTACAGGAAAACCTGTCATAAAAAGGCACATAAGGAAACACCTTTGGAGTGCAAGGGGACTTATGTGTACCAAACGACACAGCCATGTCCATGGCTACATCAGCCACATCCTCCATTTTTAAGGTCTCACGCACTGCAGCAATAAGTGTGTCTACCAGCGCTTTTTGCTGCTGCGACCATGGAGGAATCATCCTCACTATCGGATTGATCTGGGGGTGTGATATTAAGCCCCCTGGACAAGCTGCATCCACGGCGGCATCAGGCTCAGAATCAGATGAGACAGACTGAGCGGGGAAAGGCAGGGGGCGCTTCCTCCTGGGCCTCTGCCCACACTCCACTTCCACCTGGAACACTAAGGACTGCAGGACCACCGTTAGTGCAACTATGGGAAGCTGGGGTTCTGAGGGACCTGCCACCTCCATGAAGGGGTCAGTGGGGGAGATGTGACCCTGAGGCTCCATAAGGAAAGGAAGACCTTGCAGTACAAAAACAATCTTTTGGCACCACTAAAGTATCCCCCCCAAGGCTTAGGGTACCTATCAGCAGAGAGAGAGAGAGATAACAGGGACCCCCAAGGACTCTACCGATCGGAGCAGCACTGAGAATTTAGACCCAGCATCACCACGTACGCCATCCCTGTTCATATGTCTCATTATCTAGAACAGTGGTTCTCAATTCCGGTCCTCGGGACCCACTAACAGGCCAGATTTTAAGTATTACCTTGGGGGATGCAGACTAGAATACCACAATCACTGAGCAGCAAATGAGATCACCTGTGATGTAATTTAGTTATCTTGCAAACCTGGCCTGTTGGTGGGTCCCGAGGACCGGAGTTGAGAACCACTGATCTAGAACAGAGAGAGGGGTTATATACCAGCTGAGGATGGCCCATGGGCATAGTCAGGTGTTTTTTGTTCTGCCTAGTCCTACTTCTGGAGGAGGCAATATAAACCACTAGTTATGATTTAGGAAGCGCTGTGTCCGTCGATGAACGAAAGAGAAACTAGAATATCATCAAAACTCATATATTTTATATAGATTCATTACACACAGAGTGATATATTTCAGACATTTATTTCTATTTTGATGATTATGGCTTACAGCTCGTGAAAACACAAAATTCAGTATTTTAGAAAATTATAATATTACATAACACCAATATAAAAAAAAGAAAAAGGATTTTTAATACAGAAATGTTGGCTTAATGAAAAGTATGTCCATGTACAGTATAGTATGCACTCAATACTTGGTCGGGGCTCCTTTTGCATGAATTACTGCATCAATGTGGCATGGCACAGAGGCAATCAGCCTGTGGCACTGCTAAGGTGTTATGGAAGCCCAGATTTCTTTGATAGTGGCTTTCAGCTCATCTGCATTGTTGGGTCTGAGGTCTCTCATCTTCCGCTTGACAATACCCCACAGATTCTCTATGGGGTTTAGGTCAGGCAAGTTTGCTGGGCAATCAAGTACAGTGATACCATGATCATTAACCACTTGCCGACCAGCCACGGTAGTTTTACTGTTGCAGGTCGGCACTATTGCATGAAACGACGTACCTGTACTTCGATTCGTGCAATAGCCAGAGGGGGCATGGGCTGATTGGCCAGAGGGGGAGCCAATTAGTGGGTGTCCGCCGGCCACCCGTGATCACTCTGCATAGAGACAAAAACAAGGCAGACCGTTGTTCTGTCACAGATGCTATTCAGGAACACAGGTCTCTGTGTTCATCTAGTGAGTCCATCCCTCACACAGTTAGAAAGCATCCCCTAGGGATACACTTAACCCTTTAAGCGCCACTGGTGTTAACCCCTTCCCTGCCAGTGTCATTAGTACAGTATCAGTGCATAATTTTAGCATGGATTACTGCACTAATGTCACTGGTCCCCTCAGAAGTGTCAAAAGTGTCAGTTAGGTGTTCGATCTGTCCGCCACAATGTTGCAGTCCTGACAAAAATCGCTGATCATTGCAATACTAGTAAAAATAAATAAAAATGCCACAAATCTATCCTCTAGTTTTTAGATGCAAACCAATCAATATACAATTATTGGGATTTTTTTACCAGAAATATGTGGCAGAATGCATATTGGCCTAAAATGATGATAAAAAATGATTTTTAATTTTTTTTTATTGTCTGTGTTTTATAGCAGAAAGTAAAATATTGTTTTTATCAGAGTTGTCACCCTTTTTTGTTTATAGCGCAAAAAATAAAAAACGCACAGGTGATCAAATACAACCAAAAAAAAAGCTCTATTTGTGTGAAAAAAAGGACATCAATTTTATTTGGGTACAGCGTTGCACGACCACGCAATTGTCAATTAAAGTAACACAGTGCCTTATCGCAAAAAGCGGCCTGATGATTAGGGGGGGAAACCTTCCGGTCCAGAAGTGGTTAAACCAGGTATTGGTACTTTAGGAAGTGTGGGCAGCTGCCAAGTCCTGCTGGAAAATGAAATCAGCATCTCCATAAATCTGGTCAGCAGAGGGAAGCATGAAGTGCTCTAGAATTTCCTGGTAGAAGGCTGCGCTGGTTTTTGGACTTGAGAAAACACAGTGGACCAACACCAGATGACATGGCTCCCCAAATCATCACTGTCTGTGGTAACTTCACACTGGACCTCATGCAACTTGGACTCTGTGCCTCTCTACTCTTCTTCCAGACTCTGGGACCTTGATTTCCAAATGAAATGCAAAACTTTCCACAGTCTGTGATGATCTAAAACCGGGTCCCTCCTCTCCACCTTTTTTTTTTTTTTTAAATTTACTTTTATTTTTTTTTTATAAATTGTCTGGCACTGATTCACCTTGCATGTCACATATCCCAGGAAGCAAAGCCTTTCATTCAGTAAAGATGGAGGGGGCAGACCTAGCGGAGAGTCTTTAGAAGGCACACTGGCTGAACCCAGAACAGCTAGCAGCCTCTCGATGACGTCACACCAAAACATGGCGGCATGGGAATGAGCGCTGCCAGATGAGAGAAGGATCTTAGCTGGACAACGCTGGATCTGCTGGGTGGGCGAGTATCTGAAACAGTGCAGAATTCCCCACCAGGTAAGTAGGGGTTTAAAAAAATGGGAGGGGGTAGAGTGAAAATCCACTTTAGGCATGTGATGTTAACAACTGCATATATGCCAGAATAGGGTTCACACTGTGGACCCTACTGTGATTTTGTTCAATGTGTAGCCTACATTTATTACACATGAATCTCCTTTTCCTCAAATGTAACTTTGTATGATTTTACAAATAATACAAAAATCTGGTATTCTATTCTGTAGTATTTCATTGCAGAAAACACTCATGATAAATAAGTGTTATGATAACTATGATAAAGTGAAAAATTACCTTGTACGATAAGACTTCCTGAAAGCGGTCACTGAAAAAAAAAAGACGAAAAACATAAATTCCAGATGCATAAAAATGACTGCTATGCAATACTATTATATGACTTCATACTATTCATTACTATTCTAAAACTTCAGTGTGCAGCATCCCCCCCTCCCCCAAGCCCCCTACCCTAATACCTACCCGAGCCCCATCTTGATCCAGCGATGTACAAGAGAGCAGTGGCTTTCCTTCCTCATTGGCTGAGACACAGCAATGGGAGTGGGGCCAGGAGTGCTGGCAGGGAGCCCGAGAAGAGGAGGATTCAGGCTGCTCTGTGCAAAACCACTGCACAGAGCAGGTAAGTATAACATGCTTGTTATTTAAAGAAAAACAAAAAAACAATAGCCTTCAATATAACTTTTAACAATTAGGGAATGGAAGCATCAATTTGGTTACTGTTTGGCAGTACAGACAAGTTTTCTTTTTGAATATCTGAGACACACTGTTTTGAATCTGGTTCTGAATGTATAAAAATATGGGAAAAAAAAAAATTTTGACCACACTGAAGCTGTTCCAGTACATTAGAGCAGTGTTTCTCAACCTTTTTTCAGTCGAAGGCACCCTTTAAAAATGATGGACAATCTCGAGGCACACTTTTAAAATTATGGACAGTCTTGAGGCACCCCACTCTAAAATGTAAAAACTATTCTAATAGTTTTACACAATGCAGCAACATCCACAAGTCCAAGTAGGACACCCAACGTTATAGGTGATGTATTCTTCCAAGACAAATACACTTTTGCACACTGGTATAGACTAGTATTCCAATGTTTCTCTTCTGCCTCAGTTGTTATCGATCACTCAGCTAACATGACCCCAAAGCTGATGGAGAGGGGTAGGGGAGGGTCAAACAAGGAAGCTTGCTATGCAGGCGACTGACATCCTCCTTATCAGCTTATGATGTCATTGGTCGTTAGGATGCCAGCAGCTAGAAGGTTGCAATGGTCCACAATGAAAACCTGTGGCATTGTGTAACTAAAAGGCACGCTGGTTTGTATACAATTTTTGGGCAATTGTTAGGCATTTTGCCAAGGCACCCCTGAAGAAACCTCAAGGCACCCCAGGGTGCCTGGGCACACTGGTTGGAAAAGGCTGCATTAGAGTGCTGTATCCCTGTGAGAAGGAAAATCACTGGCCAAGTATAGATTAAAGTGGCAGAAGGGTTTTTACCTTAATGCATTCTATGCATTAACCATTTCCCGCAAACTGATGTACGCGTACGCCGGCTTGAAGAAGTAGTTGTACCGGGGTGATGCCTCCAGCTGCAGGTATCACCCCGGTACCGTTTTTTAGAGCCGGCAGCCGGCTTTCTAATAAGAACAACCAATGTGGCTCAGCAGCCGTTTGGCCGTTATCACAGGGAATGGGAGGGGAACCCCCCCGCCGCCTTTTGCCGCTCTGCCCAGGTCTCCCGATCGGGTCTCTGATAAAGCAACCCAGAAGCGACGTTACAACATGACTTCCGGTTTACTCGAATGCCAACGGCGTTGATTTAAAAAAGTGACAGTATTCAAAAATGTTGATTTTGGTGTTTTTGAATACTTTGAAGTGTAGTGGAGGGGTTTGAGGTCTTTTAGACCCCAGATCCCTCCATAAAGAGTACCTGTCACTGCCTATTACTATCACAAGAGATGTTTACATTCCTTGTGACAGCAATAAAAGTGATCCGATTATTTTATTTTTTTTTTTTTTTAAGGAACAGTGATAAAAATAAAATAAAATAAATAGGAAAAAAAATAAATAAAAACGTTTAAAGTGTCCCCATCCCCGTAAGCTCAGGCACCAAAGAAAGCGCATACATAAGTCGTGCCCACAAATGTAAACAGTGTTCAAATCACACATGTAAGGTATCCCTACGATGGTCAGAGTGAGAGCAATAATTCTAAAAAAAAGACCTCCTCTGTAACTCTAAACTGGTAATCGTTAAAAATGTTAATTTGTAACATGTTAGGTATCTATATACTTGGCGTGACATCATCTTTCACAATATTCAAAAAAATTGGGGTAACTTTACTGTTTCATGTTTTTAATATTCAGTGAAGTGTATTTTTTTTTTAAAAAAACTGTGTTTGAAAAACCACTGTGCAAATACCGTGTGACAAAAAATATTGCAATGACCGCCATTCTATTCTTTGCTAAAAAAAATATATATATGTATGTATCAGAAATAGGCTTGGTCCTTAAGTGGTTAAGATAAAAAAACTTTCTGTGTGCAGCAGCCCCCTTCATTCTTACCTGAGCTCCATCTCGATCCAGCGATGTTGCACGAGAGACTCGGCTGTCTAGGACTCTCCCTCCTGATTGGTTGAAACACAGCAACAGGTGCCATTGGCTCCCGCTGCTCTCAATCAAAGTCAGTGAGCCAATGAGGAGAGAGAGGAGCAGGACCGAGCTGCGGCTCCATGTCTAAATAGACACACCGAGCAGTGGGGCCAGGAGCAACTGGAAAGGACCCGCCAAGAGGATTTGGGCTTCTCTAAACAACTGCACACAGCAGGTAAGTATAACCTGTTTGTTATTTTTAAACAAAAAAAAAAAATCAAGACTTGAATATCACAAGTAGAGCAAACAAGACATAGATCATTACCTGCGTGGAAAGGTTGTCTTCACTGTGTTTTGGATAAATCCATAGCAGCAAGGGCAGATGACAAAGGCTGCTCTGGCAGCAATGCAGTGTTCAATCACCATATCGGTCGCTACTCCACATGCGTGCAGTGCTACCTACACAGAAAAAGGACACCATTAGTGTACACACAAATTGCAGGGGTGTGTTTTGGCTATGTTCAGACTAGACGTCTAATGCCCCTTACACACGTGCAGATTATCTGAAGACTTTTGTCTGCAGACTTACCAAAACCATATAATATGAGGTCAAACCTAAACACTTTCAATTTGTATGCAATCCGGCAGGCCCTTGCACTACATAGAAAAGGTAAATCTGAAGACAAAAGTCTTCAGATAATCTGCACGTGTGTACGGGGCATTAGTTTTAAGAACATTTACACATACGCTTCGAAAGCATTTTACACTTCGGTGCATTTAAACTCAAGAACAAATGTAATATATTGCAGCTTACTAGTCCTTAGACGTGGTGGCTGCATTTGTTTTATTTAATATTTTTTTTAGGTTAAGTACATTTTTTTTGCAGGTATAGAAAGAATACCTGTTGATCCTGTTAGAATTCTCCTAGTCCCTTCCTGTGGGCTGAAATCTCTAATGTCAGCCTTACCAGTTATCTTTTATAAGCTTCCAAACACCTCCCATCTATGTATTGGAGAAGAGACGAGGGGTTGGTGTTTGTAGTACAAATTAGGAGAACAGCCTAGGGATCGACCGATTATCGGTGGGGCCGATATTCACTTTTTTTGAAGTATCGGTCACAAACTTGCCGATATGACCAATATTGCTTTAAGTAGTTGTACCGGAGTGATGCCTGCAGCTACAAGCATCACCCAAGTACCGTTTTTTAGAGCCGATGGTCGGCTTTCTTGTAATAACAATAATCGATGAAGCTAAGCAGCCACTTCGCTGTTATTACAAGTAGCAAGAGGGGATGTCTCCCCCCCCTCCCACTGCTCCGCCCGGGTGTCCTGTCCAACTGGGAGGCCCGCGCGAACAGCCAGAACGTCCGCCCGAAGCCTGAATAGACTCTAATTGGGTCTTCTATGTAGTAACCTGGAAGCGATGTCATGACATTACTTTCGGTTACTAAAGCCTTAAAGGCGCCAGATTTTTAAAAAAATTACAGTATTCATAACAGCCAAACTTGGCATTTTGAATGTTTTTAAGTGCAGTGGAGGGGTTTGGGGTCTTCTAGACCCCAGATCCCTCCATTAACAGTACCTGTCACTGCCTATTACTGTCACAAGGAATGTTTACATTCCTTATGCAAGCCATAAAAAAAAAGTGATAAAAAAAGAAATAAAAATTTAAAAGGTCAGTGTAAAAATTAAAACATTAAATGTACAGAATATCGGCACCGAATATCGGCTATCGGCCAGAAGGATAGCCGAAAAATCGGTATCGGCCCTGAAAAAATGAGATCGGTCGATCCCTAAAACAGCCCGCGTGACAAGGCTGTGTATGTAAGCATTCTCACCCTAAGACAGGAAGTGCGTTGCTGACAGGATCACTTTGGGAAGCCGGCTGTGACTCCTTGCGGCTTCGTAGATGGCTTCCCACTGCACTGTGCTATGTGAATGGTCCCACAGCCTCCTGGTACCAGAAGTTTGCGGGCAAGGAGGAAGGGGGGAGAACTTCTGCTCTGATTGCCTAGGCGGTCGGGGCAGAAGTAAGTGCAGGTACCTGCTAAAACTAGGTACTGGCTCCCCTCGCCGCCCCCCCCCCCCCTCCAAAAAAATCAAACAAACCTTCAAAGCTGGGAAAGGAGGGGGGAAGCAGAAAAAGCAGAACTTCCCTTTTAGGGTAAAGTTCCCATTTAAGGACCCAGTTCGCCAGTTTTTAAGGTGAAGAAGTCTGGTGTGCATGACAACAAAGAAGCATTCTTTGTGGGTTAATTTTATGGGCCACCTAATTATAATAAACATGTGGCCTGATAGCAAAATGGATTTATATTTGTTTCAGCAGCATATAACATAAGATGTTAAGCTTTAAGGGAATTGCAAGTCAACTAACAAAATAAAAATGCAGCTGCAAAAATTTGACACACAGCAACACAAAACATCTGGTGTGTACTGATATTAAAAAAAAAGGAAAACACACTGGAAACACAGGACAATGTGTACTGGTGTGGGAGAACCTTCCTTTCCTCATACAGCACTATCAAAATAATGTAAAGTTTTCGGCAGCTCAAAGTTCAGGAACAGGTCAGACAGATGATAACTCAAAGACAAATGAGTGAAAAGCAACACTTAAAGGATAAATTCACCTTTTGTAACATGTTGCACCCATATATACGGTGCAACATGTAATGGTGCTCCAGTCCTCGCACCCCCCTGATCCCCCGCTATGACAGTGGGTAGGGGATCCTCTCCCTGTACCTGCTACCACAATTTAGTAACAGTGGGGCTGTACAGGGCTCTGCGTCATTCATTCACAGCAATCTGTATAAATAAACCACAAGTCCCATTTTCCACCGTAGCAGATGGCTTGTAGATCTCATTGAACTGTGAGGGTGCTAATAAGTGTTCTTGTAGTTTATGGACTTTTCCTGCACTTCAGGGACTGCCTGCCTGTACTGACTGTCTGCAGGAGCCTCGCATTGCATCTGTCTGCTGATTGTGGGTGCAATAGTTTACAGGTTGCAGTGTAAAAAAATAATACACATTTTTTAGCCTGCAAAATCATGTGTATTTATTTTATTTTTTTTTACAAAAAGTGAACTTATCATTTAAAGGTTAATTAAACAATCTACACAGGTATGCTAACAACATTCATAAATAGAAATGAAAGGCAAAACATTCCCTCTGTTCTCAGCTGCACAAGAGCTGGGGGGAGGAGAAGCAGCAGCACACTGAGCTTTCCAGTGAATGGCTGTGCAGCGGGGGCGTGTCAGGACAAGTCTGATCATTGGAGGAGAGCACACTGAGTTCCCAGCATAGCGAAAGGAACTGACCACAGTGTGCTCTCCTGCTTAGTGTGGTTAATTTTTAAAGGGGAACTACAGTCTGCTCATATAATTTGTAATAAAAACATATTTACCATTCTGAAGCTTCCCTCCAACCACTTTGCATATTATTTTATATATTCTGTCATTCTGTACTTGCCAAACATGCTGTAGAAATATCCCTTCACTGGCTGCAGCCATTTTAACTCTGGGCAGCTGATGCTGCTGCCTGTTCACTTCCTGGATTTACACAGAGGCACACACACGCACATACACACATACACACACACACACACACACATATATACAGATAGACAGACACGCTCACACCACTGCTTGCCTGCACATTTCTCCTCTCTTGATGAATACTCATGGATCTCTGCAGTCTCCTGTTATCCCTGCCCTCATCCAGCCCCCTCCAGCTCTGCAGCTCTCTTTGGCTTTCCTATGACTCAACCCCTCCACCCTTGCTGGCAAACTCTCATGAGAGTGAGCCTCATGCTTAGGGCCTAGGCTTAATACCAGACAAGAAAGAGAAAGTGGGCTGTATAAGGTATTTACTGGCAGAAAAAAATGTTTTACTATCCACAGTTAAAACAACAAGGGCAGAAGATTTAAGGTGGAAAGATGAAAAAATGACTGAAGTTCATCGTTAATAGTAAAGCAGAGGGACTGACAGAAACACCAGGGATTTCGTTCTTTTTTTATTAATATCGCAAAAAAATAAAAAACGCAGAGGTGATCAAATACCACCAAAAGAAAGCTCTGTTTGTGGGAAAAAAAGAACGTACATTTTGTTTGGGTAAAGCATTGCATGACCGCGCAATTGTCAGTTAAAGTCACGCAGTGCCAAGTTTAAAAAAGTGGCCTGGTCATTGAGCAGCAAAATCTTCCGGGGCAAAAGTGGTTAAAGGTACCCAACGTTCACAAGGCACTGTTGTAGGACAGCTTTTGAAAAACAACTCATGACACAGTGACACATTATTTGGTGCCTACATGCAGTTAAAACAGTTTAATATGTAATTTGTAAGTAAAACTTACACAGAATGCAGTTTCAAAGAATGCAAAGCATCCTATTTAAGATAAAGACTGAAGTATCTGTGACCTCCCACCAGGAGAATGAGAGTCACTGACCAATGTACAGTTATGGGAAGAGGTAATCTGCTCTTCTACTATGTATAAAGATAGATATAACCATCTGACTCTTGTGTTTCTGAAGCTTTTACTAGATGAGGAGGACAGGAGAAGATGAAAGACAAAAAGCAGACCATATACTCATGATACAGTTCATTCGGGGGATGTGTGGGGGGAACATGTATACAGAAAATATTTGCTATATTTTGGTTTGTGTTCACATGTAACTGCCTAATAATCCTGCGTAGGGATGAAAGTCATCTGTTTAGTAACATAGTTATGTTTTAAGAAGTCCTTTATTTATCTTTCACATTACAGTAAACTAAGTAATCCAAATTACAAATGTGTTATCTTTTTGTATATTGTTGGGTTCATGAATGTATCCAATAATGACTTTACCAATGATGCATTCTGTGTGGGTGTTTTTAAGAACGTCTTCATAATAAACTATTATCGCAGTGACAAAATGGAATTGTAAGGTTTTAGAATTGAGTCATCTAGTATCCAGACAATATCAAAATGTCATTTCGGAAAACGACATGGGTTAACAATAACAACAGAACACAAAGTGAAAAGATAAAATAAAAAACAAAAAACAACAAAGAAAGCTGGTCATACACTGTCGGTATCACATGGATGGACAAAAATCAATCTCCTAATCAACTTATGTCTAAGGAGTCCAATTGGAAAGTTCTCAACTGAACAGATACCAATATAATAGACCAAAGTTATGCCTCCCAAGAAATCATAGATAAACTTAGAAAAGAATCCATAAAATCAAACAACTTATTACATAAAGACGTTTTAAATTACCGAAAGAATATAATTTCAATAAACATATAAAATCATCAAAATTCTATAGTTCAGATCTTATAAGAGTGTATGTCTCAACATTAAACTGTCATATCCGTCAACTGTATGTGTTTCGTGAACACAGTCGCTTTAGGACTTTGGGACGCATTGTACATGTCTACCATATAAAAAAAACTTGTTCCAAAAAAATAAACAGGTATGTTACCAAATTATATTATAAAATATAAATAAAATAGAATTCTACAACAATTGAAGAATTGTAGAATTCTATTCTATTTTATTAATATTTATGCTGTGGGCGTGAAGAGAATTTCTTCTGGGTGTGGAAGGATTTGTGTTTGGGGAATCTGTGTTGGGAGGTGGGATTTGGGGGGGGGGGAGCATTAGTGATGAGAGGAGAGACTGGAATGAAAAGGATGAGAGAATTTGTGCTGGGAGGTGGAAAATGGAGGGGAGGATTTGTGCTATGAAAGGAGATTCGGGAGGGGTTAGGATTTGTGCAAAGAGGGAGGATTTGGAGGGGAAGATAATTTGTGCCAGGAGACAAGATTTGGAGGGGGGGAAAGGGGTAGAGGATTTGTGCTGGGGGGGTTAAGGATGATTTGTGCTGGGGAGGAGGGGAGAGAATTTGTGCTCGGGGAAAGTTTTGTAGGTTGAGATGATTTGTGCTGGAGCAATCTTTTGTGCTTGTGGTGGTGGGTTAAGACTAGTGCTGAGTAGGGGGATTTTTGGGGAGAGGGAATTTGTGAGGGATACAATTAGGAAGGGGAAATGGGGGAGGGGGATTGGCTGAATGGAGGAATTTGGGGGGGGGGAATAAGATTGGTGAGGTTACTGCTGGGTAGGGGGGGATTTGGGGGAGGTGATTTGTGCTGGGGGGGAGAGAATTCGTACTGGGAGGGGGAATGTGGAGGGCTAGTCCTGGGAAAGAATATTTGGGGGGGGGATTATTAACTGGGGGAGGGAGGATTTGTGCTAGGAGGGGGATTTGAGAGGAGAATTAGTGCTGGTGGGGGATTTTGTGGAGAACAAGATGTGCTGGGGTAGAGAATTTGTGGTGGGTTGGGGGATTTGGTTGGAGGAGATAATTTGTTCTGTGGGAGAGTTAGTGCTGGGAGGGAATATTGGAGGAAGAGAACAATAGGATGCGGAGCAAGATCCTAGGACGTACACGGTGTATAATATCATTCAACACACCCAACAGGCCCACCTCAGGCGTACGTGGGACTGGTAAATGCAATTTATCATTAAAAAAAGCAAAAATAGATGTCCAGTAACTGTTAATATGGGGACAGGACCAAAACATATGGAGTAGGTCTGCTGCAGGACAGCCGCATCTAGGGCAAGCGGCTCCCGGAGCTACCCCCATACGGACCAATTTTTGAGGTGTGTAATGTAAATGATGAATGAATTTAAACTGTATCAATCTATGGTTGGAACTAATGAGGCCCTGGAAGCATACTTCCGTGGCCTCCTCCCACACCTCCTCTGACAGCTCAGGAAAGAGTGTGACCCATCGGCCCATGGCCAATTTAAATGGGTCAGCACCCGCCGCCTGCAACCTCGAGTAAAATGTAGTGACCATTTTGGTTACCCCTGGGATAGACAATAGCAGCTCCATTGGGGATTCCTCGAGCTCCATCCAGGGTCAACCCAGCAAACTGCGCACGGGCGGCGTGGTGTAGTAACAAGTATTTAAAGAAAAAACGGTTGCTCACACCATGGCGGGCCTTCAGGTCATCAAAAGAAACAAAAAGAGTAGACCGAAAGACATGGGAGACATGAGTCACCCCAAGTCCAGACCACCAGCCCGAGTCCGGATGACCATAGAGCTCGGGGAAGTTGGGATTATCCAACAACGGGGCATTGGGAGACACTGCAGGTGCCTCCGAAAGCATTGTGTTGCCAGCGTGCCAGGCCAGCCACCCAACCTCCACAGGAGAGGCCCGAGAGCAGCGCCTGGGAACCGATCTGTGGAGAGCATCCAGAGCCTGCATTTTCAAGCCATGTAAGGCCAATATGAGGGTGGCGGAGGAGTTCCCAGGAGAGTCACCAAGCCAGCCATACAAATGTGTAAGCTGGGACGCAAGAAAATATTTGTAAAATCCGGACACGCCAGGCCCTCCTGAAATTTGGAGGCCTGGAGAGAGGACCTAGCTATGCGAGGGCGGGAGCCCTGCCAGAAAAAGGAAGTGAGGGCGAAATCTATTTTGTGGAATAAACTCCTGGGCAGAAAAACAGGGGAAGCACGAAAAACATAAAGGGATTTTGGTAGGTAAATCATCTTAAAAATATTAAACCTGCCAATGAGATTCAGTGGCAGCGAAGACCAGGTACGCAGCCGAACCTCCATATGCAAAATTATAGGCTGGATATTCAAAGAGCTGTAGGTCTGGAGATCAGTATTTACCTGTATCCCAAGGTATTTAAAGGCGGGAGACAGGTGAACGCCGAAGCGCTGCAGAAAACTATAATCCGCGGGTGGGCCAAGCGGAAAAGCCACCGATTTATCCCATCCCAATCTAAGGCAAGACACCCCGCCAAACTCCTCCACCACCCCCAGCAAGGCTTCAAAAGAGGACTCACGACCATCAAGATAAATAAGTGCGTCATCCGCGTACAGCAATATTTTCTCCTCCAGGCCGTCACAAAGGATACTGCCCACCACCACCGTCTGTCGCATCGCCAGAGCCAAAGGCTCAATGGCAAGGGCAAACAGAAGCGGCGACAGAGGGCAGCTCTGCCTAGTACCTCGGTGAAGGGAAAAGGTCGCAGACACATCCTTGTTCGTACATATTCTGGCTAGCAGCCTCGAGTAGAGCAGACGTACCCAGTTAATAAACGAGAGGCCAAACCCCATTTTCGACATGACCTGCCAGAGGAAGTCCCATCTCACAGTATCGAAGGCCTTCCTAATGTCAAGAGACAACACTAGGCCACTCCTGGCCTCCGTAGCTGCAGTGTATTGATGGAAATGGAGCCGGCGGATGTTATCATACGTGCTCTTTCCAGGCATGAACCCATTCTGATCAGGGTGGACAAGAGTAGTTATAACTTTGGCGAGGCGGGTAGCTAAAAGCTTGGCAAGGATCTTCACATCACTGTTAAGCAGCGATATAGGTCGATATGAGTCACACAACAAACCATCCTTATCGGGTTTGGGTCGGACCACTATGGTCCACGTAGTCCGCCCTGGAAAGAAATGCCAGGAGCCTGCCATTCTTCCCACTATGTTCATGAAGTCTAGCTGCAAGATAGAGCTGCTTTTTACGGGTCATGTCAACCAAGTGTAGCTTAAGGGCAGTATGGGCCCCAACCAGGGCATCTCGAAGAGCAGGAGTAGGGTTAGCAGCGAACCGAGCGTGCGCAGCGGCCAAGGAGTCCTCTAGCTCACGCAAAGCAGCCCGACTGGAACAGCGATGGGCAGCAATACATGAGATGTAGGCGTCCCGGGTAGAGGCTTTAAAGGCGTCCCAGAGAGATCCCGCGGCAGAGGATTGGGCATTAAACTCCCAGTATGTGTCCATATCATGAAGGACCAGGTCTCGCAGTTCAGGTGCGGAGACCCATAGAGGACTGAGCCTCCACATCCGAAAGGCGACCCTATGGCCTAACGTCAAGTCAACCTTAAGTACAGAATGGTCTGACAGCGTCTGGGCAACATAATCTACAGAGTGGACCAATGACGTCATGTCGGGTGAAGTCAGGGCATAGTCAAGCCTGGAAAGAGCATTCTACGTTCTAGATTGGCAAGAGTAAACCCTCGCCACCGGGTATCTCAGGCGCCAGACATCCACATAGCTATAAGAGGCACACCACTGACTGAACAACCTAGACTCATGCTGGAGGGGCCTCAACCGCTCCAGGCCGGGGTCCAGAACCAAATTAAAGTCCCCTAGCAGGAGAGTGGGAACACAGGGAAAACCAGCCAACCCCACACTCAAATCAGAGAAAAAAGCAGCTGTAACAGGGGGAGACACATACACCACCACCAGGAGGAGCTGTACCGCATGAATAGTGCAAAGTAAAAAAATGTAGCGGCCATACGGGTCAGTGATCACCCTGGAACATGTAAAGGGCAACCCCTTACGGATCAGAATGGAGACCCCCCTAGTGTAATTGGAGTGGTAAGAACTGGAGACCCAATGCTTGTGCAGTGCACGGGTGCGAGAGCCAGTCAGGTGCGTCTCCTGCAAACACAGGACATGCGGCTTATGGCTCTTCAGAAAATCAAATAGCATGGCCCTCTTAAATTTAAAATTGAGACCCCTTGCATTCCAGGAGACACACGTGACCCGTGACATGGAAAAAACTTAAAGAAATCAAGGAAGGGGTGTGAACCCCAAAAAACGGTATCCCTCGACACAGTTGCATGACCCCGGGGGCAGAGGAAGGCAACAGAAAACCAGTCACACACACGCACACAGCACACACTCACACACAACCAACAATTAGACAAGGACATAAGACACAGGGGGGACAGGGCGAAAAAACTAGCCCTAGCCCCCCGGCACAAAAGGAACCAGGGAGAAAAAAGGAAGGAGGGGGGAGGGGGGAAAAAACAAAATAACCCCTCAGAATCCCCTGCCCAGACGCCCAAAAGAAAAACAAAACAAGGCGCGGGCTTTACCCCAAAACTGTAAAGCTGTCTGGAGGCGAGAGAACGTGGACAGCCAGGGTCAGCTGGCAAAGTCCAACATGGGCAGTGCCCAGAGTAAGCAAGAAAATAAAGTACTCAATCTCTAACGGCAGATGTTCAAAAAGTCAAGGGGAAAAAATTAAAAAGGGGAAACAAAACAAGGCAGCCCTGAGAACACAGAGGGGGAGCTCCCCTCACAACAGGGCAGTATGGCATCCGAACACTCCAGAAAAAACCCAAGAGGTCCTAGTCGGGAGATGGCCATCTTGATACCGAACCGAATCGTCAGCCGAGGAGACAGTTCAGGTCACAGGGGTACGGCTTCCAGATGCTCGGTCGTGGCGAGGCAGGGACTTCAACCAGGAAACAAAAGCAGCAGGAGACTGGAAGAAATGAGCTTTATCCTGATATGTGACTCGGAGGGTAGCAGGAAACATCATGGAGTATTGCATAGCCCTTTCCCAGAGCATTTGCTTGGCCTGTTGATATTTAGCCCGCAGAGTGCGGACCACTGGAGAGTAACCCGGGTAAAGAGAAACCACTGCATTATTGATCTTCAGGTTCCCCTTAAGTCTGGCAGAACGAAGGATGGAGTCTCTGTCCCTGTAGTTCAGAAAGCAAATTATCACAGTGCGGGGGGGCTGCCCACAGGGAGAGGCCTACCTGGAACCCTGTGAGCCCGTTCAATAACAAAGCATGAGGACAGGGTATTCTGGCCAAACTCCTCCTGGAACCAGCTTTCCAGGAAGGACACAGGGTCAGACCCCTCAACCCGCTCTGGCAGCCCCACCAGCCAAACATTGTTGTGGCGTAGATGGTTTTCCAAATCGTCCATCTTGTCTTCCACAGTTTTAAGTCTCCTCCCGCACTGTCTCAAGTCAGGGACCAAGGGGTGTACAGTGTCCTCTAAGTCACTAATACGACATTCAGTTTCTGTGACCCGGTCCCGGACCTTACACATGTCCTGGCGCATGATGGTAATGTCTAATTTAAGTTCTTCTACCTTCCCCATCAGGTCAGAATGGTTTACCTTGAGGGCCTGCAGGACATCCTTCAGAGTGGGTTCCCGCACCGGATCATCATCCATCCCATCCGCACCAGGGGACGTCTGGGAAAGGAGCTCTGGAGGAGCGGAGGCACCCGGTGAGGGCAGTGGAGAGGCGCCGGATGCCTCCTCAAACAGGTCCGGAGTGGAGGCCGGGGAAGGCAGAGGCATGGTAGAGCGGCGACCATCTTGACAGGACCGGGTGGTAACGCTCATCCTGGCCGGAGGCTGCTTTCTCCAATACTCCTTTCACCAATACACAGACGGAGGCGCCCAGATTAAGGTACCGAACTCCCGCAGCCGAAAAATCCAAAAAAGAAGCGTAGGATCCAAAGGATGGAGCAGGATTGCATCAAGGGGAGCTCAGAGCCGCCAAAAGCACGTCCGCTTACATGTCCCGCTAGCCACGCCCTCAACTATCTTTAGTGTAAAGAAGGACAAGGAGTCCTAGTAGTGATGGTTTTGCCCCCACAGAGACCTGAGTGTGTCGAGTGTCACATTAAATATTAATTTGATTTGGATTTCTCTTCTGTTCCTTTTGTTTTTCTTTTAACCCATGTTGTTAATTGATAAAAAATAAAATATTAACACTTCTCTTTCTGAAAAGCTTTCTTAATTTACAGTATTTTTTCACTGTATAGGTAAAAAAAATGAAATACAATTAATTCTTTATGAATAAATAAGTAGATGTTTTCTGCTATTCATGTTGTATGAGAAATGTTGTGGTTAGGACTGCTGACATAAAATAGTGACCATGTGCTGTTTTCTTTGCATGTTGTAATTTCATTTATGTATGGGGCTTCTACAGACTTGCAAAGCTGTATGTTCTGACATCAAAAGTCTCTTTCAAAAAGCTCAGCCTCCAGTGTAAAAAGCGTTAGAGATTCCTGCATTATTTTATTTTTATCACTTTGCTTATAAAAGAAGATTCTGAATATTCCAGAGTGCGGTCATCCTTTAAGATTCACAAGTGACTTGGCCAGCATCAAAAGTCTGCTCACACAACAGCATTTATGTATATAATATAAGATACATGCATGAACCAAGCATACATAATGCATACACTATGAACCCTATTAGAACTATGTCAGACCATGCCTTTGTACTCTGAACATACTTGACTGAAACGTACACTCTGCCCAGGAAATGTTTAATAAGAGGCTGGCAAATGGATGGAGTGGCAGTAGGATTATTTGTACTGTATAACATATACATTGGTTAAGAATGTTCTATTATTGCGTATTTTAATGTGTTCTTTAGTGGTAAAACACAAAAATAGAGAATTAGGATACTTCTTACAGAAAGGCATAATAATATGTAGAATATATATATATATTGCTCTATTGTACTCACTTTTGTAATGCAATGTAGCTTCCTCTTTGTATCTGAATGGGTCAAGGCTTTTTCCAGATCACTGGATACCCTGATGGATAGCTGTGATCTGTAACAGCTAAATCCTAGCAAAGCAATTGCTTTTTAAAAGAGGGGGAGGAGGGCTTGTCTAAGGTCACATCTGACTGGTTGATAAAAGTGCACTTGAACATTACTTATACACATGGCATTGTGGGTGAACGGGTCATGACAGCTTACTTTCATCACTAGGTTAAACCAGGGCTCGACAAATTTGCTATGAATCTAGGAGCCAGCTAAAAAAGTTAGGAGCCAGTTTTTTTTTTGGTAGCGTGGGTTGTCAGGGCAAGTAATTTGCGCCCCCTAACTCACTTACAGCAGAGTGGTCAGTCAATAACTCCAATGTAACGCATTACGTCAAGGTTATGGGCTGGCCAGAAAGAATGACATTAAAAACCTGTTATAGGGGAAACTCCTTTTTATGCTAATGCATCATGACTGCGGCATGTAAAATACCCTCATCTGCTGCCTATTGTAGCTTAAAGTGGAGTTCCACCCTATTTTTATACTTACCTCCATCTTCTCGCTCCGGGTCACCTGAAAAAGAAATGGATAATCGCATATTTTTTTTTTTTTTTTTTACTTACCTCGTAGCGAAGAAAAAATACTTACCTTACTTCCTTCTTCCTCGGCCGCGGCCCGTCGTCACTTCCTGGCTCTGCAATGATTCCTGGGAGCTGGACGTCATAGCTCCCAGGAATCATTGCGCCTGCACCGGCCCCGACGTCAGTTCCGGGTCGCGCGCGTCATCCCCTTCTAAACAGCTTCTGGGCATGCCCAGAAGCTGTAGAGGGATGACGCGCGCGACCCGGAAGTGACGTCGGGGCCGGCGCAGAGCATCGTGGGACCAAAGAAGGCGGAAGAGGACGCAGAAGAGGATCTCGCTGGCTTCAAGCTGCCCACATCTGAGATGGCAGCGCTGGACAAGACGTTTGCAAGGTAAGTATTTGTCCTAACAGGTAAGTGCAACCCGGGACAGATCAGAGGCTAGCCATTGTGGAATGCACTAGCCCTGACTGTCCCGGGGGTATTAAAAAAAAAAAAAAAAAAAAAAAATCCAGGGTGGAACTCCGCTTTAAGGGTGGCTGTTGGTGGGTGGCAAAAACATGTCTTTACAGCACCCAACTGCACATCTAAATAAAGCCTTTGTGACATTTTAAATAAAACAAACACAGAAAAGGATGAAAGAAGTATTCCAGCGCTGCTGATCTTCTGTTGCCTCTTTGCAGCTACTTCCTGCCTGTGGTGATTGTTGATAATACACAGGGCTTTATCAGAGGACATAAAAAGATCATTTTAAAGCATGCCAGCCTCATCTCCCCTCCTCCACCTCACAGCACACCTTAAACAACTTTGCACTATTAGAACAGCGGCTCAGTGTGTCACAGCATGGAAACATGAACACACACACAGGCAGCCCCCGTGCTCTATCCTCCACCAGAACTCTCCCCCCCTCCCTCATAGTAGTTACTGTGACAGTCTGCCTGCTAGGTCAGGTAAAGGGCACACAGGCTGCCGGGTCCCCCTCCTCCTCCTCACTCTTCTCCAAGGTCTGAACTCCCACTGTGGTCCCTGGGGGGAGGAAGACCAGCCTGATAAGGACGCTACGGGCAGCAGAAGAGAGCTCAGAGAGCAGCCATTCCGGACCGTGCTCTGGCAGAGGAGAAGAGGCCCGCCCCCTCCCCTCTCATGTTACACACAGCCGGACTTCATATTACTGCACGGCTCCAGGGAAAACACGGAGACCAGGGAGGGGGGAGAGCGAAGCATCGGCTGCCTGACACTCTGAGCTGCGTGTCCGGGCAGTCAGTCAGGAGTTGCAGAGAGTGGGCTGGCCGCAAATCAGGAGCCAGGACGCGGTTTCTGGTCGCCATGGCGACCTGGCGACCGGGGTTTGTCGAACCCTGGGTTAAACCACATTAGAAGTCAGCATTCTTCCAACATCTTTATGAGACTCGCTCTTCTGGTACCATGTTTACTCAAGCTAGGCCTTAAAAATGAGAAATTCCAGAATGACATGTGGTTGCACACCATTTCAGTTGTACGACGTGCAGAAAATAAATGTTTGTTCATTTGTTACAGCTTTAAGTAGAGGCACTGCTATAAAATTGAATTACTACAGTATATAGGTAGCTTTGGAAGGAAAAGATTTAAAACAAAAATACGGTAATAGTACGTCCATTCCCTAAGCTGAATGAGTTCAACTGCATTCATATTTATTTTTTGAGAAAAATGTTTACTTCCCACCAAAGTTGGGATTTGTTAAAACATTTTTTATAAATTATTTCTTTAATTTTGTGTTTCTCATTAGGTGTTATTTATCTTTACACCTCAAAATGCTCCATATTCTGCTAACTTTAGGACACCTCACAGCCAACTGAAGGTTAGCTGCATTTTAACCACTGTACCCGTACGTCCTTGGGTTTCAGTAGTTATAATGGGATGATGCCTGCACCTACAGGCATCATCCCGGTACCATTATTTTCAGGCGGCGATTCTGTAGAAGTCATCTGTGTGGCTAATTAGCCACTTGATCTCTTCTGCGGGTGGCGGAAGGGGGTCCCACCCCCCTCCAGCCACCTCTCCGGGGCTCTCCGGTCCCATCGCGGAGGTCGGGAGCGATGCGGCCGGCGGCGATGACTGTCTGGGACAGAGAGAGAGGAACGGACGTCTTTCCCCTCTCTCTGTAACTCTGGAAATTGGGAGCGACGAGTATTTGTCACTTCCAGTTCCCCCCCTTTGTTTACGTAGCCACCAGCGGTCTGATCGGCTGCACGGGGGGCCAGAGGAGAGATTTGGGGTCTAACAGACCCCAAATCTCTCCATAAAGAGGACCTGTCATGGCCCATGCTATCACAAGGGATGTCGTTCATCCCTTGTGATAGCAATAACGTTTTTACAAAATAAAATTAAAAAAAAAAAGTGTAAAAAGAAAAATTGGTATAAAATAAACAAAATAAAATTGAAAGAACCACCCGCCCACCATGCTTTTGCGCAAATGCGAACACATAAGTTACTCCCGCACACACATGTAAATTGTAATCTAACCACACATGTGAAGTATTGTCGCAATACGTCAGGGTGAGAGCAATAGTTCTAGCACCAGACCTCTTGTGCTACTCTAAATTGGTAACTTGTTAAGGCATTTAAAGTGTTGCCTATGGAGAATTTTAGGCACCATAGTTTATTGCCAATCCACGGGCAGACGCAATTTTAAAGCATGACATGTTAGGTATATATTTACTTGACCTAACATCATCTTTCACATTTTACAAAAAAATTGGGCTAACTTTACTGTTTTATTTTTATTCATGAATGTGTTTTTTTCCCCCGAAAAAATTGCCTTTGAAAAACCGCTGCGCAAATACCGTGTGACATAAAAAATTGCAACACACACACCATTTTATTCTATAGGGTTTCTGCTCTGTTTGGGGGGTTCTAAGTAATTTTCTAGCAAAAGAAGTAGATTTTTACATGTAGGTGCATCAAAATGTGTCAGAATAGGCTTGGGAAGGAGGTGGTTACCTAATGGATTATTCTTTCTAATCACATTAAATTTACATGTGAAATACTATACAGATATAATATTATAACTAATAAGACCTTTAGTGGGCTAATCACACCACTTTGAATAGTAAAATAGCAAATAATAGATATTAGGCAAAATACTTAATGAGCAGAGTCCTCTCGTTCCTCGTGTATTGAATTGTATTGTAACTGTACTGTCTGCCCTCACTTTGTTTGCTGCGCAAACTGCTGGCGCTATATACATATCCTGTATAATAAGCATATTAATAATAAATAATATTAGTTTGGAAGGTAAAATGGCTCCCATCTATATTTCATCTGTCTATATTTCACCCGCTCCAATCTACATATTTAGCGGATTGTCTGAAGTTTAACTTGAAGGTTTAACGATGTTTCAGGATGCAAACCGGGAAGGATGTGCCTAACATCAAACCTACAAGATTTTGCTAGACAGAACCATGGAGGTGTTGATATAGTTTTGGGGTCTGTGGTGTCACAATGAGCAGCAAAAATCTGATTAGATATTTACACTAGTGATCGACCGATATCGTTTTTTAATGCCGATACCGATATTTTGGTCATCGGATATCTGTATCGGCCGAAATTTTCGGACATATATTTTTTTTTTCACAGGTACTCCTTGTGGAGGGATCTGGGGGTCTAAAAGACCCCAAACCCCTCCTCGGCACTGAAAAGCATTCAAATGCCAAGTTTGGCTGTTTTGAATGCTGTCAGTTTTTTAATTTGGCATGGAGTACCTGGAAGTGATGTCATGAGGGGGATCTGAGGGGGAACATGGTAGTGCAGCAGCAGGGGTCTGGTCTTCAGTTTTGTCCGACACTAGGTCTGTTTCTCAGAGTCCTGTTGTTGCAGTGCAGCCTTCGGACTCTCCCTCAATCAAACAAGTACTGGAAGCGGGTGCTATGGAATGCATGATGTGTGTTCTTTGCCTGCTTGGTTTCCACCTTTCAGCTGGTTTGAAGGAAAGAATTTGGCAAGGTGAATATATAGATCTAGTAACGGTTCTCCCCCTTCAAAGGAATTTTCTCACAGAAATGACAGGAAAGATGAAAAAATGGAAGAAGACAAACATAAACCTGTGGTAAAATCCTTTTATAGCTGGTTATAAGCATTTTGCATCTATGCAAGTGTATTATATGAGGAATATCCCGAGAAGAGTTCAGCTCTATTCCGACATGTTGATTTAATCCTTGAGGCTTACAGAAGCTTTAGTGGTTATTCATGGTTACCTTCTCTCCAGTGGGGTTCCAAAGATGTTAGTCTTTGGTTGAATTTATTTTTGCCACTTTTGTTCGTCAGACCACTACGACTGCTGTAAACGTTTCAGGGAATGTAAGTAAAAAAGGAATATTTTTTGACTTCAATGACAGTCATTGCAAATGGTTAAATGTATGTAAATAAAGGCATGAGTGTGCCTTCTGTTCGGGTGCTCACCCAATTTCTAAGTGTTTTCGGAAGCTGAAGTTGGCCCAAAAAGACAATTTTCAAAATAGCATTAACACCGGTGAATATCCAAAGAATGCTCCCTTGGCTTCAATTTTACCCAAACCAGCAGATGGCTTCCCTGTTAACTGAAGGTTTTATAGTGGGTTTTCATTCACCATCTTTTGAAGGTTCGGGATGTACTAGTAATTTAAAATCAGTTAGCTAAATTTCTCTAATAGTAAAAAAGAAATTGTTTAAGGAGGTGACTGCTGGTAGAATCGAAGGCCCGTTTGATTCCCCTTATTTTGCAAATGTTCGAGTTTTGTGTTTGGGTATAGTTCCCAAGAAGGAACCAAATTAATTCAGTTTTATTCACCACCTGTCATTTCCTTTTGGCAATTCATTGAATGATCAGATAGACTCAAATTTAACTTCAGTAACCTATGTGTCTTTTGAGTCAGCCTTGCAGAAGCTGTGGATGTTAGGTCCGAATGCTTTGATGGCTAAGGCAGATATAAAGTCCGCTTTTCCTCCCGTTAGATCCAAAATGTTTTAATTCATTAGGAAATTGTTTTGAGGATAAGTTTTATTTTGACAAGTCTTGTTTTTATTTTGAAGTTTTTTCGTCATTTATAGAATGGGTAGTAAATAAAGTGGCTAATTCACAATTTATTCATGGGCCCAGAAGGGACGGATGATTGTTTTTATTTACTACAATCATTCTTTTTCAGTCTGAAATTATTTTGGTAACCCTCTGGCTGAAGAGTAGACCGTCTTTCCAATAACCACCATAGATTTCTTAGAAATTAGATTTGATGCAGTAGCATTGGAGTTTCGTCTTCCTAGTGATAAAATATACAAACTCATGCAACTAATTCAATCTTTCATAAGAAGAAAGAAACACTAAAAGAAATGCAATCAATATTAGGTCAATTAGCATTTGTGGCTAGGGTACTTCCGATGGGGAGAGTATTTTCAAGGAGGTTATATGTTTCTATCTCAGGCTTAAAGAATCTGTCATCAGACTCATCATCACATATCAGATTAACATCGGAGTATCAAAGAGAACTTTTTGGTTTGGTTAAAAAGTTTTGGAGCATTTTAATTGCAAATCTTTGTGGCGGCAGAATTTTATTTCTGACAGCAAGTTTTGCTTAGCTACTGATCCAACTGGATCGGTAGGGTTCGGGACAATTTGGAGGAGTCATTGGTGTGCTTCTACCTGGCCCATAAGGTGGATTACTAATGGCTTCTGCAAAAAAACATAGTACTACTGGAGTTATTCCCTGGAGTTATTCCCTGTTGTTTCTATTGAATTAAGGGGTTCTTAATTAGTGAATAGAGCAATATTAGTAAGTACAGAGAACAAAGGTGTGCCTTTTTGCTGTCAACTGTCTTTCCTCCAAGTCTCCACAGGTGGTTTCTTTTTTGCGTCATTTGGTTTTTCTTTGTCTGAAGTGGAACATACGGTTAAAAGCTAAGTACATCTCAGGTAAGGGGAACATAATAGCTGATGCTCTCTTTCGCCTGCAAATGGACCGATTTTTCTCTCTGATGTCGGAGGCAGACCTAGTCAGGGCTTCATGCCTGCCCCATTTATGGGAACTGATCTAATTTTTGCGAACATTCAGAATTCAGTGGCCAATTCCATTTGGGGGAATTATTCTTCTGCATGGTTATTGTGGTTATCCTATCTTCTTTACAGACTGACATTTCTACATATTCAGAACAGATAGTTTTGTTACTGTATTTCTTCCTTTATTAACAGAAAAGGAATATTCTTGGTCACATGTTAGTAAAAATCTATCTGGCATCTCCTTTTTCTACGTCTTTATAACCTTCCTGCATGTTAAAGTTTATTTTCGGTTAAACAGGCCCCTAATGGATATAGAAGGGTGCATTTAACTTAGGACAACAGATCCCCCATTACCCCTGCCATATTAACAAAATTATGTAGGATTACGAATTTGGTTTGCTCTTCTGAGAATGAAGCCACCCTTTTTAATTCAGTTTTTTCAATTGCCTTCTTTGTGGCATTCGGGGATTCTGAATTATTACCTCCATCAAAGGATAGAAGGTCAGGTATTTTGTTATCTAATGTTTTATTACTTGAAGATAGCTTAAAGATTTTTCTGCAATCTAGTAAAAATGATACTTTGGATCTCGCTAGACAAATGCCAAGATGAAAGTATCTGTCCAGTTAGGGCGTTAAGGTCATATAATAATTTAAGGCTGGAGTTATTAAGCTTATTATTCATTCACAGTGACGGTTCGCCATTAACAGGTTATCAATTTGCAGTGGTATTAAATAAATGTTTGTCGCATTTGAAGTTGAGCTTTTTAAGAAAAACTACACACTCTTTTCAAATTGGAGCAGCTAGGGGAGCTGCTTAGATTGGTCTAGAATCTAAAAGCATCATAAAAAAATAGGAAGATGGAGTTCAGACTCTTATAAACTGTATATTCGTCCTTATTATTTCATTACTCTGTTTCAGGTAATCGACGTATGGTGTGGATCCTGGGCCATTCTTACATTTTTCTGGGCGCAGAAAAGAGCGGCTGCTAGAGTTTATTCTGAAAATCTGGGCCTGTATTAATTGGCATGGATGTAGGGGAATGGTTTGGGGTGATTTTGTTTTTGAGTTAGGTAGACTTTATGTTGTTTTTCCTTCACCAGATATCCTCATAATCCACTGGGAAAATGAAGACATTTGAGTTAATCTCCAGCATAAAGGATACATTTAGGTTCCTTAAATTAGTCTCTCCTCACATACTTGTGGTATTTTCCAAAATGATACCAAGGTTAAGCTGGTTAGAATCTGTTCAATTCAAGCCACTAGAAAAAGTTTGTAAGAGAGTGCATAGAGAAGAAAAAAGTTCCTGGTCCCAGATTTGGGTATTTTATTTCATCATTATGATCTGGAAGGTGGAAGTTTGGGTATGTATTGGAATGATGGTATATATTTATCCGATGTAGGTTTGGATCTCTTTAACCTTAACCTGCAAACATGCATTGAGTTGGCCACGGTTTGGGGTTGTGATGACAGGAAGGTTGGATATTCCACTCTCCTGTTGTTGGGGATAAGTGAGAAAATGGTTAAACTAAATGCTGAATCAGCCCTTAGTGGCTGGGCTGAGTGTTGGTGATTTCTGGATAATTTTGGTTGATGAAGTTAATAAAGTTTTTCATGATATTAAAATATTTGGATTTAAACCAATAAACCAGGCTGCGGCCTATTTTGATCCAAGTTCTTATGTGTTGGTGTTTGTTTATTTTGTGCATGTTTGCAAGTTTAGCCTGGCGCCTGCGGTTCCATGTGGGCAAAAATATGGGTAGCCTTTTTGGGCCTCCTTTACCTCATGGGGCCGCGGCATCGGAATTTTAAATAATACTATACCATTTTTGAATGGGGCTTATTCTAATAGGTCAATTAAGGTCACATGACCTTGAAAGTTATAGAAGGTTAGAAGGTCTAGTGTAGATTGGTCAATTTAGGGTCATATGACCTTCAAAACCTTCTGGAAGGGCTTTTGGCCATGTTTAAACAACCTCCTGACAGAGTTTTTTGCCAGGTACCCGAGAGGATTAGTCGCAAGGAGCTCCCCTCCCAATCCCCCCCCCCCTCCTGTCGCCGCCGGTTTTTATGGTGGGTCACTTTGGTATAACAATCAAAGGGGATATGTTAGAATATGGTTAAACTAAATGCTTGATCAGCGCGAGTCTTAATTGCTGGGTTGAGCGTTGGTGATTTTTGGGTAATTTTGGATGATGAAGTTATTTGAAGTTAATAAAGTTTATGATGATATTAAAATATTTGGATTTAAACCAATAAACCAGGCTGCGGTCTATTTTGATCTAAGTTCTTTTGTGTTTGTTTCTTTTGTGCATGTTTGCAGGTTTAGCCTGATGCCTGTGGTCCTATTAATATGTGCTTGGATAAATGGTACATGTAAAAATACATTTGCAAATATTTTCTCTAATGCATACATAGCATTGCACACATTCAGATAACATACCCCAATTTTAAAGGCTCCTATAAAATAATCCAAATTGGCTTGAATAAACCAGATGTTTGATAACCCCAATCCATCACTCCTCTCCTTAGCCCGTATCAGAGACTCTTCTTTATTCTCAATCAGAACAACCTGCAGGCAGACAAGAAACAAATTATTCAGCCACAGCTGTTCCGTTAATGAATATTAAAAAATATACATGGTTTCCGCAATTATTTGAACTAAATATATATAATGCAAGATGTTCTCTTTAGAAAGTTTAGATTATCATTCTGTGGAGCATTTTCATATACTACTGTATTAGCACCATGAATTGCAGTGCTAGGGTCCTGAATTTAGTTCCTACCTGGGATCATATCTGAAAACATTTGTCTGTTCTCCAAGTGTCTGTTTGTCTTTCTGCTCACATGATGGAAATTGTAGTCACATCACAGTTCATCATGAGTGCTTTTATACTAGGGCTGGAACGATTAATCGACAACTAATCGATTATGAAAATAGTTGTCAACTTTTTTTATAATCAATTAGTTGGTCAGCTGATTAGTTGGCCTGCATACATAATGCATTTTTACATATCAGAAAATATAGTGCAGCACACATACAGCTTAGTACACCATCAATACATGTCAATATACACAGTGCAGCACACAAACAGCTCAGTACACCCTCTATTAGAGATGGCCTTGGGCGTGTCTGGGATCCCATCTGCCCAATCCTGCCAGGAAGGCGACACTGCACACGGGTAATCACAGGCAGTGAGACATTTCCTGATCTGTGCAGCTGCCAATCATGGGACAAGTAGTCCTGGCAAGGAGAAGGAAGTGATTTGAAGTGATTCTAAAGGCAGTTTTATTTTACCTTGCTATAGGGGAACTTTATATTATACTTTGTGGCTTGCTATAGGGGCACTCTTAGAACAGGAGGAGCAAGAAGCGCCAACAGGGCACCCCATAAGAGGAAGTACAAGTACTTATACTTTTTCTCAAGTACTCCCCGATATCAATTACTGATACCTATTTTTAATGTTGACATTTTTTTTTTTTTAACTAATGAAAAAATAAAAAAATATTACCATTTCTTTATGATTATGAAGAACAGTTCTTTTGTGGCTTTGAAATTGCGCTACTTCAGCGTATTTTTAAAGCTGCAGATCAGTGCAATTTGGACCTTTTCATTGCGGCTTGCGACTACCTTTAACAGAACTCAATGAAAGTCAATAAAATTGCAAAAAAAGGTATCGGTCTTAGTATCAGAGCACCCTTTCCAGCAAACTATACAATGAAAAACAGGGATATTTAGTTAACATATAGTCCATCCAGAATTTGTATTGTTAACCACTTGCCGACCGCCGCACGACTATCTACGTCGGCGGTCAGCCCCTCACAGGCAAACTAACGTAGGGCTACGTTGCTTGCTTGTGAGGGTCTAGGGAGCGAGCGCGCGCCCCCGGAGGCGCGCTCCCGCGTGGTCACGGACCCCCCCGCGCGTGTGACCAGCGGACCCGATGTCCGCCGGCCACTCGGCGATCGGCGGGGGAGAGGGAGAATGTCAGGCAGCTTGTGTAAACAAGCGACCTGTCATTCTCCTCGCTGTAAAGACACTGATCAAACGGATCTAGTATGTAGATCCGTTGATCAGTGTCCTTACAGCTCAAGCCACAGCCAATCACAGTAGAAAGCACGCCCCTAGGGACACACACAGCCCCTCCCTCCCAAGTAAAGTTAACCCCTTCACTACCAGTGTATTTTTACAGTAACAGTGCATATATATAGCACTGATTACTGTAGAAATGTCACTGGTAACCCCAAAAGTGTCAAAAATGTCAGTCAAGGGTCCGATCTGTCTGCCGCAATGTCGCAGTACCGCAAAAAAAATCGCAGATCGCCGCCATTACGCGTTAAAAAAAAAAACAACAAAAATGACAAAAATCTTTCCCTTTGTTAGTAAACGCGATAACTTTTGCGCAAACCAATCAAAATACGCTTTTTGCAATTTTTTTTACCAAACATAGGTAGCATAAAACAAATTGGCCGAAAATTTTAAAAAATTTTGATTTTTACATTTTTTTTGGGGGGAATTTCATATAAAAAATGTGAAAAATATTGCTATTTTTGCAAAATTGAAGCTCTTTTTTTGTTTATAGCGCGTGATCAAAAAATCGCACAGGTGATCAAATACCACCAAAAGAAAGATCTGTTTGTGGGAAAAAAAGGACGCCAAATTCGTTTAGGTACAGCGTCGCACGACCGCGCAATTGTCCGTTAAAGTCACGCAGTGCCGAATCGCAAAATACCCCCTGGTCGGAATGGGGGTAAAATCTTCCGGGGCTTAAGTGGTTAATATGTGGTCATACCCCTTTAGCACCTGAAAGTTTAAATACATGTGCAAGCTATTGGGATGTGAGCACAGGTATATCTTTTCTCACCATATAGATAGTTATTTGTATTTACCACTACATAGAGATATTCAAGAATAAATTGTCTTTTTTTAAACTTTACAAAACTAAATTATACGCCACACTTTCAGTTTTTTGTTTTTTTTTTTAATCAGATTAATCGAAACAATAATCGCCCAACTAATTGATCATGAAAATAATTGTTAATTGCAGCCCTATTTTTTTACATCACAACCAGTTTCAGAGCCTTGATGGACTCCTTTCTCAGGCACTATTCCCTTTTCCAAGGCAACAATCTCTGCTGCCTGAAGGAGTTCAAAGAGGCTCCAAAATGTTGCAGTTTTCCATATGATGAATGAAAATGGTAATGTTAAGTGATTTGGTGACTACAACTGCTCGAATAGGACAGTGTAATTTGTTCTTTCACTACAATACCCATACTTAAGGGCCAATTTACACCAGTCCAGTGTGCTGTGTTGTGTTAAATGCGTGCAGGTTAATGCAGACTGCGTTTTGTGGTAATATGCAAGCTCATTAAACATAATTGTAACCCCTTAGAGCCCATTCACAGAAGCCCAGTCTGCTGTGGTTTATGCTGTTTTCCTAATGTGTTATCGCGGTGCACAAGTGCTAATGGGCCCTAATTGTCCCTAGCTGTTTGAAGTGCACCTAGATACACACAAAGTTTGATGGTTTCCATCCACAGGCTGGAAGGTTAAAATAATTTTGAACTTTACTTGTAGGTTTCCAAAATCGCTAATGAGATCTCTTAAATTTAAAAGATAAAGGGGCTATGTCTTTCGGAATCTAGGTTTTCATGCTGACATTCGCTACAAAATAGCAGCTCCTACTCAATTTCAATTTCTCCTGTATGCTGGTGGCCAGACAGCTAAATCACAGCAGTATACAGTGCCTTGCAAAAGTATTCGCCCCCTTGACTTTTTACCTATATTGTTACATTACAGCCTTAAGTTCAATGTTTTGTTAATCTGAATTTTATGTGATGGATCAGAACATAATAGTCTAAGTTGGTGAAGTGATATGAGAAAAATATATACATAAAACTATTTGTTTGAAATAGAAAACAGAAAATTGGCATGTGCTTATGTATTCACCCCCTTTATTATGAAGCCTGTAAAAAGCTCTGGTGCAACCAATTACCTTCAGAAGTCACATAATTAGTGAAATGATGTCCACCTGTGTGCAATCTAAGTGTCACATGATCGGTCATTACATATACACACCTTTTTTAAAGGGCCCCAGAGGCTGCAACACCTAAGCAAGAGGCACCACTAACCAAACACTGCCATGAAGACCAAGGAACTCTCCAAACAAGTAAGGGACAATGTTTTTGAGAAGTACAAGTCAGGGTTGTTATAAAAAATATCCAAATCTTTGATGATCCCCAGGAGCCCCATCAAACCTATCATAACCAAATGGAAAGAACATGGCACAACAGCAAACCTGCCAAGAGACGGCAGCCCACCAAAACGGACCGGGCAAGGAGAGCATTAATAAGAGAGGCAGCACAGAGACCTAGGGTAACCCTGGAGGAGCTGCAGAGTTCCACAGCAGAGACTGGTGTATCTATAGGATGACAATAAGCCACATGCTCCATAGAGTTGGGCTTTATGGCAGAGTGGCCAGAAGAAAGCCATTACTTTCAACATAAAAACAAAAAATGGCACGCTTTGAGTTTGCGAAAAGGCATGTGGGAGACTCCCAAAATGTATGGAGGAAGGTGCTCTGGTCTAATGAGGCTAAAATTGAACTTTTCGGCCATCAAAGAAAAGACTATGTCTGACACAAACCAACACATCACATCAACCAAAGAACACCATCCCCACAGTGAAACATGGTGGTGGCAGCATCATGGTGTGGGGATGTTTTTCAGCAGCCGGGATTGGGAAACTGGTCAGAGTTGAGGGAAAGATGGATGGTGCTAAATACAAGGATATTCTTTAGCAAAAGCTGTACCGCTCTGTGCGTGATTAAGGATAGGATGGAGGTTCACCTTCCAGCAGGACAATGACCCCAAACACACTGCTAAAGCAACACTTGAGTGGTTTAAGGGGAAACATGTAAATGTGTTGAAATGGCCCAGTCAAAGCCCAGACCTCAATCCAATAGAAAATCTGTGGTCAGACTTAAAGATTGCTGTTCACAAGCGCAAACCATCCAACTTGAAGGAGCTGGAGCAGTTTTGCCAGGAGGAATGGGCAAAAAGCCCAGTGGTAAGATGTGGCAAGCTCATAGAGACTTATCCAAAGCGACTTGGAGCTGTGATTGATGCAAAATGTGGCTGTACAATGTTTTGACTTTAGGGGGATGAATAGTTATGCACATTGACTTTTTCTGTTATTTTGTCCTGTTTGTTGTTTGCTTCACAATTAAAAAAAAAAAAAAACATCTTCAAAGTTGTGGGCACGTTCTGTAAATTAAATTATGCAAATCCTCAAACAATCTATGGTAATTCCAGGTTGTGAGACAACAAAACACGAAAAATGCCAAAAGGGGGGAGGAGGGTGAATACTTTTGCAAGGCACTGTATGTAGATTATTCTTCATTTCTAGAGTTTAGCAGGATAAATGGCTCACTGATCACGATGTTCACTCTTACACACCAGTAATAAATTCTGTTGTTCTGTGAGTAACTTTTACCCCTTTGGAACATCTTATGACTTCAATGCCATAGAAAACAAAGGGGACTGTGGTGTATAACTCATCTTATATCTCATTACAAGATGTTATGTTTTCCAATATACAGGCGGTCCCCGGGTTACGAACAAGTTAGGGACTATAGTTTTGTTCTTAAGTCGAATTTGTTTGTAAGTCAGAACAGGTACAATTTTTAGGTGTAGCCCCAGCCAAAAGAATAATTTTTAAGTTTTTTGGATAGCATAGGGAAGGGTTACGACCCCTGTATGATTTGTTTTGCTGTCTGTGCCCCTGTTCAGAGGTTTTCACCTCACTTTCTGTCCCTATGACAATCGGATTTTGAAAGTTTTGGGTTGTTGTGGAAACAAGGATTAGTTATAAAGCTTTAGTGGAGACACATTTTCCCATGAAAACCCTTACAGGAGTGAATTTCCCTTCCTAGAGCTAGATTTCTCCTCACTTCCTGTTGTCTACCTCTGTTTGTAAGTAGGAGTCGTTTGTAAGTCGGATGTTTGTAACCCGGGGACCGCCTGTATACACTAGGAAGTGGAAGCTTTATCTC
The DNA here is from genome assembly GCF_965119305.1 of Pelophylax lessonae. Taxonomy (NCBI): domain Eukaryota; kingdom Metazoa; phylum Chordata; class Amphibia; order Anura; family Ranidae; genus Pelophylax; species Pelophylax lessonae. The sequence goes on along the minus strand of NC_138768.1, from coordinate 606,331,177 downwards.
TCTGAAAACACGGTATAAGCTGAAATTCCTTTGCAGTACACCCTTATTAGTCCTAATGAGTAAGTGTTGACTTGGCTGTTGTAGAGAGATTATAACCTCCTGGCAGATTTTATAATAAACTGTTACTACACCCAGGACTCATTCACTATATCTGGTCTCCAACAGTACACAGAACATATAATGCAATTATTTTAGTATAAATAAACAGCTAAATACCTTTTCTCATCAGCAGTATATAGCAGTCTTGAGACTTCCATCACTGTCTACTTAAAGCTTGTAGGAGGAGTTTTCATTCTCCCCTGACCCTCTGTCTGGACAGTGCTGATTGACCCTGTGTTGGTCACATGCACTCTTCCAAGGAAAAAAAAAAACTCTCTAGCAATACACATCAAACTGAGGATGTGCAGCCTGACTCCAAATGCTCTGTTCTATCAGGAGATGGGTTGGAGTCAGTTAAAGAAGAGGAAGATCAGAGAAGACAGGATCACACAGCCTTTATACACAATACAGAGGATTATTCCCATAGGTTCCACAATGCGTATTATAACAAGCATACTTTACTGCAAATACAGATTGATTTTACTGTTGTGGGTTTAGTAACACTTTAATGTTTAAATGTTCCCAGGAAAATCATGAAGAATTTTACAGTGCAATGTATTTTAATATAATAAGTATATGTCAGCAAGTCTGAGGATATCTTATCAAGGATCACATACTAAGGTAAAGCTGGAACAGCATTTAGCCCCTGCATTTATTTTAATAAATATTGGTCAAAGCATTTAAAATAAAAAATATTTCTTCAGGTGACTTCCACTGATGGCCCATTGTTATTGTTTCTGCATCAGTTACGGATGTACTCTAATTACATTTCAAACAGATGGGGGACTATTAAATGGCCCATCTCGGCACGCCGTTAAACCATAACGCAAGTTGATTCAGCTCTTCGCAGTTTCCTGATGTTATTTTTACGATTGTTTGACCTAGCAGTGGCTGACGATCCTGTGCTGAACAGATTTATACTAGATTCATGGCAGCGATGAACAGCTGATATTGCGAGGAGCATATTTCCACAGATCTGTCAGCTCTACATTTATATGGTATGCCAGCCCGTAATGCTAAAAAAGGCAAAATGACTGTAGAAAAAAACTCCTCTCCCTCTCTGGCCCCTAAATGCCTTCTGCTCTCCTGGATACAGGAAAACAGTGAGCTGATGCTGGGTGCACACTATTTTCTCAAAGGAGCAGCTAGAATACTGCTCAGAAGGTAGAGCTATACACAGTGTAAAAGCAGGGGTGCCCAACCTTTTGAAGAGCGAGGGCCACTTAAGCGGCTTGGTAATCGGTCGCGGGTCACAATGCACAGAGCGAGCAGATGACAGGTAGGTGTCCACTCTGCATATGCAGAGCCGACACAGCCCACTCTACTCACACAAGTCCGTTTACATCTGCAGCTCCATAGAGATGGGTGGAGGATCCTATTGGGTCCATGAAAAATGGACAGGCGGACCCAAACGGACCAATCGTGTGAAAGGGGCCTAAGGCTGCTGTCACACTGATGCGCTGTGGTTTTACCCACATTGAGTGTGCAGCGCAGGGTGCCTGTGGCTTTCCTGTGGGTAGCTGCACTTTGCCTTCGCCTTCTATTATATCATGCAGGTGTGGTGCACTTTCAGAAAGCTCACCAAACCCGCAGGTAGTAACAGAAGTCTATGGCTCAGTGCAGGCAACCCGCAGGTGCACTGCACTGCACCTGCGGATCAGTTTGAAAGCAGCCCAGAGTAACCAGTGCAGGGAACAAATATACTTATTGCTATTTGATTTTATTTAAAAACTGACCTCAATCTTCACTTTAGGAATCCTGCAGGTATCGCTGGTTGTTGCTGTCCCAGGCGGAGTGCATTTGGAATCACTCCAGTGACAGGAGCTGGCGCTTTACCAGAAGCATCGGCTCTGATCTTTACTGTAGCCGCATGCTTCCGACTCAATTTTCAACACCGATGCTCTGGGATGGTGGGTCAGTAACCCGGGATCTGGGCTTGCTGACATTGTTGCTGTGTTGAGCTCAAGCATGCTCAGCCTAGAACCTGAACTGGAGATTGACCGATTATCGGAAAAAAACAATATATCGAGGGCCGATCTGCACTTTCCCCGATATATCTCAATCGGCCACCAAGGTGACCGATATTGCCGATATTTTCGGGAAAGTGCTTGTACCGGAGTGATGCCTGCAACTAGAGGCATCACCCTGGTACCGGCGTCCATAGCCGACGGTCGGCTGTCTTGTAATGACAACTGATGCGGCTGAGAGGCCTTCCGCGGCTCGCCCGGGTCTCCTGCCCCACCGGGAGGAGACCTGGGCCACCATCCTGCGTGGCCGCCGAAGAGAAGACCCAATCAAAGCCGCATTCAGCTCTGATCGGGTCTCCGTGTAAAAACCCGGAAGTGATGTCATGACCTCACTTCTGGGTACTCTGCGCCAAATTTAAAAAAATTACAGCATTCAAAACAGCCAAACTTGGCGTTTTGAATGCTTTTAAGTGCAGAGGAGGGGTTTGGGATCTTTTAGACCCCCAGATCCCTCCACAAGAGTACCTGTAAAAAAAAAAAAAAATATTTTTTTTTCTAATGTACGAAAATATCGGCCAATATCAGCCGATACCGATATGCGATGACCAAAATATCGGTATCGGCAATAAAAATTATTGGTCGATCACTATTCTGAACACACATATGCAAATCTGCCTGGTAAGGACACCTGTATGGGTAAACCGTCTGCAGCCAGGGCATTCCCCGCAAAGTAGCCGAACATATACACACCCCTTGTATACATAAGGTTGTGGGAAGAACAATGCCCCAGGTAAGGATGGCAGGCCAGTACAGGTGGAAGCTTTTCGGCAGGCTCACACATGTAGGTTTAAATCCTAGTCTGAACACGCGTAAGATCATCACACACACTGTAAGCCTTGAGCTGCCTTGCATTGGTTATGTTGTGAGAGTGGGTTTTTAATGTGTTGCTGTACCTTTAAAGTGGTTCTGAAGGCAGAACTTTTTTTTTAACCTTAATGTATTAAAGTATTACTAAACCCACAACAGAAAAATCAGCCTGTATATGCAGTAAAGCATGCTTGTTATACTCACTGTGGAACCCAAGGGGTTAATCCTCCACACTATGTTAAAAGGCTGTTTGACCCCCCCCCCCCTTTTCCTGTCCTCAATCCATCTCCTGATAAGACAGCACATTTGGAATCACTTTGCACATGCTCAGTTTGGTGTGTATTGCTAGAGAGTTTTTTTTTTTTTTTTTCTTGGGAGAGTGCTAGTTATCAGCACTGTCCAGACAGGGTCAGAGGTCCTGCAGCCTGATAGGACAGTCAGAGTAGAATGAAAACTCCTCCTTCAAGCTTTAACCAGACACTGATAGAAGCAACAAGACTGCTATATACTGCTGATGAGAAAAGGTATTTAGCAGTTTACATTTACTAAAATAATAATAGTAATGTGGGAGACCATATATAGTGAATGCCGGGTCCTGGGTTTAGTAACACTTTAACCACTTAAGCCCCGGAAGATTTTACCCCCTTCCTGACCAGGGGGTATTTTGCGATTCGGCACTGCGTGATTTTACGGACAATTGCGCGGTCGTGCGACGCTGTACCTAAACAAATTTTTTCCCACAAACAGAGCTTTCTTTTGGTGGTATTTGATCACCTGTGCGATTTTTTGATCATGCGCTATAAAAAAAAAATAGCGTCAATTTTGCAAAAATAACAATATTTTTCACATTTTTTTATATGAAATTCCCAAAAAAAAAAAGTAAAAATCAAAATTTTTTAACATTTTCAGCCAATTTGTTTTATGCTACATGACTGTGACATTGCGGCGGACAGATCGGACCCTTGACTGACATTTTTGACACTTTTGGGGTTACCAGTGACATTACTGCAGTAATCAGTGCTATACATATGCACTGTTACTGTTAAAATAACACTGGCAGGGAAGGGGTTAACTGTATTGGAGAGGGAGGGGTTAAGTGTGTCCTAGGGGCATGTTTCTAACTGTGATGGGACATGGCTACTGGTGTAAAAACAAAGATCAACGGTCCTACATAGTAGAACCGTCTGATCTCCATTTTTACACAGGGGAGAATGACAGGCGGCTTTTTTACATTAGCCGCCTGCCTTTCTCCCTTCCCGGCGAATGATTGCGAGTGACCGGCGGACATTGGCTCCTGCTGCTGTCAATCAAATTATGTGAACAGAAAGTGGTTGCCCAGGCTGAGCCACAATGTGTGTGTCTATAGACGCACACAGCTGGGCTTAAGAGCAAGCTCACAGGTGCCTCTCCATAGGAAATGCCTTCCTTTGGTGGTGCACTTAGAAGAGGAGGAGCATGTCGTGCTGGCTGGGGACCTCAGAAGAGGAGGTTCCAGTTCCACTATGTGCAATTCCACTGCATAAAGCAGGTAAACATGTTTATTATAAAAAAAAAACCAAAAAAAAAAACAAATGCATTAAGGAGGAAAGGACTGTCTCCAGACAAAACACACAAAAAAACCTGGTGCTGAGAGCTGACAAGTCTAGAGACCCAAAAAGCTGATTGATAAACACAGGAAAAATGGTAAAAAATAATAATAATAAGGTTGGCCATGTGTCTCGTCAGGGGTGCTGCTGCCCCATACTCAGTCCCAATGAGATAAGCGACACAAACAACAAAAATGGGATAAAAAGCGATTGGCGAGGGAAGACGCTGCGGGTTCTCCCCCTTCATGTGGTATCTCTCCGGGTGTTCTTCCCCTCCATCTTCATCAGGCTTAGCTCAATCTCATCCCCCATTGGGTGACATCTCCTGCTCAGTATATTGTCTTCAGCATTGGCTCCCACTCAAGGTACTGCCTAACCACTTATGCTAATTACATGGTGGCCAGTGTTTTCCCATCCATTTACTGGAGTGGTCTGTCATGATGTCCTTAATAAACTGAGATATTTTACCCCAAATATACCAGCCAAGTTTTCTTTGTCTGGGGGAGCGCTTTTTATCCCATTTTTGTTGTTTCTGTCTCCAGACAAGCCCGCTCTCTGTGCATTGCATTATATGTCTCACAGTTGGGAACTCCGATAATTTAGAGTTAGGGACCACACTTATCAGAGCTGCCTTGATGTGGCATTGTGTCTTCCACATGCGATTTGTTGGCTAGCTCAAAAGTATTGTTTCGAAATGTTAAGAAAAGGTCTCTGTAAAATGTGCAGTCTTACTGATTAGATTTAATGCCACTAATTCCTCCAAAAACTATCCTAATGCTTTACTTCTACACAAAATGGCTAATATTTATGACCAAAGTCCAAAGGACACCTTTGGGTGTATACAAAGGACAGGCTTCTGCCACAACCCTTTCAGGCAGTCCATGAGGAATTATTATACATTAATTGATTGGTTGAACCCACATGTTTTTGTCAACTCTTTTTTTTTCTCTATAGTGGCTTTTCAAAATAACAAATGCAGTAACGTAACGGTTAAATGAGATATTAGGAGCGATAAAAGAGGGTGCAAAAGAGGGACAGTCCCACCAAAACAGGGGCAGTTGGGAGCCATGCCAGTTATGTAGGTTATGCAAAACGAGATAATTTCCCAGTTTTCCTTAACGTCCCTTATACTAAGTAAACCATGCATATGTCAAAAAGGCAAACATTGCACCAAATGATATGAATAAGACTGATATGCCCTATTTTTCTTTTATCCGGGGCACAAAGGTATGCTTGAGCTTTTATTATTCAATTACAGTAAGCACATATCTGCATGTTCCACTCCTATATTCCGTATTTTTTCACCTGCAGTGAAAAGATAAAAGTTATGTGCAGATTTCAAGTTTCCTAATCAGATGCAAATCCAGTGTATGCATCATTAATGCTATGGCAGCAGGTGTAAACAGAGTGGCCACAGGGATCAGAAGGTCTATCTTGAGTTTCTTGCTACTTTCTCCTTTCATAATCACCCACCTTTCATCCTTCTCAGCTCTACAGAGGTCTCTGAACACAATTCACAACACTACAAACATTGCTATATTTAGAGATTCATATCCTTATTAACATTTCTGAACAGTGACATTGCTAAACTTGCCTAGAATCCTGGATGCAAAGTGCCCACAGGTGACCAGCAGGAAGAAATGAGAAGGATTTAGGCAAAGTGGATGGGGCCTTGGCACTCAACAGCACCAGGGCCTGGGGCTACGCTCTTGGTCAGCATGTATTTTACATGAAGCACTCTCTGTATTAGCAGCAGCAAATAGATTATTATTTTCATTTTCACAAAAAATATACAGCCTGCTATGGGCAGCATATAAAGTTCTTAAAACAAAAGGCTCTAAGACAGGAACTTTAGTTTGTGTGGTCTACAGAAATGAGCTTCAGATTGGAAATGCTTACCTGGCATAATGGAAGCATGTATGACAAAACAATCCCAACATGACCCTGTGCAATGAAAAAAAGCAACAATGAGCTGCAAATCAGTTACAAGTAGGAAATACATTTTCCTTAATAACCACTTAAGCACTGGAAGATTTTACCCCATTTGGACATTTTTTTGCAATTCGGCACTGCGTTACTTTATTGAACAGATGCATTAAACATTCACAGTACCGAAGGAAAAAGTAAGTGAACTAGTAAGAGTTATTAGCTGGTTGAACCTCCTTTAGCATCAATGACTTCAAGAAAGCACTTTCAGTAGCTCTAACGTTCAGGATTCATTTTTGACCATACTGCTTTACAAAACTGCTTCAGCTCAGACACATTTGTCGGATGTCTAGTGTGAATGACTCTCTTGAGGTCATTCCACAGCATCTCTATGCGATTAGGGTCTGGGCTCTGTGGATTTCCTTCGATGCTTAGGGTCATTGTCCTGCTGCATCACCCAACTTCAATAAAGACACGAGAAATGATAGTGGTTGTAAAGGTTTAAGTTTTTTTTTACACCTCATACATTCTATGCACGAAGGTAATACAACCTTCTGTGTGCTATTCCCTCCACAGACCCCCCCTAATAATCACTTGATCCCCCTCTCAATTCAGCGATGTGCATGACAGCCTCGGCTGTCCCGGGACTCCCTTTCCTCATTGGCTGAGACAGCAGCAGTCAATCACAGCTAGTGAGACAATGAGGAGAGAGTGGGGGTGGGGGCCAAGCTGTGGCTCTATGTGCCTTACAGACGCATAGAGTAGGGCTCAGGAGCAAGCACGCACCAGTGCCCCCATAGCAAGCAGCTTGCAACTAGGGGCACTGGTCAAGGGGAAGGAGCGAGAAGCTCCGGCAGGGGACCCAAGAAGAGCAGGATTGGGGCTGAAAAGCAGTTAAAGTATATGTAAAACAACCCATTTAGTTTAAAATAAAAAAGAAAGGCAAAATATTTGCGTATATATATATATATACACATACAAAAAAAAAAAAAAATTATCCTATTAAGAAGTGATCACATTCCCTCTGTTTTTAGCTGCATAGGAGCTAGGAGAGGAAAAAACAGCAGCACACTGAACTTCCCAGTGAAAGGGGCTTTGAACTGAACTTCCTGGGGGGGGGGGGGGTGTCAGGACAAGTCTGATCATTGGAGGAGAGCAGCCTGAGTTCCCAGCACAGTCGGAGAACTGACCATGCTATGCTCCCCTGCTTAGTTTGGTCAGTTTCTAACAGGAAATCAGAGGGACTGCCAGGAACACCAAGGATTTCACACAAAGGAAGCAATAGAGCAAAGAGGGCAGGTTACTTTTTAAAACAAATACATGGTACAACCGCCACATATAATGAATACCAAATGTTGGGTTTACATATTTTTTAAATCCAAGCAGTTCACATGCTTTTTCATGCCACTGTACAACAATCTCCGGCTGAGTTAAAGCTAGCTAACAAGGATCACACACTTTAAAGTGTTTGTAAACTTAAACAAAAAATAAAAAACAGGTTTATACTTAACTGCGGCCCAGAACCTCCTCTTCTCGGGTCCCCCCGCCGGTGCTCCTGGCTCCTCCCTTACTCAGTGTGCAACTATAGGAAGCTGCCTCCTATGGTGGCACACCTAAGGGCTCAAAGATCCCTAGTCGCGCTGTTTGTGTCCATGAACACAGACAGGGTGTCTCTCTACACCCCCCCCCCCTCATCACAGCCAATGGATCCTGCTGCCTCACAAAGCCTGAGACCAGAAAGTGGGGGTAGAGAGCCCCTGCAGAATGGCACATTGCTGGATCGGGTGAGGGCTCAGGTAAGTTATAAGGGGGAATGAGGAGGAAATACTTTTATCTAACAAATGTTTGGGCTTTAAAACCACTATTAGCACACCGAAAGAAAAATAATAACTTATTATAATAGTGAAATAAAGGCCTGTGCCTGTCCTGTGATGTTGTCATGAGCCTCCAGCAGAGCAGACAATTCATTTTTTACTTTATACCCCTGTTAGCAGGGGAGCAGGAAGTCAGCCGTCACACAATTTGTCCTCACAAAGCATTTAAAGTCTGATAAATCATGTAGTTCCTCCACTGGAAACAAAAGGAACTGAGAAGGAAAAAAATGGCTGGAGGAACCTCACTGCGTAGAACCAAAGCAAAAGAGATATAAAGTGTTGGTGCCCACACAACAGCCCATTTCCATTTTTTGTCCTCACGGGACTCGCCAGCAGTGTCAGCAGTCCTAACTACAGCTGATTTTGTAGGCAGGCAGGCTGTAGCTTCCTCAATTTCTTGAAAAAAAAAAAAAAGATTTGCTCAGGCTTCCCACCCTGGTAGGTAGTTATTAGTCTATCACATGTATGCTGCCACATTGGTGCCAGGAAAATGGAAAACATTGCATCATACTTACTTCATAATTTTCCTTTCCTGGTACCAGTCCATAGCAGCATATGAAACCCACCCAGTTTGCTCCTAGCATTTTACAGGGAATGGGCTGCTGTGTGGGGCATAGCACTGGTCCTGTGGGCAGAATCAGGTGGGGCTACTACTACATGTATGCTGCCATGGATTGGTGCCCGGAAAATTGAAAATTAGCAGATAAGTATGGTACAATATTTTATTTTTACATTGAGCAACTCCCCATCATTTTGCTTTAATGAGTGAAAGAAAACCTCCAACAAGACACTACACACACATTTAGCAAAGCAAAACCCCTCACACATAGGAGTTTATAAGGGATTCATTGTGAGATTCACATAGCAAATGTTTGCTGGACATATATCTGTCTATATTTATTCATTTATCTATCACTTTCAGAGAGTTCTCGATATGTGTGGGGCAGCAGCTGATGAGCGAATCTTGCTTGTTTTTTTTAAATGTGATGGGTCAGCCTTGCTTGTAATCTATTTTGTTGTATGCTGATGTGTGAATCTTGCTTGCGCTTAAGGCTGGCTATAGACAGAACGAAATTGGGCCAGTTCAGCAGGAAACCGGATGAATTTCAATTCATCTATGGGCAGGCTGCTTGTACTGAAGTCAGGGGTGGACAGACAACTCATGGGGCCCCCGGGCAATCAGAGATCATGGGGCCCCCTGTGTCCACACTCAAGCCACACAAAGCCCCACCGACAAATTGCAGCTCAGCCACATAGGGTGGGCATTTAAATATCTACCACAGCATAGCCTGCATGGAAGTTCCTGGCTTCTTTCTGTAGTGTGTAGCCTCTCATGGGGCCCCCTACTGACCCTGGGCCCTCGGGCACTGCCCTAATCCCCAAATGGTCAGTCCGCCCCTGACTGAAGTCAATCCATTGATCGACTTCAGTACAACAACCCTGTCTGATTTTGTCTTGCGATCACTGCTGGCGGCTATAGCTGACATTGTATTCTGATGGCAGAGAAACCTCCCGCTGTCACATATCAACACTGGCTGTGTTGATGGGCGAATCAAGAAATCTTCTCTCCTTCAACCTGTGGTTGAAGGAAAGAAAATTGTATAATGTATGGTTTGCCTAAATGTGACGGGCAAATTTTGTAATTGGAATTTCTGTTAATGGGTGAATCCTCTTTGAAGATGATAGGCAAAGGCTGAGCGAATCGCAAAATGAATACTTTATGAATAGACCCCATAAACACCAAACCAGAGAAAAAAAAAAAAAGAAAAGTAATATAGAATGAGATAAATTACCCCTCCACTACAGAAGTCCACAATGATATCTCCAGGTTTTGCCATGTTTTTTACCACTGATAAGAGGTTATTCAGCTGTTGCTGTTTTCTCACAGCTCGGTCACTGGACAGGTTTCCTAAGGAAAGATAAACATAGTACATTATTACACAGCGTGAGAGACATGTTGTTATATTTGATCTCTTTTTATCTAACTAACGACCCAGCAACAATATAAAACACTATGGAACACTATGGGGTTGATTTACAAAAACTAGAGAGTGCAAAATCGGGTGCTGCTGTGCATAGAAACCAATCAGCTTCTTACTTCAGTTCAATTAAATCGGAGTTCCACCCTTTTCTTTGTAGATGCCTTTTTTTGTTGTCATTGGGTGGCACTTCCTGTCCCAGCCACCTAGATGATGACATCATTAGGCGAGTCCCATTAATATCGGCGTCATCTATCCCAGGAGTCTCCGGGAAGCCTAATAATTAAATCTCGTGGTATTTGCAGCCAGGAAATGATGCAATCGGAAGGATCTAGGCGCCATTTGATTGACAGGTTGCCATAACGTCCGTGGGAATTTCCGCTGATGCCGCCATTGCTATGGCAACCGGTCATGAACAAACTGCGCTGAGCAGTGTCATTACTGTGCAAGCGCGAAATTGGGAGATGCATACTGGGTAGCCAGCTGCACCCAATCCCAGAAGTAAAAACAAGCTGCTTCAGATACCCACAATCTCGATGACCCCTGACTGCTTCCGAGATCAGGTAACATAATATTGATTTGAAAGAAAAAAGCACAAAGACAGTCCTAACAGTACGCAAATGATAAAGTAGAAGTTATAACAATCACAGAGGAGCTTTAAAAAAAAAAAAAAAAAAATGTTATTATGGGGTCTGGAGTTCCACTTTTAAGGATACATTCACCTTTTTAAAAATAACTAAATAGGTAAACAAATGTGCATTTATTATTTTTGTTGCAGGAGCCTAGAAAGCATTGCTGGAAAGCTGAAGCCTTGCAGGTCTCCTGCACACTGTCAGTGTATGGGCTTACCCATACATCCCGTATGGGAAAGCTGATACTTCCTGACAGGAAGACTCAATCAACTGTGAAGGATGTCAGGACCTGTAGTTCATTCAAAGTGAAAAAAATGTCATCAGCACACCAAGGATCGAAAGGGTCCAAAGCTTTATTCCGTAGTCACATGATAAATATACAGCAAAGTTTCGGAGCCATGCAGGGCCTCTTCGTCATGCAAGTGATGGTCCCTTTCCTGATAAAGGGGCCCTGCGTGGCTCCGAAACACTGCTGTATTGTTATCATTTAACCACGGAATAAAGCTTCGGACCTTTTCCAGGAATCCTTGGTGTGCTGATGACATTTTCTTTACTTTGAATATCCACGGTTTCCAGCCTACGGTCACTAGAGCACCCTGCATCACTGAATAGCTGGTTCTCTTGAATGTATGACTGGGACACATTGCATTTGTAGTTCATTCAGACATACAAAGCTCTGTGTTGGAATGACGAAGCCATGTGGGCGGAGCCACACTGCTTTCAAACAGTGACAGCTAGTACAGGGAACTTCTCCCCATACTGCTGCCACAGTGGGGGTAGCGTGCGCCGGCTGTAGCACTGGGAACATGTTACATATTCTACCCTAAAATCAGGTGGAACATGTAATATGTTCCCAAAGGGGAACTTATCATTTTAAGTTTTAACAAAAAAACCTGGAAGCTGATTGGATTTTATGCAGAGCTGCACCACACTTTTTCACTTTCCAGCTATAGTAAATCAACTCCCTATGTGTTTATTTACCCCCCCCCCCCCCCATTCAATACCACTACCTCCAAAATGTCCAAAGACATATCATGCATACTTGCAGGACTTTAATGGAGCTATTACGGCTCATAAAATACATTACAATTACAGATTAAATACAGCTTCCACTCCATTAACATTTTTATATATATTTTTTTTAAATTTAAACTGTAAACTGAATAGCATGTTGCCTTTTTTGGAAGCTTCAGTAGCAACATTTCCTTACAACTCAACCCAACTGTCAAAACAATAGATAACAGTGTCATGCCCTCTGATGGATTCTTTATAATGTACAGTAAATCAGTAAGTGAAAATCCCAGCTGCAAGAAAGTGACACTTTCACTGTGTGCTTTTTGGAGGGATGGAGTTACAAATAGCTATAGGTAAATCTCACTGCTTGGGTCATTAAGCAATATAAGAAGTTGGTGATTTAAAGTAGTTGTGCCTTCTGTATACCCAGTGACGTAATAAGCCTCAGATGATACACAGAGATGAAACAAATCCTCCTACATAAGTTGTCCCTGCTTATCTGCAGCCCTCTCTTTTCTACATCCTCCAAAAACACACAGTTTAAAGGCTATTTCTCAGCAGTAGAAGGCAGGGGGTTGGGTTATTACACAAACTTCACAGCTAGAGCAGAGTGCTCAGTGAAACCTAGGAGAGGAGAGAATCAGGGCCGCTGATAGGGGGGACAACCAGTCCTCCTGTAGGGGGCCCAGGCACACAGGAGGGCCCCAACAGCAGGGAGAATAGGTGCTGTCGGGCGGAGGGGCAATTACAGAAGGAAGCCCTGTGCGGCTCCCTGCAGCAGCTAAAAGCCAGTTGCCAGTTTCTCCCCCTCCTGCCAGCTTTTACCTGCTACAGGGAGAGACACAGACACAGGGCATCATTCCTGTAATTGCTTCTCTGAAACCGATCCCCCTCCTTGTTCTGCCTGCTTTTGTCCCTCCCCTTCCTGTGTGTCCTGTGCCCCCAACCCTTTTCACTGTGCAGCCCCTTCCCGCAGTGCTGCAGGCTTTCCTGTCACTCTGACACACCGCATCTCCGATCTCGGCAAAGAGCCTACTCATGTAGGCTCTTTTCCATGTGACCAGCTGTGTCCAATTACAGCTGGTCATAGGAAGAGCCGTTGATCGGCTTTCCTCAGTTCGTGCCTGACAGGCACGAGTAGAGGAGAGATGATCTGCGGCTCTCGTGACAGGGGGGGGGGTCTGTGCTGGTAATCAGAGCATTGATTACCAGTGCAGACCCATGAGGGGGGGGTGCCACTAGAGCCACCAGGGATGCCCACCCATGACCACAGGGATGCCCACTATGGCCACCAGGGATGGCAGTCGGGGCTCAGGGAGCCTGCCAGTGCCCTCCCCATCAGTGCTGCCCGCCAGTGCCCTCCCCATCAGTGCTGCCCAGTGCCCACCATTGCCATCTATCAGTGCCGCCCACCAGTACCCATTTTTGCCTGCCAGTGCCGCCCATCAGTGTCGGCTATCAGTGCCCATCAGTGCTGCCTATCAGTGTCACCTATCAGTGCCCAATGCTGCATATCAGTGGTATCTATCAGTGCCACTTATCAGTGCCCATCAGTGCTGCATATTAGTGCCGCCTATCAGTGCTGCATATTAGTGCCACCCCATCAGTGCCTCCTCATCAATGCCTGTCAGTGCGGCCTCATCAGTGCTCATCAGTGCAGGAAAAAACGTATTTATTTACAAAATTTTATAACATAAACAAAAAACTTTTTTTTTTAAACTTTTCGGTCTTTTTATTTGTGTAGCAAAAAAAGAAAAAACCTTGCGGTGATCAAATGCCACCAAAAGAAAGCCTCTATTTCTGGGGAAAAAATGACATATATTTGGTTTAGGTACAATGTTGCATGACCGCGCAATAGTCATTCAAAATGCAACAGCGCTAAAAGCTGAAAATTGGCCTGGGCAGGAAGGGGGAAAAGAACAAATAAAAAGGGCTAATTCATACAGATTCTCTGTTATGTTTGTGTCCGCTAATAAGGATTTTAGTGTATTTTGAGTGAAAATATTGTCTTGATAAATCTGGGGAGGGGGGGGCCCTGTCAGGTAGGCTGTACAGGGCCTTGTGATTTCTAACAGCAGCCCTGGAGAGAATACCCCCCCCCCCCTTACACAGAATCGTAGGGAAACTTAGAAGATTTGTTCCAAAACTATTTATTCATGAGTCCTTCACTTTATAGTTCATATAAAAAGATGATAGCAATGTGATAGGTTGTATAACCATAAAATGTCCATCCACAAATGGCGCCTCCACAAGGGGATTAGAAGCAAAATCCAGCAGGAGCTACAGAGTATAAAAGAGAAGAGAGGTGCCTCTAAGTGTAGTAATATAGTTACATTTAATTTAAAGGTACAACATTTAGTAACTCACATGGTTGATGATTACAAGAGGCAGATCTAAGTATGCAGGCATTCGGGCTAAAGCTGTCCACATAGACTTCCTTCGCACCGCCGGCTCTCACCGATGTCAGTCTGCAATTGTGACCGGGAAGACTACCCTGCAGTAGAGCGATCTGAAAGCGAGGCTTGGAGCACTTGTGGAGTGCAGTATGGAAGGGATGATGTTGATGGCGGTGTGGAAGATGGTCTATGTGGACAGCGTTACCCCGGATGCCTGCATACTTAGATGTGCCTCTTTTAATCATCAACCATGTGAGTTTCTAAATGTTGTACCTTCAATAAATGTAACCATATTGGTACACTTGAAGGTGCCTCTGTTCTCTTTTATACTGTGTAGCTCCAGCTGGATTTTGCTTCTAATCCCCTTGTGGAGGCGCCATTTTTGGATGGACATTTTATAGTTACACAACCTATCACATTGCTATAATCTTTTTATATGGACTATAAACTGAAGGACTTATGTATAAATGGTTGTGGAATGAATCATCTGAGTTTCCATTATTTCTTATGGGGAAATTCGCTTTCATATAAGAGTGCTTTGGATTACAAGCATGTTTCTGAAACAAATTATGGTTGAAATCCAAGGTTTTACTGTACTTACCTTTTATTAGTCCAGTCTGATCACGTGATTCTGCAGCTCTAGGCTTTTCCCCTACTTTAAGGTCAAGCACACACTGAGCACTGTTTATATTTTAATTTCCTAGCTGAGCTGCCAACCATTAAGCCATTTGACTCAATATACCCTTTAGGTCTGGGCATCTGGTAAAACATTAGGAACATCTGCTGTATAAATAAGCCATAATATCTGCATGCATTATGCCAAATTAACAGTCTTGTTAAAAGTTAATCCTCGTATATGATGACAGGTTTACCCACTTTAATCTATGATCAATCATAGAAACCAACATTACATTGTTTAGAGGAAACCGTGCTGAGAAAAATACAGGGACTTTCACTGCTGGCTTTGCCCCACCTGTCCTTGCAATCGTCTGACATTAGTACTTTCTTAAACACTGATCCACAATAAAGGTGCAGCAAGTAAAGACAGAATAATTGATGGCAGCAACACGCCTCAAAAAAGTTGGGACAGGGCAACAAAAATCTTGCAAAGTAATGCCTCATACACACGCAACGATTATCAGCCGACCAATCGGCCGTCTTTTCTCCAGTGTTGTTGTGTTGGTTGAAATGTGCTCTAGACTGCACACGAATTTCAACTTCAGAAGTGATGTCATGTGCTGGTTTACTTTCCGTGTGTTTTTTCTTCTCTGAGCATGCCCAGTCTTGCTCATCAGATTTTTGTCTGCCGAAATCTGTACTGACTGACGGAAAATCGGCCGTTCTGTTGACGGCCAACAAAAATTTTATAGCCTGCACACCAGATTTTGTTTGGCCGAAAAGTCGGAGTCGGTTGTCGAAAGCATCATACTAACAAGCCGAAAATCGGTCGATCGGACGTTGGCCGCAAATTCACGGCCAACTATCGATG
This sequence comes from Pelophylax lessonae, assembly GCF_965119305.1. NCBI lineage: Eukaryota > Metazoa > Chordata > Amphibia > Anura > Ranidae > Pelophylax > Pelophylax lessonae. The sequence goes on along the minus strand of NC_138768.1, from coordinate 606,315,348 downwards.
CGTGTGTACGAGGCATAAGCGGTACTAACAAGAAAGAGCTGGAAGAACATTTGCAGCTAATTAGGTTAACTGGCATCAATCACATCAGTATAAAGATTGGGTATAAAATGAGCATGTTATGAGAGTCAGAGTGTCTCAGAAGTAAAGATGGGCAGAATTACACCTGGGAAAAGCTGCATCTAAAAATTGTCAAACAATTTCAGAATAATGTTCCTCCATGTAAAATTGCAAAGACCTAAAATATAGCATCATCTACAGCAGGGCTTAAAATGTAAAGTCCTGAGCTACTAGCCAGGCCTTAAGAGTAAAGCAGGCCATAGACGATTCGAATTACGTACGATTTATCGTTCGATAAACGAAAGCGGCACTCGTGCACATCATCGAGTGTACCATCAATGTGAGCCGAAAATCGTACGACAAAACACTATTTTTTGTGCCTTTTAACCACATCTCTACCGGACACACTCCCTACTGTTCTGTGTTTTGTTAGGCGAAATCATACAACTCCCCCACTAACGATACGAAATTCGGCCGATTTTGGCAAAAAAACCCAACATGTTGGATATGTGAATTTTTGCTGTCGTACGAAAATCAAACGTTTTACATACCACACTAACGATACGAAAATCGTTCGATAACACTGCCATTTACGATTTTCGTACGAAATTCGAATCGTCTATGGCCTGCTTTACTTGCAACCAGCTGCCCCACCCAACCCCTACCCTGCCCCAATTCTGTCCCTAAACAGCCTTCATAAATTATCTCATGAAATGACACTGTTAAATGTTTTATGCAGAATAAAGTTAAAAAAAATGAATATTAACAAAAAATGTATCAGTGCCGATCCATGCAGCCTATCAGTTTCTATCCATGCAGCTTATCAGTGCCCATCAAGGCAGCCTTTCAGAGCCCATTAATGCAGCTTTATCAGTGCAGCCTCATCAGTGCCCATCAATGCAGCCTATCAGTGTCCATCAATGCAGCCTCATCAGTGCCCATCAATGCAGCCTTACTAGTGCCCATCAATGCAGCCTCACCAGTGCCCATCAATGCAGCCTCACCAGTGCCCATCAATGCAGCTTCATCAGTGCCCATCAATGCAGCCTCATCAGTGCCCATCAATGCAGCCTCATCAGTGCCCATCAATGCAGCCTCACCAGTGCCAATCAGTGCAGCCTCATCAGTGCCCATCAATGCAGCCTATCAGTGCCCATCAATGCAGCCTATCAGTGCCCATCAATGCAGCCTCATCAGTGCCCATCAATGCAGCCTCATCAGTGCCCATCAATGCAGCCTTACTAGTGCCCATCAATGCAGCCTCACCAGTGCCCATCAATGCAGCCTCACCAGTGCCCATCAATGCAGCTTCATCAGTGCCCATCAATGCAGCCTCATCAGTGCCCATCAATGCAGCCTCACCAGTGCCCATCAATGCAGCCTCACCAGTGCCCATCAATGCAGCCTCACCAGTGCTCATCAATGCAGCCTCACCAGTGCTCATCAATGCAGCCTCACCATTGCTCATCAATGCAGCCTCACCATTGCTCATCAATGCAGCCTCACCAGTGCCCATGAATGCAGCCTCACCAGTGCCCATGAATGCAGCCTCACCAGTGCCCATCAGCCCACCCTCACCAGTGCCCATGAATGCAGCCTCACCAGTGCCCATCAATGCAGCCTCACCAGTGCGTATTAATACAGACTCATCAGTGCCCATCAGCGCAGCCTCACCAGTGCAAGGGGATCAGAGAGAGGAGAGTTGGCCGGATCACATAGAGCGGGGATCTCCCGCTGTGACACAGCACAGGTTTTTCCCGGCATTGAAATAGTGTGCTGTCGATCATAGGAGCCGGTAAAGGTGGCTGAACAGTACGTGATTGCAGCCGCCAGGCAATTTAAATCGATGCTGTGTCACAGGAGAATATCCCCTCTCCTTTTCCTCTCCTCTCTCTTCCCCAATTTCCTGGCTAATCGCTAGGAGAACAGCTCCCATCTAACCCTGCCCCCCCCCCCCCCCCAGTGGAGTGCAAATTTTGAGGGCTGATTCACAGTATATAATGTCATCAAAAGATTCCACCATCTTCTCTGGGCCAAATCTCATTTAAAGTGGTCATTGGAAAACTCTTCTGTGGTCAGACAAATCAAAATTGAATGTTCTTTTTGGCAACCATGGGTCTTCTGAACAAATGAGGAAAGGGACATTCCGACTTATCAGCGCTCAGTTCCAAAGCCTGCCTCTCTAGGGGTATGAGGTTGGATGAGTATATTGGAATGGGCAGCTTGCCTATGTGGAAAGATACCATCAATGTTGAAAGATATATCCAGGTTTTAGAGCAGCATATGCTCCCATCATGCAGCGTCTTTTTCAGGGAAGGTCTTGCATATTTCTGCAAGACAATGCTAAAACACATACTGCATCTTTGGCAACAGCATGGCTTTGCAGTAAAAGTCTGGGTGCTTAACTGGCCTGCCTGCAGTCCAGGACTTTGACCAACTGTAAACGTTCTTGCACATCTTAAAAAGGAAAATACGAAAAAGAAGACCCAGGACTGCTGAGCAGTTTGAATCCTATATCATGGAAGAACAGGACAACACCCAAAACTCCAATGATTGGGCTCACTTCCCAGATGTTTACAGAGTGGATGCTGCACCGTGGTAAACATGGCCCTGTCCCAACTTTTTTGAGGTGTGTTGCTGCCATCTATTTCAAAATTGCCTAATTTTTTTTTTTATTTAAATTTGGTACATTTACTCAGTTTCAACATTTGATATGTTTTCTATTTCCTATTTTGAATAAAATATGGGTTTATGGTTTTACTGCAAATCATTACATTCTGTTTTTATGTGGATTTTTACAGCGTCCGAACCTTTTCAGAATTAGCTTTGCATTAATTAAAATAACTCAAAAGCCAACATTATTCAATAAATGTAGAAAATATATTTTTCGCTACACTTGAAAAGCATTCTGAATGTGTAATGTTTACCTCTCTAAACTGAACTAGTAGATTTTAAGAGGAGTTTTTCTGCTGTAAAAACGTTCTAACTCAGATAAAAGCTTAAAAATGCAGCTTTTCGGCATTTATCAGCATGTTTGAGCCATAAGCTTTTGTGGCAGTATAGTTCTGCTAAAAAAAACGCTACAGCTATAAAACGCTACTGCAAAAACACTGCAAAACTCACAGCTAATGCTACTGGCGTCGAGTGTGCATGAGGCCTATGTGAAAAATGAATTGTCCATAGTCTGGCCACAGGCGCACTTAAAATAAGATATGCAACCCTTTAACAACCACAAAGTGTTCCACGTTCCTGACAAAGCACACTTTAGCGACATTGGCTCAAAAGGTCTTACAAAAAAACAGAATATTTCATGTATTATCTGACTACTAGAATCTTATGCTTTACATCAGGGGTGTCAAAATCAATTTCATCGCGGGCCGCATCAGCATTATGGTTGCCCTCAGAGATTAGATGTCCAGAGCACCCCAAGCCCCCTACATGAGATGTCAAGAGCCCTCCCCCCACCATCAGAAGTCAAGAGTCACCCACCCTTCCTTACATCACAATGCACCCCCTTACCTTGTGGTGCTGCCAGGAAGAAGGTGCGGATGGATCTGGGAAGAAGTGCAGGGTGTGGAAAAGAACCAGAGGAGAGCTGGGTCTGCTGAATGCTGAGACCAGGGGAGGCAGGGGCAAGGTGGTGTTGCGGCTGCACAGAGAGGTGCAAGATCTGTAGGAGGAGTTCTGCCTTCCTCTCTCTTGTGGACTGCTGAGAAGGGGGGGGGGGGATAGGCAAAGATGAGCCTTTCTCCAGCTGCACAGAGGAGTGCAGGATCTGACAAAGGAGTTCTGTCCTCTCTGCTACCGACTACAGAGACAAGGTGGGGGCAGAGACAAGGAGGATCCTACAGCTGCGAGGGCCACATGAAATGGCGTGGGGGGCTGCATTCAGCCCACGGGCCTTGTGTTTGACACCTGTGCTTTACATTGATTACATCCTTTCCCTACAGCTGCACGTCATAATGAATTTAGAATTACTGCGGAACTGGAAACACATAACATGTTTACAGGGGCCAATAAAACTGTCGCTACTTATTAAGTTGGCTCACATGTTTCTCCTACCGCTACCAGGAGTTAACTTTCTCCTAGCGCCCCTAGTAAAAACTTTTTTTTAGCCATTGACAACGTGCAACGCTTTAAATAGAAATCTGTACACAAGCAAGCAGAGTTTTAAATAGTACCTTCCCCATGAACCAGAAAGCTTTTCTGTTGCGTATTTGCTCATGTGAACATCCATTACAGAGTCCAACATTCCATGGGGGGGTTTTCACCAACGGTTTGTAATGATCAGTCTCCCTGTCAGCGTGTAGAAAAGAGAACAGCTCCAGGCACCTAGACATACGCAGGGTTGACAGATGGAGCCCCAGTGTAAACATAAACAGGCAGAGTCAGGAACTGACATGTAGCTGTAACCTCACACAATCTTCCCACCTCTCCTTCACCTCTCTTCATTGACTAAACCCCACATATTAGAGCTGCTCAGTGGAACAAAGATAGAGTAATGACAGCTATCCATGTCTTACTTAGTGTGGTATGAGCAATATATACAGGTCAGGTTTACCTGCATTTCATAGCCATACTAGCTGCTGTCATCGCCTGGCCTGTGACAATGCACACCTCTGCTCTAGACTTATTTTTCATTCATTCATTCATCCATGAGCTAAGTAATGGATACATCTGCTTTTCTTGTGTATACAATTCATCTATCCATTTCCATCCTAAAATAATCACAAGATAGATCATCTGACATTACTGGAATGAGTCCAACATAGTCACAATGCTATTTCTTGGGCGATCAGATTTAAACTGTCAAACAGTTGTTAAAGTAGGATTCCAGTCTAATACTATGCTTAAAAATGTCCCCCCGCCCATCCTGCCTAACCTGTGAAAAAAATATATGTATATTTACAGATTCTTAATCTGCTCCAGTCTGGTCACATGATCCTGCAGCTCTGGATTCCATCTCAGTGCGTGGCAGCTGCAGGGGAGAGGAGGCAGCATCGACAACCGCTGGGCCATGAGAGCCTGTAGGTGATTTCATGTCTCCCAGAATTCACAGCTGTTGCAGCTGTTCATTAACAGGAATTCTAATGAATTAAACATGAATTTTCTTTCTGGTAATAAATATTAAAGGAAACCTGCACTGGAAAAAAATATATGTTGCCTGTGTACTGACCTCCTTTTGAAAGTGTTAGTTGTCTGGATGCTTCTGGCTTTATTACCGATTTCAGAATGCAGAATTCCTATTCTGTATACTTCTTCTATGCCATGCAGATGGTGGCGTCAGAACTCCTAATCTGTATACTTGTTCCCAGCCATGCAAATCATGGCGTCAGAACTCCTAATCTGTAGACTTGTTCTGTGCCATGCAGATGATGACGTCAGAACTCCTAATCTGCACACTTGTTCTGTGCCATGCAGATGGTGGCGTCAGAATTCCTAATCTGTATACTTGTTCTGTGCCATGCAGATGATGACGTCAGAACTCCTAATCTGTATACTTGTTCTGTGCCATGCAGATGATGACGTCAGAACTCCTAATCTGTATACTTGTTCTGTGCCATGCAGATGATGGCATCAGAACTCCTAATCTGTATACTTGTTCTGTGCCATGCAGATGATGACGTCAGAACTCCTAATCTGTATACTTGTTCTGTGCCATGCAGATGATGACGTCAGAACTCCTAATCTGTATACTTGTTCTGTGCCATGCAGATGATGATGTCAGAACTCCTATTCTGTATACCTGTTCCGTGTCATGCAGATGGTGACGTCAGAACTCCTAATCTGTATACTTGTTCTGTGCCATGCAGATGATGACGTCAGAACTCCTAATCTATATACTTGTTCTGTGCCATGCAGATCGTGACATCAGAACTCCTAATCTGTATACTTGTTCTGTGCCATGCAGATGATGACGTCAGAACTCCTAATCTGTATACTTGTTCCGTGTCATGCAGATGATGACGTCAGAATTCCTAATCTGTATACTTGTTCCGTGTCATGCAGATGGTGGCGTCAGAACTCCTAATCTGTATACTTGTTACGTGTCATGCAGATGGTGATGTCAGAACTCCTAATCTGTAATAATACATCTCATTCCAACTAGCACCGCAGTACATTCTCCAGACAACTATAATGTAGGACTAAAAAAGTCATAATCAGCCCTACTTCATTAGAGTAGCAATACTCGAGTAGCACCAACCAAGAGATGGAAATAAAGTTCCTATGGGCTTGTGGGGGTATTCCAAGCTGTGGAAGGCTCCGCCAACCACCTAGACCAAACCTTATCATATTTACGGGGGCATCCCCTGTTGGCGTAAGTGTCTCTATACAATGGCAGGCTTTTATTAATCAGTTGTTTCCAGAATGAAAGTGGTACATTTTTTCCAATGGAGAGCAATAGCTTTCCTAGCATAAAATAATGCAACATTCGTCAACAAACGCTCCGCTGGGCAAAATAGGTTCCACCAGTCCCAGCAGACATCGAAGTCTGCAAGGGAGAGGAGCATGGGAAAGCTGACAATAAAGATAGAGATATGAAGTTGGTAGGTTGAAAGTCTGGACCAGTGAGGACCGAGGTGACAGTTTTTGGCCATTGACTATCTCCAAAACCAATTTGATATTATATTTAGTCCATATAACTGGATCCGGAAGTTTACAGAACTGAGAGTGGGCGGGATTCAACCATAAAGGGGCATTTGGAGAAATTGCCACACTGGGGTAGAGCTCACATTTCAAACCAGCACCCCAGGCACGAATGGTGGTAAGCATGGAGGGAGTTACAAACTATAAGGTGCCCTGGGACCCCTAAATAAGAGAAACTTGAGAAGAAGATCATCCTCGTACAGGGCCACCTTCTCCTCCAGCCAGCCGATATGCAACCCCTTAATGTTCGGGGAAATGCGGAGTGCTTCAGCAACCGGCTCCATGGCAATGGCAAAGAGCGCCGGAGAGAGGGGGCAGCCGGGTACCCCTAGATAGGGAGAAAGGGATGGACAAACTCCCCCCCAATCTAACCGCCGCCGTAGTCCGTCTGTACAGAGTCTGCAACCATCCAATGAAGACCAGCGGGAAGCCCATTCTACGGAGCACCTCCCACAAGAAGGGCCACTCGACAGTGCGGAAGGTCTTTTCTATGTATAATGAGGCCACCACTCGAGAGCCCTCATTGATATGCTGGGCATGGATATTAGTGTAAAGTCTACGCAGGTTCACATCTGTGGTCCTGCCAGCCTTGAACCCCGTTTTATCCGAGTCAATAATTGAGGGTAGCATAGGCTGTAGAAGTCTAGTAATGAGTTTCGTCAAAATCTTAAAGACGGCGTTCAAAAGGGCAATGGGACGATAAGGGGCACAAGAGGATGGATCTTTTGGTGACTTATAGATTAAGACCACATGGGCTTAACCCATGGAGTCCGGCAGGGCCCCCTCAGAGAGGCAGTGGGAGTACAATGAGGCCAAAATCGGAGCCAGGAGGTTCCCGTGGGCTTCATAAAATATGATAGGAATACCATCAGGACCCAGCACCTTCCCGATAGCAAAGGAATTAATAACTTTAAGAACCTCCTCAGGAGTTATAGGGCGTACCAATGCCTCCTGCTCCGCGTATGATAGCCAACCAAGGGCTAAGGGGTCCAACCAGGCCCCCAGGTCAGTGGGATGATAATCAGGGGATAGTTGGGATGTTTAAAGAGTTTGATAAAATTGACGGAAGGCTTCTAGAATATTAGGCTGTGAAGAGACTAAATCGCCTGACGCGGTATGTATCTCAGAAATCGAAGCTAGGGGCTGTTCATGTTGGGCCATCATAGCTAGCAGGCAGCCATTGCGGTCCCCTTGCTCAAAAAATCTTTGTTTATTTTTGTATAGATCCATCCTCGTGATCTCAGTTGCGTGAAGGTGTAAGGCACATTTTGCATGCAGTAGGGTGTCAAAGTTAGTCTCGAAGGATCACCCACATAGTTGTCAGCATGCTCAGCCACCGAGGCCCACAAGGCGTCCATGGCGGCCTGCTGATCTCTGCAGACCTCCTTTATAGCAGATGTATGGGCCACGGGTAAATGCCCTAAAGGCATCCCAAGTGATCGTCTGTGAGGAGGACCCCCCATTAGTCTCTCAGGATTCCGTGGGGAGGGGCGGGATCTGGCCCATGACCTCCAGGTGGGAAATCCAGTGGGACCCCAATCTCCTCAGGGCCGCACTGCGGGAATGAGGGAGGCAAAGTGTAAGAACCAGAGGGGCGTGATCCGACAACCCGCTATGCTGGTACACCGCATCCACCACATCCACCAAAACAGCAGGGTTGGCAAATGCCAAATCAATTTGGGAGGCTGTCTTATAGGAGGTTGAAAAACAGGAGTAGGATCTAGTTAGTGGATTCTTCCTTCACCAGACCTCTGAAAGGCCTGTCACCTAAGCCCAGGCGAGCAGGTCTGAAGAGAAATGCTTAGGAGGAGCGGGTCTATCCAGAGAGGGGTCAAGGATGGCATTAAAATTGCCCGCTATCAATAGCTTGGCTGGACAGTACGGAGTAACCCTCTCCAGTAAACCATACAACACTGCTCTGGAGAAAGGGAGGGAACATACACAGCAAAAATAATGTATTTCTGACTCCATAGCGTGAAAACAACTATGACATATTTGCCCTGAGGGTCGGTGTGGATGTGTTCCATCACACAAGGCAGTGATTTGCTAATCAAGATTTAGACCCCCCTGGCAAATGTGGAAAAAGGAGGCGTGAAACACCCTCAGAATCCATGGTTTCCTCAGTACCAACAGCTTACTATCCATGAGATGCGTTTCCTGCAAAAGTACTATATGTGGGGAGTGGGTTTTAAAAAGCGAAAAAGTAAAGCTCTTTTAAATTTAGAATTAAGACTACGAACATTCCACGATAGGATGGAGAATTCTGCTTCGTCAAGTGGCATCATCGGAATGGTGAGGAACATGACTCCAGGACACTAAGTGATGGCGCAACCAAATGCAACTCAAGGGCAGCAACCAGCAGAGGAAGCTCGACATAAAGACACAGTAAAGGCTCAGCGTACACATAATTAAAACTAACAAAACATACCCAATTGGCGTCAAAGCGCCTACCCTGCCCTTGTCTGATGTCATCCAAAAACAAGAAAGACACAGAGGGACTAGATCCCAAGAACATAACCAAATAGGCAACGGTGGTACTTTGTCCTATGTGGCGAGGATAAAAAGTTATCCCTCAGGTAGCATATGCAGCTAGGGGAAATTGGAGAATATCAGAGGCAATAATTCTCCTGCATATATGTCCCCAAAAGGAGAGATGGATTGCCTCCTATTGGCTCTGTATATGCCAAGTTCCAAGATAGGCTAGTAGAGCTAAGTAGGGGAATGAATATCAGTCTGTGAGGGTTGTACCGGAGCTCCAGTAGATAGGAGAATCGGCAAACAGTATCTTGAAAAGGATGAGGAAAATAGACAAAAAGGACCTGGTTCCCAGTGAAAGTGAGTAAATGCAATTAGTAAAATTGGAGGATAACTTCTGCCTGTAGACCAAGAACGAAGAGCAATAACCAACATCTAAAACTGTGTGCAGCATCTTAGGCTCAGCTGGGGAAGGTTGAGTGGTTGTCCTAGACCGGCAGATCTCTTAACGGGTGTCCAACCAGGCCGAAGCAGCAACTGGAGTATCGAAGAAGCGCGTCTGGTCCCCATCCGTGACTCGCAACCTGCTAGGATAAAGAAGGCTACTGCGAAGGCCCTTGCCTTTGAGCCTCTTGCGGACTTCGGTGAAGGATTTGTGGTGTTGCTGGACCTCCTGGCAATAATCTGGGAAAAACATCAGTTTGGTATTCTCGAAGGGTATTTCAGGCCCACACAGCCCTGCTCAGGAACGTGCTCACACTGGTCCCCCATAGCACGCGGATTGCTATTGGGGCACCCACAGGAAGAAGGAGCAGACAGCACTGGCAGGCAACTCCAGAAGAGGAGGTAAGGGGCCTTTAGAATAACTTTAAGAGCCCATAGACATTAAATTAATGCTACCCAAACTAGCCAATCCTATGTCTATTAGGACTAGGTAGACAATCCTGGTTGATATGAGAAAAACAAGTGACTTAACCAGAATGACAGAGAACTTGTGTTTTTAAACTGGCCAGGCACAGGGAGGTCTTAGTCATCAAATCAATCCTCAAGAAAGGCTTTTGTCAAAAGACACGTATAAATCTTTCAGTACTTTCTGAATGATATCCCTGGAGGCTGACATTATAGATAATACAAAAATGGAGAAACAGGGAATTTCCTAAAAAATGACAAATGCATTTGAACTGTTGCAGCAAACAGAGAAACTAGGCGTTAACTAATGTTTATTGAGATCTTCCCAGTAATAGCAACAGGAGCTACTCACACTTATGTTATATAGAACATAAAAAAAATGTTCATGTCCATGGAAACAAATTATATACTGTACACACTGGTGTGACACTTTCACTGGCGAAATTAAAAAGAATAAAACAGGGACTTTTTAATGAAGTTCAAAACGGACTAATACTTGGCTGACTAAAAGAGTTAAAGCATATGTATAATCATATATTCATTTCCACATTGTAATATTTCTAACTTGCTCCTTACTTTGCAACTTACTTTGTGAAGATCCTCATTAAAGTGTTACAAAACCCAGAACCTGCATTCACTATATCTGGTCTCCCACAGTACACAGAACATGGAAATGCAATTATTATAGTAAATATAAACTACTAAATACCTTTCCTCATCAGCGGTTAGAGCAGTCTTGTGACTTCTGTCAGTGCCTGGTTAAAGCTTTTAGGAGGAGTTTTCATTCTCCACGATTGTCCTATCAGGATGCAGGACCCCTGACCCTCTGTCTGGACAGTGCTGATTGGCCCTGTGCTGATAACATGCACTCTACCAAGAAAAAAAAAAATGCTCTCTAGCAATACACACCAAACTGAGCACATGCAGCTTGTCCCCTAGCCTCTGTACTATCCGCAGATCGTTTGGAGACTCTGGAAGAAGGGGGAGATCTGAGGAGACCGGATCAAACAGCCTTTTCCCACAATGCAGAGGATGCCCCCCTTAGGTTCTCCATTGAGTATAACAAGCATGCTTTACTGCACATACAGACTGATTTTACTGTTGTAGGTTCAGTAACACTTAAACCTCCTTGAATTCTGAGACATATTCACAATGTACTCTGAGAACGCATTGCTGTGTCACACATTTCAAACAAAACCAAAGAAAATTCCCAGCTCAACTTGTCAGCCAGCCCGCAACCAACCGAATTAACCTGTCTAACAGTTTGCGTTAAAAACAGGGGTTTTTAACAGGGTAATTCAGTTGGATAGGTTAATTTGGTTGGTTTCAGGCTGGCTAACAAAATGAGCTGGGAATTTTTTTGATTTTGCGATGCCATTCTATGTGTGCCTTGCTACGTAGGCCAGTTATAGGTAGGGGCAGTGACCATTTGTTCACACATTTCACAGAGCATGCATTCTGAACTACCGAGGTGCTGAGAGGAGGAGTTTCAGGAGGCGGAGTCAGTACAGGAATCACAGCTTGCAGGCAGCAAGGTACTATGGGATATGTAGTCCTTAGAAATGGAAAGTAAACAGCAGAGGGGAAGCTGCAAAGCATGCAGGGAACCCAGGAAGTTGTGGAAAGAGATGCGCAGCAGACTAACAGCATTCATGAAAGGACATTTTTCAAGTAAGCTTATATTGGATTGTCAATAATATTTGTTGTTTGCATTGCTAATAAAATAAAAGTTTATGCTGTGACCATATATTTCCTTTAAGGCGGGGAAGGGGTTCCTACATAAGACCCCTGATGCTGGCACACTCTGCTATGACAGTAGTTCTAAGTCATCTATTTGCAGATTGCACACAAAATGTTCTGTAAAACCACTCACATTCACCAATGCAATCCATCATCAGCAGTTTCCTAAACAATAGTCATATTTTTTTCCTTTTCCAGTAATCATAAGCCTCTGTTAAACAAAATCTCAGGCTCGATGATAAAGCATGCATCATTTCAACTTTTGGCCTTGCAATGCGAGGGTAATATATTTATTTTATGGGGATTTCCACTTTATCTGAAGTGTTAATCTTTCTGGTAGTTAAAATAATAATATGGGAAAGAAGAAAGTCCTATTAATTCCTGAGGCGAAAGCATATAAACCTAAATATGCTCAAGTAATAGGCTTTAGGTGCTTCTACATTTTCCCACTGAAAATAAATAAATATTGAAGGAGATCAAAAGAAATGAGGGAGAAAAATCTTTGTTTTTTTTTTTTTTTTGCTTAGGACAGTTACGTTTTGGATCGGACTTTGGCTGGAATCCTAGTCCATGGGACAATATGTGCAGAAGGGCCCAACTTATCTTGGGTCTAGGCAGATATGCCAAAGTATTCAGAGAAGATCATAAAGTAAAGATTACTTTGTTGAAGCTATACAGGTGAAGGCAAACAAGTTATGTAAGCTGGTCCACAACACCTGACCTCTTCATGTCAAAAGAAGCAAGATTTTTGTATAGATGAGCTTTTTCTTTGAAATGCCTGAGGCACTTGTTGGAAGTTTACAAGCATGCAGTGTGCTGTTTTGCTGTATCTGATTTAGCACAGAATAGCTCCCACAAATTATAATATTGGCACAACATTAAGCCAGGTCCCCGAGCCATAAAAAAAACTTGCCCTGACAAAGCTTTCCATGTTCACATTCTGTTGAAAATTGCCCTATTATAGGGATAGCTGGGAGGGGGCATTTAGGGACTCATGCCACCCTCAATGATTTTGGATATACAGTGTTAGCTAAAAAATGACTACATTTATGGTTGGATTGGAAGATGAACGTGTGCCTATGATCACTTTGCACCCTCCCCAGACACAACTTTGCCAACCTACCTCTGGGTAGGAATCTATAACTTAGCCTAAATCAGTTTTATTACTCTGAGATAAGGCCAGTTCTGGTTGATTCTACTCACTTGGCCAATAGGAGTATGCATGTTTAAAGTTCCACTAAACCCACATCATAAAAACTATGAATAAATGCTGTATTACAAGCTGTGCATAGTCACTATGGGGTTCGCTTTCTGTATCTGCAAAAAAAAAACCTGGTCAATCCTGCTGCTCTTATCTCTACTTTCTGTTTATGCCTCCAATCCAGCTAGGGATTTTGCAGCTGTGGTGGCAACTTTGCACATGCTCAGTTTTCAGTGGGTTTCTATGCTGAGCATTTCCTCCCTATCATATCTGAGTAGCCAATGTGACTATAAATTCACACATGTGGGTGTATACACAGTGGTAAATGACAGCCCACCACTCCCTTCTCCTTCATGCCCAATAATCAGCTAAACACAATGGGGCCAGATATTAAATGTAGAATAATGGAGACTTCGCCTTATCATAGGTGTATTTTAAATAATAGAGCTAGAATCTCAACCAAAAATCCTGAAAAAACAGGATACAAATGTTATAAATTGAGTTGACGTCTAGTGAGTAAAATAAGTATTTGATCCCCAAGCAAAACATAACTTAGTACTTGGTGGAGAAACCCTTGTTGGGAAGATGTTTCTTGTTGTTGGTTACCAGGTTTCACACATCTCAGAAGCGATTTTGGTCCACTCTTCTTTACAGATCTTCTCTAAATCCTTAAGGTTTCTTGGCTGTAATTGGCAACTCGAATTTTCAGCTCCCTCCATAAATCTTCTATAGGATTAAAGTCTAAAGTCTAGAGACTGGCTAGGCCACTTCATGACCTTAATGTAATTCTTCTTGAGCCACTTCTTTGTTGCCTTGGCATTATGTTTTGGGTCATTGTCATGCTGGAAGACCCATCTGCGACCAATCTTTAGTGTTCTGGGTGAGGGAAGAAGGTTCTCATCCAAGATTTTACAATACATGGTCCCTTCCATTGGCCCCTCAATGCAGCAAAGTTGGCCTGTACCATTAGCAGAGAAACAGCCCAAAAGCATGATGTTTCCACCTTTGTGCTTGACTGTAGGGATGGTGTTCTTAGGGTCATAGTCAGCATTTTTCTTCCTCCAAACACGGCGAGTCCAGTTAATGCCAAAGAGCTCAATTTTGGTCTCATCTGACCACAGCACTTTCTCCCAATCCTTCTCTGAATCATTTAGATGTTCATTGGCAAAACTTAAGACAGGCTTGTGCATGTGCCTTCTTGAGGAGGGGGACCTTAAGGGGACTGCAGGATTTCAATCGATGGCGGTGTATTGTGTTACTAATGATTTGTTTGGTGACAGTGTCCCAACTGCGTTGAGATCAATCACAAGCTCCTCCCGTGTAGTTTTGAGCGGATTCCTCACTTTTATCATGATAATTCGTAACCCATGAGATGAAATCCTGCATGGAGCTCCAGACCAAGGCCGATTCATGGTTATTTTGTATTTCTTCCATTTGCGAATAATCGCTCCAACAGTTGTCTCTTTCTTACCAAGCTTCTTGCTGATGGTATCGTAGCCCATTTCAGCCTTGTGCAGGTCTGCAATAGTGTCCCTGACATCCTTTGACAGCTCTTTGGTCTTGCCCATGATGGTGGGTTTGAATGGAAGAAAGAGATTCTGTGGACAGGTGTGTTTAATATACATACGAGTTGTCGTTCGGAGCACCTTCTTAAATTAACAGGACTAATCTCTGTACCACATGAGCACATACTGTAGCCAGTCTGTGGGAGCCAGAAATATTGATGGTTTGTAGGGAATGAAATACTTATTTTACTTACTGAACTGCAACTCAATAACATTTGTATCATTGGTTTTTCTTTATTTTTGGTTGATATTTTGTCTCTATCATTTAAAATACACCTATGATAAAAATGATAGACCCCTTTTTTCTTTGTAAGTAGACAAACTTACAAAATCTGCAGGGGATTCAATAATAATTTTCCCCACTGTATACTTGTATGCCAATTTAAAAAAGTTTATTGATACTATCTATTTATTTTTACTCTGTATTCCAAAGGCAGTTTTTTTTATTTTGAACATGTGACCAGCAGCAGAGAACCGGGAGCTCCTCTCCTCCTGTTTATTTTTCCCTGCAGCCAGGCTGGGAAAGAGCTGGATCATTTGATAGCTGTATATCAATTAGGAAAAAGGTACTTCAATGTTTTTTTTTTTTTATTAAAATAATTACAGTGCCATCATCCACATACAGAAATAGAAGGGACAATGTAAATTAAACAGTGCTTGTTTAGTATCACTTTAAGCTACAACTGTTCCAAAAAAACACCCCCAACTGCTAACACATATCCACCATCGGAATGACATATATGAAAAAAAATGTATCATAGTAGTAATAATAACTAAGGTTTATAATCAAATTCATGAAGACTGCAGCATATTCTAGTATATTTATGGGATTATACAGGACACTACAGAAATATAGTAGACCCACAGACAAGAACTTCCCTGAAAATGTAAAAGCTAGGCTTGGTTAGACTAAATTGGTTGTCAGATTTGTGCTGGAAACCTAGCAAATGTGTTGTAGGTTCACCACTACTGCAAAATTCAGAATGTTCATGAACTACCTATATATTTACAATAACAATGTGCTGTGCTAAGGAATGTGTATGGAGTTCCAGCAGGTCCATATTCTAGCTGGAAAGATTAATGACTACATGGGTTACTGCCATCCACAAACTCATTACCACCACTGAAGCAAGCCCTCTAGTTTTCTCATGAAGGTCTTTGCTTGTGAAAACAAAAATAGTTGGGGGTAGAAGGCTATTCATTTCCCAGCCCTACTATTATCTTTCAATTAACTTATTTTCTTATTTTCTATTCTTATCTATTTTGACGTAGAAATAGTATTAAAAAAAAAAAAATTGTGCATTAGGTAAATAAACACACAAAAATACATTACATACACACATACACAGTTTATCTAGTGGTATAACCACCATTATTGTTTTTTTCACTCCAACATACCCTTTATAAAAACATTAATTTTAAAAAGCTCATTCAAAAAATGTTTGCTGCAAAGAAATGTACATGGAAAGTAATCAATATAAAAATGTACGGATTTAAAGGATCTATTAAAAAAAAAATCTCATCCACTCAGATATTTGCTCAAACTCTATGTCCTGCACTAGAAAGACAAATATGGTCTCTTGCTGGCTGCTATGGGAAACACGTCTGCTTTTTCTAAATAAGCCCTAGAGGGCTATATGCCAAATCCGTGCAAAATAATAATTAGCTTGTGTGACTGACTCAGGTTGAAAGTGTAGTTACCTACATTACCAAGTGATGGTGCTGAATTTAACCGTCTGTGTTCCCATGCTTAAGAAACCATCAGGTAGCGTGATAAATATACATTCCTGTCGTGTTTATAAAAGGACAGCTCAATTCTTTTCAAAGGAAATTTCATTGCTTTTTTTTAGGAAAATTGTTATGTGCCACCCACTTTGGGCTCGGAGGGGAACAAACCAGGACAAAATTCATACACAAAGTGCTTACAGTATGTTTACAAGAAAAGAATTTCTATTTTATAAAACGTAGGAATGTCGTGCAGGAGTGATAGGATTTCTCACCTGAGTAGCACAAAATTCAGGTTGTATTGTCTTGTTCAAAAGATGTATGGAAAATAACTGAATGCTATGTTAATCAGCCATATAACATTAGCACGTTACTAGTCTGGTCTCCCTGCCCTCATAGTGACTGTTCACAGAATAAGCAACTTGTGGTAAAGAGAAATTCCTCTGCCTTACAGGGACAACCCATTGCACAGTTTGCCTGAATGTCATTTTTGTGCCATATTTGAAAAGTTATATTTCTAGAGATCTGAAGGTTATAACCCAAGTGCTTCCCTTGTTATTGTTGTTCTAGCCACATAGAAAGTACACTCGTCAGTGAAAATTTGCTGACAGACATCTTGCTTATATTTTAGGAACAGGAGCAGTAAAGCGCAACTGAGGTGCTGCACTGCTAAGGAGGAAGTGCAGCATGTATATGTGATATGTAAATAGATAAAAGCTACAAAAATGTTCCTGAATGTAACACATCTAAAACTATTTGCAATAAACTCTTCACTTTCATATACAGTGGATAAAAAAAGTCTACACACCCCTGTTAAAATGTCAGGTTTCAGTGATGTAAAAAAACGAGTCAAAGATAAATCGTTTTAGAACCTTTTCCACCTTTAATGTGACCTATAAAATTGACTCAGTTGAACAACAAACTGAAATCTTTTAGGTGGAGGGAAGTACAAATACATTTTTTTAAAAAATATGGTTGCATAAGTGTGCACACCCTTAAACTAATACTGTGTTGAAGCTTCTTTTGATTTTATTACAGCACTCAGTCTCTTGGAGTGTGAGTCTATCAGCATGGCACATCTTGACTTGGCAATATTTGTCCACTCTTCTTTGCAAAAACACTCCAAATCTATCCGATTGTGAGGGTATCTCCTTTGCACAGCCCCCTTCAGATCATCCCACAGATTTTCAATCGGATTCAGGTCTGGGCTCTGGCTGGGCCATTCCAAAACTTTAATCTTCTTCTGGGGAAGCCATTCCTTTGCTGATTTGGATGTATGCTTTGGGTCCTTGTCATGCTAAAAGATGAAGTTCCTCTTCATGTTCAGCTTTCTAGCAGAAGGTTGAAGGTTTTGTGCCAATATTGACTGGTATTTGGAACTGTTCATAATTCTCTACCTTGACTAAAACCCTTGTTCCAGCTGAAGAAAAACAGCAAATCATGATGCTGCCAACACCATGCTTCACTGTGGGTATGGTGTTATTTTGGTGAAGTGCAGTGTTGTTTTTGCGCCAAACATATCTTTTGGAATTATAACCAAAAAGTTCAACCTTGGTTTCATCAGACCATAACACATTTTCCCACATGCTTTTAGGAGACATCAGATGTGTTTTTGCAAAATTTAGCCGGGCTTGGATGTTTTTCTTCGTAAGAAAAGGCTTCTTGCCATTTTACCCCATAGCCCAGATATATGAAAAGAATGGGAGATTGGTGTCACATGTACCCCCCAGCCAGTACTTGCCAGTAGGCAGTAGGCCTCTTGGCAGCCTCCCTGACCAGATTTCTTCTCGTTTTTATTATCAATTTTGGAGAGACATCCAGTTTTCGGTAATGTCTCTGTTGTGCCAAATTTTTTTCACTTGATGATGACGGTCTTCACTGTGTTCCATGGTATATATAATGCCTTGGAAATTTTGTACCCTTCTCCTGACTGATACCTTTTAAAAATGAGATCCCTCTGATGCATTGGAAGCTCTCTGCGGACCATGGCTTTTGCTGTAGGATGTGACTAAGAAAATGTCAGGAAAGACCTACTAGAACTGCTGAACTTTATTTGGCAGTTTAAATGATGGCAGATGTGTACTGTCCTATTTCCCATGAGTTTGAATGTGACTGCTTGATTCTAAACAGTTATAAGAGGGTGTGCACACTTATGTAAGCACATTATTTTACTTTTTTTTTTACATCCCCCTAAAAGATTTCAGTTTGTTTTTCAATTGAGTTGTATAGTTTATAGGTCACATTAAAAAAGGTAAAAAGTTCTGAAATAATTTATCTTTGTCTCAATTTTTTACATTACAGAAACCAGACAGGGGTGCGTAGACCTTTTATAACCACTGTACACATTACCCCATTACTACTTCTTCACTTACTGTTCCAGTGATACAACAGGAAGTTAGAGGAAATCTTTGCAAAGTGTTGGGAATTTGTCATTAGAACAAATCATTGGGAAATGTACCCTCACCCCATGTTGACAACTGTAAAATTATGTATTTCCCATCACTTTCTGCCACATGATAATAGTCTCCAGGACAAATAAAGATGCTAAATGTACCCAGAAGGGATAGAGAAAGCAATAAAAACTTGACAGGGGTTCCAATATTTTCCTACCAGAAAGAAAAATATATTTTACTACTAGAAAGAAAAATATATTTTACTTCCACAAGCCACATTCAAAAAACGTAGAAAGAAATGTGGACTGAATGACTTAAGTCCTACATTAAAAACACCATGCTTTATTGGCTCAGCATGGGAGACAACACATATTTTAAAAAATGTAATAAACTTTATTGTACATATTTAAACCACATAGATAAATAGAGAATAAAAATAAATGCCTTGAAATTACTCAAGGAATTAGCAGGGCCTAAGGTTGGATACCCTGCTTAAAATACCGGAAGTCTAAACATAAATTACAGGTTGTAAACAGTATACACAGTATAGAAATAAACCTAAATACACAAATGTGGACTTCCAGTTGTAAAGGTAAACGCATGTCACCAATGTATGGCTTCTTCAGAACCTAATAAGATGAGATGGCATCAATAAATGTAGTGGGTTAAGGGGCATCCAAAAATAGCAGGAGCACCAAGAGACCAAACCAAGCAGAACATGCAGCGGACTGTATACAGAAATGTAATGCAAATATGCGGTCTTCTGCTTCAAGGGGTTGTACCAGGATGATGCCTGCAGCTATTATTTGTAATAAGAACTGATGCGGCTGTTATTACAAGCAGCAGAAGGGGAGGTTCCGCCCATCCCCCTCCTGCTACCTTCTGCCGCTTCGCCCAGGCCTCCTGTCCCACCGGGAGACCCAAGCGACCAGCCGGCACGCCCACCAGCTGGCCAGAGACCTGAACAAAGCCAGAATCAGCTTTGATTGGGTTTTGGATCTAGTAACCCGGAAACGATGTCACAACATCACTTCCGGTTTACTGGAGTCTTAAAGACGCCAGCTTTAAGAAATAGAAAGTATTCAAAAATGCAGATTTTGGCTTTTTGAATACTTTCAAGTGCAGAGGAGGTTTGAGGTCTTATAGACCTTAGATCTCTCCATAAAGAGTACCTATCACTGCCTATTACTGTCACAAGGCAGGTTTACATTCCTTGTGACAGCATAAAAAGTGATGCAAAATTTTTTTTTTGAAAAGGACAGTGTAAAAATAAAAAATATAAAGTTAAAAAAGTAAATAATAAAAAAAAAAATGAAAGCGGCCCCATCCCTCCGTGCTTGCGCCCAGAAGCGAACGCATATGTAATTCGCGCCCGCAAATGTAAACAGTGTTCAAACCACACATGTGAGGTATCGTTGTTATCCATAGAGCCAGAGCAGTAATTCTAGCACTAGACCTCCTCTGTAACTCTAAACTGGTAACCGTTAAAAATTTTTAAAGCGTCGTCTACATTCTGATATTCTGTCTACTCTGAGAGAAAATTTTAACAGCCTAGCTAAAATATTTTGTATTCCTAACTCAGTATTAGTTTGGTGTCCAGGTATTTCATGTTTGCAGAGTGTACTTATCTTGTTAGGTAGGAAAAACCCAGACTATATTTAGGTCAGGTTGTTAACATCCGATTCCTGTCTAAAAATCGAGGCAATTTTACAGTCCTGGTATTTTTTTCACATACATGTGAAATAAGCATGGCTCAAATCAGCCAGTTTTGGACAGACCCAGTGACAATATCATGTCTATTATGACTGAGCAGACACTGTGCTTCCCCATCATTTTAAACCAGTTGATAACATGGAATCTTCAATGACAGCTAACAAACCTGTCAAGTAAATGAACGAAGCAAAGTCTTGAGACAGAAGTCTGGGGTTATATGTGTGACTACATTAAAAACATGTCCAAACGATTGATAATCATTATCTGGATCCCTTTCAACACACCTTTACTTGATACCAATGCTTTTTTTAATTACTTTTATTCTGATATTGCCAAGAATGATAATTTTAAACATTAGGTTTGGAAAGATGGGAATCCTCAAATCCTTGTGTAAGTACTATAAGAAGATGTTTAACACATGCCCATGACATCCTATAATAGCAGCTGACTTGGTGGCTGTTCTTCCAAAGCTGTTCACATACAATGGCCTACATAGATTGTAGTGGAATGAGAATATACAAACATTTGTCACTGGCAAATGGGTGAAAGAATTTTTGAATATACCATGTGTGGCTTTGTTTACTAAAGGATAAATGTTCCAATTATAATAATATATTTGTTCATGGAAATCATTGGCTGACTCATGCATGTAGTCATCCTGCAGTAAAGACCTCAGAAGACTATTTTGAGCAGAAGAACACAGTAGTCATTTCTCTAGCTATGCTGGGAACTCAGCCTGCTCTACTCCAATGGTCAGACCTGTCCTGACATGCCCCTCCCACACAGCAATTCACTGGGAAGCTCAGAGCACTGCTTCTCCCCCCCCCCAGCTCTTATGCAGCTGAGAACAGAGGGAATGTGATCACTTATAAAAAAAGGGAACAAAAGGGTATTTAGAATGTATTTTTAGATCTATACAAGAATGTTTTGCCTTTCATCTCTATTTTAAACTGAATGGATTGTTTTACAAGGTGATCGTTTACAATCACTTTAACCTAAAACTATAAACTATAATTTTTTACTGTGCTTTTTGAAAATTAGGATGTAGGGGAGTTTCACATTATCCATCCTAACCAGGTTAAAGGCTAATGTACCTTTGAAGTCAATGTGAAGCCATAGCAAAGTATGATAAGCACCTTGTGAAAGCATGTGAAAGGTCTTAAATTAGAAGAGAAGAACTTTGTGCAAATCACAGAAACTATAATGAAGCAGTGTGAAAAATAAGTGCATGGATGTAATAAAAGATGAACTCCAGGCAGGTATTAAAAACACCAATAAAGGCTGTATTAATTAATTAAAACAATCAATAAAAGGTAAAGTTCACCTTTTTTATAAAAAATAAAAAAGTGAACTCTAAAACCCTCCCCACTGCATGCAATTGCTCCAGTGACAGTCCCACAATCAGTGTAACAGGCCATAGACTTTAACACTTCCCTACACAGCCCAGGAAGCTGTGTAGCATCGTAATGCAGGCATTGAAGTTTTGAAAGATATATCCATTATACTGGCTGGTGGGGGCAGTGGGAGTGTGTCATCAGATGCAGTTAAGGGACTGGGGAGGTGGGAAGGGTTCGGAAATTAGTTTACCTTTTTTTTTTTAAGAAAATGTGATTCTTACACTTACAAATACTTAAAGATGTTCTTCAGTCTGAAAAGGAAATTAATAAAAAGGACAGTTACGTGTCCAGGGATCCAATGCAAATGCGGTTCTTTGCTGGTCTTCAGGTCCCCGGAGTGGGAATGTTTACTGTAGGAGGCCTGCTGTTACTCCTTGCGGCTTTACAGCTGGCTCCCCACTGCTCATGTGCGAGTCATTCTACGCTTTGTGATTGGACCTACAGCCTTCTGGGACCTTTGACGTGTCCCAGGAAGTTGAGGGTGGGGTGAATAGTGAACTTAGGATTGCCTAGGCGATTCCAGTGGAAGTGGGAGCAGGTATATGGAAAACCCTGCAAAGGAGGAGGGAGGACATAAAAGCGGAACTTCCCTTTTTATGTTAAAGAGTAACAACTTTAGTGGAGAAAAAAACATGCTCCTCTGGTAAAGCTGCACGATTCTGGATAAAATGAGATTTAAAAATGAGACATAGAATGCAATAAGTTAAAAAGCCTTCTGCCTTTAGAACCACTTTGATAACATAACCTGAATTTGACTCTTGCTTCTTGTAATCCACTGTACAGCAACACTCAGACTGGAAGAGGGAGCGGCAGCAATGGGAGCCAACTTGGTGCCTTGCATTTTCTTGTCTTCAGGAGGATGGAGCACAGAGATGACCTCATTAATCTGTTGCCACTCCTTTACGTTGGAGGAAGGGTGGTGACCAAGTGGAGTTGCTTAGGTGTAGCAGAGAAAAGTCAGGTCACCAGACTGGCAGAGCTGTGTAGTAGACAATGACTGAACTGATTATGCCAATATCCATACTAGGGCTGACTTCTTTTTTTATCAGCTTCCAGTGAGGATAAGAACAACTGTATACTTATGAAACCATCAGATGCTTTGCAAAGTGATGACTTGAGTCCCCTACAAGATTAGGGGCTTTAATGGGTAAACAAAATGAGTAATTCACAATCAACTAATAGAACATGCGCTAATGGAAAAACCAACAAAGCTTTCATACAAAACCCATGTTGATTGATAAACATTAGAAAAAAAAATGACTTGCTACGATGGGAGAGGATTAATTTTATCGTGCCGAGTCCCTCCCTACCTGGAACATTCCTAAGGCAATGGAATGACAGATTTACAGTAAGCCCTTTGTTTTTATCTGTCAAGTAATGTGCCGTGAAGATCTGCTTCTTATCATAATACTGTCAGCTGCCGCTGCCACACCAGCCTTCTTCCCCTGCACCTCAGCATTCATTTGTACCTTGAGCTAGATAAACATTGGCAGCAGTCCAGCAATATACACACTCATAGCCCCTGGCTGCTAATTCTTTCTTTCTTAGAAAACAAGCAGCCAGAATAATTATAGGCAAATAGCTGTTGGGCTTACTCGTAGTAATTAATTAGATGATTTTTATGCACAGCATTCTAAAATAAAGAGTACAAGAGAAAAAAATACATGTACCAAAGGTATAAATAAGCATATTTTAAGTGGACCTGACAGGTAACACTGGAAGATCTATCATTAGCAAAGTTAGAGTATAAGATCACCTTAAAAAAAAAAAGAAATGTATATAAATTTTTTGCAGGTAAAAAAAAAAAAGTGCATTTAATACTTTTTTTTCTTAGGAGCCTGTAACACCTTGCACCCGTGATCAGAAGAGCACGGATGCAATTCCAGGCTCCTGCAGACTGTCAGTCTCTGATACAGACAGGCAGTTACTGGACTACAAGAGCACTCACCAGCGCCCTCGCAGTTCATTGAGCACTACAAGCCATCAGCCGCAAGGTCTGTTGGTATTTATAGTCTATTCACTCACAGGAAACTGAAAAAATAAATGACGTGGCTGTGTGGACGGGGCCTCACACAGCCGAAACCATTTTAAATTATGACAGCAGGTGCGAGGAGAAGATGCCCACCCACTGTCATGGGGGTTGCGGGATCCTGGGGGAGAGCTGCAGGAGCGGAGCGGGAACATGTTACACCCTAAAAGCAATGTTGCAGTCCCGATAAAAATTGCTAATCGCCGCCATTACGAATAAAAAAAAAAGTCCATGCATCTATCCCGTATTTTGTAAACGCTATAACTTTTGCGCAAACCAATTATATGCTTTTTGGGATTTTTTTTTTTACCAAAAATATGTAGCAAAATACAAATTGGCCTAAACTGATAAAAAAAAATTGTTTGTTAAAATTTTTTTCCAAAACTGACGCTCTTTTTTTTTGTTTATAGCGCAAAAAACGAAAAAACGAAGAGGTGATCAAATACCCCCAAAATAAAGCTCTATTTGTGGGAAAAAAAAAGAACATTTGTATTTGGGTACTGCGCAATTGTCAGTTAAAGCAACACAGTGCCGAATCGCAAAAATAGCCTGGTTAGGGGGTAAAACCTTCCGGAGCTGAAGTGGTTAAAATATAGTTTTTTTTTTTTTTTAAAGCATTCTTAATTTACAGCATTTCTATTTTAAACTGAATGGGTTGTTTGACAAGGTGAGAGTTCACATATACTTTAACTTATAAATGCTGTACAATTTCAACTAGGAGAAATGTAAACCTGAATGTGTTGTCAACATAATGAGAAGAAAATCAAATTGGGTGCATGGGCGAACAATAAAAAGTGTGTATGTGTATATCCTTGTAAATACATAAAAACATGTTACAATTAAATTGAGAAGACAGGCCTGATCACATCACTTGTCACTATGTCTGAAATAGCACTGTCATCACAGGTTACACTTTGCTATGTTACCGCACATCACCTATCACTATGTCAGAACACTGTGGGACGGGGGTGTCACAGGTGGTTATCATGCAAGGAGGTTAGTAGAACAGAGACAGATACTGCTTAATCACACTGTCATGTTAGAGAGAAGCTTTTCTATCAGAGAAAGAATATCCTGTTGGAAAAAGACTGCTACCTTATTGGTCAGTAAGGTCATTTATGACATTAGGAGTAATATGAAGGTTTAGGAGACTGGAGGGACAAGCCTAGCATTTTGTCATTTTTTTGTTCGATTTGAATTTCCCACATTGATTACAGGTTTAAGGGGTCCTAGTGCATGTTCTTTTTTTATAACCATCCCTGTGCTGCTCATCCTTATATAAACATTAGCGGTTTTAAAAATATATATTTCTGGAACAAAAAATGAAGCCATAGTAACTATCAACTCTGCATTTCTCAGGGCTTTCGCAGTGCTCACAAAGGCCATTTCAAAAGCCTGTACGTTCACAAGACATTATTAATTATCTTAATGTGTTATTTAGTTTGTTCAGCTTGAGTTTCTGAACTATGTAAACAACAGTTTGTTTGTTTTTTACAACCAAGGAGCAAAGTCGATAAAGGAAAACATACATAAAGGAGTTTAAGGGATAACTAAACGCAAGAACAAAAATGTAATATATTGCAGCTCAGCAATCTTTAGATGTGATGGCGGGATTCGTTTTCCTTTTTTTTTTCAAACTTAGGCCCCTTTCACACATACGGTCCGTTCAGTTCATCAGTTCAGCCACGTCATAATGTATCAGTTTTTCATCCATTTTTTCATCCCGTTTTTTTTTACATTCACTACCAATGAAAACACAGATGAAAAACGGACCGTTTGTCCGTTTACATCCATTTTTCATCCGATCCGTTTATTTGATTGATGAAAAATAAGGCATTCATCCATTCCAAAAAACAGACATTGACGGAAGCGGATGAAAACGGATGCTAATAGATGATCATCCGTTGTCATCCGCTTTTACATAGAGATGCATTGATGTCTGTTTTTCATCCGTCAACGGATAGATGAAAAACGGACAAACGGACCTATGTGTGAAAGGGGCCTAAGAACATTTTCAGCAAGTACCGAAAATACCTGTTCTTGCCAGAAATGTAGTGGCATTGTCCCTTTATGTGAGCTGAACTGTAAGCAAAAAAAAATGTTATCTTTTTCCTGTAAACTGCTGATCATTCCATCCTCCATATAAAGGAGATTAATAAAAACAGAAATTTTTGAAGTCCAGTCTGGCTGACAACTAGTGTTGCACCGATACTGATACTGTACTGGTGCAAATGCTCCAATACTAAAACCGATACCTTCAGACTAGCCAGTTTGCAGAGCGATTTCAAAACCCAGTCCAGTGCATTTCATTCAGTGGTTCAGGTGCGGTTCCAATGTGAATTGTAGTGTATGAGATTAGAAAATGCACCTTAACCAGAAATTGCACTGCGGCTGGCCCGCACATATGTGAACAGGCTATAAAAACCCACTGAAACGCACATGAAAACCAATGTGAAACTGATGTCTCTGCAAGTGAAATCTGCTTGGTTTTCCCATCCATTTTCATGCATGTATGGTGTGAATGAGCCCTAAGAAAACTTTCACATGACACTAATAATAGGTGTCGGTAATTGGTATTACTTGAGAAAAAGTATCAGCACTCATACTCGGTCTTAAAAAACTGGTCCTGGTGCATCCCTATTGAAAACTATGGTTACCTCCATAGATAGTGGAGTGAGCATAGCCAACCAACGACAGAAAGTGTGTTATTTGCAGCATTAGCAGGTGAGAATAGAAGACAAAACGCTTGGAAAAAAAATGAACGCAGCTACCTCATCTCATTTTTGTTTTTGGATTTAGATATGCTTAAAGTGTTACTAAACCCACAACAGTAAAATCAGTCTGTACATGCAGTAAAGCATGCTTGTTATACTCACTTTGGAACCTAAGAGGTTAATCCTCTGTATTGTGTATAAAGTCCATGTGATCCTGTCTCTCTGATCTTCCTCTTCTTTAACTGACTCCAACCCATCTCATGATAGAACAGAGCATTAGGAGTCAGGCTGCACATGCTCAGTTTGGTGTGTACTGCTAGAGAGTTTTTCTTTTTTTCTTGGGAAGTGCATGTGACCAACACAGGGCCAATCAGCACTGTCCAGACAGAGGGTCAGGGGAGAATGAAAACTCCTCTTACAAGCTTTACCAGGAACTGATACAAGTCACAAGACTGTTATATACTGCTGATGAGAAAAGGTATTTAGCAGTTTATATTTACTAAAATACTTGCATTTCCATGTTCTGTGTACTTTGGGAGACCAGAAAAAAAAAGTTATAAATAAAACCCTGAGAGCTTATGATGTAATGAAAATGTGTATGTGTAATGCTCTTATTTGCCAGGACCATTAAGTCAAACTTGTGAAAAGACATGCATTTGACAGCTTTAAGCAAGAAGATAATGAGTTATGATGATGGACTGAGTTGTTGGATCTGCCTTCCAGTTGAGCACATCATCTACTTTTCAATCCTCACTCATAAAAGGGGATTCCATTGGGTATTCCAAACTGGAATAACTGGAAAACTCGTAATAAAACAAGACAGTCTTGGTAAAATGCACAATAGAATATAAGGGTCATTAATGAGTGAGAGGGAAGCCTACTTTGCCTCACTCATCAGTGTCTGAAACATAAACCTTTGCTAGAAATCTAATCAGCATCCTGTTGGTTTTTTTTTTCTCTTTTAAAAAAGAAAGGAACAATTTGATTGAAAGTTATGAGGAACATGGGCGGTTCTTATTCAAGACATTTTGACAAATAAGATCATTCTATTTTAAGCTGTCTACAGGGATTGTGTAAGATGCAAACCAACTGTAGCTTTTAGGTGCTTTCTGGGAAAAATATATTGCTTTTGATAATCATGTAAAATATGTTTACAATACATTCATATTTCATTTCCAATAGCTTGTATGAACTTTTAGCATAAGTGATTTTTTTCCTGACATCGATTCCGTGAAGCACTTTGAAGCATCTGAGGAAACCTTACACAAACCTAAGCAAATAAACCTAAACAAGTGATTATACCAATCTTGTAACTTGGTATAATTTTTCACGGGTGGCAATTGGCTGTTCAGAGAAAGTGATCTGGGTGGCTCTAGAGTTGCCTTATCATGTTTACAGTGGTAAGGAGGGCCATCGCCCACCTTGTCCCCCTCAGTGGATCCCAGACTCTCCCATTCCTCCATGGAGCCTGGGATAGCAGTATATGGTCAGGATAGCTAGATGCAGAGAAGATAAAGTAACATTTGTTCCCCAATTTCCTGATAGACCAAGCCAAGAAGCGACAATGATTTAATCACGTCTAATTCCATAGCTGTCACTCCCTACCTGTTAGCTGTTTTGGAGAGCAGGGGAGACATTGTGGGTACCTGACAGCCTAGGATGAGGAGTTTAGGGAGGTATAGTCAGTACAGGAATCATTGCTTGCAGGCAACAAGGTACCATGAGATTTGTAGTCCTTAGAATTTAAGAATTATTTTTTTTTAAACCAATAAACATGTCTATACTTACCTGCTCTGTGCAATAGAATCCCACAGAGCAGCCGAGAACCCCCTCTTCTTGAGTCCCCCCCACCGGCGCTCCTGGCCTCTCCTCTCTGTCCAGTGCCCCCGTGGGAAGCTGCTTACCATGGGGTCACTTGTTCGTGCTCGCTACCAAGACCCGCTGCTGCATCCATTGACACAGACAGCGGGACTCAGCCCCACCCTCCGTCACTGGCTGACAGCGGGAGCCAATGGCTCCCAGTGCCCCAGCAAAGCCAGAGAGACCCGGAAGTGAGGGGAGAGAAGAGCTGCATACGTGCACAGAGCTGGATCGCATGAGGGCTCAGTTAAGTATTGAGGGGTGAGGGGAGATGCTGATGCCTAACCTAAACATTTTTTACCTTAATGCAAGGAATGCTTTAAGGTAAAACATTTTTAGGCTTTACAACCAATTTAAAAGTTGTAAAAAGAGATGACCAAGCTGACAGGCAAAACTCGAAACATGAAAGGAGATTTCTTAGGTAAACTTGTTGGATTTTTATGGATTATGGTTTTTTTATGTTGGATTATCAAAAATAACTATTGTTTATATTGATATTATAAGATAAAAGTGTACACTGTGATCATAGATTTTCTTCTTGCTCGTCTAATGCCTCGATGCATCATATAGACCATTTTAATATTAATTTCATTAGAATGAAATGCCTTCCTCTACGTATAATACCATATTGTTCACAAATGACTTGGAATTCATACACAGTATATCTCACAGTATATATTTCAAGAGCCGTGACTCAAACCCTTGCTCTGTACCTGCTCACCTGAGAGTTTTGGATGTTCCTGGTTACTTTTGCAAGTTCTAGCTCCTCCTATTGCTTTCTCCTTATAACTACCACAGCAGAAGTGCAGACTCAGGGAAACGGTCGAATTTCCATCCATGTATGGGCATTGAGGTTGTACAGAAGTCGGCCTACCGATCGACTTCTGTACAACCGCCCTGTTCAATTTTTCCACTCAATCAGCACTGCAGGCTTTAGTCTGTGTATTCTGACAGCAAGTAAGTTTCACCACCGTCAGAATACAATGACATAGTGGGGTGGATTCCCCCATTCACACTGTGTGGGTGGAGGAATTGAGTCTTTTTTATTCAACCTGCAGGTTGATCGAAAAAAAAAAAAAAAAAAAACTGACTTATCTATGGGCTGCCTAACACTGTAGATTTGAGTGGACTGATCCTTTAATTATTAAAGTGTTTGTTAACCCCAAAAAAAACAAACAAAAAAACCCTAAGGCTGCATTCACATGTCAGCTTATAATCGCGGGCAGAACCGCCGCGGTTCCGCCCGCGATTCGGAGATTTATTGCAAATCGCGGGACGCCTAGCGTTTCCCGTTGATTTGCAATAGCCCCCCAAACGCCGAGCGATGTTGCCGCGATTTACGCCCGCCGAATCGCGGCAACATCGCGCAAACAAAATCGCGGGACGCAATACGCTCCAAAAAAGTACAAGAGCTTCTTTGGAGCGTATTGCGTCCCGCGATTTTGTTTGCGCGATGTTGCCGCGATTCGGCGGGCGTAAATCGCGGCAACATCGCTCGGCGTTTGGGGGGCTATTGCAAATCAACGGGCAACGCTAGGCGTCCCGCGATTTGCAATAAATCTCCGAATCGCGGGCGGAACCGCGGCGGTTCTGCCCGCGATTATAAGCTGACATGTGAATGCAGCCTGAGATCCTGTTCCTTTAAGGCGTGAATAACAGCACAGTGCTTATGCTGTGAAATTCTTCTCTTCCTAATTGGTAATAAACATGGTTGATCCTGCCAGTTCCTGAGTCCCCCTGCCTCTGCTGACCACGATAATCATGGATGCTGAGCCCTGACTACCGTATCTGCATTGCATACATGTAAAGTCACTTTAGTGACTTTACAAACAGTTAGTTGTAGCTGAATTGGGGAGCGATAGTCTGCAGCCCTTTTCTAACCTCAACAGACATCTCCAAGCCAAAGCAATCAACAAGAGTGTATTTTCTGAGCAAACTGCGATTGTTTTTACCCTAAGGCTCCATTCACACCGGAGTGTATCGTTTTCAGGTGTTTCTTTGGGCTTTTTTTCCAGGCATTTCTTTGGCATTTTTTCAGGCGTTTCTTTGGGATTTTTTCAGGTGTTTGGAGGCAGGCAAAAACGCTTGTATTCTGTCAAAAAAAGAAGCTCATGCACTTTTTTGAGCTTCATGCGTTTTGCCTCAGGTTACAAAACGCTCATATGTGAACAGGGACCATTGAAATGAATGGGATTTTGCTTGTTGGGCGTTTTGAGACTTCAGAGATAAGCGTTTTTAGGAGCTGAAAAACGCTCAGATGTGAACAGGGCCTAAGATAATATGGCAGCTTTACTTTGAGTGCTTCACTGATCAGTAACTATTATACAGTCTGTAAGTTAGAAAACATTTTTTTCTATTTGTGCGTTCATACAGACATATTTAGATTTGCAATCCTACTTCCAGTAGGAAGTTGTATTCCAGTAGTATTATTATAATCTCAAGTAAGGCTCTCCTGAGCCTGCTGCTCTGTGGTACTTCTATTGCTGCTACTGGCCTTGGCTTGTGACCCCACTACTGATTCTCTTCTACCTGCTCCAACCTCGGCTAACTTCTGTGTCATGTGATCTAGACTACTTCATTCCTCTTTTACTAGGAACTGTGCCTAGCCTGAAGTGTCCAGCCACTGGTCTCCAATATTTACAGCAATCTTTTAAATAGTGCTCAATGATTACTCGCTGCCTTGGATAGAGAGTGGTGGGGTCTGGTTGTATGCTGATGGTCTGGTGCCCCCTGGTGGAGAAGGAGGAAGAGGGAGACTGAATCCTCCCAAGTGTAGCAGTGGTGTAGTCATTAAGAAGAGGGAGTGAGTCCTGTATTTCTGTTGTGAGTACTTTATGCTGCTGATGTTGGCAACTATTCATTCTGGCGAGTGTGAGTGTATAGCGGTAAAGGTGTGGTGGCACTTACCTTGGGTGAGTAAAATAGAGGCTGGCACTCAAAATATCATTATCGGGTAGAAACCCATATTATTGGGACATTTGCATAAATTTATTTTTTATGTATATTGATTACATTTTGTGAATTATTTATTGATTTAAATAGGTTTTTTTTTTTTGGGTGCTGCGCATTCCTGGCCAAAAATATTGGCAAAAGAAAAAGAATTGGCAGCACTCCAGGTTGAGTCAAAATCCAGGTTTATTGACTGGACATCCAAATATGACAATCGTGACAAGGTAGACGCGTTTCACACACTGACTGTGTGCTTAATCATTAGCTGGAATTGATTAAGCACACAGTCAGTGTGTGAAACGCGTCTACCTTGTCACGATTGTCATATTTGGATGTCCAGTCAATAAACCTGGATTTTGACTCAACCTGGAGTGCTGCCAATTCTTTTTCTTTTATCAAGTTTTCACGGAGGCGAGCCGGGGCATGCACCTGTGTGAGTCATTAGGCAATTACACCACCTTGAGCAGTGACTCCTTGTCTGTTCAAAAATATTGGCACCCCTGCATTTCTGTCAGATAATGCACCACTTCCCCCAAAAATTTGTTGCAATTACAAATGTTTAGGCATTCTCATGTTTATTTCTTTTGTTTGTATCGGTATGACACAAAAAAGTGGAGAAACAGAAAGCCAAATCTGACACATTACTTGCAAAACTCCAAAAATGTACTGGACACAATTTTGGCACCTTCTCAAAGTTGTAAAAAATAATTGCATTCAAAGTTTGTGATACTCCCGTAATTTGTATTTAAACTCACCTGTATCAATTTACTGGTGCTGACAATATAAAAAATCACACACCAGTTAAAATAGTGAAAAATTTACTGAACCTTTCTTTTGTGCATCTGTCTGCCACATGAAACATGGAGAAGAGAAAAAGCAGCAAAGAATTGTCTGAAGATTGAGAAACAAAAATTGTGGAAAAGCATGGACAATCTCAAGGTTACAAGTCCATCTCCAGAGATCTTAATGTTCCTGTATCCACTATCCAGAACATCGTCAAGAAGATTACAGCCCATGGCACTGTAGCTCATCTCATGTATCAAATAGTTTGCCAAAACATACCTGAAGAAGCCAAAATCCCTTTCGGAGAATGTGCTGTGGACAGACGAAACAAAATTACAGCTTTCTGGTAAAGCCTGTCATTCTACTGTTTTCAGAAAAAGAAATGAGGCCTTTAAAGGAAAGAATATAGTCCATACAGTCAAACATGGTGGAGGTTTACTGATGTTTTAGGGTTGCTTTGCTTCTTCAGGCACTGGATGTCTTAACCGTGTGCGAGGCATTATGAAATCTGAAGACTACCAAAGAGTTCTGGGGTGCAATGTAGGGCCCAGTGTCAGAAAGTTAGGTCTCCGTCAGAGGTCACGGGTCTTACAGCAGGACAATGACCCAAAACACACGGGACTGTTGGAATTCAAGGGAAACATTGGAAAGTCCATCATGCCCATACTGATGCGACTAAGAACACAGGGCACCTTGAACATACAGTCAAGGGCACATGATGAAATGCACAATATACTGCTTCATGACTGACAGCATGTACACAGTGTAAGCATTTCCCTGCATTACATTATGGCTCATAAAACCATTTGCAATTTACTCAAAGTCTACACGTGTGAACCAGGTTGCATGGATTTCTTTGTAATGTTTTGCCTAATAAAGCCTTATTAACAGAGGCTCAATAAAGACTTTAAATCACAATGTAAGAAAGTCTGCTGTAACCTTCATCACTTCACCCACTTTTTCCCCGCCTGCCCACTGTCTAATGCTGTAGTACAAGATTAAGTGCATTTCGTAGTTGACAATTCATCTCTGTGTCAACAGAAAGGTCTGCAATTTTTCACTTAAAGTTAAAAAAAAAGGCTTTAAGGAAATAAATCACATGTTGGTGATGAAGGATTTGAGCTCATTTTACAAGATGCTTATTCTATGTTCAGCCATGTGATTTGTTTAAAATCCCCTCGAAAAATTCCTCTTAAAGCTATGATGAAATGTCTGAGTCTTAGGAGGAAAATCCCGTGCCAATAGTAAGAAGATGTGTCTGCCAAGATGGGTTCATTAGGATTCAACCAACCCCAATAATCACTTAGCATCCCAGTCAATAACCTGTGAGTCTGCAGCTTTGCAAGGGATTAACACTTACAGAAGTGGCTTACTCAGGTCAAAGACATAAGCATGTCCCCGTAGATCCGTTTGAAACGGAAGCTTTTAACTCCGTCAGCTGTCTTTGTCAGGAAATATATGCAGGTGCATTTAAAAAGATTTACAGCAGAGACTAGGGATTTTACTTTGCTTTCCTAACATCATCCTTCCATGTACCTTTTCTCTAGTAAGCTGCACAAACATTGCTGAAAACAGAATATTAAGTACTAGGGCAGAGTAGTACTGAAATAACGGCATAAATGATCTGCTAATAGAACTGTGCCAAACTATAGAGCAGACTGAAATTCCCTCCACCAAGTACTAACTGTGAGAAAAAAATATTATTATAACCATACCCAGACCTTTCAGTGGATTAATTACAGATACAAGTACAAGGAATTCCTTTTAGCGTTGGTAACAATTTAAACAAGTTAGGTTTCCGAATTTCAATTCTCGAGGTTCTTGTGGATATAAGGTATCTTCTTCTGTACGTTAATTTCAATTTTTGCAATACATTTCAAATTAGGTGTGCCATTCAAGGTCCTAGGTGTTTCAATTACACTGCTGATTCCCCTGAGCAATTCAGAATGTTAAAACATTTGGAAAGAATTAGAGAAAGGTCCATTGGGTTAACATCACTAAAGGCAATGAGAGCTCTTTTGATGCAAAAAGAGATCAGGATTCAGCTGTAAGTCTTGGCAAAGAGTTCCTATGAGCCTAGAATGAGCTTGCTCATGCAGAGCCATCCTGGAATCCTACCAACCGATGACGTCATCGGTTGCTAAGGACTTGTCGGGCGCCCACAGAGCTTACTGGAACCTTTGCACACAGATGCTTTCTAGGAACTCACGGTGCCACACTTCTGGCTGGCTGTGTAACCTGTGTGTCTGTGTAAGGATGCTCCGCGGGAGAAGGCTAATTGCGAGCATGGGTAGTAGAACACAATTGCTTTTCATCTGGTACAGTTTTTGGCTTGGGACCTTGTTTTTTTTTCTTATTTTAAGGTTGAAAACAATGCTCTATCCTGAATGAAGTCTCTATCATGATATATGTGATTCTGTCTCTATTCCATAAAACTTTTTATTTCTTATTTTGGTATGCTTAACGATTGGAACCTCTGCCAGGTTATTGCTGCTTGTGTCCTTGCTTTGGGGATTCCTAGTAATCACTTTCACCAGGTCTCTAAATGAAACATTTTTTTTTTTTAAATTGTGGCTGGAACAAAAAAAAAAAAGAGATGAAATCATCCTATGTAGACATGTGTTCCAGTGGCAATTGTCTAAGAGAGAATTTCCCTTACTTAAGAAGATACTTATATTGTAAGATAGAGGTGATAATCCAATGCGCTAACCAATAATACAACTAAAAAACTATATATAACGTGTAGGATAAAAGGCAATAGCAGCTAATTTCCGTAGTGTCACCACATACAAAAAACTCATAAAAAGGGGGAAAAATCAGCGCTAATGCAAATAAATATGTGAAATATAAGGACCAACAAATAAATTAAAATCCAATAAGTGTACATAATAGACACAGTGAAAAACATGCTAGGAGTGAGTAACACAAGTGAAACATAAATCGCACATAAGCGGTGCAAAAATAGTGGAGAAGAAATTCTCAGAGATTGCTAGTATTCAAAGTCCATTCAAAATCATCAAAAAAAGATGTCAAAATAGATAAAAAGTCCACAAATATTAAGTGGTGATGATGATCAATAAAAAAAGAAGGGAGTGTCTTCCGTGCACAATCCCAAGGTAAACGAGTGCTTATCCAACTTATGAGTGCAATGGCCGCTCACCTTATTAAAGGGTATTAAGCGCATTCAGAGTGACCCAATAATGGAAAATTCCTCCACAGCGGTAAGTACTCCGCTCATGTAAGGCAAGCAGACAACTCCATAGTGTAGTATTTAAAAGAAGCAATATTTTATTAAAAGTAGTAACTTACAATTCAATATACAATGGCAGACAGACAGCAGAACCCCGGATCTCCAGATCTCCGGTCTCGGCCGAAAACTGGAAGTGACGTCACCTGTCTCCTCCCAACACGTTGCGTCACAACACACATGACTTTATCAAGGGTTGGAGGCTGGGTGACAATAGCCGGAATTCAATAGCAGAACGATTGTCATAGGAACTGTGTAATTCAGATAAAGCTCTTGATTAGCCCTTACTGAACTTAGATGGAGTATATAAGAAGAATATAGTTAAATAGATAAATAATTTGCCGAATTGAATATAGTGACATATCCCTTCCTTTTTTATTGATCATTGTCACTTAATATTTGTGGACTTTTTATCTATTTTGACATCTTTTTTCACGATTTTGAATGGACTTTGAATACTAGCAATCTCTGAGAATTTCTTTTGCACCGCTTATGTGTGATTTATGTTTCACTTGTGTTACTCACTCCTAGCATGTTTTTCACTGTCTATTATGTACACTTATTGGATTTGAATTTATTTGTTGGTCCTTATATGTTACCTGTTTATTTGCATTGGCGCTGATTTCCCCCCCCTTTTTATAAGAAGATTCTTAGGCTTCATGTACACACAGCCTACTTTGAATGTCAGCCATGGGAAAATGCAACAGGTTTGCGTTTTTTGGCAGCCAAAACGTTCCTATCCTGAACACGATTCTTCCGCATTTAGGAGAGGGAGGTTGAAGCTCCCCTAACTGCAGCAGCTCATAAACTCTGCTAAAAGCCTATGTGTACATTGACACATAGGCTTTTATGGAGTTGAGTTTAGAAGCTTTGACGAAAAAAACCACAGAAAGCTCCTTAACTCAAGTTGTACTCAACTCAAGTTGGAGCTGTAGTGTACATGAAGCTTTGTTGTGTCATGAGTCAGTAAGCAAAGCGCTGCGTAAACTGTCAGCGCTATATAAATCCTATATAATAATAATAATGAAAGTGAAGGAAAATCTCCTACATGGGACACAAACAGCAAAAAAAAAAAAAAAAAAAAAACGTAACATTCCCCACTTAAAAGCTAAAACTTTTTTTGTCTTGAATAGACATAATTCAACAATTGGGGGCACTCTACAACACGTCACATCATATTATTATTTTCCAAAATTATTATAATGTCATTTTGGCTAAGTGTGTAAGTGTGACCTCACTCCTCTTCAATTTAAGAAATTAGGTGGGGATACATTGTCTTTTATATACAGTATATGTTTTTTTTTTCATTTGCGTCACACAAAAATACCCACAGGAAATAAATACACTCTCGTAACAGGTGTATTAGATTTATAACAAGACCACTGTATCATTCCTGCTTGTTTCTGAAATATCTCACACCTAAAACTTCTGCAAAGCAATACTCCTGTGGTTTTCCATACCTAGCTATTTTTATTATTTGTATTGACTTTTCCCAGAACAGCATGAAGATCAGTCTCAGGGTTGGATGTCTGGGGAAGATAATGATGACTAGGAGGACTGCTGCAGACAGATTCACAATTTGATCTCTAATAACCGAAAACTTAACTGTCCCTGTCTTTTTCTTCAAAATTAACTTTGTTTCAGAATGTTTTTGCAGCTGCAGTGCAGAAAAAATCCATAGGAACCAAACCATGTCCCTGGGCAGCAAACGTTTTTCTACTTTGTTTTTCAGAGCAAGACTGTAGGATGGGTGCCTGCAGCCAAGGTCAAATAGTTGACCTGTGCCATCTACCTTAGCATGACGCTGCAACAGATCAACCAGAAGGTGCATGGGTAACCTTTCAACACTGCGTGACCTTTAGATGTTCATCCTGTTCCTGTTATAACATTCACAATGTTATCAATTTTTTCTTCAACGGTTGAATAACACATGTGACTAACTCGACCTAGCCATAACAATAAGGGGAGCAACCCTCCTAGATCAAAGACACAGGCAATCAGCAAGGGGGCAACACAGATATTGTAGTAACCTCCCCTTGCTACTACAAATCGTCAAAGATTTTTAGGACGAACTTGATATGAAATTCACATTTACCCACTTCAATACAGGGCAGTTATACCCCCTTCCTGCCCCGGCCAATTTTCAGCTTTTAGTGCTGTTGCATTTTCAATGACAATTGCGCGGTCATGTAACACTGTACCTAAACCAAATTTATGTCATTTTTTTCCCCACAAAAAGAGCTTTCTTTTGGTGGTATTTGATCACCACAAGGTTTTTTCTTTTTTGCTACACAAATAAAAAAAGACCAAAAAGTTTGAAAAAAAAAAATGTATATAAAATGTTGTAAATAGATACGTTTTTTCCTGCACTGATGAGGCTACACTGACAGGCACCGATGAGGAGGCACTGATGGGGTGGCACTAATATGCAGCACTGATGGGCACTGATAGTTTGCACTGATATGCAGAACTGATGGGCACTGATATGTGGCACTGATATGCAGAACTGATGGGCACTGATATTTTTCCACTGATAGGTAGCACTGATATGCAGCATTTGTGGGCGCCGATAGGCGGCACTGATAGGTGGCATTGATGGGCACAGATAGGCGGCACTGATCGGCACTAATCAGCACTGATGGGTACTGATAGGCGGCACTGGTGGGCAATAATGGGCGGCACTGATGTATGGCAATGATGGGCACTGGTGGCCAGCACTGATAGATGGCAATGGCGGGCAGCACTGATAGGGAGGGCACCAATGGCAGACTCCCTGAGCCCTGCTTGCCATCCCTGGTGGCCATGGTGGGCATCCCTGGTGGTCATGGGTGTGCATCCTTGGTGGCAATGGGTGGGCATCCCTAGTGGCACTCTCCCAAGGGTCTGCACTGGTAATCAATGCTCTGATTACCAGCACAGAACCCCCACCTGTCAGGAGAGTGTCAGATCGGCTCTCCTCTACTTGTGCCTGTCAGGCAGGAACTGAGGAAAGCTGATCAACGGCTCTTCCTATTTACTATGTGACCAGCTGTGATTGGACAATGCAACCACCTTCCCGCTGTCAATTGCCTATAAGACGGACGGGAAGTGGTTAAAACATGCACACCCAACCCCTATTAAGTGTAATGAAAGAAAAGTTTTTTAGGCGGATCTGATCGGATCCTCCATGCAGCTCTATGGGGCAGCGGGTGTCAGCGGAGGTCACCTCCGCTGACACCCGCTGCCATCCGCATCCGATAATGTGCTGAAATCTGGACAGATGGAAACCCTATTTTTCCATCCGTTCAGTAATCGGAGCGGAGCGGATCTGATGAGAGCGGACAAGCGGTCCGCTCTCCTCCGATCCCCCATAGAGGGCAGCGGGTGCTGAGACACCTCCCTCTCCGCTCTGCAAGCGGAAATGGAGCTGTCATCCGCCCGGCTCAGCGGGGATCGCGGATCGATCCCCGCTGAGCAACACGGATCCGCCTGCGGAGGCGGACCGTGTGAAAGAAGCCTTAAAAGTAGAACTATAGGCAAAACTTTTTTTTCTCATTTTGGATAGAGCAAGGTAGGGTTATAGCCCTTCAGATTTTTTTTTTTTTTTTGCCATTTGTGTCCCATTTCGAAGATTTTCCTTTACTTCGTGTCCCATAGCCAAACCGTATTCTAAAAGAAAAAGTGTATAGTGGCACTAGAAGTATGTATTTACAAACACATAATTAATAAAACATCATGATAAGATGAATCAGTCCATAATAAAAGTCCATTAAACAACAGATGATCAAACAGCACTTGGTGGTAACACCCTTAAAGCGAAGCAGGTATCTCTGTACAGTGAAATCAGGAACTGAGGGGCGCCAGACTAAGTGCAGCATTAAAACAAATAATTTAATGCAGAGAAGACAAATGGCAACTCACAAAGTAGATGAGTAGTACAGGCACACATTGATAAGATCGTCAGTCCCCGAGCCTCGCTGAAC
This sequence comes from Pelophylax lessonae, assembly GCF_965119305.1. Taxonomy (NCBI): domain Eukaryota; kingdom Metazoa; phylum Chordata; class Amphibia; order Anura; family Ranidae; genus Pelophylax; species Pelophylax lessonae. The sequence goes on along the minus strand of NC_138768.1, from coordinate 606,275,981 downwards.
AGTCTCGGTCTCTCTGCAGCCTCTAGTACTAGCTGTGTTTCTGTATGAAAGCAGGAAGTGGCCAGATGCCGCCGTAACCAGCGTGGAACGCAGTATGGCATCAGGCCAGACGTGATATCACACGGAGGGTGAAGCACGGAGCTGAAATGGTTAAAGAAAGTCCCTATAATGTTAGGGGCGTTCAGTGTTACGTGTATCTAAGGACCACACATTACAATCATTTCATGTCTCTAGATAGAAAAAATACAGCTAGATATAAACTGCAAAAATAGGAAGTAATTATCTAGTAATCAATGTTAAGTTGATTAGGGATCTTCGCTGAGTTGTAGATAGCAGCTGTGACCCACCACTTGCATAACATATTAGGAGCAGGCGGCAGCATGTAAACAACCAGATATCTCCAGCTGTGCCAGGTAAGCCAGCAGAGATTGCCAGAAAAATGAACAAAACTAAACCGCCATTGGCTAAGGCTTCATTTTCCCTTTCACCACTGATGTGTAGGTGTGGTACAAGAGGGCCACATGGGACCATTCTGGGAATCACATGTGTAGTTCAAAAATATGAATGCATAGCTTTAATGTGGTACCAAATTCTTATTTTTCAAATTCTTTTTTTATGAACACAAAAGAGATAAATACAACATTTGTATAGCAATAAACACTCAATCGCGTCACTAGTGAAAAATCAGCAGATACCGAGAGTGATGCCAACAAAGAAGTTCAAAGAACGATCCTTAGAGAGAACGCAAGCCGAGATCGGCAAAAGATAGAGATTTACATAGTCAGTTGTCTGAGACTGGCTGTTATGCGTGACTTCATATACGAAGCGCGAGTCAATATTATCCAAATTTTTCAATTTTCTTTTTACCAATAGAGGAAGTAGAAGAGAAAGGGGAAGAAAGAAAGAAAAAGAGAGAGAGAGAAGAAAAAAAAGGGGGGGGGGGACGGATGAAATCGCAGCATCATCAGAGACTCAGAGAGGGGGGGACAGCATCTGCCAGGGAGTTATTCGTTAAGGAGGACCAATATCTTTTAACTCTCACTGTTTATTATATGTTTTGTTAAAGTTTATGGTCCCAAAATTCTATACTCCTTTCCACATTTAATTTCAAATATTTCTAGTCTACTCTTCCTAATCTAAATGATATTGAGGTTGGTAAGGCCCCGTTCACACAGGGGCGATCCGACTTGGGGGGGGCGACCTCCGAGGTCGCGGTGCGAGCAGCGCGCCTCGACCTCGGAGCGGCCGGCACGGACTTCATAACATTGAAGTCTATGATGGTCGCGCCGGGTCGCCCCAAAGAAGCTCCGGACCCTTTTTCTAAGTCGGAGCGACTTGTGTCGCTCCTATTAGAACGGGTCCGCAGCTTCCCTATGGAAGGCGACCTATGGCGACCTGTGAGGCGACCAGGTCGCCTCACAGGTCGCCTTAGTGTGAACGGGGACTAAATTTACATTGAGAAGATTCCCACACATTTACCTTCTTGAATTCTGTGAAACATAGTCATCTGAATACAGAGGTGCTGTGAGGAGGAGTTCCAGAAGACAGTCAGTACAGAAATCACTGTTTACAGGCAGCAAGGTACCATGGGATATGTAGTCCTTAGAAATTAAGTGAATGAAAGTAAGTAGCAGAGGAGAAGCTGCAAAGCATGCAGGGAATCCAGGAAGTTGTGGAAAGAGATGTCAGCAGACTGGCAACACTTACAACATAAAAGGAGATTTTTTTAAGTAAGCTTACATTGGATTGTCAAAAACACCTATTGTTTGTATTCCTATTACAGTGCTGATGTTGTAAAATGAAAGTGTATGCTGTGGTTATAGAACTCCTTTAAGGAAAGCTATGCCTGGGCTATAAACAGATGTAAACAGTTGGTCTACTGCAAGGGCTTCCAAACTTTCTAAAAAGGGGCCCAGTTTACTGTCCTTCAGACTTTAGGGGACCCGAATGTGGCCATGGCCTGGCTTCAGTGGGAAAAAACAATGCCCCATGTTTAGTGTCAGTGGGAGGAATTATGCTCCATCATTAGTGTCATTGGGAAGAATTGTGTCCCATCATAAGTGTCACTGGGCCCACTTGTTGGTGTCATGGAGAGGAATTGTGCCCTATTGGTTGGTGTCATTGGAGGTGGTGGTTGGGGGGGTTATTCCCCACTGTTGGTTTCAATGGATGAAACAGTGCCCCAATTTGTGGTTAAAGCAAGGAAAGGGCCGCACCCAGCCCCCGGGCTGCAGTTTAGACACCACTGGTCTTACAACAATCAATTCACTTTCATGTGCCATTTGCCTTGCTTAGGTTTTATAACTGCAGAAAATTTGGAATTGTTAATGAGTGTTATCTTTTATTGGCTAACTTACAGATGCACTCTTTTGGGATCCCTTATTCAGGTTTTATACATTTTTATGCATATATCCTGAAATGTATAAAGCCTGAAGAAGGGGTGAAAGGAAATATGAAAGCTTGCATCTTTAAAAATAAAGTTAGCTAATATATGGTATCATTTAATCTCCAAACTTTCTGCATTAATCAATGGCTAACATGGACAATACTCTACGGCCCTTTTCACATCTAGTGATTTAAGACCTGCTCCATTTTGGGTGACAAACTTCCCACGATTTAGTTTGCCGCAATAGCTGAGTGATAAATCATGACAAAACCCCACTGCATTCGGTTGCCATTAAAAACGATTGGCACACGTTTTGGCAGCATTGCAGAGTGATTTGGAATCACAGTTATTCCACCCACGATCCCAAATCGCTAGAGGCCTACTACAGTTAGGTCTGGTAACAGAAACTACTACTATACACAAATTAAATCTTTGCATATAAAAGACATTTTACATAAAGATAAAGACATACATCATGTAGAACTTTGTAAATGTTTCATATTATAATTAGAATAGAAGGGATTTTAAACCCTTTGTGATGGCAATACACATTTAGAAGTCCACATGAAAAAATTAATTACCTAGCAGCAGAGAATTAGGAATAGTCAACTGTATGTCCTCCTAGTTCACAGGACCAATTTAAATTGAAAAATTAGTTTGAGTTATTGTCAAGTTAACTGACGCAGCTGTACTTGGTCTGGGCGTGTAAGCTTCAAACTCTAAATTATGAAAAGGTTAAGGGCCAATTCACACTATGTGCAGTGACTGGAGTTTTACCACACTGTAAAACGTCAGTCCCCACAAGGACACACAGAAAACAAATTTTCTTTCCCACTTACGTTGCGCTGCAGCAAGCTGTGATAAAATGCAGATATGCTGCATCTGATCACAGGATTCTGTAAAGAATCGCATGTCACCATACAGTAGTGCAGCACATCGCTTTTGTATACCTCAAATAAAGTTCAGTGAAAAAAAAGGAGCTGTCTGATGCGCAGAATTGTGCGCCACACCGCCCCTACAGCTGCCGGAAAGGTAATATGCTGCGGTTTACTCTACAGCAGCTGTCTGTTCAAGGTGAATGGGCCCTAGACCAGATGGTATTATAAGAGAGGTGATAAGAGAACACCCAACTAAATCAGGGATTATGTAGACAGGCATTTCTTCCCTGCGTTTGACAAGCACATCAAATGAAGGTCAAAAGTTACCCACTGACTTATTAAAGTGCGTTTAAATTGCAGGCAAAGCAGGTCAAATGCAGCCTATTCAGCCTAAACATTGCATTTTACAGTTTAACTAATGCGTTTGAGGCTGAATTTGACAAGAATGCCCATCTATAAAAGCTCCTACTGTCATTTAGAAAGCAAGCAACACCTTTAGCTGCATTACATCCCTTAGTCTTTGGTCACACCAAATCTGACTTTAAAATCGCACAAATTTCTAAGCCGCATGTCAGTGCGACTTCAGGTGCAACTTGGCTGACATCTGTGCGATGTCATGCACAGATGTCTATGCAAAACACACCTGAAATCTGCCAAAATAATGCAGGAACATCTTTTTCAAATCGGTGCGGCACCGCAAAGTCGGTGTCGCACCAATTTGAACAGTCCCATTGCCGACAATAGGGTGTGGCTTGTCATGTGCTTTGAACCAGTTGAAAGAACAGTTAAAGTGGAGTTCCACCCTGAAAAAAAAATTTTCACTGTCCGCTTGCTCTAAATTACCTGTAAAACGATTGGATAATTAAATTTTTTTTTTTATTCACTTACCTTGTTTTTAAAGAAAATATACTTACCTTACTTCCTCTTCCTTCCTCTGCGGCCAAGGCCCGCCGTCACTTTCTGCTTGCGTTGACTCCTGGGAGCTGAACGTCATCGCTCCCAGGAATCAATGCGCCTGCATCGGCCCGGCTTGTCAGTTCTGGTGCACGCACGTCATTCCCTGCTAAACAGCTTCTGGGCATACCCAGAAGCTGTGCAGGGATGACGCGCCTGCGCCGGAACGGACAAGTGGGGCTGGTGCAGGGCATTCTGGGACCGAAGAGGATGCCCTGGCTTCAGCTGCCCACACCTGAGATGGCAAGACATTTTCAAGGTAACTATTTCTTCTAAAAGGTAAGTGCAACCTGGGACAGTTCAGAGGCTATCCATTCTAAAATGCACTATCCCTGACTGTCCCGGGGGTATTTTTATCCAATTTCTTTTTTTCAGGCTGGAACTCCGCTTTAAGACAGAGGACACCTGGTAGTACTCAAACTTTAGAACGTTAGCAGCACATTCCAAGCCCCAAACATGGGAGTCTCTGTAATATGGACCTAGAGTATGGTAATATGAACATGCTGTCTTTGGTCTTATTTTAACACTATTAGCATGTCATTATTCTGGGTCCTGCAAGTGGAAAGCCCTTCTGCATCCAGTTTTATGATGTTGCTGTGGCTTATGTAATGGACTAGAGTTGGGCTTTAAGTGCCTCCCAATCAGATTTCTTCCCTACCCATTTAGGGCTTACTTACAATCTACATGGATTTCTAAGGATTTTTTTTATAAGGCCATCTTGCGCTCCTTGAGGCCGCAATGAATGGTCATCTCCTGATATTAATTTTCTTTCCATTACAGGGGACTGTGTAGGATATTATTTGTCACAAGCCACCTATTCCTTTCCTTCTTAAATTTTCCATATAGCGGCCAGTTCATCAGGCCTAACCTTTATCCCATAACACAGATGTAGAGAAAATATATTCTATAATACATTATATATCTTACATGGAAAATCCCACATGCAAAAAATTCCGACAGGCAGCAACCTACACAAATTCTCAGAAGAACTCTGCTCATAAACTGGCACACATTTACTAGTATTATTTAAAAGTCAGCATTTGTTTGCCATGGGCAATAGAGACTTTAATTTCCCTTTTTATTTTTTTATATCAGCTCCACTATATAAAACAAATATTTCAAATATTTGAATAAAATTGTGGGACTTTCTAAATACATTTCTCATAGAACAAGCAGGTTTACTTTGTATATAAAACATACCACTAGATCAAGGTAGATAACAGTAAATATGTAAGGAATTTTAATGGTCAGCTCACATTAATCAAAGTTTTTTATTGTCTAAAAATGTTAAAAGGAAATCTTGTTTATTCTATTGAAGATAAGATGTAGATAACTCTACAAAATAAATGTTCTTGTAAATTCCAATACCTAAAACAACACATCTATTCATAAATACTACTATCTAAGAAGGATGTTTGTGTATTGATGCTACGGGGATCCACTGATCTAACATGGATATTGAAAATTCATTATGAGATTAATTACTTATGATTAGCAAAAATGTTTTAATATACACAGTACAAAATACCTCCATTTGTTATGTAAAAAATTGTGCAAGCTTAATTGTGTAATGAAGAGTCAAAACATAGATATGTATGGAAAGAGTAATTCTGAATGCACGCTCTTCACAGTACAAAAGTCCATATACTAGAAGACTCCATTACAAACCACAGCCATTTATGGGGCATTAACCTGCTCCAGAACGACTTTCTTTCTTCATACAAGTCATTGTGAATGCAAAAACAGCTCAAAGAAGAAACTGGAATAGCCCAAAGGACCTCATAAGCAACCGAAATACAAACCAAAGCAACATAAATACAGTACATACTGCATTCAACTTGCAATGAGAAGCCTATATATAATGTTGCCATATTTGGCAGACCAAATGGGCAACTTGCATCATTCTCTTCCCCTAAAGGTTCAATAAATGTACCCTTCATTCTATATATTTGGCAAATGATTAGATCCAGCCTACTCTGAGAAGCCTGCATTTAAACCAAAAATGACTCAGGGTAAAAACTAAAGGAAGCTTTTGATTGGTTCAAAATTTTTTTGTTAAAGGGAATACAGTAATTTTTTTTTTCGATATACATGTAGAAGAGATCATTTTGTAGTAAACAATATTATCAATGGTTCTTACAGTTCTAAAAAGCTCTATCCATATGTATAGTTTGTAATCCTTACCATATGTACATGGAGAAAACCATATATTCTCATTACACATGCAGGTGGTGCTCAACAGTGGCCCGCAGAGCCTTGTGAGGTGGCCCGCGACCTCAAACCAGTAAGGTGCATGCCCATGCTCTGGACTGGATGGTAGGCAAGCCCAGATTGGGACAATGGGTTGATGACCCGCCATCCCAGACCTTCAGAGTGCATGGAGCGGGCACGGGCCACGGAGGGAGCAGGAGCCACGTAAGCTGATGCTTCCTCTGTAGAGCAGGCTCTTGTCTCAGGCAGAATGATATCATGTGCACTTCGCCTGGGACCTTACTAGCAGCCTGGAGAGTGATGCCAGCAGAAGCTGGAAGAGAAAAAGAAGGTACGTGTATTAAACATCACATACACTACACTTTTGCAATGGCGTATTAGCACTTTTTAGGCTGCTTTCACACTGACCTGCAGGTGCAGCGCAATGTACCTGCGGCTTTCCTGAGGGTTAGCTGCACTGAGCCATAGACTTCTATCATATCCTGGAGGTTTTGGTGCCCTTTTCTGAAAGCTCACCAAAATTCCTGAATGCAGGATTTTTCATGTGCTTTCAGAAAGTGCACCGCACCTGCAAGATGTAACCCGCAGGAAAGCTGCAGGCGCACAGCTCTGCAACCACAGTGCGGGTAAAGTACAGCACATCAGTGTGAAAGAAGCCTGCTAGCTCAGGACAGTAAGGGCTCATTTACATTTGTGGTTTGGGGGGCGTAAAACCCTATAGTTTATTGTGGCCCACTGCCAGTTACTAATCATTTAAGTGGCCCTCGCTCTTCAAATGGTTGACCACCCCTGCTTTAAAGCACCAACAATGCAAGTGTAAAAGTTGGACAACTCACTAAACAATGCATTCACTGTGTGGCTAAAAAGATTTTTGTATATAAAACAGAAAATCTAATGTGCTTGGTGTACCGCAAAATTGCAGCTCTACATATATCCAGATACAGGAATATTATTTATAAAACCAAAACAGTGCACAAAACCACATGAAAACCAGTCTGTGACTAAATATACCTGTGCTGTGCACAACAAAATATATCTCTGCTGTGTTTACATCAATAAAAAAATGAATTAAAAAATCTACTAATTAATTACACAAATATAAAGTACAACCAAAAGATAACTGACATAATTGTTCATAAAAACTTATGTGAAAAAATCCCCACCCTGTTTCCACAAATACCATGGTGTTAAACTTTTCAGTTTAATTCAAACATTTGGTGCTCCCAACTTTCTGGACCACCAAAAGTGCCAACTTCTTACCAGAAATATATGATCTGCATTATAGTGATCGAATGTGCTTTTCAAAAGGTATAAATTCTGCCGGACTCACTAAGTTTCCATGTGTTTCTCCTTCTGGAACGCAGTCAAGCGGATGCACAGCTCACCTCAGGAATATTAGGAAGAAATCAACCTGCACAGGGTAATAATGCTAAATCACTTCTTTATTAAATAAGAAATGTACTCACAAATTTGACAGGTTAAAACTGTCAAACGTCACGCCGACAGGCAAACTATAAAGTCACTGGCCACAAGTCCCGCTCCTATGCGTATATCGTCTGCAGTAACACATCCTAAGAGAGCATCTAACTTTTGATTGCACTTAATATTTGTGTAATTAGCGATTTTTTCCATTATTTTTATTGATGTTAACACAGCAGGAATGTATTTGTTGTAAGGGTAATATATTTTATTTGCAATACTGCCCCTGCTGCTTTGTTTACCAGGAATTCCCAGTTGACAGCTGAATGTGCTGGGTGGGTGTCAGGTCACTGGTTATTAGGATGCCGGCATGTGCAGGATCCCTTACAACCAGGAGCCCGATGTAGAAAGCTTCCATATTTAGCAGCAGTAGTAGTACTGATGCTAAGTGTTTGTAAACGATCACCTTTTAGGCTACATTCACACCTGAGTGTAGCGGTTTCACACGTTTTTTACCGCGATTTTACCGCAATTTTTACCGCATTTTACAGGCGTTTTTTGTGCAGGCGTTTTTAGATTGAATAGAGACCAATGGAAAACACCTGTAATCTGCCCAAAATGAAAGTCATGTACTTTTTTGAGCGTTGGGCGTTTTGCTCACAGCATCAAAATGCTCAGATGTGAACAGGGGCCATTGAAATGAATAGGATTTGTCTTGTTGGGCGTTTTGAGAGCTGATCCTAGAGCAGAAAAACTCCCCAAAAAAATGCCCCAAAACGCCTACATGTGAACGGAGCCTAAAAGCAACCCATCTAGTTTAAAAAAGAAATGAAAGGCAGGACATTTGTGTATAGACATACAAAAACATTATAAAAATTGATTTTTGTAAGATCTTACCGTAAAATCCTTTTCTCTTAAGCTCATTGACAGACGCAGTCCTCTTTGATTAACATCAAATTGGGTTATACTGCCCTCTACAGGAGTAGGACACTAGGCAGAAGAAAACGTTCTGGCCACACCTTAGGGGCAGTCCCAGAGGGTATATCCTCTCTCTCTCTGCTACAGGATGTCAGTTATGTCACAAAGCAGTGTCAGAGAAGGATGAGACTCAACTGAAAACCCAACAGAAAAAAACCCTTGAGGTAGACCAACGGTCTCCTCAAATTGCGGCCTGCAGAACCTTGCGGCCAAAAGAGGCATCCGACGATGCCATCACATCAACTTTATAAAATTTTGTAAAGGTATGAACCGACGACCAGGTAGCCGCCTTGCAAACCTGGACCACTGACGCCTGATGGCGGAAGGCCCAGGAAGCACTAAGCGCCCGAGTGGAGTGCGCCTTAACAGGGAACGGAGGATTCCGACCCTTAATAGAATAAGCCTGTACCACCGTCTGTCTGATCCATCTGGAGATAGTCGCGGCTAGGGCTGCAACTAACGATTATTTTCATAATCGATTAGTTGCCGATTATTTTTTCGATTAATCGATTAATCGGATAAAATCATAAAAAAACTCAATATGCCTTTTTCGTTCATTTATTGCCCCCGGCAACACCAGTGATGGGGCACTGTTTACAGTGCCCCATCATGTTGCAGCCATGTCAGAAATCATACCCTTGCTAACTCTACTTCCTGGCACCTGTATTTTGTTATACTTTTTTAAAATTGCTGAATGGTAATTTTACATTGCGAGACCATGCTGCAACTAAGAGTCAAGTGTTTGGCTTGCAGTTGCAGATCAGCCCCTTTTAACTGAAAAGGGGGCTGGGGGTAAGGCTGGGTTCACACTGATGCGAATTGGACGTGGGTTTTGCTGTATCCAATTCGTATGTCAGGAGAGTGTGACTGGCTCTTAATGGAGCCAGTTCACAAAGCTCTGGGGTGGCTGCAGAGCGGTTTGCAGGAAAGTCCTGTGCGTTTTCTGGTCTGTTTCAGGTCTGAATTGAGCCAAGAATTTGGGCCTGATTCATTCCTGAAATGAAGAACAGGGACGCACTAGATCCCCTGTTGTGAGCTGCTCCACACAACAGTGTGAACCCAGCGTGATAGGTGGTGCTACATGTCCAACTCTGCAGCATGCGTTAAAAATGCTGCAGCTGTGTAGTAAAACATTTCAGCCACAGCATGTGTACAGCCCTATGTGACTGCATTGTTAGGATTCGGATGCACAGCCAGGGGTGGCGGTAAATCCATGGCTCAGCCGCCCATGTAAAAGAGTCCTTAGGCTGAATTAACACTCTGCATTTCCTGAACATGTGACAAAGTGCATGGGAAATGCATGTTTTCTCAGCATTTTAAAAATGTACTGCAAAATCGCATAGTGATTGTGGTGCCATTCATTTTCAATGGCACTCTAAAAAAAAAGTTAGCAGACCCACGTTTTGTCATGTGGCAAACTTGCAAAGCCGCATACCTGAAAATGTTCTAGACCTTCTATGGTGTGTTTGTCAAAAGGTAGGGCAGCCCATTCAAGTGAATGGGCTGCCCTATGTGTAAAAAAACAAGCTTAAAAAAAATTATGTTTATATATATATATATATATATATATATATATATACACATATATATATATATATATATATGTGATCAGTAACATACATTCCTGCTCTGCTTAGTGTGAATGGGACCTCAGGGGTGGCTTATAGAAATGGTCTGGTGGAGATGTGCATCAGCTGGAATTCTGAACTTTATTTACCTTTACACCCCCCTCTCCACTCACTCGTTTTCAGCAGAAGCACTACAACATTCAAACTCTGCAGCCACTGAAGGTTACAGTGCATACAGAGCATGGTGAGGTCAGGAGAGCAGAGCTCGGGATTCAGGGAGGAGGAGGGGCAGGCAAAAAACTTCTTACCTTATCTTTCCTCTCTGCATTCTGCAAGAGAACACTGCCGATCACAAGGGGAGGGGAGGGGGAGTTTCAGGACCCAGAAGTGTTGTGTTGACTCCCTCACTGACGTCACAAGAAGGCGAAGAGGAAAGGCAGAGAGGAAAGGAGGAGGGAGGGGGAGGTCACGGAAGTGCCGAGCTGTGAGAGTGAGACAGTGAATGCAGCCGACAGCTTCACACTCAGAGGAGAAAGGCAGGGAAAGTCCAGAATGCAGCGCAACTAATCGGAGGATCAACTAATCGATAATGACAATCGTTGACAATGATTGTCATTATCGATTATTATCGATTTTATCGATTAGTTGTTCCAGCCCTAGTCGCGGCAGATGCAGGCAACCCCTTCTTGGGGCCATCCGTGATCACAAAAAGTGAATCCGTCTTACGAAACAAGTCCGTAGTTTTCAAGTATACCCTGATTGCCCGAACCACATCCAAGGAATGTAACGCAAACTCCCGAGGATGACTGGGCTTAGGACACAGGGAAGGTAACACAATATCTTCATTCAGATGAAACTCTGAAACCACTTTAGGAAGGAAGGATGGATTCGGACGAAGAACCACCTTATCCCTATGAACCACCAGATATGGGGAACGACAAGATAATGCGGCCAGTTCTGACACCCTGCGTGCAAGAAGTGATGGCCACCAAGAAGGCCACCTTCTGGGATAACGTAAGCAAGGGAATCTCCCTAATATCTTCAAAGGGAGGTTTCTGAAGAACCGACAACACCAAATTAAGATCCTAGGGCTGTAAAGGCGCGCGCACTGGCGGAGCCAGGTGCCGCACCCCCTGGATGAAATTCCGCACCAAGGAATGAGTAGCCAAAGGTTTCTGAAAGAAGATTGCTAACGCTGAAACCTGACCCTTGATAGTACTCAAGGCCAGCTTCTGCTCAACCCCCTGTTGCAGAAAAACCAAGATTCGGGTCACCGAATAGCCACGTGGATGAAATCCAAGGGATTCACACCACGCAATAGAAGACTTCCATGTGCGATGATAGGCTTTTCTGGAAGTCGCTTTCCTTGCTTTAATTAGAGTAGGAATAACTGAAGTTGACAATTCCTTGTCCTTCAGCACCTGGGTCTCAATAGCCAGGCCGTTAAAGCCAGCGATTGTAAAGCAGGATGGAAGATCGGTCCCTGAGACAGCAGATCCTCCCTGAGAGGAAGTCTCCAAGGAGCGTCCGCGACCAGCCTGACCAAGCCGGCGTACCAGGGTCGACGAGGCCAGTCCGGAGCTACCAGGATAACTGGAATTCCCTCCACCTCTATCCTGCGAAGAAGTTTCGGCAGCAACTTGAGAGGAGGGAAGGCATACAGTAGCTGATACTGTCCCCACGGGGCGACCAGCGCGTCTGCTGCGTCCGCTAGCCATTCCCCTTGATCCAGAATCTGACGGCTGAGATAATCTGCCTGCCAATTTTCCACCCCCGGAATGAATACCGCGGAGAGAGCCGGAACAAACCGTTCCGCCCAACGAAGATTGCTGGCCACTTCGATGGCCGCCAGGACACTCTTGGTGCCCCCTTGGTGATTGACATAAGCCACGGCCGTGGCATTGTCCGACTGGATCCGAACTGGGCTGCCCTGGAGCTGCACGGTCCAGTAAATCAGTCAAAGTCTGATCGCTCTCAGTTCCAATACATTTATCGGTAACCTGGATTCTATCGGAAGAAATTACTTCCCCTGGCTGAGCATCGGAGACCGAAGCCACCAGACCAGAGACTTCCTGGTCCGCTCGCTCAACCGGATCCGATTGTCCAGGGAATCGGGATTCCGATTCCATTTGAGAAAAATCTCCTTTTGGAGAATTCGGGTATGAGACTGGGCAAACGGTACTGCCTCGAAGGAGGCCACCCTCAGTCCCAGGACCCTCATGCAAGTCCGAAGGGAAGGCCAGTTGACGGACAGCAACATCCGAATCGTTGACTGAATCTTCTGGAGTTTCTCCGCAAGGAGAAACACTCTTGCCAAGGATGTATCCAAAGTTAGGCCCAGATTGTTCAGTCTCCTGGTGGGAACCAGGGATGATCTTTGGGAAAAGCGAAGAAAACGCTGATGTCCTGCGAAGATTGGGATATGAAGATAGGCATCCTTGACAGAAAAAAACTGACATCCTGTAGCAGAGAGAGAGAGGATATACCCTCTGGGACTGCCCCTAAGGTGTGGCCAGAACGTTTTCTTCTGCCTAGTGTCCTACTCCTGTAGAGGGCAGTATAACCCAATTTGATATTATTTAAAGAGGACTGCGTCTGTCAATGAGCGACAGAGAAATACTTTTTTTTCCTTTTCTATAAGTGATCACATTCCATCTGCTTTTAGCTGCATAAGAGCTGGGGGGAGGAGAAGCAGCAGCACAATGAGCTTGCCAGTGAATAGCTGTGCAATGGGGACGTGTCAGGACAAGTCTGATCATTAGAGGAGAGCAGCCCCAGTTTCCAGCATAGCTAAAGAACTGACCACGGTGTGCTCTCCTGTTTAGTGTGGTCAGTTCTTAATAGGAAAGCAAGGGGACTAGCAGGAACACAAGTGATTTCACACAAAGGAAGCAATACAAAGAGAACAGAAGACCTTCTCATACAAGTACCTGGTACAGCAGGTACATATCAGGAATATACAGTGTTAGGGTAACAAATGCTATAGGTTTCAGCTGCAGCTGAAAGGTTGCTTGCTCAGTCACCCAATGCTTTGGCTGTTTGCTGAACCTCCCAAACAGTGGATGAATCTGCAGCTCATAAATATTGTACACAGTGCAGAGATCTCAAATTATTTCCACCTTCTTGTCAAATATCCTTAGCCTATAGCATTAGGGCTATTTCAAATGAACGTGCAGTCTAGATTTGTCAGTCAGAATCATCCACAGTTTATGTCTATGTCAGGACAAATGGATGTAGGCCTGTTTACATCCACTTATATCCAAGTCAGTGTTCAATGTTAATGAATGCAAAGTGTTCTCTGATTGAATGATTTGAGGTAGAGCCCCTGCTGAACCCACTACGGTTACAATGCAGCAGGGCAGCCGCCCACTGCAGACCAAGAATTAATGAGGATCATGGTAGTAGCAGTAATTAGTACAGAAATGTTCTGATTGGCCAAGTATGGAATGAATGGAACATTGAACTGTGCAAAAAAATAAAAACATACCTAGAGGCCAGCTTTAAAGGGTTAAACACACTAAAAGGACCTTTCCTTTTATTGTTAATAAAAATGTGGGGGGGGGGTAACGGTTCCAGGCAATGGTGGGAACAGGCTACGGTGGCATAAGAAAGGGAGGAGTTGGAGGTGTAATAAATGGTGGTAGATGAAAGGGGTGCAGATGAGGAGATATATTCCTCCTGCTTCTGCAATGGAGGGGGGAATAAAAATGTTGGTATCGCTAAGCAATAAGGCTCTTCAAAGAAGGTGAAGTCAGTCCGGTAAAGCTATATTTGGTGATATATTTTGTTCTTGTTGCAGGAAGAAAAGGAGGTCTTCCAATCTCCTCTACCTTTTGAGACACAGATACTGCAGCTAGAGAAACATTTTTTCCACTTTGCTGGTATGCAGGCCTTTGCTGTGTTCAGCAGGTGTCTCAAAACTGATCTGCGATACATTTCATTGGGGATTCGGGAATTATGTAAAAAGAAGGGTCTTCCAAAGCCAGGCATTACCAGAATATTCAGTGTAGAGTACCTTGTTCTGATTTGCAGCATCAGAAAAAATCTGAGGTGGTAGGTTAGAAGTTATGCAAGATTGACACCTAGTAAAGATTTAGAAATTTGTATCTTGAAAGTTAGTACAAATTCTGGATTTTTGAATGAACGAACTTTGCATGGTAATCCTCCGACATTCTTGTGGAGTGAAAGAGGTATTTAAGCCACTCTCAAAGTACATTCTCAAAGTGTATGGGGCTTTAAAATATTGTGCTGGTGAGACAAGTTGGACAAAGAATATGGATAAACAGCGTCTTATTAGGTCGCATCCAGTACATAGCTGTTCAAAAGTGGTTATTGGTCTGGTGCAATGTGACAGGGAGGGCAAACTGGTGAAAAAGTGTCTAAGCTAAAGTGCATTCCAAAGGTCAGGACCAAAATTACCATCTGGTTTGTGAGATGTGTTATAGTTTGCCAGCAAGTAGCAAAAGCCTGTTTTTTTTTTTTTTACCAGCATACCTTTGGAAAGAGTTGGACTCCAGAAGGAAACCCATAATGTGAACATATGAACATCAGTCCAAATACTGCTTGACAATGGCAGCTATTATTTCCCAATATATAGAAATGATATCAGTAGATTGTATTTAGCCATAGATTTTTTCTTTTCTGCAACCCACTCAATTCTCTCATCAACACAGTCAATGTTGATAGGGGAATCCCTCCCACAGAGATATTGTGTTCTCCCTGGGGAGAACAGTGATTATTGCTAGTGGCTAAAGCCGCTGGCAAAAATCACATGAAAAATCTGACAAGCTGTTTGTACTCAAGTTGATCAATCAATCAAGTTGTATACAATCAGCCTGTCCATACGTGGTTCAAATGTGGATGTTCCTGCTGAACCGGCTGAGATTCGAACCATCTATGGCCAGCTTTAATCAATTATATGTAAAAGATCATATGGAAGATTATATAGAAGATCATAAGGTAACTGAATTCAGCCTGCATGTTAACAGAACCCTAAAGAAAAGGTGTTTTGATTGAATTTTGAACTTGTTAACTGTTAACAAATTTCCTAAACAGATTAAAGTGAGTGTAAAGTCTCTCTCTTTTGTTTTTAAATAACAAGTTATACTTACCTTCTCTATGCAGTTGGTTTTGCACAGAGCAGCCTGGATCTTCCTCTTCTCAAGTCCGTCGTTGCTGCTCCTGGCCCCTCCCTCCTATTGAGTGCCCCCACAGCAAGCAGCTTGCTATGGGGGCACCCGATGCGAGCTGCAGCTCCGCGTGTCCATTCAGACACGAAGCTGCCAATCGGCCCCGCTCCTTCTCTCTCCTCATTGGCCAAGTGACTTTGATTGACAGACGTGGGAGCCAATGGCGCTGCGGCTGTGTCACAGCCAATCAGGAGGGAGAGTTCCCGGGGACGGAGGGACTCGTGGACATGGGGCTCAGGTAGGTATCATCGGGGAGGGGGCTGCTACAAACAAAAGGTTTTTTACCTTAATGCATAGAATGCACGAAGATAAAAAAAACTTCTGACTTTACAGCTTTTTTAAGTACTATACACACACTTTTTTGATGGGCTTTGTGTATGTGAACATTGTGAGCTATTATTTGCTATTCTTTACTTTCAATAAGTTTTTATTGAAATATATAAGATACAAACAAAAAACCAAAGTCGGTTTAACAAGAAATAGCCGTGTCAAGCATATACAGAGAATTAAAGGAAAGTGTATATACATATGCATACCATAAGTGCAGAACGTTACCCGTGTACCAAAGGAACATGTCATAGTAACACGTTAAACAATGTAAAAAGTGTCAAAAGTCATATAAGAATGCGTATTGTAGATACTATATCTAGAACTTATCCAAGTATTCTACGTCAGCCAGGTACCTGGGAGAAGTATGGGCTTTGTATCCATGTTTGCCAGTCGTTATGAAACTTGGGACCCCTGGCCTTGGAGTAGGCATATGCCTTTTCCAGCGAGCATTGCATGTTTATCAGGCGGATAGCTTCCATGTGTGAAGGTGCCACAGGTTTTTTCCAATAGCGTGCTATGACTGTTTTAGCCGCCACCATTATATGTACAGAGACCGTCCTCAAGGAGGGCGGAAAAGAGTCCAAACCCAACGAGAGGAGGGCTAGAGCAGGATCGGGTCTTTTGAGAACACCAGTTGTAGTGGATAGGACCTCAAACATTATTTGCTATTCTTTAACTAACCAGGCTGATTGCTAAAAAGAAAGATTTTTTAACATCCGTGTATATACTATTCCTCATTTTTTAACTATAACTGCACCAACTTTAAACCTTTCTGTCACCAAATCAGGCATTAACAGAATAGTAGCGGTATACAAATTCATAAACACAAACTTAGGATTGTAATACCAGCATGAAAAGAGGTGTCACAAAATAGATAACGGGATCTCAGGAGACTGCTCTCTAGAAAGAATATCCATTGTTAACAGACAGAATTCTCAGGACAATAACAACTAAAACAAAGGAACGGAGAGGACATGGACAATCCTGGATCATACTATTAGATTGCTCGATGAAACTATTAAAAATACACAATGTTGCAGTGAAGGCTGTTTAGGATGTTTATAAATATGGACTTTTTTAATGAGCAAGTGCAAAGAGCAACAATAATATGGAAGGTGCAATAACCATGGCAACCAGTTATAATACTCTTTTCATCAGAGCTTTCATTAGCATCTATGAAGAAATAAATTATTCAGGTTATTCTAATTTGCATATATCGGTTTGTATTCATAAAAAAATCTTAGTAGGTTTAATGTTATCTCTGCAAAAAAGCGTGCTACATACACTGCTGAAAGATGGAATATTTCTGGCATTGATTCTGTGGTCACTTTACCAGAATAACTGATATAGTGGCTTATGGATGAAAAGCATGCCAACGAGAAGATCTTTTGAAATCAGCTTTTCTCTGCCATTTCTACAGTGCAGAGTTGGTGTTGACACAAAGATCCAAATGGGCTGCTCTAGGCAACAAGAAATATTCTTAGCACTATTTCGTACATAAATTCCATGATATTTATCATTTCCATTTGTAAGTTAGTCACCAGATATCAGAGTTACACACCTGCAAAACTTAACTCATGTTTGGTTCCCAAAAAGAACTAGCCAAAAAGTCACAAACATGGCTACTCTATAATGATTGAGCACAGTTGTTTCCCTTACGAAAAAATCCATTCCTGGGAATTTGGCAAATATGCGGTGGGCTGTGGACACAAAGATGTGGGTGCCAATGCTAACCCTAATTAATTTTTCTTTTATTCATCTGGTCATTTATGGGTGGTGAATAATCTTCAGTGGTTTAAAAGATATGTTTAAAAATAACAGTTGAAATCTGCAACAACTAGTCTTGACTATAATTTCTATTCACTAGGGATCGCATTACCACTTGTAACCCCCCCATTTCCTTCCCCCCTTTTTTCTATCCTCTTCTCTCTATCTACTCCTATTTTTGTTTGCTACCTTTCTTTTAATATTGTATGGTACTTATTTAAACATTATCTGTTCTGTTTTTGAATATATACCTTTTGGATTGATCACCTAATTACTGCTCTTGCAAACTGAACCAATAGTCACTAGCTTACTTTTATTTTTCCTTCTGATGGAAATTTCTAATGCTTTCGATGTAATAATTTATTGGTTTATTCATTGCTCTACTCTACATTTTTACATTGTTATGTACTCATCCTGTTCATAAATCAATATAATAATAATTGCTATTTGAATATTGTACCGCCATCGTTGCATGTACTCAATTTGTCAATCTTTGTTATATTTTTAAAAAAATAATAAACCAATTTGGCGAAAAATCTGCAACATCTTCAACCTTCCTTTCCTCGGTTTTTACAGAATATCTCATATGACAGCATTCCAATAACTTCTCTATAAAAGTGCAAATATTGGCCATTTCAACCAACCAGGTTCTAGCTACCATTTTTGCATGGTTCACTATTTCAACCATACCAGGTTCTAGCTACCATTTTTGCATGGATCACTGGAAGATTAATGCTAACTTGTGACAGACAAATATAGGTAACTCCTCCACTTTTACTTGCCTTCTTCCATACACAATTCTTTAGTGAAACTAAATACCATTTTTAATTTGAAACAGAAAGAAAAGCGGAGAACAGATCAAGACTG
Organism: Pelophylax lessonae; assembly: GCF_965119305.1. Lineage (NCBI taxonomy): Eukaryota > Metazoa > Chordata > Amphibia > Anura > Ranidae > Pelophylax > Pelophylax lessonae. The sequence goes on along the minus strand of NC_138768.1, from coordinate 606,257,434 downwards.
ATACTGACCTTGTGCTGGGCTCACAGCTGCAGGAAGACTTTCCCAGTCAATAGTTGGGGATGGACATGGATGAGAAGTAAACATGGCTTCAATGCCATTCTCCTGTAGAAGTAAATATAAAAAATGTAAGCATGAAAAATAAGAGCTTCAGAGAAAATACCTGAAAAGAAATACATTTCTTCCACAATAATATAAAATAGCTCTGATCTGTCACCATTTTCTTGGGATAGCTTAAAAAAATTAAGTATGGAAGCTTAAGAAAATTAAAGGGTAACTCCACTTTTGTGGGGAAATAAAATATCAAATAAAGAAAAAACAATATAGCGTATACAATTGCGACACAAATCCCATTGTAATGTTTTTGAAAATTACCTTTCCTTTTCAATCTGCAGCTGTTGAAATTTTCTGAAAATGCAAAGCAATATGGCTACCTGGAGCTGTTTTGTACACAGAATGTGTACTGAACACACCCCTAGAAACATAATTTTCTGCTTGCGTGATTGGCTCACCCCATTTCCCAGAAGTCTGCCTAAGATACAAGTCAGATTTCTGGCATCCCCTGTAACAAAAATATCATTTTTGGTGAGATACTCCCAATAGGAACTTGTCTAAAGGGATGCAGAGCCAGCAGATTTCCTCATTAGAGCCCTGCAGTTGCCACAGCTGATAGATAATTATGAAACCACTCCCATTTTACCCACTCAACACAGAGGCACAGAGGAACAAACAATGATTTCTTGAGAACAACAAAAGATAGGAATCTGCAACAAAGTTTGTTATAATCCTTGCAATGTACAGAGATCACCCAGAGAAGAATGTTTTTTTCTCAACAAAAGTGGAGTTACACTTTAAGTATGGATTTGCCTGAACATAGGTATAATGAAGCTGTGTTGCGTGAATTATGGTGTGCTTCTAGATGGTCCCAACGTGTAGAAAGAAATGTGTAGAAGACATGAGATAATATCATTATATTCTAATGAAGGACAGAAAATCCCACTATATAAGCACCGTGAAGGTCCAAAGCATGTAGGCCTGGATTTGGGAAAAGGTCTGAAAGGGCAAGGCTGAATTGTGGCATTTTAAATTTGAAACCAGAAAACAGGGGCATTTTGGCTTTCAAACCAGCATTGAGTCCTTGCCAGTTGATGTTTCCTTTTAACTATGAACCACAAAAGTGTTGAGTAGGCCAATTTGTAAATTGGATACATTTGCCAGCTCTGACAACCTAAGACGCCTTTCACACAAATGTTCTGATTGGGTCCGCCTGTCCGTTTTTCAGATGGATCCCATTGAGAACCTGCATTTTCCTCTATGGAGTGGCAGGTGTAAACGGACATGTGTCCTCTTACCCAACAGGAACTTTGGCTGATAAATAAATCAAGGAACTGACATTATTCCTTTACATTTCCCAAGAACTACAGATAGTGGAAGAATAATCAGGGGAGAAGCCAGGTGCACCGGTGGGAGACCTGAGAGGATCAGGGCTGCTCTGTGCAAAACCATTGCACAGAGCAGGGAAGTATAACAGGTTTGTTATTTAAAAAAAAACAAAAACAAAAACATACACAGATTGAAATTCAGCCATCAATTTGATGTCAATTTTCAATTTAGTTTTAGATATAGTCTTATGACTAATATGTCATTTTAGTTTTAGTCGTATTTTAGTCTTCTGACTAAAATGCCATTTTAGTTTTAGTCATATTTTAGTCATCTGAATTATTTTAATTTTATTCGCCTAAAATTTTAGTCGACAAAATTAAAACTGCTGTTGGGTTTTTCCTGAATGATCAGTGCCAGAATACAATACCACAGCGGGAAGAATTCCCCTATCTACTTCGAATGTGTGGATCGTAAAATAGGATCATTTGTTTTCGTTTGGATTTTTTTAAGATCCAAGTAACTAATCTTGAATGATACCACCTTATTATCCTGTGTTGACCATTTATTTTGAAGTAGTACCATAAAGCGCTTTTCTCAGAATACCAATATTTGGGTTATATCTACTTGCAATAAACACTATACACTATGCTTTGAAATATGTGTGTTCTCTAGGGTTTAAATATTTTCCACGATAATCTCTTTAGCCTTCCTAATAAGTTGTGCTATGCTTGTACAAGAAGGTGCCTAGTTACAGAAGACGTAAAAAGCAAGCACAGTATATATGCAGATAAAACAGCCTTTAGAGGCAGAAATGACCCTGTAAAACAACTATCTAATATGGTAGTGTCCAAATAAATTGGCCATATATTTTATCAACAAGTTAAGTGGAGGGTCCCAATGTATTTTTTTAAATTCCCAATTTAAATATATCAGGGGACAGCCACGTGTGTCAGAATAAAACCAAGAAAAGACATGCATATAACAGGGATAACCCATTTATGGAGGCTCTATCCTCACTAGCCCATCCACTCTCCTGAATACTGCTGCTGTATCCCAATCTCACACCATCCTGTATGGAAGCATAGGGATAAATCTGAAGGGGCCACTGAGAATATGCCCAGGTCTCCCAATGTAGTACAGAGGCTGCCAGCCACACAAGCTCAGTACCATTTACACCGTCAATTCAGGAGCAGTCTCTCTAGCAACAGATAGTAAATCCCCAAAGCAGCAGCTCACCAGTCCCTGTGATATGGTAGCTCACCATCCAGTCACACACACAGCGATAAGTCCACTCTCTGCTCTGCAACCAGGTGACTCTGGCACCAGGTGCACACCTGGACTCAGCAAACCGGATACTACTCAGGCGACCGTTATGCAGCAGTGGTGGTGCAAACTGGACAGCAATATACACTCTCCGGTATCCCTCATGGCAAGAGGAAGCTGTGCCCTGTAAATGCAGCTCTTTCCACTTCTACTAGTAATATAGTTCAAAAGCTCTTTATTACAGTAGAGTCTCTCTCCTTTGGACTACAGTTCCCACAGTGTCATGCTGCTGGACTCAGTCAACTGAACTCTTCCTGCTCAGCAGCTCCCCCCTCTTGCTGATATAGTTGTTAACCAGTTCAGCATTGCAGTTCAGCTGCAGCCAGTGTTTCTCTCACTCTCAATTCTTAGCCAAGCACCTAGCTACAGAAGCAACATGTGGCCCAGGCATTGATGTATAAGAGTTACTGGTAAGTGGTGTGTATTGCTGGATTGTTTTCGCTGTTATCTTCAGCTAAAATGAAAGTGGAATTAAACCCATCAATCTAATGGTTTCCCAAAACAGTTACATACAAGGCATGCCATGAATAATTGTTACAGTTGCTTGTGCTCTCAACTGAACTGTCAAGCCATCAAATGGCTGGTGTCAAGCCATCAAATGGCTGATCATATATGCAGTACAATAGCTACTGCAGAACAAACAGAGCTTAGGATGTCAGCTTCTTTGGCAGTAAAGTATAGGGGAGTTTAGTTCCCCTATAAAGGTTCCACTGATCATCAAATACTATAGTCAACTGGTTCCCAATGTGTGCAATGTGTACCAGTAGTAGTACTACAGTGGCGCAAAAAAGAAAACAAAAAACGAAGCTCAAAATGTATAAAACAACATATAAGAACAGCCCAGCAAGCAAAATGTGTTTATGCTAGAATGGTCATTCAGTGACAGGAACAAGGGAGTCAATTGAGGTTTTGTACTGAATGTGTTTCTTTGGATTACTGGGGCATTTTGAAGAAGGCAATGTCTTTATATAAGAGAGACACTCTCTTAGGGAGCTGAGTGTCAGCCATATTTTAATGGCAGTGAAAGGGTTGCCTATAAGGAACCCAGAGGGAGATAGGAAGCAGCATGACAATTATCGCTAAATGGTGAACCTTGGTCCTATCTGGACTGCCACTTGGCAGCCTGGGTGTCCATTCCAGGTCGACCCACCCTCCCCTTCCCTCCGCTGCCATTCTCACAGCAGGGCAGACCATAGGAGGCAAGGCTGGCATAAACAGAGGAGGGAGCTGCCCAACTATTCAAGTTAACAAGCAAGTGATTGGTTGCCAGAACACAGGGCAGTTCTAGCAACCAGTTACCCACTTGTTAACATGAAGTTGGTTAATTTTCACCCAAATCTTCTGGAGCCTGGAGATTTCTTAGAGATCTGGGTGGGATGAAATCTCCAATCTTAGGTCCATGTTATGAGAACCACCAGCACACTAATTGGGCAGATGTGTGCTGGGCTTTTAGGAGAGAACCGACTAGGGTTCTAGGCTCCACCATGGTAGACAGAGAAGGTCTCGGTCCAAGAGTACAGATGGGAGCTAGAGCAGCAAGGGCCTGCCAAGTGTATGCACCAACCTTCTGAGAGAGATACTGAGTGGTATTGTGTCATGGTCTGTAGGATCAGACTAAAAGCCAGGAGGCTGAATGTTGTTTGTTCTTTGGATAGAAGATGAATGCTGAAGACCCCTGCAAGGGAAACCCATTTTTTACTTTATGAACTATCTTTTAATAAAAATGGGCAGAATGTGGCTATGCCTTTAAGCGGTACAAAAAAAACAAAAAAAAAAAACTGGGTTTTGTTAATGGTGCAAGACAAGACAAACGTTGGGAGACCCTGCAACTATCTGCTTAACTTTCTGTAACACTAACATTTATGTTTCTCAAACCATATTTTTAATGCAGTGATTTAAGTTTCAGCTAGAAAGTACATCAATAAAAACCCTGGAATGCAGTGCACATTGCATTCATTAGCATCTGGTTAGGAGCTGTTATTTAACAAAATAACAACAGAAGACCTCCACAGTGTTCATGTTTCACAAACCATGTATGAGTCATAAGGCTCTTTTGAAATGGATTTAACAAGGATAAAGCGTTATTCACTATAAAGGCAGAATGAGCTTTACTGCATCACGTCTGTTATAAAAACAAGTAGGTTAATGCAAAAATAAATAAAGACTCCCTGTATTTTTAGGGAGTACAAAGTGTAATGTGTTAACAGTTAACTAACTAGTTACAAAGTCTGTTCACTTTCTCTTCCATAAAATGCCTCCATTCTTTAAAATCACGCAGGCCATATAATAAATGATTGATCATAGAATCAACCAATTTATAGCGGAACTCAGGCCCATAACGGGATGTTCCACTTTAAGTCATCCTCCCTGTCTAACTTGGCATGCCATTTTGGAGGGGGAGAAGCGGGTACCTAGTTTTGACAGGTACACACTCCCACTTCCGCTCAGAGTGCCTAGGTGACCTGAGCAAAAGCCCCCCCCCCCCCCCCGCAGTCTTCCGGGACACATCACAGGTCCCAGAAGACTGCGGGAACATTCACAAAGTGCAGCTCGGCTTGTGCATGTGCAGATGGCTGTGAAGCCAAAAGCTGTACAGTTAGCTGCCCACAGTTAGGATACTGGCGCCAGGAATCCAAAGGCTAGTTAAGAACTAGGCTGGGTGACAATGGCGCTGGATCCCTGGACAGGTAAGTGTCCATTTATTAGAAGTCAGCAGCTACAAGATATGTTACAGTTTGTTACAGACTGAACATCTTCTTTAACTGATCTTTCACTCCAGAGTTGTAATCAAAACAAAAAGTGAGGGTACATTATTCAGTAGGGACAGTGATAATTGTCTAAAATGGGATTTCCCCTCACTTTGGGGAGGTTTCCTCTCATTTTCTGTTGAGGACAATAAGTGAAGGTAAATCTCCCTAATGGGACAAATATAGCAACAATAACCTGACAGGGGTTTTGACCCTTTTTTTTTTTTTTTACAGCTGTATCCAAAGCTATTTAGCTTTTAGAAATACAAATCCCAATGACATATGCCAAAGCATGGTGGACTAGGGGGCCTCAAATGTAGCCCTTGACACCAAAAGGCCTTGTGTAATATTTGTTGAATACAATGCTATAAAAAAATTGTAAGAGACACGCTACAGTAGATAGTCCAAAACTGCTAGCATACTACAAGAGATGGCCAGAGATGATGCATCATTATAGGAGTGGCTGTTATAACGGGACTAACAGAGAACACTGCCATTACAGTCCCTTTAAAAACCAGTGCACCCACATTTGTACTCACAGCCCCATATGAATTATTAAGAACACATTTGATATTCCTATCAGCAAGATCTATTATAAAAGAACAGAAAAAAAATAAATAGAATGGTTGTCTTAGAAAAAAGTACTTTGTTAGCCTGAGTTCTGGTAGTTCAGGTATCATGCAACAATTCTGGGAGGTGGGGTAATAAAGTACCAAAGTTCACTTAGTGCACATAAGGTGCTACAGAAGGCACTGCCTCTTATCTCCTCATTAGCGCAGAAACCAACACACACAGGTGTTCCCAGGAATTTCATAGGCCACTGAAGTCATAAGAAACAAAACAGAGGGTGCACAGGCCTAGTGCGTTATCCTCAGTAAAATCTTGAATGGTTTAAAGACAAAGCGGTATACTCACAAAAAGTGCACTTGTAATACAGGTTTTCTAACAAACAGCAGCTTTCCATCCACAGTGCGACATATTGCATAACAGATGAATCATCCCGCAGTACGACAAGCTTACACGTTTCAAGGATTCACCTTTTCCTCAAAGCTAGTCTAGCTCTGAGGAAGAGGTGAATCCTCGAAACACGTAAGCTTGTCTTACTGCCAGACGACTCATATGTTATGCAATATGTCGCACTGTGGATAGAAAGCTGCTGTTTGTTAGAAAACCTGTATTACAAGTGCACTTTTGTGAGTATATCACTGTCTTATAACCATTAAAGATTTTACTAAGGATAATGCATTAGGCCCCTGCGCCCTCTGTTTTATTTCTTATGATTTCAGTGCATCTAGAAATCCCTAGTCTTTCGAGGGCAGCAAGGCAGTATTTATCCAGATTTGCCAGGACAAGAGCCTAGAAAAGCACTTTGTTTGGCCCACCTTAGAGTGCAGGAGATTTGTTTTTTATATCTTGAAGTATTTCATAGGCCACCCAACACTGAGCCACAGTAAAGGAACACTGGAACTCAAAACGGCCAGAGAGCCCCAAGTTGGACACCAAAGGTTTACATTCAAGAAAAGGAGCTGTTCCAATTTTTTTTTTTCTCATAGTAAACTGCATTGAAAATGGGTATTTCAGGTATGATAGTGATCTGGTGAAGCAGGAGGAAATGTAAGGTTCCCAACCACTTTCAGATGAGGTTACATGTCCCAACTAAGGCTAGGCACATACAAACATGTTTATGTCAGACCACTGGATTAAGAAGCAGTTGGATCATAAATACATATTCATTGACTCTTCAAGTTTCCCCTATAGGGGAAATATCAATATAGGACCTATATCAATCTCCTGCTGTGCTCATTGGAATGTCAGGTCATTTTAGGCTTCCTAAGAAGAATATTCACCTTGCCCACACAGTCTTCAATAAAAGATTTTCCCCAGACCTACACCTAGACAATACAAGATTGTTTTTAGAATCAAACATTTACTTTTAGCTTGGTCATGGTTGGTCTGGGACCTCCTATAAACTGGTCTTCTGGGGAATCTGCTTCTTCGGTGTTTGTTTCTGATGCTTGCAAATGCTGTTCACATGTCTTATTCAAATCAGGAAAATGAAGGAAGGTGATACTACAGGCAGTGGCTGCACTCTGCACACCTGGCACCTGCTGGACCCGTTCATACCAAGCAGCCAAAAGAGGAATCTCTGATATCTTCTCTGGTGATGTTTTATGCAAAGCAACCTGGGGACAAAAACAGAGCAAAGTTGTTTTGAGCATCCATAAGCAGACAAAGGTATCATCAAACCACCTATCTAATTAAACAAATCTAATATATCTATGAAATCTACACAATCATGATAAGGTGGTGATAAGTCCACATGTTTAAGCAAAGTAAGATATGGTTACAGCACAGTGGACTTGTGCTTTGGCACCAAAAAACGGGGCAAAGCTTCTTCCCCAGGCATTGACTGTACTTAGCATGAATTAACACTTGTGTATTGTTCTGTGCTGCAGACAGGATAATTATGTAAAGACACTCTTGACAGATGTGAAACTGAAGAGGCTCAATTTTGTCATAACATAAGTAAAATGCACATATTTTCCATTTGCACATCAAAATATTTCATCTCCAAAGCTCTACTAAAACCATATAGACGCATTTGGGATCCCAGTTTTTAAAATTTCCAACTCAAAATGAAAATACATATTCTAAGCTGTCATGCAGTTATTTTCTGAGGCTCATTTAGAAAAGCTGGCACAAACGAGACACACAAAGATTGCTTATAGCAACCAATAAGATATGTACAGGGATATTCTAATTTAAACTAGAATGACAGCTGCCATTTGATGGTTGTTAGAGCCATACACTTCACTTAGGCTACATTCACACCTGAGCGTAGCGTTTTTAAGCGTTTTTTTACTGCGATTTTACAGGCGTTATTTGTGCAGCCGTTTTTAGATTGAATAGAGACCAATGGAAAACGCCTGTAATCTGCCCAAAAAGAAGCTCATGTACTTTTTTGAGCGTTGGGCGTTTTGCTCACAGCGTCAAAACGCTCAGATGTGAACAGGGGCCATTGAAATTAATAGGATTTGTCTTGTTGGGAATTTTGAGAGCTGATCCTAGAGCAGAAAAACTCCCCAAAAACACCCCAAAACGCCTACATGTGAACGGAGCCTTAAGGGTAATAATTAAAAGACATTACACAATATACCTCTGCTATGGTTTATGTAGCCACCTAAGCAAACAGGTTTATTAATTTAGGTATGGCAAAGAATAATGAGGTATGGTCCACAGTAATCACAACTTACTGCAGTTATATGATTTTAAGTATGAACCCAATTTTAAAACAGCGCTAGCAAGAAAACAGATATTAAATAAAGTGTCTTAAATACTAAAATGGGAAGCGTGCACAATGTGAAAACATCATTAAACCACATAAATAATTAAAAAATATTATGTGATAAAAGTCCAATATATGCAATTGATCAATAAATAATTAAAAAATATTAAGTGATAAAAGTCCAATATATGAAATTGATCAATAAAGTGCAAGGTGCTCCAGTGCAGAGAAAATATTAAAGGTGCTCCAGGTGACTGTGACCCCTCAAGGTACCCACTCACCAGACCAAAGCATCAAAAAAAAGCCTGTAACCACTGGGATATAACACTGCACCAGGACTTCTTCCTTATAATGCCAAGTTGTTCAGGATGATTCTTTGTCAGAGGTGGTCCAAGATTCCTCCATAGACCCAGTGCCAAAGACAAGAGACCATAGATGCTGAAGTACGTTTTAAGTGAATTTATTGATATTGTCTCTTGTCTTTGGCACTTGGTCTATGGAGGAATCTTGGACCACCTCTGACAAAGAATCATCCTGAACAACTTGGCATTATAAGGAAGAAGTCCTGGTGCAGTGTTATATCCCAGTGGTTACAAACTTTTTTTGACCCTTTGGTCTGGTGAGTGGGGTACCTTGAGGGGTCACAGTCACCTGGAGCACCGTTAATATTTCCTCTGCACTAGAGCACCTTGCACTTTATTGATCAATTTCCTATATTGGATTTTTATCACTTAATATTTTTTAATTATTTATTATTTATTGATCAATTGCATATATTGGACTTTTATCAATTAATATTTTTTAATTATTTATGTGGTTTAATGATGTTTTCACATTGTGCACGCTTCCGATTTTAGTATTTAAGACACTTTATTTAATATCTGTTTTCTTGCTAGCGCTGTTTTAAAATTGATTTCATACATATTGTCTAAGTTTTTCTTAGTGTAACAGCAGCTGCATCACATACTTTTTTCCTTTTTATATATCTTTTAGGGAGCGCGGGTTTATATTATTTTATAGTATATGATTTTAAGATGATTTATGATTGCGATTTACCTTTGCTGTCCATTTGAAAAAAAAAATGTATTACAAGTTAAATAACAATACACCTGGGGAGAAACAAAAAATATATCTACCTTACATCCTTGACTTAATTTTTCTCCATTTTAATTAAGGCCACTTTTTCACACTTGTGTGACTTGTCCTGCGACTTGGGACTGCAAAATCGCATGACAAGTCGTACCCTATGATTTCCAATGAGTACCATTCATATCTGTACAACTTCAAGTCGCAGCGACTTCAAAGTAATCTCTTCACTACTTTGGTCCGACTTTGATGCAACTTGGAGTCCACAGACCTCAAGATTACACAGGCATTGCTTTAAGACACGTCAAAGTCAAGTCAAAGTCGCGGCAAAGTTGTGTGACTTTCAGGTCGTACAAGTGTGAAAGGGGCCATAATGTGTAATGTAGCACTTTTTCATGAGAAGCAGTGATCTAACAAAATGTGTTGTATTTTGATGCAAAATCTGCTTTATTGCCACGTTTAATGTTACATTTGCATTCTCACCACATGCTTGCCTTTTATTTATTTTTGTATTAAATGCAGAAGCCTGTAGATTAGCAACTTGGGGAATATGCCCATATTGCTGCAATCAATCAATATCCCATTTAAAATATCAGCAATATACGGATTGCATTGTTTGAAACAGAATAGGAAACCTACAGACTTGCACTTGGAAAATAAAGCTGCAAGGACAGCCCAGTATAGTCTGTTCTACTTTCATCATGCTTCAGTTTTGTAGCAAAGCAATAGTAAAAGTGGATCACAAGAACAAAGGGGAGGGAAATACGTCTCAATGTACTAATTGAAAAGGATTTTACGGTAAGCCAAAAGTCCTATTTTGCCAACAATACATTAAAGTGTTACTAAACCCAGGACCCTGTATTTACTATATTTGGTTTCCCACAGCACAAAGAACACGGAAATGCAATCATTTTGGTAAATATAAACTGCTAAGCAGGGCTGTGGAGTCGGAGTCGAGGAGTCGGAGGAAATTTTGGGTACCTGGAGTCGGAGTTGGCAAACAATGCACCGACTCCGACTCTTACTAAATTTAGATTGGAATTTAAAAAAAAAGCAAGTTTAAATGTCCCAATTCACAAAAAGTTATAATTAATGACTTAGTATAAGGAAACTTATAATTGAGGAGGCCAAATGTAAAAAGGAAGAACTACAGAAAGTTCTGAAAGGACGTTTTGTCTTCCCTAAAATGGATGCATGCACACGTCACAGAGTCAATTATTTTGCTATTAATGTTAGATTTGTGGATGAAAATAACAAAACAATAACCCGGACCCTCGGATTAAGAGCCCATTCAGACTAACGCGACGCGACTTTGGGGGGCGACCTGTGAAGTCGCGTGCACCGCGACTTCGGCGCGACTTGCAGAGACTTCACATAATGGAAGTCTATGCAAGTCGCTCCGAGGTCGCCCCAAAGTAGTACAGGACCCTTTTTCTAAGTCGGAGCGACTTGTGTCGCTCCTATTAGAACGGGTCCTGTGCTAATCAATGGACCGCGACATACCGCGACTTGTCAGGCTGACAAGTCGCCTGACAAGTCGCGCTAATGTGAATGGGCTCTAAAGGATACTCAGGCACATCACAACAGTGATTACCTTCAGAAGTTAGTGGAGGGTGTTCTAGAAGATTTTGAAATTACAAAGGAACAGATTTTATGTGTTGTGACAGATAACGCTTCTAACATGTTGAGCACAATTGAGAAGATGAACGCAGATGAAGAAGGTAACAAACAGATATTAGAGTTAGAGGAAGACAGCTCTGCAAGTATTGGAGAAAGTTTAGAAACTGAAGAGAATGTTGACATTTTTTTGGACAACTTTGTTGAAGAAGCATTGAAGCTTGATACTATTCATCATATGCGATGTGCTGTTCATACACTGCAACTTGCCATAAGAAATGGATTAAAAGATCGCCATGCAGCTACACTAATTGGCAAATTACGGCAAGTAACTGTTGCAGCCAGGGTCCCGAAAACAGAAAAGACGTGCAGGAAAAGGAGCCATTTTGGATCAAACAACTCGCTGGGGAAGCACTTATTTAATGGTGAAGCGTTTGCTTGAACTTAAAGACTTCATAGAATAAATGGACAATGAAAATCTTGCATTAACTGAAAGCCAGTGGACACAAACAAAAGAGCTGGAGAACCTTCTTTCTCACGCCTTCACTGTCACCAAGAGGTTGCAATGTGACGATCTAACCACGGGTAAATTCCTCTTGGAATGGAAGAGCCTGTTATATCGCCTGAACAAAAATGGAGGGTTAATAGCTGAGGGCATTGCATCTTCAATGATGAAAAGAGAGAGTCTTTTGCTGGAAAATGAAATCTTGTTAGCGGCTATTTATGTCGACCCAATGAGCCGACTTTTGTTGAACAGTGAACAGACTGCTACTGGGAAAAAGGCCCTCTATGATGTAGCAGTTCGCATGAAGGGATTATGACCTGAAACTGTAACTCAGGATCATCTTCTTTAAACGAAGAATTAGACTTTGATTCCTTCTTAGACAAAATGGAAGTTGCTAAAGGAAAGGGACGTTGCATAAGCATTACAGAACCAGTAAATGTCCAAATAAAAAAATTCCAACAGGAGTGTTATAAAGCACTAAAAAGTTGAAAAGTATGATCGCTCATCAAAACTTACTGTTGAAGAAGCCATCCTTGTTTATCCAGAGATCGTTAGTGATGTGGCCAGAATAGTTACTGCAATGCCACCCACCCAAGTCAGTGTCAAAAGATTAATACATATTAATACAGAGGAGTCGGAGTTGGGGAGTCGGAAGTACAAAAAACTGAGGAGTCGGAACATTTATCTACCGACTCCACAGCCCTGCTGCCAAGTACCCTTTCCCAGCAGCAGTTAGAGCAATTTTGGGACTTCAATCTGTGTCTGGGTAAAGCTTGTAGGGCTTTCCATTTTCCCCTGATTGTACTACAAGGCTGCAGGACCTCTGGTCCTCTATCTGGACAGTCCTCATTGCCCTTGTGCTTATCACATGTTCTCGCCGAGGAAAAAAAAAAAAAAACTCTCTAGCAATACACACCAAACTGAGCATGTGAAGCTTGCCCCTAAGGCTCTTTTCTATCAGAAGATGGTTTGGGGACAGTAGAAGAAGGGGAGGGTTAGAAAGACAGGATAAAGCAACCTTTTTACATAATGCAGAGGATTAACCCCTTAGGTTGCACAGTCAGTATAACAAGCATGCTTTACTGCATTTACAGACTAATTTTACTTTTGTGGGATTAGTAACACTTTAGGAAAAACAGAATTAAGTAATTCATGTGCTGTGGAATGTCCAGAAGCAGTCCAATGGAGGGGTGAGGAACACAGAAACAAAGCATTAGCAGACCCACAAAAAAAAGGCACAGATTAACAGAGGGTTGGTTTGTCAAAGGTCGCTTAGTGGTTATGAATATACGCAAAGTGTTGGCAGCTCTTGAATATAAAGATTTATATCTTTATATAAAAATATAAAGATATAAATAATTTGCTCAATGGTAATCTATGCTGCTTCAAAAAATCCACCTTTAACTGCAATTGAATCATTGTTTCTAATTTGCTCAATGCTAACCTCAAATTGTGTATGAAAAACTCTATTTACCCAAGACAGAGGTGAGAATGGCCTTACCCAACATACACTATATTGTCAAAAGTATTGGGACGCCTGCCTTTACACGCACATTAACTTTAATGGCATCCCAGTCTTAGTCTGTAGGGTTCAATATTGAGTTGGCCCACCCTTTGCAGCTATAACAGCTTCAGCTCTTCAGGGAAAGCTGTTGGACGAGAAGGCCTGGCTCACAGTCTCCGATCGGATTCATCCCAAAGGTGTTCTATCGGGTTGAGGTCAGGACTCTGTACAGGCCAGACAAGATCCTCCACCCCAAACTCGCTCATACATGTTTTTATTACTCAATACTTTGGTAATAAAGTGTACATATTATCCTGTCTGTTGAGGCATGCTACAGATTGGATAGTGGGTAGATCCAAGTTTTCAAATTGTGAGTTGGAATTAAATATGACCGCACCTTAATAAGAGATACGGTGGTAGCATGGAGATAAGAGGGAAAATGTACTCATAAATCTCAGTATTGTACAAAATATCTCCCTATTAGAGGTAATCCAGCATTTCCCGCAGGGGAACAAACTACAATTTTTTTGCAGATGGGCAAATCAGGAATTGACACATTTATATAAATTGTTTGATATGAATAAAGGGAATTCACATGCTTTTCAGACCTTAAGCCACATTGTCCTCTATCGGTCTATTTTTATTTTATGTAAGTGTCTTCCTACTGGAGGAATCCTATAAGGGACAAGCCATCTCCCTTATTGGACACCCTATTAAGAACTATAGATTTATCTATATCTGTTATCTAACCATCTCTGACAAGGCTTAGGGGCCGTACACACGGGTCGAATGTCGGGTGGCAGCAGCCCGTTCAATAAAACTGGCCAACATTTAGCAGGTGTGTAGGGCAGCCAGTCTGAAAGAAGCCTGCCATTCCAATACTAGTTCTGTTTAATTACTGGAAGATGGTGTCCATGGAACAGGTAGAGAAATGTAATACAGAATGGGTCCATATTTGCTTAACAACAGCACGAGGATGCATACTTAGAGAATAGTTTAATTCAGCACCTCCAACTTTGGAAAGGATACAGAGAGATAAAAAACAAAACTAGTTTTATCTAGAAAACCAACCAATTAAAATAAGCAGGGGGGGGGGGCAATACTTGAAGATAACGAATCATTGATGGGCACCTTACATGGAGAAATCTCTAACAAAACAGGAAAAAACTATGTTATCATCTATTTTTGGTGTATACAAGCCGTAAAATTAGATTATGACTGTTGATTGCATATTTTTTGTTTTATATTTTAGATTCTAGATTTCTAGCTATGAAAATATTTATACACTCAGAGTTGTGACAGTGAAAAGAAATTAATGGCAAATTAAGTACATAGGAATTTTGTGGATAGCGTTTGTTGGGTGATGGGCTATAGAGAGACGGAGCCAGTAAATAATCAGTATAATCTTTATTAACCACTTGCCGACCACCCTATAGCAGTTTTACTGCTACAGGGAGGCTGCTCTGTGCAATATCACGTATACAAACATGATCCTGCACTTTCCGGTAGCAGGTGTGAGTTTGCGTGGTCGGCGGCTTGTGTAGAATCACAGAGGGAGCTGATCAGTGGGTCAAGCGGACTTGATGTACGCCGGCATCCACTTATCGTTCGGTACATACAGTATCTCACAAAAGTGAGTACACCCCTCACATTTCTGTAAATATTTTATTATTTCTTTTCATGTGACAACACTGAAAAAATGACACTTTGCTACAATGTAAAGTAGTGAGTGTACAGCTTGTATAACAGTGTACATTTGCTGTCCCCTCAAAATGTCTAAACCGCTGGCAACAAAAGTGTGCACACCCCTAAGTGAAAATGTCCAAATTGGGCTCAATTAGCCATTTTCCCTCCCCGATGTCATGTGACTCGTTAGTGTTATAAAGTCTCAGGTGTAAATGGGGAGGAGGTGTGTTAAATTTGGTGTTATCACTCTCACTTTCTCATACTGGTCACTGGAAGTTCAACATGTCACCTCATGGCAAAGAACTCTCTGAGGATCTGAAAAAAAGAATTGTTGATCCATATAAAGATGGTCTAGGCTATGAAGATAGCCAGGACCCTGAAACTGAGCTGCAGCACGGTGGCCAAGACCAAACAACGGTTTAACAGGACAGGTTCCACTCAGAACAGGCCTCGCCATGGTCAACCAAAGAAGTGGAGTGCACGTGCTCAGCGTCATATCCAGAGGTTGTCTTTGGGAAATAGATGTATGAGTGCTGCCAGCATTGCTGCAGAGGTTAAAGGGGTGGGGGGGTCAGCATGTCAGTGCTCTGACCATAAGCCACACAAAACATCAAATTGGTCTACATGGCTGTCATCCCAGAAGGAAGCCTCTTCTAAAGATGATGCACAAGAAAGCCTACAAACAGTTTGCTGAAGACAAGCAGACTAAGGATTTGGATTACTGGAACCATGTCCTGTGGTCTGATGATGAAACCAAGATGAACTGATTTGGTTAAGATGGTGTCAAGTGTGTGTGGCGGAAATCAGGCGAGGAGTACAAATACAAGTGTGCGAGCACTGGGGAGCTACAGTTCATTGACGGAACCATGCCAACATGTACTGTAACCTACTGAAGCAGAGCACAATCCCTTCCCTTCAGAGACTGGGCCGCAGGGCAGTATTCCAACATGAGAACGACCCCAAACACACCTCCAAGACAACCACTGCCTTGCTAAAGAAGCTGAGGGAAAAGGTGATAGACTGGCCAAGCATGTCAAGGGACCTAAACCCTATTGAGCATCTGTGGGGCATCCTCAAATGAAAGGTGGAGGAGCGCAAGGTTTCTAACATCCACCAGCTCCGTGATGTCATCATGGAGGAGTGGAAGAGGACTCCAGTGGCAACCTGTGAAGCTCAATAGGTTAAGGCAGTGCTGGAAAATAATGGTGGCCACACAAAATATTGACACTTTGGGCCCAATTTGGACATTTTCACTTAGGGGTGTACTCACTTTTGTTGCCAGCGGTTTAGACATTAATGGCTGTGTGTTGAGTTATTTTGAGGGGACAGCAAATTTACACTGTTATACAAGCTGTACACTCACTACTTTACATTGTAGCAAAGTGTCTATTCTTTAGTGGTAACACATAAAAAGATATAATAAAATATTTACAAAAAAGTGAGGGGTGTACTCACTTTTGTGAGATACTGTATTTTTGAAATGCCGTGTCGATTACTAGAAGGAAAGCTGAGCAATTTTTCTATTGGCTTAAGATTATCTTTTCCCCATAGTGGTTGTGGCAAGGTGTGTGAAAAGTGTTGTATCTGTGGATACAGGCGGTCCCCGGGTTACAAACATCCGACTTACTAAAGTCTCCTACTTACAAACTGAGGGAGACAACAGGAAGTGAGAGGAAATCTACCCCTAGGAAAGGAAATTAATTCCTGGAAGAGTTCTCATGGGAAAAAAGGTGTCTCCTAGCTTTATCACCAATGCTTGTTTCCACAACAACCCAAAATTTTCAAAATCCAATTGTCATAGGGACAGAAAGTGAGGTGAAATCTTCTGAACAGGGACACAGACCGCAAAATAAACATTACAGGCATGGTAACCCTACCCTATGCTATCCGAAAAACATAAAAATTATTTTTTGGCTGGAATTACACCTAAAAATTTACCTGTCCTGGCTTACCGTATATACTTGAGTATAAGCCGACCCGAATATAAGCCGAGGCAACTAATTTTACCACAAAAAAACTGGGAAAACTTATTGACTTGAGTATAAGCCTAGGGTGGGAAATGCAGCAGCTACTGGTAAATTTCAAAAATAAAAATAGATACCAGAGGCTGCGGGCATGGTACAGGACAGGAAGAAGCTGCGGGCATGGTGCAAGAGATGCAGAGGTTGCGGACATGGTGCAGGAGAAGCAGGGGCTGTGAGCATGATGCAGGAGCTGCAGGCATGGTGCAGGAGATGCAGGGGCTGCGGGCATGGTGCAGGAGATGCAGAGGCTGCGGGCATGGTGCAGGAGATGCAGAGGCTGCAGGCATGGTGCAGGAGATACAGGGCTGAGGGCATGGTGCAGGAGATGCAGGGCTGAGGGCATGGTGCAGGAGATGCAGGGCTGAGGGCATGGTGCAGGAGATGCAGAGCTGAGGGCATGGTGCAGGAGATGCAGGGCTGGGGGCATGGTGCAGGAGATGCAGGGCTGCGAGTATGGTGCAGGAGATGCAGGGCTGCGGGCATGGTGCAGGAGATGCAGGGCTGCGGGCATGGTGCAGAAGATGCAGGGCTGAGGGTATGGTGCAGGATATGCAGAGGCTGTGCAGGGGTCTTACTTACCCAACTCCGAGGCAACCTTACATTGCACATGCGCCGTCTGCTTGAGAATGGCCGAGTGCGTACAGGCTTTCCCGAGCGGCAGCGGCGGCGCATGAGCAGTATACATGTTGGGCCAGCTGCTGCTGACGTTCGGTAAGCCCCAGGAAAAACAGGTAAGTGACTTGAGTATAAGTCGATGGGGGCTTTTGCAGCATAAAAAATGTGCTGAAAAAGTCGGCTTACACTTGAGTATATACAGTACAAACAAATTCATCTTAAGAACAAACCTCCAGACCCTATCTTGTTTATAACCCGAGGACCGTCTGTATCTCCATCTATCTAATGGCACACTACCCCATTTTTCCCCTTAATTAAAAAAAGAACATATTCTATCCCCTTTCATCACATCTTGTAGCTGAATCATCTGTTTTTTTTTGCCCATCCTACAAAGTATAAGTAATCTTCTTTCCCAGGTAAAAATGGGATTTTTGACTTAGCGTAAAATCCATCTCTCTTTAGAATATGGGATTGCCTATGTAGGCAATATCACTAGGAGTATAATTTACAAATGATTTCATTAGTAGACACATATTTTTTTCTCTTTCTTTCATTGACAGACACAGCTCCTTATCTTCTTGACAGTTGGGTTATGCTGCCCCCTACAGGAGTAAGACACTGGGCAGGACTACGCCTATAGGGCAGTCACAGGGGGTATACTCCCAATCTCAGCTAAAGGCGTTCAGTTTTTTTCTGCCTAGCGAGGAGTAAGGACTTAGTTCCTTGGTGGGATCTCTGGTCAGGCAAATTTTTCCTTTTAATTGGATTTGTTCCTTACTTTGTTATTTTGTTCCTGTAAGTAATATATCAACTGCTGGACTGGGCGACGGATTGGATAATCTAGATCCAGGGGATCCCCCCAGTCTGACCAGCGAGTCAATGAACATCAGAGAAATCGATTTTACAAGTAAGTCAAAAATCCTATTTTCTATTTCGTTCATTGACGGACACAGCTCCTTATCTTTTTGACAGTTGGGACGTCCCAAAGCAAGGTGAAACATGAGGGGTGGGAACAGCAAGAAAAAATTCCCAAGGCTAAACAGTAGCCAACCAGGGGCAAAAGGAGCTCAACCATAAACAACTGGAGCTCACCTGAAAAAAACAATACATCCTCAAAGAGGACCAGGTCCTCTAAACAGCAGCCTGCAAAACCTTGCTGACTAATGAAGGATCCGCAGATGCCAACACATCCACCTTATAAAACTTTGTAAAAGTGTGCACAGATGACCAGGTGGCCGCCTTGCAAACCAGCAGCACCGACGCCTGATGACGGAAGGCCCAGGAGGCACTAATCACCCAAGTAGAGGAACCTGACCCTTAATTGAATAGGCCTGAATCACCGTCTGTCTGATCCTTCTGGAAATGGTCACAGCAGAAGCAGCCAACCCTTTTCAAGGTCCATCTGTGAGTAGAAATAGTGAGTCTGACTTCCGAAAAGACTCTGTAGCTGCCAGTTACACCCTGATTTCCCGAACCACATCCAGGGAATGCAAGGCAATTTCCTTAGGATGTTTAGGCCTGGGACATAGGGAAGGCAGCACAATGTCTTCATTCAAATGGAAATCAGAGACGACCTTTGGAAGGAACGACGGACAGGGACAAAGAACCACCTTATCTCTGTGAACCACCAGGTAAGGTGAACGACAAGACAACACCGCCAGCTCCAACACCCTGCACGCAGAAGTAATAGCCACCAAAAAGGCCACCTTCTGGGACAATGTAAGCAGGGGAACGTCCCAAAAACATTCAAAGGGAGGCTTCTGAAGAACCGAGAGCACCAAATTGAGGTTCCACGGCAGCAATGGAGACCACACTGGAGGAGTCAAGTGTGGAACTCCCTGGATAAAGGTAAGCACCAAGGAATGTGTGGCCAATGGACCTTGAAAGAAAACTGCCAAGGCTGAAACCTGGCCCTTGATGGTACTCAAGGTCAGGCTCTGCTCAACCCCCCTGTTGGGGGGGGGGGGGGAGCCAAGATCCGAACCACCGAAAAGGAGTGAGGGAGAACCCCAAGAGACTCACACCACTTCCAAGTACGATGGTAGATCTTCCTAAAGGTAGAGTTTCTAGCCTTGAACAGTGTAGGAATCACCGATTCAGACAAACCTCTATCCTTCAACACCTGGCTTTCAACAGCCAAGCCTTTAAAACCAGCGACTAAAGCAGGATGGCAGATTAGCCCTTGCGACAGCAGATCTTCCCAGAGAGGAAGTCTCCAAAGAGCATCGGCGACCAGTCATACCAGATTGGCGTTCCAAGACCAGCGAGACCGGTCTGGAGCCACTAGAATGACCAGAATCCCTTCAGCCTCGATCCTGCACAGGAGTCTTAGCAGAAGTTTGAGAGGGGGAAGGCATAAAGCAGAAGATACTGACTCCAAGGAGCCACTAATGCATCTGTGGCGTTAGCCAGAGGATCCAGAGACCGTGCCACATACCACTGTACCTTCCATGGAAAGTGTACAGCAGAGAGGGCAGGAACGATCGTTCTGCCCACCTTAGAATGCCGGCTACTTCCCGAGCCATCAGGATACTTCTTGTGTCCCATTGGTGATTGACATAGGCCACGGCTGTTGCATTGTCTGACTGAATTTGTATCGGTCACACCTGAAGACGCATAGTCCAATGATCCAGACAAAGCCTGATCGCTCAAAGTTCTAGTACATTGTTCGGCACAATCTGCCTTGGAATCGCCTTGAAGGTAGACACCATCAGGCCCAGCACCCGCATGCAAGCCCAGAGGGATGACTGTCTGCTGGACAATAGAAGCTGATGGGGTTTTTCCAGAGAAAGAAACACTCTGGGTTAGGCCGAGTCCAGAGTCAGACCCATATAGTTCAGTTTTGTGGATGGAACCAGAGCAGACTTCTAAAGGTTCAGAATCCAACCAAACTCCCTGAGGGCTCGCAGAGTAATCTCCAAGTTGTCCATCAGAGCAGTCGGAGACTCCACTCGCAGAAGATGATCGTCCAGGTAACAAAGTACCGCGATCCCCCGCTGACGCAACAATGCTAGCATCGGGGCCAACACTTTTGTGAAGACCGGAGGAGCGGAGGCAGGACCAAAGTGTAACGCCACAAACTGATAATGCTCCTTGCCCACGGCAAAGCGGAGGAAGTGCTGGTGACTGGCACATATTGGAATGTGAAGGTAGGTGTCCTTGATGTTGATAGAAGCGAGAACATCCTCTTGATATAGGGACGCCACTACCATGCGAACAGACACCATTTGGAACTTCTGTACCTGCACAATGCAGTTTAGCGGCCTGAGGTCCAGAATTGGACGTACCTTGCCTACCTTCCTGGAAACTGTAAAGAGGTTTGAGTAAAACCTCTGAAAATGTTCCGAAGTCGGAACCGGGACAATCATCCCTTGAAGTAACAAGTCTTGCAAGTGATCTGGGGACAAGTGCAGGTTGGAAGGAGAGAACCTTT
Source organism: Pelophylax lessonae (assembly GCF_965119305.1). Taxonomy (NCBI): domain Eukaryota; kingdom Metazoa; phylum Chordata; class Amphibia; order Anura; family Ranidae; genus Pelophylax; species Pelophylax lessonae. Next base: position 606,236,228 of record NC_138768.1, on the reverse strand, counting down.
CTGGAGGGCAAGACTGAAAATTGATCTTGTAGCCGGACCAAATTACTTCATGGACCCACTTGTCCCGTATCAGGGAGGTCCACAGATCTGGAAACCAGCGATAATGTCCCCCCATCCCAGATACGGGTTAGGGCGCCCCTTCATGCAGAGGAAGTCATGTCCGCAGGTCCTCTTGGAACTTCCGGTGGAGGGCCTGAAGCGCTTAGTTCTCTTGTCATGAGACCCTGAAGGACGAAAAGGCCTCTTATGAGCCGAGAAAAATGGTCCACCTCTATGACAGGCCTCCTTGCCTTTGGTAGCCTGCAGAAGAGTACTCCTTAATGAGGTCATCCAAGGAAGCTCTAAATAGGCGATCCCCTATGAAGGGAAGATCAGATAAGGCCTTCTTAGAAGTCTGGTCCGCAGACCAGCATTTCAGCCAAATAATACGCTGAAGGACCACTGCTGATACAGACAGCCTAGAAATCAAAGAAGCCGCATCCAAAGAGGCATCACAGATAAACTGTTTCCCGTGGACCAACTGATCCGCCAGCTCCGTAAAGGCAGGGGGAAGCGGTTTACCCTACAGGCGAAAAGTTTAGCCCACTCGGTCAGAGTTTGCGACACCAGGGCAATAGTAAGTACCGGCCTAAGTGCCGAACCAGCCACAGTGAACATATGGCGGGCCAGAGCCTCCGCTCTTCTGTCAACTGGATCTTTAAAGGCCGGGGACTACTTAACTGGAATTAAGGTAGCTTATTTAACCTGGAAACCGACGAGTCCACTACAGGTGGGACCGGACACTTTTTAAGCAGGGAATCCTTATAAGGATACTGCATAGCAAAATGCTTAGGGACCACAAGAGTGCATTGTGGAGAATCCCACTGTTTTATGACAATGTAGTCAAAGGAAGCAGGAAGGGGGAACACCCCTGCCACTGTGGAGGGCCTGTGGTGCCAAAAGGGACTGGCGTCTCTGACGCAGCATCTCCGCCATGTTTAACATATCACGCACTGACAATCAGTGCATCCACATGCGCCTTTTCATGCGCGACTAGAGGAGCAGAGGAAAACATCCTCACTTTCTGAGCACTCAGGGTGCTTGGATGCAGACCCAGTAGGGTGACTCGCGTCCGCAGTGGCCGAGACAGATTTAGGATCTGATGGAGCGATGAAGGCAGGGGAGGCCGGGGAACGCTATATACTAAGGTCACCTGGAAAACACAACAATCAGGGGAGGGCCACCAACTGCGATCCTGCAAGGGGGGATGCCAACCAAGGGCCCATGAATAGACCACCTACTGGACCCCGCAAAAAAACAAGGGGCCCAAGTCCCTCCATAGAAGTCCGCACAAAAGGAAATAGCTCCCATTAAAAGGGGGCCACCCGCCGTGACGGGGGACGAGCAGGCAGGGTACCCTGATGGTCCTGCAGCGCTAAATGGCTGCCATCAAAAAAATAACCTGCCCCCACAGCGCCACCCCTTCCAAGGAAGGTGCCAAGCTGGCCGCATGGCCTAGTGGGCCGCAAGCCGCAGGCCTCAATTTGTGTGGAGGCCCAGCCACAAGTGCACTGATCCCAGCCACAAGTGCACTGATCCCAGCCACAAGCGCACTGACCCCAGCCAGGCTCACTGGGGCCTCCCCCTCCAATCTGCAAAACGTGAAAAAGTGACTGCCTGATAGTATTTTTTGAGGTCTGGTAGTGCCAGCCCTCCTGCTTTCTTCTCTTTCACCAACACAGCATACAAAATCCTAGGGCGCCTATGTGCCCAAATATATATTTAGTTTTATAGTTTTAAGTTTCTTGAAATATTCCTGGGGGAGGGTGATTGGAAGCATTTAAAATATAACACCTTAGGCAAAATATTCATTTTAAATGCATTTATTCTACCTAGCCAAGAAATTGGCCTAAACTTGAGGGAGTTTAAGTTCTCTTTAATTGTATTAAGTAAGGGCATATAATTAGCCTTATGCTGTGCCTTCAATGATGTTATTTAATTCCAAAATATCCCAATTCCTCTCTGCACCACACAAAGGTGAACATAGGTTGGATTGCCAGCTGCTCTTTCAGCGTTACGGTTTTATTCAGAATCTCTGATTTACTTGTACTGATTTTAAAGTTTCATAATACACCATATCTCCTTACTTCCTTCAACACATTGGGTAGTGTCAGTCTAGGTTTGATGATATAAAAAAAAGAGTATCGTCTGCTTATCAGCCACTTTGTACTTCTTCTCCTCGACACCCTGGATGTCCACACTTTCTCGGATTGACATCAGCAAAGGTCCCAGAGCGAGTACGAACAATACTGGTGACAGAGGACAACCTTGTCTGGTTCCATTAAGTAATTAGAGGGATGAAGATAAACTTCCATTTACTCGAATTTTCGCTGTTGGGTGATGATATAATGCCATAATTCATTGCATCATCTTGCTTCCTATTCCTAAATGTTTCAGGCTCGGTTCACACTATTGCGATGCGGGAAGGCTGCGAATTCGCAGCCTGTTCCCGCATCGCACACGCACCCCCGGCAGTTCACACTGCCATATGCGATCCGCTGGGGGTGTCAATGTAATCTTAACGACACCCCCAGTTTGATCGCATATCGCAGTGCGATCGTGCAGTTCGCACAGGATCGGATCGCACAAGTGTGAACCGCTGTGCGATCCGATCCTGATGCGGCAGCAAAAATGCCTCCTGTGCTTCTTTGCTGCGGGTGCGGTGCGAATTTAGCCATACAAACAGTATGGCTAAACTCGCACCGCACAGCTGATCGCATGTCATGTCGGAGCAGTGCGCTCCGACATGACATGCGAACCCGGCACACGCAGAAGTGTGAACCGGGTCTTAAACATAAATCCCCAGTCTACCCTGTCAAATGCTTTCTCAGCATCAGTTGACAGGAGTAGAACCGGGTCCTTTCTTTTTTTCCACTTCACGGATAAGGAATAGTATCTTAAAGCAATTGTCTTTCCCCTCTCATTCCGATACAAATCCCACCTGATCGGTATGGATTAATTTGGGCATTAAGCGGCCTAATCTATCGGCTAGAACCTTTGCAAATATCTTTACATCGACATTTAGCAATGATATGGGCATGTAACTCGCAGAGGGTCATAGGATCTTTTCCCTACTTTAAAATAGGGGTTAAGTAGGCTAGCAATGACTCTGCCTGCATTTTTGCTCCATCTCCAAGTGCATTCAGATATTTACATAGCTTAGGAAGTAAAAACCCCTGGAACCTTCTGTAATACACGATAGAGTATCTGCCAGGACCTGGACTCTTCCCTGTGGCCATGTTTTTATTGCCTTCATCACCTCCTCCTATGTAATTGCCCATTATAGCTCTGCCAACCCATCTTTAGGTACCATCTGGAAGTTCAGGCCCTAAAGTTACTGCTGTATCTTGGGAGTTTTCTTTTGTCCCTCCAGGTGGTCTTCTACCTGACCCACATTATGCAGTATAACTTACTGTAGTATGTGTGGAAGATTTTGGCCATTTCTGTGGATGAGTGCACTGTTTTGCCTTTCTCATCCCTCATCTTTAAAATAAAGGATGCGTTTTTCTTTTCCCGAAGGGCTTTTGCCAACCACTTCCCAGGTTTATTACCCCATTGATATTTCTCCTTTATAACCATATGGAATGCATGATTTGTATCCTGTTCCATAAGGGCTGCCAACTCTTCCTAATTAGTTCCTGTTTCTCTGGGATACCTTTGAGTCAGGACTGTTGTTCTAAATCTTAATTTCTTTTAGGAGTAAATTTAATCTCTCCATTCTTTTTTCCTTTGTGTTCCCATTTTAATCAATATACCCCTTATATAGGCTTTATGAGACTCCCACAAGATGGGTGGGGAGATTTCTGGTGTTTTTTTTAGGGGCAAAGAACTCCTCCAGCTCAAGTTCTATCCTTTTGATAACCTTAGGGTCTTAAATGAGTGGTTCATTCAGTTTCCAGGTAAAATGCCTAGGTATGCGTGGTCAGATAAAGAAATAGGTTTGATAGCCACATCCTTCAAGGAGACTAATAGTTGGTGTTCTATTAAAATGTAATCAGTCCTCAAATAGGACCCATGTACTGCTGAATAGCATGTGTAATCCCTGAGCGCTGGACGTCTAATTCTCCATACGTCTACTAACCGATGTTCTGACAGTAATTTCTTAATCTCCTGCTGGCTTTGTCTTAGTAAAGAGGGGGAATCCCCTGAGGAATCCATCCCAGGGTCTGGACACAAATTTAGATCTCCTGCTATGATCAATTTTCCTTCTTTAAATGTCATTCATTTTTTCAATGATTTCTCCAAAAATGTATTTGCTTCTCTATTAGGGGAGTAGACATTGGCGAACGTGTATTTCGTATTAAATGGTCTTCCTTTAACCACTTGCCGACTGCCCCATGCAGATTTACTGTGGCAGGGCGGCTCGGCTGCGCATAATCACGTAGAGCTACATGATTATGTGCACGCGGTTTCGGTGGTGCATGTGCGCCACCGGAGCCGCGCTCCCGCTGTGATTAGACACAGCGGAAGCCAGACCACGGGAGGAGTGGACTCGAATGCCGCCGGCCTCCCCCAATCTTCACAGAAACTGACAGGAGAGCTGCCTGCCTATGTAAACAAAGCAGGCGGCTCTTTTGTCACACAGGCATAGTGAGATTGTGTGTTACAGCTAAGCTGAAACACCGATCTCTGTGTGCCTGTCACAGAGCCCTCCCCCACACAATTAGAAAGCATGTTTAGGCTTACATTTAACTCCTTGATCACCCCCAGTATTAACCTCTTCCCTGCCAGTGTCATTTATACAGTAACATTATTTATCACTGATTATTGTATTACTGTCACTGGTCCCCAAAAAGTGTCACTAAAGCCCCGTACACACGTACCGATGGTCGGCTTACAAATGTTCCTCTTTTCTCCCCGGGATGTCGGTGTCTGCTGAAAAGTGCAAAGACAGCACAAGGACAGCACAAGAATTTTGTCCGCCGACTGCAGAAGTGATGTCATGTAATGGTTAACTTTCCCTGTGTTTTCTATTTTCTGAGCATGCCCAGTCTTGCAAATCTGCGGTCTGTCGGCCGAATTGTGTACTGACAGGCGAACAATCGTCCGTTCTGGTGTCGGCATACAAATATTTTCATGTTTGCACGAAAGACTTTTGTCCGCGGATTGTGCGCAGACATCTGTCGGAGGCACCATACTAACACGCGTACAATCGGCAGATCCTTCGTCCACCGACGTTTGTATGCCGACGATCGGTACGTGTGTACGGGCCTTTAGTGTCAGATTTTGTATGCTGCAATGTCGCAGTCCCGCTAAAAATCGCTGATCGCCACCATTACTAATAAAAAAAAACAAAAAATAAAAAAAAAAGCTAGAAATCTATCCCACAGTTTGTAAACGCGAAACCTTTTCCGCAAACCGATTAAAATACGGTTTCTTTTTTTTTTTTTTTACCAAAATATGTAGCAGAATACAAATTGGCCTAAACTGATAAAAAAAAATAGATTTTTTATTTTTCTTTATTGGGAATGTTATATAGCAGAAAGCAAAACGTATAGTGTTTATTTTTTCACAATTGTCGCTCTTTTTTCGTTTATAGCGCAAAATCTAAAAACCGCAGAGGTGATCAAATACCACCAAAAGAAAGCTCCATTTGTGGGAAAAAAGGACATCAATTGTATCTGGGTACAGCGTCGCACGACCGCACAATTGTTAAAGTAACGCAGTGCCAAATCGCAAAAAATGGCCTGGTCATTAAGGGGGGTGAAACATTCCGGAGCTAAAGGGGTTGAAAAAACAAGAATCGCCCTTCAGGATCTGCTAGTTGCTCCTCTACCATAAACAAAGTACTACTATTAAATTAGATGGCAACCCCTCTCGAACGATTCAATGTAGAATTTCCATAAAACCAGGTGGAATAGTATTGAGAGGTCATTCTGCACCCAGAGGCATGTGTAGTTTGTGAACAAGTAAAGAGTGAGTGAAGGCGCTTAGTTGTGAATGGGGTAGAGTACTTAAAGATAATTTTATCTGCTGCCTCAAGGTTTTAAAAGTGTAAACAATGAAAATGAATAGATAGGAAATATAGGGCGCTGATAAAATATATAGTGTATACCATAAATAAAGAATTAAACAAAGAAAGACATACCTCATCAGGGAATTAATTCTTTATTTATGGTATACACTATATATTTTATCAGCGCCCTATATTTCCTATCCATGTGTAGTTTGTATCTCTTGCAGAAAAACTATATTTGCCACACATTGATGAAGCTCTCTGTTTATCTTGTATCTCTTACTAGGGGTGTTCAACCCCGAACATTATAGATCACTAAGTTTACTAGGACCATGGTCGACTATTAAGGCAGCTACTCGGCCTAGTTCTTTTGCAGGGGCCAGTGAAAGAGAGAGGAAAAAAATATATATTAGCATTTGCTCAATGGTCAATGGTTTCAGTATCCTTCTTGCTAGTGTTTCAACAGCCAGATCTGCATATATCTGTAGAGTTACACCCTCAAAAGTGATTCCAGATGTTGTCAATGAGGTGCCCTTAGGAAGCCCTCCGTACACTTATATCACTCCACCATGGTAGCCATCTCATCGAAGGGTTGGGGTTTAGCCTGGGCCACCCAATAGTACAGTTACTTTGGAAAAACACAGAAACTTTCCATAGCGACTTTTTCAACAATCTTAGTGGGGGGCCACCATCTCACGTTATAGCTAGTTTTAAAGCAGCTGCATCAAGCTATACAGGTGCGCAGGGGAAGGTTTAGCCTTGTAAAAGCACCAGCATGGAGACAGCTCCCCCTCATTGTAAGAGGCCCCAGCCTGAGCAATATCTCAGCCGTCAATCGCTTGTAATCAAATGTTGATTTAGGGGCCAAGACAAAGTACACCCACTGGGGATCTGCAATCGAAAAAGAAGCTAGCCCATTCACCCAGTCTGTCTAAGGGAGCCCTTCTCTAATGGCAATCTATTCAAAAAGCACCAGATAGCAACTATGTCTGTGGTAGTCATCTTTTCTAGAATCCACTTCATGACCTTGGTCCTTATAGATCAAAACTGTCTTTAGATAAATTGACAAATCACACTAACACAGGGTAGTACTGTGGTTGTGTATCAAATTGGAGAAAGTGCCACGTCCTACTAGTTAGAGTGTGTATGGAACTGAGGGTTGGGAAACATGGACTTTGAGGCACAGTCGACTGCCCATACCACCAGCTGTCAGCTTGTTACTATTGAACCTTATACAGATTACCATTTCCTGGGACAAAATCAGACTAGCGCTAGCATACCAAGCACATCTTTGGGGCCCTCTCAGTCATAGGAGGAAATACCTACTTTTGCTATATACTAAACCTCGTTTTATACATCCACTCAACAAAGGACAATTATACTTTGCAATTGGTTCTCTATATAGATATTTTGAGCGTTGCTCCAACTTTTATAACTATAAATCCCATTTTTATCTGAGCTGCCTGGCCCTGTAAAACTTACAAGAATAGATTACAAAGGAAAATAGGCTCATGAAGAAGCGTATTATCGTGAAACATGTCAAGCTTAATTCACTGTATATTATAACAACAGCAGGTTCTTCCCCCCATCAGTCTGATTTACAAGTGCTGAAGTGGGATAGGTCAATCAATTAATTATGTAGTGTTTTTGACACTATATTTCCTATCATGTATACATGTAAGTTTTATTTTTAATAGTTTTGAAAAAAATGTATACTTTTTTAATAATTGTGCCTCTAAAGTCCATTTTTCCCAACCCTTAGTTCAATAAACATTCAAAACAGTCTTTATTTTCCAAAAAGGCAACTCAACAGCGCTTTCAGCAGTAAACAGTAACAAATGTGTACCCAAAAGAGGGGTGTCACAGTCCCAAAGCTTTTAGGGGTGTTTTCTAACCCAGAGACAGTCTCCAGCAAGGTCCAGTAATATTACAGCTCTCACAGCTTCTCAAAAGGACCTATTACAAACTTCTTTACACACACTTACACATACACTCACTCACGTATACATTCAAATACACACATGTAGTTCACAAAATATGAAGGTTACACTCAAGTGCTAAATGTCTGGATATGTCAGGTCTGTCCAACAATTTAAGAACTGTCACTGCACTGCCTGCAAATATACACTAACCACACCATAGAAATGCAGTCCGGATGTGTTCTGGATGCTTTTCTGCATGCACGTTTTTTGATGCGTTCCGGTGCATTTTTGATGCAGTCCAGGGCATTATTCTTACCTCTTTTTTCTTACCCTTAAAGCGGAGTTCCACCCTAAAATTAAAAATTTTTTTTTTGTTTCACTTACCTTGTTTTTAATGAAAATATACTTATCTTCCTTTCTCTTCGTCCCTCTGCGGCCGCGGCTCACGACGTCCCTTCCTCCTTGCATTAACTCTTGGGAGATGAGCGGCATCGATCCCAGGAGTCAATGCGCCTGCACCGGAGTCACTCGTCACTTCCAGTGCAGGCATGTAATTTCCTGCTGAACAGCTTCTGGGCATGCGCAGGGATGATGCGCTTGCACCGGAAGTGACGAGCAGGGCATTCTGGGACTCCGACGTCACCGAGAGGACATGAAGAGGACATGCTCCGGCTTCAGCTGCCCACACCTGAGATGGCAGCGCTGGACAAGACATTTTCATCAAGGTAAGTATTTCTTCTTACAGGTAAGTGAAACAGGGGACAGTTCAGAGGCTATTGTGCACTAGCCCTGACTGTCCCGGGGGTATTTTTAGCTTAAAATTTTTTTTTTTTTTTTAGTCCGGAACTCTACTTTAAATAGGGACATGTGCGTTTTTGATGCGTTTTACAGCGTTCTAGTACAGTCCAGTGCACGAAAAATGCAGCATATCCTACCTTTTTTTCTGGAACTGGAGCGCACTGGAACTGCAAGCACTGGTGTGAACTATGCCATTTGAAACCATATAACCTACTTTTCATAAATTTTTGATGGTCCTTGATGTTTAAAAGTCAAACAGCTACTATTATAAAGAAATGCTTCTATATTTGCTTTTACAGTCTATTAACCTCAGTGTATGTTTTTTTCTAAGCAATGGACTTTTCAGACATGTCACGAATACCCTAGAGGAGCTGAGGCAGGTGATGTTTAGACAGCACAAAATAAGTGGATTTCCTCACATAGCTTATTAGGCTGACAGCTGATACCGTGATATACAAAGGCAAACTGTAAAACTGTGCATATTTTTGCTGCACGCAAGCTTTTTACAGCAAATCGTTTTCAAACTTTACAAACATTTGGTAAAAGAATGTGAAACATTGTACCTTATATCTATGTGCATAATTTATTTGCATCGGAGGACCCACGTAGTAGACTGTTGGCTACATATTACAGCAGGGCAAGAAAAAAAAAAAAAGTTTTTATTGCAATCCTACCCTTATGTAGCAGGATCTACTTCAATCATCTGCTGCCTACATCTCAACTCTGTCCCAGATTGCAACCCACAAAAAAAAAAAAAAATCCTTTACCCCACTTTAACTAACAATCTACAAGCCAAAAGTACTTACCCAAGTGCGTGGTCACATGATATAATGGATCCTGGGTCTCTGTCTAGGTGATCTGGACACTTTGGGTTGATTTACTAAAACCAAAGAGTGCAAAATATGGTTCAGCTGTGCATGGTAGCCAATCAGATTCTAACTTCAGCTTGTTCATTCAAAGGGTAACTCCACTTTTGTGAAAAAAAAAAATAGCAAACAAAGAAAAAATAATATAGCTTATACAATTGAGACACAAGTCATATTGTAATTGAATGTTATTAAAAATTACTTTTCCTTTTTAATCTGCAGCCGCTGTAATTTTCTGAAAATGCAATGCAATATGGCTACCTGGAGGTACATTGTACACAGAATTTTCACAGAACACACCCCGGAAACATAATTTCCTGCTTGTGTGATTGGCTCACCATATTTCCCGGAAGTCTGCCTAAGATACAAGTCAGATTTCTGCATCACAAATTTAATTTTTGGTGAGATACTCCCAATAGAAACACATCTAAGGGGATGCAGGCCCAGCAGATTTCCTCACTAGTGCTCTGCAGCTGCACAGCTGAATGATAATTATTAAACCACTCCTATTAGACCCACTTAGCACAGAGGCACAGAGGAACAAACAATGATTTCTTCAGAATAACAAAAGGTAGAAATCTGCAACAAAGTTTTTTTATTCCTTGTAATGTACAGAGATTACCCAGGGGGGGGGGGGGGAGATTATTTTTTCTCAACAAAAGTCGAGTTACACTTTAAGCTTTGACAAAAAAACAGGATTGGCTTCTATGCACAGCTGAACTAGATTTTGCACTCTCCAATTATAGTAAATCAACCACTTTGTACTGACTACCCGGTCAGAATCCAGCAGTCTGCAGCATGATGATGTCACAACAATGGAGCCGGCCAAAAAAAAGTTTGTGCATGGGTGGTAGAGAGGTTGATATTTGCCTGGAGATGGGTTTAAAGCATTTTTGAATTGTGCACTCAGTATAAACTGCCAGGATTTGTAAAAGGTTTACTTTAAGACAATATAGCAGATAAAAAAAGCCTATCTTTTATTCCAGGTACAATGTACTAGCACATTTCTGCATTACACACGTCATCAAACATGTTTTATTTGACGAGAGAATGGTCTAGAAATGACATGACTCATTCTTTACTTCACAATATCAAATTGCATCCACTTATTTTTCTCAAGAATGTCAACATCATTTGTTCCACATTCTGCCAATGAAATTCTAATACATGCTGTCAAGATTTCCAGACTAGACTGTCAGAGATGTCATGAAATGGACTACCCGACTCTCTTATAGTCTATGCTACATGCATCTGCTCCCAGGTTTAATTGCCTAACCATATCTCATTTTCTCATCAAGTGGTGTTAAGGACACAATTATCCTATCTCCTTTAAAAGTATATAGCAGGTACTTCTGAAAACTTGCTTGAATTGTAAGGAAAGTAAAATGTATAGTAAGCCTCTTGCACAGCCAAAATCCTCTATTTCAACCCTGGGCACGAATAATGCACCCCATTCCTAAGACAAACAGAAAGTTACAAGTTGGTTTAGAACATGTTAATATGGCAAAAGTGAATTTCCAGACACAAAAGATAAAAAAAAGGCAATTTAGATGCTCTCACTCTTTTTTTTGTGTTTCTTAAAGTGGGAGTAAACGCCCATGTACGACTTTTACCCATAGGTACTGTAAATGTCTATATTTACTTTAGATGCAGCCGGTGATGTCACCAGCACATGCACTAAAGGTACGTCATTGCCCGTGCCATTCCTTTAGAGCCACGCCGTAAACAGCGACTCCCGCAAACATGCGCAGGAGTGACGTCATTGCTGACTTGGCCAATCAGATAGCCGATGCCCGCGAACCCAGAAAGAAGACTGGATGAAGATGGAAGCGCCTTCAGCAGTGAGAGCATGCCACTGGAGGGCTTCATTTTCAGGTAAGTCCAGTGGTGGGATTCAGCCGGTTCGCACTGGTTCCGCCGAATCGGTTACTAAATTTTTGGAAGTTCACAGAGCCGTCTTGTGAGTTGTGACCATCACCATCTGTATATCATCCTCCTGATCCGCTGACCGCTCTGCTGCTCTCTCTGTCCTCTGTCGGCGATCTCTCTCTGCAGGCAGGCGGCCGGAGCTCACACACTGCACTGGTTGCTAGGCTAGAGCCGCTTAGCGTCTAGCAACCAGTGACGTCACCCCTTTCTCCTCCAGGCCGCCGCCTCCCAGACAGTCCCCGACTCCCTGCCTATTAAAATTTGGCTCTAGTAGGAAAGGGTGGACCCGGGGCGCAGAGCAGTGCGCCCCGAGCCCACCCACTGTGTGACAATAGCGAATGAAAATTCGCTATTGTCACACGGATCCTCCTCCGTTGGCCGAGGAGGAGGCGGGGCGCGGGAGGACTCGAGGAGACGCGGGGACTGAAGAGAAGAAGCCGCCGCTACAACAGGTAAGTCAAGTGCACTGGTCTGGGGGGCTTGGCAAGTTGGCACGCTGTTCACTCTGCATCGAAGAGGGCACAATGATCTCTGCATTGAAGGGGGCACGCAGTACGCTGGTCTCTGCATTGAAAGGGGGCATGAATGATGATCTCTGCATTGAAGAGGGCACGCAGCACGCTGGTCTCTGCATTGAAGGGGGCACGAATGATGATCTCTGCATTGAAGGGGGCACAAATGATGATCTCTGCATTGAAGGGGGCACGCCGCACGCTGGTCTCTGAATTGAAAGGGGGCACGCTGGTCTCTGCATTGAAAGGGGGCACGCTGGTCTCTGTGCATTGAAAGGGGGCACGCTGGTCATTCTGCATTGAAAGGGGGCACGCTGGTCATTCTGCATTGAAAGGGGGAACGCTGGTCATTCTGCATTGAAAGCGGGCACGCTCGTCACTGTGCATTGAAAGTCAGAACTGGTTACTAAAATTTTTGAATCCCACCACTGGGTAAGTCTGTCATTATGTGCTAGTATGCGATGCACATTATGACTTAAACTGCCCCGGGCCCGATTTTGTTTTTTGATGCGGTTTACCACTGCTTTAAACCTCTTCACTGAAATAATCAATGCAGCTAAACTACATACTACAAAGTTGCCTTTGCCAAATCTGACCTAAAAATAACATTTATAAATAAAATTATACATTTAAATGAACAACGTAATTTTTTGTAAAAATATACATTCCTCAATCAAATTCATAATGTGTTAGCTTTTTTGCGTCTACAGATTCAAAGGAGCCACTGATTTTTAGGTGACTCCATATTGTTCTGATACAGAAGGAAGATCATCCAATGCTAGACACCCAATTACCTCTTTCAAAATGCACATAGCTTGCAACTGTGATATATAGAAAGTCTGGCTCCGTTGTTACCCTTACGTTATTTCTCTACCCTGTATTGCACCATTACTCCGCCATTCTGTCTACTCAGCCTGATCTGGCTGTGGGTGTAACAGTCGTTTGCTTCCTCATTACTGCTCTATTCACAATATCTTGATATGAAGCAGCTGTCTGATATTGTCAGCTTTTCCAGTGGTACAATCCATAAACCACAGTACAGGAGCCTCACAACCATCATAGTTTGCAGTAGATTTTCCTCATTTAAGGCTTGTGGCAGCCATTGAGGACAGTGAAAGTCAGGGAATCTTAACATCTTCAATGTGAAAGATTGTTTTGAGAAGCTGGCAGGTTTCGGTTTCTAGAACTAATTATGGGTATAATGTAAGATCGCAAACAGCCATGGACATTCACAGTATTAATCACACAAGACAAGAGAGATAGATAGTTCTGCACCCTTAATGGTAATCTCCATAGATACTTTGCTTTGACATAGTTTGTGACCATGTCACAAGCCATTTGAAAGAGTGATGGATCTTTTTGAGAATGTTTTAATGGCAAAAAAGGTACATCAGTTATCACAATCAGTGAATTGAGAATGCTAACCATTAAACACTGGTCTGTATTGAATGCAGAAGGTTCATACAGTTTATATTATCCTCTCAATGAGACTCACTAGACTTTATTTCGTTATTATTTATTTTTTTTTTTATTTTACAAAACTATTATGTTAAGTTTTCAAGGAAAGTAGACAAGCCCAAACAAGGGCAGGCCTTTTAAAAAAAATAGGACCTCTCAAAGAGTTAAGACCTCTCAAAAAAATAACTCTTAACTGTTGCCAGCAGGACCTGGCTGATACAGGAGCTAAATAGTTCTCCTGTACCAAACCACAGCGACCCCTACTGGTCACACCGAAAACTCCTCTCTGTTATAGCAAGGCTCAAATGAAGCACAGAATTTCAAGGGCCATTGGGAGACTCGTACAGGAGAACTATTTAGCTCCTGTATCATTCTGTTCCTGCTAGCAACAGTTTGCCCAAATTAAGGTAGGAGGAGCCTATCTCTCAGGTGCTGCCCTTGAAGACTTCTTAAAAAAAGTTACCAGATGGTGCTCCCCCAGCTCCGGCGGTGGACTGTGCCTCAGTGTTATCACCTCCATGGACATCTTGATTACATTGAGATCTTAAAATGAGGAAGAAGACTCTACAGGGACCGGTCTAAAGGATTAGATAAATAAGCACAAGGAAGCACCTCCTCAGTTTCCTCTCTCCAGGGATCAGACTGCTTGTAGGAAGGCACTAGGTCTCTATGGTGGTCATTGGAAATATACACTGAGATATACCAGCAAACAATGAAAGGGGTGTCTGTCCAGTTGGTATCCTAATAAGGAATTGGCCAGTGGAGTGAAGTTGGAGAGAAGTGGAGAAAATACCCATGCATATAAAGTCTCATTGGCGTTAACATCTGGTGAGTGCCCATTGCCTTAGAGGGGAGCACATGTGATGTGGCGAAGGAAGATATAGATTATTTCGATAGCACCTCAAATACCTGGATGAGCACCAATGTGATGATCTATAGGAAGCTCAGATAGATACTAGGTGCCAAAATGGTGAATTCTATAGGTCCGTTCAATCCTCAGTGTCCATGTCTGGAACATCTGTTAACCATTTTTGCCAGAGAGAGGACATATCCGGAAGTGCAACCATAAGGAGATGATTGTAAAGAGTCAATGTCGGTTTCGTGAGACGACCGGAACAGAGCAGCAGTTAAAGATCAGTGTAGACAAGATTCAGGGGGTGTTGAGAAAATTGACTACCAAAGGCATGGGAAAAGCTACAGATGTCTGAAATAATAGTGGGGTGGAATATTGTACTTGGAACAAAGAAGGGGAAGAGGCATTAAAATGTAATTTTCCACAATTTGTGATTTTAAATTTGGCCCAAATATGTGGGTTCTGTACAATATAAAAATGAGGCAATATCGAGTTGTTCCATAATGGTGTGTTAGGGGAAAAGTTGGCCTGGGTCGAAGACCCAAAACAGAGTCCCACTTTACAGGCCTTGAATGAAGTTACTATATATATATATATATATATATATATGGGGTGAGGCGAATAGCCTCCAGTGAGTGTAGGGTAACAGTTTTAACCATAGTGGAGGCATAGGATATCTAGGTCCATCAGTGAGGCTTTTCATTACTGATGGGACTGCAGCCTCTTCCCTTATGCTTCACATGTATATACATGAGGCTGCAGTGAGCTCAAAGAAAGGGTAGTTCTCAGACTCTGCACCACTCAAAAAAGGAGATATCACCAAGAAATACAAGCATTCTTTGCTGAAACATCTCCTTAATGCAAAAGCCTGCATTCTAGCGATGTGGAAACATTTATCACCCCCCACAAACATGCACTGGCAAGTCAGAATTGCAAATATCCAGCATATGGAAATCTTACTATGGCTATGAAAGACCAGGAGGAGAGTTATTGGCAGATTTGGATGCCATATTTCTTCTACAAAGATCACACACTCTTGGCTTCCCAATAGCAGGTTGGGCTGTATCATATTTTCCTCAAAATACAACACTGGCGTTGAAGCAGACTGGGGGAGACAACGCCTCGTCCTCCCTGATCCCATACTCTATTTCCTCTCCTATTTTCTGTCCACCCTCTTTGTTTTTTATTTTATAAATTATTATCCCTTATCTCGGAGGTAGGAGCCTGGGACAACCTGGGCTCTAGCGATCACAGGATGATCACATTTAGCGTAAATAACAATATAGCAAGACAAGAGGGGAACATAGGAACCCTAAAATTCAAAGGGCAAACTTTCCCAAATTGTGCTCAATGATGGAGAAGGTAAACTAGGACCAAACCCTAGGAACACTGACCATGGAGGAAAAAATGGGAATGCTTTAGGAACATATTAAACAAATGCATCTCGCAGTGCATTCCTTTGGGAAATAAATTTAGAAGAGACAAAGCCAAACCTGGATGGCTAAACCGTAATGTTAAAAAACTTATTAGGGGAAGAAAATGGCCTTTAAGAAATATATATCGGAGGGCACATTATCGGCTATATTGCAATACCAGCAATACAAGGAAGGAAATAAGAAATGTAAATACGAAATCAAAATGGCTAAAATCAACTTCCAGAGACAAATAGCAGAGGATAGTAAAAAGAACCATGAGAAATAAAAATATCAACAGCAAAAAAACTAGGGCAGAGCATGCTGCACACATATATAACGATGATGGGAGGATGATTACAGAGGACACTGAAAAGGCAACCGTGCTTAATACTTTTTTCTCCTCAATCTTTACACAGGAAAAGGAGGGGTACACTGAACAGGACTGTATGGTTAGCAGTACTTCGCAGGACTTGCCACTATGGCTAACAGAGGGTGAAATCAGGGAAAGGCTGGATAAAATTAACACAAATAAATCACCAGGCCCGGATGGCGTACATCCGAGAGTACTCACAGAACTTAGTAAAACTATATCTAGACCACTGTTCCTGATCTATGTTGACAGTATTATGACGGGAAGTGTATCAGGTGATTGGAGGAAAGCTTACTCGGGCGTTCTTGTCAAACCAATCTCTTAGCATTCTACGAGGAGGTGAGCTGTGAGTTAGATAGGGGTAGACCAGTGGATGTGGTGTACTTGGATTTCGCTAAGGCGTTTGATACAGTTCCCCACAAGAGCTTAATTTATAAAATAAGGTCTGCAGGTATCGACAGCAGGGTTTGCTCTTGGATACGGAACTGGCTAAAAGGCCGTGTCCAAAGGGTGGTAATAAACAGCGCATACTCAGACTGGTCTGAGGTAGTAAGCGGGGTGCCCCAGGGCTCAGTCCTGGGACCAACCTTGTTCAATTTATTCATAAACAGCATTGAGGACGGGATCAATAGTTCGTTATCAGTTTTTGCAGATGACACAAAATTGGCCAGGGCAATAACTGCACAGCATGAAGCAGATATCCTACAGAATGACCTGGACAAAATAACGGAGTTGGCAACGACATGGCAAATGAGGTTTAACGTGGAGAAGTGTAAGGTTTTGCACTTGGGGACTAAAAACATAAAAACACAATACATGTTAGGAGGGGAACCCTTAGGGGAATCAAAAATGGAGAAGGATCTGGGAGTCTTGGTTTATAATAGATTAGGCAACAGCATGCAATGTCAAGCGGCAGCTGCCAAAGCCAGCAGATTATTAGCATGCATAAAGAAAGGGATGTATTCCAGAGATAAGACTATAATCCTTCCACTTTATAAAACTCTGGTCCGACCGCATCTGGAGTATTCTGTCCAGTTCTGGTTGCCAGTCCTCAGGAGGGATGTGTTGGAGCTGAAGAGAGTCCAGAGAAGGGCAACTAAACTGATTAGGGGATTGGAGGACCTTAACTATAAAGAGCGTCTGCAATCGCTCGATTTATTCTCCCTGGAGAAGAGACGTCTGAGGGGGGACATGATAGCAATTTATAAATATCTTAATGGGGATCCCAGCTTAGAAAAAAAGCTGTTCATTCGAAGGGATTGCATGAGGACTCGAGGACATACAATGCGATTAGAGGAGAAGCGTTTTAACCTCAGGCAACGAGGGGGGTTCTTTAATGTTAGGGCTACAAGATTGTGGAATTCTCTACCACAAGAGGTGGTTTCTGCGGGTAGTATGGTGGCTTTCAAAAGACTCTTAGACTTACATCTCAAGGATCAGAACATTAAGGGCTATGTGAGATGATTACAGCCACACACACCTACACAGTTTGAACTGGATGGACTATTGTCTTTATTCTACCTCACCTACTATGTAACTATGTAACTAACATGATACCGATATTCAAAAAAGGGCAGAGGCATGTCCGGGGAAATTATAGGCTGGTCAGCCTGACGTCCATAGTATGTAAACTTCTGGAGGAGATGAGAAGGGACTATATCCAAGAGTTTGCTAAAGACAACAACATCATCAGCAGTAATCAGTACGGGTTTACAAAAGGGCGTTCTTGACAAACCAATCTGTTAACATTCTACGAGGTGGTGAGCTGTGAGCTAGATAGGGGGGAGACCTGTGGATGTGGTGTACCTGGATTTTGCTAAGGCGTTTGATACAGTTCCCCACAATCGCTTAATTTATAAAATAAGGTCTGCAGGCATCGACCACAAGGTTTGCTCTTGGATACGGAACTGGCTAAAAGGGCATGTCCAAAGGGTGGTAATAAATAACGCATACTTAGACCTGGGACCAACCTTGTTAAATTTATTCATAAACAGCATTGAGGATGGGATCATTAGCTCGATCTCAGTTTTTGCAAATGACACAAAGTTGGGCAGGGCAATAACTTCACAACATGAGGCAGATATCTCACAGAATGACCTGAACAAAATAACAGAGATGGCAACTACATGGCAAATGAGGTTTAATGTGGAGAAGTGTAAGGTTTTGCCCTTGGGAACTAAAAACATTAAAGCACAATACACTTTAGGGGGGGGGAACCTTTGAGGGAATCAAAAATGGAGAAAGATCTGGGAGTCTTAGTAGAGGATAGACTAGGCAATAGCATGCAATGTCAAGCTGCAGCTGCCAAAGCCGGCAGGATATTAGCATGCATAAGGAAGGGGAAGTATTCCAGAGATAAAACTATAATCCTACCACTTTATAAAACTCTGGTCCGACCGCATCTGGAGTATTTTGTCCAGTTCTGGTCACCGGTCCTCAGAAGGGATGTGTTGGAGCTGGAGAGAGTCCAGAGAAGGGCAACTAAACTACTGCAATTAGGGGATTGGAGGACCTTAACTAGGAAGAGCGTTTACAATTGCTTGATTTATTCTACCTGGAGAAGAGATGCTTGAGAGGGGACATGATAGCAATTTACAAATACCTCAACGGTAATCTCAGCATAGAAAAAAATCTATTCCGTCGCAAGGATTGCATGAGGACACGAGGCCATACGATTAGAGGAGAAGCGTTTTAACCTCAGGCTGCGCAGGGGTTTCTTTACTGTTAGGGCTACAAGATTGTGGATTGCTCTACCACAAAAGGTAGTTACTGCGGGAAGTATGGCTACTTTCAAAAGACTCTTGGACGTACATTTCAGGGATCAGAACATTAAGGAGTATGAGAAATGATTACGGCCACACACACCTACACAGGTTGAACTGGATGGACTATTGTCTTTATTCAACCTCAACTACTATGTAACTATGTAAGTTTGAAGATTTACACAACAAAAGTTAAATAAAGGCATTTGAAAAACGGAAGTCATTAGTCTTATTATAACCATTTCTGTGACCAGGAACAGGTCCTGAGACGTATATTTCTTGAAGACGTTACTTATGCCCCAGTGGCTTATTTGTATTCATGCTATTGTATTGTATGCCTCCTAGTTGCAAATCAGTACTTCATGGTATTTATAAGTCTACTATTTTTGTGTTGCCCTTTTTCCTAAATAAAGAATTAGTTAAAAAAAAAAAGAAAACTGATTTTTAGGCTCCAAATTCAGTTCCAGGTCTGTGATTCAGAAATGAGTGAAGCCAGAGACAGCCACAATGACTTCTCTCAGTACAGGTTTCTTTAAAAGCAGAGGGGGTCTGGTCTTTGAGTTCAACCCTGGTTTTGACTATTACAACTCCATACAGCTTAACCACTTAAGAAAAAACGTTAACAGTTTATATTTAAAGAGCTAAACAACTCCTCCATTAGAAGCTATTACACATTTGTTTAGAGCAGAGTTATTTTGTATAATCCACTACGCAAGTTTTCCACTAAAGTATCTTAATAAAGAGAAAACAAAAATCTATGATTACTTTAACATATTGATGTTTTTTTTATTTCCATCCAGTAGTTACCACTAGCTATGTAACAGTCTATAAATATAATCTATAAACTGCTGGATCCCATAGGTAACCCAGTCTTGGAGATAGAGAGATGTGCTAAAAGGAAAGGCTGTTATTTCAACACTTGAAAAAGCAATGTTACGCTGGCCATAAATGTATTCCTGCTGAACCAGCCAAATTTTGATCCATGTATGGGCACTGTGCTGGTACAGAAGTCAATCTACTAATTGACTTCTTTATAACAGCCCTATCGGATTTTTCCCACTCAATCAGCACCGCAAACTATAGACTGCAATGCTGATTAGTGTATTCTGATGGCAGGGAAGTCTCTCCACTGTCAAAATATAATCAGTGGGGAGGATTCCCCCATCCACCTCGAGTGTGTAGATGCGGAAATCAGGTCAGTTTTTTTTTTCTTTTCTATGGGGGAAGGTGAGGTTTTTTTCTATATATGGTCCGGCAACTCTCCTTTCTCCCTGATTCAACGCTGATGTCCCCTGGAGTCTTTTTGAAAGTACCCTATCTGGAGAGGTGTCTCTGGCTTGGATATCCTATACTGAAGGTCTTAGTGGAAAGAGGTTCCCCTTATTTCGCCCAGGAGGGTACAACGCTTTATATCCCTGTAGGGGTACGGAGTTCCGGTGAGTGCGGGCTAGATCATAAGGGGAGCACATTGTATTCCTCACCTGCACCCCTGGAAACGGACCACCCTAAGATCGATTCAGTTTTTGGGAAACAACACCCATAGTACCGAATGGACTTTTTACCCATCACCTAGTGACCATTAATTATATGATTTAGGTTTGGTCCATATAGCACCATTCACCTTACCCATATCCATATTGTTTATGGAAGATCACTTGGCTCTATTTATTGAATTTATCACTTGTTAATTTACATTTTTAAATTTTATCATTTATAACTACAGTCCCTATTTCACAGTGTTTCTATTTATTAGATTCACTTGTCTATTTGCACTGCTTTGCCAATATACCAATTTAGTGTTCACCTTGCACCTTATATATGCCTTTGCACTTGCACTTTTTTGGTCAAATTTATCGGAGTACCACTTCTATATATTTATCACGCATTATTTATTCTTCATGACTTTTCAGCCACGCTAGTCACTTTATGTATTGACACCCATCTGCCAAATCCCTTCGCATTTTGCACATTTTTTTGTATATATTTATTGCTGTTCATCTGTATACAGTACAATATCATTATTATCTACCAATTTACGTTATTACTTACCAATTGTTTATTTAAGATATACTAACTATTATAGGCAGCGCCATCTACCTCACCTTCCCCCCCCATATATTCCTGTATATCTCTTTGAGCTACACCCTTGAGGGGGGCAGCAGCCAATACCTTATTCTATCCTAAGCGCGGATCCCTCCCCCCCCCCCCCCCCTTTTCCAGTTTTTTTTTTTTTTTTTTTCAACCCGCTGGTTGAAAGAAAAAAAATAACTAATGTATGGACTGCCTTAGGCTAATAAACTTTTTTATAAATTACATTATTGAACAGAGACGAGTAACCTCACTTGCTGATGACAACGTGTGAAAATGGACAGCACAGCCATGACAGCAGTCTAGCCAAGTTGCACATTTGATATACTGTAAAAATTCACACTTTTTTGGAGGATATCAGATACAATGACTTTGTTTTCAAAACAGACATGTCAGCCCATGTAGAGCTGAGATAACCCACAAGTTTCAGTCGGATTTATCATGTGTCCCCGTAATATGATCTTTCATGAGCACTAGTATGAAAATATTGCTTTTAACAAAATGCAGATACGGAGTCTATACAACTGTAAAGCTGGCTATACATGGATCGAAATTCCACTGGTTCAGTAGGGACTGGCTGAATTTCAATCCATGTATGGGCTAGCTGGTTATACATAACTCAATCTATCGATCGACTTGAGTACAACCAGCCTGTCGTGCTTTTCTTTAACGATCAGTGCCTCTAGTTATAGCCAGCAACATCGATCATTGAATTGTGTCGGTGGGCAGAGCTCCCCACTGGCAGAATGCTATGGGAAAAATACCCCCATTAGCACCAAGTGTGTTGATGGGGGAATCTACACATTCTCTTTTCGTTCAATCCGCTGGTTGAATGAAAATAAATGTATAATGTATGGCCTGCCTTTTGTCTTCGGACAGAAAAACCTGTTCTCCGCCTCTGGTTTTGGTAATGTTGCCTGTGCATGTGAAGAAAGAGGGTTGAACTTGGATGGGCTGGAATACAGGATCGCTGACCCATGTTTGGCCGTAATTGAAATCCAACAATATTGTGCATCAATAGTTCAGGTAAGCAACAGCTGCCCTCAGTATATAGTTCTTATAGTGAAATAAAGTGGTGGCTAACCATGACAGCTTAGCAAGTTTATCTTTATAAAAGGGAGGTATTGATAAAAATCCACTCAAGCCCCCTAAAGAAAATCCTGTGAAGACCCTCAAAAACTTTCAGGTTAAGGCTGAAAACCTTGTGAACCTTCCAGAGGAATACTTAACTTGATCTATTGAACCATGGTGAATCATATTTTCCCCATTTAAAACAATCTAGTAACATCCAATATGCATGTCTATTAATTTAATACTAAGGTTTACACAGCACAGCCCTGTCTAGCAGGTAAGGGGCCCTGATCTTTCTCTGCCACAGTTTTGCTTTCACTTACACCACCCCAACCTGTGACTGGACAGTAAAAGAAGCAGCACACTGATGAGCTTCAGTCTCTGCCACACTGCTCTCTCCTCCTACTAGCATGGCTGCTTGCACTGCAGCACACCTGACTGTGCTGTTTCTTCCCTCCTACCCCTCTGAACTTTGCTGTATAGAGGCTAATACCAAGTCAAATCCAAGTATTTATAATTTATACTGCTTGCATTTAAAAATACAGTACGCTTAATAATGTGTGGCCTCTCAGCGGTCGGGCCTTGGCACCGTGAGGCCACATATTTGCGTGAATTGGTGCCAATAGAGCTGTGCCGAGAGCATGCTCCCGACACAGTTACCGGCGGCTTTCCGATCATGTGGCCGACATGACAGCCAATCACGGCTGTCCCATGATCATAAACCCCACCCCTGCCTCCCAACATTCTAAACCTCTTACAGGGCCAGGAGGCGCCAGCGCCAAGAGGTTGAAGAATACTAAGCTGCATTGTGTTTTTTATACAATATATGCTTGGAGTTCCACTTTCAAGTAGATGTAACCCATAACTGGATGACATTTAGTTTGCGAAAACACTTTGTATCATAAACAACTGCCAATTTTTAAAAACTTTCAAACAGTTTTGCCCATTTTTTCAATGCTTATGCCCTCCAGCCACTTCCTGTCTACATGCATGTGCTCCAGTGTGGGCTACACATAATTGCTCTGGACAGTGCCAGTGGATGGTGTATTGGTATGGCTGCTTTTAGTCCTAAACAGGGCTATGCGTGACAATGCGACAGTGAGGGAGCACAAATAGGAAACAGTTGTCCACACATAACGGAAGTGCCTGAACAAGGACCTTCATAGTCGGATCAGTAGAAAGCTGCATTGATAGGTCTAAAAAAACATTATTGAAATTGAAATGTTGAAATTACATATAGGTTTTTAAAACTCATGAGATTTTAGTAAGTGGATTTACATCTACTTTAACATTACCTCAGATGTTACCATTCTTCTACAGGAAACATCACAAATCAGCAAAAGGGCTTCTTAGGCCTCTTGCACACTGCAGCCTAAAAAAAGCTCAGTACAGCTTTTTTTTTTCTGAGCTAAAATAGAGCCCATTCATTGTAATGTGCCTATACACACAGGCGCGTAAACGAGTGCCAAACATTCTTCAGTAAGAAAATAGAAAAATCTGCATTTTTGGGCAGTAATTTACTCCTCATGTGTGCAAATGCGCACAAATGTGCGCAAATGGCCATTTACATAATGCACAAAACAAGAACATGAGAATACGTTTCCGCAAAATTGCGCAAACGCATATGCGCGAAAATACATTTAAAAAAAAAAACTGATGAAAAAATAGATGCTCAAACAGAAGTATCGTGTGCAAGAGGCCTTAATGCTTTCTTGGTGCTTTTATGAAGTATGTTTTCCTCTCCAGCCCTTCACTGAGCTTGTCTTTGTGACCAAGAGCCACAGCCAAAAACAAAGTTATTGAAAGTGCTAATCTGCAACAAGTCTCTTCAATTAATTATGACATAGTAACTTTGCTCTGACCATGAAACATACATGATATTTATTACCAAATATTAATCTTACCGTCTTATTAGGTTATGTTTATGTATTTGAAAAGTCCCTGCTTTTAGACAACTAAATTTCTTACCAGGAACTGATGTATGCATGGCAATAGAACAACATCAGTCAGAGTGAAATAGAGGCCTTCAGCAAACACGTGCTCCAAAGGAGGAAGATCTGCATTCTTCGCCTTCCTGATGTTAGAGGGCTCTCGTGCGACTCTTGAAACTGTTTCTTTGACACTCAGTTTAGATAAAGCTGTTGCCAGTTCCAAGCTGGATGTTTTTTGAGACTTCTTGTGTGAGAGGTCCTGTTTCCTTCCTTGTCCATCTGCATTGTCATTTGTCTTCATTTGTTGCTGCATCTTCTGCCTTCTTAATTTGTCATCGTTATGAACCTTGACCGGCTCACCTAGTTTTTTCTCAAGCTGAAGAATTTCTGGTGGGATTTCTGCACATGGCTCTAGTAGAAACTTCTCCACAGCCAATGGGATGCTGATTTCACAGAGCCGGGTCCACTGGCTAACCTGCACAGCAAAACATAGCATTTGCTATTACATTTGAACATTTTGAAAGATCCATTTTAATTGCATAAACCATCTTTTCAAACTGTACTGTTACATAGTACACCGTCTTATATGGTGACAGCTCAACCAATTTATTGGCCATTACAATTAATGTTTAAATAAGGATACAAACACTAGCTTAGAACACTAGAATCTGGCTGTGAACGCACCTGCATTTGACAGATGCATTAACAATTAAAGGCACCAGCATATGTCTAAAGAGGAGAGCGTGTTCCCTTGAAATGGAAACTCCAGGAAACATGCTAAATGAGCTCTTGCATCCTCCTGAGATATGTGACAAGGGGGGGGGGGGAGTATATGTAGCGAAACAAACGCTAAACATGTGCTTTCGAACTGGCTATCCCTAATGAGAGATACATGCGAAATCTATGTGTCAATGGACAACATATATGAAATGTGGAAGAGCGGGTTTTTTTTATAGCAACCTGTAAAGCAGGAGTGTCCAACTCAATTTAATAATGGGGCCACATCAGCATTATGGTTGCCCTCAAAGGGTCGCTTTTATCTGTAAGACTATATAAGTATATCCAGGAGTTTTTCCTCAGGGAATAGGTGCAGAAACTCCACCACTGCTGAACCACATCATACAGTGGGTGTGGTCAAATTCCACTAACAATGGGACGGTTTTAAAAGAACAAGAAATACCAGGAGTACGTTATGTACGGAATTCAGGGATGCCCTATGTACAGAGCGCAGAGTTCAAGGGTGCGCTGTTGTACAGAGTGCCATTTCAGGGGTGCCCTATGCACAGAATGCAGAATTTAGGGGTGCGCTACCGACATCATAACGTTCAGGAGTGTGCAGGGTTCAGCTTTCTTTCAGAAGCTGTCCACATCTCACTTCCACCCCTCTTTGGCTCTGAACCTCTGCACCACCTACCCCTATCCCCCACCTCTGCATACATCTCCC
This sequence comes from Pelophylax lessonae, assembly GCF_965119305.1. NCBI lineage: Eukaryota > Metazoa > Chordata > Amphibia > Anura > Ranidae > Pelophylax > Pelophylax lessonae. The sequence goes on along the minus strand of NC_138768.1, from coordinate 606,210,814 downwards.
TCCACAGCCATCATCTCCGTCCTCTTTCCCCCAAAGCTTCCTTGCATCTTACCTTATAAAAAAAAATTACCCGGCTCTAGTACCGCCTCTCAGTGTAGGTGGCTCCACCTCTCTCTCTCACTTACAGCAAGATCATTGGTTGGAATCTCTGCAACTGGGCACAGATCGGTATCACAGTGCAGCCTACCACATGATTGCCCATCCCACCAATGACCACACTACACCAGAACCCTTGTCCCTGCCGTGAGTGCAGGGATCTGTTAGAGCTGCTGAGAGGAAAGCTGTCCTTGTAACCACAGAAGGCTTTTATGTTTACAATTGGAATTGGTGAGCGGGGAGCCAGGGCGAGGGCAAGAGCCAGAGGTAGGGGAATGGAGTCTTGCCCCATCCCAACTGAAAAAAAAGCCCTGGGTGTGAGGGCCACATGAAATGGCCTGGTGTGCTGGACTAAGCCTGCGGGCCTTTTGTTTGACACATGCTGTAAAGCTTGGCATTTTATTTGTTAACCATAAAAATTGGTTGCACAAAACACATTTTTCTTTTACACCAGAACCCTTTAAAACCAGGTTTCATAAATGAGGAAAACAATTTCTTAAAATAAAAGTGCCATTCAGTCAATCTGTTAAGTCACATTAATTTCAGGTAAGAAGTCCTTTAGGTGTACTTATTATAGTAAAGTATTGAGGGGGCCATACTTCTGTCAATGGATTATGAAATACTTCTACATCAAGCTTGGTTTCTGACACATTATAATAACAAACTGCTGTCAAGTGAAAAGGATACATTTTCAGAAATTCAATACTGGAACCTGAGACTAAATATTTTTCCAGATGTTATTGGAAGTGTGGAGATTAATACCTGACATCCCAGACAAACTCTGGTGTAGCTTCACTAGACATAATTAGAGGTTAATTAAGGTACTGTAACTTTAGCAAAAGTGAGTGCTGTTACAACACGTCCGCAGGTATTTTTGGCTGTATATACACTTGCTGCAGATCTGTCTGGCACCACATATGTAAATGTTTCCCAAGCCACAAATCATCAACACAGATTTAATCAAATAAATAATTCTGACAAGGGTGTTTAAATCAAATTTAGAGAAAGGACCTTTCTTTGGCATTTTCACCTTCACTCTTTGGTATATTCTTTAAATTAAAGGCATTGCACACTTTCAAATGTTTTCATGGTTTTAGCTAGGTAACTAGCTTTTAACTAGGTAATAGTTATATTCCATGTGTTGTCTATTTGCCTTGCCTTGTAATAATGAGCTCACATGTTGTAGCTGCAGTTTGTAGCGTCATGACTGATCAAATACCCTTTGTCCATATAGTCATTTGTCTAGCTTGTCCCAATTTGCCAATGGGACAAGACAACTTCTTCTAGGTCACATAGTGTCCAATCCATGCCTCGCCATTTCCTCTGGGTAGAATCACAGATATAGGAGTGCTAATTTGATGAAACACAGATCTTCCCTTCATTGCGCTACAAGCAGAATCTGTGTCAGATTTAGTTACTATGCACATTTCAACTGCAGAAAACTAGGCTGAGAGACCAAGGGATTGTGGGATATATAGTTTTTTCACTGGCAATGTCAGTTCTTAGACTACAGACAGAGGTCATGCATTAACCTGTGCAGTGTCATGCCACGTGCCTAATGTTTGAGCACAAACAGAAATATAAAGTGGTCACGCTGCTACCTGCCGGTATGATAATACCAGCCGGTGAGGACATTCAGACAGATCGCAGGCCGCCGACCACACTTAATACAATTGGTTTGACGGCCGCCAATGCTAATAAGTGTAGCACTGCAGCCTAATGCTCCACCTACCCTCCTTTGCCCCCAGGTATGGCAGGCATCATGTCAATAATTTAATTTCTTTAAACAACCCTGTCCTTGAGCAAGCATATTGAAGTGTATCATATACAATTAGGACTTTTAATTGTATATGATGGCAATAATATTTTGGACCTGCTCACCTCATATGTGTTATCGCAATATGTCACTGGATTAGTAAGATTACTCCTTTTTTTTTTTTTTTTTAAGGATATTTGGACTTGTGTTTGCTGCCACTGAATATTTAATTTATTTGTATAAAGGCTATGAACTTCCTAGTCATTATACAAATAAGTGAAATAATCCTATCAGTAGCAGCAAACACAAGTCCAAATATCCTAAAAGAAAGGAGTAATCTTACTAATCCATTGACATAAGGCTTTACTAACGGGCACTGATAAGGCTGCACTGATGGCCACTGATAACGTTGCACTGATAGGCTGCACTGGTGGCCACTGATGGGGCTGTACTGATGGCCACACTGATATGCTGCACTGTAGAGGCTGCACTGATGGGAAGTAATGAGACTGCACTGATGAGCACTGATGAGGCTGCACTGATGGGCACTGATAGACTGTGATTGCGGTCTGTGGTTTACAGATAACAGGGTGGGTCATATACAGGAAAGGGTGTGGCCTTTACAGGAAAGGGTGGTTCATATTTAAATTAGGGGGTGCCCAAGTTTAGTCAGGTCTAGGGCAGCACAAAACGTAAATACACCACTGCTTGAGGGATCATACCTAAATAAGTACAATTCTATCCCCACTTACTGTGTAAGTTAAACTGGTAAATCTGCTGGTGTGGCTGTAATTCTCCCTGGTGCGCGGTGGAATCAAACTATAGAAATGTTACATGGCTTTATGAGTGTGCTTAAAGTGTCACTATGGTCAGGCGTTAGACATGTAAATATAGACATAAGGTAAAAAAGCAGTAAACTTTGAAACCAATTTTCACTGACCTCTGCAGCTGCAGACTCTATGGAGTAACTCATCTTCAAACCTCACAGCTGAAGCAGGCACGTCAGCAACTTCTGCTCTCACCTTTCAGCAGTCACTCAGCACTGTCAGCAGGCTTCCAATTCCAAATGTAGACACAGAAATGGACTGGGGAACGGAGCTGCAGAGAGGAATTGGGTTCTGCTGGGAATTTCCAGAATCCATTGCTCCACAATACTTGCAGTTACAGAGGTCAGTGAGGGCTTGTTTTGAAGCCCATTTGCTGCTTGTTCAGAATATATTGATATTTTGTCGACAGTCTACCCACAGATCCACTTTAATAAAGTAATAAAGCAAATTAAAACATGATGGGTCAGAAACACTACCTAGAACTAATTTCTAAAGAATATTGTGGGTTAAAACTAAGGTGCTTCCTATTGCAACCAGACGCAAGTGATATTTTTCTAATTAGGGATAACAATTGGAAAGCAAACATGTTACTATTTTTTATAATGGCCACACACCATTATTTAGTGTGCTACATATTTTATTGATGAATGAGCGTCCCCACTACAGATTATAAAACCCTGCATGCAATAAATTTACCAAAAATGTTTAAACTTACTTCAGCACAGGCTTTCAGGCATGTCTTTTTAAAGCCAAGAAGTTCAAGAACATCTTTTCTGGTGGCATCTGCAAGGTATGTTTTGTGTATGATATGTCTAAGTACCACAGCCAGTCCGGCTCTACAGAACATACCAGATGCATCAACAATGGCAGGCAGACGACAACTACCAACAATAAGTGGAAGGTCCTGTTTGGAAACAACAGCAATATCCATGGGCAAAGATTTTGCAAATTTGTTCAAATTCCCTTGTTTTTCACTTTCCAATACTAAAGCATTGGTTTTCAATGCCTTATAATTACAGTAAGACATTAGAAAGAGAGTTACAGATGTATGAAGTGGTAAAGTAGTGCCCTCAGGATGAATTCCAAAATCAAGGAACAGTTGTTCTTCCATATTGTCCTCTCTGCTTACGTCCTTCATCTTTTAATAGTGTATTCTGGAAGAAAAAAAAAACATTATTTAGCTTTTGGACAGAACAGCAATATAACGTATCCCATTGTTATAACCTCAGCCAAAATTATATTAGTCACTATGTCTATTCGTTGCTGCGCAGAGAGTGCAGTGAGCACTCGGTGTTCTCTGACCCAAAATAAAGAAGACATGTCCAATATACAGTGCCTTGAAAAAGTATTCATACCCCTTGAAATTGTCCACATCTTGTCACAATACAACCAAAAAGTAAATGTATGACAGATAGTGTTGAGCGAACACGGACTGTATTATTCGTGTTCGTACCGAATAATTGGATTTTTTGTACCCGAACACGGACACGGACACTTTACTGTATGTTCGGGTAAAAATCCGTGTTCGGTCGTTTTATTTCCGGGTTTTGCATGCTTTGGCGCTCTTTTCATGGCGGGCTTTCAACAGCCAATCAACAATCGTTTAACTGGTGTGCCTTAAGCCATCCCAGCCATGCCTGCAAATGTCTCAGTAGCTGTGATTGGCCGTCTGAAGCATGTGACCAAGTCTTTATAAGTTCGAGGCAGCCGCAGCGGCGTCATTATGCTGCTTAGATTCAGGGACAGAGCACACATCAACGTGCTGGCTGCTGATTAGGGAAAGATAGGCAGGAAAAAACCATTTGTGTCCGGATAGAATTGAGGGACAGGTCGGAGTGTTTAGGCAGGGCGAGTTGTAGGCATTTTAGGGATAGAGTCTGCTGAATTATATAGGGTCAGTGTCTTCTACAAACTACAATCGATATTGCTGTGTGGGGGGTGGGGTCTGCACTCAATCCTGATCTACGATCTCTTCTCAATCCTGTTAGGGACAGAGTCTGCTGAATTTTAGGGAAACTGTGTTCTACAAACTACAATCGATATTGCTGTGTGGTGTGGGATTGGAGATAGGCAGGTGTCAGTGATCCACATCCATTTTTCTGTGTGTGAGCTGCAGTGAACACAATCTTTTTGGGCTGCAGTGAACACAATCTTTTTGGGCTGCAGTGAACACAATCTTTTTGGGCTGCAGTGAACACAATCTTTTTGGGCTGCAGTGAACACAATCTTTTTGGGCTGCAGTGAACACAATCTTTTTGGGGTGCAGTGAACAAAATCTTTTTGGGGTGCAGTGAACACAATCCTTTTTGGTGTGCAGTGAACACAATCTTTGTGGGGTGCAGTGAACAAAATCCTTTGTGGGGTGCAGTGAACACAATCTTTTTGGGGTGCAGTGAACAAAATCCTTTTTGGGGTGCAGTGAACAACATCCTTTTTGGGGTGCAGTGAACACAATCTTTTTGGGGTGCAGTGAACAAAATCCTTTGTGGGGTGCAGTGAACACAATCTTTTTGGGGTGCAGTGAACACAATCTTTTTGGGGTGGAGTGAACAACATCCTTTTTGGGGTGCAGTGAACAAAATCCTTTTTGGGGTGCAGTGAACAAAATCATTTTTGGGGTGCAGTGAACACAATCTTTTTGGGGTGCAGTGAACACAATCTTTGTGGGGTGCAGTGAACACAATCTTTTTGGGGTGGAGTGAACAACATCCTTTTTGGGGTGCAGTGAACAACATCCTTTTTGGGGTGCAGTGAACACAATCTTTTTGGGGTGCAGTGAACACAATCTTTGTGGGGTACAGTGAACAGAATCTTTGTGGGGTGCAGTGAACACAATCTTTGGGGGGTACAGTGAACACAATCTTTGTGAGGTGCAGTGAACACAATCTTTGTGGGGTGCAGTGAACACAATCATTGTGGGGTGCAGTGAACTCAATCTTTGTGGGGTACAGTGAACACAATCTCATACTGAAGGTTTGAGGGTGCTGCCTGTTCCATACTCCCCCTACTCCTCATCTAGCCTTTTAGGGGTACAAACAATAGTAATTGGGGCCTAGTGTGGTTGTGTACGTGTGATATACATACACTTTTTTGGGATCATATTTTCTATTCCGCTATTTAATCAAAAACCTTTGGGGATCAGTTAAATTGGGGGATAGTCTGTGTTGGTACGTGTGAGAGAGATCCACCTTTCCAAGTTGTTGGGGTTCATCTCATACTTCTGAAGGTTTGAGGGTGCTGCCTGTTCCATACTCCCCCTACTCCTAGCCTTTTAGGGGTACAAACAATAGTAATTGGGGCCTAGTGTGGTTGTGTACGTGTGATATACATACACTTTTTTGGGATCATATTTTCTATTCCGCTATTTAATCAAAAACCTTTGGGGATCAGTTAAATTGGGGGATAGTCTGTGTTGGTACGTGTGAGAGAGATCCACCTTTCCAAGTTGTTGGGGTTCATCTCATACTTCTGAAGGTTTGAGGGTGCTGCCTGTTCCATACCCCCCCTACTCCTAGCCTTTTAGGGGTACAAACAATAGTAATTGGGGCCTAGTGTGGTTGTGTACGTGTGATATACATACACTTTTTTGGGATCATATTTTCTATTCCGCTATTTAATCAAAAACCTTTGGGGATCAGTTAAATTGGGGGATAGTCTGTGTTGGTACGTGTGAGAGAGATCCACCTTTCCAAGTTGTTGGGGTTCATCTCATACTTCTGAAGGTTTGAGGGTGCTGCCTGTTCCATACTCCCCCTACTCCTAGCCTTTTAGGGGTACAAACAATAGTAATTGGGGCCTAGTGTGGTTGTGTACGTGTGATATACATACACTTTTTTGGGATCATATTTTCTATTCCGCTATTTAATCAAAAACCTTTGGGGATCAGTTAAATTGGGGGATAGTCTGTGTTGGTACGTGTGAGAGAGATCCACCTTTCCAAGTTGTTGGGGTTCATCTCATACTTCTGAAGGTTTGAGGGTGCTGCCTGTTCCATACTCCCCCTACTCCTAGCCTTTTAGGGGTACAAACAATAGTAATTGGGGCCTAGTGTGGTTGTGTACGTGTGATATACATACACTTTTTTGGGATCATATTTTCTATTCCGCTATTTAATCAAAAACCTTTGGGGATCAGTTAAATTGGGGGATAGTCTGTGTTGGTACGTGTGAGAGAGATCCACCTTTCCAAGTTGTTGGGGTTCATCTCATACTTCTGAAGGTTTGAGGGTGCTGCCTGTTCCATACCCCCCCTACTCCTAGCCTTTTAGGGGTACAAACAATAGTAATTGGGGCCTAGTGTGGTTGTGTACGTGTGATATACATACACTTTTTTGGGATCATATTTTCTATTCCGCTATTTAATCAAAAACCTTTGGGGATCAGTTAAATTGGGGGATAGTCTGTGTTGGTACGTGTGAGAGAGATCCACCTTTCCAAGTTGTTGGGGTTCATCTCATACTTCTGAAGGTTTGAGGGTGCTGCCTGTTCCATACTCCCCCTACTCCTAGCCTTTTAGGGGTACAAACAATAGTAATTGGGGCCTAGTGTGGTTGTGTACGTGTGATATACATACACTTTTTTGGGATCATATTTTCTATTCCGCTATTTAATCAAAAACCTTTGGGGATCAGTTAAATTGGGGGATAGTCTGTGTTGGTACGTGTGAGAGAGATCCACCTTTCCAAGTTGTTGGGGTTCATCTCATACTTCTGAAGGTTTGAGGGTGCTGCCTGTTCCATACTCCCCCTACTCCTAGCCTTTTAGGGGTACAAACAATAGTAATTGGGGCCTAGTGTGGTTGTGTACGTGTGATATACATACACTTTTTTGGGATCATATTTTCTATTCCGCTATTTAATCAAAAACCTTTGGGGATCAGTTAAATTGGGGGATAGTCTGTGTTGGTACGTGTGAGAGAGATCCACCTTTCCAAGTTGTTGGGGTTCATCTCATACTTCTGAAGGTTTGAGGGTGCTGCCTGTTCCATACTCCCCCCTACTCCTAGCCTTTTAGGGGTACAAACAATAGTAATTGGGGCCTAGTGTGGTTGTGTACGTGTGATATACATACACTTTTTTGGGATCATATTTTCTATTCCGCTATTTAATCAAAAACCTTTGGGGATCAGTTAAATTGGGGGATAGTCTGTGTTGGTACGTGTGAGAGAGATCCACCTTTCCAAGTTGTTGGGGTTCATCTCATACTTCTGAAGGTTTGAGGGTGCTGCCTGTTCCATACTCCCCCTACTCGTAGCCTTTTAGGGGTACAAACAATAGTAATTGGGGCCTAGTGTGGTTGTGTACGTGTGATATACATACACTTTTTTGGGATCATATTTTCTATTCCGCTATTTAATCAAAAACCTTTGGGGATCAGTTAAATTGGGGGATAGTCTGTGTTGGTACGTGTGAGAGAGATCCACCTTTCCAAGTTGTTGGGGTTCATCTCATACTTCTGAAGGTTTGAGGGTGCTGCCTGTTCCATACTCCCCCTACTCCTAGCCTTTTAGGGGTACAAACAATAGTAATTGGGGCCTAGTGTGGTTGTGTACGTGTGATATACATACACTTTTTTGGGATCATATTTTCTATTCCGCTATTTAATCAAAAACCTTTGGGGATCAGTTAAATTGGGGGATAGTCTGTGTTGGTACGTGTGAGAGAGATCCACCTTTCCAAGTTGTTGGGGTTCATCTCATACTTCTGAAGGTTTGAGGGTGCTGCCTGTTCCATACCCCCCCTACTCCTAGCCTTTTAGGGGTACAAACAATAGTAATTGGGGCCTAGTGTGGTTGTGTACGTGTGATATACATACACTTTTTTGGGATCATATTTTCTATTCCGCTATTTAATCAAAAACCTTTGGGGATCAGTTAAATTGGGGGATAGTCTGTGTTGGTACGTGTGAGAGAGATCCACCTTTCCAAGTTGTTGGGGTTCATCTCATACTTCTGAAGGTTTGAGGGTGCTGCCTGTTCCATACTCCCCCTACTCCTAGCCTTTTAGGGGTACAAACAATAGTAATTGGGGCCTAGTGTGGTTGTGTACGTGTGATATACATACACTTTTTTGGGATCATATTTTCTATTCCGCTATTTAATCAAAAACCTTTGGGGATCAGTTAAATTGGGGGATAGTCTGTGTTGGTACGTGTGAGAGAGATCCACCTTTCCAAGTTGTTGGGGTTCATCTCATACTTCTGAAGGTTTGAGGGTGCTGCCTGTTCCATACTCCCCCTACTCCTAGCCTTTTAGGGGTACAAACAATAGTAATTGGGGCCTAGTGTGGTTGTGTACGTGTGATATACATACACTTTTTTGGGATCATATTTTCTATTCCGCTATTTAATCAAAAACCTTTGGGGATCAGTTAAATTGGGGGATAGTCTGTGTTGGTACGTGTGAGAGAGATCCACCTTTCCAAGTTGTTGGGGTTCATCTCATACTTCTGAAGGTTTGAGGGTGCTGCCTGTTCCATACTCCCCCCTACTCCTAGCCTTTTAGGGGTACAAACAATAGTAATTGGGGCCTAGTGTGGTTGTGTACGTGTGATATACATACACTTTTTTGGGATCATATTTTCTATTCCGCTATTTAATCAAAAACCTTTGGGGATCAGTTAAATTGGGGGATAGTCTGTGTTGGTACGTGTGAGAGAGATCCACCTTTCCAAGTTGTTGGGGTTCATCTCATACTTCTGAAGGTTTGAGGGTGCTGCCTGTTCCATACTCCCCCTACTCCTAGCCTTTTAGGGGTACAAACAATAGTAATTGGGGCCTAGTGTGGTTGTGTACGTGTGATATACATACACTTTTTTGGGATCATATTTTCTATTCCGCTATTTAATCAAAAACCTTTGGGGATCAGTTAAATTGGGGGATAGTCTGTGTTGGTACGTGTGAGAGAGATCCACCTTTCCAAGTTGTTGGGGTTCATCTCATACTTCTGAAGGTTTGAGGGTGCTGCCTGTTCCATACTCCCCCTACTCCTAGCCTTTTAGGGGTACAAACAATAGTAATTGGGGCCTAGTGTGGTTGTGTACGTGTGATATACATACACTTTTTTGGGATCATATTTTCTATTCCGCTATTTAATCAAAAACCTTTGGGGATCAGTTAAATTGGGGGATAGTCTGTGTTGGTACGTGTGAGAGAGATCCACCTTTCCAAGTTGTTGGGGTTCATCTCATACTTCTGAAGGTTTGAGGGTGCTGCCTGTTCCATACTCCCCCCTACTCCTAGCCTTTTAGGGGTACAAACAATAGTAATTGGGGCCTAGTGTGGTTGTGTACGTGTGATATACATACACTTTTTTGGGATCATATTTTCTATTCCGCTATTTAATCAAAAACCTTTGGGGATCAGTTAAATTGGGGGATAGTCTGTGTTGGTACGTGTGAGAGAGATCCACCTTTCCAAGTTGTTGGGGTTCATCTCATACTTCTGAAGGTTTGAGGGTGCTGCCTGTTCCATACTCCCCCTACTCCTAGCCTTTTAGGGGTACAAACAATAGTAATTGGGGCCTAGTGTGGTTGTGTACGTGTGATATACATACACTTTTTTGGGATCATATTTTCTATTCCGCTATTTAATCAAAAACCTTTGGGGATCAGTTAAATTGGGGGATAGTCTGTGTTGGTACGTGTGAGAGAGATCCACCTTTCCAAGTTGTTGGGGTTCATCTCATACTTCTGAAGGTTTGAGGGTGCTGCCTGTTCCATACTCCCCCTACTCCTAGCCTTTTAGGGGTACAAACAATAGTAATTGGGGCCTAGTGTGGTTGTGTACGTGTGATATACATACACTTTTTTGGGATCATATTTTCTATTCCGCTATTTAATCAAAAACCTTTGGGGATCAGTTAAATTGGGGGATAGTCTGTGTTGGTACGTGTGAGAGAGATCCACCTTTCCAAGTTGTTGGGGTTCATCTCATACTTCTGAAGGTTTGAGGGTGCTGCCTGTTCCATACCCCCCCTACTCCTAGCCTTTTAGGGGTACAAACAATAGTAATTGGGGCCTAGTGTGGTTGTGTACGTGTGATATACATACACTTTTTTGGGATCATATTTTCTATTCCGCTATTTAATCAAAAACCTTTGGGGATCAGTTAAATTGGGGGATAGTCTGTGTTGGTACGTGTGAGAGAGATCCACCTTTCCAAGTTGTTGGGGTTCATCTCATACTTCTGAAGGTTTGAGGGTGCTGCCTGTTCCATACTCCCCCTACTCCTAGCCTTTTAGGGGTACAAACAATAGTAATTGGGGCCTAGTGTGGTTGTGTACGTGTGATATACATACACTTTTTTGGGATCATATTTTCTATTCCGCTATTTAATCAAAAACCTTTGGGGATCAGTTAAATTGGGGGATAGTCTGTGTTGGTACGTGTGAGAGAGATCCACCTTTCCAAGTTGTTGGGGTTCATCTCATACTTCTGAAGGTTTGAGGGTGCTGCCTGTTCCATACCCCCCCTACTCCTAGCCTTTTAGGGGTACAAACAATAGTAATTGGGGCCTAGTGTGGTTGTGTACGTGTGATATACATACACTTTTTTGGGATCATATTTTCTATTCCGCTATTTAATCAAAAACCTTTGGGGATCAGTTAAATTGGGGGATAGTCTGTGTTGGTACGTGTGAGAGAGATCCACCTTTCCAAGTTGTTGGGGTTCATCTCATACTTCTGAAGGTTTGAGGGTGCTGCCTGTTCCATACCCCCCCTACTCCTAGCCTTTTAGGGGTACAAACAATAGTAATTGGGGCCTAGTGTGGTTGTGTACGTGTGATATACATACACTTTTTTGGGATCATATTTTCTATTCCGCTATTTAATCAAAAACCTTTGGGGATCAGTTAAATTGGGGGATAGTCTGTGTTGGTACGTGTGAGAGAGATCCACCTTTCCAAGTTGTTGGGGTTCATCTCATACTTCTGAAGGTTTGAGGGTGCTGCCTGTTCCATACTCCCCCTACTCCTAGCCTTTTAGGGGTACAAACAATAGTAATTGGGGCCTAGTGTGGTTGTGTACGTGCGAGATACATACACTTTTTTTGATCATATTTCCTATTCCGCTATTCAATAAAAACCTTTGAGGATCAATTGAATTGCGGGATAGTCTGTGTCGGTACGTGTGAGAGAGATCCACCTTTCCAAGTTGTTGGGGTTCATCTCATACTTCTGAAGGTTTGAGGGTGCTGCCTGTTCCATACCCCCCCTACTCCTCATCTAGCCTTTTAGGGGTACAAACAATAGTAATTGGGGCCTAGTGTGGTTGTGTACGTGCGAGATACATACACTTTTTTTGATCATATTTCCTATTCCGCTATTCAATAAAAACCTTTGAGGATCAATTGAATTGCGGGATAGTCTGTGTCGGTACGTGTGAGAGAGATCCACCTTTCCAAGTTGTTGGGGTTCATCTCATACTTCTGAAGGTTTGAGGGTGCTGCCTGTTCCATACCCCCCCTACTCCTCATCTAGCCTTTTAGGGGTACAAACAATAGTAATTGGGGCCTAGTGTGGTTGTGTACGTGCGAGATACATACACTTTTTTTGATCATATTTCCTATTCCGCTATTCAATAAAAACCTTTGAGGATCAATTGAATTGCGGGATAGTCTGTGTCGGTACGTGTGAGAGAGATCCACCTTTCCAAGTTGTTGGGGTTCATCTCATACTTCTGAAGGTTTGAGGGTGCTGCCTGTTCCATACCCCCCCTACTCCTCATCTAGCCTTTTAGGGGTACAAACAATAGTAATTGGGGCCTAGTGTGGTTGTGTACGTGTGATATACATACACTTTTTTTGGATCATATTTTCTATTCCGCTATTCAATAAAAACCTTTCTAGGGCAAGATCTTAAATTACAGAAATATGAGGAGACCGTCAAATAAGGGCCGTGGCCTGGGTCGTGGTGCTGCTGGTAGAGCTCCTGTTGCAAGGAGAGGACATGGTCGATCTGTGCCAGCTACACGCACAAGTGAAACACCTTCCTCAAGTGTGAGTAGGCGACAGAACCTGCATCAGTATTTGGTAGGGCATCAAACGCCCCTAGAAGTGATGAGGCCAGAACAAGTTGAGGCGATAGTAGATTGGTTTGCTGCTGACAGTGCCTCCAGTTCCTTCACATTGTCTCCCACCCAGTCTACTGCAGAAAGGTCAGAGTTGGCACCTGCAGCCAATGTCCAACCGTCTTTCACCTCACCCCCTTGCAAATCAGGCCAGCAGTCTGAGCCCCAAGCCATACAGCAGTCTCTTATTCTTTTTGAGGACTCTGTCAGCAGGGTTTCCCAGGGCCATCCACCTAGCCCTGCCCCAGAAGTGGAAGAGATTGAGTGCAGCGATGCCCAACCACTTATTTCTCAAGATGAGTACATGCAAGGATCATCGCAGCACGTCTCCGATGATGACGAAACGCAGGTGCCAACTGCTGCGGCGTTCAGCATTGTGGAGACCGACAAGGAGGGCAGGGGTGAAGACTGGGTGGAAGATGATGTGGAGGACGATGAGGTCCTCGACCCCACATGGAATGAACGTCATGCAGGTGAACTGAGTAGTTTGGAGGAAGAGGCGGTGGTCGCACAGAGCCACCAGCACAGCAGAAGAGGGAGCAGGGTGCAGAAGCGGAGCGGCCGTGCCCTAGACACTACGCCCGCTACTGCCCAACGCAGCAAGGGAACGAGCGCACCAAAGTCAGCTCAAAGGAGTTCTCTAGCGTGGAAGTTCTTTAGAAAATGTGCTGATGACAGGACACGAGTGGTTTGCACCCTGTGCAATCAGAGCTTGAAGCGAGGCATGAACCTTCTCAACCTGAGCACAACCTGCATGATCAGGCATCTAAGTGCAAAGCGCGAGCTGCAGTGGAGTACACACCTTCAAAACCAAGAAACGTCTCTGGCTCATCCTGCTTCCTCTTCTGCTGCAGTCTCGGCCGCTCCAGCCACATCTGTAGCGATACCGGCACCTGCCACCCCGCAAACAGACGATCTGTCAGCAACACCACCACCTGGGTCACCAACAACCATCTCCACAATGTCCCGTGGAAGCGTTCAGCTTTCCATCTCCCAAACACTTGAGAGGAAGAGGAAGTACCCCCCTACCCACCCGCGATCCCTGGCCCTGAATGCCAGCATTTCAAAATTATTGGCCTTTGAAATGCTGTCATTCCGTCTGGTGGAGACGCACAGTTTTAAAAACCTTATGTCGGTGGCTGTCCCACAGTACGTCGTGCCCAGCCGCCACTACTTTTCCAGGCAAGCCATCCCTTCCCTGCACAACCAAGTGGGGGAAAAAATCAGGTGTGCACTGCGCAACGCCATCTGTGCCAAGGTCCACCTAACTACGGATACGTGGACCAGTAAGCACGGTCAGGGGCGTTATATCTCCCTAACGGCACACTGGGTAAATGCAGTGGCGGATGGGCCTGAGGCGGATAGCAATTTGGCGCATGTCCTTCCACCACCGAGGATTGCAGGGCGCTTCAGTTTGCCTCCTGTTCCTAACTCCTCCTACTCCGCTTCCTCATCCTCTACCGCCTCCTCATCCGGACAGCGTAACACCTTCACCACCAACTTCAGCACGGCCAGGGGTAAACGACAGCAGGCAGTTTTACAACTTGCCTGTTTGGGGGACAAACCACACACCGCGCAGGAGTTGTGGAGGAGCATGGAACAGCAGACAAATGAGTGGTTGCTGCCAGCGAGCCTCAAGCCCGGCCTGGTGGTGTGCGATAACGGGCGAAATCTCATAGCAGCTCTGGGCCTAGCCGGTTTGACGCACATCCCTTGCCTGGCGCATGTGCTGAATTTGGTGGTGCAGAGGTTCCTTAAAAACTACCCCGATATGTCAGAGCTGCTGCAGAAAGTGCGGGCCGTTTGTGCGCACTTTCGGCGTTCTCACCCTGCTGCTGCTCGCCTGGCAGCGCTGCAGCGTAACTTCGGCCTTCCCGCTCACCGCCTCATATGTGACGTGCCCACAAGGTGGAACTCCACCTTGCACATGCTGGAAAGACTGTGCGAGCAGCAGCAGGCCATAGTGGAGTTTCAGCTGCAGCACGCACGCGTGAGTCGCTCTGCGGAACAGCACCACTTCACCACCAATAACTGGGCCTCCATGCGAGACCTGTGTGCCTTGTTGCGCTGTTTTGAGTACTCCACCAACATGGCCAGTGGCAATGACGCCGTTCTCAGCTTAACTATCCCACTTCTATGCCTCCTTGAAAAAACAATTCGGGCGATGATGGAAGAGGATGTGGCACAGGATGAGGAGGAGGAGGAGGATGAAGAGGTAACATTTCCAAGGCTTTCAGGGCAGTCATTCGCAAGGGGCTCCGAGGGTGGGTTCCTGCACACGCAAACGCCAGGGACGCAATTGTCCAGCAGGGGCACAGTTCTGGAGGATGAGGAGGATGAGGAGGAGGAGGAGCTGGAGGAGGAGATGGAACCATGTTCACAGCAGGGTGGCACCCAGGCCAGCTCATGGCCATCACTGGTGCGTGGCTGGGGGGATACAGAGGACACGGACCATACACCTCCCACAGAGGACAGCCTTTCGTTGCCTCTGGGCAGCCTGGCACACATGAGCGATTACATGCTGCAGTGTCTCCACAACGACCGCCGAGTTGCCCACATTCTAACTTGTGCTGATTACTGGGTGGCCACGCTGCTGGATCCCCGTTACAAGGACAACGTACCGTCCTTAATTCACTCACTGGAGCGCGATCGCAAGATGCGCGAGTACAAGCGCACGCTGGTAGACGCCATGCTGCTGGCATTCCCATCTGACAGCGGGGCCACAGTGGAAGCACAAGGCAGAGGAGGAGGAGGAGGAGGTCGCCAACGCAACCAGGGCACCGCCAGCACCTCAGAAGGCAGGGTTAGCATGGCCGAAATGTGGAAAAGCTTTGTCAGCACGCCACAACAAACAGCAGCACCAGCAGCTCAGATGGAACGTCTTAGCAGGAGGCAGCATTTTACCAACATGGTGGAGCAGTATGTGTGCACACGCCTACATGTAGTGAATGACGGGTCTGCCCCCTTCAACTTCTGGGTCTCCAAATTGGGCACATGGCCTGAGCTTGCCCTTTACGCCTTGGAGGTGCTGGCGTGCCCTGCAGCCAGTGTATTATCTGAACGGGTATTTAGCACGGCTGGGGGCGTTATAACAGACAAGCGCAGCCGCCTGTCCAGAGACAATGTGGACAAGCTCACGTTCATTAAAATGAACCAGGCATGGATCCCACGGGACTTTTCCGTACCTTGTGCAGAATAGCAATGGATACCGACCTTACCCACCCATTGTTCCATTTTTGCTCTTTCTCACTCTTTTGGGGTGTACCCTCATTTAAAATTTGTGAAAAGAAGCAGTGTTGGCTACCTCGTCCTCCTCCTCAGGGCCAGATTAATGTAGGGGCTATTGGAGCTGCAGCTCCAGGCCCCTACCTTTTATATAGGCCCCGGGTTGGCCATATTCACTGTTACCGCTCTTCTGTCACTTGTAAACACAGAAGTCTGGCTTCTATGCTCGCTTCCCCAGGCAGCACCCTCAGAACCTCCCCACACAGCGTGAAGGCCGGACAAGGAGGGACAGTTGGCGATGCATGGATGTGTTTATGGGCTTCAGAGACAGCATCCCATGTTGAATTAGGCATGCATGGCTGCACCCTTCCTCCTCTGGGTGCATGGCAAGGCACGGCCCTAAGGCCCTTCAAAATCCTCAGCACCAAGCCCATGATGCTGTTAATCCGGCCCTGGTCCTCCTCCACCGCCGCTTCCACCTACACCGCCCATAGGTGTGCGCAGCCTATTGCATTAAGGTGTGCACCCCAAAGTTGAAATACACATGCATGTGTTTGCCAGCAGGGAGAGTAATGTATCGGGGCCATGTACCTGTAGGCAAGGAGAAATAGAGCAGAGCAGGTCCCAGGGAGATCTTTCCCATCTCCTCACTGGCAATGCTATGTGCCCTAGGTGATTAGGGTGTGCCCAGGCACACCCAGCACACCCTGTGCGCACGCCTATGTCACCGCCACATCCACCACCACCTCAACCTCCCTCCTACTCCATATGGGCCTCGTCCTTCAGAGATGAAGAAGAACATTGTTTTATTTTTCTGTTTTTTTTTGTTGTTTTAAGTTATTTCCCTATCCACATTTGTTTGCAGAGCACTTGCCATGCTCTTAATTACGTTTTGCTGCCATTTGCAGCACTCTAGCCCTTTCCTTTGGTGTTTTAGAGCCATTTTAGTGCCTTAAAGTTCGGGTCCCCATTGACTTCAATGGGGTTCGGTGTCCGGGAAAAGTTCGGTAAAAGTCCGGGACACGGACCCGGACTTTTTTTTAAAGTTCGGCCGAACCCGTCGAACACGGACATCTAGGTGTCCGCTCAACCCTAATGACAGACCAACAAAAAGTGGCAATTGTGAAGTGGAAGGAAAATGATAAATAGTTTTCCAAATTTTTTCCAAATAAATATCTGAAAAGTGTGGTGTGCATTTGTATTCAGTCCCTTTACTTTGATACCCCTATCTAAAATCTAGTGGAACTAATTACCTTCAGAAGTTCCCTAATTAGTAAAACAATTTGACAGCCATGCAGGTGTGGGTCCGTGTCCCCAAACGCAGACAGTGCATTTTCAGAAACGCGTATCTGGTCCATGTAGTCACTGCATTCCATTAGACATGAATGGGGCTGTCTGCAGCGAACACTTGTGCACCCTGTGCAGGAAAAGACATCGCTTCACATGGATGTAGACTTAAAGGATAAGTTCCGTTTTTGGAAAAAGTTGCAGGTAAAAAAAATGTGCCTTTATGTGCAGCCATGTTTTTTTTTTAAATTGTGACAGCTAGCAGAGGGAGAAGAACACCCCCGCTGTCACACTGGGGAGGTGCGGGAGGATGGTCTGTTCGTAACATGTTACACACTGAATATGGGTGTAACATGTAACCTTACAAAAGGTGAACTTATCCTTTAAAGCGGAGTTTCACCCAAAAGTGGAAGTTACGCTTTAAGGACTCCTGACCCCCTGACATGCCATATTTGGCATTTTTTTTTTGGGGGGGGGGGCAGGTATCTATTCTTGACAGGTACCCACTTCCGCTCGGCCACCTAGGCGGCTTGAGCAGAAGTTCTCCTCTCCCCCTCCCCTCCCTGCAGTCTTCTGGGACACATCACAAGTCCCAGAGGATTGCCCGGCCATTCAAAATGTGCAGCACGAGTCGTGTATGTGCACTGCGCAACCGGCTATGAAGCTGCAACCTGTTACAGCCTAGTGCCCACACTAGTGATGCCGGGGGCGGGGAGAGCAGAGGAAGAGAACTGGGGCTTCGGGTGGCCGCATCACTGGATCGTGGGACAGGTGAGTGTGTGTTTATTAAAAGTCTGCAGCTACACTTTTTGTAGCTGCAGACTTTTATTAAACACAGTAATGGCTGGAGCTCAGCTTTAAGTACACCCATGTGAACAAGCCATAAATTAGGGCTGAAACAACTAATCGACGAAATCGATAATAATCGATAATTACAATCGTTGTCAACGATTGTCATTATCGATTAGTTGCTCCGTCGATTAGTTGTGCTGCTTTCCCCGACTGTCAGCGAGCTCCGTCTTCTCTGTGAAGCTGCAGCGTGCACACACTGTCTCTCTCTCACAGCACGGCTTCCGTGACCTCCCCCCTCCCTCCTCCTTTCCTCTCTGCCTTTCCTCTCCGCCCATTTCCTGACGTCAGTGAGGGAGTGAGTCATATCGAGGTCAGGGAGAAAAGAAACAGTCACTTCAGAAGAGGGGCCCGGGCATCTGCAGGAAAGGAGAGCCGGTGTAACGTTAAAAAACCATACCCCGTGGAGAAACCATACCCTCGTCACTTCCGGGCTGAAACAGCTGAGCAGCGCAGCAGTGCGCATGCTCAGAGTCCCGGATACGTGATTGAACATTAAAGAATTAGACAAGTGCGCATGCTCGGTGGGCATGAAATTCTCACGGCACTGTGTCTAATGTAAAACTTGCGGCGCTTACATTAAAGCAGCTCATCTGAAACGTAAATCATCTCCGCTCTTCGCCCTGTCACTGCCCTGATCTCCGGTAATAAATATAAAGGCGGTGGCGGGTGTATGTGATGTAAATGTGACGGCGATCGTGGCTCCGTGATCCGCTTTTATATTTATTACCGGAGATGAGGGCAGTGACAGGGCGAAGAGCGGAGATGATTTACGTTTCAAATGAGCTATTTTAATGTAAGCGCCGCAAGTGTAACTACCGTGAGAAATCCATACCCTCCGTAGCGGAACCGGAAGTGACGAGGGTATGGTTTTCTCACGGGTATGGATTTTTCACGGAACACCGGCTGTACTGCCTTGTGACTCCAGGCTGTGGAACCCCCTTTCTTTCTGTGTGTCAGGGACAGCTGCAGAGTCTCTCTCTGCATTTGCTATGAAATAGTTACTGCTGGCCAGGTCCTGAAACTCCCCCTCCCCTCCCCCTGTGATCGGCAGTGTTATCTATTGCAAAGAAGAAAGATCGAGGAGATAGGAAACTCTCTGCCTGCTCCACCTCCTCCCTGAGTCCTGAGCTCTGCTCTGCCAACCTCCACACCGTTCTCTGTGTGCAGACACTGTAACCTGCAGTGGCTGTAGGGCCTGAATAAAGTAGTCATTCTGCTGGAAGGGTGTAAGTGGGAATGTAGCTGCAGAAAGCTGAGAGAAGGGGGGAAATGTGCCAGCTGCAGGTAGACACTGGCCACCACTGCAGTGCTGGAGCTAGGGGCCAGTGAATACACCTGACAGACATTTCTATTTGGCACCCCTGAGGTCCCATTCACATCGTAGTGGGAATGCATGTTCCTGCACTAATTTTTTTTTAAGCTTGTTTTTCACACATAAGGCAGGCTATTTATTTAAATGGACAGCGCTACATTTGACAAATGCACCATAGAAGCTCTAGAACATTTTAAGGCATCCTAATTTTAAGTTTGCCACATTCTGCTAACTGTTTTTGGGGTGCCGTTAACAATTAATGGCACCACAAGCACTATGCGAGTTTTGCAGTGCAGGGCCCTGTCAGGTAGGCTGTACGGGGCCCCGTGGTTTCTAACAGCAGCCCTGCCTGTACATACAAAGCAGCCCGCCAAAAAATAGAATAAAAGCTTATCCAGATAAAAGAGTTAATATTCCTTATAAAGTGCAATATTATAATAGAAAAATAAGTGATTAAAATCGTCCATATAGGGGGTCTTTCTATGCTCCCTATTTCATATCTATGGCTGACATGGACGTTTTTATTCACTTATTTTTCTATTATAATATTGCACCTTATAAGGAATATTAACTTTTATCTAGATAAGCGTTTATTATATTATTTACAGTATATAGGAGCTTAATTAAAAAAAAAAAAAAAAAAAGTTTTGGTATAAGTGCCGGTTCACACTTGTGCGGTTTGCGAGATCGCATGTAATTCGGAGCGCACTGCTCCTAAATTACATGCGATCTCATGTGCGGATGCGAGTTCAACTATACACTTTGTATGGCTGAATTCGCAGCGCATCCGCAGCAAACTCGCACATGAGGCTTTTTTTGAGCCGCCTCAGAGTCGGATCGCACAGTGGTTCACACTTGTGCGATCCGATTCTGTGCGAACTTGCAGATCGCACTGCAATATGCGATCGCAACTGGGGGTGTCGTTAACATTTAATTTACACCCCCTGCGTATCACATATGGCAGTGTGAACTGCCAAATGTGCGGATGCGATGGCCTTAGGCTCGGTTCACATTTGTGCGATGCGGGAATGCTGCGAATATGCAGCGTGTTCCCGCATCGCATCCGCACATCCGGCAGTTCACACTTCTGGCAGTTCACACGCAGGGGGTGTCAATTAAAAGTTAACGACACCCCCAATTGCATATTGCAGTGCGATCTGCAAGTTCGCACAGAATCGGATCGCACTAGTGTGAACCACTGTGTGATCCGATTCCGGCTCAAAAAAAAGCCTCATGTGCGATTTTGCTGCGGATGCGCTGCGAATTCAGCCATACAAAGTGTATGGCTGTACTCGCATGTAATTTAGGAGCAGTGCGCTCCGAATTACATGCGATCTCGCAAACCGCACAAGTGTGAACCGGCACTAACACTCTGTTTGTTCATTATTATTTTAAATAAATGAAAAAAAGGCATATTGAGTTTTTTTTATGATTTTATCTGATTAATCGATTAATCGAAAAAATAATCGGCAACTAATCGATTATTAAAATAATCGTTAGTTGCAGCCCTACCATAAATGCAAGCAGTGTAAGTATCTAAATTTAACTTAGTATTGGTGTCTTGCAGTCCCTCTACAGCAGCGCTCAGGCAGGGAGGAGAGGTAGCGCAGGGAGCCAGTCAACTGTGCTTCAGTGCTAATTTGCTACCAATAAGCATGTACATAGGAAGAGAGAGCATAACAACAGAGGGATCTGAATTTGTCTGGGTGGCTGTCCCCCCGATGTGAGGGAGTAGGGGTAAACCAAAAAAATGACTAGTGTAAATGAAAACAGCACACAGTTTTTGCCAAGTCCTTTTTTAACCAATTAAAAATTATACCCGGATGATGCCTGTAGGTGCAGGCATCATCCCGGTATTACCACTGAACCCCAAGGACGTACGGGTACGTCCATTTGGAGAAAGTGGTTAAAATTTTTTTTTAGAAATGTTTCTCCAATGTAGATCTATCGCCAATCACAATGAACACTACCCGCACCAAAAAAATCAATCCTCTGTTCCCTATGCTTGACTGCCACCGAATGACACACTGGTTCCCCCCAAGGTTTAATTTAAAAAAAAAAATACAAGGGGCGGGGCCACTCGGTGAAGTCATTGACCGGGACCAGTCAATGACACAAGCTGTGGGGCCACCCGGTGACGTCCTTGACCACTCTCTTTATCGCACTATGTGAGGTTCTTCAGTGGAGGATAGAGAAAATGCACAGGAAAAAAAAAGTCTGATAATCACGATAAGAGACACAAACAAACAAAAGTCTAGGCAATACAAGGAAATCTGTTCCCTTCTTGCCCCCCACCCCTTTTTTTTTCTTCTGGGATTTTTCTTTTTTTCTTCTGGGATTTTTGAATTTACGGAAATTTATAGACCCTTAGTTTGGTACTAGTAGGTGCAGATGATAGGGTTGGATTTTGCCTGAGACAGCCATCTACTACCCTTACGCTCTTTATGATTTGCTGAACGACCTCACCATAAGTGCCCTTATACTTACATTCTCATTAGCTGGTTTCTAACCTGGTTATCTATGGAAATATTCAAATAGTAGGGGTCAATAATGATAACAGTTGCTCATTTGGCTGTACCCTTCTTAGGGTGCATTTTCAGTTTAACAACCTGATCATTTGCTGGGAGTTGTTGAATTCCGAATAATTTCACTTAGTATTTGTCTTTATCCATTTACAGGATTGTAATGTATTATGGGTTTATTCTCTGTATTTCTTGTAAAATTTCAATAAAATGTTTATGCAAAAAAAAGGGAATCTGTTGATTTGCCCTAAATGGGTAGAGCACGGGTTTATTTCAAGTGTAATTTTCAGGCATTCAGGAGAAATTAATATAGATATTTTATATAATACAGCTCAAAAATGAAATTAGCATATTTTCAGCAAGTAAAATATAGTGACTACTTGGAGCTGCCTGGAGTCCTACTTTAAATTCAGCATAAAGTTCTCGAACAGCTAAAAATATAGTGCATTTGCCCTTTAAAATGTAGGTGCAGAATTTAGTCTCACTGCCTATTATGCATCCACGAAATAACGTATTCTAGACATTCTTATCAATACAAAGCCTGACGCACATGGTGCAGCTGCTTTGTCCTATGGATTATCTAAAATTGGATTCCGTTTCTGGGAATATAAAACCATGTCTTTCATACATTCTTAAAATTAAGCCGCACCACTGTTGTATACGGAAAGAAAAAAAAAAATCAATCTGCTCTGCCAGTGTTTGTTTCTGCTGCTCAGAATAACAGAATATTGGACGATTATTTATTAAACTCCTACAGTGTGACACAGCAGACTATTGAAGGACTCACCGGTGACCAGCACAGCCATTGCAGGATGGAAGAAAAGCCCAAGGCTGTCATGGCTGCTATTGGATTAAAGAGTAATGTGGATTTACAAAATGCAGAAGACCTGGGTCAACTAACCATCTCAAAAGCTTTTTCATGCAGCTCTGTAATTCCGATATTGGACAGAATTTGACTACGGGTAGTCATACATGGCCATAGCTCCCACCATTACAGATCTGCCCATCGTTGCTGAAATTCCTACTCCACTGAACCGGTCTTAGCTTTTCTACCTGCTGGTACTGAGCACCAGTGCAGGCGCTCTGAAGGGATGGTCACTGGCACAACTTCTCATCAGCCAAAAATTTTAACCAGATATGTCCAAATAGTTTGCAGGGTTAGAGAACATTGGCCCAAATAAAACTGGCCCTGTTAACAAATATTAAAAAGTTCATAGCCTTATTTTAGGGCCCCTTTCACACTGGTGTGACCTGAAAGTCGTAGGACTTTGACGCGACTTGCAGCAATGTCTTTGTAATCTTGAGGTCTATGGACCTCAAGTCGCATCAAAGTCAGACCAAAGCAGTGCAGGGAATACTTTGAAGTCACACAGCTATGAACGGTACTCACTGGAAATCATTGGGTACAACTTGTCATGTGACTTTGAAGTCCCAAGTCGCTTGAAAAGTTGTGAAAGGGGTCTAAAGCATTATTAAACCTAAAACAAGAAATGTAATATATTGCAGTTTACTAATTAGATGTGGTGGATGCATTTGTTTTCTTTTTTTAAGGCCTTTCTCCTGTTGTGTTCACCTAGTGATCTGGCTAGTAACACTTTTTCTGTATTCTGGTGCCTAAACTCTGGATGAAGGAGCACAGAGACATCTTTGGACAGCAGCACTGTTAATCTGTAGGGAGGGGAATGTTCGCTGTACTAGTAGATTTAGACACCCTAAAAAAATTCAAACCAAACTCCAGCTAATACTTTTTAGGCTCTATACACACTAGCGTTTTTTTTTTTTTTTTTTAAGCTTAAGCTCCTAGAAGCTATTATGAGCATTTTTATTTTGCACCTAGAAGCTAATAGTGTAAGGCTTCATGTACACTAGCCTACACTGACCTACACGCGGCCACGGGAAAACACAAAACACAGCAAATACGCAAACTGCATTTTTACCACGATTTTTGACAGAACACAGGGCGTGGGTGGGAAAACACAAGAGCCAACTCCTCAAAATTCCCGATTATGTCACTTCCGGTGACTCTCCAGCAGCAGTAATTGCAGATTTTGAGGACTTAGCTTGTTTTCACAGAACACCAGCACATACACTAGGGTACACAATGACGTGGCTGTTTTCACAGAACACCGGCAGCACATACACTAGGGTACACAATGACGTGCCTGTTTTCACAGAACACCGGCAGCACATACACTAGGGTACACAATGACGTGCCTGTTTTCACAGAACACCGGCAGCACATACACTAGGGTACACAATGACGTGGCTGTTTTCACAGAACACCAGGTAAGGAGGAAAAAAGATGTTGCCACCTTGAAGGCGGACATGTTGTTGGTTACTAAGTATGTCTACTCTTTATATGGTGTACCCTAGTGTATGCATTACCGCTGTTTTGTGAAAATAGCCAAGTCATCCAAATCTGAAACTACTGCTGCTGGAGAGTCCCCAGAAGTGACGTAATTGAAGATTTTGACAAGTTGGCTCTTGTGACAGAAGACCGGCAGTCAAAACGTTCCTATCCTGAAGGCAATTCTTCCACATTCAGGAGAGGGAAGTTTAAAGTGGTTGTAAAAAAATTGGATTTTTGACTTACCGTAAAATCCTTTTCTCTTAAGCTCATTGACAGACGCAGAATCCATATCTTGATATCCATAGGGTTATACTGCCCCCTACAGGAATAGGACACTAGGCAGGAAAAAAGTTCTGGCCACACCTATGGGCAGTCCCAGGGGGTATATCCTCTCTCTCCCTGCTATAGGATGTCAGTTATGTAACAAAGCAGTGTCAGAGACTCATACCAACCCAACTCAAAATAGAGGGGTGGGTACTGCGTCTGTCAATGAGCTTAAGAGAAAAGGATTTTACGATAAGTCAAAAATCCAGTTTTCTCTGTCGCTCATTGACAGACGCAGAATCCATATCTTGATATCCATAGGGACGTCCCAAAGCAGTGCCATAAATGAGGGGTGGGATAACAGAAATAAAATCCAATCCAGAAGGCCAAAACAGAGCCAACCAGAAGAACAGAGGACTCATCGAAACAAGAAGATGAGACCCACCTGAAAAAAACGAAACCCCCGAGGTAGACCAAAGGTCCCCTCAAACAGCAGCCTGCAAAACCTTGCGGCCAAAAGAGGCATCCGCCGATGCCAGCACATCAACCTTATAAAAGTTTGTAAAAAGGTATGAACCGACGACCAGGTAGCCGCCTTGCAAACCTGAAGCACCGGCGCCTAAAGGCGGAAGGCCCAGGAAGCACTAAGAGCCCGAGTAGAGTGTGCCTTAACAGGGAACGGAGGAACCCGACCCTTAATAGAATAAGCCTGCACCACCATCTGTCTGATCCATCTGGAGATAGTCGCAGCAGACGCAGGCAACCCCTTTCTAGGGCCATCCGTGATCACAAAAAGTGAATCAGCCTTACGAAAAGAGTCAGTATTAGCCAAGTACACCCTGATCGCCCAAACCACATCCAAGGAGTGTAACGCAAACTTCCGAGGATGACTGGGCTTAGGACACAGGGAAGGTAACACAATATCCTCATTCAAGTGAAAGTCGGAAACCCCCTTAGGAAGGAAGGATGGATTCGGACGAAGAACCACCTTATCCCTATGAACCAACAGATAGGGGAAACGACAGGACAACGCAGCCAGTTCCGACACCCTGCCTGCAGAAGTGATAGCCATCAAAAAGGCCACCTTCTGGGATAAGGTAAGGGAATCTCCCTAATATTTTCAAAGGGAGGTTTCTGGAGAACCGACAACACCAAATTAAGATCCCAGGGCGGCAAGGGCGCGCGCATCTGAGGAGCCAGGTGCTGCACCCCCTGGATGAAATTCCGCACCAAAGAATGAGTAGCCAGTGGCCTCTGTAAGAAGATCGCCAATGCTGAAACCTGACCCTTGATAGTGCTCAAGGCCAGCTTCTGCTTAACCCCCTGTTGCAGGAAGGCCAAAATCCGAGCCACCGAGTAAGAACGTGGAGGAACCCCGAGGGACTCACACCTCGCGATATAAGACTTCCATGTGCGATGATAGATCTTTCTGGAAGTCGCTTTCCTCGCTTTAATCAGAGTAGGAATAACTGAAACAGACAAACCCCTGTCCTTCAGCACCTGGCTCTCAACAGCCAAGCCGTCAAAGCCAGCGATCGTAAAACAGGATGGAAGATCGGTCCCTGAGCCAGCAGATCCTCCCTGAGAAGAAGTAGCCAAGGAGCGTCCGCGACCAGCCTGACCAACTCGGTGTACCAGGCTCGACGAGGCCAGTCCGGAGCCACAAGGATGACTGGAATTCCCTCCGCCTCTATCCTGCGAAGAAGTTTCGGCAGCAACTTGAGAGGAGGAAAGGCATACAGCAGCTGATACTGCCCCCACGGAGCAACCAGCGCGTCTGCGGCGTCCGCCAGAGGATCGCGGGAGCGGGCTACAAACCTCTGCACCTTCCTGTTGAGTCGAGATGCCAACAGATCCACGTTGCGCATCCACAAAGAGCACATCCACAAAGCACACTGTGCTCTGAGAATGGGCCGACTGTGGGGGAAGGAGGGGGCCGAACTTTGAGGCAAACTCAACCTGAAGTGGGAGCGAGTACCTATCAAAACCAGGTACCTGATTCCCCCAAAAAGGTGCCAAATATGGAAGCAGAGGGGCTGGAGGCAGACAAGCAGAGCTTCCCACTTTGGGTGGAGCTCCGCTTTAAGAATTTACTAGATCTAAACCCTAACAGGGTGATCCTTAAGCAACAAACAAAAAAAGTTGGTGCGAAGCACCTGTCTCCTGCGCTCTGAGTGGTGTGATCCTCTATCAACCTTGGCCACAATCATGCAGCTACTGAGAACTTTTGACTCTGTATCGCTGGATAGCTTCGGCCTTGCAGGCCCTTACAAGCAAGGGTAGTCTAAGACCACTAGAAACAAAAAACAGACACAAGGGCGTTAGTGAGTATTTTTATACCTTTTTAATTAAATAAACCTTTTAGAGGATAATGCACTAGGCCGTTCACCCTTGTGTCTGTTCTTTGTTTCTTGGGTGATCCTTAAAGCGGAGTTCCGGGCACAAAATCGATATTTTTTTTTTGTGCCCCTCCGCTAGTTAGACATCACCTGAAAAGGAATTGGATAGTTAGGTTTTTTTTTTTTTTTTGTTTACTCACCTTGTAATTGAAGATCGTAAATACTCACCTCAGAGTACTTCCTCCCTCAGCGCCGCGGCTCACCCGTCACTTCCTGTCTCGCGATGATTCCTGGGAGCTGAACGTCATCGCTCCCAGGAATCAATGCGACGGCACCGGCTCGTCACTTCCGGGCGACGCCGCATTCCCCTGCGCCGCACCGGAAGTGACGAGAGGGGCCGGTGCAGGCGCATTCTGGGGCAAGAAGACGCGGAAGAAGACACAGAAGAGGACCGCGCTGGCTTCAGCTGCCCACAAGAGAGATGGAAATGCTGTGGAAGAAATTTTATAAGTAAGTATTTCTTCTAAAAGGTAAGTGCGAAGCGGGACAGATCAGAGGCTAGCCATTGTGGAATGTGCTAGCCCTGACTGTCCCGGGGGTATGTTTATTAAAAAATTACTTCTGTGCCCGGAACTCCGCTTTAAGGCATGATTTTAAAGCAGTGAATGTGACATTCACCAAACATTCACTGCAGGTAAATCAATAATTTAGAGCACATCCACTAGGGGATATATCTACAGTGAATGTTTTGGTAAATGTCACATTCTCCGCTTTAAAAATATACCCCTTAGTGTGCTAAAGACAATTGCTGTTTTTTTTTCCTTACATTAAATGCGGTTGTCGCCTTTTTTTTTTTTTTTTTTGCACTGCTTTACTGAATAAGCAGGTACGGCTTAATTATTAATTTTTTTTTTGCAAAAAAAAACAAAAAAACATACAAAGTGAAAGCCACTGATGACTGCAACCAAGCATATCTAAAGATACAACCACAGTATACTGGAGCCTGACTTCATACTAGGGGCTGCTGCATTAAATGAATGTACACTGCATCACCTTAATAAACTAATTTGGTTAGCTAGGAATTTATTCTTTCAGTTTGATAATAAAAATCTTCTAATATGTCAAACAGATAGGCAGCCCTGTGATTGTTTATTGCACAATTTTATAAATAAATTCCCATGAAAACTGGCGAGAGATCTTTCAATCAATTGCTGCTCAAAACAAAAAAGTAATTTATTCCAGCTAACCAGTCCTTAAAGTGTTTGTAAAGTCTTGTTTTCTAAAAAAAAAAAAAAAAGTAAAATTTACGTCGTTTATTGCCGTTGTGCGGGCGTGTGCAATTTTAAAGCATGACATGTTTGGTATCTATTTACTCGGCATCACATCATCTTTTATATTTTACAAAAAAACTGGGTTAAGTATTGTATTTTTCCCAAAAACTACGTTTAAAAACCAAATCCAGGGCATGCAACGCAATTTCCTTAGGATGTTTTGGCCTAGGACACAGGGAAGGCAGCATAATGCCTTCATTCAAATAGAAATCAGAGACGAACATTGGAAGGAACAACAGACAAGGGCGAAGAACCACCTTATCTCTGTGAACCACCAAGTAAGGTGAACGTCAAGATAACACCGCCAATTCCGACACCCTGCGCGCAGAGGTGATTGCCACCAAAAAAGGCCACCTTCTGGGACAGCGTAAGCAGGGGAATCTCCTGAAGATTTTTAAAAAGGAGGTTTCTGGAGAAAGCGTCAAGTTGAAGTCCCAAGGTGGTAACGGAGACTGCACTGGAGGAGCCAAGTGTTGAACCCCCTAAAGACAGGTACGCACCAGGGAGTTTGTGGCCAAAGGTCGTTGAAAGAAGACCGCCAAGGCCGACACCTGACCCTTGATGGTACTCAAAGCCAATTTCTGCTCAAGACCCGAGCCACCGAGAAAGAGTGAGGGTGAACCCCCAGAGACTCACACCACGAAACGTAAGTTTTCTACATACGATGGTAGATCTTCCTAGAGGTAGACTTCCTGGCCTTCAACAGTGTTGAAATCACAGACAAACCCCTATACTTTAGCTCCTGGCTTTCAACAGCCAGGCCGTTAAAGCCAGCGACTGTAAAGCAGGATGGCAGATCGGCTCTTGGGACAGCAGATCCTTCCTAAGAGTTAAGGGCCATACACACTATAAGATTTTCTGAAGACTTTTTCCTTCAGATTTACCTTTTGTATGTAGTGCAAGGGCCTGCCAGATTGCATACAAATTGAAAGTGTTTAGGTTTGACCTCATATTATATGGTTATAAGTCTGAAGGAAAAAGTCTTCAGAAAATCTTATAGTGTGTATGGCTCATTAGTCTCCAAGGAACATCGGTGACCAGCAGCATTAGGTCGGCCTACCAAGACCAGCGAGGTCAGTTCTAAGCCACTAAAATGATTAGAATCCTTTCTGCCCTGATCCTGTGCAAGAGTCTCGGCAGAAGCTTGAGAGGAGGGAAGGCGTAAATCAGATACTGGCCCCACAGGCCACTAGCGCGTCTTTGGCGTCCGCCAGAGGATCCCGTGACCATGCCACAAACCCTTTGCACTTTTCTGTTGAGCCGACATGCCAACAGATCCACCTCGGGGATGCCCCACCAGGGGCACAACTGATGAAACACCTCCGGACGAAGGAACCACTCCCCTTGATCCAACGCCTGACGACTCAGATAATCTGACTGCCAGTCCCCCCCCCCTCGGAATGTGTACAGCGGAGAGGGCTAGAACAAAACATTCTGCCCACCGTAGAATGGCAGCTACCTCCTGAGCCACCAAAACCCTTCTTGTGCCCCCCTGGTGATTGACATAAGCCACAGCCGTGGCGTTGTCCGATTGAATTTGCACTGGAAACACTGGAAAACCCCTGAAGACAATCCATCCAATGATCCAGGCACAGTCTGATCGCTTGGAGTTCCAGGACATTGATCGGTAGTCTGGACTCTTCCAATGTCCAGACCCCTGAGCAGAGCTTCGGCTAGGATGCTTCCCCACCCGGACAGGCTGGCATCCGTGGTGACCACTGTCCAATACAGGAGAAAGGATTTGCCCTATCAAATCGTCGGAGAACGAAGCCACCAGACTAGGGACACTTTTGTTTCCTGGCTCAGCCGGATTTGATTGTCCACAGACTTTGGACATTTGTCCCTTTTGGCCAGAATCTCCCTTTGCAGGGACCTCATATGGAACTGCGCAAACGGAACCGGCTCAAAAAGGTAGAAACCATCAGGTGCAGCACCCGCAAGCAAGTCCAGAGGGATGACCATCCGCTGAACTGCAAAAGATGAATTGCAGCCTGCAGCCACTGGAGCTTGTCCAAAGGCAGGAACACTCTGGCTAGAGCAGAGTCCAGAGTCAGACCCAGATAGTCCAGCTTTGTGGAAGGAACCAAGGCAGACTTCTGAGAATCCAGAAGCCAACCAAACTCCCTCAAAGTCTGTATAGTGATCTCCATGTTGTCAATCAAAACAGTAGGGGACTCGGCTCGCAGGAGAAGGTCGTTGAGGTAGCCTAGTACTGCTATCCCCCACTGATGTAACAATGCAAGCAACGGGGCTAACACTTTTAGGAGCTGAGGCGAGAACAAAGGGTAATGCCACAACAAACTGATAATGCTCCTCTCCCAGCGGCAAAGCACAGGAAGCACTGGTGACCGACACATATTGGAAAGTGTAGGTAAGTGTCCTTGATGTCGATAGAGGCAAGGAAATCCCCCTGATGCAGGGATGCCTCCACCGTGCAAATGGACTCCATTCTGAATTCCTGTACTCGCACAAAGCAGTTTAGTGCCTTGAGGTCCAGGATTTGGACCCACCTTGCCCTCCTCCCTGGGAACTGTAAACAGATTTGAATAAAACCCCTGAAAACGTTCCAAGGTTGGCACCAGAACAATCACCCCTTTAAGTACCAGGTCTTGCACCGCCCCAAAGAGAGCCTGTAAGCGGTCTAGGGACAGGTGCACGTTGGAAGGAAGGGTAGGAACGAAACTCGATCTTGTAGCCGAACCGTATTACCTCTTGAACCCACTTGTCTTGTACCAAGGGATTTCACGGGTCCGGGAACCAGCGAAGACGTTCCCCCAACCCAGCCCAGATACAGGTGAGGGCACACCTTCATGCCGAAGGAGCCTTGTCCACAGGTCTGGAAAAGCCCGCTCTCGACTTGCCAGACCAAGGTCGCTTGGATCCTCCCGAGGAGGCCTTGAAAGGCTTTGATCCCATATCGGCCGACCCTAAGGAATTAAAAAAACCTCTTGTGAGCCGAAAAGGATGGGCCACGTCTACAACAAGGATCCTTGCCTTACTAGCCTAAGGAAGTACTCCCCCCCCCCCCCCGTGAGACCCTTAATGATGTCATCCATGGTAGCTACAAACAGGCGATCTCCTTGAAAAGGATTAGTTAAGGTCTTCTTAGAAGTCTGGTTCGCAGACCAACATTTGAGCCAAAAAACACACAAAGGACCACTGCTGAAACAGATAGACAGTCTAGAAAGAAGCGGAGACGCATCCAAAGAGGCATCACAGATAAACTGCAGCCTCTGGACAAACTGGTCCACTAACTCAGCAAAGGCAGGGGGGAGCTGCTCCCCCTCCAGGTCACAGCATAAAAGTTTAGCCCGTTCGGTCAGAGTTTGCGACACCAGGGCAATGGTGACTACTGGCCTCAGTCCTGAACCAGCCACAGAGTAGATCATGCGGGCCACGGCCTCTGCCTTCCTGTCAGCCGGATCCTTAAAGACAAGAGACTCTTCAACCAGAAACATGGTTGCCTTGTTCAATCCGGAAACCGGAGGGTCCACCACCAGTGGCAGAGTCCAATTTTTAAGAAGGGACTCTTCAAAAGGGTACCGCAATGCAAATCGCGTAGGGACCACAAGGGCACGTTTTGGATGTCCCCACTCTTTTGCGACAAATCAAAATAGGAGGGGAAGGGAAACACATTTGCTGCTCTAGACGGCTTGTGAGTGCCAAAGGGAACCGATGCCTCTGTTGCAGCTTCAGCTGCGTCCTCCATTTTTAAACTCTCACGTACAGACACAATCAATGCATCCACCAGCGCCTTTTCGTGCGCGGCTACAGGTGTTGAGGAATCATCCTCACTATCTGAGAATTCCTTCAGTGGGCTTTTCGGCAAACCCCAGGCGGTCTCCCATGTGCCTTTTACTCTACCATATAGGCCTGATTGGTGGAGTGCTTCAGAGATGGTTGTTCTTTTTGAAGGTCCTCCTCTCTCCACAGAGAAATGCTGTAGCTCTGTCAGAGTGACCATTGGGTTCTTGTTTCCCTCCCTGACTAAGGTCCTTCTCTCCTGATTGCTCAGTTTGTCCGGGCGGGCCGGCTCAAGAAAGGGGTCCTGGTGGTTCCAAACTTCTTCCATTTACGGATGATGGCGGCCACTGTGCTCATCAAACCTTCAATGCTGCAGAAATGTTTCTGTACTCTTCCCCAGATCTGTGCCTTAAAACAATCCTGTCTCTGAGGTTTACAGACAATTCCTTGGACTTAATGGCTTGGTTTGTGCTCTGTTAACTGTGAAACCTTATAAAGACAAATGTGTCCCTTTCCAAATCATGTCCAATCAACTGAATTTACCACAGGTTGACTCCAATCCAGTTGTAGAAACATCTCAGGGATGATAAGTGGAAATAGGATGTACCTGAGCTAAATTTTGAGTTCAATGGCAAAGGCTGTGATACTTATGTACATGGGATTTTTTCCTTTTTTTTTTTCTTTTAATAAATTTGCAAAGATTTTAAACAAACTTCTTTCATGTTGTCATTACAGGGGATTGTTTGTAGAATTTTGAGGCAAATAATGAATTTAATCCATTATGGAATAAGGCTGTAACATAACAAAATGTGGAAAAAGTGAATCAATGTCAATACTTTCTGGATGCACTGTAGCTTACGATAGAATCATTATTTAAAGCTGAACTCCAGATACACAGATTTTATAGGTAAAGTGGAACTTTAATATATAAAGCAACAATTACTAGCAGGCAAAGAAGAAGCATTTATTTCACACTAAGCAGGCGGATGACAGGTCTGTCTCCGCTCGCTGTGCAGAGATGGAACAGTCAGAGCTTCGCCCTCCTCTATGGGAGATCGGATGAAAATTGACCGCCTGTCCAGACGGATAGAAAATAGGATTACCATCCGTCTGGACTTCATGGACAGGAACGGATTTGATAGCAATCACTGTATCAGGTCACTGCTGACATTCGCTGCTCCATAGGAATGCATGGAGCATCCAATCAGGTCCACCTGAAAAACTGACAGGGAGACCTGATCGGAAAGCTCATGTGAAAGGGGCCAAAGTCTCTTTTAAAATAAATGCCTTTTTTCCTGCAAGGTTTTCTAAATTGTACACTGAGCTGCGGATGTGTAACAGAGAGTACAAGCTTGTCATACCTTGGTTATCAGGATGAATTACTTCCCATACAGAGGAGTTACATCATCCCTGGTCAGCCAATCAAGATGTTGAAGACGTCGAACCCAGAAAAACACTGGACAAAGATGCCAGTGGCAAATAAGGAGCTTGCGGAAATACATTGATGCAATGAACTATATGGGAGCTCTCAGAATCTGGTGCAGCTGTGCAGCCAATCAGCTTCTAACATCAGCTTGTTCAATTAAACTTTGATAATAAAACCTGAAAGCTGATTGGTTTCTATGCAGAGTTGCACTAGATTTTGCACTGTTCAGCATTAGTAAACAATCTCCTTTATGTCCATTTTAAGAAATACATGGAAATTGCATGCAACCCCCTTAAATGATACTACAGTGCTACTCTATATGACCTTACAAGAGGCTAATATCAGGTCATATTCAGGTACTCACAAAAGATGCATTTACAAAAAAACAATTAATAATTTATTAAAGGGTAACTCCACTTTCGTGGGCAAAATAAAATAGCAAATAAAGAAAAAATAATATAGCATATACAATTGCGACACAAGTCATATTGTAATTGACTGTTATTAAAAATTACCTTTACTTTTCAATCTGCAGCGGTTGTAATTTTCTGAAAATGCAATGCAATATGGCAACCTGGAGGTGTTCTGTACGCAGAATGTGTACTGACCACACCCCAAAAACATAATTTCCTGCTTGGCACACCCATTTTCCCAGAACTCTGCACTAAGATACAAGTCAGATTTCAGGTATCCCCTGCAACAAAAATCCCCTGCAACCAAAAGAAAAAAATCCTAAAGAGATGGAGGCGCAGGTGCACAACTGATTGATAATTATGAAACCACTCCCATTAGACCCACTCAGCACAGGGGCACAGAGCAACAAACAGTGATTTCTTCAGAATTACAAAAGGTAGGAATCTTTAACCACTTCTGGACCAGAAGATTTTCCCCCTTAATGACCAGGCCCATTTTTTGCGATTCGGCACTGCGTTACTTTAACAGACAATTGCGCGGTCATGCAACGTTGTACCTAAATAAAATTGATGTCCTTTTTCCCCACAAATAGAGCTTTCTTTTGGTGGTATTTGATCACCTCTGCGATTTTTACTTTTTTGCGCTATAAACAAAAAATAGAGCGACAATTCTAAAAAAAAAAAAAAAAAAAAAAAAAAAAAAAACAATATTTTTCACATTCTGCTATATAAAATTCCCCCCCAAAAATTTTAGGCCAATTAGTTGTCTGCTACATATTTTTGGTAAAAAAAAGAAAAAAAAAAAATCGCAATAAGCATATTTTGATTGGTTTGCGCAAAAGTTATCGCATCTACTAACTACGGGAAAGATTTATGTCATTTTTATTGGTTTTTTTTTTTACTAGTAATGGCGGCGATCTGCAATTTTTAGTGGGACTGCGACATGGTGGCGGACAGATCGGACCCCTAACTTACATTTTGGACACTTTTGGGGGTACCAGTGACACTACAGTAATCAGTACTAAAAATATGCACTGTTACTGTAATAATGACACTGGCAGGGAAGGGGTTAACACAGTGGGTGATCAAGGGGTTAAATGTGTACCTAGGGGCGTGTTTCTAACTGTATGGGGGTGGGGCTCATGGAATAACCACAGAGACCTGTGATCCTACATAGAAGGATCACAGGCACTCTGTGATCATTCCAGAGAGAACGGTCAGCCGTGTTTACAACAGCTGATCGCTCTTCTCTCTCAGCGGGGAATGATCGCGGGTGTCAGGCAGCAATCGGAGCCGCCTGACCTGTGCATCGGAGTCCCTGCTTTCGAGGGGGGCGGGAGCGCGTCAGCACGCGCTCGCCCCCTAGCTGCAGGCGCGCGACCGACGTAGTCTACGTTGGTTCGCGCAGGAGGGCCAGCCAGCCTGAAGCAGTTAACAAAGTTTGTTAAAATCCTTGCAATGTACATAGATCACCCAGAGGGGAATGTTTTATTCTCAACAAAAGAGGAGGTACACTTCAATGAATACAGAGCTGCATCAATTATTGTCTTTTATTTCTGCCTGTAGATTTGCTTAAAGTACTGTACAACTAAACTATACAATGAAAAAAATTGTGAGCAGGCAGTGTATTGCAGAAGGGATGCTAGGTCTCTTCTGCAATAAAATGAACTTACCTGTCGCTTTGTAATCTTCCTTTGGATGTACACTGGACTGTGCCTGCGCAGCTCAATGCACATCCTTGGCACACCTCAGTGGCACAATGAGTCAACTCCTGTGTGCATATTCGGGAATTCTTCCATTCCTGCCTGTCCTGCCAAGATTGCAGAATATCCCAAAGCTCCTCCATGTCAGTCCATACATAGTCAAACCAGTGGAACTTAGATGCCAACCAATGCCCTTTTCAAAGCATTAAAAAATAGTTGGATTGCATACTATGCAGTCTGCTTTATACAGCAAAAGGCTGTGACACATTTTCAGTCATATGCCTTTCATAAGAGCACAGTATAAAGGGAAGTGGGCACAGTGTTGTGATCTTTCTCAACAGAAAACTTGCAGACCTTTAAAAGTTTAAACATAAAGAAAATCATTTGATTGCAAGATCCAAATAATCAAAAGGGTGTATGAATCAAAGTTGCCTCTCAACAACGGTATCCCCCTATTCCATGAGATTATATATATTATTTTACATTTTTTTTTTTTACACATGACACTAGGTGGCACTGTGCATCAACATTACTGAAGACTACGCCATGGTAAAAACATTTAGTACATGCTATAGTTGCACCAATAGCCAGAAATGCAAATGGTATTTGCAGGATCAGAAAATGCTTGTCAGATACTATAGGTATTTAGCTGTGTCCCAGATTTTAGAGCGAAGCTTTTTTTTTTATTTTCATTCTAATACAAATTATGTACAGAAATTCCTACTGGGATTATTTGAGATATAATGTATATACAGTAAACCCCAACTATGTAAAAATATTCCACAGAGGTGCTGTAAAAAGTGTCTAATTATACACATGCTGTACATGTACAGAAGTTATCCCTGCAAGCCAGGGCACCACAAGACCTTCAGTCTGCTGCCAGTCTATGCAGGGCCAGGCATACAGAGTAATTCCAGGTAACTGGTGAGATCCATAATTGAGAAACCACTGCAGCTCAGATAGAGTCAGAACGTTAATTCGGTTTATCCTATAGGGTAACTCCACTTTCGTGGGGAAAAGAAAATTAGCAAATAAACATAATATAGCATTTACAATTGCAACACAAGTCGTATTGCAACTGAATGTTATTAAAAATTTCCTTTGATTTTTAATCTGCAGTGCTGTCATTTTCTGTAAATGCAATATGGCTACCTGGAGGCATTCAGTCTACAGAACGCCCCCTGCAAATGTCCTTTCCAGCTTGTGTGATTGGCTCACTGACTTTCCCAGAAGTCCGCACTAATCTACAAATCGGATTTTGAGCATCCCCTGCAATTAAAATTTTTTAGTGAGATACTCTCTAAGGGAAATCACATCCAAAATGTTATTAAACCCATGAATGTAACAATAATGCATCCACATGCCCGCAGTACACAGAACTTATAAACGTGTTTTTTTCAATTAACATAAAACCGCCATATGCCTTTTCTGATGAGCGGTATACAGCAGTCACTATATATATATATATATATATATATATAGATAGATAGATAGATAGATAGATAGATAGATAGATAGATAGATAGATAGATAGATAGATAGATAGATAGATAGATAGATAGATAGATTGATAGATAGAAGTGTCCGGCCGAGCCCTGAATGTTCATGTAGAAGGAGATTTCACTCTCCTCTGACGTGTCTTCTAAAACTGACTAACCCCCGACCCTCTGTCGGGCCAGCACTGATTGGCGCTGTGCTGATTACATGACCAGTTCCCAAAAAAACCCCCCTCAAAACAGGAAATGTTCTCTCCAGCAATAGAGACCAAACTGAGCATGTGCAGTCTGTCTCCTCACACTGGGTCTCATCTGGATTTGTCCAGGGGGACAGTGCAGAAGTGGGGGAGTCTGTGCATATAGGTTTAGCCTTTTTACACAATGCAGAGGATTAACCCCCTAAGTTCACAGTGAGTATTACAAGCATACTTCACTGCATATACAAACTGATTTTACTGTTATGGGTTTGGTAACACTTTAAAGCTGGACTCCGGGCACAAAAACAGTTTGATATATTCCTTAAACCACTTTACCGCTGAGTACCGTAGTACTACTGCGGCAAAGTGGCTCTTGTAGGTCTGATGACGACGGGCCAGGGGAGGAGCAGCGGCGATCGCCGCTGCTCTGCCCCGATCGTCGGGGAATCCAGTTTGGAGATCCGCCCGCCTGTGTAAACAGAGCGGGCGGATCTCCTCAGTGACAGTAAGTGACAGATCGGACTGTTCAGCATAGCTGGACATCCGATCTGTCCCTGTCTCACACAGTCACCTCCCCCCCCCACACGTTAGTAAGCACCAGGCATACATTAACCCCTTCCCTGCCAGTGTCATTTTTACAGTAAAAGTGCATATATATAGCACTGATTACTGCAGTAATGTCACTGGTACCCCCAAAAGTGTCAAAAATGTCAGTCAAGGGTCCGATCTGTCCGCCGCAATGTCGCAGTCCCGCAAAAAAAAAATCGCAGATTGCCGCCATTACTCGTTAAAAAAAAAAAAACACCAAAAATGACATAAATCTTTCCCTTTGTTAGTAAACGCAATAACTTTTGCGCAAACCAATCAAAATACGCTTATTGCGATTTTTTTTACCAAACATAGGTAGCAGAAAACAAATTGGCCAAAAATTTAAAAAAAAAATTGGTTTTTGCATCTTTTTTGGGGGGAATTTCATATAAAAAAAATGTTAAAAATATTGTTATTTTTTCAAAATAAACGCTCTTTTTCTGTTTATAGCGCAAAAAGTAAAAATCGCACAGGTGATCAAATACCACCAAAAGAAAGCTCTGTTTGTAGGAAAAAAAAGGACGTAAATTTCGTTTGGGTACGGCGTCGCATGACCGCGCAATTGTCAGTTAAAGTCGCACAGCGCCGAATCGCAAAAAGTGGCCCAGACGTAAGACAGCAAAATGCTCTAGTGGTAAAGTGGTTAATTATACATATATTCCTCAATAGCTGCAAGGGATATAAATCAACTCTGTGGGCACCAAAATGCGTTTGTATTGGTTTTTGACTTGCAGAAGTATCAGTGACATGAACAGTGTGCTGTACATAGCATTCGCAGAGAGGAGAGTTGTGGCTTTCCCACTACAGGCTGCTTGCAGAAAACTACAGGGGAGGGAGGATACAAGACCTGTCAATGTTTACAAGGAGAGAGAACCAGTCTTAATACAAAAGCTCCTGCACAGTTTCACACTGGATTACTGCACAGGTCCAGAAGAAATACAGAAAGCATACCAAGATTCAAGTTAAAATACACATGCCTGTGAAGAGAAGCTAAAGCGAAGCTGAAGAACATTGACCAGGCTTCCCAACTGCTGCATTTAGGGCCCATTCACAATTTTGTGGCAATGCCCACATTAATATTTAAATAAAGGCAAATGTAATTACGTTTTGGATAGCATGAACAAGGATTAGAACACCTGTCAGGTTTTTATTGCTGTTTGTGCCCCCATTAGGGAGATTTACTCTATTTGTCTTGTTTATCACCATCACAGAGAGTGAAAGTGAAAGAAAATCCCAAATTTTGGGTTGTCACCAGAACACCGATGGAGGGGAATCTTAGGATGGGAACAATAGGTCTGGTGACAATAACCCCCACTTTGTAGGGATATCCTCCCACTTCCTGGTTTGGCTATGGGACGGGAAGTAAAAGAAAATATCCCAAATCAGACACAAATGGTGAAAAATAACTGACAAGGGTTATAACCCTCCCTTACTCCAAACTGAAAGCAAACACCTTCCTATGCCCCTTTCACACGGGCCAGATGTGTTTTTTTTTTAGATCCCCTGCTGAGCGGAACGCCCAGATGACATTCCATGTCCACTCATGTCACACCTATGCAGACCCAACATGGACAGAGCTTGCTTTGCTCTATAGGCAGTCAGATGTAAACATCCAATCTGATCCTGCCAGATGGAGGGAAACAGATCGCCTTCCGCCTGTTTTTGCTGGAACAGAGAGGAGGTATCCGGGTAAAAACAAACACAAGTCCATTTACATCCAAATGCCCATACAGGAGAATGAAGGGTCCGATCAGGTCCGCTTGAAAAACAGACAAGCTGACCCGATCAGACTATTCATATGAAAAGGGACCTTCTCTCACAGCCGATTTTTCATTTTTCGAAAATGAGTTTACCCGATATTTCGGCTAGTGTATGGCCAGCATTAGAGATCATGGAATTAAATAAGCAGGAGGTCCTGAACTGAAAAAAGTCCAGGATGCGAGGTACACTAAATCTGCCTCTACTAGGGACCATTTTAACAACCATGGCACCATCCTTAACATAAGCATCTTTCTCCTCTGCTTCTTCTCAAGACCCACTGTGGCCACCAGCCTGTGTACCAGACTGATGGGAGGACATCAAGTAGCCTTGGGCACAGGTGCCTAGTTATCAGCCTAGCTCCTTGCTTTTTTACTGGTTGCAAGAGTCAAGAGGCCCTCTGCATGCACTGACCGGATTGGCTATAGTCAGGCAACACCAACACTACAGTGGCATCTCATGTGTCAGTCCCCTAATGGTGAAAGTGGTGGTACCCAGTAGATCGTGGGGGGGTTAACAATGCAGGGTAAAACCAAGACATCCCAATTTTATGGGTCTTAATTCAGTTACCATGTCATACCATAATGTATCATACTTACCATAGAATACTCTAAGGGCTCTTTCACACGGGCGTTCCGTATGTCCGTTTTTCATCCCTTCCGATTGCGGATGAAAAACGGACATAATGCAAGTCAATGGGATTGCGGATGTCGGCGGATGTACATCCGCTAACATCCGTTTATCGTCCGGTGAGCTCATGTCCTTTTTTTTGGACTGAAGAGAACCCTATTTTTCCTCCGTAAAAAAAACGGAACGGACACAAAACGGATGTTAGCGCTGACATCCGCTCCGATCATATCCTTTTTTTTTTTTTTTCCAATAAAATACAGTATAATATGTAAACTTTGACCCAGGTAGTGGTCTAGTGGTCTAGGAAGTGACAACAACCACCAGTTACCACACCCCAAGTACCACACCCAATACAAGCAGCAGTCATGGCCCGTGATGTGTCCCACGAACATCTGATCCAGCTAGTACATGCCAGGCCTGGCATTTGGGACAAACATTGTACCGAGTATAGTGACCGGATCACCAAATCCAGGCTGTGGGAGGAAATTTTCAAGGACGTGACCCCCAACTGGACCTCCTTGAGTGATAGGCAACGTCGCATACGTGGTAAGTGTATCTTTTGGGGGGATGTGAGGGTGGGGTTGTCATGCTGAGACTTGTGGTCCACCTAATTGTGACATATGGGTGGACTACATGTCTCAGCATGCTAAAAGAGACAGATAGGTGAAATGTAAAGTTATATTACCGTATCTTTCACTGTTTGCTTGCTGAGACTTGTGGTCCACCTAATTGTGACATATGGGTGGACTACAAGTCTCAGCATGCTAAAAGAGACAGATAGGTGAAATGTAAAGTTATATTACCGTATCTTTCACTGTTTGCTTGCTGAGACTTGTGGTCCACCTAATTGTGACATATGGGTGGACTACAAGTCTCAGCATGCTAAAAGAGACAGATAGGTGAAATGTAAAGTTATGTTACCGTATCTTTCACTGTTCGCTTGCTGAGACTTGTGGTCCACCTAATTGTGACATCTGTCATGTAATTAAGTTCATATTATCCATTTTTCATAGGCAAAAAAATCATCACGAGATGGAGGTCACAAAGGGACCGCTACAGGAGGGAACTGAACGATGAGGCTGAGGAGAGCAGAAGTGGGGCAGGAGTCAGCCAGAGGAGGAGAAGTCCTTTTTTTGAAATGCTGTCATTCCTGCGTAATGTTATGGACTTAAGACCGTGAGTACAAAGCTGTCATTCTACGTAAAATTTAATCAATTTGAAAAGTAGGACAAATAATTTATCAATGTATTGTATTACAGCACCAGCTCCAACATTACAGAAACAGAAGAGGAGGGGGAAGAGGTCACCAAAGCAGAGGCTGACACAAGTGACCATGAATCACAGCCTCAAACTTCTGCACAGGTGTCTCCTCAACATGCTCAAGTCCGCACGCCAAGACAACATGTAAGTGAATTTTACCAAACCTAAGCCCCTATTGTAAACATTTAGTAAAGACAAATGTTCTAACAAATTTCCCTACTGTACAGGTTCCCAGAGCTTCTAGAGGGTCACAAAGAAGAGGTGCTGCACCAACACCAATGGACACTGCCATGATGAGGTTCATGGAGGATATGAGGGCCATGCGTAGGTCTGAATCCATGGACCCCTTCCAAGACTCAAACAATTATGATGCTGCATTCCTCCGCAGCCTATATCATCATTTGGTCCAGACCCCTAATAATAAAAAAATGGAGGTACAAATGCAGATATCTCATGTAACCATCACATGTATAAAAGCTGCAATAGCTGGGGAACCCATACCAGAATATCATTTGTATCAAAGGCCAGTCCAGCATCCAATGATGCCAAGTACATCACCTGGCCATTATGGTTATAATCCATCCTACCCCCCTAACCCAACCCTGCCATATAATAGGATGCCAACCCATACCCTCCCACCATGTGGACCCCCATCCCATGCACCACCATTTACCCAGTCAAAGCCCACCAGCAGCCAGCAAACGTCAAGCTCTCAGGACTCCTACATGTCCCAAACGTCTGCATCTTCCTCATCAACGCATTTCGGGAATGCTCCAAGTCCCTATTATCAGGACTTATAAGGTTGACTTTGGATTTTGAATTGTCTTTTATTTCATATTAAAATCACAGAGGTTGTTATGTGTGATGCTGTTTAAATAAAAAAAAATTTCTGACAAAGAATTTGTTTTTATTCTTTTATTGAACAAATGGAAACTATTATATTAATGAACAAAAGGAAAATAAGTGCAGTTACAATCTTTAAAAAGATTACATATGGGCATACTGCCATGGAACCTCTCCTTCAGGGGTCATGAAATAATCTGCGAATTTATCTCGTAGAGCAAGAGCTGAATGGTTCGGGCGCAGTCCACCATATTGCACAGAGGGCAAATGTGTTTCATCTTCATCATCCATGCTCAAGCCTTCTTTATCACGTACGATATTGTGCAACACACAACATGCTTTGATCACTTCTTCGGCATTATCCACTTTAAGTTGAATGGCACTATGGAAAATGCGCCACTTGTTTGTTAAGATTCCAAATGTGCACTCAACAAACCTTCTTGCTCTACTTAGTCTGTAGTTAAAAATCCTTTTTTGGCTTGTTAGATTATGTTTGCCGTATGGCCTTAAAAGGTGACGTGAGAGGGCAAATGCTTCATCAGCCACTAAAACGTGAGGTATAGCTGGTCCATTTGTTCCTGGCAGTGGCTTGTCAGCAGGTAGGTTCAGACGTCCATCTAACAGCCTTCTACCCATAGCGGATGTCCTGAAGACACGGGAGTCAGCAGAGCTACCATATGCACCAATGTCCACCATAATAAATTTATAGTTGCTATCACAGATAGCCATCAGCACCAATGAAAAAAATTTTTTGTAATTGAAATAACTGGAGCCTGATCCAGGAGGCATTCTAATCCGCATATGTTTCCCGTCAAGGGCACCAAGGCAGTTGGGAAATTGGGTCTTCATCAGGAATCCCTCAGCTATTTGCAACCACACATTTTCATCAGGGACAGGCATTGCAATCGGTGTTAGCTCCTCCCATATGGCCTTGCAGGTGTCATGAACGATCATTGATATTGTAGAGATCCCCAATAGAAAATAATGGTTCAGACACGTAAATGTCTGCCCGGATGCAAGAAACCTAGGCATAAGGAAATTAGACAAGAATTAACGGAAAA
Source organism: Pelophylax lessonae (assembly GCF_965119305.1). Taxonomy (NCBI): domain Eukaryota; kingdom Metazoa; phylum Chordata; class Amphibia; order Anura; family Ranidae; genus Pelophylax; species Pelophylax lessonae. The sequence goes on along the minus strand of NC_138768.1, from coordinate 606,167,469 downwards.
GTACATTTTAGTTGGTAATTTCATGTTATCTGACATTTGCCCCTAGCATATAGCATGACATATAGCATGACAACAGCATATAAAGCATGACAACAGCAGCTGACTTACCCGAGAGTCACTAGCAGACGCTCCGCTGGCGGCACACTGCGTCTCATATTGGTGTCCATCCGCTGAAGACGTGGTAACAATTTCTCCAAGACAAAATCAAATGTCGTTACGTTCATTCTGGTGAAATTGAAAAATTTAACCGGATACCGTCTTAAATCCGCATAGTGTAGGGACAGAAATCCCTCAGAGGGCCTCTTTAGCATCATCGGATGAACCCAATAGGTGCGACGTTTTCGCTGAACAGTCTTCCTCCTCCGGCTCTCCACTCCCCTCACATAATACAGTAGCATAAGACATGTGACATCATCCCAAAATCGGGAAGGGGCCATTGCTCGCTTTGATATAAATCACAAGAAATGAGACACAGGAACACACAGGCAGACACACTGTATGCACACTGGGACCACAAAGCAGCATGGGAAACCCAATGCATGCTGGGTTAAGAGCAAAGTGACATGGGAAATTATGAGTCATAAAAAAAAAAGGATGAAAAACTGATATGAAACTGATGTAAAACGGATGGAAAATGTATAGAAAAATGATAAAAAAAAGCATGTCAGCGGATGTAAAACGGACGTCGGCGGACAAAAAACGGACATCGGCGGACAAAAAACGGACGTCGGCGGACAAAAAACGGACGTCGGCGGATGGAAAAACGGACGTCCGCGGATGTCAAACTGATGTAAAAATTGTCATCAGTGTCCGTTTCATAACAAAAAAAAAGTGACGGAACTGAAGATAAAAACGGAACGCCCGTGTGAAAGAGCCCTTATTTTCAGTTCACTGACCTGATCTAAAGCTGAAATATAAATTAAAGCAGGTTTTCCACAGGCAGCTACACGTATCACAACTCTGACTTGTTCTTTAACATAGCATGATTCTTTTTCCTGATCAACAAGACAGTTTTAAAGGCTCTAAGTGACCTTGCTCAACATTATTCGGAAAGTAGAACAAAACCATTTAGCCTCAGCAGTAATCCCCTTCAAACCCTTGATATCTGTCCTCAAGGTGGATGTTACAAAATATGCAAAGTAAACCACCTGCAGCAGCAAGAGCCCTGCTAATGCCGAAGGCTTTGTTTTCTTGGCTGCGGAGTAAATCCAATAGATATGTTTCCCTACCTCTGGCATGTTTATGTCTTCCATTGATCTTTTCATAAACTCAGCCAATCAAACAGCAAGAAGGCATATCAGCTTGTGTTTACTACCAATTCAGTCATCTGTCTAATCCTGAAATATTTTTGTTCGGTTTTATCAAGCCTCCTTTTCACGTCCTCTCTATCTCATCCTGCAGCCCAGCTCAAATAAGCAGAGGACAGAAATGAAGCCAGACTCGCAGAAAGGTCATCACATCCTTGGCACAAATTCACAGATTTCTTTAATCACAACCAGCAGTAGAATGATATTATTGAGGATTATTGGGAAACTGGTGGAAGAAGCAAAAGTCTCATCAACACTATTAAGTAACTGTAAAGAGCAAGTCAAGGCAAAATGTAAATCAGTCCGTGAACTGCTAATTCTAGCCAGGTAACACTGCAACAATGCCGAGATTAAAGTCACATTTTAAAAATGTCACCTGTGCTTACTTTTTTTTAAATGTCACCTGTGCTTACTTTTTTTTTTTTAAAAATGTCACCTGTGCTTACTTTTTTTTTTAAATGTCACATGTGCTTACTTTTTTTTTTAAAAAAATGTCACCTGTGCTTACTTTTTTTTTTTTTAAATGTCACCTGTGCTTACTTTTTTTTTTTTTAAATGTCACCTGTGCTTACTTTTTTTAAAAAAAATGTCACCTGTGCTTACTTTTTTTTTTTTTTAATGTCACCTGTGCTTACTTTTTTTTTTAAATGTCACCTGTGCTTACTTTTTTTTTTAAAAAATGTCACCTGTGCTTACTTTTTTTTTAAAAATGTCACCTGCGCTTACTTTTTTTTAAAAAATGTCACCTGTGCTTACTTTTTTTTTTTAAATGTCACCTGTGCTTACTTTTTTTTAAAAATGTCACCTGTGCTTACTTTTTTTTTTTTAATGTCACCTGTGCTTACTTTTTTTTTTAAAATGTCACCTGTGCTTACTTTTTTTTTTTTTAAATGTCACCTGTGCTTACTTTTTTTAAAAAAATGTCACCTGTGCTTACCTTTTTATTTTAAATGTCGCCTGTGCTTACTTTTTTTTTTAAATGTCACCTGTGCTTACTTTTTTTAAAAATGTCACCTGTGCTTACTTTTTTTTAAAAATGTCACCTGTGCTTACTTTTTTTTAAAAATGTCACCTGTGCTTACTTTTTTTTAAAAATGTCACCTGTGCTTACTTTTTTTAAAAAATGTCACCTGTGCTTACTTTTTTTTAAAAAAATGTCACCTGTGCTTATTTTTTTTAAATCCATTATTTGTTATAAGCAAGGACTCTTCAGCCACAGTGTTGGAATTTTCAGTGGTGAAAACCATGTTACATAATGAGGTACAAAGCAGATCACATACAAAAAATAAATAAAAATGAATGTTTTTGCAGGAACATTAACATCCCCTAAAATAAGTTATCTATTTAGTATATGCTGCATTGGTTCCATTCTAAGCATTAATTCTCTAATAGGGCCATTCCTTGAACATGAAATTGCAAATAGCAGGAGGCTGACCTGACCACTTGACAGGTTGCATGGTGTGGTGCCCTGGTGTCCAACACGTGACCGGCCAACTCTGTTTGCCTGATCTGCCACCTGCAGGACACCAGAGAGGCAGCGAGGTGCTGGGCGCTGAAAAGCTCTATATGTTCCAACAATTAGAGCTATCTCCGCCTCACAGTACAAGTGAAGTCCCGGCTTCTGGCAGAGAGAGCGTACATGGCGTGTGTGATCAGGTAATTGTTCATCAATGCTAAGGGCACAATCCATTAACGTTTTTCCCCAAAGAGAAAATCGAACCTATCAGCATAGAGGTTGCCTTAACACATGTTAGAAACAATAGATGATGTGGTTGAAGACCCTGGGGCCTAGTGCCGGGATTTATTATTGCATCCAATGACACCAGTGATGGATATTAATATTGCGTCCTCTGACATCAGTGCTAGGGGTTTTTATTGGGTCCACTGACACCACTGATCAGAGCTATTATTGCATTCACTGACACCGGTGCAGAGGGTTATTATTGCATCCACTGACAGCGGTGCTGAGGGTTATTGTTGCATCCATTTAAACCAATCATTGAGTTAATATTGCATCCCCTGGCACCAATGCTGAGGGTTATTTTTGCAGTAACTGACACCGATACTGGGGGTTATTATTGTGTCCACTGATGCTGGGAGTTATTATTAAAGACTCTAAAAACAGTGATGGGATTCACTACTGCAGTCTCTGACAACAAAGCTGGGAGATATTATTGTAGCTGCTGACACCAATGCTTGGGTTTATTGTTGCTGCCGCTGGTACTAATGTCGAGGGTTATTAATGTATCCACTGACAACAATGCTGGGGGTTTTGATAGTGGCAACTGACATTTATGATGGGGCTTATTGTACTCCAACTCTCTCTTCAATGTACGCTGCCAAAAGTGCAGCAAAACTGAAATTTCCTGGCATAAGGTGTGTTTATAGCCCTGAATGAGCTGCCTAACTTGATCCAAAGCATCTCAATGCACAAAAGTGTACTGCTATTGTGTGGCCTCTGGAAGTGTTGCGGGCTGCACTTTAGGCTCTCTGTTATTTTTAGGCTGACCACTGCTGTAGTGGTATATCTGAGTCAGAATCAGATCTGGCTCTGCATTCCAGGAGGCTTTGCACTGGTTGTAATACCACTTTCAGCAAAGGGTTCCCCTCAAAGGCAATAAGGCAATAAGCTGAAGAAAGACTTTAAATAACTAAATGGAACTTATACTTATACTAAAAACTACACTCCTGGGGATGTACCAAATGTCCACTTTGTGCCAGGTGTGAAGCTGACACAGGCACGTTGATACAGATATTTAGGAGATGCCCCACACTGTTCAGATATTGGAATACTGGAAACATATTATTGATACTACTAACAGTGAGTTCCAAACCAATTTAGTGCTGGACCCAAAAGTTTGTGTTTTTGGGTTTTCTTGACAAATAAAGTTTTACCCTCCATGTTCATACATTGATTAACCACTTTACCACCGGAGGATTTTGCTGTCTTACGTCCAGGCCACTTTTTGCGATTCGACACTTTGCAACTTTAACTGACAATTGCGCGGCCGTGCGACGCCGTACCCAAATGAAATTTACGTCCTTTTTTTCCCACTTTCTTTTGGTGGTATTTGATCACCTGTGCGATTTTTACTTTTTGCGCTATAAACAAAAAAAGAGCGTTTATTTTGAAAAAACAACAATATTTTTAACATTTTTTTATATGAAATTCCCCCCAAAAAAATGTAAAAATCAAATTTTTTTTAAAATTTTTGGCCAATTTGTTTTCTGCTACCTATGTTTGGTAAAAAAAAATCACAATAAGCGTATTTTGATTGGTTTGCGCAAAAGTTATTGCGTTTACTAACTAAGGGAAAGATTTCTGTCATTTTTGGTGGTTTTTTTTTAACGAGTAATGGCGGCGATCTGCGATTTTTTTTGCGGGACTGCGACATTGCGGCGGACAGATCGGACCCTTGACTGACATTTTTGGGGTTACCAGTGACATTACTACAGTAATCAGTGCTATAAATATGCACTGTTACTGTAAAAATGACACTGGCAGGGAAGGGGTTAATTTTATTGGAGAGGGAGGGGTTAATGTATGCCTGGTGCTTACTAACGTGTGGGGGGGGGGGGTGACTGAGTGACACAAGGACAGATCGCATGTTCAGCTATGCTGAACACTGCAATCTGTCACTCCTTGTCACTGAGGAGATCCGCCCGCTCTGTTTACACAAGCGGGCGGATCTCCAAACTAGATTCCCCGACGATCGGGGAAGAGCAGCGGCGATCGCCGCCGCTCCTACCCTGGTCCGACTCCCACTGTGACTGAAAACAGCAGGAGCGCGCCTACAGGGGGAGGAGTCCAGCGACATAGGTCTACGTCGCTGGACGGGATTGTGCCACATTGCCGCAGTAGCAGCAATGTGAGCGGTCCTAAAGTGGTTAAAAGTTGTTTTTGCACCTTCAAAACGTATTGCCCAGCAATAGATTTCCCCACTCCACCCATTTTAATCAATGGCAACAAATTTGTTATTTTCCAAAGAGAAAAACCTAACATATTGCTATAGAGGCTGCCTCAACAAATTTTGGAAATAATGGGAGAGGTGGTTGGGAGACCTGGTGCTTTGTATATCACCAAATGATTCTACACCGACTCTTGAGCTAGTTAGGTTTTGAAGCTGCTCATTTATACATGGATGCTGAGTAATAAATCACACACAGAAACATAATCAAGTTTTTACCCAATAGATACTTTTGCATGTATGCTATGAGTACAGTTGCTTTTTGTGAATAGTACATGTCAGGTTTCTGTGGTAGCAAGCTACCCCAGGGCAGGAGCCTAAGCCCCAGCTAGTTTCTTCACCATGGCCCCTGATGGTGGGGATGGACTTTCAGCAATCTGGAACCATTTAACGGCTCCTAGCTAAGTCCAGCTGATGATATGGAGACCACCCGCATATGCAGAGTAAACATGGCAGGAGATAGAAGATGATCCGGGAAACAAGCCAAAGTCAGGGCAGGCGGCAGACAAGCACAAACCGAAGATGAAGCCGGGGTGGGTACACAGGAAGTCAGACAATGAATACACAAAGCACTAGGCAACCGGGAGCTCAGAGAACTAGGAAGTTACTCAGGCAACGTGGGCTGCACTGAGCATGTGTTATATAGGGAAGCAAACTGGGAGGCAGGCCAGAAAGTGATGGCAGGTAAAGGAAATATAAACCAACATAATAGCAGGCGACGCCAATAGGTGAGCACAGAAGCCAGACAACACATATGAAAGGAATCAGAGGACTACAAGAAGCACTACAGCAAGGAGATAAGAATTACACAGGCAGGTAAACTGCAGGCTAAATTGTGTGTACAGATATCAGAATATCTGTACACCAGTGTTAATGCAATGTCTGAAATACTGGCATTGCTTATACTTGTGAAAATATCTATGAAATCTTATGTATGTGGAACCTATTTAGTTATAGTGTGTTCAAACTGGTTGTTATACAGCCTCGGGAGAATTTGGAGGGGAGGAGGAGGGTTGTTTTTTCTTTCTTTTTTTTTTTTTTAAATGCATGTACACATGAAAACACATGCATTGTAATCCATGGTGTCTATTTATAATAAAAAAAAAAAACTGAAAAAAGCACGATAGATATAAAATGCATTTATTTTTCAAACACATCTTTTCAACTGATAAAAACGCAATAAAGTATCAACAAAACAACATGATAATCCACATCCCTTTGTATAGAAACTACAATGGACCCCTGCTATCAGCTGTATCAGAGGACTTCATTTGTTAAGACATGGGTCATGGATTTTGACATATGTCACACCTGGGGGCTTGTGCTTCTGTAGTGGGCTTAGCGTGTAAGACAGCCAGTACTGCAGCATCTACAAAGTCCAAGTCTGAGTCAAAGACTCATTAAACCCAAATGCCCTACAGCGCTTGACCTGCTTCAGTCTGAGACCTGATTCACTTTGCTGTGTGCAGCCAAGTGTGGGATCATTATTTACATCTTTGACCTGTGTGGTCCTAAGCATCATATAACCTTGGCTTCTGACCTGAATTGTGTTTACTCCCTCTTTTCTGCTCCCTGTCTGATATCATAATCCCTGACCTGACCTGCACTGCTGTTACCAACCCATATCAGATGAACCATTGTCTGCCACACAAACGAAACCACTAAGCTGGACCTAATGTGGGATGCATGCCCTTGGGTCCATTTACATTTGTACAATAAAAAAAGCAGGCACTGCCAGTAGGATTTATTTCTTTAGGCCTAGTTAACAGTGTTGCAAAGGTTAATATAATAATGAACATTTAAAAAACCAATAGAAATGAATGAGAATACACATTTTTTTGTGTGTGTAATTTTAGCACTGTGCATTTAACTATTTAACAATGTATATAACCACAAGTGCACATGCATGAAGTAAAGAAAAGTGAGCTTCTTCCTGCATATAGCTATGAAGGGTTTTTAAAGTGGTAATCAGGCCACATAGCAATGCAGCAGTAAACTTTGGAGGTTGGTCTTCTAGGCTCATGTATGGAGCTGATGAGCAACCTTAATTTTCGGGACCCTAGATCAAATGCGGCAGTCACGCTCCCCAATGCACACTACTCTAAGGGTCTGGACTCGGCCTCTCCCCCTGAACCTGGAGTGTACTACCCTCGCACCCCGCTATGGGGAAAAGCTAACTTACTGCATCTATGCATGATTCCCGATCCACTGATATGGGTCAGAGATGGTATCACTCACCTATGTCATATTGTTTCTCAGGGAAGCCTCCTCGGTTTTGAGTCTCTGAAGCTCGCTTTTTGTTTACTAAATCATATGATCTTCAGAAACGTTCAACTCTGACATGCGGCTCATGCGTAATTCCGTCACGGAATCTCCCTTTCTTCTCACTCCCTGGAGGAGCTCTTGACAATGGAGGGCCTAGATAAACCATTTTCCTCCATCTATTTGGCACATTGACCCAGGCTAGATGGCCTCTACCAGAGATGGCACATGGATCTTCCTTCTCTTACTGAAGAGGATTGGTCTGAATGCTTGGACCACTTTTTGAGAAACATGATCTTGGCCAAAGACAGGTTCACCCAGTTTAAAGAGGAAGTAAACTCTCTCTCATCACTTTAGCAAATACAAATCTGAATAAAAAGCACTATTGATCGGTGTCCTCAGATCTCACCTTACTTGCTCAGTTTGCTTGTAATCCGTCCATTTATCTGTAATGACGTCACCGGCGCATGCGCATATCTCCCGCAATTCACGGCACGCTCTTTGTGCTTATAGTCCATTAAGCAGTGTGCCGTGACCACTGGGCTCCAATACCGTGAGATTACATTCCCAACCTCAGGAACTAGAAGGAGGATTGGGTAGGAAATGATCGCGCATGCGCGAGATTACAGCAAAGGGCAGAAGTATTGTATATTACAGACACGGAAAAACAAGACTAAATATGGCGCTGACCTATCCTGGGAGAAACGAATTTATAAACTTAAACACAGTAAGGAACATGCGATTTAGGCTAAATGATATAGTATAATGTGTTAGAAGAATTTAATATAATGGTCTAATTGAAAAGCAGCATAGGAGGGGGAGAGTTTACTTCCTCTTTAAATTCATCCATAGAGTCTACTACACCCCACAGAGGCTGTCTCGCATATATCCCAATATCTTTAGTGTTTGTCAGAGATGTGCTACAGAGGAAGGTACCCTCATCCATATGTTGTCCTATCGCTTGCCCAAGATCCTCCTATTTTCTTACTGGGTATGACTGACAACATGGTATATACCTATTTTTTTTGCAAGGTAGACCATTTTGGTCAGGTGGAAGGTCCCCCCGGCCCCCTACTGTGGTAGGTGGAAGGTGGCTATCAATGTGGTTCTCCCGCTCAAATAAAATTACCTACACTAGGTTGCCTTTTGTGAACGTGGACAGGACTTTTTCGACTAGCTTACTGTATATCTTAATTGTTGAAAACGCAGTGCCTTTATTTTTATGTTCGTTCAATGTATTCTGTTATGCTGGACCTGTACTATGTGTAACATATCAAATAAATATGCTTTCTGGCAAAAAAAAAAAACCCAAATGCAAACAATTTATTTTATTGCAACTTAGCAATTCTTTGATGTGATGGTTGCATTCGTTTTCTTTTTTTAGGCTTTTTTTTTCTAGTGACCTGTCAGTACGCCCTTTTTTTCTTAGTTTCTGTTATAACATTTTGCAAATAAGTAATTTTTCTTCTACACCTATGTGCGGTGATGAGGCTGCACTGATCTGCACTGATGGGGCTGCACTGACATCTATGGACGCCCTCCCAGAACTGGATGAGCGTGCTGTAGACGTCTTTTAGCTATAGCATGGTTGGGAAGCAGTTAAAAGGCGTTAGCTGGAGTTTGGCTTTAATTGGTTTAGTGTATCTATATAATAAATAATAAAATAAGCTAGTGCATATAACACGGTCATCCCCCCAGCCTGGCAATGCTGCTGTCAAAAGGCACCTTAAAGTATTCTGAGGCCACAAGGAAAAAGATTAGATAAGACTAAAATTGAATTATTTGGCCTCAACACCAAACGATATGTCTGGCAGAAATCCAATACAGCTAACGATCCAAAAAACACCATTCCTACATTAAAGCATGGAGGTGGTAAAATCCTGTTATGGGGGTATTACTCTGCAGCAGGGACTGGAACACTTGTCAGGATAGAAGGAAAATGGATGGGGCAAAATAACATCAAGTTCTTGAGGAAAATCTGCTGCCTTCTGCCAGAAAGTTTCCAATAGAAGACAATAACCCAAAGCATACAGCAAAAATGACCCCACACCGGTTGAAGGTGAAAAAGGTGAATGTCCTTGCATGGCTTGGTCAGAGCCCAGACTTAAACCCCATTGAAAATCTGTGGAATGGCTTGAAGACTGCAGTCCACAAATGATCACCATCAAATTTAACTGAACTTGAGCTGTTCTGCAAAGAGTGGGCAAATATTGCAAAGTATAGATGTGCAAAGTTAGTAGAGACATATCCCAACAGACTAAAGGCTGTAATTAAAGCAAAAAGTGGTTTAACAAAATACTGACATAAGAGGGGTAATCCACTAAGTCTCCATTCACACTAGTACGACTTGTCAGGCGACTTGGTCAGCCTGACAAGTCATGCACCGTCGCAGTCCATAGTGTAGTACAGGAACGGTTCTAATAGGAGCGACACAAGTCGCTCCGACTTAGAAAAAGGGTCCTGTACTACTTCGGGGCGACCTGGAGCGACTTGCATAGACATTCATTCTGTGAAGTCCGTGCAAGTCGTGCCGAAGTCGCGCTGCACGCGACTTCACAGGTCGCCCCGAAGTCGTGCCGCTTCAGTGTGAATGTGGTCTGAATGTGTTATTATAAGCCACTTTGTGGCCATGGTCCTTGACCCGGATGACTTATCCCGAAATGTAGCTGATGTGGAAAGTTAAGACGTGCCAAAAGGGTCTTACTGAAATGTTTATTTATCGAGGTCTCATCACATGTTTGGAAATGTGTGTACACTGTATTCAAGAAATATTTGCTGTATGTTTCTATTTTTGTTTTTGGTTATTAATAAATAAGCTTTGGATTTTTTTAAAAAAAAAGGAGGGGTAATCCTTTTTCAACTCATTGATTCTGTTTTTTATTTTTTGCACATCATTCTGACATGTTGGGGTTCTATATTTCACTTGGGTGTTATAAGTTGCACTGAGTAAATAGAGCTGGATAAAACAAAAACTGTCTGTCTTTATATATATATATATATATATATATATATATATATATATATATATATATATATATATATATATAAACACACACACACACACACACACACACACACACACACACACACAGGTATATACATTTATATACTCAAGGCAGTGGGCCTTGGAATGCCCCACACAGCTTTCGACAGCGATCACGACATTTCGTCCAACAAAATCAGAGGGGACAAACACGAAAACTTTTGTCTAACGATAGCCTAGGGAACGACAATCCTTTACTCAGTACAGTATGTGTCCGCTAAAAATAGATAGACAAAGACCACACATGATCAGAAACACAAAAATAACCTGGAAAAAGCCTGGCTGCCATTGTTTTTGTTTTGCACGCAATCAGGACACTTTTCTAAGAATCGTACGACAAAAATCATATGTTTAGTACGCATTGTTGAATTAGATACTAGTATCATGCAACAAAATGAGAAGGATAAGTCGTCCGATTATCTGATCGTGTATACGAGGCATTACAGTGAAGTGACCTCTGAGAAAATAAAATTTCACAGCAAGGAGCGCCAGAAGCGCAGTAGTATAAGCACAGATTTTATTAAAAGACAATTGGCAACTCACTTTTAGCTGTAAGAACAAAGCATGTCTCCATGATCTAAAACATTGCTCCCCATGGCTCTGCAACATGCAATGTCAGGATGCTGGCCACCAGCAGGATCAGATGTTCTGTATGATGTGCCATGAAAACTCACCCATAGTGGGAATATATTTGCATGGTTTCCATGGCATTACATGGTTTGAGAAAGAAGCCACAGGGCTTGAATTGGTGTAACCACACCCCTATTGCTTGCTATTTAGCCCACCGTGACATCACATCCAGTTCAGTGCCCCTGTGTGTTCCAGCCTGGTTTTCTGCATTACCTGGCTCATCCTACAGTAGCATCTGATCCTGCTGGTGGCCACAGCAGCATCCTGACCCTCAACCTTGTGGACCAATGAAGATCAGTGTTTTAAATCATGGAGACATGCTTTGTTCTTACAGATTAAGTGAGTTACCAAATGCCTTTTAATAAAAACATTGCTTATACTACTGCACTTAGTCTGGCGCTCTGTGCTTATACTACTGCACTTAGTCTGGCGCTCTGTGCTCATACCACTGCACCTAGTCTGGCACTTGGTGCTCATACCACTGCACCTAGTCTGGCGCTCGGTGCTCATACCACTGCACCTAGTCTGGCGCTCGGTGCTCATACTACTGCACTTAGTCTGGCGCTCGGTGCTCATACTACTGCACTTAGTCTGGCGCTCTGTGCTCATACCACTGCACCTAGTCTGGCACTTGGTGCTCATACCACTGCACCTAGTCTGGCGCTCGGTGCTCATACTACTGCACTTAGTCTGGCGCTCTGTGCTCATACCACTGCACCTAGTCTGGCACTTGGTGCTCATACCACTGCACCTAGTCTGGCACTTGGTGCTCATACCACTGCACCTAGTCTGGCGCTCGGTGCTCATACTACTGCACTTAGTCTGGCGCTCGGTGCTCATACTACTGCACTTAGTCTGGCGCTCTGTGCTCATACTATTGCACTTAGTCTGGCGCTCGGTGCTCATACTACTGCACTTAGTCTGGCACTCTGTGCTCATACCACTGCACTTAGTCTGGTGTTCTGTGCTCATACCACTGCACTTAGTCTGGCGCTCTGTGCTCATACCACTGCACTTAGTCTGGCGCTCTGTGCTCATACCACTGCACTTAGTCTGGCGCTCTGTGCTCATACCACTGCACTTAGTCTGGCGCTCTGTGCTCATACCACTGCACTTAGTCTGGCGCTCTGTGCTCATACTACTGCACTTAGTCTGGTGCTCTGTGCTCATACCACTGCACTTAGTCTGGCGCTCTGTGCTCATACCACTGCACTTAGTCTGGCGCTCTGTGCTCAATGCTCATACTACTGCACTTAGTCTGGCGCTCTGTGCTCATACTACTGCACTTAGTCTGGCGCTCTGTGCTCAATGCTCATACTACTGCACTTAGTCTGGCGCTCTGTGCTCATACCACTGCACTTAGTCTGGCGCTCTGTGCTCAATGCTCATACTACTGCACTTAGTCTGGCGCTCTGTGCTCATACTACTGCACTTAGTCTGGCACTCCGTGCTCATACTACTGCATGTAGTCTGTTGCTCTGTGCTCATACTACTGCACCTAGTCTGGCGCTCTGTGCTCATACTACTGCACTTAGTCTGGCGCTCTGTGCTCATACCACTGCACTTAGTCTGGCGCTCTGTGCTCATACCACTGCACTTAGTCTGGCGCTCTGTGCTCATACCACTGCACTTAGTCTGGCGCTCTGTGCTCATACCACTGCACTTAGTCTGGCGCTCTGTGCTCATACCACTGCACTTAGTCTGGCGCTCTGTGCTCATACTACTGCACTTAGTCTGGCGCTCCGTGCTCATACTACTGCACGTAGTCTGTTGCTCTGTGCTCATACTACTGCACCTAGTCTGGCTCTCTGTGCTCATACTACTGCACTTAGTCTGGCGCTCTGTGCTCATACCACTGCACTTAGTCTGGCGCTCTGTGCTCATACCACTGCACTTAGTCTGGCACTCTGTGCTCATACCACTGCACTTAGTCTGGCGCTCTGTGCTCATGCTACTGCACCTAGTCTGGCGCTCTGTGCTCATACTACTGCACTTAGTCTGGCGCTCTGTGCTCATACTACTGCACTTAGTGTGGCGCTCTGTGCTCATACTACTGCACTTAGTCTGGCGCTCGGTGCTCATACTACTGCGCGTAGTCTGGTGCTCTGTGCTCATACCACTGCACTTAGTCTGGCGCTCGGTGCTCATACTACTGCACTTAGTCTGGTGCTCTGTGCTCTTCCAAGGAATTATAAACAGACCATATTTTCAGATTAAGATATAAACAATGGCAGCTTCCATATTTTTCTCATTTTGTGTCACCTTTCAGTCTCAGCAAATTATTGCTCCTGGCCTCTGAAACTATAGTTTTATTTGCTCTAATAGCTTGCTCAGTCTCTAATTCTAGGTTCATTTTACTAAAGTATGAGAAAACCAAATGTGGAAAACCATTTTTTCCAGAAGTCCACTTGTAGGAAACATCAGGACTCTTGTAGGCTTTCAGTCAACTGTCCACCTGCTCAGATATAATGTGGCTCACAGACCAATATTTCATCTGAAAGGATGAGGCACAATACCTATGTAACTTTCTGTGGAACTATAGATGAAAATGTACATCTTCTACTGATGGAAGAAAGAAGCCTTCTATGTTGTTAAGTGGATGATTCTCAAGTAGACTGTAAAAAGCAGAAAACCCTTTTAAAAAGTCTAAGTGAAAATAAAAGAGAAAATTTTGTGATATGTGCCAAATTCTCAGCTTGTAGACATAGATCCCATTATAATCACCGATCCAAGAAGCTGAACATAGACTCTGTCAGGCACAGGGGTATTATTAGCACATTAAGAATATTCAGCAGCCAGTGAGCCAAATCCACGCTAATCTGCGAGTCTTAATTTTACCTGCTGCTTAATGAACCACCTCAGTGCATGTTGTTCAGAGTGCACAAAGCGGGAGGAAAAAAAAGGATGGAATACACCGCAAAACCTCAAGAGAAAAATATAAATTACATTTTAGCATTAAGACTTTAATCTGTAAAGACAAGGAAAAAAAATATATTCTGAACACAAACAATATGTCACTGGGTTGAGCTGCACCCTGTGGCTAATTGGAAGCTGCAGTGTCACCTTGGAATTAAGACTATTGATCTAAACTGTTTTAATATTTTCAGAAACCAAGAAATAATCCATGGATATACAGAGCGTGCAGCTCTGAATGTAAAAACAGTAGATGGGGGGGAAAAAGAATGGAGTCTCTCACGGTTTTTAACATAATTAACATAATAGTAAGGCAAATATATCCATTGCTTAGATCTATGGCAGATGAACGCAATATATATCTAAAGTGACCAGAGAATGATTTTGTTGTATGATAAAAAAAAAAAGATTTTGACACCTTGGTGCAATAATTACATATTGCAGTGTGGGACTAATGCCAGTGGCGGCATGCCAGCCCACCGTAGCTGGTTCTCAGAAGACTTTATATATATTAGATTCCTGTAGAAGAATATAATTTTTCAATATACCTAATTAGCAGCTACCAACTAACAGTGGTCATACTACACAGCAGCTCTGCCTGAAACAGAATAATGTCTTTGGGAGTTCAACTGATGAGCACTGATGTGGCATGGATGTGGCACGGATGAGCACTAATTTGGGACAGATGAGTACTGATGTGACACAGATGAGCACTGATGTGGTATGCATGTGGCATGGATGTGGCACGGATGTGCAGTAATGTAGCATAGATGAGCACTGACATGGCATGGATGTGGCATGGATGAGCACTAACATGGCATGATGTGGCACGGAGGAGCACTGATGTGGCACGGATGAGCATTGTCGTGGTATAATGTGGAATGGATAAGCACTGATGTGGTAGGGATGAGCACTGACGTGGCATGGATTTGGCACGGATGAGCACTGACATGGCATGGATGTGGCACAAATGAGCACTGACGTGGCATGGATGTGGCACGGATTAGCACTGATGTGGCATGGAAGTGACATGTAATAACCACAGATGTGGCACAGAGAAGCCACAGATGAGCACTAATGAGGCATGGATGGCCATGAATGAGACATGATTGAGGCACGAATGGGCATGATTGAGGCACAGATGGGCATGATTGAGACACAGATGGGCATTATTGAGACACGGATGGGCATGATTGAGACACGGATGGGCATGATTGAGGCACGGACGGGGCACACATTGGCATGACTGAGGCACAGGTGGGCATGATTGAGGCACGGATAGGCATGACTGAGGCACGGATGAGGCACAGATTGGCATGATTGAGGCATGGATGGGCATGATTGAAGCACAGATGGGCATGATTGAGGCACAGTTTGAGGCATGGATGGGCATGATTGAGGTACAATTGAGGCATGAATGAGGAATAGAGGAGGCAGGGGTGAGCGGTGCTGCAGTCTCCCTCCTCTCCTCGCATGCTGTACCGATTGCTGTGTACAGTGCACGAGGAGCGGAGAGAACTAAACCAGACATGCACTGGTTTGTGTACAACTGATCGCTCCGTCATTGGACAGAGCGATCGCGTAGTAAAGGGCCGCTGTCATTGGCCCTTTACCATGACCCGTGAGTGGACCCGGCTGTAATGGTATCATGCGTTGGCACCCTAGTTTGTCAGGCCGCCATTTCGTTTTAAACGCTGTCGCAAGCATCCATCTTGTGTTGCGAGCTTAGTTGACAGTGTTGGAAATGGTCATTCTTACCAGCCTCATTCCCCAGCCTTTTGGCAGTGTAATGACCCCCTGGGTCACTGAATGCCAGGTTTCTGCACAGCTGACATTTTTCACTATACACAAGCAGATTGACCAAGCAGACATTCCGTCTCCTCGTGCTCTAGAGTTAATCTGAACACAGCATATGGCTCCTAGGTCATTTGAAAATGACACAGTTGACCACAAAACTTCCTAACTTTATACCCAAGCAAGATATGTCTCTAGAAAGTAGATATTTGGGTACCCCATAAAATACCAATCAAATTAATATCAAACATGAACACCCTCATGCCTAGTAAAGACAAGCTAGCGATCAGATGCCTTACAGGTCAGGGGTTATTCTGAAATAACCCATGTTTAGTGTCTAAAAATAGGACATTCAAAACCGGACCATACAATATCAGTTTCAAGCATGTAACGGTTTCAAGCATGTAACCGTTTTAATACTCAAGATATGAGTGCTTTTATTAATCTGTCAAACAGGGAGGTCCCTTAGCAGTTTATAAGACTCAGAGCCTATTGGCTAAGTACTTCTGGTGACACCCCCTGGAGGGTTAGAGAAAAGGACAGGAACGGATAGAGAGCTCAGTTCTCATCCTACCTTCGAAGCCATACCATCGCCCAAGGGGAACCAATCATACCTGTTCAGCTTCTGAAACTAAGGTAATACCAGGACCGTTTTAATGCAAGTATTTTCATTCTTTTATTCTCCTATTTCTAAATTGCTGTATTGTGTCTCTATTCCATTGTAACCCATTTTTCTGTAAATATTTTTATTCGCACCAATTTTAACCTTTCAAATTAAACCTGATTTTGAAAAGTGTTAACTTTGTCTCTAAGCTCTTGAACGCAAACTGACCCAAAGAACCTGCCTCCTGAGAGCGCTACTGTTAGGATAAATCACCTGGACATTCCTGTCTGCATGTGACAGAGCGTGTTATGGATGATTATCCTAAAGTCATAATTGATATTTCTAAAATTACGAGCGTCCTCTGGGCTCATTATAAACATAGAGGTGGTGGCAGAGAAAGGGTTAATTGTTTAATTAGCCCGGTGACAAACGCTCTCAGTCTGCTGGCATCTAGATTGTGGTCCCACAAGCTGGACAATCTGTGTGCTGGGTGCAGCTGAGAGTGGCATTGTTACGCAAGTGACGGCAGGGTGTGGGATTGCCTATTCTTGGGTCACGAGGTGGATGAGAAGGCTAGGGGTCTGATACCCGCCACCGTCACACCGGCGAGCACGGACGCTTCCATGTGCGCGCCCCAGTGGCACGCAGGAAGCGTGATTTTGAGAGGAAGTCATTGTACGCTCTCCCAGAATAAGCTGACCGTGCTGTAGCGGTCATTCGGCTATGCCCTGGTCAGAAAATGGTTAAAGACACAGCGGGGGTTAAAAAACATGAGAGCCGCTAAGGAGATATATAGAGTGTGAGAATAATGATTGTTGAACCTGCATGAGTTTGGGCACACGCATGTCTGAGGCTGGGTTCACATATATGCAAATTGGATGAGGGTTTCCCCGCATCCAATTCGCATGACAGGCAAGTGTGATCGAACTCTCAATAGATCTGGTTCACACAGGTCCGGGGCGGCTGCGGCCTGGAATGCAGAAGGTCCTATGCATTTTTGGGTCCAGTTCAGGTGTGAATTCAGGCAAAAATTCAGACCTGAATCACAACTGAACCAGTGAACAGACACCGAACCCAAGGCCGCACATATGTGAACCTGGCCTCAGAAGTTCCACTGCTGACTGGGCACACGGTGTTTAGATGTCTTTCACTGAACATTTTCTGGCTGACATATTTCTCTTTACTGGGACTATACCGATCTGAAAAGGATCATTTTAGTTTTCTTTTATGGACTTGTACCTTTATTTTGCTGCCAATAGGCTTTCTGAGTTAGAACACTTCCACACTGCCACGCTGTGTACAGCTTTCATGAGAGTTACTCACGCTTTCCAATAGACTTCTATTAGATTGGGCATTTTCTGACAGCGTACCAAAAACGCCTAATAGAAGTCTATAGGAAAAGCCCTGGCAATACTGCAGGTATACTCCGCTGCACCTACGCTGTGGCCAAACTCCAGCATCGCAGTGTGAAAGCTCCCTTAAAGGACTATGTGTTTTTAATAAGCCAGTGTCCTGCAATCTTGCTAATTATTATTATTATTATACAGGATTTATATAGCGCCAACAGTTTGCACAGCGCTTTACAATGTAAGGGAAGACATTACAGTTACAATACAATTCAAAACAGGAGGAACTAGAGGGCCCTGCTCGTTAGAGCTTACAATCTAGAAGCCCCAAACATTACAATTGGTGGAGGATGCAGGTAGGCTTAAAAAAAAAAAAAAAACTTACAATAAAGCTCCATTCACACTAGTGCGACTCCAAAGACGCACAAATTTGAATGAGACTGTGACTTTACACCCTCTGGCACTCAAGTTGCAAGAAAGTCAGATCAAATGAGTGCAGGAACCTTTTCAAAGTCGCTGAAACTTTAAGTCGCATAGACTGGAAAGGGTGCCATTGAAATCCATGGGCTCTGACTTGTCATGCAACTTTATGTGTCGAAAGTCACATGACAAGCCGCACTAGTGTGAACGGAGCCTTAAAGGGACAATGCCCTTCTTTGGCCTATAAATATAGGAAATTTTGAAGCAATTGCTCATGGCTAATGCTGCACAGCAGCAGGCTAATACAGAACAATTTCTAAATGGTGAATATATTGCGCTCAACATGTAACGTGAATCAATAAAGTGCTAGTGCAAATTTAAAATACAATAAATAGGAATATAAAGGAGTTTAAAATTCTCTGAAATTGCTTATTATCAATAAAAAGTCCAGACAATCAGCGACAACAATTTTGATAAAAGCATAGACTTGATAGAAGTGTTATAGAGCCTCCACCTCCACACTTTCACCCAGTGCTCTTACAAGGTACTTCTTACCAGAAGTATATGACCCCTTGATTATAGGGGGGTCACATAGGCATAATGATCCAATAAATAAACGATCCTCCGCTCCAAATTCCCTCATTCACCGGGGTAAGCATTCAGACCAAATACAGGATCTCAATATGGACATATGGAAAAGCAAGAAAATCTCTCATGGTGCAGTACGTTGAAAACATAAAGTTTTTATTAAAGGTAATGCACTTACTACAATTCCAAGAAATTTTTGCTTTGTACAGTCATGTAAAATCACGGAAGCTGGATGTTGAACACCGCTTCACGCCAGCGTTCCACCAACCCGGAAGTCTACGGTCTCACGCTCCCGATGCACGTTTCGTCAGCCCGTGCTGACGTCATCAGGGAAACTTGATGTTTTCAACGTACTGCACCATGAGAGATTTTCTTGCTTTTCCATATGTCCATATTGAGATCCTGTATTTGGTCTGAATGCTTACCCCGGTGAATGAGGGAATTTGGAGCGGAGGATCGTTTATTTATTGGATCATTATGCCTTTGTGACCCCCTATAATCAAGGGGTCATATACTTCTGGTAAGAAGTACCTTGTAAGAGCACTGGGTGAAAGTGTGGAGGTGGAGGCTCTATAACACTTCTATCAAGTCTATGCTTTTATCAAAATTGTTGTCGCTGATTGTCTGGACTTTTTATTGATAATAAGCAATTTCAGAGACTTTTAAACTCCTTTATATTCCCATTTATTGTATTTAAATTTGCACTAGCACTTTATTGATTCACGTTACATGTTGAGCGCAATATATTCACCATTTAGAAATTGTCACAGCTTTTCAGCTATTTTGTTTGCAGCTCACAGTGGGGAAGCAATTCCTCAAACATAATTCATTGTGTTTTACGTTCACCAGTATTTATGTGGCTATTTAGCCTTATCACATAATTATTCATTTGCGCAGTTTCATTTGGTCCTTACCATTTTTTCTATAATACAGAACAATGCCTGGCCAATGTGGCACTCCAGAAAAGTATGAAGGATCAGTAAAGGAACACAGAGGCCCAGATAACCACAAAAAAATACTGAGGTAGTACAATTACTTTCTTAAAGTTGTAAACCAATTGTGATCTAATACCCAAATTAAACCCTAGGCAACTGTATCTGTATCAATATTCTAAATTCATATGTTTTTTTTTTTTTTTTAATTTACAGCACTAAATTAAAAAGCACCTGCATCAATTCATCATTATGTATACATTTCTATAAAAATGACCATTAAATCACAACGTTTCTATACTCCTGATGATGCGTGTGTGTGTGCGGAACAGCTGTAGAGGTTTATTACTATACAACACCTGAGGTCCTCACTGCCACTCTGTTTCCGATTGGTGGGGCTTCATGTAAGTGCATGCTTACTATTTCACTTATGATGTTTTGCATTTGAGGTCCTGTCCCCATTATCCCTGGCTGGATTGGCGGTTTTTTATGCAAGTGCTATAGGCACAATTGTTCTATATTTGTATATGTTTGTTTTTTATGCTGCTTCACCAATAAATACTGAGATTTTTTCTTCTTCGTCATTGGTGACTTATTACTACGGATGGGATATGCTGAGCTGTTTTTACAATGAGAAATAAAACTTCCTGGTCATGATCCATGATCCAATTGGATACATTCTGAAGAGAGTCCAGAGATTTAGATAGAGGGGACAAGTGTGAGCTAATGAGGACTACATACCTCTGATGACCTGGATCACATCATATGAGATTTTTGCTGTTCTATTTATTAGATAGCAACTATATCTGGTGAGTGTGTTTTTCTGACATTGGTGAAGGTCGCACTGGATGATTGACACACTAGAGGAGGGAGATCACCAGAATCATATCACTTGATACTTCTTCATAAGAACTTCTATCTTTGATTCTCTTAAACATTTTCAATGTTGGACTTATCATAACACTTAAGGTGTTTTGGGTTTTTAGATATTGTGCTGAGTGCTGCAATTTTTCTTTGTAACAGGAGAGAGGTCACCTCCACTTGTCTGGCGATCGATACCCGGGAGCTGGTCACTGACATCTTCAGGTGGCCGACTTTTATTGGCTTGGCTGAAGTAATGTCACTCCCATGAATGCTCCGAGATGTCGCATCACCGGAGTAAAGGTGAGTATAGTTCAGCCTTAAATATATAAGGACCTCAAATGTATGAGGTCCTTACTCCTGATGTTTTGGAAGACACCTGGGGACTGAGAAATTCAAGGCACGTGTCACCAACAAACCCTTCCTATAACTGAAGTTGTATTTGAGTATATAGCAATGGATTTGGTAGGCCCACTGGTAACATCAAACAATGATCGACAATACAAACAAACTGATTATGCCACACTTTACCCTCAAGCCATTCCACTGCAGAACACGTCTTCTAAAACTCCAATATAAACTGGTGAGCCTCGATTATGCCACACTTTACCCTCAAGCCATTCCACTGCAGAACACCTCTTCCAAAATTCCAATACAAACTGGTGAGCCTTGATTATGCCACACTTTACCCTCAAGCCATTCCACTGCAGAACACCTCTTCTAAAATTCCAATACAAACTGGTGAGCCTCGATTATGCCACACTTTACCCTCAAGCCATTCCACTGCAGAACACCTCTTCCAAAATTCCAATACAAACTGGTGAGCCTTGATTATGCCACACTTTACCCTCAAGCCATTCCATTGCAGAACACCTCTTCTAAAATTCCAATACAAACTGGTGAGCCTCGATTATGCCACACTTTACCCTCAAGCCATTCCACTGCAGAACACCTCTTCCAAAATTATTGCTAAAGAAATATTCCACATGTATATTAGAATGTGTTTTCCCTAAGAATTCCTCATCAACCAGGACACTCCGTTCAAGACAAGGGTTGTGGCAGATGTGTGTGAGCTACTTCAGATTAGGCGGCTGGGCAAGTCTGTCTACCATTCACAGACTGATTGCCTGAACAAATGCTTTAACAAGGCCCTAAAAACCATGCTTAAAGTGGTTTTAAAGCCTAAAGGTTTTTCACCCTAAATGCATTCTATGCATTAAGGGGAAAAACCTTCTGTGCTGGAGCTTCCCCCCAGACCCCCCCCCCCCCTTTCTTACCCAAGCCCAATCCAATCCAGCAGTTTGCATGTCCACCTCTCACAAAAGTGCTACAATAGGTCTCCTAAATTTTAGAACAGATTGCAAAATGTCATGTCACTGGTAGCTAAACATATGGAAGGCACAACACTAGGTCTAATAGGCACGAATATGTCAGCTAAAATATAACACTTCCAGGTGGAGTTTAAGTGGAGTTCCTGACTTCCTGTAACGCTCCTGCGTTTTTATATGGTGTGGATTTTCAGCTGCAGAAATAGTTCCACGTCAGTAGTCATGTAAGAGATATGCTGAGATACCATTCCCAACCTCAATGACTCATCATGTGTGGAAGGTCTTATTTCAGCCAGTAAATACACACAATTAGCAAGCTGGTTCTTAGAGTGACTTTATGCATGTGGTAACACAATGATGAAGGTTGAGGGATAGGTTGAGTGGAGGTGGTAGGTGATAGACACTTGAAGGTGAGACAGTAGCAGATGGATGCAGGAAGGTTTAGCAATGTTGTATGATAGCAGATGATAGAATAGCAGGTGGACATACAAAAGAGATCAACCCAGTGCAGAAAAGTAGCAGTAGTCTCAAGAGCTAGCAATCTAGTTTATGCAGATGTGATAAACAGTCTCTACTATGCAGAGCTAGATAGTGTAAGCTTAGTATAAGTTTATAGAGAATTCCCCTGCGGGGTACTTAGCACTATTAGCGATACAGCCGAAGGGTGGTTCAGGAGAGGCGGATGATCCAGTAGCGGGATACAGGGATCAGCGCAGCGAGGTTCCGTCAGCGAAGTAAGCTTGCAAGCATGGAAGCTTCAAGCAAGGTTAGCATCCAGATAAGGGTGTTTGAACGAACACATGTGAGTGAGAACCGACGCCTTAAATAGCCATCTAGTCCGGCGCTGAGTGATGACAGCTCCAGTCTTAAAGGTGTATGCGCACCTTTCCAAAAGTAAATGGTAGGGCGCATACACTTGTGGAAAGTGTAATTTAGGGTACCAAAGGTACCGGAACATTACAATACCCCCCCCTTAAGGCCTGCTCCTGAAGGCCTCTGGAGCTGGTTTGTCTGGGTATCTCACATGAAAATTGCGGATTAATCTAGGGGCATGTATGTCAGAGGTGTTTAGCCAGGTGTCGTCTTGGGGCCCATAGTTCTTCCATCTAACCAAGTACTGAAGTCTTCTTCTGTAGATACGAGAATCCAGAATCTCTTTTATCTCGTATTTTTCTCCACCTTCAACTTGTACAGGAGGGGGAGGTGGAATATTAGGCCTTATTCCTTGGTCCGGAACATGGGGTTTCAGTAGCGACACATGGAAAATGAGATGGATTTTTAGGTCCATTGGCAATGTAAGCTGCACTGCAGCTTTTCCAATAAGTTTCTTGATTGGGAAAGGTCCCAAGAACAGAGGTCCAAGCTTTTTGCTAGGGATCCTCAGTCTCAAGTTTTTTGTTGAGAGCCAAACGAGGTCCCCGATAGTATACTGTGGAGAAGGTCTTCTACGAAGATCATAGTACTTCTTTTGTTGACTGTGAGCGTGTGCAATGGTAGTATTTAGTAAACCCAGAGAATCCTTTATTTGGGTAAGATAGTCTGAGGCTACTGGGTTATTTGAAGGAAGGATGCGTGGAGGGAGAATAGAGGGATGGAACCCATAGTTCAAATAGAACGGACTCTGCTTGGTTGTACTGTGAGTTGCGTTGTTGTAGGCAAATTCTGCCAGGGGGAGAAGATCCAACCAATCATCCTGTTGGTAAGAAGTGTAACAACGTAAATACTGCTCGATGCATTGGTTGACTCTTTCAGTCTGTCCGTTGGTCTGCGGATGGTAAGGAGAAGTGAGCTTCCGCTCAATCCGTAGTATGTGACATAGTTCTTGCCAGAATTTAGAAATAAATTGGGATCCACGGTCAGACAGAAGAGTTTTTGGGATACCATGTAATCTGAAGACATGTTTCATCAGGAGTTCTGCCGTTTGTTTGGACGAAGGTAGTCTGCGAATAGCAATGAAATGTGCCATCTTTGTCAGATGGTCCACTGACACCAAGATGGTATTAAATCCTTTGGAAGGAGGCAATTCTACGATGAAGTCCAATGACAAAACCTCCCATGGAGTTTGGGGTATTGGTAGACTGCATAGTAGACCGGATGGTCTCGTAGTGTCAATTTTGGACCTGGCACAGATATTGCATGAAGAGACGAATTTTTGTATAGATGTTTTCATGTCAGGCCACCAGAATTGTCGAGAAATCAAATTGAAAGTCTTTGTCATACCCATATGTCCTGCCATAGGCACATCATGCGATAATTCCAAGATCTTGGTGCGTAGTGTAGGTGGTATGTAAAGTTTGTCGTTGTAGTAGAGGAAGCCTTCTGCATCAGTATTTAGTTGTGGTGGGGGTGAATCCAAACTTATACCATGCAGAACCTCTTCCTTTAAGGAACGGACAACTCCAATAATGCGTTTGTGAGGTATTATAGGAACGGAAGGGATTTCAAAGTAGTTTTCTTCAGTTAGTCGTGATAGTGCATCCGCCTTTTTGTTCTTATCTGCAGGTGTGTAGGTCACTAGGAAGTTAAACCTTAGAAAGAATAGTGACCATCGTACCTGTCGATGCGAGAGAGTTTTGCTAGTCTGAAGATATTGGAGGTTTTTATGGTCCGTGTATATAATTATTGGTAGTTGGGTGCCTTCGAGTAAATGTCGCCAATTCTCCAGAGCCAATTTTATAGCAAGCAGTTCCCTTTCACCCACGGGGTAATTTATCTCGGGACTGCTCAGGGATTTAGAAAAAAAAGCGACTGGATGAAGTGGTGAAGTGTGGGTAGGTCGTTGGGAGAGTATTGCTCCTACTGCCATGTTTGACGCATCTACCTCCAGAATGTATTGGAGGGATGGGTCTGGATGGCGTAATATGGGAGCGGAAGTAAACCTTGTCTTTAACAAGTGGAAAGCCTTGTTTGCTTCTTCTGACCATTTAAATGGTATTTTTATGCTAGTGAGCTGTGTGAGGGGTCTCACATTAGCAGAAAAGTTTTTTATGAACTTCCTGTAGAAATTTGCAAATCCCAGGAATCGCTGTAGCGCCTTGCGTGTAGTTGGTGTAGGCCAATCCTGAATGCAGGATATTTTACTCATGTCCATCTCGATTCCTGTTTTGGATATGATGTAGCCTAGAAAGAGTACCTCATCTTTATGGAACAAGCATTTCTTCAGCTTCACATAAAGATTATGTGCAAGCAATCTCGATAATACAAGTCTTACATGTCTTATGTGTTCAGACAGGGTCCGTGAATATATAAGTATATCGTCCAGATATATCACAACACAGACATCTAGTAAGTCTTTAAAAATATCGTTTATAAATCGTTGGAAAACTGCAGGGGCATTGCATAGGCCGAATGGCATCACAAGATATTCGAACAATCCGTATCTAGTTCTGAATGCAGTCTTCCACTCGTGTCCATCACGGATTCGAATGAGATTGTATGCTCCTTTCAGGTCTAATTTTGAAAAATAGGTAGCTCCACGCACCTGCTCAATGAGCTCAGGGATAAGCGGTAGAGGATAGCGATCTTTTATTGTGATAGCATTCAATTTCCTGTAGTCGATGATAGGTCTGAGACTTGAATCTTTATTGCGAACAAAAAAGAGTCCTGCTGCTGTGGAAGAAGTGGAAGGTCTAATAAAACCTTTTTCCAAGTTCTCATCCAAATAGGTTTTGAGATGGGCAAGTTCATCCTGTGAAAGAGGATAAACATGACCGAACAGCAATTTGCTATTTGGGAGTAGATCAATGCTACAATCATAGTCTCGATGAGGAGGTAATGCTTGAGCATTTTTCTCAAGAAAAACCTCAGAAAGATCCTGATAACATAGTGGTGCAATCTCATCTGTCACCACAGACAGAATCTTCCCGGAAAACGGGAGGTTACACGTTTCCTCGCAATAACAAGAAGGGAAGGTCAAGGACCGTTTCTTCCAATCTATGGTTGGTTGGTGTGTGTGAAACCAGGGAAGTCCCAACACAATGGGAAAGTGGGGTGATGGTATTAAATCGAAGGTAGAAGTCTCCCTATGAGACTCGTTAATAGTGACTAGAAGTGCTTGTGTCTGATCGGTGATCGGACCAGAGGATAACGGAACACCGGTAATAAGACTTACTGAGACAGGTTTGAGTTTAGAAATAATAGGAATTTTATTTAAAGCAGCAAAACATATATCCATATAATTTCCACAAGATCATGTGTCAATCATGGCCTTAGTAGTGTTTAGAAATAATAGGAATTTTATTTAAAGCAGCAAAACATATATCCATATAATTTCCACAAGATCCTGTGTCAATCATGGCCTTAGTAGTAATCCTGTTCTGGTCCCACTGTAATGTCAAAAAAACAGAAATGTAGGGGTTAGTGAATGAAGTTGTCAATCCTCCTAGAGAGACATGTGAACACTCACCCTTCTTTTTGTTGACTAGGGGACAGACGTTTATCTTATGATCCGGGGATGCACAGTACAAGCAGAGATTTTCATATCGTCTTTTGGCTTTTTCCATAGTTGATAGCGGTGGGCGTATGGTTCCTACCTCCATAGGAACGGCTAGACTCCGAGAGGAAACGGATAATGGCATTCCCATCTTTTCAGCCTTTCTTTCTCGTAGTCTTCTATCTATGGTAATACTGAGTTGTATTAATGCATCCAGGGTTTTTGGCAGATCCGCTCGGGCGAGCTCGTCCTTAACGGCTTCTGATAGGCCAAGCCTAAATTGGGTTTTCAGAGATGCATCATTCCATTCTGAATCAAGGGTCCATCTCTTGAACTCTGCGACAAAGTCTTCCACAGGCCTCCTTCCTTGTTTCAAGGATCTTAACTGAAGATCAGCAGCACTCTGCCTATTGGGGTCATCATATAGGCTAGTGAGCTCTGCCAGGAACAAGGCATAGGAGTTGAGAAGCTGGTCGTTTTTCTCAAAAAGAGAATCTGCCCAGGCTCGAGGATCGCTTGATAGGTAAGAAATAATAGTACAAACCTTAATGTGATCAGTAAGGTAGGTACGAGGTTTTAGCAAAAAAAGTAACTCACATGCGTTTTTAAATTCGCGAAACTTTTTGCGATCGCCTGTAAATACCAAAGGGGGATTTATCTTGGGTTCAGGGGACTGAGCAGAGGTAAGTTGTGTCAGTCTAATTACCTGCTGCGACAGAGCCTGATTGTCTTCTTTTAATTCAGCAAGTGCGTGTATTAACGCAGATACTTGCTGTTTTAATTGTGTGACCTGAGTGGTTATTTCTGGAACTATTTCTGCTGAATCCATTTTTTTGGGTTCGTTCAATCTGTAACGCTCCTGCGTTTTTATATGGTGTGGATTTTCAGCTGCAGAAATAGTTCCACGTCAGTAGTCATGTAAGAGATATGCTGAGATACCATTCCCAACCTCAATGACTCATCATGTGTGGAAGGTCTTATTTCAGCCAGTAAATACACACAATTAGCAAGCTGGTTCTTAGAGTGACTTTATGCATGTGGTAACACAATGATGAAGGTTGAGGGATAGGTTGAGTGGAGGTGGTAGGTGATAGACACTTGAAGGTGAGACAGTAGCAGATGGATGCAGGAAGGTTTTGCAATGTTGTATGATAGCAGATGATAGAATAGCAGGTGGACATACAAAAGAGATCAACCCAGTGCAGAAAAGTAGCAGTAGTCTCAAGAGCTAGCAATCTAGTTTATGCAGATGTGATAAACAGTCTCTACTATGCAGAGCTAGATAGTGTAAGCTTAGTATAAGTTTATAGAGAATTCCCCTGCGGGGTACTTAGCACTATTAGCGATACAGCCGAAGGGTGGTTCAGGAGAGGCGGATGATCCAGTAGCGGGATACAGGGATCAGCGCAGCGAGGTTCCGTCAGCGAAGTAAGCTTGCAAGCATGGAAGCTTCAAGCAAGGTTAGCATCCAGATAAGGGTGTTTGAACGAACACATGTGAGTGAGAACCGACGCCTTAAATAGCCATCTAGTCCGACGCTGAGTGATGACAGCTCCAGTCTTAAAGGTGTATGCGCACCTTTCCAAAAGTAAATGGTTGGGCGCATACACTTGTGGAAAGTGTAATTTAGGGTACCAAAGGTACCGGAACATTACACTTCCACAGGAAGCAGCAGCTGCACATGTATACATCCATACACAGTCATAGAAGAGCAAATTTCATGGAACAAACTCTGAGGAAGTTAGCGCTCATTGGCTAACGAAACGCGTCAGTTGATGTGGCGGAGACGGAGCCATCCTGAAAGGAGCATGTCCAGCCGGAGCACCGGAGGCTCACACTGATTGAGATGGAGAGCAAGATGGTTATGCCTACTATACATCAGCGGATGGTGATGAGCGGAATCCTGCCCCCCCTGTACACTTCTTCTCAGACACCCACACTCGGCTCAGTTACAGCTACACTTATTTACATCTTCAGCTTCCAGGTGTCACTGGACTGATCTCATTTCGCCAACACCTGGGAGCCTCGGTATTGGTAGGAGCTTTTTCCCCTATTGCTGCCAAGCATTTGGTCAGGTTCTGGATTTTTGTTTAGCCCCCCACTGAGAGCATCCTCAATAGCATACCTGTGGCAGTCTGACACCCGGTCTTATCTTACCCAGTTGCTAATTAAGAGTTCACTCTAATACCCCAATGTGCTTCAATGAACTGAACTGTGGTCCACCTACATGGGAACATAATTGTTCCATGAATTTTGCTCTTCTTTGACTGTGTATATGGAAGTATACACGTGCAGCTGCTGCTTCCTGGTTGCAGACAACAATGTCTTTATTAAAACCTTTTTAGGTATGGTAAAGGTAATTGTGCTGAACAGTATTCTATTTAATTTAAAGTGTGTTAATAAAATCAGTTGTATTTTCACCATCTGTAGTGTCCCTTATGTGACCTTCTTGGTAGATAATTATCTTCCTTAATATGTGTCTGGTATTGGTCACGGACTGCACTGTATTATTTAATAAATTCATGGAAAGACTATGAATGGTTGATATAGCTGTGATATTTGTACCTGTGGTATATCCGAGATCACACCCTGGATTTATTATGGTCTCATATGTGGTGATAAAGAGGTTGTTGTTTTGAAAAATTGAAGAAAGGCAGAATGAGTGATCAAGCCCAACTGTGTTGGTTCCCAAGCCCAATGGCACTTTGCAGGACTGCAACTATTTCTGGAGGCTTATTGAAAGACTAGGCTGCAATACATATGATGCCTTTCCAAAATAATGGCTGTTTGAAGGATAGAAAGGAGCAGCACCTGTGTATGTTACAGTGAGAGAACATGCAGATCAGGATCTAGTCTACTGACCAGTGGGTGAAAAGATAAAGGTAGACAGGCAGTTGAAGACTGGGAATGGGAGAGAAAGGAGGCAGATCTAAAGATGACCAGGGAGAAAGGTGGAAGACTGGGAAGGTGACTATGGATGGAATTGGTGGAACAATAACCCATACATATTAAATTAAATGTCAAGTGACATTTCCTATGTACATGAATGTTTGTCTATACTATGGGTCATGGGTCATTGGGGAAAATGTTCAATGACAAACGTACTGCAGAAAAAGCAGCACTGTGGAAAATTGGGAGCACAGAATGCTGTAGACCCCAGTGGTGACAGGTCAGCAGCCAGAGAGATTCAAGTGAAGATACTGTACAAAGCATAAGGGATCAAAGAGTGCGGCAAGATAAAAACAGCAGGCAGTATTGTAAAGAGAGATTAAGATAAAAAAAGCAGGGTGAACAGATGATGACATGATCAGCTGTTGTGCAAGAGAAGCAACTGAAGACAGTGTGGGGAAAACTGCTGGAGAACATAGTTTGCATGATGAGGATCCCATGCGAGAGAAAATTCCCCAGACAGTGTTGTGGGACCTGCAACAGAGAATATACTGTAGATAATTTGGAGAAAACTGCAAAATAGAGCTGCAGAGTGTGTGTAAAAGTGTGGACGCTGGCAAGGGCATATACATTTGGGAAGGGGGTCTGACAATAGTGTGGACTGTATAGCAAGCAATATTAAAATAGCTAGGGGAATATTGTGTGCAGTGGACCTGGCAGTGCAAAACAGATCTGAGAGGTGGCACATGGCTTTCCTTGTAGCCAAGCCCTTCTGTATTGAAAAAGGATAGTTCCAAACTCGCTTTACAAACACACAGGAGTCAGGATGGAGAAATACACTATGCGAAGATGATCAGGGCTGTTCAATCAGAATTGGGCTCCGTTTTATGCACTCACATAAAACAGGACCTGGCTTAATGCACCAATAAAAATCTGAAGATCCATTCTGCAAAAATCAAGTGGCCTCCCAAAACATCTCCTACCAGCCCTTCCTATTTCACCACTAGGTCTTGTCCGCGAACATCTGTCCTTCCATGCATGGGAATCAGCTGGAATCGCTTCCACAGGTGATCTCTTTTGAAACCAAGATCTTTATTCTTTTCAAGCGCTACACGCAAAGTATGATATCCCAACCACGATTTCTATAAATACCTCCAAATAAGGCATGCCTTGAGCAACCACCCTTGGTCAGACAATTCCCTTGCCTCGGAATTAGTATGCATCTACTAGCGCACACAGCCCACCACCAAAGGAATCTCGCATTTCTACCATCTATTGAATTCCGCAATATCGCAACAGAAACACTCATCCATGTCACCATAGTTCTCGACTGATCTAATCCAACGGAACTCTGCAGTGTGCAACACGCTCAAATTCTCTAGGTGCCTCTCACATTGGGAGTCGGCACAAAAACTCCTGCACTATTGGTACCACACACCAAAGAAACTTTCGCATGTCTTCCCATCTGTGTCATCTTCCTGTTGGAAGAACTGCAAAGGCCAAGGCTCAACGATACACATTTGGTGGACATGCCTGGGACTATCATCATTTTGGAAGGACATACATGCCCTGATAAATAGCATAACTGGCGCACCCAGGATGTTAACACTGCAGACAGCCTTGCTGGGCCTGGGATTAGTAACGTGGCCCCAAACACTACTATCCTATCGTAACACATATCCTCATAGCAGCTCATAAATGGAAAAGTAGCACTCCCCCTTCTATCCAACAAGTTCCTAACACCATCAACTAACAGATGCACTTGGAATATATGTTCTCTCTGAATGGAACCTTTGGTTATCAGACGCTAGAGCTTACAAGCTTACCTAGCAGTAGAGACCTCTCTCACCGCCAGGATGCCCCTACACTCAATGACATAAGCTACCAGCCCCAGCAACACAGTATGCACCATGCAAAACCATATCCTCTCCCACAATCTATTTAGTAACGTTTAATGGAGATAATTTTTCTCTTCTCTGTAAACCCCCTAACCTTGTCTCTCTACTTCTCTTTATACCCAAATCAGACAGACATTGCTGAGTTTACATAGTACCTAGGCCAATTGTTAAGCACTGGTTCCCTTTTACCCAACTATTTTCACATGCTGTGATGACCGGGAAACAGAATATTCTGTGTATGTTTTACTGAAAAATGTAAAAAAAAATAACATAACATAGCTCAAGGTGTTTGTAAACCTCAGACAAGAAATCTGAACAAAGCACTTATTTTTATAGTGTTTATTTGCCTCTCGTCAAAGCACTAAGTGTAATTTCACTCTACTGCTTCGTTCCTCTGCTATCTGCAAGAATCACTTCTGACAAGTTTTCCTGACACCAAAAAAAAAAAAAAAAGGTGACACAGGAGGGAGCTCCAGCTAACTGACAGCCTCAGCTCTGTTCCTGTGTGCTGTGTGGCGGGGTGTCTGTCCCTTCCCTACAATCAGCTGTCAGGGCTCTCCTTGCTGAGCTCTGCAGTGTGTAATTTCAGCTCTCTGCCTTTTTTTTTTCCTGATAGCTCAGACAAAATATATAAATTCTGGACCTTGACCAGAAGTAGAGTAGAGAAGACCGCAGATAAACAAGTACAACTTAGGTAAAATAATGTGTTTTATCTCTATGCAACACCTGAGGCCAGTCACTTCACTGGGTATATGTAGGATTGGGTTCACGCTTGTAGGGTGCGGGATAGGGATCGCACAGCATTTCTATTCAAATCACATGTGATTCTTTGCTGTATGATTTGAGCCCATTCGTTTTCTATGGGCTGAATTCTCACCGCACAGCACGAAAAAGGTGCAGGCATTTTTTTTGCTGCACCAGAATCGAATTGCATGTGATCCGTTTCTTGCAACCGCACTGCATTTTGCAATCTGTTTTGGGGTGTCAATCATTTACAATTGCACTTACTGGACAGATGTAAACGAAATGCTTCCAAAAGAGATCAAATAGGAGAAGTTCATTGTAAGGGTTTAAATTAGTGATTGACCGATATCGTTTTTTTAATGCTGATACCGATATTTTGGTTATCGGATATTGGCCAATATTTTCGGGCATGTAAAATTTTTTTTTTTTTTTTTTTACAGGTACTCTTGAGGAGGTATCTGGGGGTTTAAAAGACCCCAAACCCCTCCTCGGCACTGAAAAGCATTCAAAAACGCCAAGTTTGGCTGTTTTTAAGGCTGTCAGTTTTTTGAATGTGGTGCCGAGTACCCGGAAGTGATATCATGACATCACTTCCGGGTTGTTTACACGGAGACTCGATCAGAGCTGAATGTGGCTTTGATCGGGTCTTCTGTTCGGCAGCCGTGCAGGTAGGATGCCCTGGTCTCCCAGTGGGACGGGAGACCCGGGCGAGCCGGGGAAGGCGGCAGCGCACCCTACCGTTCCTTGTAATGACAGCTGAGCGGCTTCTCAGCCGCATCGGTTGTCATTACAAGACAGCCGACTGTAGGCTATGGACACCGGTACCGTGGTGATGCCTCTAGCTGCAGGCATCACTCCGATTCAGCACTTTCCCGAAATATCGGCAATATCGGTAACCTCGGGGGCCGATTCCGATATATCGGGGAAAGTGCATATCGGCCCCCGATATATCGGTGGTGCCGATAATCGGTTGATCCCTAGTTTAAATACACTTTAACTTGGTGGCAGAACACTCCCATTAAGTCAGGAAGTTTTAATCTGCTATTAATGAAATTATTATACAAGATATTGTGCATTTCTCTTAAGCCACACCCATACGCATATTATTTTTTAATGACAATGACAGTTGGAGGGCTTAGTAATGGCGCTGCTGCCACAGCATCCAGGGAGGGATATCAAGAAGGGATCTGTCATGGTGTTGTTCCTTTGATGTTGGAGCCATTGCCAATGCAACAATATAAATCAGGCCCAATGTGGTGGCAACAGAAAGATCAACTAGTGATAGATTAGTCATGGCGATGGAGGAATCTTTATAATAGTGACAGAGGGATATGCAGCAATGCTATGGCAATTCAAGGACTGGATCTGTTGTCATGGCAAATAGGAGATCTATCCTGAAGGATCTGTGCAATCGCCATAGCAAAGGATGGATTGGGGCCTGTGATGTGGTAAAAGAGGAATTTGTCCGAATCGTATGAAACATTATAGCACTTAGTATATTATATTTTGGGCACTATGTATTAAAGTGTTACTATACCCAGGACCCTGCATTCACTACATCTGGTCTCCCACAGTACACAGAACATGGGGATGCAATTATTTTAGTAAATATAAACTGATAAATACCTTTTCTCATCCAAAGTATATAGTAGAGCTGCACAAGTAATAGTAAAAAAATTGTGATCTCAATTTACCCCTCCGATCTCCATCCAGCATGTCTACGATTCTCAGTGCAGTGATAATGAGTTTAAGAAGACATACAGTAAAAATTGGCAGCTCACATTTGAGTAGATAAATCACACAGCTGGGATCAAGGGTGTCCCCGGGATGCAGCCATTGGTATCAATCTTGTGGGGGGATGGAAAGGTAAAGGTAGCCTGGACCAGGGTGGAATGCAAATGGCGCCGATACCAGAACTGACATCAACAGGGAACCCTACTGACATTAGTTCTGGTATCGGCGGCGGCGCCATTTGTGTTCCACATTGGCTGCACCATAGCCAACAGCTTCCCCTCCGGTCCAGGCTACCTTTACCTTTCCATCCCCCCACAAGATAGATACAGATGCCAGCATCCCGGGAACACTCTTGATCCAAGCCGTGTGATTTATCTACTCAAATGTGAGCTGACAATTTTTACAATGTGTCTTATTATTGAAGAAGCTACATAATGAGTATGTTTCTGTATTACTAGCATTTGTTTCTTGCATTCCTGCTAGCAATGTTTTACATTATAGTATCACTTTAAATTAACGCTTGATTATTAGTGAATTGACCCTAAAGGCTTTTAAATCATTTTTTTTTTCTCTGAAAATCACTAAATAAAACACTAAAGATTCTAGTGAATCATTATTTTTTATTGCCTTCTTGTTTGATGATCTATAGTTCAGATGTTGTAAATCTTTAAAAAAAAAAAAAAAAAGGTTTGTCAGAATCGTGATCTTTATTCTAAGCAAAAAAATTCTAATTTTTTCCTGAATAGTATAGCTCTAGTATATAGAAGACCTGTCTTCTATCAGTGTCCAGCTGAGCACTGGTTAAAGCTTATAGGAGGAGTTTTCATTCTCCTCTGAATGTCCTATGAGGCTGCATGACCCCTGACTCTCTATCTGGATAGTGTTGATTGGCTATGAGCTGATTACATCCACCCTCCAAAAAAAAAAAAAAAACTCTCTAGTAATACATACCAAACTGAGCATGTGCAGAGTGCCCCCAGATCTCTGTTCTATCAGGAGATGGATTGGGGACAGTAAAAGAAGGGGAGGATCAGGGAAGACAGGATCAAACAGCCTTTCTACATAATGCTCAGGATTAATCCCTTAGGTTCCACAGAGAGTATAAAAAAGCATGCTTTACTGCATATACTGACTGATTTTACTGTTGTGGGTTTAGTAACACTTTAAAGCATACCATGTAATTGTATGAGAAAGTGTCCAGTTCCGTTTGTATTGCTTCTTTTTTGTGAAATCCCTGGTGTTCCAGACAGTCCCTCTGCTTTCCTATTAAACATTGACCACACTAAGCAGGAGAATACACTGTGGTCAGTTATCTAGCTATGCCGGGAACTCGGTGTGTTCTCCTTCATGATCAGAATTGTCCCGACAGGCCCCAGCAATACAGCCATTCTGGCAAGCTCGGTGTGCTGCTGCTTCTCCTCCCCCAGCTCTTATGCTGCTGAGATCAGAGGGAATATGATCGCTTATAAAAAAAAAAGGAAATACTAAATTTTTGTAAAATCTTACCGTAAAATTCCTTTCTCTGAGTCCTCCGACAGTCGCCGCCCACTCATACAGTTTTCACCAATGGGGTATTGACTTCCTCTCCTTAGGAGTAGCTAGGCAAAAGACTTGTTAAAACAAAAGCATTTACATAGACACACCCATGGGGGCTGTCCCACTGGTCCAATACCCCCCCTGCAATAGCCATCCCAACTCAGTTTGGTAGCAAGCAGTTAAGTGTATAAGAACCACAAAAGAGGGGCGGGGGGCGGCGACTGTCGGAGGACTCAGAGAAAGGAATTTTACAGTAAGATTTTACAAAAATTCAGTTTTCTCTTACGTCCTCCGACAGTCGCCGCCCACTCATACAGTCTTCACCAATGGGGATGTCCCAAAGAAGTGTAGACATGAGGGGTGGGAAACGCAACCGTCAGAAAAGGCAACGCAGTACCCATATCAGAGAAAGGAACCTTACATGAACAGCAAGAGAACTTTCTGGATAACAAAAAAGGCTAAAAACTGGAGCAACAACGCAGGAAAGCAAATAACCAAAAGGGGTAAACAACCCCAACAGCCAGGGACCCGCAAAAAAACCCAGGTCCCCTACTGTACTGCCGCACAGAGAACTTTGCGGCCAAAGGAGGCATCAGCTGATGCCAGAACATCAATTTTGTAGAATTTGGAAAAGGTGTGCACTGACGACCAAGTCGCAGCCTTGCACACCTGGGCCACCGAGGCCTGATGCCGGAAAGCCCAGGACGCACTCACCGACCTAGTAGAGTGTGCCTCGACAGGGAAGGGTGGAACAGACAGTGTAGATACCTGACCCTTAATCGTGGCTAACGTAAGGCGCTGGTCCACACCAGACTGGAGGAAAGCCAACACCGAGTAAGAATGAGGAGAGAAACCCCTGGACTCACACCAGGCAAAATAAGCTTTCCATGTATGGTAATAAATCTTACCAGACGAGGCTTTTCTAGCCTTGAGTAAGGTAGGAATGACCTCTAAGGAGAGACCCCTGTCTCTCAGGACCTGGCTTTCAACAGCCATGCCGTTAAAGCCAGCGACTGTAAAGCAGGATGGAAGATCGGTCCCTGAGACAGCAGATCTTCCCGCATTGGCAGCCGCCATGGAGGCTCGACGGCCAGGTGAACGATGTCCGTGTACCAAGACAGGCGTGGCCAGTCCGGCGCCACCAGAATCACCAGTGTTTGTTCCAAGGCCAACCTGCAAAGGAACCTGGACAACCACTGAATCGGAGGAAAGGCATAG
Source organism: Pelophylax lessonae (assembly GCF_965119305.1). Classification (NCBI taxonomy): domain Eukaryota; kingdom Metazoa; phylum Chordata; class Amphibia; order Anura; family Ranidae; genus Pelophylax; species Pelophylax lessonae. The sequence continues at coordinate 606,131,022 of NC_138768.1, read as the reverse complement.
ATAAGACGATGCTGATGCCAAGGCACCACCAGCGCATCCGAGGCGTCTGCCAGAGGATCACGCGTTCTTGCCACAAACCTTTCCACCTTGTGGTTTAGCCCAGACGTGAACAGATCCACATCCGGGGATCCCCACTTCGAGCACAGCATTTGAAATACCTGCGGGTGCAGGGACCATTCCCCCTGGTCCAGGGTCTGGCGGCTCAGATAATCTGCCTGCCAATTCTCCACACCCGGAATGTGCACTGCCGATATCGCCGGGACATGAGTCCCGGCCCAAGACAGAATACTGGTAACTTCCTGAGCCGCCCGGGCACTCCTGGTGCCCCCTTGGTGGTTGATGTAAGCCACCGCAGTGGCATTGTCCGTCTGCACCCATACAGGACGGCCCTGAAGACGATCCGACCAATGGAGCAGGCACAGCCTGATCGCTCTTAATTCCAATATGTTTATCGGAAGGGAGGATTCCTCCTCCGACCAAGTGCCCTGGATAGATAGGTTGCCCAGGACGCCACCCCAGCCTGACAGGCTGGCATCCGTGGTAATCACCGTCCATAGTAACGGCCAGAAGGATTTCCCTTCCGAAACAGCCGGGGACTGAAGCCACCACAAGAGATCCATTCTGGTTTGGCGACTCAGAGACACTCTCTGGTCCAAGGACTGACCTGGCCAGGATCTCCGCTTGGAGAGACCGTGTGTGAAACTGTGCAAACGGTATCGCCTCGAAGGCCGATACCATCAACCCCAGGGACCGCATACAGGTCCTGAGTGACGAGGATTCCTTGTCCCTGAGGGACCTGACCTTGGACTGCAGGGTCCAGAGCTTGTCCTCCGGTAAGAACACCTTCGCTTGAGCAGAGTCCAGAACCATTCCCAAATATGGGAGACGAATCGAAGGAGACAAGGTCGACTTCTGAACGTTGATGGTCGAACCAACCAAACCGAACCGAACCAACCGAACTCCTGAAGCGTCTGGAGCGTAGTGGACAGATCGCGCAACAGGCTCTGGCTGGCACTCGATCTTAACAGGAGATCGTCTAGATATCCCAAGACCGCAATGCCCTCTGCCCGCAACAGGCCCAGAACAGGCGCCAACACTTGGTAAAGACCCTTGGTGCCGAAGCAAGACCAAAAGGTAATGCCACAAACTGATAATGATCCTCCGCGATAGCAAAGCGGAGGTACCTCTGATGACCCTCGAAAATGGGGATGTGCAGATACGCATCCTTCAGATCGATAGAGGCCAGGAATTCTCCCGGACTCAGAGAGGTCACCACTGAGCGGAGCGATTCCATGCGGAACTTCTGAACGCGCACAAAGCGGTTCAGAGCTTTCAAGTCCAGAATCGGACGCACTTTGCACTCCTTTCTGGGCACAGTGAACAGATTCGAGTAAAACCCCCAAAACCTGTCCCGATGAGGCATCGGGACGATTACCCCCTGAGCGAAGAGATCCTGTACCGCTTGATGCAGGTCTAGTAACCGCCCTGGGGTCAAATGAAGATTTGAGGGAAAGAATCTGTCTGCCGGCCGTGAAAGAAATTCGATCTTGTACCCTGATCGAATGATTTCCTGAACCCCCCTGTCCTGAACTCGGAGCAGCCAAGGTTGGAGGAAACCGCGCAAACGTCCCCCCACCCCTGAAATGGGTGAGGGCGCCCCTTCAGGCAGAGGCGGACTGAGCCGCCGTACCAGCTTGGCCGGATTTTTGTTTGCCGGCCCAGGGCTTTCTCTAGCCACCCTGGCCCTTGAAGGGTTTCCCCTTCTATTGTGTCTTGAAGGCACGAAAGGACCCCTGATTAGGTTTAGAGGCGGGACCCCGCTTGCTGCGGAAAAACTTGCCCTTAGGATTCTGGGGCAGCAGAGTGCTCTTGCCCCCAGTGACTCCCTCAACCAAGTCATCCAGGGATTCTCCAAAAAGGCGAGACCCCGCTTAGGGAATGTCAGCCATTGCCTTTCTAGATTTCTGGTCAGCCGACCAGCTCTTCAACCATATCAGCCAACGGTTAAGCACCGCGACACTGGACAGGCGCACAGCCAAAGGGGCCTCATTTAAGGCCGCATCGCACAAATACATGACCCCTTGATAAATCTGGTCAACCATCTCCACGGTAGTGGGGGGGGGGGCAGAATCAGCCACAAGTGTGCGTCTGAGCACCTTGGTCCAGTCCGCCACAGCCTGAGCCGCCATGACCGAGGCGAAAATAGGCTTTAGCATGGAACCCGCCACCACATAGGTGTGGCGGGCAAGAGATTCCAGCCTCCTATCCGTAGGATCCCTAAATACCGGATAATCTTCGGTGGGAACCAGAGTAGCCTTGTTCAATCTGGCTACAGTGTGATCCACTTGGGGAGCCACACACCAGCGTGCAACCGTAGTAGCCACAAAAGGATAAAGAAGTTGAAACCTTTTAGGCATCGTGAAGGTGTGTTTCAAATTGCGCCATTGCTCATTCACAGTGTGATGAAACTCAGCGGGGCAGGAAAAAACCTGCGCCGTCTTGCGGGTTCTGTGTGTACCAAAAGATGACACAATGCCCGGAGGATTGGGCTCATCCTCTAAATGTAGTGTTTCTTTAATGGCAGAAATCAGCGCGTCCATAGCTGCGCATTCCTCCGGCGTCCCAGGGGGGGAATTATCCACCCCTGTAACCTCCGCCTCCCCCTCAGACTCTTGCGGGTCCTGAGAAGAGCGAGACCCTGAAAGGGGTACGCTTCCTACAGCAACCATGTCACATTCAGAATCAGAAGAAAAATAAATCCTAGGCCTTTTTCTAGCAGCGCGTTCAGACATCAGCAAATCCATTTTGGACACCAAAGTCGCCACAACAGCAGCCAAATTAGTCAGAGTAGAGGATTCAGAAGAACTTGAATCCCCCACCAAAGCTGGAGGGAATTTGCTGTCCTGGGATTCCATTGCAAAAAAAGTTTTTTTTTGTTTTTTTTTTGTTAAGGTACTGGCCCTTTAAGTGCGCTGCGGACACAACAGCACACCGCTACAATGACTGTGGAACACAGACCCCCCCGCAGGGACAAACTGAAGCCAGGAAGATTGCCCAATGGAGGAAAAGAAAGGACAGCAGGACAGAGCCCCACAAGTGTGTTACCAGCTCCTTCGGTCGCTCCTGAGTAAAGGAAGGAAGTGATGTCACCGCAGAAACTGAACTGAGGCTGCAGGCTAAGGAAACATGGATGCCTATGCAAATCAATGGGAGGCTTCGGCAAAATGGCCGCCGACGTGCTCGGAACGATCGTTGCCACACACAAGATGGCGCCGCAAGGCGCCAAAATACACTACATACAATGCTGTATAAGCGCTCACAGTGAAGCCAGACATGCTGCCCACACCTAAAATGGTGGACCAGCGGTTCTTAACCCCGCAGCGGTCGCAGCACGTGTATATTTTCAAGCACCCTTAGTGACACAGGAGAGGGATCCCCCAAAACCCGACACAGCTCTGGCTGTGAGAGAAAAACCCCCGCAGGGACCGGGATCAGGGAGCCCAAAACGCACAGACATAGGGGACACCACAGACACACAGGACTGCCGACCCCAGACAGAGGCCCCACACAGAGTGTACTTACCTGAACAAGCGGATGGCAGCTGTCTCCGTGCTGTGTGCGGAGACAGAGCTGCCAGGTCCCCACTGTTCTCTGTGGGGGAATCGGATGAGAACGGACCGATCCGATCCGCTGGACGGATGGAAAATAGGCAAGCACTCCACACTACGTGACTGGACGCAGCTCAGCCGTTCTGTCGAAGTAATATCACTGTGGGCATTCGGCAAGCGGTTAACAAAGATTTTATGACCGATCTATAGGGTTACCACCTCATCCCTTTAAACCAGGACACACATTATTTAGACAGGTTCTGTGGCTGATTAAGGTGGTAAATTAAACTCACTTAGTGCCTTATCTGCATTATATTAGCCTCAGAACCTGTATAATTAATATGTGTCCTGGTTTAAAGGGATGACCGTTCTACCTCCTGGCTGAACTTTTGTTAAACCCAAGAAAAGTCAGAATTAGATACTGTAACTCTAGCTGTGCTCACTTTCCCTCTTCCATCGGCATAACCTCACATATTTAGAAGATCTGAATGTATATGTTTACTGAAAAATCTTCTAGCGAATTGGATCATGCCTTCATGTTTAATAGCAGCTGGTTTCAGTTAACTCATGCCAAACAGCTGAATACTTAGTTGAAGTACATTTTGAGACACCATTTCATCTCTTAAAAGATGCTGAATGAATATTTTCTTTTGATCCACCCACACCTGCTGTGTTATATGGCTGGAGAGGCGTAGAAATGTGAAAACACTGTTTAAATCCTGCAGTTTTAGAGAGTCCATGTCATTACCCACTACCAGTCCACTGTTAACTTTAGACTGCAAGTAAATGTCACTGCAGACTTCTGTGAAAAACTCGAAGCCAACCATTCACATAGGAACACAGCTTTATCATTCATAATACTCAAATCAAAAGCATTTCTCATGCTGCCTTACAGGGAAAGCACTTAGATAGACCCAGGCAAATTTATACAAGTACACCAATAAACCTGACAAAATGCTAGCTTGTAAACCTAAAGTATAACTAAAGGGAAAACTTTTTCTTTTAGTTTTGGATAGAGTAAAGAGGGATTAGAACACCTGTCAGTTTTTATTGCTGTCTGTGTCCCTGTTATGCCTGGTACACACGATGAGATTATCAGATGAATGATCATTCGTTTTTTGTTTTTTTTTGCATCCTAATCTGATTTTGAAAATTAAGAGGTTACTAAAAAAGAGAAGAGGAAGCACTAGGCCTTTGGCCTGAGTAGATGCGGAACCAGTCCCTCAACCCAATTTGTATTTTCTAAGAGGTTACTAAAGTTACGAAAATTCTTATACGACAGAGTAAAAATTTGAAAGGGATGTAATGAATTGTATTGTATTTTCGGATGAATACTGTACTGATTAGATGAAAATCGTACGATCTGGTATCTTGTCCGATCAGATAATATTGGATGAACTGTCGTGATCGGCTCTCGAAGGCTGTGTACTAATGATCAGATTATCGTACAATCACTTCAAAAGCGGAATGTTTCATACGATTTTCTAATCGTGTGTATGGGCCATTCACCCACTCTTTTAGTACGGTTTACCATGATCATTAAGGCTCCTTTCAGACGGCCGCTCCGCTGCTGTAGTCCGCTGCGGGACTTTTTTTTTTTCCACGGAGCGGATGACATTTGTGTCATCCGCTCCGTGTGCCCGCATATCATCCCATCCGTTTGCGGATGATATACGGACATAATGTAAGTATATGGCATTGCGGATGTCAGCGGATGACACCGCTGACATCCGATTTTCCTTCCTTTCCGTTTTTTACACGGATGGAAAAATGGGGTTCTGTTCCGTTCCAAAAAATGGAACAGAACTGAAAGGAGGAAAATCGGATGTCAGCGGATGGTATTCCGCTGACATCCGCAGTGCCATTCACTTACATTGATGTCCGCAAATCATCCGCAAAAAAATAGGATGATTTGCGGACACACGGAAAGCAGCAGAGCGGCCGTGTGAAAGGAGCCTTAGGCCCCTTTCAAACATACGGACCATTTATCCGTTTTTCATCCATCGGTTGACGGATGAAAAACGGACATCAATGCATTCCTATGGAAAAACAGATAGCAACGGATGATCATCCGTTTTCATCCGCTTCCGTCAATACCCGTTTTTTTGAACAGATGAAAGTCTTATTTTTCATCTGTCAAAAAAACAGATTGGCCAAAAAACGGATGACAACGGATAAAAAACGGATATGAACGGAAATGAACAGAAATGAAAACGGATGTGAAAATGATGTTGACTGAAACAAAATTGATGAAAACAAACGTGACTGAACTGATGAACTGAACGGGCCCGTATGTGTGAAAAGGACCCTAAAAGTGAAAGTAAAAGAAAATCCCCAGAAAAGTAAAAGAGGGAAAATCCTCCTTCATTAGTTCTTGTGGCAGAAGGGGCTCGAAAGAATTCCGGTAATTTGTGTGAATTTCCTCTAACTTCCTGTTTTGGCTGAAAAAGACACAAGTCCATCTAATTTAACCAATACCTATATTTACGAATATGGAGGAGCAGCATTCTTACCCTAGGCAGCTCTCCTGGTTTGAAATACAAACACTTCCCCTCTCATCATCTCCATTACAGAGATTGGCATTTATTTGTAGTTCACAGAAGATAGCTGAGAAAGCAGATAACATTGTTTGACATCTTAGTTCAATCCACAGGAAGTTGCAAGGACACATTTCTGTGACGGGCGGAAGTGACGAGCGGGGCCAGTGCCGTTGCATTGATTCCTGGGAGCGATGACGTTCAGCTCCCAGGAATCAGTGCAAAGAGGAAGTGACCCTTAGGGTGGTGACGTGCGCGGTCACCTTGGCAACGGGACTCTGCACAGCCACGAGGATCGGCAACTTCCGGGACGCTGACGAGCGAGAGGGAGACTGGTAAGCAGCCGGCAGAGACCGTAGCGCCTACATTGTCCATACATGCTGTATTTTATTTTGTTGGATGTGAGTGTAATGGGTGAGGGGGGGAGTATTTAATAAAAGGTGCATGTTTTTTATCCAAGCAATATTGCCCTATGTGTATTTTTACTCCTTCCTATGCACCGCATCCTTGAGGATATTACAGCTACGAGCAGGTCCCATAGGGATTGGATCATTTGGAGAGTCCGGATGAGAATAGATCTTACAGGCTCCATGAACAGAGCTATCTGGTAAGCGTGTATACTTGAGTGTGTCACACGCGGTGAGGTGGAGGTGCATACCGAGCAGTGTTGTTTACATCGGGAACACATATCCCATAGCGACCCCACATGAAGTTCTGGTGGTGATGGACTTGCTTTATCACGGACTCTGATTCATTTGTTGTATTTATTTTTCCTTTTGTAAGAGACTTATGACTATATGCGAAAGATCTTAGAGTCATCCAATCATATCAAGTGTTTGGTTTTCGGTATAGCGCTGCTTGTGCTTATTTTTTAATACGCACCTTATATACAGTTTACCCTAATTTAGGCGGCTGCTTCTTTATTATTGTTGTTCAGGTGCACACTTTTGTACAAGTACAGAGCGCTGGGTGATTGGGCTTTAAGTTTGTCTTGGTGCTCGGTCCTTTATTTGATGTTATCCTATGTGTCCATGCACACATAGACTGTTAGCAGTTTTTGGCAGGGACATTTTCTGGCTGGAAAAAAACTAAGAACTAGTGGGTTTTAAGAGGAATTTTTCAGCTGTAAAATAACTCTGATAAAAGATTAAAAACTTTGAAAAACGTGGCTATTCAGCGTTTATCAACATTTATGAGCCATAAGCTTTAGTGGGAGTATAGTTTTGATTAAAAAAAAGCTACAGCTGAAAAAAAAGGTAAAAACGCATTCTGCAGCTACACTTTCTACTGGTGTTTTGATAACGTCCAGTGTGCACTTAGGCCTCGTTCACACCATGGTGCAGAGGAGGTCAGTTTTTCTGTACATGTTCTGCAATTGAACAAAAAAAAAAAAAATAACCAATCTCCAATCAGCGCAATCCAAACAATGATACAAGATATACAGTGCCTTGCGAAAGTATTCGGCCCCCTTGAACTTTTTGACCTTTTGCCACATTTCAGGCTTCAAACACAAAGATATAAAACTGTAATTTTTTGTGAAGAAACAACAACAAGTGGGACACAATCATGAAGTGGAATGAAAATTATTGGATATTTCAAACTTTTTTAACAAATAAAAAACTGAAAAATTGGGCGTGCAAAATTATTCAGCCCCCTTAAGTTAATACTTTGTAGCGCCACCTTTTGCTGCGATTACAGCTGTAAGTCGCTTGGGGTATGTCTCTAACAGTTTTGCACATCGAGAGACTGAAATTTTTGCCCATTCCTCCTTGCAAAACAGCTCGAGCTCAGTGAAGTTGGATGGAGAGCGTTTGTGAACAGCAGTTTTCAGTTCTTTCCACAGATTCTCGATTGGATTCAGGTTTGGACTTTGATTTGGCCATTCTAACACCTGGATATGTTTATTTGTGAACCATTCCATTGTAGATTTTGCTTTATGTTTTGGATCATTGTCTTGTTGGAAGACAAATCTCCGTCCCAGTCTCAGGTCTTTTGCAGACTCCATCAGGTTTTCTTCCAGAATGGTCCTGTATTTGGCTCCATCATTCTTCCCATTCCCATCAATTTTAACCATCTTCCCTGTCCCTGCTGAAGAAAAGCAGGCCCAAACCATGATGCTGCCACCACCATGTTTGACAGTGGGGATGGTGTGTTCAGGGTGATGAGCTGTGTTGCTTTTACGCCAAACATAACGTTTTGCATTGTTGCCAAAAGTTCGATTTTTGTTTCATCTGACCAGAGCACCTTCTTCCACATGTTTGGTGTGTCTCCCAGGTGGCTTGTGGTAAACTTTAAACGACACTTTTTATGGATATCTTTAAGAAATGGCTTTCTTCTTGCCACTCTTCCATAAAGGCCAGATTTGTGCAGTATACGACTGATTGTTCTCCTATGGACAGAGTCTCCCACCTCAGCTGTAGATCTCTGCAGTTCATCCAGAGTGATCATGGGCCTCTTGGCTGCATCTCTGATCAGTCTTCTCCTTGTATGAGCTGAAAGTTTAGAGGGACGGCCAGGTCTTCGTAGATTTGCAGTGGTCTGATACTCCTTCCATTTCAATATTATCGCTTGCACAGTGCTCCTTGGGATGTTTAAAGCTTGGGAAATCTTTTTGTATCCAAATCCGGCTTTAAACTTCTCCACAACAGTATCTCGGACCTGCCTGGTGTGTTCCTTGTTCTTCATGATGCTCTCTGCGCTTTAAACGGACCTCTGAGACTATCACAGTGCAGGGGCATTTATACGGAGACTTGATTACACACAGGTGGATTCTATTTATCATCATTAGTCATTTAGGTCAACAATGGATCATTCAGAGATCCTCACTGAACTTCTGGAGAGAGTTTGCTGCACTGAAATTAAAGGGGCTGAATAATTTTGCACGCCCAGTTTTTCAGTTTTTTATTTGTTAACAAAGTTTGAAATATTCAATAAATTTCGTTCCACTTCATGATTGTGTCCCACTTGTTGTTGATTCTTCACAAAAAATTACAGTTTTATACCTTCATGTTTGAAGCCTGAAATGTGGCAAAAGGTCGAATACTTTCGCAAGGCCGAAGGGGGCCGAATACTTTCGCAAGGCACTGTGTATTAAAAATGTGCTATAAATAATCCAGTTGCTGCTAACACAGAAAAGTGTTTTCACTCAATTTTATATTTCAGTAACTCAAATATACAGTGCTGCACTACTAGTAAAAAATATAAATACACCCACAGTGCTTAACCACTTGCCGACTGCCGCACGAATATTTACTGCGGCAGTCTGGCTCTCCTGGGCAAACCGACGTAGGGCTACGTCGCTCGCCCAGGAGCCTCTAGGGGGCGAGTGCGCGCCGCCGGAGGCGCGTTCCCGCAAATCCCCGCGCGAGTGACCGGCGGCTCCGATGGCCGCCAGTCACTCGTGATCTCCCGCTGGAGAGGGAGAAAGGCAGGCGGCTTATGTAAACAAAGCTGCCTGTCATTCTCCCTGATGTAACTTTAGAGATCATACGAACCTGCTATGTAGGATCGTATGTCTCTGTGGTTATATCACAAGCCACGCCCCTTTACAGTTAGAATCACGCCCCTAGGGACACACTTAACCCCTCGATCACTAATAAAGTTAACCCCTTCCCTGCCAGTGTAATTTTTACAGTAACAGTGCATATGTATAGCACTGATTAGTGTAGTAATGTCACTGGTACCCCCAAAAGTGTTAAAAAATGTCAGTCAGGGGTCCAATCTGTCCGCCGCAATGTCGCAGTCCCCTAGTTAGTAAACACAATAATTTCATTATATCTTTTCATGTGACAACACTAAAGAAATGACACTTAGATAGAATGTAAAGTAGTGAGTGTACAGCTTGTATAACAGTGTAAATTTGCTCTCCCCTCAAAATAACTCAACACAGCCATTAATGTCTAAACTACTGGCAACATAAGTGAGTACACCCCTAAGTGAACATGTCCAAATTTGGCATACTACACTCATATATACACAAAAAAAAAAATCAAGGCTTTACTAGGGTATCAGAACAATAACCCCCACGTGACCGAATGGTATTTACTTCCAGAAAAAATGTATATTCATAACATCTACAAGTAAAATACCTGTTCATAGGACTGTTAGGCAATCTAGATTTGGCACTCCTGCAAACTTGCACCATGGTTATCTCTAGCATTAATTTAGGGCTCTTAAAAAAAGAATGTAGATCAGAGAAGTCAGTGAAAGCTCAGCTTCAGCCAAAATTTTTAATGCGGTTTTGAATAGTGCAGGAAAGGGTTATAGCCTTAATTAGGTTTTCATTTTAAATGACAAAAATGGTCAGCACATCAGAAAAAATAGGTCTGAAGTTTTTACTGAGATCTTAAGTCCCGGTTCACACTAGGGCGACCTGTGAGGCGACCTGGTCGCCTCACAGGTCGCCGCAGGTCGCCTCCCATAGGGAAGCTGCGGACCCGTTCTAATAGGAGCGACACAAGTCGCTCCGACCTAGAAAAAGGGTCCGGAGCTTCCTTGGGGCGACCAGGAGGCAACCGCCATAGACTTCAATGTTATGAAGTCCGTGGCGGCCGCTCCAAGGTCGCGGCGCGCTGCTCGCACCGCGACCTTGGAGGTCGCCACCCGAAGTCGGATCGCGTGCATGTGAACGGGGGCTTATAGCAAAACATAGCTCATGCAGTAAAAAAAAAAAAACCATCAACATTTTAGAGACAAACAGGTCCCCTTTCTAGAAGGTGACAGTCAATGTGTAACCAAACAAAACACACATACAGTGAGTATAAAAAAAAAAAAAAAAAAAAAAAAAAGAAGAATCACTCCCCCCCCCCCCTTTAAAAAATGTTACTTTGCAGCCTGAAATAATGACAGACACAGTTAATGTTTTAGAGCCGGTCCACACTAGCGCGACTTGTCAGGCGACTTGTCAGCCTGACAAGTCGCGCTCCCTCGCGGTCCATTGACCGCTACAGGACCCGTTCTAATAGTGGCGACACAAGTCGCTCCGACTTAGAAAAAGGGTCCTGTACTACTTCGGGGCGACCTCAGAGCGACTTGCATAGACTTCCATTATGTGAAGTCCCTGCAAGTCGCTCCGAAGTCATGGTGCATGGGAATGCACAAGTCGCCCCCGAAGTAGTAAGGAGTCGTGTCGCCATAGTGTGAACCGAGCCTTATCCAGCTGTGTTTACTCAGTGCAACTTATAACAACCAAGTGAAAGATATAACACCATGTCAGGAAAAAAAATAAATAAATCAAAGCCAGAATTACTGAGTTGGAAAAAGGATCACTCCCTTGTGTCAGTATTTTGTTGAACCACATTTTGCTTTATTTACAACCTTGAATCTGTTGGCATATGTCTCTACTAACTTTGCACATCTAGACTTTGCAATATTTTTCCACTCTGCAGAAATGCTCATGTTCAGTTAAATTTGATGGTGACCTTTAGTGAACTCCAGTCTTTAGGTCATTCCACATATTTTCAATGGGGTTTAAGTCTGGGCTCTGACTAATCCATGCAAGAACATTCACCTTTTTCTACTTCAACCACTGTGTGCTCATTTTTGCTGTGTGCATTCGGTCATTTGTCGTGTTACCATTGACAACTTTCTGGCAGAGGGCAACAGATTTTCCTCAAGAATTTGAGGGTTATTTGCCCTATTCATTTTTCCTTCTATCCTTACAAGTGCTCCAATCCCTGCTGCAGAAAAACACCCCCATAATATGATAATACCACCTCCATGCTTTACTGTAGGAATGATGGTTTTTGGATGGACAGCTGTATTGGATTTCCACCAGACATATTGTATGGTGTTGAGGCCAAATCATTACATTTTAGTCTCATCTGACCATAACACCTTTTCCATGTGGCCTCAGAATCTTCGAGGCATATTTTAGCAAAGCTCAGCCGTGATGGCATGTGGCCTTTCTTGATGAGTGACTTTTTCCTGCAACCCTCCCATACAAGCCACATTTGTGATATTGTTATCACATGCACACAATAACCACTCTTTTTCATAAATTCCTGCAACTACTTCAGAGTAGCTGTAGGCCTCTTGATAGCCTCTCTGACCAATTTCCTCCTGGCTCTTTCATCCAGTTTGGAGCAGCATCCCAATCCAGGGAGGCGCTGTGTTGTACCAAATACCTTCCACTTCCAAATAATAGACTTCACTGTGCTTCTAGGCATTACTAAAGCCTTTGACATTTTTATGTACCCATCTCCTGAATTGTGGTGAAGAAATGTCAGCACACCAAGGATTCCTCGAAAGGGTCCAAAGCTTTATTCCATGGTCACATGATAAATATGTAGCAACGTTTCAGGGCTAGGCAGGGCCCCTTCATCAGGCATCTCCTGACTTGTGCCTGTTCACAACGTTATCCTGGAGATCTTTTGACAGTGCCTTGCCGTCCATAGTTGATTGTTTGCTTCAGTTGCACTACAAGGGACTGAAATGCTCCAGGAAAACTCTTTTCATACGGTGCGAATCAAAATGAACACAAATGATCACAACTGAAAGTTAAATGGCTTTGTGTGCCATTGAGAAGTTGATTAGCTACACCTGATTGAGTTCACAAGTCATTAATAGGAGGGTGTAGGGGGTGATCCTTTTTCCAACTCAGGGATTCTGTTTTTGAGGGTTTTTTCCTGACATGTTGGTGTTATATCTTTCAATCTTTAACTTGGATGCTATAGGGTGCAGCTGGGGGAAAAAAAAACGTGTCCGTCTAGGTTGCAACAATATGTGGTTATTTTAAAGGGGGGGGGGGGGGTGATTATTTTATATACCCTCTATATATTCACTGATAAAGTAATCAGAACACAACCCACCTGTGTACCTAAGATTCTCCAATGCTTAGTCCCATTAACCCCCTTATCATGAGTCTATGATTCTACACAGTGGGGTTGATTTACTAAAACTGGAGAGTGCAAAAAAGCTGGTGCAGTTGTGCATGTTAGCCAATCAGCTTCTAACTTCAGTTTGTTCAATTAAGCTTTGACAAAAAAAAAAACTGGAAGATGATTGGTTTCAACCCAAGTGTACCTGTTGGCCTTGTGGCCTTCACTAGGCATGAAAGGTGAATGTGCAAGATTAATATTTTACCAGGTTTTTATTGCTGATTATAAAATGTTCTGCTTTCTATTAAGGATCGGCAAAGCCGATATATCAAGGGCCCATCTGCACTTTCCTCGATCTATTGGAATCGGCCACCAAAGTGACGGCTATTTCGGGAAAGTGCTTGTACCGGAGCGATGCCTGCAGCTAGAGACATCACCCCGGTACCGGCGTGCATAGCCGACGGTCGGCTGTCTTGTAGTTACAACCAATGCGGTTGAGAAGCTGCTCGGCTGTCATTACAAAGAGTGGGAGGGGATGTCCCCCCCCCCTCTCCCGCACTCACCCGGGTCTCCCAGCAACCAGCCTGCACGGCTGCTGAAGACCCGATCAAAGCCGCATTCGGCTCTGATCAGGTCTCCATGCAAAAACCCGGAAGTGATGTCATGACATCACTTCCGGTACTGGCGCCAGATTTAAAAAAATGACAGCATTCAAAACGGCCAAACTTGACGTTTTGAATGCTTTTAAGTGCAGAGGAGGGGTTTGGGGTATTTTAGACCCCCAGATCCCTCCACAAGAGTACCTGTCAAAGAAAGACAAATGTAAAAAAAAAAAAAATTTTTTAAATGTACGAAAACATCAGCCCATATCGGCCGATACCGAAATGCATGAACCAAAATATCGGTATCGGCAACAAAAAAACGATATCGGTCGATCACCACTTTATATTGTTGATTTTTTTTTCCCTCTCTTCCTGTCAGGAGAGGAAGGGATAGATTATCTCTCCAACAGAGACACACACAAGAACAAAACACACATTACTATCAGATTGGGGACGGGCTACAACTTCTCACAATGTTTTTTTTGCAGTTTGTGACATCCTGCCCTGGTGACAACTGCTCCCCTAAATTTATTGTATAGGTGTCACAAGCAGCGAGTGAGGGTAAATGTCCCAAAAGGGGTCGCATACAGAACAAAGGAGCACACAAAAACTTTTCCCTACTCTATCCAAAACTAAAAAATTGGCTTGAAATAAGAGCTCATTATATGCATGTTTTAAAATTTGTGACTTAGAAAGTTTTGGAGCCATTAGATCGGAATTATACCCAGAGAAGTATTATTTTCAGAAAGAGAGGTCAGCAATGACTGCCTCCATATTTTTACAGTTTCCTTTTAATAGATGTGCAATAACCTCAAGCAATAGAAGCTAGCCACTTCATTGCTCTCTGGATAAAATGTTCCATGCAGTTGAGCTCCCAGCCTTTTGCTGGTCAGAAACATGAATAGACTTTTTTCAAAATGTATACAATCTGGAAAAAGGGCAATTGCTGCACTTTAAAAAAAAAATCAAGAATATTGCTCTATTTTACCCAATAAACTAGTAAAAATGAATTTACTGTAGAACGAAGCACACTCCAGAAAAATACACATAGCATCATTTTAGCATGATAGCATGATCAGTTAGGCAGTTAAATACTGAACCTGATACCTTTTTTGTTTGGACTAACAGATAGGGCTTATTTACACAAAATGTGGCATTGGACACGCTTTTCTAAAGCACTCTGAATGCCAATCAAAGCACCTGTCACTAAATCAAAATGATTACCTTACAGGCCTGTTCACACAGTGTATTTGCTTTGTTTCAAAAATGATACCCCATGTCACTTTCTTGGTGCTTCAAAGCTTCTCCAGAGTCTCCATAGAGATCTATGATGAAGCTTGATTATTGCACCTGCAGCTTGAGGGATTTTTATTCAGTGTTAGGGCTCTTTCACACGGGCGATCCGATCAGATCCGCCTGTCAGTTTTTTAGGCGGATCTGATCGGATCCTCCATGCAGCTCTATGGGGCAGCGGATGTCAGCGGAGACACCTCCGCTGACACCCGCTGCCATCCGTATCCGATCCTGTCCGTGAAATCTGGATGGATGGAAACCCTATTTTTACATCTGTCCAGGGATCGGATCGGATCGGATAAGAGCGGACAGACAATCCCCTCTCATCCGATCCCCCATAGAGAGCAGCAGGAGCTGTGACACCTCCCTCTCCGCACTGCAAGCGGAGACGGAGCTGTCATCCGCCGGCTCAGCGGGGATCGGCGGATCGATCCCCGCTGAGCAGCACGGATCCGCCTACGGAGGCGGACCGTGTGAAAGAGCCCTTAGCTTTGTTTTGGAGGTATTGCAGGTATGAGATATCCCAGGATGCAATGGGAAACCAACAAGAAAGACATCATCAGCAGTCACTTCCAGTTGATGCGTAAATATTCTGAAAGTGTCTGCTGCAGATGTCACATCTGTGGTGCAGTGTAGAGCAGCAGGAAGGTGAGCAGGGTCTGGACTGATGTGTAGCAACTAGTAGATGGCACATGTGGTGTGCAACATGGGAACGCTATAGCAGAAGGTGACAGGGAACCAGCGAGAAAAGACAGAGAACCAGCAGAGCTTGGGGGAGAAACTAGCAATGTCACACATGGTGTGCAGCATGGGAGCAATATAGCGGTAGGAGAGTGGTGATCAGAGAGATAGAGGAGGATCAGCAGAACAGGAGATTACTACTGAGTGGGGGGGGTCAGCAGGAGATCAGCAGAGCTGGAGGGTTACTACTGAGCAGGGGATCAGCAGAGCTGGGGGTTACTACTGAGCAGGGGATCAGCAGAGCTGGGGGTTACTACTGAGCAGGGGATCAGCAGAGCTGGGGGTTACTACTGAGCAGGGGATCAGCAGAGCTGGGGGTTACTACTGAGCAGGGGATCAGCAGAGCTGGGGGTTACTACTGAGCAGGGGATCAGCAGAGCTGGGGGTTACTACTGAGCAGGGGATCAGCAGAGCTAGGGGTTACTACTGAGCAGGAGATCAGCAGAGCTGGGGGTTACTACTGAGCAGGAGATCAGCAGAGCTAGGTGTTATACTGAGCAGGTGATCAGTAAACTTGGGGTTACTACTGAGCGGGGGGATCAGCAAAGCTAGGAGTTAATACTGAGCGGGGGATCAGCAAAGCTAGGAGTTACTACTGAGCGGGGGGGGGGGGGGGTCTGCTGAGTGGGGGCACTACAGAGCCGGGGTTCTACTGTGTCACATTAAAACAAACAGAAATGAACACACACTGGGCATTTTCCAAGCTTCAATAAAGCTTCAAAAAGCATTACAGAAGCATCAAAAAAGCATGTTAAAGCAGTAGGCACTTTAATGTGTGTTAAATTCTGGGCACTTACACCCCCTTCCTAACCAGGCCAGTAATCAGCTTTCAACGCTCTCACATTTTGAATGACAATTGCTCAGTCATGCAACACTGACTGTACCCATATGAAATTTTTGTCTTTTTTTTTTTTTACACAAATAGAGCTTTCTTTTGGTGGAAAGTACAAATACCCCCCAAATGACCCCTTTTTACAAAGTAGACATTCCAAGGTATTTAGTAAGAGGCATGGTGAGTTTTTTGAAGTTGTAATTTTTTCCCCACAGTTCTTTGCAAAATTAAGTTTATTTTTTTCCCAAAATTGTCATATTACCAGGTTATTTCTTACACTGTATAGGCATACTTGCAACTCCACCCCAAAATACATTTTGCTACTCCTCCTGAGTATGGTGATACCACATGTGTGAGAATTTTTCACAGCCTGGCCACATACAGAGGCCCAACATGTAAGTAGCACCTCCAGGCATTCTAGGAGCATAAATTACATATATCATTTCCTGACAACCGATTACACAGTTGAAGGCCCTGAAGCACCAGGACAATGGAAACGCCCATAAAATGACCCCATTTTGGAAAGCAAACACCTCAACACATAATCTAGGAGGCATTATGAGTCTTTTGAACAAGTCATTTTTTTCCCACAATTTTTGGAAAACGTGGAAAGAAAATAAAAACTTTTTTTTTTTTTTTTTTTTTTTTTTTACACAAAGTTTTCCATTTATAAGATATTTCTAATATATAGCATGTACATAGCAAAATAGACACCCCAAAATACATTCTGCTACTCCTCCTGGGTATGGCAATACTACATGTGTGAGATTTTTACACAGCCTGGCCACTTACAGAGGCCCGACATTGAGGGAGCACCGTCAGGTCCTCTAGGGACATAAATTACAAATTCAATTTCCTGACTACCCATTACACTTTTGTGAGGCACTGATAAGCACTGTAGTGGCACTGATGTGGCATGGATGAACAATGATGTGGCACGGGTGAGCACTGATGTGGCACGGAAGAGGCATGGGTGAGCACTGATATGGCACGGATGAGCTCTGATGTGGTACAGATGAGCACTGATGTGGCATGGATGTGACATGGGTGAGCACTGATGTGGCATGGATGTGACATGGGTGAGCACTGATGTGGCATGAATGAGCACTGATGTGGCACGGATGAGCACTGATGTGGCACAAATGAGCACTGATGTGGCATGGATGAGAAGCGGATGAGCACTGATGTATCATGGATAAAGGAAGGATGAGCACTGATGTGGCATGAATGGGCACATAAGACATGGCACTGATGAGGCATGGATGGACATGAATGAGCCATGGATGAGCATCAATGAGGCATGAATGAGGAAGGGGTGAGCACTGCCACAGTCTTCCTCCTCTCCTCACACGCTGTACCGATCGATGTGTAGAGCCTGCGAGGAGAGGAGATAGCTGAACCGGACATGCACCGGTTTGTTGACAACTGATTGCTCAGCCATTGGATGGAGCAATCACATGGTAAAAGTCTGCTGTCATTGGCAGTTTACCATAATCTGTGATGCGCCAGGTCCGGGGGAACCAGCAAGCAGGGACATTTCGGTGTGCATGCCCCATGGGGCGTGCGGGAAGCGCAATTCTGGGAGAATGTCATTGTACGCCCTCCCAGAAAAAGCCTACTGCGCTGTAGCCGTCATTTCACTATGGTCTGGTCGACAAGTGGTTAACCACTTCCCGCCCGCCCTATTGCAGATTGACGGCGGGAATGTGGTTGTATTATCCTGACCAGACGTCATATGACGGCGGCAGGATAATACAGCTCTGTGCGCCCCCCCAGCCTGACACCCTGCATCTCCGATCTCGGTAAAGAGCCTCTGACATAGGCTCTTTACCATGTGACCAGCCGTGTCCAATCACGGCTGGTCACATAGTAAACAGGACCAGCCGTTGATCGGCTTTCCTTAGTTCGTGCCTGACAGGCACGAGTAAAGGAGCGCTGATCGGCAGCTCCCCTGACAGGGGGGGGGGGATCGGCACTGGTAATCAGATCATTGATTACCAGTGCAGACCCTCGGGGGGGGTGCCACTAGAACCACCAGGGATGCCCACCCATGACCCCAGGGATGCCCACCTATGACCCCAGGGATGCCCACTATGGCCACCAGGGATGGCAATCAGGGCTCAGGGAGCCCCCCAGTGCTCTTCCCATCAGTGATGCCCACCAGTGCCCTCCCCATCAGTGCTGCCTCACAGTGCCCATCATTGCCATCTATCAGTGCCGCCCACCAGTTCCCATTATTGCCCACCAGTGCCGCCTATCAGTGCCGCCGATCAGTGCCCACCAGTGCCACCTATCAGTGCCCATCAGTGCCACCTATCAGTGCCCATCAATGCCGCCTATCAGTGCCCACCAATGCTGCATATCAGTGCCACATATCAGTGCTCACCAGTGCTGCCTATCAGTGCCACCCCATCAGTGCCTCCTCATCAGTGCAGCCTCATCAGCGGTTTCACGGGCGAGTCCCTACTGCGCATGCGCAAAGCTCGCTGTGCATTCGGATTGGCTCGGCGGCAGAGAGTAGGAGGAGTGGGCGCCGTTCCCGAAAGTGGGGAAGGGTACCTGTCAAAAACAGATACTCATTCCCCCCTCCCCCTGAAAGGTGCCAAATGTGGCACCGGATGGGGGGAGGAAGCAAATGGGTGGAACTCCGCTTTAAGCTTTGTTAACCCTTTTCCGCCTAGTGTCCTACTCCCAGGAAGAGCAGCATAACCCATCATAACCCATCAGTCAAATGAAGATATGAAGTGGTGTCCGTCAATGAACGAACGAGAAATGCACTTTATGCACTGCAGCATGCTGCGATACGGCGTAGCGTCACAACGTAACGCGCTGCAGAAAAATCTATTCTGTCCTACTTTCTTGACACCAATCCAGCCCATTGGTGTAAATTGAAACAACCGGACATAAGGCGTATTTTCTTGTCTATGCATTTGGACAGTGTTTGGCCTGACAACAATGATGTGAATGGGCCCTTCTTCCAAAAGCCCTGTTTCATGTACACATCCTGAGGACATTTCTGGGGAATATCTGAATTCACAATGTATACCTTTTTTTGAGAGGAGTATTAGACTGGGATAATGATTGTGCAGTCCCTACCTGTGCTCCCTTGCTGTCAGTCAGCTCATGTTCCCTATACACGACTTGCTCCAGGTAGGTACATCAGCCTCCATGTGCACACACACTTCCTGTGCACAGCTCTATACAATCCCACCTTCAGCACACAATCACTGACAGCTCAGAGAAGCATGTCTGCACCCAGACACACCATACCGATGACCTAACTCCGATAATAACTCTATTCAGGGATGCTTCTTTCTACTTACAAGCAAGCGGAACGTCCAGCGCAGGCTGTGTTGACTGGGGAATAGTCTGTGGCGGACCCGCACCCGGAAGTCGCCTGTAATTCTGCCAGTGATATACACTGTGCTGTACACCGGCTGGGTAAGCTTCATTCTAATGATACCCAGCACTGAGATACACGATGGGCTGGTGTTAGTGACATGTAGTTCTCTAGTTAAACATTTGACTATTGACGTGAGAATAGAACAGAGACTAGCTGCTTGGCTGTCATGCTGACTTGTTCCTGATTAGAGGCTTAGTGCTGAAGAAAGAGTGCAAACAAGAAAGCCAGGCAACTAGCATTTTCAGAAGGCAGACCTCAATGACAACTGGCATGTTTTTGTTTAAATCTGTAACAGTTTTACTTTAATATTCTGCTTGGGAGGATCAGCAGGTGTGGTGTAGCCTTCCCTGAGATCCCTTCAGAGCTGGGCTTATGGGTTTTCTTCCTTCCTGTCACCATTTTTGCATATTTTGTACTTTAAAGCAAAATTTCCAGTAGTAATGCCTTACATTTGCAGCCGGGGTGGAAAAACCCTGCAGTTGAGACACATTTTTACCCCCCTCAAGTGCTCCCCCTTTAGCTGCAGAAACAGTTGCCTGGGGTTTACACAATGCTTTGCTTATATTACACTCCCAGTCGCACTTGGCAGGAACCACTGCCTGCTGAGTGTAACCCATTTAAGTGAATGGGGCCGAGTAGACCAGCATTTAGGGCGATACAGCACCACCTGTCAAATGTTCTCTGAAGAGCGAACCAAACACTGTCCAGATGTAAATGAGTCCCAATAGTTATCTGTTTCAATGGTCCAACACCTGCAAGGTTCCTCCCCCGCATCTTCTCCCCGTCTTTTTCCAGGTGCTGGGCTTCAGCTGCCTTGATTGGCCAGGGCAGAATCACTTAACTCCTGCGCATGCACAAGGGTGCTCATTGTAGAGGGATTGTAAAGAGGCAGGTAAGTGTATTATATTGCAGAAGAGACAAAGGGGTTGATTTACTAAAGGCAAATATACTGTGCACTGCAAGTGCAGTTGCTCTAGATTAGAGATGGGCTCAGGCATGTTCGGGATCATAGTCCCACCCTCCTGCACGATCACGCCAGGAAGCCAACACTGCACAGACCAGGAAATGTCTCACTGCCTGTGATTAGCGGTGTGCAGTGTTGGCTTCCTGGTGTTATCAGGCAGGTGGGTTGGGACAAGGATCCCGAGCCCATCTCTACTCCAGATCAGGGGTCTCCAAACTTTCTAAACAAAAAGCCAGTTTACTGTTCTTGAGACTTTTGCGGGCCGGACTGTGGACAGTGGAGGTAGATAATGCCTTGGGCTTGGTTGTCAGTGGGAGTAAAAATATACCTACCATCCCTGTGGTTAGGTGGAGAAGGTTCCCAATCATTGGTGTCAGTGGGAGGAATAGTGCCCCATCATTGTTGTCAGTGGGAGGAATAGTGCCCCATCATTGGTGTCAGTGGGAGGAATAGTGCCCCATCATTGGTTTTAGTGGGAGGAATAGTGCCCCATCATTGGTGTCAGTGGGAAGAATAGTGCCCCATCATTTGTGTCAGTGGGAGGAATAGTGCCCCATCATTGGTGTCAGTGGGAGGAATAGTGCCCCATCATTGGTGTCAGTGGGAGGAATAGTGCCCCATCATTGGTGTCAGTGGGAGGAATAGTGCCCCATCATTGGTTTTAGTGGGAGGAATAGTGCCCCATCATTGGTTTTAGTGGGAGGAATAGTGCCCCATCATTGGTGTCAGTGGGAGGAATAGTGCCCCATCATTGGTGTCAGTGGGAGGAATAGTGCCCCATCATTGGTGTCAGTGGGGGGAATAGTGCCCCATCATTGGTGTCAGTGGGGGGAATAGTGCCCCATCATTGGTTTTAGTGGGAGGAATAGTGCCCCATCATTGGTGTCAGTGGGAGGAATAGTGCCCCATCATTGGTGTCAGTGGGAGGAATAGTGCCCCATCATTGGTGTCAGTGGGGGGAATAGTTCCCACATCATTGGTTTTAGTTGGAGGAATAGTGCCCCATCATTGGTGTCAGTGGGAGGAATAGTGCCCCATCATTGGTGTCAGTGGGAGGAATAGTGCCCCATCCTTGGTGTCAGTGGGAGGAATAGTGCCCCATCATTGGTGTCAGTGGGAGGAATAGTGCCCCATCATTTGTGTCAGTGGGAGGAATAGTGCCCCATCATTTGTGTCAGTGGGAGGAATAGTGCCCCATCATTGGTGTCAGTGGGAGGAATAGTGCTCCATCATTGTTGGTGTCAGCGGGAGGAATAGTGCTTTATCATTGCTGTCAGTGAGAGGGATAGTGCCTCATCATGTGTTTCAGTGGGAGGGATAGTGCCCTATCATTGGTGTTAGTGGGAGGGATAGTGCCCTATCATTGGTGTTAGTGGGAGGGATAGTGCCCTATCATTGGTGTCAGTGGGAGGAAAAGTGCCCCATCATTGGTGTCAGTGGGAGGAATAGTGCCCCATCATTGGTGTCAGTGGGAGGAATAGTGCCCCATCATTGGTGTCAGTGGGAGGAATAGTGCCCCATCATTGGTGTCAGTGGGAGGAATAGTGCCCCATCATTGGTGTCAGTGGGAGGAATAGTGCCCCATCATTGGTGTCAGTGGGAGGAATAGTTCCCCATTATTGGTGTCAGTGGGAGGAATAGTGCCCCATCATTGGTGTCAGTGGGAGGAATAGTGCCCCATCATTGGTGTCAGTGGGAGGAATAGTGCCCCATTATTGGTGTCAGTGGGAGGAATAGTGCCCCATTATTGGTGTCAGTGGGAGGAATAGTGGCCCATTATTGGTGTCAGTGGGAGGGATAGTGCCCCATTATTGGTGTCAGTGGGAGGAATAGTGCCCCATCATTGGTGTCAGTGGGAGGAATAATACCCTGTTGATGATGTCAGAGGGAGGAATAGTGTCCCAAGGGCCAGATAAGAGCAAGTGAAAGGGCCACAGTTTGGAGACCACTGCTCTGGATCTTAGTAAATGAGGGGAAGTGCTACTAAATTTCCATCATCCAGTCATGTACAAGCAACAATACTTTTTTTTCTTCCTTGCGTATGTTGTGGTATTCTTTGCAAAGTAAAGCTTTATCTCACTTATCAAGCTCTGGAGCAACTGCACTTGCAGTGCACAGTATATTTGCCTTTAGTAAATCAACCCCCCTTGCATGTTTCTTCTGCAATGAAGAGCCTGTCTATAGAAACATAGAATGTGTCGGCAGATAAGAACCATTTGGCCCATCTAGTCTGCCCAATATATCTGAATCCTATGAATAGTCCCTGGCCCTATCTTATATGAAGGATAGCCTTATGCCTATCCCATGCATGCTTAAACTCCTTCACTGTATTTGCAGCTACCACTTCACAGTTTTTTTTATTTTTTTATCTTAGATCCGCTTTAACCTATTAGAGGGCAACTCCAGTAATTGGGAAAAAAAGCTACCTTTGCAGAGGGTTCCCCACAATGCAAGGGTTAATTGCTTGTTTAAAAACTTAATGTTTCCTGTGATTTTAATTATTTTTGAGCCACTTCATTACTTAGTGATGCAGCCACCATGTACGCTATATCGCACTGTAGTAGCATCAGTGTTTCACAGCAGTATTGACGACTTTCCGTTCACTACAGGTACTAAATCGAGTCAGACTGAATGCTTCTCAGCCATTCATGCAAAGTCTTGTATTTTTATCAATTAATGCAAGGCTTCTTCTGATTGGCTGAGATGGAGATTGTGAAGTCTTCCACCCAACAAAACTTTTGAATTGTAATGTGTGTGGACAACCATGATCATTTTTGCAAGAGCAAACTGTACATTAAGGAACACATTATGAAGTATTCGTGTAAATTTGGTTAAGCTGCTGCATTCAGAAGATTGAAACTGCCAAACAAATGCTGCAAGGACAACCTAGTATGACTCCTCCCACTCCCAGGGTACCTCAGTTGCTAGAGTCATCAGAGAACAGGCGTCTTCTTTCTTCTCAGAGAAGAGAAACCTTTTCTTTACTTCTTTATTTTTTTTCTTTTCAGTTGCTGCAGAGCCATAAGGGGCTCATTTTGCAGCTTTGCAGCACAGGATCCGTACCTGGACCTTGCTGAGAGAGAGAAGCAAAGCAATGTCCTTGAGCACTGGGCTCTGCCAAAGGTGCTCACCTAGACACCTGTGTGCAATGAAAGACGGCTGCTTTCCAGGTCCACAGAGCATCCATGTGGTGGAACCCTGTCTCTGAAGACACCTTTGAAAGTGTGTGCCCACCAGAGGGGTAAAGACCAGTGAAAGAGATATGGTCCATAAATCCTCCCTCTTCATCCACAGATTGCCTGTATGGGAACTGCAGGGCCTCTCAAGATCCCAAGCTGTGATAAGTTAAGGCCCGTACACACGTACCGATCGTCGGCATACACACGTCGGCGGACGAAAGATCTGCCAATTGTACGCTTGTTAGTATGGTGCCTCCGACAGCCGACAGCGCACATTCTGCCGACAAGAGTCTGTCGTGCAGGCATTAAAATTTTTGTATGCCGACACCAGAGCGGCCGATTGTTCGCCAGTCAGTACAGAATTCGGACGACAGACCGCAGATTTGCAAGACTGGGCATGCTCAGAAAAGAAAAAACACAGGGAAAGTTAACCATTACATGACATCACTTCTGCAGTCGGCGGACAAAATTCTTGTGCTGTCTTTGCACTTTTCAACAGACACCGACAGCCCAGGGACAAAAGACGGCCGATCGTTCGCTGACGATCGGTACGTGTGTATGGGGCTTTAGGGCTTTGCCCTTGTGTGTGTATAGAGCCTGTGGTGCTTATCTGCATGTGTTTTTCTCCTAAGGAGTTAAAGCAGTGGTCCTCAACCCTGGCCCTCAGGGCCCACTAACAGGCCAGGTTTGCAAGATAACTGAAATGCATCACAGGTGATATCATTTTCTGCTCAATGATTGCAGTACTCTAGTCTGCATCTCCCCAAGGTAATACTTAAAATCTGGCCTGTTAGTGGGCCTTGAGGACCAGAGTTGAGGACCACTGAGTTAAAGGTTAAAGCGGAGTTCCAGCCGTTTCTGTGTTTATTAAAAGTCAGTAGCTGCTGACTTTTATTAAACATACACTCTCCTGTCCGACGATCCAGCAATCCGGCCGCCCGAAGCCTCGGTTCTCCCCCTCGGATCTCCCTGGCGCCGGCTTGACTAGTGTGGGCACTCGGCTGTGACAGCTTGCGGCTTCAAAGCCAGGTGCGCACTGCGCATGCGCGAGTCCTGAATGGACAGGCAATCCTCTGGAACCTGTGACGTGTCCCAGAAGATTGCAGGGAGGGAGGGGGAGAGGAGAACTTCCGCTTGAGCCGCCTAGGGGGCCCGAGCAAGAGTGGGAGCTGGGTACTTGTCAAAACTTGGTACCCATTTTGGGTGGTACTCTGCTTTAAGTCCACCTTTTTAAGAAAAAACAATAAATACACATATTTTTGCAGGAAAAAAAAAAAGGTGCATTTATAATTGTTTTGCATAGGAACCTGCAAAGCATTGCACATACAATCAGTGGATCGCGGGTGCAATTGCTGACTCCACACACAGACTCTTCTTTCAGCTCTCTGTCCATACTGCGGTATAGGCTTTTAGTTGGATAGCTGGAGGAAATGTCAATGAACTATGAGTATGGTAATCACTGCACTTGTGTTCCATTGGGAACTACAGGTGCGTCTGCCGTAGTGGCAGACAGACTAAGAGTTTTTTTATTTACTTCTCCTTACACAGCTGCACCAAAGCCAAAAGGGGCAACCGACCCACACCTTCCTCTGGGTACAAAAAATCCAAATGAAATCTGCTAGGTCAGACCTTCTGGTCTCCATGGACATCAAGGATGTCTGTTTCACGTCTTCCTAGCACATCAACGCTACTTGCATTTTGCAGTGGCCATGCAGCATTAAGAATTTATTTCCTTACCTTTTGGTCTGTCAACTGCACCTCAGGATTTTTAGTGCCTATCCTTGCTCTGCTTTGCTCTTAGGGCATCCTCATTGTGGGATATCCAGACCCAACATAGGTTTTGATGAATCCTAAATCTTCAGAAGCCAGCTCTGGAATCATCTCATCACTTGGAGTATCTAACCCTGGTTCTGAATATGGCCCTGTCCAAGGTTTACATTACACAGTTTAAACTCCAAACTCTCGCTCTCATGATTGGACTCTACAGTCCTGGAGCCTACCAACCTTCCGATTTTGCATGATGGTTCTGGACTTGATGGTAGCCTCCCTTTAGGCAGTCCCAAATGCCCAATATCATCCCAGATTGTTGCAACTCAGCATTGTAGCAGTAAGAGACAGGTAGGCTTAGTCTCTGAAATGATGTGTTCGCCTGCCCTTGCCCTGGCTTGGTGGCTCATGAGTCCAGCCCTAAAGTCAGGGAAAACCTTCCTCCTGCTGGTCTAAAAGATCCTCATGATGGATGCCAGCCAATCGGGTCGGGGAGCAGTCCTTAACCACCTTAATACTGGGCACTTAAACCCCCTTCCTTCCCAGACCAATTTTCAGCTTTTAGCGCTGTTGCAATTTGAATGACAATTGCGCGGTCATGCAACATTATACCTAAACCAAATTTGTCATTTTTTCCCCACAAATAGAGCTTTCTTTTGGGGGTATTTGATCACCGTCAGGTTTTTTCTTTTTTGGTGCACAAATAAAAAAAGGCTGAAAAGTTTGAAAAAAAAAAAAAAAAAAGTTTTTTTGTTTAGGTTATAAAATTTTGTAAATAGATACGTTTTTTCCTGCACTGATGAGCACTGATGATGCCGCACTGACAGGCACTGATGAGGAGACACTGATGGGGTGGCACTGATATGCAGCACTGATGGGCACTGATAGGCAGCACTGATATGTGGCACTGATAGCACTGATATGCAGCATTGGTGGGCACTGGTAGGCAGCGCTGATGGGCACTGGTAGGCAGCACTGATGGGCACTGATTGGCGGCACTGATGGGCACTGATAGGTGGCACTGATCGGCACTGATGGGTGGCACTGATCGGCACTGATAGGCAGCACTGGTGGGCAATAATGGGCACTGGTGGGCGGCACTGATAGATGGCAATAACGGCACTGGTGGGCAGCACTGATAGATGGCATAGAGATTGTTCTGAGTCAGTTGGCTTTACATTTTTAAAAGCTAGGAAATCAACAGATCTTGTCTTTTCTCCTGTCTGGTTTGGGCCAACATTTGGCCTTAACCACTTCAATACCGGCCCATAGTACATTGACGTCCTGAGTTTAAAGCTAAATACCGGTGTTATGGCAGCAGATAGCTGCCATAACCCTGGTATTTTTTTAAACTGCAGGCGATGGGCTTTCCGATAAGGGTGGTCCCAGCGGCGGATTCGCCGCGAGATCACCCTCCGGGATGGCGGAAGGGGTGCCCCCCCCCCCCTCCCGCCGCGTCCCTGTCCTTTTCCCCGCTTACCGGACCCGCCGGCAGCGGGGAAAACGATCGGGTCCCGGATCCTCACAGACAGGATGTCGAGTGAGGGCAAGCTTGCCCTCACTCGACTATTGTCTTGGAGGACTGGAGCGACGGCAAACATCGTTGCCGAGCAACCGGCTTAAAGGTCCCTTTATTTTTTTGTCATTTTTTTTTTTTTTTTTTTTCCTTTCCATCTTTATTAGTGTACTTGTGAGATCTGAGGACTTTTTGACCCCAGATCTCACAAAAAAGAGGTCCTGTCATGCCTATTTCTATTACAAGGAATGTTTACATTCCTTGTATTAGAAATAAAAATGATCAATTTTTTTTTTTTTTTTTTAAACGGTGTAAAAATAATAAAT
Organism: Pelophylax lessonae; assembly: GCF_965119305.1. Taxonomy (NCBI): domain Eukaryota; kingdom Metazoa; phylum Chordata; class Amphibia; order Anura; family Ranidae; genus Pelophylax; species Pelophylax lessonae. Next base: position 606,103,436 of record NC_138768.1, on the reverse strand, counting down.
AAAATAAATAGTAAAAAAAAAAAATTAAAGCATCCTGTCCCCGTTAGCTCGCGCGCAGAAGCGAACACACACGGAAACCCCGCCCACATATGTAAACGGTGTTCAAACCACACATGTGAGGTATCGCCGCGATCGTTAGAGCGAGAGCAATAATTTGAGCCCTAGACCTCCTCTGTAACTCTAAGATGGCAACCTGTAGAAATTTTTAAAATGTCGCCTATGGGGATTTTGAAGTACCAAAGTTCGTCGCCATTCCGTGAGCGTGCGCAATTTTGAAGCATGACATGTTGGGTATCTATTTACTCGGCATAACATTATCTTTCACATTATGGAAAAAAATTGGGCTAACTTTACTGGATTCTTATTTTTTAATTCAAAAAAGTGATTTTTTTCCAAAAAAATTGCGTTTGGAAGACCGCTGCTCAAATACGGTGTGATAAAAAATATTATAATAATCTCCATTTTATTCTCTAGGGTCTCTGCTAAAAAAAAATATATAATGTTTGGGGGTTCTAAGTAGTTTTCTAGCAAAAACAACTGATTTTAACTTATAAACACCAAATGTCAAAAATAGGCCTAGTAGGCAAGTGGTTAAGAAACCATCAAATTTCAACCTTTTCAATTTCTGCTTGCCTTTCACTCCTTTGTAAAGGGCTATGTACACTCGCATTATTCACCCTGTACACCCCCCCAGTGATTCCGTAAGACCTCAACATGTTTTTTTCGGTTTTTCAGAAATGCCCTTTGAAAATATCAGGAATATAGTAAAAAATGTGGCGCTAATCTAAAAACTGTTTGCACAGAATGTCCATAAAAATCATGGAGAAAAACCCTGCTCGTTAGAGCTTACAATCTAAGAGAATGTTTTGAATTGTAATGAAAGAATTACAATTGTTGTAATTCTAACTTTAAAAATCACCTTTTCTTTTCAATCTGCAGAGTTGTCATTTCTGTAAAATTCAATGCAGTGTGTCAACCCCCATAAATGTAATTTTCTGCTTGAGTGATTGGCTCACTGATTTTTCCAGAACTCTGCACTAAGGTACACATCACATTTTAGGCATCCTCTGCAACAAAAATGTAATTTTTGTTGAGATGCTCTTAAAGGGTTAATCATTTATAAAGCGAAGCTGATACAATACGTTTCTTCATTAGAACACTGCAAGTGCATGAGTTGACTAATAATGAAAACATCACTGCAACTTTTCCCACTCAGAATCAGTCCTGCAAAAGACATGATCAAACAAAGAACTTTTCCTTCAGAGCTGAAATGGGTAGGAATCTACAACAAAGTTTGTTAAAATCCTTGCAATGTAAATTGATTACTCAGAGGGGAATGTTGTTTTCTTCACAAAAGTGGAGTTACTCTTTAAGGACAAGGTTCCATCATTTCTCTGTCAAAGCACACTCCACCAGATCAGTTAGTGTTTTGTTGATATTTTCAGCATCACACATCTGTCTCTCAGATTTGCAATGCTGCCATGTGGTCTTTTGTTTATTAAAGTGGTTGTAAACCCTTACATATACCCAATGAAGTGACTGGCCTCAGGTGATACACAGGGATGACACAAATTCTCCTACATACCTGTTTGTACCTGTTTATCTGCAGTCTTCTCTTCTCTACATTCATTCAAATTGCAGAATTTATAAAGCGTATCTGAACTGTTAGACAAAAGGGGGCAGAGATCTGAAGTCACAGCCTGTAGATTTCAGTGGAGAGCTCCGAGAGCCCCCACAACTTTGACAGCACACAGAAGCTGAACTGAAGTTGTCAATCAGCTGGAGGTCCCTCCCCTGTCAATTTTTTCTCTTGGTGGCAAGAAAACTTGTCAGAAGTGATTCATGCTGATAGCAGAGGAATGAGGCAGCAGACAGAAATGACACTAAATGCTCTGTATTAAGATAATTGCACAATATATATTGTGTTTTGTTCTTATTTCATGTGTGAGGGTTACAATCATTTTGCGTATTACCAGGTGGACAATCAATCTTCAGCTGATGCTTGCTTCGTGAAATGCTTTTCTTGGGTTACTATTGCAGTGCTACAAAAGTGAGGCATGATGGGAATGGGAAAAGTTATAGTAGGCTGTTCTTAAAGCTTTTTTTTGCCGGTGTCCAGTCTCCTAAAGGCAACAAAATAACCCAGTGTAGCTGAATATTTCATCCTGTGTCCCTTAATGTACTCCAAGAAAAGGATTTTAGGTTAAGTCAAAAATCCTATTTTCGCCTGGTTCCTCCCTCCCTTGCATCTCTGTGCTTCCCTATGCAATGCATATACTGCTGCGCTAACTGTTGGAGCTATATACATTTTGTATAATAAGGAAAATACTGTATAGTTTCCTGAAAACATTGCAGCACACTGCCTCAGTACTCCTCTCAAGAGCCCTCACCCCTGATGCAATCTGTGGGCTGCGCTCTTGAGAGGAGTTTTTGCAAATATCAAAATGCTTTAATGGGTGGGTGTATGTTTGGAAGAGTGGCCATTCCTATGCAGACTGCATTTGCATGCAGACCAACCTAGGTTGAGCCCACGTGATACTGAGCATCTGTTATTGAATGAACTGAAATCCTAATATTTATAGGGACAAGCCAGGGACAGTCAGTCTGGGAAGGAAAGGGCTAGGTCAGGGGTGTTAATCTTAATTTCATCATAAGCCCCATCAGCAGTACGGATGCCCTCAAAGGGTCGGATGTACCTGGAGTGTGCTACATACAGAGTGCAGGGTTCAGGAGTGCGTTACGTACAGAGTGCAGTTCCAGGGGTGCACTATGTACAGAGTGCAGGATTTAAGGGTGCGCTACATACAGAGTGCAGGGTTCAGGAGTGCGTTACGTACAGAGTGCAGTTCCAGGGGTGCACTATGTACAGAGTGCAGGATTTAAGGGTGCGCTACATACAGAGTGCAGGGTTCAGGAGTGCGTTACGTACAGAGTGCAGTTCCAGGGGTGCACTATGTACAGAGTGCAGGATTTAAGGGTGCGCTACATACAGAGTGCAGGGTTCAGGAGTGCGTTACGTACAGAGTGCAGTTCCAGGGGTGCACTATGTACAGAGTGCAGGATTTAAGGGTGCGCTACATACAGAGTGCAGGGTTCAGGAGTGCGTTACGTACAGAGTGCAGTTCCAGGGGTGCACTATGTACAGAGTGCAGGATTTAAGGGTGCGCTACATACAGAGTGCAGGGTTCAGGAGTGCGTTACGTACAGAGTGCAGTTCCAGGGGTGCACTATGTACAAAGTGCAAGATTTAAGGGTGCGCTACGTACAGAGTGCAGGGTTCAGGTGTGCGTTATGTACAGAGAGCAGAGTTCAGGAGTGTGCAGGGTTTAAGAGTGCGCTATGCACAGTGTGCAACCTCAAACCCTCCCAACCCACCCAAAAGAATCCTTGCATCTCTCTCTCCTACTTGGCCCGGATCTAGTGCCTCCCTGTGTAGGCAGCTCTGCCTTGCCTTTCCTTGCAGGGAGATCATTCTCTCTCCCAGATTCTGGAGATCTGTTCCTGTTGTGCCCTGTTACAACCAGAAGACACTGAGTGAACAGCTATCCCTTGTAAAAAACAGTAGGCTTCTGTGTTTACAAGTGACAGCGGGAGCTGAGTGCGAGAGCCAGAGGTGGCGGAATGGAGTTCCGCCATGCTTTGGCTGCAGAATTGGGTGTGTGGCCACATGACAACGCCTGGCGGGCCAGATTTGGCACACGGCCTTGTGTTTGACATATGTGGGCTTGATCCCGCTGAATATCATTCAGTCAGGAAATATAACAAGTTCTATCTGACTTGCTGCAGCTTCTAATGCACACTGTGAGAAGCTCACTGTGCAGTGAAATCAGATAAAGCAATTTTCAGTAAAGGAGAGGAGTCGATACAGCTGTGCAAGGCTGAAGGTAAGGTTTAAGTTTTAGCTTTCAATAAGATAGGCACACACTGCAATTCTCTTAGATGCATTGGTAAGCTCTTTCCTGAAATTTGCTCTGACATCTGCTCCTATTGTTTTAGGTGAGCAAACATGGCAGCGGTTATAAACACCGAGCTGGATCCAGTTTTCATAAAAGCACTTGGTTTCCTTCACTCTAAGAGCAAAGACTCTGCCGAGAGACTGAAGGCTTTACTAGATGAGTCTTTGTGCAAGGGCCTCGACTCTGGCTATCGACCGCCTCAAAAGGTAAGATACATGGATTCAATTGATTTATGGCAGCTTTCCAAGCATTGTATTTGGGATAGAATATAGAAGAAAGTAGAAGGGGTTAACGTGAGAACTAAATTACACATTTGCTGATATTCATATGGAAGAAGACCTTGTGAACTTCCTTCATAAATTATTTTCCCAGTGGAAACCGTGAGTGATGTTTAAAGCCCAACTCTGGGAAATCTGAAAATTCTTCCTTGCAGTGGAGCTCAGTGGAGCTGTACCCACACTGCAAGGGTTAAAGCAAAAGTAAACTGTAAAAAAAAAAAAAAAATCCAGTCCCCTCCAAACTAATTTCATAATGTCCTTATGAAACACAATATGAAAGACTTAAGCGGGGTACACACTAACCGCTCCGGTCAGAGCCTCTGTACTAACCATGCCAGGTTAGTTCAATGATAATATTTAGAAAATTAAATAACAAAAAAAAACTTAAAAAATTACCTAGATCAATGTTTGATGTAGGTCAGTGCCAGGGTTAGTGTTTGGGTCAGGGTAAGTATTTTTTTGGACAACATTTTTGTTTTATTTTTTTTTAATTAGTATTGGTGTCAGTGTGTTTTGGTAGGATTAAAAAAAAAAAAAAGAAAAATGCGCACTATTGTTTCTGGGCTGTACTACAAGTACAAACAACAAATAAAATACACATATGTGGTATGGCTGCGATTGTCAGGAGCAGGGGAATTTATTTTGACTTTTTCTTTGGTAGTAGGTTATGTTAGTAGCAAGAAATGTACGGCTAAATTTAAACGTTTTTTTTTTTTTTTTTTTTATTTACTATTTTGGGCCAGTTTTCCTTTTGATAATAAAAAAAAATAAAATAAAATAGGGAGATATCCATTACCATTTGCCACCAAAGCCCAGTTTGTCCTAAAAAATACACGCCTGGATGCACAATGTAGTTATAATAATGTACAGTTTTTTAGTTTTATTAACACATGTCAAAGTTACAAAATAGTGTTAAGGCATAATAATTTATTTTACTCTTAGGTGCGAAGGGGTTAAAGTGTTTGTTACCCAAAAAAAAAAAACGATCCTGTTCCCTTACAGCATGTTATACAGCACAGTGCTTGTGCTGTGTAATTTGGCCCACTGTATTACCTAAAAAACCTGGCTGATCCTGCCAGTTTCTATCCTTCCCTTCTGAAAACTGACCACGGTATATCATGACTGCTGAGCCCTGACACCGTGGTCAGTTTACATGCCTCCGTCATCCACAGCCCTGCATTGTCCTCTCTGTCCTCTCTCCACCCTCCCCTCCCTGATTGTATGCTCGTGTCAGTGCCCACCCCCTCCACTCTTGCTGTTCTTATATTTAATTTAAAATCATCCCATCTCCTCTGTAACATAACAATAAGTGTCCCTGTACCTGTGTTATAGAAAAAATATGCCTATCTGTATCAAAGCGGCTCCTGGCGATCACATAACTGCTAAGCTCTCTGTCCTCTCTTCCCCACCTCCCTGGCTGACATCAGTGGCAGGGCTTACTCCCGCCTGCTGGAGCTGGGCAGGGAAGAGATCCGAGGAGTCACCTGAGCGCTGGGAGCCATTCATAAGTGGCTTTACAACCACTTTAATGTTATCACATCCAGTACAGTGCTATTGACCCTACATTGGTATTCATGTTGTCAGAACCTTAGACCGCTGGAGCATGGGGGAAAAATAATTGCAGGGACCAGTCTAGCAATATGGAAGATATTTGGAAGATTTGCCCGCCATGCCTAAATGGGCAGTTACCCTTGCAATGCAGGCCCCTGCACGGAGGAATCTTCAAGTTTTCAGGAGTTGGGCCTTAAGCCCAACTTTAGTCAAAACCTTTTTTTTTTTTTATTCTGAAAAGAGTGGAGGAGAGTAATAACTTCTGTCGTGTTTTAAATGCTGCTATTGCTTTTGCTAAGAAGTTTTTTGTCAGAGTTTAAATTATGTCTGTGTCCCCATATAAGGGATTCCTGTACCCTGTTTTCTGTGTTCTGTATGGTATCTGCCATATATGCAAAAAAGTGGGTAGGGTTTGCTTCATTCTTCTCTCCGACACCCATCAAATCTCTTGATTATCCATTTGTGGAAATGCTTTCAGGGTCACTGGGTAGATCTTTTTCTGAAGAGACACAGCTGACTTGTGTTTCGATATGTTAATGAATGTAAAATTAAAGGAGCCTATGTACCATTTGCACACCAATTAGTCGCTTTTAAGCAACAAACGCAGCACAAAGCATTTTAGAAAGAGTTTCATTTTTCCAGCAGTGGACTTCTGTTTATTGCTACTGGATCTCCAGTCTAGTCTGTAATATGCTTTTCTTCCAAACAAATACCATAAATAAAGGCCTCCAACTTGTGATGGAACATGTGATGTTGGCAGTGAAAGGGTTGGTAAGTTATTCTGTGATATGTCACTTATCCTTTCTGTCTGACACAAATCTAAGCATTGCAGTGATAACTGAAGTAACACTAAAGGGAGGCCTTTTCTGAGATGAATGTAATGTACACTCACCTTCCTCAGCTGATTGGCCTTATTCTACACACACTTTTGCTCTTTGTACCATCTGAGACATCTTTGCAGGGGTGACTTTAAAAAAAAAAAAAAAAAAACACCCATATCCTAACCCTCCCCCCCCCCTTTTTTTAGTTTTATTTTCTTTGCCTGCATTCTAGTGTAAGAGCAGAATGAGCTGGGTATGTCATTCTCAAAAACAATGGTGGTATCTTCTTAGGCCCCTTTTGCACCAGTGGACCGATGAGGTCCGCCTGTCTGTTTTTTAAGCTGACCCGATCAGACCACCCATTGTTCTCTATGGGAAGGGAGATGTAAATGGACATGTGTTCGTTTTACAACCGCCTGCATTCAATCCAATCTAATTAGGGCCGCCAAAAACAGGTGGATGGGGATCCGTTCCCCATCCTTCTAGTGGATCGGATGACAGTCAGATGGAAATGGACAGGCAGTCGATTTCCATCCGACTGCCCTGTGTAGAACAGCAGGCTGTGTCCGTGTCCGCTCTGCATAGCAGATTCCCCGCTGAGCAGGTGGATCCGCTTGACAATTTTGTTGTGTGTTTGAGAAATAGGATGTAGGTAGATTATCCTATGTACCAGTTTACAAGTACAGTATCTCACAAAAGTGGGTACACCCCTCACATTTTTGTAACTATTTTATTATCTCTTTTCATGTGACAACACTGAAGAAATGACACTTTGCTACAATGTAAAGTAGTGAGTGTACAGCTTGTATAACAGTGTAAATTTGCTGTCCCCTCAAAATAACTCAACACACAGCCATTAATGTCTAAACCGCACAAAAGTGAGTACACCCCTAAGTGGGAATGTCCAAATTGGGCCCAATTAGCCAATTTCCCTCCCCAGTGTCATGTGACTTGTTAGTGTTACAAAGTCTCAGGTGCGAATGGGGAACAGGTGTGTTAAATTTGGTGCTATCGCTCTCTGAGGATCTGAAAAAAGAATTGTTGCTCTACATAAAGATGACCTAGTTCTAGGCTTTTAGAAGATTGCCAAGACCCTGAAACTGAGCTGCAGCACGGTGGCAAAGACCAATACAGCAATTTAACAGGACAAGTTCCACTCAGAACAGGCCTCGCCATGTTCGACCAAAGAAGTTGAGTGCACATGCTCATCGTCATATCCAGAGGTTGTCTTTGGGAAATAGACGTATGAGTGCTGTGAGCATTGCTGCAGAGGTTGAAGGGGTGGGGGGTCAGCCTTTCAGTGCTCAGACCATTCGCCGCACCCTGCATCAAAGTGGTCTGCATGGCTGTCGTCCCAGAAGGAAGCCTCTTCTATAATGAATGCACAAGAAACCCGGCAAACAGTTTGCTGAAGACAAGCAGACTAAGGACATGGATTACTGGAACTATGTCCTGTGGTCTGATGAGACCAAGATAAATTACTTGGTTCAGATGGTGTCAAGCGTGTGTGGTGGGAACCAGGTGAGGAGTACAAAGACAAGTGTGTCTTTCCTACAGCCAAGCATGGTGGTGGGGGTGTTATGGTCTGGGGCTGCATGGGTACTGCCGGCACTGGAGAGCTACAGTCCATTAAGGGAACCATGAATGCCAACATGTATTGTGACATACTGAAGCAGAGCATGATCCCCTCCCTACGGAGACTGGGCCTCAGGGCAGTATTCCAACATAATAACGACCCCAAACACACTACCAAGACAAGTACTGCCTTGCTAAAGAAGCTGAGGGTAAATGTGATGGACGGGCCAAGCATGTCCCCCAGACCTAAACCCTATTGAGTAACTGTGGGGCATCCTCAAACGTAAGGTGGAGGAGCGCAAGTCTCTAACATCCACCAATTCTGTGATGTTGTCATGGAGGAGAGGAAGAGAACTCCAGTGGCAACCTGTGAAGCTCTGGTGAGCTCCATGCCCAAGAGGGTTAAGGCAGTGCTGGAAAGTAATGGTGGCCACACAAAATATTGACACTTTGGGCCCAATTTGGACATTTTCACTTAGGGTGTACTCACTTTTGTTGCCAGAGGTTTAGACATTAATGGCTGTGTGTTGAGTTATTTTGAGGGGACAGCAACTACTGCTACTTCACATTGTAGCAAAGTGTAATTTCTTCAGTGTTGTCACATGAAAGGATATAATGAAATATTTACAAAAATGTGAGGGGTGTACTCACTTTTGTGAGGTACTGTATATTGTTTTCCTCAGGAAGTCACAGTCTGCTCCTATTTCCACAATGGTGGTGCGGGGAGCCGCAGTGGTAAGAAGAACCGACTGTGGGAAGATGATGCTGGGCCCCAGGCACTATTTTTGAAAAGACTCCTCTTTAAATTGTCAGCTCCTTGCAGGCAGGGACTGATATGAATGTACAAATATGTAAAGTGCTGTGTAAATTGTAGGTACTATATAAATAACTGTAATATTAACAGCTTGCCAACCGCCTTGCATATGAGTACGTCGGTAGAGCTGTTCTCCGGTGCCGGACCATGTACCTAGTATGTGACCCAGGCAGGGGGCACGCCAGCTGGTGCTGTGATTAGTCACAGAACAAGCCGTTTCGCTGGTTCCGGCTAATGGATGACCGCCTGCACCCGCTAATCGGCGAAGAGGAAGACAGGACAGAACTCTGTCAGTGTAGATAAGGCAGAACTCTGTCCTCTCAGCTGGGATGTGCTGGTTTTTGTTTCCCTGCAAACAGACTTCGTGTCAGACTGCCTGCTATACTATCACAGTCCCACTATAAGTCGCTGATAGCCGCCATTACTAGTATTACATTTTTTTTTTTTTTTTTTAAATTTCACTATATATACCATAGTTTGTAGAGGCTATAATGTTAGTGTAAACCAATCAATATACACTTATTAGGATTTTGTTTTACCAAAAATATGTAGCATACATATTGGCCTAAATTGATGAAGAAATTTGATTTTTACATTTTTTTTTTATTGGATATATTTTAAAGTAGAAAGTAAAAAATAAGTTATTATTTATTTATTTATTTTTTTTTCAAATTTTTCTGTCTTTTTTTTTTTTCCATTTATAGCGCAAAAAATAAAAAACCCAGTTGTAATCAAAAAGATCAAAAGAATCTTATATTATATCAATATAATTTGTGTACAGCGTTGCATGACCACGCAATTGTCAGTTAAAATAATGCAGTGCAGTATAGCAAAAAATGTCTAGTCATGAAGGGGGGGGGTAAATCTTCCGGAGGGTTATTAATGATAATAATATTCTAATCCTTGGCATTTAAATAAGATTTGAACTCCGCAATTTGTTTTCATTTTTTTTTATGGACACCAAGGAGATTTATGCTTTTGTTTTGTACCACATATTGGCACGTTATGGCAGATTTACCTGTCAAATTATGCCCTCCAGTGCTGCAATATTAGTGCTCCAGATAGTCCCAGACGCTTCCATCTTTGCTCAGTCTTACTTCCATATTTGCTTTGTTCAGCCTCTTGAATGACCGGGCTGCGATGATGTCACTCTCACGGGAGTCACTTTATCACGGCACAGAGAAGTAAATGTACTCTGAGCTGCACGTGCGTGGCTCAGTGCACATTAACGCCAACAGAACAGCATTTATGACCCACGAGGGTCTCTTCTGTTATAAAACCCCTGGCTGGCAGCAATTTTTTTAAATCTCAAATTTATTTCTGCTTTAATTCATATTATATGTCCCAATAACTTCCTTTGTTTTAATATATGCTATATATTCCACGATGGTAATTCTGGTAGTTTTATATTTAGCAACAGCAATGTATAAGCTTGAATTCCTCATTAATCTAGTAAAAAGACAGATTCAATTTATTATTTATGTTTAACAAAATCATTAAAACTATTTGAAACATAAAATGGATAACTAGAATAAAAATCAAATATATAAATATAAATTGGTGTCTACTAAAGCGTTTGTTTAAATATTGCATGCTTCACAATTTAAAGGGGAATTCCATTTTAATGGAAAAAATTGCAAATAAACAACAATATAGCATAATACAATTGCTGCACAAACCATGTGGAATTTAATATTCATAAAAATGACCTTTCCTCTTCAATTTGCAGCCTCTGTAATTTTCTGTAAAATTCAAAGCAACATGTTTTGTACACCACTGGTGTATGAAATGTATCCAGAATGTCATATTTTGCCTTTGGAAGAATCGTGTTTAAGATAGGACTGTTTTGACCGACGGCCATGGGAAAACGCAAAACGTAGTAAAATAATCGTTTTGTGTTTTCCCGAGGCTGCGGTAAATGTAGGCCAGTGTACACGAAGCCTAAAGGGATGTAGACACCGCAGCTTTACTCATTAGCACACAGAATATGCACTAGCTGATTATAATCAACCACCCACAATAAGTATGCGATTGGTCTGGTTAAACAAACAGCTATTTGTTCACAGCAACAAAAGGTAGGAATCGGTTACATTTGTTAAATTCCCTGCAATGTACATTGATCATCCAAAGGGGATTGTTTTTTCTTTAGAAAAATGGAGTTAAGGGCCGTACACACTTGACGAAAATCGGACGAAATATCCTCCATTTTTAGTTGACAGTGCATAAATGTTCACGAAATTTCTCGTCCGATTTTTCTTTTTTTTTTTGGGACATTTGTTCCTAGACTTCCGGGTTGACAGCAAATTCAGATCATGCGCGGTCTTTCGTATCCGATTTTTCACGGACGTACTGCATACACATTAAACGAAAATCGGTCGTCTGGGGACAGATGAAAAAAAATTTGGTGTTTTTCCCTCCGTTTTTTTTCGTTGAAAATGTTGGCATCGGCTGCTGAAAGTTGTGTACACACTAGCCGAAAATCGGACGATTTCACATCGGGCGGGAATTTTCGGCAGATTTTCTACTAGTGTGTACCCCGCATTACTCTTTATCTACAAGTTACTATTAATTATTGGACATGCTGTATCTAGGCAGTTTTCATAGTTATCATCCACACTTGCCTATTTCTCTATTTGTTTTATTTAAGGACCTTGATCCACTAAAAATCACAATACCTAAACCAAAATCAGAAGCCAAGGTAAACACCAGTAGTACTGGTAGCAGCAGTCTAAGCAAGCCACTGCCATCAGAGAAGATTAAGAAGGAGGCCGAGAAGAGATCAGCAGATAAGGTAAAAATAATATTATATTGTTTGTCATTATTATAGGTCCTGTATGGGTTTGACATGCACTTAAAGCTGAACGTCAGGCAGATGGCAAAAAAAAAAACGAATAAATATATACATCATTTTATCTGCTATTGTTATAAACTGTAGAAGATATGAAGGGTTCTCCTATCTTCGTGTGGTTTAAAAAAAGTGGTTTAAATACCTTCAGTGTCCCATGTTGTGACCTTCTTAGGGGGCCTCCCCTCTTTAGTTATATTGACATATGATTGGTCACGTGGTCTACACCACATCCAAACCCATCTGGGTTTGGTGACTGTTAGATGCAGCTGTAGCAGAGGCTTACCATTCTCTGCCACCTACCATATTGTGTGGTTGATCTGAGCTAATTTGTTTAGTAGTTTTAGCTTCGCCCCCCCCCCGCCTGCTGACTAGAACGTAAAAAAGCAGCTCATTCTAATTTCTCCTTCTATCAGCATGTTCCGTGTCAGCATTTTTGCAAGCAGCACTCCTAATTTGTCCCCAAAACTGCTATTCCTTCTTTTAGTTGGCTGGGATTGCAAGATGCTAATACCAAGTCAGTTTCGTGTAAATTATATATCAAAGTAATGGTGTAAGGTAAACCTCGCGCTTATGGTATAAGTGCAAAAAATATTATAAATGTGTACTAAGTTAAATGTGTAGCTGCTGCTGACAATAAAGTGCCTTTAAAGTGAGTGTGAAGATATGTCAGCACTGCTAATTAAATGTTACTACTGATAATCAATAAATACAACAAAATTAATGTCACAAATACATATAAATACTAAAGTGAAAAGGGCATAAAGTGAAAAATATATATCAATGTCCTTCAAATGCAAATAACCCTCCTCCAAAATCTGGGTCCTAATAGTGGTTCTGTGAGGGTCTGCAAGGAGCTGCTGGAATATGGTGCCGGCCTGGTTGTCCCTCAGTGAAAGAAAGTCCATATATTTGATATACTTCACTATGGCGGGCCTTTTCTTTCACTGAGGGACAACCAAGCCTGCACCATGTTCCAGCAGCTCCTTGCAGACCCTCACAGGACCACTATTGGGACCCAGATTTTGCCATATAGGAGAGTTCCACATCGCAGAGCGATCTGAGTGTATCTATTGATCCATGAACATTTGGTTTCTGGTGAGTAAGGAAACAGTAGGGGAAGCACCAGCACTTTATACAAGAGTGGAGCACAAATCACTTCTGTCACTTTTACCAGTAATTGGAAGACGGTTATTTGCATTTGAAGGACATTGATATATATTTTTCACTTTATGCACTTGTCACTTTATTTTTTATATGTATTTGTGACATTAATTTTGTTGTATTTATTAATTATCAGTGGTAACATTTAAGTAGGAGCGCTGACATGTATTCACACTCACTTATTTCTTAAAGTAGACCTTGTTGCATCCATTTAATGTCCTTTATACCTACCACCTACCACTACCTCGGATTCAGCTTTGAAGTAAACCTGTCAAGTGGTCAAAAGTGATAGAAATGTCAAACTGTAAGCACTTTTGATGACTGTAAGCATGCTTGTTAATCCTCAGCTAGTTATCTGAGAGCTTGGAGAGCCCTTGGATCCCAGGCATATACTTTACATTGAGCCCTAATTTATGGTTGCCTATCAAAAGTTCAAGGTATGATCAAGACTTCCACCATGGACCATTGTATAGCAGGGGGCTGGCTTAGTTAATCTGAGAATAAACAAACATGTTTGCAAGCCCTACAGGGTGCCACATTTTTTACTTTATGTCAGTAGTGCTCATGAAAATGTATATGTTTGTGATTTCTATTTATACTTTTTTAATCATAAGTTATTGTTATCACCATGGTGATGAATAGCTAACGCTAATTTAAATGTCTTTCATGTTTGTGAAGTCTGAAGCCACAAAATATGGAATGTTTGACACAGTTCACACCAAACGAGGACTCTGGTTTCCTTTTAGATTTGGGGATATATCCCATAGGCAAATCCAACACCCTGCTTCTGGACTCACACTTAAAGCTTTTTTCTTGGTTTTTCCAAGAGGTGGCTAATAAACGATAAATGTTTTATTTAGCTAGAAAAGTTCTGCTATATGCAATTAACTGGGATGTTTCCCTTTTACACATGGGGATCATTCATAACTTTTTCACACAACTTTCACCCAGGAGTTACACAATTTTTTCCATATGAACCCAAGCAGAAAAATGTGTGAATCTGAACGCCATTCTCATCCTTGTTTTTTGTTTGTATTTGTGGGGGTAGATGAAGCTGGATATTAGTGATGTTGTCGATTTACCAAAGAAACCCCGTTTTGAGAAGCCAGATGCTCGTTCCTCCCCAAATCCAGCACAGCCCAGCAAGGACCTGCCTATTCCTGATCTTTCCAGTTTTGATGAAACGAATGCTGACGACTTTGCCATGGAGATGGGTCTTGCCTGTGTAGTCTGTCGGTAGGTGATCCTTGCCTTTTACTTACTGTATATACTAGTAGCTATAAACACCATTGGGTTATAGTGGTTCTAAAGGCTGAAGGTTTTTTTACCTTCATGCATTCCTGATCCTGAGTCCTATCTCGATTCAGCGATGTGCATGAGAGCGGCTGCTATCCTGGGCCTCTGCCTCCTAATTTGCTGAGAGACAGCACGGAGAGCCATTGGCTCCCACTGCTGTCAATCACAGCCAGTGAGGAGGGGGCAGGGCTGAACTCCGTTCTCTCTTTCTTATGGACACACAGGGCGTGGGCACGCATGAGTGACCCCACCCAAGGAAGTGGTACTCAAGGAAGAGAAGGGGCCAGGATTGCCTGCAGGGGACTTGAGAAGAGAAGGATCAGGGCTGCTCTGTGCAAAACCACTGCTCAGGGCAGGTAAGTAAAAAATGTTTCCCCCCCAAGTTCAACTTACCTAGGTGGATACAGCATCGGTCCGATGCTACATCTATTTCCTGACACCTCTGCACTGAGAACCGAGCTATCGAACACGGTTAATCGCTCGGTTTTGACAGCTCCCTGTGCAGAGAGCTGCTGACTGTCAATCAGCAGCTTTCTGCTCTTCCCTCTCCTCGCTCACTGGAGCACTGGGCTGTGGAGGGGTGGGAAGCGATTAGCTCAGGCTCTCACCGGCTCACTGTCCTGGCTGATCCGGACTCTGTGGTCGTTATGACGTGGTGCCTGAACTGACTTCTGTGACGTCAGCAGGGAGCGGACTTCAGCCCAATCTCTGCTGAAAATGGGTCATAGGAGTGCAGAACAAACTGCACTCCTGTGATCCATAGGAGATGTACAGCCAAACGAGCTTTGGCTGTACGTCTCCTTTAAGTTTTTATGAAAATAGGCTAGCACTGTTAATCTTATTTAACCCCTTAATGTCTAAGCCCTTTTCTGACACTTGTTGCTTACAAGTTAAAATCAGTATTTTGTGCTTGTGCTATTTTCTTAGTAGAGACATTAGAAAATAAAATGGCGATCGTTGCAATATTTTGTCACACTGTATTTGCGCAGCGGTCTTTCAAATGCAATTTTTTTGATAGAAATACACTTTAATGAATTTTAAGAAAACAAAACGGTAAAGTTAGTCCAATTTTTTTGTATAACGTAAAAGAAGATGTTACGCTGAGTACATAGATACTTAACATGTCATGCTTTAAAATTGTGCACACCCGTGGAATGGCGACAAACTATGGTACCTTTTAAATCTCCAAAGGTCGACGCTTTGAAAATATTAACAGTTACCTGTTTAGAGTTACAGAGGAGGTTTACATTTGCGGGCGCAACTTATGTATGCGTTCGCTTCTTTGCGCGAGGCATGGGGCGCTTTTAAATGTATTTTTTCCTATTTTATTGTATGTTTTTTTTTTTTTTGTTTTTTTTTTACACTGTAATCTTTTTTTTTAATCACTTTTATTGCTGTCACAAGAAATATAAACATCCCTTGTGACAGTATTAGGCAGTGACAGGTACTCTTCATGGTGGGGTCTGGGGTCTACAAGGTCTCCAAATCCCTCCTTTGCACTTAAAAGCATTCAAAACGCCAAGTTTGGCTGTTTTGAATACTGTGTTTTTTTTTTTTTTTTTTTTAATCTGGCGCCTTTAAGGCTTTAGTAACTGGAAGTGATGTCATGACATCACTTCGGGGTTTCTACATTGGAGACTCGATCAAAGCCCAATCCGGCTTTGTTCGGGACTCCCGTCAACCAGAGGACGTGCCGACTGATCGCTCAGGTCTCCCGGTGGAACGTCGGCGTTAAGAGGCGTTAAGAGGTTAACAACATATTGCAAACAGCACTGCGATAATGTATCCCAAAACAACCAATCTGCTTAAAACATCTATCAGTCTAGTATGTCAAGAACAGAAAGCTCATGTTTCCTGTATTTATTCAATCCTATTTTTATTATTTGTTGCTGTGTTGCATACTTTTATTTAATGTTTTACATGCAAGGCTAATTCTTAGATTCTGCCTATTTTTAAGTAAAAAAACTAAATATTTACTTGATTTTGTACAGTATTGTGCTAAAACTGCATTGCATTATTTTTTGTTACAAAAATAGTGCCTGGAATGTAACTGTTTTTGGAAACTGTGGGTTCAGTTCCACTTTAAGAGTCCATTCAGACTAGCGCGACTTGTCAGCCTGACAAGTCGCGCTTGGTCGCTCGCCATTGATTAGCACAGGACCCGTTCTAATAGGAGCGACACAAGTCGCTCCAACTTAGAAAAAGGGTTCTGTACTACTTTGGGGCGACCTGGGAGCGACTTGCATAGACTTCCATTATGTGAAGTCCCTGCAAGTCACGCCGACTTCACAGATCGCATCTCTAAGTTGGATCACACCAGTCTGAATGGGCTGTAAGTGTTTTATTTTGGATACAATAAAATTTTATTCTGATATCTTGACCAAAGGTTTATGGAACTTCAACTGTTTATTTTTTAATTCTAGACAAATGACCGTGTTTTCTGGTAACCAGCTGGTGGAATGCCAGGAGTGCCACAACCTCTATCATCAGGATTGCCACAAACCCCAAGTTACAGATAAGGATGTGAATGACCCCCGTCTGGTATGGTACTGTGCCCGCTGTACTAGGCAGATGAAAAGAATGGTGAGGATCCCTGCTCTTCAGGTGTCTTAGTTTTATAAAGATTTCAATTTCTGCTATACCAGTAACTGAGTTTTTTACATGTTATGCAGCAAAGTATATTGGCTTATGGTTAATGGATCTCTATGGGTAATAGTGGATACTAAGAAATCATGCTAGAAGTTAGTGTTTTTTTGCTGAGTCAAGTTATAGGAGCTGAAAGAATACATCTACTTTAAAGCAATGTGTACTTATTCTTTCTATCCTTTCTGCTGCTGTGTGTTTACATCCCTACCTGAATATCTTTTGTATGCTATGACTTTTGTGGCAATGCTCCCCTAGCACCTCCAGCTTCAGAAGATGATTCCAAAGAATTCTATGGGAACCTACGGTGCAGGCACAGCCAGTACATTAAAGATATTAATGTTGAGATGTAAACAAACCCTACAGGATCAAGTATGCATTTAAGGAGGGAAAGGATGATGTAGATTTGGGCCAGCAAAGGAAAGCAAAAAGGTAAACTTTGTCTTAATTCTAGGCTTTGTTTACATCCCAGTACATTTGTAAGCCCCTCCTGTTCCGAAACACTTTTTTTTTTCTCTTCACCTCTAACTCCAGGGCCCACTTCTCTGCTTCCCTAAAACTTCAGGGTTGCAGAGTCTCCCTGTGGGTAGGGTTATGACAGGCTGCTGTCATTCAGTCTTCCTGAAGGAGGAAGCAGGGCCTTGGCTTTCTGGATGCTGTGTATGTCTAAGGACTCGCACAGCTTGGCTAAGGTCCTGACTGGGACACACAAGTCTCTTCTTAGCAGCTAAAGGACACACCCTCAAATAAGGAGACATGAGCAGTGACCTGGGGACTGGATGGAAGATAAAGAACATTTTTAAGTACTAGGACCATTCCTATTGGTAGGTCTGGACCTCCTCTCTTGAAATAATAAAAAGGCAAGGGTTTAATATTGGTTTAAAGTGTTTCTTAACCCAGGACCCTACATTCACTATATCTCATCTCTCACAGTACACAGAACATGGAAATGTAGTTATTTTAGTAAATAAAAACTGCTGAATACTTTTTCTCATCAGCAGTTTTGTGACTTCTTCTTTCAGTGTACAGCTGAGCACGAGTTAAAGCTTGAAGGAGGAGTTTTCATTCTCCTCTGACTGTCCTATGAGGCTGCCTGATCCCTGACCCTCTGTCTGGACAGTGCTGATTGGCCCTGTGCTGATCACATTCACCCAAAAAAAAAAAAAAAAACTATCCAGCAATACACACCAAACTGAGCATGTTCAGAGTGCCCCTAAGGGCTCTGTTCTATTAGCAGATGGATTGGGGACAGTAAAAGAAGGGGAGGATCTGAGAAGACAGGATCAAACAGACCTTTTACACAATACAGAGGATTAACCCCTTAGGTTCCACAGTGAGTATAACAAGCATGCTTTACTGCATATACAGACTGATTTTACTGTTGTGGGTTTAGTAGCACTTTAAGGTGCACTTCTCCTTGAAGTCCACAGGTGATCTTTTTATGAAATCGCTGAGTGGTTTGCTGTGGACAAATGCATTGTTTAACACCTTCCTGCACAGCCTATAGAACGACCAGGCAGGGGTTTTATTGTTCTGACTGATCGGTGGTGCTGTGTGTCTCTTGTACACAATGCAACTTTGATCACGGTAAAGAGCTTACGGCCTAGGCTGTTTACTGTATGATCAGCTATGTCCAATCACAGCTTATCACAGTGTAAATAGGAAGTGGCAGTTATTGGCCTTCCTCTAATAATGCTGACAGCGCAAGTAGAGGAGAGCTGACAAAAAATCCTCCACATTAAGGGGCGCCCTCACACATATCTGGGGTGGGGGGACGTCTTCGCTGTTTTCCGGATCCATGGACCTCCCTGATTTAGGACAAGTGGGTCCACAAAGTAATTCGCTCCAGGTACAAGATCGAGTTTCGATCATATCCTCCGGAAAGGTTCTTCCCTTCTAACCTGCACTTGTCCCCATAAGGGATCTCTATGGGGCGGTGCAAGATTTGTTACTTCAAGGGGATTGTTCTGGCTCCAAAGTCTGAATGTTTTCAAGGTTTTTACTCAAACCTGTTTACAGTTCCCAGGAAGGAGGGCAAGGTGCACCCAATACTGGACCTCAAGCGCTAAACAGTTTTGTGCAGGTACAGAAGTTCCGCATGGAGTCCATGCGCACGGTGGTGGCGTCCCTACATCAGGGGAATTTCCTCGCTCCATCGACATCAAGGATGCCTACCTTCATATACCAATATGTGTTGCCCATCAGTGTTTCCTCCACTTTGCCGTGGGCAAGGCACATTCTCAATACATAAGTTACTCCTTGGTCTCGCTTCCACTGCTCGGGTCTTCACAAAATTGTTGACCCTGGTTGTAGCATTACTGCATCAGCGGGGTGGTCGTGGTATTGGGGTACTGGGAGGCCTGACGAAGGAGCGCATGCTCCGAAAACGCGTCGCCTATCCACACCATCACGCTCCACGTTGTTAGCCGGAAGTACGCCGCAGGAAGCCCCGACAGTGTCCACAGTGTCCCCAGGGTTTGGAGAAAGCCGTTCTTTCATCGGCTCGAGCGGAACACAGAGCGGATTGGTCGGATCTCTTCCACATAGGCACCCGGATAAACTGATCTTTCGGATCAACTTCAAGGCTTTTATTTACTGCTGGTTATATCATTCGTTTGTGAGTATATAGTGTGCTTTGTTTCCATTAAAGTTTGAAGTCATACTACACTTAGAGTGGCGCCTGCCTTTCTTTTTCAATCCACTACAAGTCCTTCTTCTTACTTGGGACAGAGCAGCCTTCAAGTGTTTCAAAGACTTTGGTTTTTTATGGACTTAGTTGGACTCCGATATACCACGCTAATATTAATTTCCACAATGTTGTCATCTGATAGAAATTGATGGTATCCCTCCAATTTCCTCTTGCGCCAGTATATATCCCCTATTGTTCGGTCATCCTAGTGGCCTAGTGCTGTCCCAAGGGCCAATCTTCCATCCTGCTTTTCAGTCGCTGGCTTTGACAGCTTGGCTGTTGAAAGCCAGGTGCTGAACGACAGAAGATTGTCTGACTCGGTGATTCCTACGCTGTTAAAAGCTAGAAAATCTACTTCTAGGAAGATTTACCATCGTACGTGGAAGACGTACATTGCATGGTGTGAATCCCTCCAGGTTCACCCTCGTTCCTTTTCGGTGGCTCAGATCTTGGCTTTCTTCCAAGGAGGGGTTGTGCAGTGCCTGACTTTGAGTACCATCAAGGGCCAGGTCTCGGCCTTGGTGGATTTCTTTCAACGCCGTTGGCCACACACTCCTTGGTGCATACTTTTCTCCAGGGCATGGGACACTTGGTTCCTCCAGTGCGGTCTCCTTTGCCGCCACGGGACCTCCAATTTGGTGTTGTCCATTCTCCAGAAGCCTTCCTTTGAAAATATTCGGGAGATTCCCCTGCTTACGTTGTCTCAGAAGGTGGCATTTTTGGTGGCCATTACTTTGGCGCGCAGGGTGTCTGAACTGGCAGTGTTGTCTTGTCATTCGCCTTACCTGGTGGTTCACAGGGATAAGGTGGTTCTGCGTCCATGTACGTCGTGCCTTATAAAGGTCGTGTCTGACTTTCATCTGAATGAAGACATTGTGTTGCCCTCCCTATGTCCCAAGCCTAAGCATCCTAAGGAAGTTGCCTTGCACTCCTTGGATGTGGTTCGGGCAATAAGCGTGTATCTGGCAGCTATGGAGTCTTTTAGGAAATCTGACTCACTATTTATTTGTCCTCATGGATGGACCTCGCAAGGAGCTGGCCGGTTCTGCTGCGACCATTTCCAGATGGATCACAGACTGTAGTTTAGGCGTATTCTATTGAGGGTCAGGTTCCTCCTTTCGTTGTCAAGGTGCACTTTACTTGGGTGCTTAGTGCCACCTGGGCCTTCCGTCATCAGGCGCCAGTGATGCAGGTTTGCAGGCAGCTACCTGGTCGTATGTGCACACATTCACAAAGTTTTATAAAGTGGATGCTTCTTTTTAGACACAAAGTTTTGCAGGCTGCTGTCTAGAGGACTTGTCCTCCTTTGAGGGTGTTTTTTTTTTCAGGTGAGCTCCAGTTATTGACAGTTGCTCCAGGTTACCTGGTTGGCTATGTTTAGCCTTGGGGAAGTTTGTTTTTTCTGCTGTTCCCACCCCTCATGTTTGACACTGCTTTGGGACGTCCCTACGGTCAAGAAGATGAAGAGCTGTGTCCATCAATGAACGAAAGAGAAAATGGGATTTTTGTCTTACTGTAAAATCTATTTCTCTGATGTTCATTGATGGACACAGCTCTTCATCTTCTTGACCGTAGGGACGTCCCAAAGCAGTGTCAAACATGAGGGGTGGGAACAGCAGAAAAAACAAACTTCCCCAAGGCTAAGCATAGCCAACCAGATAACTTGGAGCAACATAGCACCTGCCCCTCTATGGAGTTGGGTTTTTTTCCTTCTGACACTGCTTGTTACCAAACTGAACACCTATAGCAGGAAGTGGGAGTATACCCCCAGGGACTGCCCCATATGCGTGTTCAAGCTTTTTCTCTGCCTAGTGTCCTACTCCTGTAGGGGGCAGTATAACTCTACGGTCAAGAAGATGAAGAGCTGTGTCCGTCAATGAACATCAGAGAGATGAATTTTACGGTAAGACAAAAATCACATTATTTACAAAATTTTGTAACCGAAACTAAGAAAAAAATTTTCTTTTTCAAAATGTTTTTTTTTTATTTGTTTTGGAAAAAGTTAAAAACCCAGTAGTGATTACACACCACTTAGGCCCCTTTCACATTTTTTTTGATTTTACCGCGATTTTGCGGCGCGATTTTGAAAGCAATGGCAATGGCTCAAAACGCAATCAAATCGTGGCAAAGTGCAGGAGCTACTTTGAAGTCGGTGCGACTTCAAAACGCACTGATATGAATGGGGCTCATTGAAAATAATGGAAAACGACTTGTCATGCGATTTTGCGGTCCACTAGTGTGAAAGGGGCCTAAAAGACAGCTCTATCTGTCTCAAATAAATTATAAACATTTTTTAATTTATCATACAGCATTGCATGACCACGCAATTTGTCATTTAAATTGTGACAGCGATGAAAGCTAAAACTTGGCCTGGGCAGGAAGGGGGTGAAAGTGCCCAGTATTGAAGTGGTTAACATTTGTTCTACTGTTCATTTTTCATCTCTTATATTTCTACAGTTTATAGAAATGGATTTAATGCCAACTCTGTCCATCTTTGCTTAAAGACGTTCTAGATAGGAAAATATAACCATTTTATTTAGCATAATTGCCTAGCCCTAGCTACATAAACATTTCCATACTAATATTTTATTTTTGCATGTAAGAAAATTAGGTTAGTGGATGCTTAAAACACACACAGTTTAGACATCTTTTGGTAAATTCTTTTATATACTAATTCCTTCTCTTTCCATCTACAGGCACTAAAAAATCAGAAGCCGACCCAGAAGCCTGCCTCTTCTATAGCATCGGCAGCAATGCCAATTGTAAAAGACACATCCACTATCAAGCCTGAACTGAAGCCCAAGCTCGAATCTTCAACCTCCTTCCTAGCTTTTAAGAGATCCGAAGTTAAGGTATTTCATTATTTGACATTTACACTATTCTTCTGCATGTCTTCTTGACAGATGTAAATTACATATAAGGCACAATAAAGCAATTTAAAGAGGTTATTTTATTTACAGCAAATAATATATATCAGTTTGGAGTGAAAGCTTGACTAATGTGTTAGTGCTAGCATGTGAAGATATATTTATGACAGTTTTCAGGGAGAAATGTAGCTCTGCCCCTCCTTGATTTATGACATTTAACAGTACTGATCAATGAGTGGCTGTCACTGTCATTTTTGAGAGGACCGATGGCAGAACTAGTTTCAGTTTATCAGATTAACCAACACATGTAGCAAGGAGAAGCAGAGCGGTAAATTTCTTTAACTTGTTTTCTGCCTGCTGACCTAAGGATTACAGGCAGCTGAGTGTTTGTTTACCATTTACAGTGAGCTATTGGCTTTCTTGTAGAAGTTAATCAGGGGGCTGCAAAGATGCTTAATCACTTCTACATGTGCTGACAGACATCCCTGCATAGCTGCCTCAACACTCCTCAGTGCCCACAGTAACAATCCTGAGGTCACTGCTACACAGTCCCTTGACATCCTGCACTCCAGGTAGTGAAATAGTAGAATCTGATTGTGCATACTTTCTACTCACTTCTCCTACACATACTTCCTGCCTGCACCCCATCTGCCCTCCTCTTCTGCCCTAATACCTTGCATACTGTTTTGCAATGCAATGTTTACAGCAAGGGTGGGCAATTATTTTTCAAAGGGGCCACATGAGAAACTGAGACCGTTGAGGGCTGAATCATATTTTTATTGTATAGTAAAAAATATTTTGATTAAATAGCAGTCTTAGGTGAACAACTCGTGGCTGGACTGCACGTAAACATGTTGAAAACAAACACCTGGCGCTAGAAATAACACGTATAACTACTCATGAAATGGTGTGCACTCTCACAATTATTAGAAGCAGTAGTGAAGAAATGTTCTCTGCTGCTCACACTGTCAGCGTAGGGTAGGCTGGTAAAAGGGATGAGGCAGCTGACAGGCACAGGTTAATAAACTGATCTGACCGTGTGTGACTGACAGGCTTAGGGAGATAATCGGGATAATCGGCAGAGCTGCAAGCACTGTGACTGGTAGGAGAGTGCCTGAGATCGGTACAGCAGGGATTTCTGCAGATCCTAATGTGGAGCAAAGAACATGTTTATGGCTCCTGGGGTCTGCAGCGTCCAAGCACTAACACAAGAAAAACTTGGCCAGGTAGCAGAGTGATGGAACAGCATTGGGACATCTAGGCAACACTTTCCAGCTAGAATAGAACCTCCCTACTGTACCAATCAGCTCCTCGGGCTCTTCTTCCAATTCTTGCAGCTCTCCACACAGACATCAGTCAGCATGCCTCTCTGAGCCTGGCAGCTTTCTCAGATAGACCGGCTTCTGTCAGACTGCTATACACATTGAACAAGATTTTCGGGCAGTGTGTACCCAGAATTACCCTCCTCACTCCTTTTTGTCTCCTGCTGCATACAGACAAGTATACAAGGTTCCAGTTAGACACTAGGTCTTAAAGCAAACCGCTTCTGCTTCACTCTGGGGATTCACTTCTACTAAATGATTTTGTATGCATTATTATTATTATGTTGAAATTTTAATTAAAATTTTATTTTGCTTTCAATTATACACCCAGGGCTTAGATCAAGGGTCTCCATACTATGGCCCACTGACCACATCGGGCTGGCTACGAAATTTTATCCAGCCCGCAGATAGGATCAGTGGTGTATCTTCAGACTCGGTGCACAAACTGAAGATTCAGATCAGTTGGTCTCTGCTTCTCCATCCTAGTAACCAGTGATATGCCTGCCTATTAACAGGATGGAAGTTTCTTCATTCAGACCTGCTCTGCCTCCTGGTTGCCACTCTGCTGCTACGTGGCACACTGTAGACTTAAATACAGTGGTAAGGGGGACTCTTATTGGATCCCTAATGTAAAGGGAGACTCTGGTGGGGTCTCACAACTCCCCCAGACTGTCTTAGTAACCTATATTGGTAAAGGGGGTGGTTCACAGGTGCAAAGCTTGGAGTGTGTGTTATTTTGATAAATATTCCCCTTGGTCTCGGTATTCGGTTGAATATTCATACGAGACCTTAGTTTTTCTGTGTGTGGCTCTCTGTTATGACACTTGGGTGATAAGGTGGGAAATCCTTGATTCTTTACTTAATGTGGCCTTTTTTACATAGCTATAGAGGATGGCGTATTCTGTCTCTTCGGATGGAGTACTACAAAGGGTTGGGGGAAAAGGGGGATATTGGTATAGAAGGATTTTGTTGTTTTTTATTTTTAAACAGTTTTCTATATGCTACCTTCAGTTAGTAAGTCAGTGGCGTACCTAATACAAGTTGAGCCAAGAGCTTATACATCGCTAGATTTATTTGGTGCAGTGTTTTGTAATTAAGCTTATATTTCTTCTTTTTTTATACTCAAAATGTAAAAATGTTAATTGAAAATGTTAAAAACTTCAATAGAAACTTTAAGAAAAAAAAAAGATATATATATATATATACAGTGGGTACGGAAAGTATTCAGACCCCCTTAAATTTTTCACTCTTTTTTATATTGCAGCCATTTGCTAAAATCATTTAAGTTCATTCTTCTTCCTCATGAATGTACACATAGCACCCCATACTGACAGAAAAACACAGAATTGTTGACATTGTTGCAGATTTATTAAAAAAGAAAAACTGAAATATCACATGGTCCTAAGTATTCAGACCCTTTGCTCAGTATTTAGTAGAAGCCCCCTTTTGATCTAATACAGCCAGGAGTCTTTTTGGGAAAGATGCAACAAGTCTTTCACACCTGGATTTGGGGATCCTCTGCCATTCCTCCTTGCAGATCCTCTCCAGTTCTGTCAGGTTGAATGGTAAACGTTGGTGGACAGCCATTTTTAGGTCTCTCCAGAGATGCTCAATTGGGTTTAAGTCAGGGCTCTGGCTGGGCCATTCAAGAACAGTCACGGAGTTGTTGTGAAGCCACTCCTTCGTTATTTTAGCTGTGTGCTTAGGGTCATTGTCTTGTTGGAAGGTAAACCTTCGGCCCAGTCTGAGGTCCAGAGCACTCTGGAGAAGGTTTTTGTCCAGGATATCCCTGTACTTGGCCGCATTCATCTTTCCCTCGATTGCAATCAGTCGTCCTGTCCCTGCAGCTGAAAAACACCCCCACAGCATGATGCTGCCACCACCATGCTTCACTGTTGGGACTGTATTGGACAGGTGATGAGCAGTGCCTGGTTTTCTCCACACATACCGCTTAGAATTAAGGCCAAAAAGTTCTATTTTGGTCTCATCAGACCAGAGAATCGTATTTCTCTGGTGTTTTCAGGTGTTTTTTTTAGCAAACTCCATGCGGGCTTTCATGTGTCTTACACTGAGGAGAGGCTTCCGTCGGGCCACTCTGCCATAAAGCCCCGACTGGTGGAGGGCTGCAGTGATGGTTGACTTTCTACAACTTTCTCTCATCTCCTGACTGCATCTCTGGAGCTCAGCCACAGTGATCTTTGGGTTCTTCTTTACCTCTCTCACCAAGGCTCTTCTCCCCCGATAGCTCAGTTTGGCCGGACGGCCAGCTCTAGGAAGGGTTCTGGTCGTCCCAAACGTCTTCCATTTGAGGATTATGGAGGCCACTGTGCTCTTAGGAACCTTAAGTGCAGCAGAAATCTTTTTGTAACCTTGGCCAGATCTGTGCCTTGCCACAATTCTGTCTCTGAGCTCTTCAGGCAGTTCCTTTGACCTCATGATTCTCATTTGCTCTGACATGCATTGTGATCTGGAAGGTCTTATATAGACAGGTGTGTGGCTTTCCTAATCAAGTCCAATCAGTATAATCAAACACAGCTGGACTCAAATGAAGGTGTAGAACCATCTCAAAGATGATCAGAAGAAATGGAAAGCACCTGAGTTAAATATATGAGTGTCACAGCAAAGGGTCTGAATACTTAGGACCATGTGATATTTCAGTTTTTCTTTTTTAATAAATCTGCAACAATGTCAACAATTCTGTGTTTTTCTGTCGGTATGGGGTGCTATGTGTACATTCATGAGGAAGAAGAATGAACTTAAATGATTTTAGCAAATGGCTGCAATATAACAAAGAGTGAAAAATTTAAGGGGGTCTGAATACTTTCCGTACCCACTGTATGTGTATATGTATATATATATATATATATATATTTCAGTGATATAAATGTGCACGCTTTTTTATATAATAAAGGAAATGTCATATCAGTGAGTAGCCATGCTACATATACATAGTTTTCCATAGTGTGCACAGTCACTGTCGTCCTTCAATTTCATATTTTCCATTCGTTATTAATGCTGTTTCAACCAGACACAATTTGTCAAAGGATCAATGAACCATCTGGTAAGCACTGTTTTGTTTAGAAAGAGATAACAGCAGACAACCCTAGATTATGTGCACAGAGTAAACATTTTTGTATTTTCATTGTCAATATTATTCTATTTCCCTGAATCTTTTTTTTAATCTAAATTATTGTTGGATACCTGTGTTGGAAATGATAGATACATCTGTGTGGTCAAAATGAGGTGGACAGTGGGAAGCACGACAAGTACTGCCCGGGTGCCAGTGTTAAAGTGAATATCTGAGCAAAATAAAATCTCATTCTGTAAATTTCTGCAATGCATGTACATTTCTCTGTTTTGTCTCTTTAAAAATGAAGTAATGGAAAATACCTGTTGGTCCTGTAATGGAAAATACCTGTTGGTCCTGCCAAAAATCTAGTGACTGCCTAACTTCCTGTAGTGAAATGATGATGTTGCCTCTGAAATCTCAAGCAGCTTTGCCCAGTTCTCCTCTGATGGGCTTCTTGCATCTTCAGTGCAGCAGGTGATCAGTCTACTACAGGAATTTAGGCGCTTACTGGTTTTTTGAACGGTTCAGTAGGTAATTTCCTGTTGTTAACCTTTAAAAAGATAACACACAGGGAGCTATGCATGCATTGCAGAGATCTACTGCATATGAAGAAGCTGGGGATGAGCTGGGAAGCAAAAACTGCAGGGTCTGGAGGAGGACCAGAGGAGGGCTGGAGTTAGCTGCTGGAGTTTGCTTAATACTGAGACCAGGGAAGGTGGAGACGAGAGGGTACAGTGGCTGCACAGGGAGGAACAAGATCTGTTGGAAGAGTTCTGTCGTCCTCTCTGCTGCTGACTGCTGACAAGGGGGAGGGGGGGGGGTTTGGATAGAGATTAGCCTCTCCACAGCTGCACAGAGAAGCACACAATCTGGCAGAGGAGTTATTGCATTATCTCTGCTGCCAACTGCCTAGACAAGGTGGTGGCGGAAGATGATGGCGGTGCCACAGCTGCAGAAGAGGTGCAAGGGGCACATGAAATGACCTGGTTGGCTAGACTCATCCCGCGGGCTTTGCTTTTGTCACTTGTGTGTGCTTTCAACTGTCGGACTGGAAAATTTCAGCCAGTTTTCTACAGTAAGTGCGGTGATCCCCAAGTGTCCTGCTTAACAGCAGGATCCTTGTTTTTATATGCACCAAAAAGCATACGTGTTGACAAATGAAAAAAGGTTGGTGGGTTTGTTCACAAATGAACAAATCCAACAAACTTATGTATATATACAGTATATATAGTTTAGTAGATTGTTATTTTAGTGCAGTATTATATAAGGACTCGCATATGATATCTGGTTATTTTCTCTAACACATCTATTGTCTTTTCATGTAGCCCTCCTCTGCAGCCTCTGGGAATTCCTCCGGTTCTGGGTCATCCTCTTCTGCTGCAAGTGGTCTTACTGGCTGGGCAGCATTCGGAGCCAAGACTGCCAGTGCAGTGCCAGTAACCTCAAAGTTTGGAAGCTCAACACAAACTACCAGTGGTAAATCTCCCACTTTATCTTCAGGTCAGAAAACATTGGGTTCAACTGGCCCAGCACCTATAAAGTCAGGCTCTGCATCTAAACCAGGATCAGGCAGCAGCAGCACAAGCTCTTTACCACTAAAACCTCTACCACCACTTGTTCTGGGAAAGACCAGCCTTAGCCGTTCTATGAGTAGTGACAATGTCAGCAAAACAGGCCTGCCTAGTCCAAGCATTAGTTCATCTGGAAACAATATGAGCAATCAGACGGGCGGTAGTAATGGAGGAGGAAGCTCAGCAGGAAGCAGTGGGAGCTCTAGTAGCAAGGCAACTGTCGATCCCAGCACTCAGCAGTCTGCAGCCAAGGGTCCTACTTCCCAAGATTCACAGTTAATCGCCATGAAGCGTCTTCAGATGGTGAAAAAGAAAGCCGCCCAGAAGAAACTAAAGAAGTGATCACATATACTACTGACCATAGAGTTACTGTGTGTAAAATTGTGAGCAGCATTACAGAAGCACTCAAATATACCATGAGGCAGTGTAATAGCCCACTGCAATTATATATCCTTCCTACTGAGTATATAATTATAAAGGTTTTTGTTACTTAAAGTGATACTAAAGGCCTGTTTGTTATTTAAACATGTCATACTTACCTGCTCTGTCCAGTGGTTATGCACAGAGTAGCCCCCAGAGTAGCAGCATATGCTATAGGGGTTATGTCTATTTACACACAGAACTGTGACTCAGGCCCCCCTCTCTCTCTCCTCATTGGCTCACTGGCTGTGATTGACATCAGCGGGAGCCAATGACTCCTGCTGCTGTGTCAGCCAATGAGGAGGGAGAGTCCCGGGGAACAAAGACTCTCGTGCACATCATTGGATTGAGATGGGGCTAAGATAAGTATTGAGTAAAAACATTGAGCCTTTAGAATCACTTTAATGCTTGTTTGCAGGTTATATTTTTTTAAAATGTATGAAAAAAATCTGTTGACCTCATTTAGTAAAGGATCAGAAATATGAACTGCCTATGCTGTTCCCCAAAAAAAAAAAATTATTTAAAACTGCGGTGCAGCATTGGTGATTGAACATTTGAATCTGATTGGTTTGGATTGGTACCATAAACAGTAATACGTTCTAGGTCCATTTCCTGATGCTAAGATCTCAAAGGAATGCTGTTTTCTGTTGTACTGATCTGTAACACACAATAAAACCACTTTTTGTATAACCTGTTTTCATCCCTATTATAAATGCAGGTACTAAACTAATACAATTCAAGTTCCTTTTTTTACCACTGGACTTTCTATACAATTGTATCTTCATTTACTGCTTTACTGTTATTGTTTTGCTGCTTTATGTGAAGATAAATGAAAACTAAAGAGGTGCCTTTAGGTGGAAAATGTCACCTCTCCTCTTCAGACAACGTATTTTATGGCTTAAACAGCATAAAGTCCTGGAGTCTAGAATTGACACAATAATTTTGTGTCTGTTCGTTCCATGAGAAAGTATCTTATTTTGGATGTCTTCCAGCACATGGCTATCACAGTTTATCTACTCATGTAAATCTTTTTTAGTTTTTGTTTCGTTTATCTTCCATTTTGACAGAACACAAAAGAGACAGGTAGATGACATGCAGTTAACTGATCTCCATTTGATCTCCATCTCTAAAGGGAAAGAAGGCCTCTTCCACTTTGGTTTTGCATATATATACCTACATTACAGTGATGGTGAACCTATTTGAGCCTGAATGCCTAAACTGAAAAACCAAGTTATTTATGTCAACACTGATTTAAACCTACCAGGCTCTGTACAGAGGATGGGACTGATTGACCCTCTGAATGAGCCATAAGGGACCAAAAATGTACGATTCTGCCTCAAAAAAAAAACCTTTTGTGCTTTTTTGAAGGAGTGCGTTATGCTCAGAATGCAGGGTTAAGGTGTGCCTTTTGCTCAGAATGCAGAGATCAGGAGTGTGTTACACTCAGAATGCAAGAATCAGGAGTGTGTGACACTCAGAATGCAGGAATCAGGAGTGTGTTGCCCTCAGAATGCAGGAAACAGGAGTGCGTAACACTCAGAATGCAGGAATCAGGAGTGGGTTGCCCTCAGAATGCAGGAATCAGGAGTGTGTTACACTCAGAATGCAGTAATCAGGAGTGTGTTACCCTCAGAATGCAGGAATCAGCAGTGCGTCGCGCTCAGAATGCAGGGATCAGGAGTGCGTCACCCTCAGAATGCAGGGATCAGGAGTGCATCACCCTCAGAATGCAGGGTCCAGGAGTGCGTTGCGCTCAGAATGCAAGTATAAGGAGTGCATCACGCTCAGAATGCAGGGATCAGGAGTGCGTTGTGCTCAGAATGCAGGGTTTGGGGGGGGATTTGATGTGAAGGGCAGTAGAGGGCACTGCTATGGAGGTGGCCCTGCCCATAGCAGTGTCCTTTTCCCCCTTCACATCACCTCCCACACAAACACAGTAGTTGTCCTCTACCCCCCCCCTTCCCCTATAGCAGTCAGTGACCTCTGGCTTCCCTCCAAAAGCAGTGTCCAACCTGTGTACACATTCCACAGTCCTCCACATGGTCATGCTTCAGCGCCCCAGCCCCTGCACAGGCAGCCGCTCTCAAAGTCAAGGAAGGGAGGAGTCACTCTCCTCTTTCTCTATTTACAGAGGCATTGTGGTGCTGCTCACAGCAGCAGACACTGAGTGTATGTCCTTCCCACTGGGCTACATGCCAAGAGGGATTTACAGAGATCACCCGCCCCGACTCCCGATCGCACTGATGCAAGTCAGCTCCTCCATTCCAGCACTGCCAGTGCAAGCGACTGCCTGGCTGGGGGACTTCTGCCCCCTTGCCCTGGCAGCGCTGGCGCTGTAAGCTTGCATACCCACAAAGAGGCTGCTGTGTGCCAGCCATAGGCTCCCCATCGCTGCTATACTATCTCTCCCTAGAGATCAAACAATCTGTGTGTAAGCTTCTATACATCTGTGAATACAATTTGAAGAGATGTTTGTTCAATTTCCACATATCGTAACCTAATTGGTGCAAGGTACGAAACCGCTTATGTGACTTGATCCACTATAGCAGTGGTTCTTAACCTTGTTGGAGGTACTGAACCCCACCAGTTTCATATGCGCATTCACCGAACCCTTCTTAATTGGAAAAATAAAATATGATTTTTTCAAATTCAAAACATAGGTATATATTATTTTAGCTATATATTTATACATAGGTGCACAAAATGAACAAAACCATTAAGAACAAAGAACAAAACCATTAAAACATGATTTTCACACAAAAACAAAAACATAATAATGAATATTTACTGCAAATTCGTGTGACTTCTGCTGTTGTCTTTCAGAGACCAGTTCAGAAATGCGCAGCTTTATCTTGGCAAGTGTCACCCTCATGTCATTTTAGCAACAAAGTCTGTTCTTTTTCTTTGTTTTTATGTCCAGCATCCCCACTTACAGCAGGCCAGGGTGAGGTGAGGTCCCCTCCCCCATATAGATCACCCACTTTACAGTAGGCCAGGGTGAGGGGGATCTATATGGGGGACCCTGGACCTCACCTCACCCTGGCCTGCTGTAAGGGGGAGATCTATATGGGGGACGGGACCTCTCCTCACCCTGGCCTGCTGTAAGGGGGGATCTATATGGGGGACCTCTCCTCACCCTAGCCTGCTGTAAGGGGGGATCTATATGGGGGACCTCGGACCTCACCTCACCCTGGCCTGCTGTAAGGGGGGATCTATATGGGGGACAGGACCTCACCCTGGCCTGCTGTAATGGGGGAGATTTATATGGGGGACGGGACCTCCCCCATATAGATCCCAGGTCCCCCATATAGATCCCCCCTTTCAGCAGGCCAGGGTGAGGTGAGGTCCCGTCCCCCATATAGATCTCCCCCCTTACAGCAGGACAGGGTGAGGTCTGGACCCTGGCCTTCTGTAGGGGGGATCTATATGGGGGACCCCAGAGTGACCTAACCTCACCCTGGCCTGCTGTAGGGAGGATCTATATGGGGGACCTCACCTAATCCTGGCCTACTGTAAGGGGGGATCTATATGGGGGATCATGTCCCCCATATAGATCCCCCTTACAGCAGGCCAGAGTGAGGTGAGGTCCCCTCCCCCATTTAGATCTCCCCCCTTACAGCAGGCCAGGGTGAGGTTAGGTCACTCTGGGGTCCCCCATATAGATCCCCCCTTACAGCAGGCCAGTGTGAGGTTAGGTCACTCTGGGGTCCCCCATATAGATCCCCCCTTACAGCAGGCCAGGGTGAGGTGAGGTCCCGTCCCCCATTTAGATCTCCCCCCTTACAGCAGGCCAGGTTCCCCATAAAATAGATCCTACCTTTTTTTCACCTGTGTCCCGACTCCCGATCACAGGCTAGGTATTCCTCCTGCAGGCTGCAGCACCACTGTCACCTCTGGCTCTCTGGCCTCTCACCTGCCGGCTTCTTCTGCTGCTGCGGCTGCCTGGCCTGGTGGTTCTCTCCCGCGCTGCGCTGGGCGGCCGCTGCACGGGTTAGTCCCTCCCCCAGACAGTCCCTCTCCGCACCACACACCTGGCCTGTCACCCCCCACCACTCCACAGTGGGCGACGCCGGCGCCGGCTAGATCGGATTCTGGCGGGAGCCGAGCTGCACAGCCAGCAGTGAGAGTGAGCCAGGGGCAGAGAGAGCTGTGAGTGTGAGCAGACTCAGCGGGCGGCGGCGGCCAGCCTATCATGACAGAGTGAGTGACATGACACTGCGGAGCGGATGCGCCCCCCCAGATGTTGCGCCCGGTGCGGCGCCCCCCCCCTGCACCCCCCACGCTACGGCACTGGATGTTATGTATTTCCATGATGACGGCGCGGAGCGGGAGCGGAAGGACATGCCCGAAACTGGAGAAATAGTCCCTGACAGCGAAGTGGTACTAGCGGAGGGTGTGCCGAACCCTCGAGACTGACCCACCGAACCCCTGGGGTTCGATCGAACCCAGGTTAAGAACCACTGCACTATAGTACTAGGCATACTATAGTACTAGCATTTATTGCATGAAACATTCTGATTACAAAATGTATTTTATTTTTTTCCCAAAAATCTACTATAGCATGCCGAAGCACGAATCTGAAAGCCATTAGTCTACTCCTTACCAGTCACGTGTGCCTTAAAGGAACTTGTGCTGAGGAAAACACATAGATTGTCATTGCCAAGCTCCTGAAAATGTTAATTGTCCAACTGTCCCTGGCTTCATCCGTCTTAAGCACAGTACACACGGGGTTGAAAATATTTTGGTTCAGCAGGAACCGGAGGACTTTTAGTCCGTGTGTACAGCTGTCTGTTCAACAGAAGACAGTCGTTTGGTATCAGAAGCTGAATTCAGCGCTACCTTTCCCCAGCATTCTAATGGCACTATGATTTGCAAACACAAGGAGGAAGCGTTGGCCACAGAGGCTCAATATAGCCTGGCTGCAGCCCTGCCTCCGAGAGGCTCAGACAAGTCCCGAGCAGCAAGGCGGGTAAGACTTTACGCTAGTAGGGAAACACAATCCAGGGGACAATTTTTAATATATCATAAAACGTTCAGAGGTGCAGGAAGGAGCTTCATAGAGGAGGCAGCTGATGAGGCATAACTCCAGCAGGATCCTCTGCAAGAGCCTGTACCTGAGGCTGACACATTTCCTTTCCAGACAGTGAACACCCTGCTAGCATAGAGGAATTTATAGAGAGAGAAGGACAGCCCACACTTGGACAGATACCTAGGGATGTGATAAAGTGCACAGCTTCTGTAAACTCAGTGTAGGACAGTTTGGGGGGGTGCTGACAGAGGAAGTCTCACTTCTGCGGCAGGACTTGCAGAAAATCAGAGAGCGAACCACTGCCACTGAAAGCCGCATCAGCGACCTGGAAGACAAGCTTTCCTCCTCTGATAGCAGAATCACTCTCTACTACCCACTTAGTCCACGATAACAGGGACAAAGCGGATGATATTGAAAATTGGCTTAGGCGAAACAATGTACGAAGTTGGAGGGAAGGGACCCCAAATGTTCAGTGAAAACTGTCCCCTTGAAGTCTTTGGCAAAGACGCCTTCAC
Organism: Pelophylax lessonae; assembly: GCF_965119305.1. Classification (NCBI taxonomy): domain Eukaryota; kingdom Metazoa; phylum Chordata; class Amphibia; order Anura; family Ranidae; genus Pelophylax; species Pelophylax lessonae. The sequence continues at coordinate 606,069,010 of NC_138768.1, read as the reverse complement.
TCCATTGTTTGAGGTGGAAAGAGCTCCCCACATACTTACTAGAGCTTTGCCTGTAAGCACAGACCATTTCTGGCCCGTCTTTTGCACTATCATGACAGAGAAAAAGTACTGCGTCTGGCGAGAGACAAACATACTATCCAGTATAACGGAACCAGGGTCTCTTTTTTTACTCTGAGGTGCAACAAAAGTGAGCAAAATTTGTTGATGTTAAACCATTTCATGGCACCTTTTTGCAACTTTGACATGTGTTAGTAAAACTGTATATATCATGGCAAGGACCGAAGTAGATTATACCTTCTTTCTCTTACGTCCTCGGACAGTCGCTGCCCACTCATACAGTCTTCACCAATGGGGTATTGACTTCATCTCCACAGGAGTAACTAGGCATAAGACTTGTTAAAAACAAAGCATTTACATAGACACACCTATGGGGGCTGTCCCACTGGTCCAATACCCCCCTGCAATCAGCCATCCCAACTCAGTTTGTCTTCTGCCTAGTTAAGGAGTAAGATAGGCTTCCCTGTGCTGGGGCTACAGTCTCAGCCTTCTTCTTCTATTTTATGATTTTATTTACTGCAAATGTGTTTTTTTTCTTTGCATTACTAGCTGTTTATTTTGTCAGCATTAGTTAGTCGGATCTTCGGATGAAGACGGCGTTTGCGGAGCTGGGAGTCGGACTGGTCGTCCTGGCTCTCCAGGACAGAGGGCCAGATGAAATCCCAGCCCGCTATCGAGCGTTTAGCAGGCTATGTGTTCGCCCTGGCCTCGCAAACGACCCATCCCTGTCCTCAGGGATGCAGCCTGTGAGGTGGCTACCTCACTCAGACGTCTCATCCACGGTTCTCGGTGTACTGTTAGCGTCCTGCGTTTTTTTGGCTGACGCCACCCCTGCCATCTGAGGGTGGGCGGTTTCCCATGCGATGTGAGGCACCCCACGCCATTGAGTAAAGGTAAGTACATTCTGTGTGGGCCTCTGTCTTGGGCTGGCAGTCCTGTGTGTCTGTGTTATCCCCTCATGTCTGTGCGTTTTTGGGCTCCCTGATCCTGGTCCCTGCGGGGGTTTTCTCACAGCCGGTGCGCTGTGTGGGTTTCTGGGGGTCCCTCTCCTGTGTCACTTTATGGTGCTTTTGGAGGTACAGGCACATGTGGCGACCGCTGCGGGGTTAAAAACCGCCGGTCCGCCATTTTAGGTGTGGGCAGCATGTCTGGCTTCACTATGGGCGCTTATACAGCATGTATGTGGTGTGTTTTTGGCGCCTTGTGGCGCCATCTTGTGTGTGGCAAATTGTTCGTTCCGAGCACATGTCGGCGGCCATTTTACTGAAGCCTCCCATTACTTTCTATTGGCAACCATTTTTCCTTAGCCTGAAGCCTCAGTTTAGCCTCCTGTGGTGACATCACTTCCTCCTTTTACTCAGGAGAGTTTGGCTGCGGTGGTAACACTTGTGGGGGTCTGTCTGCTGTCCTTTTACTTGTGCAATCCTTCTGGCTATCAGTTTATCCTGATTAGGGGTCTGTGTTTTCACAGTCATTGTAGCGGTGTGCTGCGGGGGTCCACGGCGCGCTTAAAGGGCCAGTACCTTTAAAAAAAAAAAAGCTTTTTTAACATGGAATCTCAGGACAGCAAATTTCCCACAGCCCTGGTGGGGGATTCAGGTTCCTCTGAATCCTCTGCTCTGTCTACTTTGTCTGCTGCAGTGGCGACTTTGGTGTCCAAAGTGGAGATTCTGATGACAGAACGTGCTGCCAGAAAAAGGCCTCATTTTTCCTTGTCTTCTGATTTGAATCTGATATGGTTGCCGTAGGTGGTGTGCCCCTTGAAGGGTCTTGCTCTTCTCAGTCTGAGGGGGAGGCGGAGGTTGCAGGAGTGGATGATTCCCCCCCTGGGACGGCCGAGGACCACGCAGCTATGGATGCGCTAATTCTTGCCATTAAAGAAACACTATATTTAGAGGATGAGCCCAATCCTCCGGGCATTGTGTCCTCTTTTGGTACACACAGGACCCGCAAGGCGGCGCAGGTGTTCCCTTGCCCCGCTGAGTTTCACGCTACTGTGAATGATCAATGGCGTAATTTGAAACGCACCTTTGTGGTGCCAAAGAGGTTTCAACTCCTTTATCCCTTTGCGTCTCCTACGGATTAGTGCTGGTGTGTGGCCCCTCAGGTGGATCACACTATGGCCAGATTGAACAAGGCCACTCTGGTACCCACCGAAGATTCTCCGGTGTTTAGGGATCCTACGGATAGGAGAATGGAATCCCTTGCCCGCCATGCCTACATGGTGGCGGGTTCTCTGCTAAAGCCTATTTTCGCCTCTGTCATGGCGGCTCAAGCTGTACCTACTCATGGTCCTGTCCAGCAAGGAATTCTGTCGCTTGGTGGATCTCCATCACATAATGTCTTAACAATGGGGATGCCTTTCCTCCCTCATCATTTAAAATTGATAAAATATGCCAGTCCTTCAGGTTGGGAAGGAGTATTCCACTCCCTCATAGTCCAGGGGACATGATCATTGGTGGAAGCCAAGCTCCCTATCCACATACTGGAGCTCACAGCAATAGGGATAGCTCTGCAACACTGGACTCTCCTTCTGCAAGGACACCCAATCGGGGTGCAATCACACAATGCCATGGCTGTGGCCTACATCAACACCTAAAGGGGTACCAGAAGTCATGCAGCCTGGAAGGAAGCAAGTCAGTTTATCTCATGGATAGATAGTCACTGTCCAGCAATCCCAGGATTAGAAAACTGGAAAGTGGAATAACGTAGCCTCCACTGCCTTGATCAAGGGTAATGGGCCCCACTGTGACATCTTCCACCTGTTATGTCAGAGATGAGGGACTTTGAGTGTGGGTACCCTAGCCTACAGATTCAACAACAAATTATCTATTTTTGTGGCCAGGATCAAGGACCCTCTTGCTCTTGATTTAGATGCCTTGATAATCCCCTGGTCTCAGTTCAGGTTAATACAGCCCCTGAAAAGGTCCACAATTATTGATAATATGTTAGTTGCATGTCAGGTAAAGGTACGGGGAGATGACAGTCATTAAATCTTCAATAAATGCATATATTTATTAGGGATGCACCAGAATGAAAATTCTGGGCCGAAAAAGAAACCGAAAATTCAGGATTTCCTTGGCCGAAAGCCGAAAACGTCTTCCCCCCCCCCCCCCCCCCCAAATGATTTTAAAATAGTTTTTTCTATCACTTTAATAATATTAGACTTGAATTTAATGATTCTGAAATGAAAAAATACAAGCCAATAAAATAAATATAACCACTAAATTATTATACCCATTTTTCAGCACTTATTGTCATATGTGCACATCTATTACGAATTTATTCTTGATCTGTTGCATTATTTGCACATTTTCTTGATCATTGTTTAGTATGCGAATCATGATGTTATATTTCATTTGATTATTGCCATTCACATTTGATTACTATCTACTTCTTGGGATTTGCATCAACACCGCTGTGTGGAGTATGCGATTCACGGCATTTTGATATATCTCTTGTATATTACACATCTTCTTTGTGAATTGTTATTCACTGGAAATTAGCGCCGGTTTATTTATTTTTTGCCTTTCTTATATGGTGGTGACACTTTAAAATTTGTAGCTGCTTTCTCTTTTATTACTTTTTCTCTTATTACTTTTATTTTTTTTATACATCACATCACTTCATTGGTAGCGCATTGGCCCTTTGTTTGTATTGTTTGGGGGGGGGGGAGAAGACAGCCAGATGACCTTACCAGCACACAGCACCAGAGCACATGAAGGGAGGAGGTGGGAGGAGCCATTCTGCAATAGGCACGGAGGAAGACGAGGAGGATCCTCCTCCGCTGTGCATGCTGGGTCCTCTCCTCGCGACATCACTGGTTGCTAGACGCCAGTCGGCTGGCCATCCTAGCAACCAGTGTAGCTCACACTAAAGCGGCCGGCGGAGGAACAAAGTGGAGCGGTCAGCAGAGATATCTGCCTGACAGGGAAGTGAAGGGCTCACTTCTTACAGCTATTAGCGGCCATTCATTTTCGGCATCTTTAACCCGTTTCGGCTGAAATGGGAGAGGCCCATTTTCGGACAAAAATTTTGGTTGCCAAAATTTCGGTGCACCACTAATATTTATATTGAGATTTTGGACACTTTTCAGATTCCATCAATTGAAAGGATGTTAGTTGATGATGACATCATTTTTCAGGATTGTCATGCATCTTGCGATAAGACAAAAGCCATGAAAACTTTCCTTCAAGAAAGGCATATAATGTCAATAGCATAGCCTGCAAATAGTCCGGACCTCAATCCAATTGAAAATCTATGGTTGAAATGAAAGAAAATGGTCCATGACAAAGCTCCAAACGGCAAAGCTGATCTGGCAACTGCAAAAAGAGAAAGTTGTAGCCGGATTGATGAAGAATACGGTTTGTCGATAGTTAACCACTTGCCGACTGCCGTCAGTAGATTACTGCGGCAGTCAGCCCCTCACAGGCAAAGCGACGTAGGGCTACGTCGCTCGCCTGTGAGCCTCTAGGGGGCGAGCGCGTGCCGGCGGAGGCGCGCTCCCGCCCCCGCTCGTTCACGGACACCCCCGCGCGTGTGCCCGGCAGACCCGATGTCCGCTGGCCACTCGCGATCGTCCGTTGGAGAGGGAGAAAAGCAGGCGGCTAATGTAAACAAAGCCGCCTGTCATTCTCCCCTGTGTAAGAACAGAGATCATAAGGTCCTGCTATGTAGGATCGTATGTCTCTGTTGTTACACCACTAGCCACATCCCTTCACAGTTAGAAGCACACCCCTAGAGACACACTTAACCCCTGGATCACCAATAAAGTTAACCCCTTCCCTGCCAGTGTCATTTTTACAGTAACAGTGCATATTTATAGCACTGATTACTGTAGTAATGTCACTGGTAACCCCAAAAGTGTCAAAAAATGTCAGTCAAGGGTCCGATCTGTCCGCCGCAATGTCGCAGTCCCGCAAAAATAATCGCAGATCGCCACCATTACTCGTTAAAAAAAAAAACAACGAAAATCTTTCCCTTAGTTAGTAAACGCAATAACTGTTGCGCAAACCAATCAAAATACGCTTTTTGCAACTTTTTTTTTACCAAACATATGTAGCAGAAAACAAATTGGCCTAAAATGTTAAAATATTTGATTTTTACATATTTTTTGGGGGGGAATTTCATATAAAAAATGTGAAAAATATTGTTATTTTTGCAAAATTGTCGCTCTTTTTTTGTTTATAGCGCATGATCAAAAAAATCGCACAGGTGATCAAATACTACCAAAAGAAAGCCCTGTTTGTGGGGTAAAAAAGGAAGTCAAATTTGTTTAGGTACAGCATCGCACGACTGCGCAATTGTCCGTTAAAGTCATGCAGTGCCCAATCGCAAAATAGGCCCTGGTCAGGAAGGGGGTAAAATCTTCCGGGGCTTAAGTGGTTAAATCCATGTCTCAGAGAATTCAAGCTGTTTTAAAAGCCAGAGGTGGTGCAACAAAGTACTAGTGGTGTACTGTAGTGGTGTTTGTTTTTTTATTTTTTTTATGATTCCATAATATTTTTTTCAGAATTTAGTGATACCATATTTTTTTCTCTGCTTGATCTGCAAAAACAGTTGCAATTGACTAGTTTTCTTTCTTTCTATTTTTTTGTTTCTAAAACCCAGAAGGATGGAATGTTAAATGAAAATAGTTTTGAGGCATGACAGTGATTCCATTTTTTCTACACAATTAAACAATTGAATAAACTTTTTCCAAGAGTGGTGATTCCATACATTTTGCCAGGGGTTGTATAATTCTAACCTTCCTACAATCTGGACTTGACCAGAATGTCATCTTAAGCACTCTGAACAGACAGGTTTTGTCCTTGTCTATTGTTATTCAAAAACCTCTGACTTCACTCTCTCCTTTCAAAACCTTTATTCAAGGTGTATCTCGGATCAGGAACCCCTTGCTGCCCCCTTGGTCTACAGAAACCACCCTTTGAACCCATCAAGGATAATCCCTTAAATTACCTTTTCTTCAAAGTGGTTGTTTTGGTTGCAAACATTTCTGTCAGACATTACTCTCAGTTGGTGGCTCTCACTTGTAAGGAGCCGTTCCTCATTCTTTACAATGACAAGGTAGTCCTTCTCTCAAGACCATCCTTTCTTCCTACGGTGGTATCAGTCTTCCAACTCAATGAAGACATAGCCTTTCCATCCTTGTGCTCTGCTCCAAAGCACCAAAAGGTAATTGCTCTTTGTTTTATCTCTTTCAAAGCAACAGCTTTTATCAGGAAGATGGGCTCCCTATTTGTCCTATCCTTATCGATGGATAGGACAACTTATTGCTAGAGCTTACACTCTAAAGGCAAATCTCTTCCTGCACTTTTTACGCACCTGCTCCATCAGGTTAGTGGGTGTTTCCTAGGCATTGAGATACCAGGTCTCTGTAGCTTAGCTTTGTAAGGCCGCCACCTGGTTTGTTCACATCTTTTCAAAGTTTTAGCAGGTGGACAACCACAAGGTTCTTATAGCGGCACTCTGAAGATGGGTCTGTTGACCCTTGTTGTTTGGCCTGTTGGCACAGTTCTGTTTGCCTAGTTGTTGCCCACCATTTTCTGGATCAATATATTTTTATTTTCACAAAAAGCAATTGCATATCTGATAATACAGCCGTTTACAGCTATAATTGCCAACAGAAAGGCACAGAAGTCTACGTACAAAGAGTACAATGGTACATGATGAAAGGTAATGCAGGAACATAAGGTTAAAAAAAGTTGCCCATCCTTTTCATTCATTGCTTAGGGACGCATTGCTTCCAGGGTGTATAAATATTCATCCTGTGTCCTGTACTATACAAAAAAGGTGAGATAAATTTTGGCTTACCTGTAAATTCCATATCTTGCAGTACAGAGCACACTCCCTTCTATTCCTTGGGTATTCTGCATTTCATGCTACAAAACTGAGGACTCATGGACTGGAACTGAGTTATATAGGAGGTTTCCAGGGGGCATGTCCTCAAAAGCTTTGCAAGTTTCCACCTGAAGGTACAATTCTCTAACCCAGGGTATAAGAAAACTTGTCCTGTACTTTACTACAAGCTTTAGACTTTACAGGTAAGTCAAAATACTATTTTTCTTCTGTTACATAGTTACATAGTTACATAGTTAGTGAGGTTGAAAAAAGACATCAGTCCATCCAGTTCAACCTATGATGTGTGTGTGTGTTTGCTTTTAACCGTACATCGTATACCCCTGTATGTTGTGGTCTCTAAGGTGCCCATCTACTAGTTTTTTGAAACTATCAATGCTCCCTGCTGATACGACTGCTTGTGGAAGAGAATTCCACATCCTTACCGCTCTTACAGTGAAGAACCCCTTACGCACTTTAAGGTTAAACCGCCTTTCCTCTAGTTTTAGTGAGTGGCCACATGTCTTATTGTATCTCCTTTCTCTGAATAGTTTGTTCCTTATGCTAGGGTTGTCAGTACAGTATTTGTACATTGATATTATATCCCCCCTCAATCGTCTCTTCTCCAGAGAGAATAGGTTCAGTGCTTGTAGCCTATCCTCATAGCTGATGTCCTCCATTCCCCTAATCATTTTTGTTGCCCTTCTCTGGACTTTCTCCAGTTCCAGCACATCCTTCCTGAGGACCGGTGCCCAGAACTGGACAGCATACTCCAGATGTGGCCGGACCAGAGTCTTGTAGAGCGGGAGAATAATCTCTTTTTCTCTAGCGCTCATTGACAGACGTAGTCCTCGGTGATACACCACCTTCGGGTTATGTTGCCTCCACAGGAGCAGGACTAGACAGGAAATTAAAAAGCTCTGGCCACACCCCAGGGGCAGTCCCAGAGGGTATATCCTCTCTCTCTCTGCCTCAGCAAATCAGTTATTTTCTGTCTAGTTAGGAGTAAGGACCTAGATACCTTGCTGGGATCTTAGGTCCTGGCAAGAATTTTTTCTTAAAGGATTTTTTTTAGACAGCTTTTTTCTCCAGTGTTCCTGTGAGATCTTCAAGCAAGAAAGCTGAACTGGGCGACGGGCTGGATGTTGAGATCCGGTGGTCACCCCAGTTCAGCCTACGAGCGCGTGCAGGCCATAGCTCCGCGCTGGGTCGGCCGCGACAAAGTCCCATTAAAGGACTGTCCACGCGAGTTAAACGTCTCGCTGAAACGCCAAAGACCATGAGTCACGGCGTCCGTATCGGTCGACAGCCCTCCCGCCCCGGTGGAGAGGGGTACTGTCAGGAGTTGGTGCCCGCCTGGTTCCGGTATGGTGAGTAGTATGTTCCCCCTTTCCCCATGACGGGTTTTGTGGTGAACGCGGGCCCCTCTCTGTATGGTAAGATAGAGTCCCTTTCTATCCTACAACATGACACAGATCCTCCTACTTTGAGTGTGATTTTATGTGTGCAAAAAGCCAGGAGGCTTGGTTTGGGAGCTAACAATCTAATTGTATACATGTTTTAAAGATGTAATCTGTGGCATTCTGGGAATCTTATGGGTTAAGTATAAGCTACCTACCAGTCAGAAGCCACGGACATGTAGACTGCCTTCCTAATCAGATCTCCAGCTATTAGCAGGCCTCCCGAACGGCCATGCGGTCCGCCAGGGCCGGTACCGCCAACCACGCCATATCCCCATGCAGTGAGAGTGTTGTGTGCCCTGCAGCACACCGCTATTCAGTACGGGCCGCCGCCATTTTTTTTTTTGCTGGATCGCACGAGCCGCCATTTTGGCGTAGCCTCGTGTCTCCAGCATGGGGGCGGCCATGTTTGAGGTGATCCAAACACCTCGTGGAGCTTGGGGGAGGCGCCGGAAGGCGTACAGAGGGGCGGAGCCGCCTCCTTTCTTCCTGGGCAGCCAGCCAAAAGACTTCCTGTTTGTTAAGACAGCGCTGTAACCTGTTGCAGTTAAACTCTGAGCATCAAGTGGTGAGCCTGGGGGTCTATCTCTCTCTCTCTCGATCGATAGGGATCCCTAGCAGGTAACACTAAGGGGCTTTTGTGGCGCTGGGGGTCGAAAAAAAAAAAAAAAAAAAGAAAAGTTTTATTTTTGAATTATATTATCCAGGAAGTAACTGGAGTTATCATGGACCCTGCCACACATATTCCCCCACCTGTTTCCTTCGAGGGGGCCACGGGACCCGCCGGTGCACAGAGTATAGAGTCATTTACAGCAATTTTGGAGTCTATGGTGGCTCGGGTGGAGGCGGCCTGTCAGGGACGGGGGTCAAGGAAGCGACCCCCGCCTACCCCTATACCATCTGACACCTCTGACTCAGATTCAGAGGTGGTCACGGCAGTTGCAGGTTCCTCTGCAAGGGCTGTTATCCCAGGTAAAGCCCCCTCAGACAGCGAGGAGGACGCTTCTTCTCCTGCTATTATTCAGGAAGAAGCATTGGTGGACGCACTAGTTGTGGCAGTGCAGGAAACCTTAAAACTTGAGGCTTTACCGGCAGAGGCAACTGAAACAGAGATTCCTTTTGGTACTAATAAGCCCATCAAGACGATGAAGGCTTTTCCTGTACCTAAATGTTTCGGTAATCAGATTAAAGGAGAATGGGAGCATTCTAAACGTACCTTTACTATTTCCAAGCGTATTGCTAGACGCTATCCGTTTGAGGAATCCATCATTAAGAAATGGACGGTACCACCAGTCGTGGATCCGCCTATTTCCAGGCTGAATAAAGCCACGGTTATTCCAGTGGAGGACACTTCGTCCTTTAAGGATCCGGTGGATCGAAAGATGGAAGCAGAGTCCCGCACCATCTTCTCTCTGATAGGGTCAGCTTTTAGACCAGTAATTGTTATTGGTCTAGTTTCCCAGACACTTACGGAATGGGCGAAAATGGTACGCCAAGATCTTAGGGGAAAAGATATTCCCCAGGAGACATCTGATTTGATGGAACAGATTATACAAGGGCTACAGTTTATCTGTGACGCAGCCTTGGACACTACTCCCTTATTAGGGCATGCATCTAAGACAGCGGTGATCCTCAGACGTGTGCTGTGGTTAAAATGCTGGTCAGCTGACCTAGGTTCCAAGAGGACCTTGACAAATCTCCCCTTTCAGGGGAATCGTCTATTTGGGGCCAACCTAGATGAAATCATTAAGGATGCCACTGGGGGCAAGAGCACTTTTTTGCCACAGGCTGCTAAAGCTAAGGGACCTTGCAACAAGCGAGGACCTTTCTTTACCGCCCATAAAGGGCGCCCGGCTGGTACTAGCGGGAAAGGCAAGACTCCTCCAGGAGGGTTCAAGAAGGGCTGGTCGGACAAGCAAAGGACCAACCCAGCCAAACCCGAAGCAAAGGAGTACACAGCCTGAAGGTGCGCCCCCACCCGGTTTCAGGGTGGGGGGACGTTTTCACCGGTATTCAGGACATTAGATCGAGCATCAACCACTACTACCGGTGCGATTCTTCCCTTCCAACATTTAAGTACTACAGGAAGCGGTAATTACCGTTCCCTGAATAGATCTTTTCCTTTACCCTTTCCTAAGATTAGTCCCGATACCTCACAGGAATCGGATCTGGTTGACCAGTTAGGCCAAGTAGCCTCTAGTCGGGTGACTTCGGTCCCTGAGGTTCAACCAGAAAAGATCACCTTTCCTGATAACTATCAGGTATCTGATAAATGTGTGGGAACAGAAAACGACCAGACTTTCTCGGATGGTCGGGGCCAGATACCTCTAGGGACGCCTGGTTCAGATCCAATCAGCGCCGGTGGTCCTAGAAATTCTAGGCTGGCCTCCTCAAGCCGGCCTGGCCGACTTGGACATGTTAGTCGTAGACGTTCCGTGGGAACTTCGTCTCAGGGAGTGTCTGTGGTCTCAAGGACCAATTTACCATCATGCTTTACAGTCGCTGGGTTTAATGGCCTGGCCATTGAGACCCAAGTACTGAAGGACAGAGGTTTGTCAGCTTCAGTCATTCCTACCCTTATTAAAGCAAGGAAAGCGACTTCCAGCAAAGTCTATTATCACACATGGAAAACTTATATTGCGTGGTGCAAATCTTTAGGATTTCCTCCACGTACCTATTCGGTGTCTCGAATATTGGCCTTTTTGCAACAAGGGGTTGAGCAGAAGCTAGCCTTGAGCACCATCAAGGGTCAAGTTTCAGCATTAGCAATCTTCTTTCAGAAGCCTTTAGCTACCAAATCCTTGGTGCGGAATTTCATCCAGGGGGTGCGGCACCTGGCTCCTCCAGTCCGCGCGCCCTTACCGCCTTGGGATCTTAATTTGGTTTTGTCGGTTCTACAGAAACCTCCTTTTGAAAACATCAGGGAGATTCCCTTGCTTACTTTATCCCAGAAAGTGGCCTTCTTGGTGGCTATTACTTCTGCTCGCAGGGTGTCAGAACTGGATGCATTATCATGCCAGTCCCCATACCTAGTGATTCATAGGGATAAGGTAGTACTTCATCCTAAGCCATCTTTTCTTCCCAAGGTGGTTTCAGATTTTCATCTGAATGAAGATATTGTACTACCTTCCTTGTGTCCTCAGCCCAAGCATCATCGGGAACATGCGTTGCATTCCTTAGATGTGGTTCGGGCAATCAGGGTATACCTGAAAGCTACGGAATCATTCCGTAAGACGGATTCACTTTTTGTGATCACGGATGGCCCCAGAAAGGGTTTGCCTGCATCTGCCGCGACCATTGCCAAATGGATTAGACAAACGGTGGTACAGGCTTATTCTATTAAGGGTCAGAGTCCTCCGTTCCCTGTTAGGGCGCACTCCACTCGAGCGCTCAGTACTTCCTGGGCCTTTCGCCATCAGGCGTCAGTGGTCCAGGTATGTAAGGCGGCCACCTGGTCGTCGGTACATACCTTTACAAAATTCTATAAAATTGATGTGACGGCATCGGCGGATGGCTCATTTGGCCGCAAGGTTTTGCAGGCCGCAATTTGAGGAGACCGGTGGTCTACCTCGAGGGTTTTTTTCTGTTTGAAAAAAAAAAAAAATTGTTTTCTCTTTTTTTGTTGAGTCTCATCATTAAGGATGAGCATTGTAAACTTCTAGTTGGCACCGGTTGGGCCTTCTAGATTGGGATTTGATTTCCATTTTCCCACCCCTCAGTTGTGATACTGCTCTGGGACGTCCCGAAGGTGGTGTATCACCGAGGACTACGTCTGTCAATGAGCGCTAGAGAAAAATGGATTTTTGTAAAATCTTACCGTAAAATCCTTTTCTCTTAGCTCATTGACAGACGTAGTCCCCGCCCCTCTGTTTTTTTGAGTTGGGTTAAAATCTCTAAAGACTGCTTTTTCACATAACTGATTTGCTGAGGCAGAGAGAGAGAGGATATACCCTCTGGGACTGCCCCTGGGGTGTGGCCAGAGCTTTTTAATTTCCTGTCTAGTCCTGCTCCTGTGGAGGCAACATAACCCGAAGGTGGTGTATCACCGAGGACTACGTCTGTCAATGAGCTAAGAGAAAAGGATTTTACGGTAAGATTTTACAAAAATCCATTTATTTCTGGAGTGAATCCCCTTTTTTATACATCCCAGTATTCTGTTGGCTTTGCTTGCAGCGGCTTGGCATTGCATGCCACTGCCAAGCCTGTTGTCTACCAGTACCCCCAAGTCCTTTTCCATCTTAGACTCACCCAGAGGTTCCCCCCCTAGTGAGTAGCTTGCTTTCTGGTTTCTGGCCCCCAGGTGCATTCACTTAAACACAAATTCATTTTCTTCAGTCATAGGCATACAGTGCAACAAAAGTCAGCTGGGTGCTATACAGGTCCAGGGCCATAGTTCATCCATCCATGGAACCTCATCCCTGAAGACTCCTTAGAACAGGGATCCTCAAACTACGGGCCTCCAGCTGTTGTGGAACTACACATCCCATGAGGCATGACTTGACATCTGTCATGTCAGACAGACATGACTAGGCATGATGGGAATTGTAGTTCCTGAACAACTGGAGGGCCATAGTGTGAAGACGCCTGCCTTAGAAGTATGCTCCCAGGAGGATGAAGTTCTGCATGGGGCTTGGTTCCCCAAAAATACTGCTAGCTGACTAGGAAACATTGCAAACATTGATGGTAAGTCAGGGTTCTGCCCTATTTGGTATCCAATGTGATGTTTTTCCAGTCCCTGATGGGTTAACTTGTGCAATCAATTTATTTAAATGCTTTCTTTTGTAAACTGAACAATAGAGCGAGAACAATAATTCTAGCACCAGACCTCCTGTTTAACTCTAATGCTCCATGTACACGGGACGTTAGAAAAAACGTCCTGCAAAGCTATTTCTGACGCCGGGAAAAAGCAGCTGTTAAACGTGCTTTCAGTAGCTTTTTCCATTTGCGTTATTGCATGTTTGGCCACGTTGCTTTTAGCAGCGTTTTTCTGACTCCATTCAAAATCGATGGTTCCCTATGGGAGCCTATTGATTTGAATGGAAGTCGCACCGCAAGTCAGATCCGACTTGCGGCGCGACCTGCACTGTGAGAATCTTGAGGGGGAACTTCACGCCAAAAATTGGAAAAAAACTGCGTGGGGGTCCCCCCCAGGTTCCAAACCAGGCCCTTTGGGTCCGGTATGGAATTTGAGGGTAGCCCCACGCCGAAAAAAACGGCGTGGGGTTCCCCCCAAAATCCATACCAGACCCTTATCCAAGCATGCAGCCCGGCAGGCCAGGAAAGGGGAGGGGACGAGCGAGTGGCCCCACCCCCTGGACCACACCAGGCCACATGCCCTCAACATGGGGGGGTGTTGGTGCTTTGGGGCAGGGGGAGCTCTGCACCCCCCACCTCAAAGCACCTTGCCCCCATGTTGATGAGGACAAGGGCCTCATCCCCACAACCCTGGCCGGTAGTTGTGGGGGTCTGCGGGCAGGGGGCTCATCGGAATCTGGAAGCCCCCTTTAACAAGGGGGCCCCCCAGATCCCGGACCCCCTCCCTATGTGAATGGGTATGGGGTACACTGTACGCCTACTCATTCACCGCATAAAAGGCAGTGTATGGAAATAACGACAGGAGACGTTTTGGAAAGTTTATTAAAAATCTTCATCCGACTCTTCTTGTCTTCTCTCCGGGGTCTTCTGCTCTTTTGCTGTCCGCCCTTCTTGTGTTCTTCTCTCCAGGGTCTTCTGCTCTTTTGCTGTCCGCTCCTCTCTTCTTTTCTTCTCCTCTCTGGTCTTCTGCTCTTTTGCTGTCGGCTCTTCTTCTTCCTCCGGTCCTCCTCCTCCGACGTCTCCAGTGATTATGCCGGTCTCCGGTCTCTGCAGCTTATTATATAGCCATTAGGGGCGTGGCCCCCGATGACATCATCGGGAGACCCCGCCCCCTCATGTCACAGATGACGTCATCTGTGACATGAGGGGGTGGGGTCTCCCAATGATGTCATCTGGGGCCACGCCCCTAATGGCTATATAATAAGCTGCAGAGACCGGAGACGTCATCGGAGGAGGACCGGAGGAAGAAGAAGAGCCGACCGCAAAAGAGCAGAAGACCGGAGAGGAGAAGAAAAGAAGAGAGGAGCGGACAGCAAAAGAGCAGAAGACCCCGGAGAGAAGAACACAAGAAGGGCGGACAGCAAAAGAGCAGAAGACCCCGGAGAGAAGACAAGAAGAGCCGGATGAAGATTTTTAATAAACTTTCCAAAACTTCTCCTGTCGTTATTTCCATACACTGCCTTTTATGTGGTGAATGAGTAGGGGTACAGTGTACCCCATACCCATTCACATCGGGAGGGGGTCCGGGATCTGGGGGGCCCCCTTGTTAAAGGGGGCTTCCAGATTCCGATGAGCCCCCTGCCCGCAGACCCCCACAACCACCGGCCAGGGTTGTGGGGATGAGGCCCTTGTCCTCATCAACATGGGGGCAAGGTGCTTTGAGGTGGGGGGTCCAGAGCTCCCCCTGCTCCAAAGCACCAACACGCCCCCATGTTGAGGGCATGTGGCCTGGTGTGGTCCAGGGGGGGTGGGGCCGCTCGCTCGTCCCCTCCCCTTTCCTGGCCTGCCGGGCTGCATGCTCGGATAAGGGTCTGGTATGGATTTTGGGGTGAACCCCACGCCGTTTTTTTCAGCGTGGGGCTACCCTCAAATTCCATACCGGACCCAAAGGGCCTGGTTTGGAACCGGGGGGGGGGACCCCCACGCAGTTTTTCTCCAATTTCTGGCGTGGAGTTCCCCCTCAAGATTCTCACAGTGCAGGTCGCGCCGCAAGTCGGATCCGACTTGCGGTGCAACTTCCATTATTCAAATCAATAGGCTCCCATAGGGAACCATTGATTTTGAATGGAAGAAAAAAAACGTAGGTTCATCACGTTCAGTCACCTTTAGTCACGTTCGGCCGCGTTTCTGCGTTTGAAACGCCGGGAAACACACGTTTGAACGCAAATAATTGCGTTCTAAAAAAAAGTCCCTGAACGCAACTGCCTGCAAATGACTGTAAACGACCATGTGTACATGGACAGATAAGATAACATGGAGCTGCGTTCAGGGGCTTCTGAAAAAAAACGCCCAACTGCTCCTAAATGGCCATTTCCAGCGTCCCGTGTACATGGACCCTAAACTAGAAACCCATAAAGACTTTTAAAGCTTCTCCTATGGAGATTTTTTAGGTACCGTAGTTTGTTGCCAATCCATGGGAATGCGCAAGTTGAAAGCGTGACAAAGGTACCTTTTTATGCAGGGTAGCATCATCTTTTATATTTTACTAAACAATTGGGTATTGTATTGTGTTTGCGTATACTAAAGCCTGGTACACACAGGCCAAATATCAGCTGGTTCAACAGAAACTGGCCAACATAGTAGATTATTTTAAAAAACTCTTGGACCGGTATCTTAGCGAATACAGTATACAGGGATATGGGAAATTATTTTTGACACAGACATCCACCCACACACCAAGGTTGAATTGGATGGACTGGTATTTTTATTCAACCTTTACAACTATGTAACATTGGGCCTGTGTGTACAAGCAACCAAATGGCTGGCTTCTGTCAGACAGTCATGCTGGAAAACCAGCATCTGATCGGCATCCAATCAGTGCTGGCAGCCAATTTCTCAGCGGATAGTTAGTACAGTATGCTCCTCAGCCTGCTAGCTTGAAAAAAAAAAAAAACTGATAGTGTGTTCCAAGCTTAAAGTGTTACTAAACCCTGCATTTACTATATCTGGTCTCCCAGAGTACACAGAACATGGAAATGCAATTATTTTAATAAATAGAAACTGCTAAATACCTTTTCTTATCAGCAGTATATAGCAATCTTGTGACTTCTATCAGTTCCTGGTAAAACTTGTAGGAGGAGTTTCCATACTGCACTAAGCTGTCCTATTAGGATGCAGGACCCCTGATCCTCTGTCTGGACAATGTTGATTGGCCCTCTGCTGATCACATGCACTCTCCCAAGAAAAAAAAAACTCTATCAATACACACCAAACTGAGCGCGTGCAGCCTTACTCCAAAAGCTCTGTATTATCCATCATGTCCATGAGCCAGTGGAAGAAGAGGAGGATTTTTGCATAAAGGATCAAACAGCCTTTTTACACAATGCAGAGGATTACCCCTTTGGCTCCACGTTGAGTATAACAAGCATGCTTTACTCCTTACTGGTGTGGGTTTAGTAACACTTTAAAATTAAAGTGTAGTTTATCCTGAAAATTTACATTTGATAAACCGCTGTGCAAATATTGTGTGACATAACAAGTTGCAACACCCACCATTTTTTTTCCAGGGTCTTTGCTTTCAGAAAACATATAATATTTGGGGGATCTAAGTAGTTATCTAGTTTTAAAAAATGCAGATTTTTCCATGTATGTGAGAAATGTCAGAATTGGCCTTAGCAGCAAGCAGGTTATGTTCATTCTGGAAAACAGCTCCACATTTAGGCTTGGTTTGCACATATGCGATGCGGGAACCAGCGCGATTCCAGTGCGGGTTTCCACATCGCATGTCTCTGGCAGGCAGTTCACACTGCCCTATGTGAACCGCTGTGGGCATCAATACAAAGTTATGACACTCCTAGATCGGTTTGCAGAGCGCAGTGCAAACTGCCAAATGGTGCAGGTATGGGTGTGAACACTGGACAATTTTACAGATGTGGTTTTTAATGTCAGACGTTCTTTTCTGCAACCAGTAATCTCCCCAGCATGTTATTCTATGTGTCCATGCACACATAGGCCGGTATCAACAGTTTTTGGCAAGAGCGTTTTCTGGCTGGAAAAAACCCAGAACTAGTGGGTTTTAAGAGAAGTTAAAAGGGTTCATGAGATCCGATTCCAGTGGGGACCAAAAAAATGGTCCTGCACCATTTTGGTGTGAATGCGATGCAAATTCAGCCATATAATCTGTATGGCTGAATTTGAACCGCACATACTTTGCATGTGATCTGCACAGGTGCGAATCTGACATTGCACCATTGTGAACCAAGGCTAAATCCCATAAATATACCTGGGCACACCTGAGTGGACTCTTACACTCCTATTCATGTATGCACAATGGAGTGTGCAGGATGCTACTGACAATATAGAAAATAGATGTGTGTGGGAGCTTACGTGGATCTAAGCATGCGGCATGTGGGTCCCTGCACCTGGGCAGCACTTGAGAGAAGAAGCTGCTCTATGGACAATAGAAGAAGAAGCAAAGCGCCTCTAAGATACTGCACTTAGAGGCGCCTTGCTTCTTCTGCTACTGACAATAATTTATCCAGAACCAGCATTGTGGAATGTAAACAAGGTGCACTATATAAACAGGGCTCTTCAAGTTTAAGGCCTCATGCACACTGGACAATATAAAAAAGCCAATAGCGTTAGCTGTAGGAAGCTGTAGCTATAGAAGGAGTTTTTCAGTGTTTTTGCAGTAGCATTTTTCAGCTGTAGCATTTTTTAGCTTTTTTGGCAAAACTATACTCCCATAAAAGCTTATGGCTCAAAAATGCTAATAAACGCTGAATAGCCGTGTTTTTCAGCATTTTTTAGCATTTTTCAGCTATTATCAGTTAGAGTGTTTTTACAGCTGAATTCGGATCGCATTCACACCAAAATGGTGCAGGACCCTTCATTTGGTCCCCACTGGAATCGGATCGCATGAACCCTCTTAACACCTCTTAAAACCCTCTAGTTCTGGGGGGTTTTTTTCCAGCCAGAAAACACCCCTTCAAAAAACTGCTAATAACAGCCTATGTGTGCATGGACACATAGGATAACATGCTGGGGAGATTACTGGCTGTAGAAAAAAACATCGGAAGCCAAAAACAGCATCTGTAAAAAAGTCCTGTGTGCATTAGGGATGATCAAACTTTTGAAATGTTCGGTTCGACCAGAACACCCGAATTTCCCGAAAGTTCGGTTCGGATTCCCGAACCCCATTGGAATCAATGGGACCCAAACTTCGGGAACCAAAAAACACCATTTTGAAGCCCTAAAACCTAATAAATGCCCCTAAAAAGTGCCTAGGGTTCTGGGTCATGCAATCAGGCAAAAAATAGTTCTTAAAAATTGTCGTTTTTGATAGAGAGCCAATTACTGAAAAAGTTATTGAAAAAAAAAAAATGAGATTTCTTTGGATTTAGTGTCTGGGGGTCTAAAAAGTGTATCTGTGAAGTTTCAGCTCTGTAGCATGTCCAGAACCAGAATTATAGCATGCCAAACCTTCAAAAATGACTTTTTTGCTTAACCGCGCTTTTCTTTTGCTCCTAATAAAGCAGATGCGTGTGACGCCTTTTGCAGTGGACTTAACGCTTACAACAAGAACAGGTGTTAACTTGTCACTGAGGCTTTAAGTCCACTGCAAAAGGCTTTGCTACTCTGCGTCACACACATCTGCTTTATTTAGCGATAACTTTGGGTCACATAGCAGTGTGCGTCTTGCAGGTGATTTTCACATCGCACAGTTTATAAAGCCTCAGTGACAACTATACATAAATTAAAATTCATCACAAAAAAAAAAAAAACAGATTATCTTTCTTAGAATTTCAGTAGTGCAGGGATGGTGTTAGCCTCCTTTCATAAAGTGCAAATAAATAAAGTGCATAAATTGCATAAATAATCCAAAACATCCAACTAAGCAAGAACAGAGTCCTTCAAAAGTCTTTGTTTATGTAGTGCCAGAGCAATACACAGTGCCTTTAATGCAGGGTCGTGGTTGCCAGTTATAGGAACCACCGTACAATGTCACCACCACCAGCTCTTTATTACAAGCAATCGACTATGCAGCAAACGTTGTTTAACACAGCAGGAGAAACACAAATGCTTCCACTCTCTTCCACAGCCTCTGTATTACAGTGCTAGAGGTTAGGCGGGGCTATGTTATATACTGGGGGGTGTATTCACTCCTGATTGGCCTCTGGTCCCCGTAGTCACTCCAATCACGTTCCTAACAGACTCCTGCCCCCTCATTGGCTTTTACCGACATTTCTGGGCCAATCACGGGCTTTTAAAGCCCACTTCCTGTCCAATTGCATTTTGGGCGGTTCGGGTGACCGAATTCCGAACTTTTACCGCAAAAAGTTCGGAATTCGGACGAATTTCAAACACCCAATGTTCGGGTCGAACCGATGGTCGACCCAAACCGTTCGATCATCCCTAGTGTGCATGAGGCCTAATACATTACTGGGCAGGGTCCTGCTTTAGTAATAGAAACGTCCACAAGCCTGGCCCATAAAACTGTACCATAGCAAATAATTAAAGTATGCATTTTAAAAAAGGAAACGTATTTTATAATTGAAATGTATATTTACATAAAAAGATGGATACAATGTGATCTAAATATAGAAATCATTTATTATATATTAACATCTATGCATAAATCAATTTTTTCAGTAATTCTCTACCTTTACATTCATAGCTGCTTTCAGTGAAAAAATACAGAAGGGATATGCTTTCATTATATCCTTTGCTTTCATAAGGTTTATACATGGATACCTATCTAGCAGGATATTTTATAGTGGGATAATATTCTAATGCCACTTATCATTGGGGTGATTGCTGCATGTCTGCACACTGTACACATCTGTACATAAAAATATTCGCAGTGTGCTTCATTCCTGCTAAACACATATCTGCTTCCCATTTCTACATCTAGCAAGTGAAACCTCTTTGCGGCCTGTGCAAGTCATTGGTTTGTAGCAGCACTTTTGAAATACAGTGGGTTAAAATTATACACTGCTTTAGCTTCGCAATATTGCCAGAAGAGTTATTTTATAACCACACGGGCAAAATTCAGCGACACAGAGCAGCTTTACAAGTAATTAATGTGTTGCTCAATAGGTTGTTTGGCCTCTGCCTCTGCTGAAACCATGGCAACCGTGATAAATGGTGGCCAGTGGCTTCTCAGACTGTGCCGTTAATCACAGCCTGCACATCATGTCTGAACAAGAAATGGACACGGAATGAGCAGCACTGCCTCCAACGTGAAGCTGTCAGGCTCTTCCTTTATTTATGACCTTCAGGGTGAGGCCAGACAAGCGATTTGAGGGCTGTGTTTTTTAATTAAAAAGCCACGACGACGTTCTAAAATTATGCTGTGCTGAGGACCGCTATGTCAGCTGTGCGGAGGATACAGGGATGTCATCTCCCCTACTTAGACAGATGTCATGGTGGAGCTTCATTTTTTTTTTTCAGGTTGAACTTGCCGTTTTGTTAACCTAATTATCCGATGGTGTGTTTTTCCACAGATGTATGGATTGATTTACTAAAACTGGAGAGTGCAAAATCTGGTGCAGCTCTGCATAGAAACCAATCAGCTTCCAGGTTTGTTTTGTCAAAGCGTAATTGAACAAATTGAAGTTAGAAGCTGATTGGCTACTGTGCAGAGCTGCGCCAGATTTTGTACTCTCTGGTTTTAATAAATCAACCCCAATAGCTCTTATTTAACCTGTTAACAACCGCCCGCCGCAGTTTTACTGCGGCAGGCAGCCCCTCCTGCGCAAACCGGCGTAGCTGCTGCTAGGGGGCGAGCGTGCACCGCCGGCGGCGCACTCTCGCACCCACTCGGCAGCGGGGACTCCGATGTACGGGGCCAGTGGCTCCGATTGCAGCCAGGCACCAGCGATCGCTCCCCGCTGATAGAGAGATAGAGTTCCATGAACTGTAGGAGCTGGAAAGTTTAACCTAATTGCAAATGTCATACTTTTATTACCAAAAGTATTTGGACGCCTGCCTCGTTCATCCATGTCTTTATGGATCTTGCTTTGTGCACTGGTGCGCAGTCATGTTGGAACAGAAAGGGGCCCACCCCAAATTGTTCCAACAATGTTGGGAGCATTAAATTGTCCAAAATGTCTTGGTATGCTGACACCTTAAGGATTCTCTTCACTGGAACTAAGGGGCGAAGCCCAACCCCTGAAAAACAACCCTACATTCTAATCTTCCCTCCACCAAGTGATTTGGACCAGTGCACAAAGTAAGGTCCATAAAGACATGAATGAGGGAGTTTGGGGTGGTGGAAATTGACTGGCCTTCACAGAGCCCTGACCTCAACCCGATAGAACACTTTTGGGATGAAGTAGAGCGGATACTGTGAGCCAGGCCTTCTCATTCACATCAGTGCCTGGCCTCACAAATGCAATTCTGGAAAAATGGTCAAACATTCCCATAGACACACTCCTAAACCTTGTGGACAGCCTTCCCGGAAGAGTTGAAGCTGTTATAGCTGCAAAGGGTGGGCCAACTCAATATTGAACCCTACGGACTAAGACTGCCATTAAAGTTCATGTGCGTGTAAAGGCAGGCGTCCCAATACTTTTTGTAATACAGTGTAGATGAATTAACTGGTAGACTACTACAGGGCAATACATACTCTGTTCCTCCTCTACTTTTATAGAATAGAGGCGGTCCCGGGTTACAAATATCCAATTTACAAACGACTACTACTTACAAACAGAGGGAGACAACAGGAAGTAAGGAGAACTCCAGCCCTAGGAAGGGAAATCCACTACTGTAAGAGTTCTCATGGGAAAAAGGTGTCTCCAATGAAGCTTTATCACTAATCCTTGTTTCCACAACCCAAAATTTTCAAAATCCAGTTGTCATAGGGACAGAAAGTGAGGTGAAATCTTCTGAACAGGGGTAGAGACAGCAAAACAAATGTTACAAGGGTGTTAACCCTTCCCTATGCTATCCAAAAAACGTAAAAATTATTATTTTGCCTGGGGCTACACTTAAAAAACATAGCTGTTCCGACTTACAAAACAAATTCGACTTAGACCCCATTCACACAGGGATGACCAGACTTGCTGGGGTGTCCTGTGAAGTGGCGGTGCACAGCGTGCACCGTGACCTCGGAGCGACATGCACGGACTTCATATAATTGAAGTCAATGCAGGTCGCCTCCAGGTCGCCCCAAAGTAGTACAGGACCCTTTTTCTAAGTCGGAGCGACTTGTGTCGCTCCTATTAGAACGGGTCCTGTGCTAATCTATGGCAGGCGACCCACCGCGACTTGTCAGGTGACCAAGTCGCCTGACAAGTCGCGCTAGTGTGAATGGGGAATTAAGAACAAACCTACAGTCCCTATCTTGCTTGTAAACCGGGGACCACCTGTACTTAGATTAGAAAACAATGTGAGGGGTTTCTGCAGGCCCCTATGCACCAACCTTCTTAAATGCCACCCATCTTGCTATGTAGACTGTTGTACTTCTATATTTAATAGATTATTATTTGCTATATTACAGTACTAGTGCATATCTCACCACCAAATCATACAGTCTGTGGAAAACACAACAATAGCATTTTTACCTGTCATTTTTTTCATTCTCTTTAAAGAGAAGAATGTGGGTCATTATGTCAATAATCTTACTTATTGTTAAGTAATATATATATATATGAAAAATATATATTTTAATACATTAAGATTTTTGCTTTACGAATATGGATAGGTACTTACTAAAGGCTTGTGGTAGATTAGATATTAATTACAATAACAATACCTTTGCCAGATAGATAGAAAATTTTAAATATACCAGTCTGTTTAATCATTTATATATAGAATCTGCCTAAAATTGTAATTTTACATTTGTGAACCATTATTTGTCTCATAAAAAAAATATTTTTTATAAACAATTTTTCAACCTACTATCAAAGAAGCCAAGTAATTTTAAAACACTTCCAGTTTTAAAAAAAAAAAACACTTTTTATCCTGGCCATCTTATAATCAATATATATATCAGTATCATATTTGATTATAGTGTTTCTATATCTGTGCAAGAATAAAATCTGAAATGTTTCAAACTCATTACAATGCATATACCCAATATTTTTTTGGGGGGTGCAGTATACTTCATAGTACATTATAGTTTTGGCAGCATAGGTAGTACTTTACAATTACAGTTCAGAAATATAAGTGCTTTGAGCTGTACATACACATTTTCCAATCAGAGGGGGAAAAAAAACAAAGACGAAGAGAGGACCTGTCTTCTGTTGACACCTGTTCTTTTTTCAGGTCAAGGCAGTCAGATCCCATTGCACCCTGGATATATACGATATCCTTCACATTATACAGACACTGGGGTGTCTAGTTTCTGCTAATACAAAGTCACAGTTGTCCTAGATTCCTTCACAATGCTTTCAGGGAGATGAGCCATAGCTATGCATATGTCATCTTTCCTAGGTAATTTGCGGGAACATAACCTTTCTGGCCATGTGCCTCTCCAAGCCACCATTCTTTGTTTCCACTTTTATCACAGAACTGAAGGATTCTGACCCGCTGATGCTCTTCCAAAGTAAGTTCCTGCTTACTCCTTGCTTCAAAGGCATAAACAGCATAGAAAATCTGAAATGCGTAAAAAAGGCAATTGTTAGATTTTACAGTTATATAGAGAAACTTGCTAATAGCAAACATTTTATATCAGATAAAGGCAGTGTGGCCAATGTAAGAACTCTGAGATATGTACAACAAAATGTGGTGCCCACTGCAGGTGCTTAAAAAAGTTCTTCATCTTAGAGAAAAAATTGAAAGTCAGCAGCTACAAATATTGTAGCTGGAGACTTTCAATAAAAAATACCTACCTGTCCAGGGATCCAGTACTGTCCTCACCGGGGCTGGTTCTTTGCCAGTAATCAGTTCCCCGGCACCAGCATGTTTACTGTGGGAAGCCGGCTGTGACTCCTTGCGGCTTCCCACTGTGCATGCATGAGCTTCACTGCACTTTGTGAATGGTTCCGCAGCTTTCTGGGACCTTTGACATGTCCCCAGAAGGCTGCAGGCAAAGAGAGGGGGGGGGGCAAACTTCTGTTCGAATCCCCTAGGTGGAAGTGGGAGTAGGTACCTATCAAAACTAGGTACCCACTCCTCAAATTTGTTTAATGTGCAAAATATGATGGTGGTGGAGTGTGGGGGGGGGGGGGAGACACAAAGCAGGACCTCCTGTTTCGGGTGAAGTTCTGCTTTAATGCGCAATAAACACTTAGTGAAACCCAAGAAAAAATTAAACAGTAGATTCATTGAGCTCCAGACCTTTTTCAATTATGACCCCCCCAACCAGTTTAACCTCCTTGGCGGTATTCCCGAGTGTGGCTCGGGGTGGAATTTCAGTGTCATTAGCAGTAACCCCAAGCCACACTCGGGGTATCATCAGGGAGCATTGCTGGATCCTGGAAGAGGTTACTTACCTTTTCCCCGGGATCCCGCAATGTGTTCCTGCAGCATACGGCAGCCGGATCTTCCGTCTGATGCTCTGTGCCCCGGCTTCCGTTCCCTGCAAGCGTCACGTCGCAGGGGGGTGGAACCGGCGGGAAATTTGAAAAGTAAATCACACAAACACACTGATATATTGTAATCCTATTGTATTACATTATTAAATAAAATAATTGACATTAGTTTGCCCCCCAGTGCCCTTGCTGCAGTTTTACTGTGCTTTATATATATATATATATATATATATATATATATATATATATATATATATATATAGTGGGTACGAAAAGTATTCAGACCCCTTTAAATTTTTCACTCTTTGTTATATTGCAGCCATTTGCTAAAATAATTTAGGTTCATTCTTCTTCCTCATGAATGTACACATAGCACCCCATACTGACAGAAAAACACAGAATTGTTGACATTGTTGCAGATTTATTAAAAAAGAAAAACTGAAATATCACATGGTCCTAGGTATTCAGACCCTTTGCTCAGTATTTAGTAGAAGCCCCCTTTTGATCTAATACAGCCAGGAGCCTTTTTGGGAAAGATGCAACAAGTCTTTCACACCTGGATTTGGGGATCCTCTGCCATTCCTCCTTGCAGATCCTCTCCAGTTCTGTCAGGTTGGATGGTAAACGTTGGTGGACAGCCATTTTTAGGTCTCTCCAGAGATGCTAAATTGGGTTTAAGTCAGGGCTCTGGCTGGGCCATTCAAGAACAGTCACGGAGTTGTTGTGAAGCCACTCCTTCGTTATTTTAGCTGTGTGCTTAGGGTCATTGTCTTGTTGGAAGGTAAACCTTCGGCCCAGTCTGAGGTCCAGAGCACTCTGGCGAAGGTTTTTGTCCAGGATATCCCTGTACTTGGCCGCATTCATCGTTCCCTCGATTGCAACCAGTCGTCCTGTCCCTGCAGCTGAAAAACACCCCCACAGCATGATGCTGCCACCACCATGCTTCACTGTTGGGACTGTATTGGACAGGTGATGAGCAGTGCCTGGTTTTCCCTATACATACCACTTAGAATTAAGGCCAAAAAGTTCTATTTTGGTCTCATCAGACCAGAGAATTTTATTTCTCACCATCTTGGAGTCCTTCAGGTGTTTTTTTAGCAAACTCCATGCGGGCTTTCATGTGTCTTACACTGAGGAGAGGCTTCCGTCGGGCCACTCTGCCATAAAGCCCCGACTGGTGGAGGGCTGCAGTGATGGTTGACTTTCTACAACTTTCTCCCCTCTCCTTACTGCATCTCTGGAGCTCAGCCACAGTGATCTTTGGGTTCTTCTTTACCTCTCTCACCAAGGCTCTTCTCCCCCGATAGCTCAGTTTGGCCGGACGGCCAGCTCTAGGAAGGGTTCTGGTCGTCCCAAACGTCTTCCATTTGAGGATTATGGAGGCCACTGTGCTCTTAGGAACCTTAAGTGCAGCAGAAATCTTTTTGTAACCTTGGCCAGATCTGTGCCTTGCCACAATTCTGTCTCTGAGCTCTTCAGGCAGTTCCTTTGACCTCATGATTCTCATTTGCTCTGACATGCATGACATGCATTGTGATCTGGAAGGTCTTATATAGACAGGTGTGTGGCTTTCCTAATCAAGTCCAATCAGTATAATCAAACACAGCTGGACTCAAATGAAGGTGTAGAACCATCTCAAGGATGATAAGAAGAAATGGAAAGCACCTGAGTTAAATATATGAGTGTCACAGCAAAGGGTCTGAATACTTAGGACCATGTGATATTTCAGTTTTTCTTTTTTAATAAATCTGCAACAATGTCAACAATTCTGTGTTTTTCTGTCAGAAGAATGAACCTAAATGATTTTAGCAAATGGCTGCAATATAACAAAGAGTGAAAAATTTAAGGGGGTCTGAATACTTTTCGTACCCACTGTATGTGTATATATGTGTATATATATATATATATATATATATATATATATATATATATATACACACACATTATATATATATATATATATATATATATATATATATATATATTATAGTTATTTATTATATTATAATTTATGATTTTGTGTTTCAAACTTTATCATACCCGAGATGTTATAAAGAAGAACGCACAGTAAAAAAAAAATCATATGTAAATAGTTGGTTTGGGCTGCTCGTCCTTAAGAATTACATGCAAAATAATGGTACCGCTTTCAGTACCTAAAATCGGAAACAATCATACCGCCAGGGAGGTTAATAGGATCATACATAAGGTCAGATTTTAATTTTCATTGGATCCTGTGCAGCAGTAAACTCTTTGCAAATGATATATGATGGTGGTAGATAAAATGAAAACAGTGCTTCCAAGTACTGGAAGCGTGCATCTGTATTGTGTATGATCATTTGATTATAAAGTATATAAAACAAAACCCATTTTTTCTGCAATATTCAGCTTCAAACTCGAGGTTTTACCCCACAGTACTTTTTTGCCGCTAGATTTCATCAGTGTGATGGGCAACATCATTTAGCACACTATCTATGAGACTAGGTCATCTGGGAGCCACTCCAGCCAATGACTGGACAGTAAAAAGGAAAGGCAGAGTCTTTTCTGTAAAGCTTATCTAAGGTGAAAATGTAAAATCATATATTTATTTCCATGATGAATTTCAATTACTTCTAGCCTAGTCCTAATATTCTGAATTCGAATTTGTAAACCCACTTTGTGAAAATCCCCACACAGTTACTTTCTTGAATCCTATGACACATATTCACCTAGTCTGAAGGTAGACACTACTGTGTCAAAAATTTCACAGAACCTCCCTTCTGAACTACAGAGATGAAGAGAGGAGGAGTTTCAGGAGGCGGAGTCAGTACAGGAATCACAGCTTGCAGGCAGCAAGGTACAATGGGACATGTAGTCCTTAGAAATGGAAAGTAAACAGCAGAGGAGAAGCTGCAAAGCATGCAGGGAATCCAGAAAGAGATGACCAGCAGACAGGTATAACTTACAACACAAAAGGAGATTTTGCAAATACATTTAAAATGAATTGTCAGAAATATCTATTGTTTGTAATGCTATTACAACGCTTATGTTATAAAATGAAAATGTATGTTGTGACCATATAACTAATTTAAGGTGAGAAATACAAAAAACAGCCATTGATCGTCTCTCTCTCTCTAAAAAAAAAAAAAAAAAACTTACTATATTGACTTACCATAAGCAACACTGAAGTGCAAACATTTTCTTAACATCCCATTGAGCCCTTGTGGAATCTAGGACCCTGACAGCTGCTCATTCTCCCCCCTAAAATAATCCAATTTGCTCAAAGGCAAAGCAGAATGAAGTATATGTGCTGTGGATGCTAAACCCCCCAAAAAATGCTATACATTGCAGCGTACTAACCCGACGAACGATCTGACGATTTTCAAATTGTTAACACAGTGCTTTCGACAGCCAATTACGAATTTTCGTACCATAAAAACTGGATGTGCAGGCTATAAAATTTTTATCGTACGTCAACACAACGTCGGATTTTCATTTAATTAGTAAAGTTTTCGTCCGAAAAAATCATAAGAGCAAGACTAGTCATGCTCAGAAATGAAAGAATACATACAAAACAATTCAACAGATGACATCACTTCTGAAGTAGAATTCTGTCGTACGGAAATTTTCATATGAAAGTAACCTCTTCACTTTCCACATGAGACTAGCAAGCAACAAAAAAAGGGACGAAAGATCCTCCGATAATCTGATCGTGTGTACGAGGCTTTACAAGTGGTGGCTGCCCTAGTTTTCATTTTTTTCGTCCTTTATTTTCACTTGGTGATCTTGACGGTTATGTAATTTTGATTTTGCCTTTAATACCACTGTTCTTGGTGGAACAAAGCTTGTTCACACTTGTGTGGAGCTCATTATTTTTTAACACTAGAAAACAACAATTGTTTTCTATGTATCCTGTTCACTTGAACCCAGCCTTCAGGTGAGCTGTGATGCGGTGCAGAAATCTATAACATGTCTGCATTTTTCTGTCCTGAACTGCAGCTCCTTTTCTCCCTGACATTCCAATAAAGTTTTAAAAAAAGTAACAAGTGCACTACCCTTTAAAAAATACTAGGCACTGCGGGCCAGAACTGGTATCTACTGCACAGTAAAACATTGCAGGAAGTATGAACCAGACCTAAGGCAGACAGATCTCTCACCACCTGTTGTCCAGAGGACTAGACCATTTGTGGTCACAGCTAATATTTTGCCCTGGGAACAAGAGATGCTACAAAAACCTGTGCAAACGCAAGTCAACAAGATAAGAAATACATAAACTGTATACAAAGTTAATGATTCCAATGCCTTTCCTTTAAATATCACATTATCAGAAAGGCTGATTTGGAGTTTACGTTGCTGCCAATGTGTTTTGTATGCATGTAACAGTATTAAAATGAAAAATATAAAAATAAAGATATTTACATGATATTCCTCTCCATTCTGACCAAAGTCTGCATCATAGTCATTCATTTCAGGTTTGTCCTCATCTCCATTCATGGACGGACTGCTGTCCCCAGCGCTGCTCTGTGATGCACGACTGCTTCTGTCACGGGAAGGCCGAGGCGAGACAAAGAGACTGAGGTCATCGAAGTCTTCATCACAAAATGCGCTGTCAGACGAATCCTTCTGCTGCCTTCCTGGGTTGTATGGCTTCAAAAAGGAGGAATATACGTATCCTTGCAGTACTGCAAATATACAAGTACAACACAGTTATATACAGGTAGATCCATATATATTTGTACACAGACACAATTTTCATACTTTTGGCTCTGAATGCCACCAAAATAAAATTAAAACAAAACAAATGAATTTGAAGTGCAGACTTTCAGCTTTAATTCAAAGGGTTGAACATAATTATCAAGTACAAATTTTAGGAACTGCAACCATTTTTATACACAGTTTGTAGGGGCTTAAATGTAATTGGACAATGAATATAATCATAAATAAAATGATAATATTTAATATTTTGTTGAGAATCCTTTACTGGCAATGAAAGTCTGTAACCCATGGACATTACCAAAGACTGGGTTTCCTCCTTTCTGATGCTTTGCCAGGCTCTAACTGCAGCTGTCTTCAGTTGTTCTTTGTTTGTGGGTCTTTCTGCCTTTAGTTTTGCCTTTGGCAAGTGAAACGCATGTTGAATTGGGTTGCGATCAGGTGATTGGCTCGGCCATTGCAGAATATTCCACTTCTTTTCTTTCCAAAGCTTATGGGTTGCTTTTGCAGTGTGTTTTGGATCATGGTTCATCTGTATTGTGAATTGCCATCCAATCGACTTTGCTGCATTTGGCTGAATCTGGGCTGACAGTATATCTCTAAACACTGCAGAATTCATCCGGCTGCTTCTGTCTCCTGTCACATCAATAAAAACTAATGACCCAGTGCCACTGAAAGCCATGCATGCCCATGCCATCACACTGCCTCCACCATGTTTTACAGAGGACGTTGCATGCTGTTCAAAGCCTTCTCCAAACTTTTTTCTTACCGTCATTCTATTACAGATTAATCTTAGTTTAATCTGTCCAAAGAATGCTTTTCCAGAACTGGTCTGGCTTTTTAAAATGTTTTTTGGCAAAGTGTAATCTGGCTTTTCTATTCTTCGGGCTTTAAAATAGTTTGCAACTTGTGGTGAATCCTCTGTATTTGCTCTCATTAAGTCTTCTCTTGATTGTAAACTTTGACGATGATATACCCACCACCTAAAGAGGGTCCTCCACTTGTCTGGATGTTGTGAATGGCTTTTTCTTTACCATAGAGAGGATCCTGCGTTCATCCACCACTGTTGTCTTCCGTGGACGTCCAGGCCTTTTTATGTTGCTGAGCTCACTAGTGCATTCTTCTTTCCTCAGAATATACCAAACTGTTAATTTGGGCACTTCTAATGTTGTTGCTATCTCTTGCATCTTGCATGGACAGCTTCTTTGAACGCATGATGTAGGTTCACAGCGATAGATTCCAAATGCAAATACCACACTTAGAATCAACTCCAGACCTTTTACCAGCCTAATTGATGAAGAAATAACGAAGGAGTAGCCTACATCTGGCCATCAAACAGCTTTTGGTCCCTTGAAAAAGGGGGGGTGGCGATTCTTAAGAGCTGTAATTCCTAAACTCTTCTTCCAATTTGGATGTACATACCCTCAAATTAAACCCGAGAATGTGCACTTTCAGCCCATATCCATTATATAACTATAGCTTGAATATGTTTTGGTAAATACTTGAAAAAGCTAAAATTGTGCCTGTGTCCAAATATATATGGACCTAACTGTATATAACTCCAAACGCACAGCTATAAATTCATTGTATAACTTGGCAATGATGTGATAGTTTTTTAAAGTTCAAATGAAATAAACATACACCTAAATACTGCTGTGAAATTTGATTTATAGATTTTAACAGTTTACAAACACAAGCAATATAATCTCTTTCCAGATTTTTTTATTAATAGCAATCTGTTTTATATTATAGGGACAATAAACTTGAAGTACATAAACATTCAGACATTTTCTGGAAAGGCCTGCCTTAAAGCGTTTGTTAGCCCAAGACTTCATATTCCTAATATGTGCCTGCTGTACCATATACTTGTATGAGACAGTATCCTGTTCTCTTTGTATCGCTAACTTTATGAGAAATCCCCGGTGTTCCTCCCAGACCCTCTGTTTTCCTATTAAAAACTGACCAATCTAAGCAGGAAAGCACTGCATGGTCAGTACTCTAGCTATGCTGAGAACTCAGTGTACTCTCCTCCAATGATCAGTCTTGTCCTTACACGTCCCTGCTTCACAGCCATTTACTAGGAAGCTCAGTGTACTGCTGCTTCTCCTCCCCCAGGTCTTATGCAGCGGAGAGCAGTGGGAATGTGATCACTTACAAAAAAAAGGAAAAAAGGTATTTATAATGTATTTTTACATCTATACAAAAATGTTTTGCCTTTCATTTCTATTTTAAACTGAATGTGTTGTTTTACAAGGTGATCATTTACAATCACTTTAACAATCAAAGAAAATTGGAGTTGGCCTTTATCAAAAGTATTTAACAACAAATTAAAGTTGTAGCAGGAGCTGAGCCACTTCCAAATGATTGCCTGCAGATGAAAGTTTCTACCTATGGACATACAAATATCTACTTTGGGAGAATTAGATGATGGTCATTTAATGTCTCTCCACACATTTATGTTTCCAACTGCACTTTATTTTGCAGTAGGCTGAAACTGAGACGGCTGCTCTTTTTGCTATAAAAATAAATGTTCAGTGCATGTTTAATGTTCTGTAATTACAGTTGGAAGCCATTCTCTAGTTGCTTAGTAAGAAGTAAACCACTGTGCTCAGATAGTGGAACAGAGCGATATCCACACAAAAGAAAGTCAATATTTGATTGAGTGTTCTATTACTTACATCCTGTGTCCACAAACCACCTGCTGGTGCTTCCCAAAGGGTCCTTGTATTCAACAATAGCCACCAGCTCCCCTTCATACAGATCTATATCCTGGTCCTGGGAAGCATTGCACTTGCGCTTTGCTTGGTAAAGTTTATCTGCACCATAGGTAGACAATAGCTTGCACCTGTGGCTCTCAGTCTGTCGAGGTAGTTCAGGCTTAATGGAAAACAAAGGCAGGAGTTATTGACGGCTGCATTTACAAAAATGCTAATGTAGATTGGAATATTTATTTGTCAAGTTAGGGCATTTAAACCATTAATAATTAACTATTTCCTGGCTATGCATAACCGTACCACGCAGAGGACAACATACATAAAAAAAGCTACCACATTTTGTATTAGGATTTCCAAGGCTATTACAGGAAATAAGGCATATGTTGTCTGTCTATCAAGCAACATGTCTATGTGTTTAAAGAAGACCTCCACTCCCCAAGAAGTTTGACAATGTGCTACACTGGGGAGGAAAAGTTGAGGAAGACTAACCATTTGGACAGATTACGGCCATGGGAAAATGATATAACAGTTTGATCCATGTAATCCATCACCTATACTAAATCTTGCAAAGACTGTAAAGAGATGGAGCTGGAGGTCTAATCAACATCTAAAAAAACAGGATTCTTTCACCTAAATGGGAAAGTTTATATTGGTTATATTCAAAATCCTATCTGATATTGATAGAAGTGTTCTTATCTGGCATGAAGCCTATTTGATCTGAGTGAATAAGAAAATCAATTACCTTAAAGAAGAATTCCAGATAAAGATACTTTAACATAGTTACATTGGTTCAGCTTGGGCCAGCCTAACTATGCATATGCCATACATGTGGGATCCCTCTAGAAGCTGAAAATGACTGCAGTAAATACCACTACTACAGTGATCTCTACTAGATTCCAGGTCCTGTGCCGAGCAACAACCCTTCTGAATTCTTCTTCTGAACACATTAGTGACTCCCCGCCTCTCCACCTTGTCCAATCAGAAAATGCTTTGCATTCACTGAAAAATTGCAAAGCAATCTTTGAATACTGCCCGTATCCTGCGTTTGCAATGAAGCAGGACAGCCACTCGACACAGGACCCAGGTTGAGTGCAGCCTGGTCAGGAAAACAGCCTTGTGCAATACAGAGCTAGATTGAATTAGGAGTTAACTGCATAGTCAATCCTAGACAGTGTAAAATGGGTACTAGAGTGACAAGAGATGTAGGGTGTTGGAAACATGGGCATAGCATTAGGGATCACAATGGAAGCAATGAAGGCCCATGCCGCCTCCCTGTTTCTTGGGTTTTCAGCTACTCAGCAGGGGTCGCAAATCCCCGGCAAGCGTATCGGACATCAACAAAGCTGGCCAGGAGTTTGCAGGCTGGCTACACAGGAGTGTCCTGTCTGCCTCCATTCCCAGCCGCTTCACTGGGAAAGGGGTGTTGAGAATGGCTGGATCTAGGAGGAGGTGCACCTTCCCCCATGGATGCTGTGCCTGGGTCAGTAAACTGCTGCCCCCATCCTCAGGCTGCACTCATGCCGTTAAGATTGGGCTCTTGTACAGACAATCTGCACAATGTGTATCTGACTGTTGCAGGTCTGAGCTTTGATATCCTTAGATTAGAAAGGCTCATATCCTCAGATCAGAGTGGCAACAGCCAGGTACACACTGTACAGATTGAGGCTGTATTTGTAAAAGAATCCAACCTTAGCTGTGTGCAGTGTGGGGTGGAGCAGCATTGCAAAGACTAGCAGTGACCCCCTCCTCTGCTCTGCTGATCCCATCCTCTGCCCTACTGACCCCTGTCCCATGCCCTGCTACTTCATCCTTTACCTGGCTGACTCCATCCTCTGCCCTGCATACGCTCATCCTCTGCCCTGCAGACCCTGGTCCTGTGCCCTGCTATCCCATTCTCTGCCCTGCTGACCCCATTCTCTGCCCCACTGACCCTTGTCCTCTGTCCCTCTGACCCCTGTCCTATGTTTCCGCTGACCCTGTCCTATGGCCCACTGACCCCTGTCCTCTTCCCTGCTAACCCCATCCTATGCCCTGCTGACCCTTGTCCTATGCCCTACTGACTGCTGTCCTATACCCTGCTAAACCTTGTCCTATGCCACCCTGATCTCGTCCTGTGCCCCGCTGACACCATACTATGCCCTGCTGACCTCATCCTATGCCCTGTTGACCCCGTCTTATGCCCCACTGACCCCATCTTATGCCCCACTGAACCCTGTCCTCTTCCCTACTCGCCCCATCCTATGCTCTTCTGACACATTCCTTTGCCCCCTTAACCCATCCTATGCCCCACTGACTGTTGTCCTATGCCCTGAAGATGCAGTCCTATACCCTGCAGACCCCACCCTCTGCACTGCTGACCCCTGTGCACTGCCTTCTGACACCCTTTCTTCTGATCTGGATGCCCCTGTTGACCACCCTGCTGAACCCTGTTCTCCACCCTACTGACCCCTATCCCCAGCTTTGCTGACCCCTATACAATCCCATGCTGACCTCCCATTCTCTGCCCTGCTGGCCTCTGTACACTCCCCTACAAACTGCTGACCCTATCCTCTGCCCTGCTGGCTACCCATCCTCTGCCCCCCCCCCCGACATTTTTTCCTGCACCCCTACATCAGACTAGATTTGGTCCTGGTGTTGAGTCGGACCCCCCGAGCTGCGTGCTGTCATTTTGGACTGGTAATTAACCAACTATTGGCAACTACTAATTTACAGGTGCAGGAATTGGGACTTATCTGAGGTGTGAAGGTGCAGAAATTGGGACTAATCTGAGGTGTGAAGGTGCAAGAATTGGGGCTGCTATGAGGTGTGAAGGTGCAGAAACTTGGGTGATCTGAGGTATAAAGGTTCATAAACTGGGGTGACCTGAGGTGAGAAGGTGTAGGAAATTAGGTCTGATCTGAGGTGTGAAGGTGCAGGAATTGTGACTGATCTGAGGGTGCAGTTGTCCGTCCTGCTCTTTGTGTGCTCCTGTGGATGCATTATCCAGTCTATAGGATGTAGCGCTGTGACTGTGCAGAGCAGGGTGGAGGCAGTTTTCCAGTCATCGGCTCGGATATGTTTGTGACTTTACTCTCAATATAAAAATGTTTTATGAAACTTGACATCCCCCCCACCTATAAAAAGAAAACAGTCCCACAATCATTGGCGGTGAGTTACAACCCCCCTTTCAGTTTCACCTACACAGGGTGACAGGGAAATCCCTTTTCCCCAGCGGTGCAATCTCTGTTCAGCCCCCTGTCCAGCCCAGTATAGCCCCTCCCTGCCCTGCTCAACCATGCGTGTGCACACAAGGTGGGGGCAGACGGCCACACTTTGAGCTGCCGGTTGAAAGTAGTGGGCTTGTATGTGAATCTGGAAGTCAGGGGGCCCGCTGAATTTCCTCTTTTACATACAACCCTCCACTATCATCCAGCAGCGTAGAGTGGCCTGCCCACCTTGTGTGCATGTGCAGCCGAGAGTAACTTGGAGGATTTTGATGCGCAGTGGGATTATCTTGGTGCACAGTGAAAGCAGCAGGTGGCAGTGGGGTGACTCCAGGTCAACTTTTGCATCAAAGCCCATACGTTTCAAGTTGCACCCCTGGTTGGAAAGGAATCACCACTATACCAGCCCCATGTATAGTAAGGGCAAATGGAGTAGGTCTCTTCTGCAGAGGGGAGAAATAAGGAGTATCTGGCTATATGATATATTCAAGCAATCGTGGACCTCTTTATTTTATGATTTAAACCTCTCATGTTCCAGCTTACATAAGATATATCTTAACAATGAAAAATAGTGCACAATAGTAACACAATATATATTAGTAAAAGAAATAGCTAATGGAAGTGGACAAAGAGTACCATGAGACGTAGTGAACACACTGCTAGAGAGCAAAGAAGCAGATATGTGAAGAAAAAATAAAAAAACGATCAGTTTCCTCTATTCACACAAAATAAGTGGATGGACAAACTTGCGTTCTGTTATTCTGCATCTGATTCTAGTTACTGACCTGGTTTGTCTTGACTACTCATTGAACTCTGCCTACACGAAACCCGACTTGCCTCCTGACATTCACATCTGCCTGCTTGGCTTTGCTTTTATACCGCTGATTTGTTACCAACTTTGGCCTGTACCCTGACTACGCTTCTGTCTGCACCCCTGTACCTGATCCGACTACCAGTAACTGACCCGGCCAGCCTGCTCTAGGTCTCTGCTGCAAGCACCTGTCTGCAACCAGCCTGTGCCTCACCAATCTGCTGCCACCAGTGCCAGCCTGTCTTGCCTACTGCTGACCTGCCACGATCCAGCTCACCTGATCCACTGTGGTTCTCTACCAGCTTCTGCTACCTGGCCTACACTTCACTGCTAGCAAGACCAACAGGCACTCGTGCAACTCTGTAATCCTGTGCCACCTGTCTACTCTATCAGGGGCCTTGAGCTAGGGGTGTAAGAAGAGGCCTTCCTTTGCACGTCAGGCTCCCCATCAGGTATGTGACATGAACCAGCCGAATTTCAATCAGTGTATGCTGTCCAGTTTTTTCAGTGTCAGAATAAAATAACTACATTAGGTACAAACCTGGTCATACAGTTATAGCTAACCTTAGTTGAATATAATAAAAAGTGTTACAAATGTTAAGATCCTAGAAAAGCAGTGGCGCGGCCTTCAATATGTTCAAAGGCCGCACAGTGGCATCTGTTATTAAACAAAGATAGCACCATCATGGTATTACTTATTAAATAACCTTCTCCTATTATGGGGGATTTTAATCACTTAAATCTTTATAACTCACAAGCTTACCACTATACAAAACCCAAAGCAAATGCCTTTATATTGCCCTGCATATTAACATCAATTAACACAAATTCTTTATTTTGTTATTTGGTTTCACTATTATTTGGTTTTCCTATTGTTGATACATGCCTTATTCCCCTGTACCCTGTGAGTTTTCCTACACAGACGTGAACTCTTCTGCAAAATCACAGCTGCAGTTTAATAATTCAGCATTTTTTCTAGGCACATGTTGGCCAGATTGAATAATATGTAATGTCCATTAATCTTACCATTTCTCATGCAAAAATGTGTTCACTAAGAAACTTTACATGATATACAGATATATGTTCTCTTATTTACAGTGACTGATGTTTAAATTAATACTACAGATGTTCTTAATATTCAATAATACCAAATAAGAAATACAAAATGTAGAGATTTATTCATGTCTTGTTGGTTTGTGATGATGTGAGTATGTTGTGTAGTACCTATCTATAGCCTGAAGATGTCACTATTGCTGTAGTTGAACATAGACAGATGCAGAGCGTTATGTGTGTAGCAATGTCATGCAGTAACTCATAACAACCACTTGTAAATCAGATTTCATATGTGTTAAAAAAAAAAAAAAACACAGAAGAATATTTTTTATTTGCTACAATGGGTTCCTGAAATAATTAATCAGTGCACTGTATTATACAAAGCCCCTAATGTATAGCCATTGACAGTTTAGGGAGCATGACCAACTTCCATCCTTTGGTCAATGGTTTTCACATGGCAGCTTACAACTGTTAGTCAAAAAATAAAAAATATCTTACCAGGGGAGATAAAGTCTTCTTTCTCTCAAAGCTCAGTTTTCTCTCAATAAAGGTGCCATTGTTGTTTTCCTTCATAAAGTTTAAGTTCTGTAGCTCATCCATGATTCGTTGCTGAACTTCCATCACATTTGCAGACATGATCTGTCAGAAAATACTAATTATCAAAATGATGTAAGACCACTTACATACTAATTTCCCATCTGTCTCTCTTTTCCTACTCAATTTCCTCAGACCATTTCAGCTGTCAAGTCCTACAACTGTCCTTCTTCTAGGTATACAGTTGAAATCTGTATAATAATGAAAAATATAGCTATAAATGTGTTAAGCTTGCTCTTAACTGTTCCCTCTCGGGAGTCCTTATAATGTCTGGTTCAAGGACCAACTTGTGTTTGTTAATTAAATTCAGTCATATTTTTGTATCATTTTTTTAAAGCTAAACTTCAGGCGCAAAAAATAATTTAAAATATATTCCTCAACAGTCACGAAGTATATAAATTAATTTTGTGTGCACCAAATACCTTTGGAAAACCAGGTATTACTTTGTAAAAGTAACACTGACATCATCACGGTGTTGTACCTAGCCTATGCAGACAGGAGAGCTGTGGGAGGAGCCCAGCATACCCACCAACTACAGGCTGCCTGCAGAAAACTACAGTAGAGGAGCGGAGAACAGAAAGCAGGAGAGAGCGGTGCCAGCTTAGTGTCAGCGGCTGCCAGCTGGAAAGCAGGAGAGAGTGGCGCCAGCCTAGTGTCAGCGGCTGCCAGCTGGAAAGCAGGAGAGAGTGGCGCCAGCCTAGGGTCAGCAGCTGCCAGCTGGAAAGCAGGAGAGAGCAGCGCCAGCTTAGTGTCAGCGGCTGCCAGATGGAAAGCAGGAGAGAGCGGCGCCAGCTTAGTGTCAGCGGCTGCCAGCTGGAAAGCAGGAGAGAGTGGTGCCAGCTTAGTGTCAGCGGCTGCCAGCTGGAAAGCAGGAGAGAGCGGCGCCATGATACACTATTTGAGGGCGGAGAACAGACTGCACAAGGAGAGAACAGCAGTGACAGGTCTTGATAACAAGAAGCTCCTACATAAAGGAAAAGCTTCACACTCACAGATTCAAGTAAGGATATGCATGTGTGCGACTGTCCAATCTGATGCGGCTACAGAAAACACACATAGTCAAGGTGCAGTAACAGGAATATATTATAACAGAAGTCCAGCAATACAAACAGGCCCAGTGGGAAGACAACTGGATCAGGGGCACTCACAAATTGAAACAGCAAAGTGGTAGTAGAGTGGTGGACCAGAGGTGCAGACAGCGTCTGTCTCGAGGAGTGGAATGCGGTCTGGTCGGTCAGCACCTAAAATGGGAAGGCTTCCAGGAAGGATGGAGCGTCCCTGAACTTTCCTTCCTCCTCCAGAACCTTTCTCTGATGCTTAGCACTGTCCCTGACAGACTGGTGACCTGTTACTACTCTAGTCACTCGCAAAATGCACACCAAACCTGGGAGCCAGAGTCTTAAATAAACGCTACCTGATTCAAGCTGGCCACCAAAGTCACATGGGGTGCCAGCATCCAATCGGATAGTTGCCTCCCTGTGACTGAGGAAACCATTGAGGAACCTCTTGAATTCCTCCTCCAACTGCATTACCACTGCAGGATATAACAGGGATTCTTCTCAATGAAATGAGAGTTTTACCCTGGTTATGAATGACCTCCACTTCACACAGCTACCAATTCTTTACAATACCAACTCATTTATTACATACAATTTCAAGTGGGCTAATGGTGGCCATACGCACTTCGATAAATCATCTATTTCTTCTCTGATTGATCTATTCCAATAGGAATAATCATTTTAAAGTTGACAACCTATTTGATCAATATGTCACACACAGGAAAGTGGATTTCGATAAATACTTAAAATCAGCCCTCAAAATTTCCACTCACCTTCTCGCATTTGCGGAGTGGAAATAAGCTGAGGGTGAGTGTGGAGCCAGTAGTGAAGGATTCGGGTGATGTGAGAGTATAGGAGGATCAGGCAGGCAGTCGGTGTGCTATGATTGGAGTCTGATTTATAATCGCTGTGATCTCTATGTGACTGCTCTTCGCTCTCTACACAATAAGGTGTTATTAAGGTGCCAGTGGGAGGTGGGGGTGTATCATATGAAAGCTGAAAGGGCTACAGTGACCTATAAGAGAGGCATATAGCAGAGAGGGGCGGGGTGGCGTCCAATGTGCGCACAGCTCTGAGTGGGGTCTGCACAGAGCTCCTCCGGATAAGATTGGCCGTCCCTGTGTCCAGATATGGGTCCCTGGTTGGTGGGTCGCCACCCCTGTGTTCTGGGTGATGTCCTCTTGTAGTAGGTGGAACAGGTGGCTCACCTGCCCGGGATAGTACCCTCCTGCTCTGGAGACATGCGAAGAAGAGTGCTGAGTGCATGGTACTAATAGCCCAGATCCAGGAGGATCTCCTATGACTGGCTGCATATCATGGGAACGCTGTGATCATTCCTGTGGGGACTGTGGCAGCTGGGCACTTTCTACATGAAGAGTCGCATTCCTGCTGCTGGTCTCTGATCAGCTAATTGATTGATAAGTCCTCCTAGAAGGGGATCCATTTTCCCATCCACACATGCCTCCAACTGCCTCCTGATGTGATCTTCTCAACCAGTAGTGGAAATGACAATAAGTGCCCCTTACATTGCTCTGGAGGTGATCATTGCGGTCCT
This sequence comes from Pelophylax lessonae, assembly GCF_965119305.1. NCBI lineage: Eukaryota > Metazoa > Chordata > Amphibia > Anura > Ranidae > Pelophylax > Pelophylax lessonae. Next base: position 606,028,747 of record NC_138768.1, on the reverse strand, counting down.
GTCCATTGTGGGGAATGTCCTGGTCTGCTGGGCTGTGGCCATCTACGGCACTCTACAAAATACCACCAATTATTTCTTTGTTTCGTTGGCTGTGGCTGATATAGTGGTGGGACTGCTCGCCTTTCTGTTCGCCATCAACATCGGCTTTGAGACTAATTTCCACAGCTGCCTGTTCTTGGCCTGCTCTGTTCTGGTTCTGACCCAAATCTCCATCTTTAGTCTGTTGGCTGTGGCTTTAGACAGGTACCTGGCCATAAAGATGCCTCTCAAGTAGGTGAATTGCGGAGGGGCCCAGATGGGGTAGCTTTTTACTTAACAAGGCAGTAATGATGTGTACAGTGCCTATAGTAGCCAATCATATTTTATCCTTTTTTTATTTTTTACAGTCAGATCAATGAAATATAATTGATGGTATTGGTTATTTTTATTTTTTTCCTTATTCTGTGTAATTATCACACTGAATAAGAAAAAAAATAAAATCAACCAAAAAATATTATTTTATTGATCTGACTGTGATAAATAAAATAAGGATAGAATATGAAAATTTACGAGGGCGTGTTTAAGTGTAGAATTGGATTGTAAGCTCTAACGAGCAGGGCCCTCTAGTTCCTCCTGTTTTGAATTGTATTGTAACTGTATTGTCTTCAATTTGTAAAGCGCTGCGCAAACTGTTGGCGCTATATAAATCCTGTATAATAATAATAATAATAATGATAATTAGGGGCAGGGCAGGGTAAGGGTTGGGTGTGGCAACTGGTGGCGACTAATTCTTAAGGCCTGGCTAGTAGCTCAGGACTTGAAATTTGGAGCCCTGGCTAAGTGATACCTGTAACTTACAATCATAAGTTATCGATTGCACCTCTGTTTCCACAATTAATCTGATTGATGGAAATACGATCACATTCATGAACAAATTATCTCAGTGCTGCCAAACGTTGCAAAATGATCAATAATATTCCGCACTTGCTAGTTGACTCAGTTTGATCAAATGTGATTAATTAAGTTAAGTCTAAATCAAACAGAATTTTAGTTATAGCTATTTGAATTGATTGTGAATGTGATCATTTTGATCAAAACTTTAATGGATTGGATAAAAAAATCGAAGCGTGTGTGGCCACTATAAGACTGATGTTTAGCAACTGCTCATAGAAAGGAGAAGCCAAGGGATGTTTAATCCTTGCAACCCTTTAACCTTATAATCTTAAAGAAAACCATTGCTAGCCATGACCTATAATGGCCTATGCCCTCTTCCTTGTACTGTTTTGCGCCTTTGCTCTGCTTGCAAATAGGGAAAAGATTCTAGACTTTATTTTCCCTTATTACTAATACAGAATTCTGACTGTAATTCAAATGGCATGTTATATGTTCCACAAACATAGATTCCGAAGAAATATTCCTTGAAGAGCCTCTAGCCTGTCTGGTGAAACTGATTTTTTGTTCCTGGGATGATGATCTGCTATGAATAAATGTCAGGTAAAGTAAAAGGATTCACGCTACACAGGCAGAAGATATATGAGCATGGTGATTGGCTGTGGCTGTGTGGATACCAAGCTGTTTGGAATTCAGCTCAGCTCTATGGGGATTGAGCAGGATATAAACCGGAAGCTGATAAGCTTGAGGCAACACAGATAAGCTGCTTCTTTTTGTGGCTTATCAGTATACTAAGACCCATGTGACTGCTGATACTTCTTGCATCCTATTGTTTAACTCCCATGCTAATACAAAGCCTCAGAAGGCATTGTTGTGCTAATTATCATTCAATGTCCAGGTTCACTGGGAGACAGGGAGTTAATCTGGGACTAGAGCCAAACAAATGTGAACATACAGAAAGGTGCGTGAGACGGAGAGGAGAAAGGCATGCTGGCTTACTATACGGGCTCTATTATCTCTCCAGATACTGTATTTATCCTATTGGCTTTATGTGAAAATCACCAATGCCAGCATGCATGAAATCTTTTGTGTTTAATATAAATTAAACCTAGAGGGATAGAGCAAAACAAATCTGACCTGTTCAATGGATGCTATCACAAAATAATATCTTAAATATAAGGTGTACAGTGTTATCAAAAACAAGCCAATACATAAATACTGTGCATCTGTGTTTTTTTTTTTTTTTACACTTTGAGGTTTTGAATTGTAACACAGCTTCCATATTTCTTGCTTTTTCTTGATAATATTTCATATATAGATCTGTATCCACTAGAGGGAGCACCAGAGTTAAAGTTTGCAGTGCAACCCGCCCCTCTCATTGCAGAATGAAAGCCGTTTTAGGTTCCAGTAAATGATTGGTAATGATGGTGGAGTTCAACATGAAACAAAGAATCACTCCCCCAGCTTTTCGTAAAACTCAGTTTTCTTTTAAATCAGATAGATTTCCGGGGTCAGAAGTACAATTAAGTCAAGAACAATCACCCTTGTGTGAAGCTAGCCTAAAGCCTAGTACACACAGACCGAATGTCGGCCAGCATCAGCCCAGGTGTACTGGAGTCCGTCTGACAGAAGCCAGCTACTCGGGGCATGACCGAAAAAGGTCTACTGATTGGCTCCCAATCAGCGCTCTTGGCCAATGGCTGAGAGCGCTGACCAAAGAGTTCTAGCAGGGGAGGGGGTGCATTCCCCATTCAGAACACAATAGCACAGCAGGGGAGATGGTTGTAACATACATTGGATTGTTAGTACAGCGGCTCTTACCTGAGCTGTCAGGTTTTTTGTTCAATCCGAAAAAAAAAAAACTAGTAGTGTGTACAAGGCTTCTTTAGGGTTTGTGTAAGTCGGTGTTGTCTCCTTGTGCTTGACATGCATTTGAAACACAGGCCAGAAGATTTCCATTTACCTCAGTAGTGCAGTGTCAATGGCAATTAACTTAATGCAGCATGTCCTATTGAGATACATTTGTGTTCATGGCAAAACGAGGCAAACACAACCCATTGCTGTGATTTGCCTTCAAGCAAATGCATTGTAGCACAGCTGCATTCGAATGCATAAGCTAGCATTTCACAGCAACGATCATGTACACAATGTCTAAAGCCTGCCATAGATGATGTGATTTTCTTTCCTGCAACCATGGGTCCGTCAGTGTTGATTGGGGAATCCCTCCAGTGGAGCTATTGTGTTCTTCAAGCAGGGATGCAGGGAGAACACAGTGATTAATTGCAAGTATCTGACATGCCCATTATACCCAAGTCAATCGATAAATCGACTTGGGTACTATCAGATACATGGTTCAACTCTCCTGGAACTGTCTATGCCTGGTTTAAGAGTATCCTGGGGCTTCGGAGTATACATGTCCCACCAGTGGCGGCTGGTGTGTTGAGGGCACAGGGGCGCCGTCCCCCATCCATGCGTCCGGCCCCCTAATCTGCATGCAGGGGCGCCGAACACATGGAGTGCAATGGTTTTTTTTTTTCAATCACCTGATTAGAGCCAGAGGCTCTAATAGGGCGATGGAAAGGGTGAAACCGGGGCGCAGAGCAGTGCGTCCCGAGCCCACCCATTGTGTGACAATAGTGAATGAAAATTCGCCATTGTCACACCGATCCTTCTCCTCCTCCAATCAGGAAGCCGGTCTAATACCGGCTTCCTGATTGGCCACATGGCAAACCCCATGCCATTGGCCAAGCCGAGGAGGAGGCAGGAGGATGACTCGAGAAGACGCGCCGTCGGAAGCCGCCCGCCGAAGCCGGAAGTCGGAGTGAGAAGAAGCCACCCGTCGGGAGTCCGGGACCTGCTCCAGATAAGTGCACTGGTCTGGGGGGGGGGGGGTGGCACACTGCATTGAAAGGGGCACGCACGCTGAACTCTGCATTGATGGGGGCACGGCACGGCACAATGTTCATTGCATTGAAGGGGGCACAGTTGCATTGAAGGGGGCACGCACGCTGAACTCTGCATTGTGGGGGCACAGCAGAGTGTTCATTGCATTGAAGGGGGCACAGCACAGTGTTCATTGCATTGAAGGGGGCACAGCACAGTGTTCATTGCATTGAAGGGGGCACAGCACAGTGTTCATTGCATTGAAGGGGGCACGCACGCTGAACTCTGCATTGAAGGGGGCACGGCACAGTGTTCATTGCATTGAAGGGGGCACGCACGCTGATCTCTGCATTGAAGGGGGCATGTACGCTGGTCACTACATTGAAGGGGGCATGTATGCTGGTCTCTGCATTGAAAGGGGGCATGTACGCTGGTCACTACATTGAAGGGGGCACGCACGCTGATCTATGCATTGAAGGGGGCATGTACGCTGGTCACTACATTGAAGGGGGCATGCACGCTGATCTCTGCATTGAAGGGGGCATGTACACTGGTCACTACATTGAAGGGGGCACGAACGCTGATCTCTGCATTGAAGGGGGCATGTACGCTGGTCACTGCATTGAAAGGGGGCATGTACGCTGGTCTCTTCATTGAAAGGGGGCATATACCATCTCCTGTACCATGACCTGTGACATGCCTGTACCATGACCTGTGCCATGCCTATACCATATCTGTGCCATGCCTATACCATCACCTGTGCCATGACCTGTGCCATGCCCTTACCATGACCTGTGCCATGCCTATACCCTCTCCTGTACCATGACCTGTGCCATGCCTGTACCATCACCTGTGCCATGCCTATACCATCACCTGTGCCATGCCTGTACCATGACCTCAAAGTCACGCAATTTTTTACCGCGTTTTTTGACGCGAAGCAATACCTATTACATTTTTCTTTTTGCGCCCCCCCCCAAAAATTTTGAGCACCACCCGCCACTGGTCCCACCTCCCTTAAGCAGGCCATACACACATAGGTTTTTTTTTGTTCATCCACCAGGCACAAACCAAAAAAAAAAACAGAGTTCTCCAACCACACTATGCAGTGCAGATGGATAAATCTCTCTCTGTGCCTATTGTATTTTGACAGCTGGACTGTAAAGATTCCCAAACAGTGGCTGAATCCGATAAGATGCATCCACTGTTCAGCTGCCTATTTTAAGCTCAGCTCCTTCTATTTCCCATTCAAAGGATGTTGCCTGAGAGGGTGGCAACAGGGCCACCCACGGATTGAATTTTAGCCGATTCATCCCCTAGAATAACCACGCATTCGGCAACTAGGCTTGGCCAAGCATCATGTCTGTTTCTATGGATAGAGTAGGGGGAAGGGGATGAGAGGCTCAAATTATTACTTTAAATTGGTTTTGGCACTTCTACTGAGTTTGTACAGCAGTATTGTCACGTGTCCAGGGTGGTTTTAAATGGCCTGTACGCAAGTACCGCTTGGATGTGTGTATATCGGTGTGGGGACACAGACTGCCGAGCTGAAGATTTACAATCTCTGTTAGGTTAGTATTACTGTTTATGTCTTACTGTCCAGCCCCAATGACAGCCTTCATTTCTTGTCCTGCTGTCACAGAAGAAATCTCCCGAAGGCTCAGTTCACATTACTGCAACCTGAAACCAACACCGACTAACGGTGCGTCTTTGCCAGGAGAGTTCCTGGTGACTTGCTGGCGTCTTGATTTCAGAAGCGGCTTTCAGGAATGCCTGAGTAATCTTCCTGTAATGTTGTATCCAAATCACATCAATATAGATGTATCCAACAAGGGTAATGAAGGTTTCCCTAGCAGCCTGTCACAAGCATGTGCATGTGGCAGATGAGATGGAAAGGCAACCCAATCGGGAACACTCACAGGTTCAACAGCGTGTAGAGAGCAGGTTTCAGCCAAACTGACAGCGTCTGTTAGGAAGGGAAGAATGCGTCCTGGCCGTCTCATGCCCAAGTTTTGGCATATTATGCGAGTGAGTAGAGTAGGGATAGGTATCCCGCTTATAAGGGATAGAACCAGCGCCAGGGAAAGGTTCCTGATGAGGAGGGAAAGCGTAGCGTTCACAAATTCTCTGGATATCTGCCTACTTGGGCATGAGATGGCCAGGACCCATTCTTCCCCTCCTAACAGACACTGTCAGTTTGGCTGAAACCTGCTCTCTACACGCTGTTGAACCTGTGAGTGTTCCCGATTGGGTTGCCTTTCCATCTCATCTAGCACACGCACATGCTTATGGCAGGCTGTTAGAGAAACCTTCATTACCCTTCTTGGATACATTTGTGGTGACTCAGTGGAGGTTTACCTTCGGTTTTGACATCCTGAATGATCCTTGGCTATGTACGATTAAGGCTTTTTTGCTACTGTAACGGTAGCAACACCATCTGGTGACTGTCCAATCTTTCTGGCGGTGATTCACAGTGAATTTACATTACTGCACTTTTAAGTGGCGGCTATGTCGCCTAGCATTGTCGTCTTGGACACCCAGCTATATGGACTCTTTTCAAACAACTTATGTGTTTATGTGTTAGTGCGCTACACTTTTCAATCTGTATTTGCTACATGCTGGTTGGGTACACCACATTTGTGTTAGCTGCCTTCTTTCTTATACACAGCGCAGGAAATTTCTATTATTTTTTACAGACTAATTATGTAACTATGTAACATGATTTGATGGGTCAAAGCAGCTACTTTTGATATCAGTTTGAGACTCTTCTGATATCATTTTGAATTCATTTCAGGTGCATTTGTCCTGCTTTTGCATTTCCATTACGAGAGCAACAAACGCAAGATGTCAGAATACAATAGTCATCCATTCTCTTTGGTTAGCGTGGAAAGGGGAATCTATGGAAATCTTTATAATAAGACCAGCTTCAGGGTCATTGACAGTTTAATGCTAAAAAATCCCACATTATAGCCGACCATACATGGACTGAAATTCGGCCAGTTCAGTAGGGTTTCCATTGATCGACTTGGGTACAACCAGCCTGTTGGATTTTTCTACATGCGATTACTGCCTGCGGCTATAGTCACTAGCAGTAATCATTGTGTTCTATTGGATGGGAATGCTCCCCATGCCCCCCGCGCCAGCAGAAAACAATAGTGCTGTGGGAGGCATTCCCCCATCAACACTGACTATGTTGATGGAGGAATCTAGCTATTTTCTTTCCTTCTACAGGTAGTGGAAGGAAAGAAAAGTGATTCATCTATGGCTTGCCTAAGAATTGTCACCAGGTTCGCCAAAGCATGCATGCAAGTGCTGAGTTTGCCTTTCTAAATTGTTGCTGTTTGCATTGCCTTATTCGATAAGTGCCTACTTTAAAAAAAGAAAAAAACTTACTGTGAATGTTTCAGCAGTGTGTGAGCAAGATTCTTTGGCAGCAAACACGAGTTCTTTCATCAGGGCTATGAAGAAGTAGAAGCAGTTGAAAAGAATGCTACGTGCAGCCTTGTTAAATACTTGCAGCTCCTCCAGTAGCTGAGCGTTAAGTGCCTCATAGTCCTTCCTTGCCAGGTCCAACTGAGAGTCTGCCGGCTTCTGAAGGCAACTGTGATAGTCCAGAAGTTTATCATAGCGTTTTTGAATGAGCTTTTGAGGTGTTGAAAACATAGACTGCAGAGTGCTCAGTGGGGTACACACTAGTCGATCCAGTTTGCAGACCTGGGAAACAAATAAAGGTTCATATTAAAGCTGGTATGTACGGTCTGAATATTGATGGGACTGGTAATACCCTAAATAGGACAGTTATTGTGAGAGATTCATTACAAAGCATTGGCCACACATGAATCAAAGTGAAATGCTTGCCTAAACCCCAAAAAGCTTTCAAATCTATGTATCAGATTCCTAATCTAGGGTTCTTTCAGACAGGTGGTTAGCGTATTGCCCTCTGAAAAGCAATCCGTTGTGGATTGTGTTTCAGAGGGTGGTATAGCAGTGGCTGACAGGTGTTCAGGAGGCGCTACTGCTGTCTCTTGATGCCTGTTTTCTTGTCTTTTAGGCTTTTTTTAAACATTTTATAAACAGTAATATTACATTGTAGGACTGTGCCACAACTGTGAGACAAGCATTTGGCTTATGATTGCTTTACAGTATTATTGAACCCAATAGGCCAGTTTGACAGGTCCTTGGCAAACGGGGTGCCTGTTTTTACTGCATCCTGGCCACCTATGTAAAAGGGTGTATGTGTGAAAGAGCGTGTTTGTTTCACTATGCCAATTACAGCTTGATTCTGAATGGAAGGATCTGCTTCAATATAATCACCTGGTTCATTTTCAGTTTCCTAATGAGTAAAGTTGCAGTGTCTGTATCTCTTTAGAAGTAATAATCCAGCCATTTTCAGCTAGGGTTCCTGAAGAGGTTGCTAGGGTTTCCTTGAAGAGTGGCATATTGCTCTCCCATCTAATGGTACTTGCATATTTCAAGGTCTTCCACCCATTGCCAGCACTAGAAGCATGACACCAATGCTATTTTTAGCTGAATGGTGCCATTCCAACCACTGACCAACAAAGCAGGGGGCATTTTCATAATTACCTTTATGGAATAATTTTAGCAAGGGTTCCATGGGACCTTAAAATTATTAGAAAGGTTCCTCTGTTGTAAAAAGGTCAAAAAAAGCTCAACCCCCCCCCCCTTTTTCAGGAAGTTTCTCAACAAAAGTAAAATCCTTGCTACAGGAGATGCCTAAAATTTGACTTGTATCTTAGAGCAGATGTCTAAAAAAGCCAGTGAGCCAATCACACAAGCAGAGAACACCAACTGTGTACAGAATGTCTACATGTTGCCATATTGCATTGCGTTTTACAGGAAGTTACATTTCCTGAAAATTGAAATGAAAAGGTAATTTTTATTAACATTCAATTGCGATATTGTATTATTATTATTTTAATATTATATTATTGCACATTATTCTTTTGAATGCATATATAGTACAAGGATCATGGTCTTTTCATGGCAGTGAATCTTATATAGAGAAACTCTGAAACTATTTGTGCTATTTTTAAAAGCTTAAAATAAGTTTTTCCTACAAAGCAAGAAATGAATACTTACATATCTAGCTGTCCGAACCAACAAACTCCACTGCATTTTATATCTAAGCTAGCAGGAACATCTTTACAATCTGTATCAAATGCCTGGTCCCCCTCTGCGCACTGTGGTTCTTTCTACCATCCCCTACATCAGGGCACTGTGGTTCTTTCTACCATCCCCTACATCAGGGCACTGTGGTTCTTTCTACCATCCCCTACATCAGGGCACTGTGGTTCTTTCTACCATCCCCTACATCAGGGCACTGTGGTTCTTTCTACCATCCCCTACATCAGGGGTCTCCAAACTTTCTTAGCAAGGGGCCAGTTTACTGTTCTTCAGTCTTTGGGGGGGGCCGGAATATTGCCATTGGGAGTAGAAAATGCCCCAGCGTCAATAGACATGAACAATGCCCCATCATTGGTTATAATGGGAAGAAGGCCCCATTGTTATAATAATAATAATTATATTTTTATATAATAATATGGTAATAATGGGAAGAATAGTGCCATTGATGGTATCAGTGTGGGGAAATAGTGTCCCATCATTGGAGTCAGTTGATGTAATAGCGCCCCCTCATTGGTGTCAGTTGATACACCAGTGCCCCAAGGGACAGATAAAGGCAAGCAAAGGGCCACATCTGGCCCCCAGGCCGCAGTTTGGAAACCACTGCCCTGCATCAATACTGTTTCCTGTAGGGGGCTAGCAGAGTGCAATGGGGGATGCAGACATCTGACACTCCCAGATGTGTCAAATGTAGAAGACCTTTGAGAAAACGTAGCTCTTCTATGAAATGGAGTTTGATGTCGCAGTCAGCTGGAAGAATAGCTTTCTTTGCAGGGAGAATTTATTTTTAACTAAAAAACGACAAGAGATTAAAACTTTAAGATCAAAACTTCGCTCATAAAAAAAGTACAGCACGTGGCAAATGTATGCATTAATACTGCAGCTTTTCATCACCATTGAATGCTTCGTAGCTCTTGTTTTTTAAAAGAAACATATTGCATGAGATATTTACAGGCTGCCATTGCTGACTTCTCGATCTGAAGATGCTATATGCTGAGCTTGTCTTACTAATCCTCTGGTGTCAATACCTCTCAAATCACAGACCCAAGTCATGTCTAGAGATAAGGAATTCTAACCTCTCTGGCTCTCACTTTTGCTTGCTCCAGGTCAGTAAGTCAGAAGTACTGAGGCCAGAAACAGTCAGGCAACTAGCATTTTCAAATAGAAGTAATCTCTGGCAGCCCCCATATTTCTCTGATGACAGGTACAATTTAATCGTGTACACTACTCATTTTTCACATCCTGAGTGAAGATAAATTCAGCCCCAAACACATTTGTGAAAGTACCGTTACTGCTCTTGCTTGGTTACACAGCAATCAAAGCCAGATTTAAACGGTCACTTGCACCTGTCATATGACTCCATTCAAGCTGACATAATTAGAGCTTTGGGAAGGCAAACCATGCCATAATTGCCTTATCCTATAAATATGAAAACATTTCTGAAGAATATGGAAGAGAGTGTTGTGCTGCTGTAATCTTATAGTAACATGTTCATTAAGCTAGATATGCATGCAAATCTGTCTGCGGATAGGTCAGTCTTAATCACCTTCATTTTGAATTTCAGGTTGATGTTCTTTTGGAATTTTTTCATAATTACACTCATTAATTCAGACACCTATCTAGAAATCCATCCAATCCTTTAATTAATTTAGCTTTATGATTTAAAGCCGTATGTTTAAGAAGTAAAGACTTTGGGAGGGTTTTTTTTTTTATTTTATGAAATATTAGCACTAGTGAATATATTAAGGCCTAGCTTCAGCTTTATATTTTCATTTTGGATAGAATGAGGAAGAGTTGAAACTGATACAAGAAATGGGTGGTGCCATTGTCACTAGGACAGGAAGACCTAGACAGCAATAAAAATGTTTTTTTTTTGTCTGTGCCCTTTTTGGATAGATTTCCCATCACTCCCTGCCCTGACAGAAGGGGGGGGGGGGGGGGTAATCTCTCCAAAAGAGATATAAACAGCAGTAAAAACTTGGGAGAAAGCTCTTACCCTTCCCATCTCTGTCCAAATAAAGTAAAATGCTTTGACATGCCATTGTGCTTAAGGGCTCTTTCACATGGCCGTTCCGTTTTTTTTCCCGCTCCGGTGCTTGTGTCATCCACTCCGTATGTCCACATATCATCCCATCCGTTTGCGGATGATATACGGACATAATGTATGTCTATGGGCATTGCGGATGTCAGCGGATGACACCGCTGACATCCTATTTTGCTTCCTTTCCGTTTTTTAAACGGAAGAAAAATAGGGTTCTGTTCCGTTCCAAAAAAGTGAACAGAACTGAAAGGACGAAAATCAGATGTCAGCGGATGATCATCTGCTGACATCCGCAATCCCATAGACATTCATTATGTCCGTAAATCACCCGCAAACGGATGGGGTGATTTACGGACATACGGAACGTCCGTGTGAAAGAGCCCTTAAAGACAAGTAGCTATAAAACACTCCCTTACCCCCTGAAAGCAGGTGGCTTGGTGGTATGGCATATCACCTCATGGCAAACTTCTTGATTTTTTAAGGAGTGTAAGAAATAAACACCGGTCACTTTAAGAGGTTTAACGGGGTTTATTATAGGACCATAAACTTAGGCAGGCAGGGGTTTGGCACAGAATACCCAAAAAGACCAAAATAATGTCCGTGATAAGGTGCAATGTAGTGGGGGTGAGTAACAAGGAACATAGGTGCCTGTTCCTAAAGTGTCCACTAGATGTAGCACTCACCCTTGGTTTCTACTAAAATGGCAGATCCCTATGGTGTAGTAAGTACAATCATGGGGATCTTCTCTCTGTGTTTGAGCACCTAGATGGGACTTGTCGATCCGCGAGGATTCCAGGAACCCCGGCTCATTAATCACAGTTTGGACCCCATCCCCCCTGTGTGGAACTACATCCAGTCTCGTATCATTTACTGCCATTTTAGTGGAAACCAAGGGTGAGTGCTACATCTAGTGGACACTTTAGGAACAGGCACCTATGTTCCTTGTTACTTACCCCCACTACATTGCACCTTATCACGGACATTAGTCCAGCACAATTATTTTTCGTATAGGGGGCCTCTCTCTCCCCCTCCTTTTTTCTTCACCATATCATTTATTGGCATCTTCTTTCATTTTTACCACTTAAGATTCTGGTGCACATCTTTGTTCTGATACATCCTTTTACACTTCTCAATAAAATATATTTTGCACTTAGTGATATCAGCTTTATTTATTTATTTTCTCACAGTACTTCAAGTATATCTAGGGCGTATTACATTTAGCCTATTTTTTGTCTGCGTTTTTGTCTCTGCGTTTCTGCACTAAGCACTTTATTATATTATATATTGTCTCACCATCTATATGTTATATGGTTTATGATAAGATCACTTTGTAGCATCTTGGCACATCTATAATACCAGGTAGTGCCGTTTCCAACCTTCCCCCTTTTTTTTTCAAACATTGTTGGCTCCTAATTTTTTAGGGGCTGGTTGGTGGCAGCTTCTACACCTATACACATTTGTCTCCATCACTCCATAGCGCTGGTCACCCCCCCCCCATTTATACCTATTGCATGTTATTATTAAGCTTATGATCTACCAGAACACCCAGATCCTTCTCCGCTATGGATTCCCCCAGTTCTACTCCCCCATAAGCGATGCAGAACTTGCTGCTTCTCCCTTTTTTCAGTTTAAACTCGGCTGCATAGGGGATTGCAAGAGACTGATATTAATTGAAATTCATCTACTTCCATTAGATACCTTTTAAAATACACTTTATTATTTTCATGAACACAAACCTGCATGAATTTGTGTTTTTTATTCTGCACAGATTTCAGGTTTAAATACAGTGTATAATAAGTAAAAAAAAAAAAAAAAATGTAAATCATCAACGTAAAGCCTTGTGCACACAGAAAAGAAACATTCTGTATGAGCTCCAGAACTCAGTACCCTCAACTGTTATTGAACAGGACAGATAAGTACCGTATGCTCAAGCACACGGCGAAGTATTAGCTGAAACGAATGTGGACTGCATTTCCTGTGCTTGTTTCACTCTGAAGACCCATTCATGTATATTAATCAACAGGAATGCACTTAATGTGCCAACAATTAAATTTTAATGCCGCTACTGCATCTATCACCTTTGTGAAAACACTGTTTTCTCACATATTTATGTTAGACTCACCAGCTGCTCATACTGTACTCCCCGACTGCTTTGCAAGTTTAGGTCTTGATGCTTTTCCTGGGATTCATCATGCAGTATGTCCTGTATTTCCACAACATTGAGGCCAGCCAAAGGCAATGCATCCTATTAGATAAAAATATTTATAAAGTCATTCCTTTCTTACGAAAGCACAGCTGGTATGCAATTGCAGGCAGAACCAGGTGGTACCTGATCATTATTTTTGCTTTATTACTATGTCCCAAATTTAAGTATTCTGGCATGCAAATTTCAACCAGCTTCTGTGGTTGAGAGTCTGCTCCTGCACCTCACTATTAGTTGTTTGCACACTTTACACCCCTGATGAAGCCTTGTTTTGGGGCGAAACATGTTGGGTCAAGGGTTATTTGTGGTTTTTATTTATTTTCTTTATTTTTCACTTTATAGGCACTTAGGTTATATGAGGCAATGTGGATATAATTGCAGGATGAGATAGTGGAATAAAAGGAGAGTATTTTCAGCAGGGTAGAACAGACACTATGGTATACTTGATTTCAAATAGGCAGTTTAGCCAGTGTATAGCTACAGTGACCCTTAGGACCAGTCCATGCCAGGGGGGTAATAGTATGTGGTCAGCATACTGACCCCACCTTATTCATATCTCCGCTCAGAGAGATCAACAACAGCTAAAAACATATTTGCTGTGCGTTGGGATATGATGTTTTTCTCGCTATAATGAACACAGTTATGTACATCTTTCATCATCTGAGATGTATACACTAGTCCTACATTACCATATAAGGTCACACACCTGGCAGTTTTTTTTTTTAACTTCCTTATTTATAATCTTTCGATATAATGGGTTTTATATAGCTGTCTAATAAAAGCTAAGTTTTGGGTCATGGTTGGATTGGCGCATGGGTTTAGCACACTCCTGCTGATGGTTCCTAATAGTATTTCCAACACTAAGACCAACTAACAGTATAAGTATACACCAGGTTTTTCTTTCCATTTTTTTTTAATTCTACTCAGCCAATGAGCTAAAAATATTTAAAAAAGTAATTCCCCACAAAAGCACAGCTGGTATGCAATGGCAGGCAGTTCCAGGTGGTATCTGATCATTATTTTTGCTTTTTTACTATAACTAGCCATACATTATACAATTATATTATTCAATTTCCTTTAGATTTACCTTCAGCTATGTAGTGCCAGGATTGCCTGATTACATACAAAATAAAGGTGTTTAGATTTGACCTCAATTATATGATTTCCGTAAATCTAAATGAAAAATTGTATAATGTATGCCCAGCCCAAATTAAGTAGTGTTTTGGCATGCAAACTTCAACCAGCTTCTGTGATGAGTGTGCTCCTGCACCTCACTATTAGCTCTCAACTATGCAAGTTGATATCCTAAAGCCTAGTACACACTACTAGTGTACTAGTAGGGCTGAACAAGGAAAAAAAAAAACTGACAGCTCAGAAGGAGCCGCTGTACTAACTATGTGATGTTAGTACAGCGATTTCCCCTGCTGTGTTATTGTGTTCTCAAAGAGGGATAGTCCCCTTGCCAGAACACTCAGGTCAGCACACTCCAGCTGGCTTCTGTTGGACCGGCTGCAGTACACATGGGCCGAATGTCAGTCGGTTTCAATTGAACCGGCCGATGCCGCCCCAACATTTGGCCCGTCTGTACTAGGCTTAAAGCACCATGTTCATACCATACTGCCTTAGAATACAGAACTCCTAGAATATTCAATTGGCTGATTTTATGTTTTCTTTAATTATATGATCACCCAAAAAATGATTACTTGGACTTTGGTTGAACCCTTGCAGTTCATCCATCAAAACTGTATTATCTCATTATCAGGCATATTCAGTAAGGTGGTATAAAACCACAATAACAGGATGTGAGCCCTGTTTAACAGCTTACACAGGACTGTCCCATCCCCAAAGTGCCTCCTCGCACAAAAATGTGTTTACTGTAGCACAGTGTTTTTTGGTGTGAATGGGCCCTAATTATATCCCAATTGTTACTAACAAGAACACTGTAGTATCCAATATACAATATCCTCTTTTATCACTGTCGGCACGGTTGTTTTTACATTTGCATGTTTGACTAGGAATTTAGGGAGCTGGTTTTTGTTTATTTCTGTGGTTTGCAAAACTTTTGGAAACATTTGTATTTGTACTTGAACTATACTATAAGAGCTAAAGAGAATACAGTGCCTTGAAAAAGTATTCACACCCCTTGAAATTTTTCACATTTTGCCATGCTACAACCAAAAACGTAAATGTATTTTATTGGGATTTTATGTGATAGACCAACACAAAGTGGCATGTAATTGTGAATTGGAAGGAAAACGATAAATGGTTTTCAACATTTTTTTTAATAACAAAATATCCGAAAAGTGTGGCGTGTATTTGTATTCAGCCCCCCCGAGTCAATACTTTGTAGAACCACCTTTTGCTGTAATTACAGCTGCAAGTCTTTTTTGGATATGTCTCTACCAGCTTTGCATGTCTAGAGAGTGACATTTTTGCCCATTCTTCTTAGCAAAATAGCTCAAGCTCTGTCAGATTGGATGGAGAGTGTCTGTGAACAACAATTTTAAAGTCTTGCCACAGATTCTCAATTGGATTTAGGTCTGGACTTTGACTGGGCCATTCTAACACATGACTATGCTTTGATCTATACCATTTCATTGTAGCTCTGGCTGTATGTTTAGGGTTGTTGTCCTGCTGGAATGTGAACCTCCACCCCAGTCTCAAGTCTTTTACAGACTCTAACAGGTTTTCTTCTAACTCTAAACACAATAAAAGAGAATGTATCACTAATCCCAGCGCTCATGTAAATTCAAAATATTTGTTAGAAAAAAGTTCAAAAGTACTATAACAATCATTCTCAGTCCTTGCAGGAATAGCTTGTCAGTTGTGTTGCACACCAAGTGCCTTTAAACAGTTCAAGATGTATAACACACGGTGAGTGTTTAGAGTGGTTCATACAGCTGGAGTCTCTCAGAGGATAATATAAGTGATTGAGTCCATAGGTTCCATCACCACACCTCATGAAATCCACTACCCTTGGATGTTACACTCACCAAATCTCAAAATAACAGTATGCCTGTATCAAAAATCCCTGACCTGGAAAGTTGCGTGGTCACGCGCTAATGCATTTCATCATCACATCTTCGTCAGAGGGAGATATCCCGATATTCTGACTTACCATTCATTTTATGCAAATTTAGTGACCATATACCTTTAGATTGGGGAGGGCTGATGTCCTCTGATGAAGACGTGATGACGAAACGCATTAGGGCGTGACCACATGGCTTTCCAGGCTGTCGGAAGCTTGTGACTCTACCTGGGTATCACCGCAATTAAGAGACACTTAGGAGCAGTAAGAGTGAACGCGCTAGCTGAGCAGTATACAGTATGATCAATGCTTTGAGGTTTTGTACTTTTGTAAGTATGATTTTAAAAAGGGGGGTTGTGTACTGGAATACATTTTATGATGAGATTATGCTATGGGTCTGTTCTCGGTATGACTTATGAGACATTGTGAGTGGAGGAAGACCCTGCACGCGATAGGGTGTTTAGTGACACAGACATACTGTCATTAGAATTTTGTGAGTGGAGGAAGACTCTGCATACGATAAAGGGATTTTTGATACAGGCGTAATGTTATTGTAGATCTGGTGAGCGTAACATCCAAAGGGAGTGGATTTTACGAGGTGTGGTGATGGAACCTATGGATTCCATCCATCTTCCCATCAACTATGACCATCTTCCCTTTCCCTGCTGAAGAAAAGCATCCTCACACCATGGTGCTGCCACCACCATGTTTCACGGTGGGGTGGATGTGTTCACGGTGAAGTGCAGTGTTAATTTTCTGCCACACATAACGTTTTTGCTTTTAGGCCAAAAAGTTTGATTTTGGTCTCATCTGTCTAGAGTACCTTCTTCCATATGTTTGCTGTGTCCCCCACATGGCTTCTCGCAACATGCAATCAGGACTTCTTATGGCTTTCTTTCAACAATGGCTTTCTTATTGCCACTCTTCCATAAAGGCCAGATTTGTGGAGTGCATGACTAATCGTTGTCCTGTGGACAGATTCTCCCACCTGAGCTGTGGATCTCTGCTGCTCCTCCAGAGTTACCATTGGCCCCTTGGCTGCTTCTCTGGTTAATGCTCTCCTTGCCCGGCCTGTCAGTGTAGGTGGATGGCCATGTCGTAGTAGGTTTGCAGTTGTGCCATACTCTTTCCATTTTCGGATGATGGATTGAACAGTGCTCCATGAGATGTTCAAAGCTTGGAATATTTTTTTATAACCTTACAGTGCTTTAAACTTCTCCACAACTTTATCCCTGACTAGTCTGGTGTGTTCCTTGGCCTTCAAGATACTGTTTGCTCACTAAGGTTCTCTAAAAAAAAAAAACTGAGGGCTTCACAGAACAGTTGTATTTATACTGAGATTAAATTACACATAGATGGACTCTGTTTACTAATTAGGCGACTTCTGTAGGTAATTGGTTTCACTAGATTTTAGTTAGGGGTATCAGAGTTAAGGGGGCTGAATACAAATGCACGCCACACTATTCAGATATTTATTTGAAAAAACTTTTGAAAACTATTTATCATTTTTCTTCCACTTCACAATTATGTGCCCCTTTGTGTTGGCCCTGTCATACATTCACTTTTTGGTTGTAATATGACAAAGTGTGTAAAATTTTAAGGGGTAAGAATACTTTTTCAAGGCACTGTAATTGTGACTGCAGCAAATTTAGTGTAATGCTATAGAGAACATACTCTTTTCTTTAAAAAATACATGTACTTTAAGTAGGTATTTAACAATGCATCTGTAATGTATACTTTTTTTATTGAATACACTTTCTATACTTTTTTTTTCATAAACATTCAATTACATATGATGCAGTGTAAATTGAAAAGGTATATTCCAGTAACCTCATATCATCGTATAATAAGACTATGGAAACCAGTAGAAACTATAAGCAAAACTTTTTTTTCATTTTGGATAGAGTAAGGGAGGGTCATAACCCCTATCAATTTTTTTATTTGCCATCTGTGTCCTATAGGGGAGATTTCATTTCACTTCCTGTCCCATACCAAAAACAGGAAATGAGAGGAAATCACTGCAAATTAAGGGAATTCTTGGGGGAACCCTAGATCAGCAGAACTAGTGTCCCATTGGAAGATTTCCCCTCTTTACTTTTCTGGGGACAACCCAAAATGTGGGATTTTCTTTTACTTTCAGTGGTAATGGGAAACAGAACAAATATAGAGGGTGAATCTCCCTAGCGGGGGCACAGACACCAATAAAAACTGACAGGTTTTCTAATCTATCTCCACTCTGTCCAAAAGTAAAAAAAAAAAGTTTTAACTTTAGTTAAATGCAATGCAGAACAAAACTGTCCTAACGTAAGAACTCACTTGCATATGCTGTAGGGTGCAAGAAATGTTCTTCACACACAATCTAACAGTCTTCTCCAAATTTCTGAATACTTTTTCTTCCTTGTTAAATATTTGGTCTTTCACCTACAATGTATTCCAAAAACATAAGGGTGTTATTATCATATTAGAACACTATTGCGGTATGCTGGTTGGCATAATATATGGGGTGTAGTCATCTCTATGGAGCCAGGACCCTGGGAAGAATTTTTGGGTATGTCTTATAGGTGAAGTTTAATAGGGGAAGTCCTGTTCCTTTGATGATGTAGGTGAGATTTTGTCTCAGGTTCTAGTCTGTAGGAAAAGTTTAAATAAGATTTGCACCTCGTGTGCTGTCATTTCACATTTTACTTGCTATTACGGCACCTGGGGGAACAGTGGATAAATTGCCCATAGCAGCAGACATAGTTACATAGTTACATAGTTAGTGAGGTTGAAAAAAGACATCAGTCCATCCAGTTCAACCTATGATGTGTGTGTGTGTTTGCTGTTAACCGTACATTGTATACCCTGTATGTTGTGGTCTTTAAGGTGCCCATCTAATAGTTTTTTGAAACTATCAATGCTCCCTGCTGATACCACTGCTTGTGGAAGAGAATTCCACATCCTTACCGCTCTTACAGTGAAGAGCCCCTTACGTACTTTAAGGTTAAACCGCCTTTCCTCTAGTTTTAGTGAGTGGCCACGTGTCTTATTGTATCTCCTTTCTCTGAATAGTTTGTTCCTTATGCTAGGGTCGCCAGTACAGTATTTGTACATTGATATCATATCCCCCCTCAATCGTCTCTTCTCCAGAGAGAATAAGTCCAGTGCTTGTAGTCTTTCCTCATAGCCGATGCCCTCCATTCCCCTAATTTTAGACTGATTAGACTTGAGCTTATTACTCAGGCAAAAGTAGGAATTTAACCTAACCGGTGCTTGAGATGGTACAATGACATGAAACCATTCTGGGTAAAACCCAGGATTTAAAGGGGTTTCCAGTTCATTTAAAAATGTCACTCCTTTAAAACTGTCCATGATGAAACATCACTAAATTGGCGCTCTATATTTTACCTATTGGACCACTTAGGGATGTGTACTGAAAGCAATGCCCATCCCAGGTCTTAATGTGTAATGAGCAATTGGGCATGTGAAGGCCATGTACACGTCTACTATTCATGGTTAGAATGCAGGAAACACAGTCAATGCAAGTGTAAAATCAAGAAATTGGTATGTTGCAGTCCACTGGTTCAACATGTGTTTAATATGATACACAGAATCTCCCAGATAACTCAGCTTACCTGTTCCCCTCCAGTCAGTATCTTCAAGTGGCTGGTCACTCTCTTGGATTTCTTAGTAATTGAGTGAATACTGAGCTTGGAAAGTTTGTCTTTCAGTGATTCCTCTTCATCTACCCTCCTGTACTTCAGCACTGGAAAAATATCATATATCAAAAGGCATCAAATATTACCAGACTGATGTTAAAGGGCAAACCCTTTCTGTAATGTTATATTGACATCCCTGTCAAAAAATATGACCCAGGAAACACAGATGATGATTAATCAATTGGTAATCAAAGACCGTCAGCTGAGGGACCAGTTAGGGTCTGCAAACTTTGAGAGGGAGCGAGAGAACCAGGAATTAAAAATATATATTTTGTGAAACTCTGATGTGTATCCTAACTCTAGAGAATAAGTTATAAAGAACTGTCCTTGATAAAAAAAATTACAAAACAATGATCTCCCACATTTTACAGCTTGGGAAATACATTCAGCTATGGCAAATGAAGTATAAAAATAGTTATAAAAAACTCTCAGTGATACCTGGATAAGAAATTATGGTAACTCTAAATATAATAATGTAAATTTGTCCACCCTTCTTGGTTTTACACATAAAACATTAGCATCTCATAACAGACTAGTCAGCAGCCTTATGTGGCTCCCAAGCTACTGGCTGCAGGTGACCATTGCTATACTTTACACCTATAACCAATTGTGTTTAGCTGTTTTGCTAACAGACTTAAAGCGGAGTTCCGGCCAAAAGTGGAACTACCGCTTATGTGTTTGCTCCCCCCCTCCGGTGCCACATTTGGCACTTTTTGCGGGGGGGGGGGGGGATTGGAGCGGGTTCCAGTTTTCGACAGGTACCAGTCCCTACATCCAGTGGACTTTCCAAAGTCACAAGCCCGGCCCCTTCCTCCTTCCCTCGCCGCTGCACCATTCAGAATGTGCAGCGCGCTTTGCGCATGCGCAATAGGGAAGCGGCCATGAAGCCGCAAGGCTTCACTGCCAGGTTCCCTTCCCGACAATGGAGGCATCAGCACCCAACAGCCGATGATTCCATAACAGGTAAGTGTCCGAATATTAAAAGTATGTGTAGCTGCTGACTTTTAACTTTTTTCGGGGGACAGAACTATATTTTTAGCCTAGTACACACGGGCCAAATGTTGGGCGGCTTCTGCCGGTTCAAAAGAAACCAGTTGACATTCGGCCCGTGTGTACTGGAGTTTGGCCATTGGCTGAGAGTGCTGATCGGATTCCGATCGGCAGACCTTTTCTGTCATGCCCCTTTGAAACAAGCCAGACGTTCGGCTGGCTTCTGTCGGACCAGCTGCCGCACACATGGGCCGAATGAACCGGCCGATACCGCCTGATATTCGGCCCGTGTATATGGCCCCTTAGTCAGTACCTTTATGTGCCCCTGTGCTACTGGTTAAGGGCGACCCTTGGTATACTATACATCAATATTTAATGGTATTGGGTGTGAATGTCAGTGGTTTACACATAGGAGTTGATTTATTATTTAGGTTATTATTCATGCCTATTGATAGCCATGTGACAGAGTACAGCTTTAGTTTTACATTATTTTGGCATTTCAATAGAGCTTTTTTGAGGTTTTTATGCAGCTTCCTTTACAACACAACTTTGAATAGTAACAAGACTTTATTACATTATGTGTAATTTCTATGAGTGACACCTCTCTCTCTTTCAGTGATGCCACTGCTTTCTAATTACCTGTTCTAATTCTAACTTTCTAATAATCACAGTTCTGTGAATAGATGATCTTTGTTAAGTATAAGTATTGCTTTCTACTGTATGTGAAAATTAGTCAGACCTCATTTTTTTCTGTATTTGATATAGGAGGTTAAAATTAAGGCTTTTCTTAATACTAAAATTATCACATCTACGGTGTATTCCCGCCAGTGTGCCTCCACTGTTTTCCTTATTCAGCACCGCAGAACATTAGTGTAAGGGACACTTCCACAACCAAACCTCTAGACAGCAGTCACATGCAAATGGGTGATGCTTAGCCATGCCAAGTGTGGGGATTAACTGGTTGTCTATGTCCATATACACTCTTTTTGGTCTATGTCCATATATATTTTTTTTGGTCTATGTATATATACACTCTTTTTGGTCTATGTCCATATACACTCTTTTTGGTCTATGTCCATATACACTCTTTTTGGTCTATGTCCAAACACACTCTTTTTAGTCTATAAACATGTACACTCTTTTTGGTCTATGAACATATACACTCTTTTTAGTCTATGAACATATACACTCTTTTTGGTCTATGAAGATAGACACTCATTTCGGTCTATGAACATATACACTCTTTTTTGTCTATGTCCATATACACTCTTTTTTGTCTATGTCCATATACACTCTTTTTTGTCTATGTCCATATACACTCTTTTTGGTCTATAAACATATACACTCTTGTTGGTCTATGAGCATATACACTCTTTTTAGTCTATGAACATATACACTCTTTTTGGTCTATGAAGATAGACACTCATTTCGGTCTATGAACATATACACTCTTTTTTGTCTATGTCCATATACACTCTTTTTGGTCTATAAACATATACACTCTTGTTGGTCTATGAGCATATACACTCTTTTTAGTCTATGAACATATACACTCTTTTTGGTCTATGAACATATACACTCTTTTTTGTCTATGTCCATATACACTCTTTTTGGTCTATAAACATATACACTCTTTTTGGTCTATAAGCAAATATGCTCTTTTTGGTCTATGTCCATATACACTCTTTTTGGTCTATAAACATATACACTCTTTTTGGTCTATAAGCATATACGCTCTTTTTGGTCTATGTCCATATACACTCTTTTTAGTCTATGTCCATATACACTCTTTTTGGTCTATGTCCATATACACTCTTTTTGGTCTATGTCCATATACACTCTTTTTGGTCTATGTCCATATACACTCTTTTTGGTCTATGTCCATATACACTCTTTTTAGTCTATGTCCATATACACTCTTTTTGGTCTATGTCCATATACACTCTTTTTGGTCTATGTCCATATACGCTCTTTTTTGTCTATGTCCATATACACTCTTTTTGGTCTATGTCCATATACACTCTTTTTGGTCTATGTCCATATACACTCTTTTTGGTCTATGTCCATATACACTCTTTTTGGTCTATAAACATATACACTCTTGTTGGTCTATGAGCATATACACTATTTTTAGTCTATGAACATATACACTCTTTTTGGTCTATGAACATATACACTCTTTTTTGTCTATGTCCATATACACTCTTTTTGGTCTATAAACATATACACTCTTTTTGGTCTATAAGCAAATATGCTCTTTTTGGTCTATGTCCATATACACTCTTTTTGATCTATGTCCATATACACTCTTTTTGGTCTATAAACATATACACTCTTTTTGGTCTATAAGCATATACGCTCTTTTTGGTCTATGTCCATATACACTCTTTTTAGTCTATGTCCATATACACTCTTTTTGGTCTATGTCCATATACACTCTTTTTGGTCTATGTCCATATACGCTCTTTTTTGTCTATGTCCATATACACTCTTTTTGGTCTATGTCCATATACACTCTTTTTGGTCTATGTCCATATACACTCTTTTTGGTCTATGTCCATATACACTCTTTTTGGTCTATGTCCATATACGCTCTTTTTTGTCTATGTCCATATACACTCTTTTTGGTCTATGTCCATATACACTCTTTTTGGTCTATGTCCATATACGCTCTTTTTTGTCTATGTCCATATACACTCTTTTTGGTCTATGTCCATATACACTATTTTTGGTCTATGTCCATATACACTCTTTTTGGTCTATGTCCATATACACTCTTTTTGGTCTATGAACATATAAACTATTTTTGGTCTATGTCCATATACACTCTTTTTGGTCTATGTCCATATACACTCTTTTTGGTCTATGAACATATGCACTGTGTTTGGTGCGAGGATTTAATCAGGAGGTAGAGATTTCAACTTTCCAGAACACAAAAAAAGTTCAGATTTTTTGCATTGTCTCTACTTCTCTTCTTTGAAACATATAATTTTCTCTGGCACTGCAGGTGCTCCTCAAAAACATTGCTCAAAATAAAATATCATATATAACGTAAAGTGGAACTTTATACATAACAGCTTGATAAAAATGAATGTTCTTTAGCAAGGAACATACATTCCACATTAATAATTATGCTACCAAAATGAGTGTATGCTGTAAAGTGTCTCCAGCGTTGGTCCTCTTTCTTTTTGCTAGAGGTAGCCATTTTGCTGAAGCCCAGATCCCCTGAACAGCAGTAAATCTTCAGTCTGTAAGCAGATCGGCCTCTACAAATTTGACACAGTGCCGAAAAATAGAGCTCAACTGAGCATGTGCAGAGCAGGATGAGTAGTATAGGCACATATTTTGTATGTTTTACATAGCTATACCTGCAAAAGGGGCCAGTATGGAGTATGATCTCCAAGGACCTAATTTTCTGACTAAAGTTCCACTTTAAATACATTTAAAAATATATTAAATCTATTTTGTTCCATTATGGCTACATAGACAGGTTAAAGTATCCCTGTAACTGGAAATGTTCAAATGCTTCCAGGTTGCATTTGAGGTCTGTCTACAACTTTCTATATCCATTTACGATTGACTGTGAAATATTGTGCATACATTATATTTCACCAATCTATAGTCTGTCAATACCAACCATTAAAAAACAAAATATTCCTCAACAGGCATAACAGATACTTTAAAAATATGTAGAGACAAAGATAATATTCCTACAAAATGTTCTATTTCATTGTCTGCCCTTTGTTTTAAATATAGAAAATACATGAATAAAATCTACAAGGTCAGTGGGTTATAGCTGTATTGCAATGATACATTTTATTTAAATGTATTTTGTCTAATGAGACTGTATAAGCATATTGTTTATGCCTGTGTGGGATGTTTTACCGTACCTATGTCTTTCCTCCTCTTCAGCTCGTTTATGTTGCCATTAACGTCTTTGATAGCTGTAAATGCATCCTGTAGTGTCTTGATGTCTGGATGACACTGGGGAGTGGAGTTCAGCAGCTCACATAGCAACAAGGGATATTTCATCACTCGCTGGATAGGTTTAATCATCAGGGACCCCATGTCCAGTAGATTCGGTTTACCCCTAATTGGCCAGAATGAAGAAATGGCTTATAGACGTTACACAGAGCTTGGCTTAAAATTAAAATAGTAGATACCAAACAAGAAACACGTCTATTATTTTTTTTGTGTCTTTGTATTGCTGAGCTGTTCATGATAAAGAGCTAAAGAAAACTCAACAACAGACCCTTAAATAGTTTATAATGGTAAAAATGCTTTAGATATCTTTGACAAATGGTTCTAAGTATTCCATAGTGTAAAGGGCTATACAGTAAAACCTTGGATTGAGAGTAACTTGGTTTGAGAGTGTTTTGCAAGACAAGCAACCTTTTTTTTTTTACAAATTTTGACTTGATAAACAAGCGAGATCCTGATCACGTCACAAATTAGTATAAAGGAGAAGAGAGGCACCTCTAAGTGTAGAAATATGGTTACATTTAATGAAGGTTCAACATTTAGCAACTCAGGGGGTGCTTACTAACTGTGGGGGAGTTGCAGAGATCCGGGTTCCTGCTTAGCCGGAACACAAGATCTCCATCTTGTCCCCTTGCAGAATGGCGATCTGCCTTGTTTATATAGGCAGATCGCCGCTCTTTCTCTCCTGGGGATGATTGCAGGTGGCCCGCGGACGTTGGGCCAGTTGGACCTGCTAATTGACATCCCCGCTAGCCAACCACGGCGTGATGGCGCCTCCGGTGGTGCTATGGTGCCATCCAGGGGCTATTGAACAAAACGACATACAGGTACATTGCTTCACGCAATAGAGCCACACAGCTGCAGTAAATACACAGCGGCCGGTTGGCAAGTGGTTAAATGTAACCATATTTCTACACATTTCTCTTTTATACTCTGTAGCTCCTGCTGGATTTTGCTTCTAATCCCCTTGTGGAGGCGCCATTTGAGGATGGACATTTTATGGTTACACAACCTATCACATTGCTATAATCTTTTTATATGGACTATAAACTGAAGGGCTTATGTATAAATGGTTGTGGAAAGAATCATCTGAGTTTCCATTATTTCTTACGGGAAATTCGCTTTGATATTCAGTACAAGTACTGAACGAGTATGAGTACGAGTTCAGTAAGATTGACAACGCCCATTGGGAGTGCGAAACGCAGCGTCTAGCAAGGCAGAGAGTGTGCGACGTACAACGTCATTTCCTGTCACAGGCACTTCCGTTCGGTGGAATGCACGCTGCGGGAGCAGCATCCACCGGACCTGATACACACAGGACCAGTTTTATTCTTATTTTGGGAGATGCAACCAGCGACACAGATCTAGCAGCCCCTGCAGTGTAAGACAGTATATTAATTTACATATTGTAAGAATTTTGCACTGAAGGCAGCGCTGGCCCCTACACTTGCATTCAGTACGAGTACTTTGGATTACAAGCATGTTTCTAGAATGAATTATGCTCGCAATCCAAGGTTTTACTGAATATAAAAAAATAGACGTATAAATATTGGAGATGTATAAATAAGTGTAGCCCATCATGAATTTTAGCTGGGAGGCATGTTAAAAACGTTTCCAAGCCCAACAACAAAAATGTAATTTATTGCAGCTTACCAGTCTTTAGGTAGAGTGGCTGCATTAGTTTTCTTTTTTCAAGCAATATTTTTTGCTTATCTTTCTCTGCTAGTAACACGCTTTCTGTCCTAGGGTGACACAATAGTCTATGTACTGTATTATGGAAAAGCAGATTTAGCATCCTAGGGCAGGAAGTTTATTGGAACTACAGTGCAGTACAGGAAGAGAGCAAAGAAAGTGATCCAACTCACTGGATTTCTGGCAGAATCAACATGTTTTTTTTTTTTTTTACACTTATCAAAGTTATAACAAAATTCTTTAATGGCATAATTTAAGAAAAATTCCAGGTATGGATATTTTATACATAGTTACATTGTTGCAGCTTGGACCAATGTAACTATCTATATCCAATACCTAGCCAATGTCCCTGGAATCCTAAAATCACTGAAGTAGGCACCGCTACACCAGTGATCTCCACTTGCTTTTGGGTCCTGTGCCAAGTGGCTGCCCTGCTGCATTGTGAATACAGGAGATCAGATGCTTGGCATGGGTTCCATTCAGAGAATGCTTTGCATTTTCTGATTAAATGCTAAGTGTTCTCTGATTGGACAAGGTGAGCATGACATCACCACTCCACACCTTTTTATTTCTGTCTGTGTTGCTGCCAGGGCCGTCTTTATTATTGATTGGACCCTGGGAAAACATTTTCTTGTGCCCTCCCAAATTCACTTGTCAACTATTTGTGAGCTCAAGGGGCAGCTGCTTTGGGCCCACAGCAATGACTGGACCCAGGGCAGCTGCCCCTTTTGCCCTGTGTTAAAGATGGCCCTGATTGCTGCTAGAGAGTTCCTCTCATTTTCTGTTTGGTATAATATTGTCAGCAAGACAGGAAGTGATCCTCTCTAACAAAACCCAAGATGGCAGTAAAAAAGATGACAAGGGTTCTAACCCTTCTCCACTCTATTCAAAGCAAAAAAAAAATTGTAAAGTGGCCAAACACAAGAAGAATATGGGGTCTGCCTTTCCTGGATACCTTCTGAAAAAGCTAGTTTTCTCGTATCTTACCCTTTAGATTTAATACTTCCTCTGGAACAGGTATTCAGATCAGAAAGGTAAAAAAAAAATCCCTATCTGTAGATACTTCTCAGAACTTTGTGAGTTAAAGCCCCAGGACATGAGGACCAACACCACAGGCAGACTTCTAGCCTTTATACAAGGATGGGCCAGCAATAGCAAAAATTAAACGTTAAATCTTTTTGCAAATAAGTGAAAGTGTTTATCAGCGTAATCTGCCTGGTTATTATATTAACGGTTACTGCCACTTGGTGTCTCCAGATGCTGCTGTTCAGTGAAAGTAAGCTCTGTGCGCTGGATGAAAACTTACAAAGGGTAAGCAAACAACAATATTGCTTTCAAACATAGCAAACATGAACAGCAAAACACCTTTAACTCACCTGGAGGTAAATAAATGAATGTAAACCAACCCAATGCACTAACCTCTCAGTCAAAGGAAAATAGCAAAGAAATAATGTAGTAAGCAGTAAAGTCAAATTCCCATTTCAATTGAAGTCACTTCAACTGCAAACTCTAAGCAACCATTTAAACATTCAAATTACATTTAAAAATGGGTGTTTTCATTTTCATTCATCAGTGTAAACCACGCTGTCCTTTATATAAATCAATGTCATTATTATCATCATCCAGCCATAATATGAAGTTTTCTACATGATGTACACTGTATTTAAAAATGTTAATTTATTACATAGGGTCCATTTATTAAACATTTGTTGGACATTTGGACAAATGTCAGAAGCAGCAGAAGCATTCCTGCAAGTTGAATACAGAAGGGTTGATTTACTAAAGGCAAATCCACTGTGCACTACAAGTGCAGTCACTGTAGATCCAAAATAAGGGGAAGCTCTGCTAATTTCTATCATCCAATCATGTGCAAGCAAAAATGCTGTTTTTTTTATTTTCCTTGCATGTCCCCCTCAGATCTACAGCGACTGCACTTCCAAGTGCACTTGTAGTGCACAGTGGATTTGCCTTTAGTAAATCAACCCCAATGTCCCATAGTTTTTCCAAGAGATTATTGCCTGTATTATCAGCTCCATCTAGTGGCCAAAATGTGTTATCGTTTCCCCATTGAGGTATTTCAGAAAATACAGCAATCTGGCCACAAGATGAAGTTGACAACGCAGGTAGTAGCCTCTTACAAAAAAAAAACAGGACATTTCATTCAACTGGCACGCATGCTTCTGACATTCGTGCAATGAATGTTTTATAACTAGACCCGTTGAAGTGTAAGTTTTTTCCTGAATATACACTTTAACCTCCCTGGCGGTATGATTCTTTCGGATTTTAGGTGCTGAAAGTGGTACAATTATTTTGCATGTAATTCTTAAGAATGAGCAGCCCAAACCAACTATTTACATATGATTTTTTTTTACTGTGCGTTCTTCTTTATAACATCTCGGGTATGATAAAGTTTGAAACACAAAATCATAAATTATAATATAATAAAAAACTATAAATAAGTTAAAGTATGTATGTATGTATACATATATATATATATATATATATATATACTGTATATATATATATATATATATATATATATATATATATATATATATATACATAAAAAGTACAGTAAAACTGCAGGAAAGGGCACTGAGGGGCAAACTAATGTGATTTTTTTTATTTTGAGTTGTATCAGTGTGTTTGGTGTGTTTTACATTTGAATTTGCCCCCGGTTCCACCCCCCTGCGAACGTCACGTTGCAGGAGACGGAAGCCGCCGGGGCACAGAGAGGATCGGGATGAAGATCCGCCGCCAGACACCGCTGACATACATCGTTAGATCCCAGTGACAAGGTAAGTAACCCTGCTTTCAGGATCCAGCGATCTTCCTAGCGGTACCCTGAGTGTGGCTTGGGGTTACCGCTTTTGGCTCTGAAATTTAACCCCGAGCCACGCTCGGGAATACCGCTAGGAAGGTTTACAGATTAGCCCCTGTAACTGATCTTTTTAGTTTTGAGTAGATACTGGAAAGTTGAATCACAAGGCTTCAGTTTCCATTGTTGTGAAGTTGCCAAGGTGGTCCCATTCTCCCTGATATATTTTTCTTTTGTTTGCCCTATATTGTGGAGAATGCAATAAGAGTAAAGCTGGTAATACACTAGTAGATTTTTTTTTTTACGAAATATCTTGTTAGTACTTTCCATAATGCCATCAGAGACTTGATGTACGTCATTTGAAAGTACTTCAAAATTTTGTTTGTTTTCAACATTTTATTTTGGAATAAATTAAATTCTCCAAATGAAAACCATGTTCACTGTTAGAAATGTGTTTTCATTCTAGAAAAAAATATTTTCACCCTGCTCCATTCCTCCAAATTTCAATGTAGTCCAAAACACGTTGACCTCTTTAAAGATCTGAAAATTGAACGAAGGTTCCAAAAATGGAATAATAATAGTGTATGGCCAGCTTTACTCCACCTAGTACAGACAGTAGAGTGAGACTCCAAGATGGAACTACAACAGAGAGAGCTTATTACCAGGATCCCCAAGTACATATACACCAGTGTTTTCCTTCGGCATCTACCATAGACTATCAGCTCTAGCAAACTGACCTGTTAATTGTTTCCTAACATTGCATACCTGCCAACTGTCCCGTTTTTGCCGGGAAAATCCTGGCAAATAGGACCTTGTCCTGGGTAACTTACATTGTCCCGGCCCATTAATCTGGCTGCCCGTAAATGCCCGTTACGGGCAGACGGCGCATGCCGGGTTCAGGAAAGCTCGTACAAGCTCGGCCGGGCGGGCGCATGCACACATACGTAATTGCACCAACTGGCGACATTTTTAAATCAAAGGCACTTGTTCTCGGTAGCTCCTCGCCGGCGCCGGCCGCCACAGTCAGGCAGAGCAGAGAAGGACCGTCACCCCTGGAGAGTGAAGACACCTTTACAGACATGACTAAGTAGGTAGGATGAAAGCAACAATCTTATGTGCAAAAATATCTGGTAACATGACATGTGGATAAAGTGTCAAATGTGCTCAGGTGTGACCATACAAAAAATTTGATATGTAAATATAAATAAAGTGCAAGGTGTAAATAAGTGCAATAAAACCTAATTATACCAGATAGTTTAATTTGATTTTATCGTACTTTTTTACACCTTGCACTTTATTTATATATACATATTACATTTTCTGTATGCTCACACCTGAGCACATTTGATACTTTAGAATTGCAGGGAATTGTTTTGAGAATTGTAAACTTTAGGCAGAAGTAGTGCAGCTAAATGGGAGAATTATTCCAACTCTGCTACTTTAGCCTTACGTTTGAAATTCCCTTTTCAATTTCCTCTAATTCTCTCTTTATAGAGTAGACCCTATAATCTGATGATAAGTAGGCGGAGATTCATTATGCGGAGTGGGCAGAGCTTCAGGGAAGTGGGTGTGGTAAGTAAATGATAGCTGTGCAGCAAAGTGTCCCTGAAAATTTTTTTCAAATGTTGGCAACTATGACATTGCTGTCTGAGACACCATATATACTCCATATTAACAAAAATAAAAAGAAATCATACTTACTGCTCCTCATAGATTTTCCTATGAATGAAAAAGAAAGAGATGAGATTGTAAGCGGAGAGGAGATGGCATTGCAATTTTATTTTTTATTGGAAATGAAAGAATAAAATGGAAAAAATGAATGAGAAAAATAATGTATTAAGAAGGATATGATACAGTGACATAAAATCGACCCAAAACCCAAATACAGAAATACAATTAAAGTTGAATTTAATGAATTTAAGGCAACATTTTTTTTACTGCCTTATAAACACCTGACTAGGCACTGAGTACATCTTTATCAGGGAAATTTTCCAAGACTGGAAAGCAGAACTTCAGATAACAGCTTAATTCAAAGGCCAACAAATTTGTATCTCTATTCAGTCAGTCCTGATAATTACATAACTGTGAAAGACATCACAGCAATGCCTTAAACCTAGTGCACAGGATGAGATTATAGGACGAATGATCGTCCTTTTTTTTTTTTTATGCCAGTCTCCATATTGGAAACAAATAGGTCATTAACCGCTTGCCGACCGCCGCACGACTATTTACTGCGGCAGTCAGCCACGTACAGGCAAAACTACGTAGGGCTACGTCACTCGCCTACGAGCCTCAAGGGGGCGAGCGCGCGCCGCCGGAGGCACGCTCCCGCCCCCGTTCGTTCACGCGCGAGTGACCAGCGGCGCCGATGTCCGCCGGTCACTCGTGATCTCCCGCTGGAGAGGGAGAAAGGCAGGCGGCTAATGTAAACAAAGCCGCCTGTCATTCCCCCTGGTGTAACTTCAGAGATCATACGATCCTGCTATGTAGGATCGTATGTCTCTGTGGTTACATCACAAGCCACGCCCCCCCCCAAAGTTAGTATCACGCCCCTAGGGATACATTTAACCCACTGATCACCAATAAAGTTAACCCCTTCCCTGCCAGTGTCATTTTTACAGTAACAGTGCATATGCATAGCACTGATTACTGTAGTAATGTCACTGGTACCCCCAAAAGTGTCAAAAATGTCAGTCAAGGGTCCGATCTGTCCGCCGCAATGTCGAAGTCCCAGATCGCCGCCATTACAATAAAAAAAGAAAACAATAAAAATGACATAAATCTTTCCCGTAGTTAGTAGACTCAATAACTTTTGCGCAAACCAATCAAAATACGCTTATTGCAATTTTTTTTACCAAACATATGTAGCAGAAAACAAATTGGCCTAAAATGTTAAAAAATGTTGACTTTTACCTTTTTCTGGGGGTAATTTCATATAAAAAATGTGAAAAATATTGTTATTTTTTCAAAATTGACGCTATTTTTTTGTTTATAGCACAAAAAGTAAAAATTGCACAGGTGATCAAATACCACCAAAAGAAAGCTCTGTTTGTGGGAAAAAAAGAACGTCAATTTCATTTGGGTACAGCGCCACACGACCGCGCAATTGTCTGTTAAATTCACGCAGTGCCGAATCGCAAAATAGGCCCTGGTCTTTGAGCAGGAAAATCCTCCGGGGGTTAAGTGGTTAAAGTACGAGAATTCGTGTACAACAGAATAAAAATTTGGAAGTGATGTAAAGTATGTGTATTGTATTTTTGGACGATTAAACGAAAATCGTATGATCTGGTATCATTCGAGAAAAATGTTCGTGTTTGTCCCTTTAGAAAACTTCAGACGAAAGCTGTGTATTAATGTTCCTATTTGTATGATCGCTTCTAAAGTGATTTTTTTGTACAATATTCTGATCGTGTGTACCCGGCTTTAGAGAGGAGGCCTTACGGGACTGGTTGCACCACTGGAGGGACCCTTCTGTAGCGCAGAGTAAGGAAAGTTCTACATCTTATTAATGCACCACTAGACTTATAGACTTAACCAGCCCTTGCAGTGCACAGGCACCCACTGCAAGGGTAGATTTTTTTGTGTCTGGAGTTTGGTTTTAAAGTTTTACTGTTCATATGGGCTTGCCATAAAGCGTTATAACCAGGGCTTTTTTTCAGTGGGAAGGGGGGGAGTGCAGTTCGGCACCTCCAGCATTGAATGTATGTAATGACAAGGGGAGCTGGGGTGTGCTGGGGGGTCTATTGATGCTGGATGCTGGGGAATCTATTTTTGCTGGAGGTCATCTATTTTTGCCAGGAGGGGGGGGGGTCTATTCTTGCTAGTGGGGGATATATTATTGCTGGGGGAAATGTATTGCTGAAAGAGATCTACTGTTAAGGGAGGGGTCTATTGTATTTGGCTGCTGTGGTTGCTGGAGGGTCTATTGATGCTGGCTGTTGGGGGTCTATTGTTACTCAGGGGTCCATTGTTGCGCTCAGGGGAGGGGGGGGGTCTATTGTTGCAGGCTGCAGGGGATCTATTTTATGTCCTTTCTTGCTATCAATAACACATTCTATGCAAATTACTTAGCACCACAAAATGATTCTTGGTTCTGTATTCTTTAAAAGGAGAAATACTGGGAGGTGGGTAGGGGGTAGAACCAAGGAAGGCTGCTAAGAGGTGGGTAGGGGGCAGAGACAAGAGGTGACTCAAAATGGGGGAGTTCCTGCACCTATTCTTCGAGAAAAGCCCTGGTTATACCTATGATAAAAATGAATGACTTTCTTCTCAAGTTACTTGTTTAAACAAGATGAAGGGAAATCATGAATGCAAAAACAAACAGTGTCAAATTAACCACATAACGACCACCCGCCACAGTTTTACTGCTGCAGGCAGCCGCTCCTGGGCAAAGCGGCGTTATGTTACGTCGCTCACTCAGGAGACTCTGGGGGCGAGAACGTGCCACTGGCGGCGCGTTTGCACCCCCGCTCATTAACTGGGGAGCCAGTGCGTGTGACGGGCAGCTCCGATGGCCGCCGGCCACTCGCGATCTCCCGCAGCAGAGAGAGAAGGACAGACGGCTGATGTAAACACAGCTGTCTGTCATTCTCCCTGAAGTAATCACAGAGGCTATGTGATCCTGCTATATAGGATCGCATGTCTCTGTGATGACTTCACAAGCCACGCCCCCTGACAGTTAGAATCACGCCCCTAGGGACACATTTAACCCACTGATCACCAGTAAAGTTATCCCCTTCCCTGCCAGTGTAATTTTTACAGTAACAGTGCATATTTTTAGCACTGACTACTGTAGCAATGTCACTGGTACCCCCAAAAGTGTAAAAAATGTCAGCTAGGGGTCCGATCTGTCCGCCACAATCGCAGTCTCGCAAAAAAAAAAAACGCAGATCGCAGCCATTACTAGTAAAAAAAAAAACCAATAAAAATGACATAAATCTTTCCCGTAGTTAGTAAACGCAATAACGTTTGCGCAAACCAATAAAAATATGTAGCAGGAAACAAATTGGCCTAAAATGTTAAAACATTTTTATTTTTACATTTTTTTTGAGAATTTCATATAAAAGAATGTGAAAAATATTGTAATTTTTTCAAAATTTTTGCTATATTTTTGTTTATAGCGCAAAAAATAAAAATTGCACAGGTGATCAAATACCATCAAAAGAAAGCTCTATTTGTGGGGAAATAAAAGACATCAATTTCGTTTGGGTACAGCTTTGCACGACCACGCAATTGTCCATTAAAGTATCGCAAAATAGGGCCTGGCCATTGAGCAGCCAAATCCTCCGGTCCTTAAGTGGTTAAAGTGACCTTAAATGCAATGCTGCTTATGTAAAAGAGAAATGTGCCCTTTTATAGAGTGAAAATGGTTTCTACATCTGTCAGCACTTGTGTCCATCCGGCTGTCTGGAATTTACCTATGTTACTGAATCTCCAGAAGTTCTACAATGACCGTACCTGTGCGTGGCCAAGTCTGATTAAAGTGAATTTAAACCCAAAACCTAAAAAGTATTTTGCAGATTAACCACTTCTGCTCCGGCAGGTTTTACCCACTTAATGACCAGGCCATTTTTCACGACTCAGCACTGCGTTACTTTAACTAACAATGGCGCGGTCGTGCGATGCTGTACAATTTATGTCCTTTTTCCCCCCACAAATAGAGCTTTCTTATGGTGGTATTTGATCACCTCTGCAGTTTTTAGATTTTGCGCTATAAACAAAAAAAGAGCGACAATTCTGAAAAAAAACACCATATTTTTTACTTTCTGCTATAAAACATTGCCAATAAAATTTTTTTTAAAAATCTAATTTTTTTATTCGTTTAGGCCAATTTGTATTTTGCTACATATTTTTGGTGAAAAAAAAATCCCAAAAGGTTTATATTAATTGGTTTGCGCAAAAGTTATAGCGTTTACAAACTACTGTATAGATTTTTGGACTTTTTATTTTTTTTTGTTTTTATTAGTAATGGCGGCGATCAGTGATTTTTAGCGGGACTGTGACATTGCATCGGACAGATCGGTCCCCTAACTGACCTTTTTGGGGACCAGTGACATTAATACAGTAATCAGTGCTAAATAATATGCACTGTTACTGTGTAAATTACACTGGCAGGGAAGGGAGTAATTACGGGGGGTGATCAAGGGGATAAATGTATGCCTAAAGTGCTTGCTAACTGTGGGGGGCTCTGTGAAAGGCACACAGAGATCGATGTTTCAGCTTAGCTGAGACACACCATCTTACTGTTCCTGTCTGACAGGAGAGCTGCCTGCTTTGTTTACATAGGCAGGCGGCTCTTCTGTCAGTTTCCCCGAAGATTGCGGGAGGCCGGTAGTGATCGAGCCCGCTCCTCCCGCGGTCTACCGCGTGCACATAATCATGTAGATCTGCGTGATTATGTGCAGCCAAGCCGCCCTGCCGCAGTAAATCTGCCTGGGGTAGTCGGCAAGTGGTTAATAGTGCTTGGTGAGGTGGCTGCATATATTTGATTTTTTTGCATGCTTCTTTTGCTTTATTTTTTACCTAGTAATCCTGCAAATAACACATTCCTGTCCTTGGTTGGCTTTGTTGCTCCTCCACTGTATGTATGGAGGGAGCCATGGTTTTCCCCCTATGCTGCTCTCCTGATATGGACTTCAAACATTTCCATATCTCTTCATTAGCATTACATGGAGGGGTAGGCATGGCAAGGAAGGAATATATTATTCTGTGCAGTTCACAGGGAGTGACAAAGGTACTGTATTTCTGGCAGGATCAGTAGGTATTTTCTGTATTAGCTGTAACTGTTCTTAGCGTAAAAAGAAAAAAAGAAAAGCATTGCAGCCACCACATCTATACGCTGCAACATAGTCCACTTCCGTTCTTGGGTTTAGTTATCCTTTAACGACATAACGACCGCCCACCGCAGATATACTGTATAGGTAGGGGTACGTCACTCGCTCAGCCACCTGTAGGGGGCGAGCGCGCACCGCCGGAGGTGCGCTCCCGCCCCCGCTCGTTCACAGGCATCCCCGTGCGAGTGACCGGTGGCTCTGATGTTCGCCGGTCACTTGCGATCTCTCGCAGGAGAGGGAGAAAGGCAGACGGCTAATGTAAATGCCGTCTGTCATTCTCCCTGATGTAACTGCAGAGACTATACGATCCTGCTATGTAGGATCGTATGTCTCTGTGGTTACATCACAAGCCACGCCCCCCCACAGTTAGAATCAAGCCCCTAGGGTCACACTTAACCCCTTGCTCACCTATAAAGTTAACCCCTTCCCTGCCAGTGTCATTTTTACAGTAACATATTTATAGCACTGATTACTGTAGTAATGTCACTGGTACTCCCAAAAGTGTCAAAAATGTCAGTCAAGGGTCTGATCTGTCCGCCGCAATGTCGCAGTCCCGCAAAAAAAAAAATCGCAGATCGCCGCCATTACTACTAAAAAAAAAAAAAAAACAATAAAAATGACATAAATCTTTCCTGTAGTTAGTAAACACAAGAACTTTTGCGCAAACCAATCAAAATACGCTTATTGCGATTTTTTTTTACCAAACATGTGTAGCAGAAAACAAATTGGCCTAAAATGTTAAAATATTTTGATTTTTACATTTTTTTTGAGAATTTCATATAAAAAAATGTGAAAAATATATTTATTTATAGCGCAAAAAATAAAAATCGCACAGGTGATCAACTACCTCCAAAAGAAAGCTCTGTTTGTGGGGAAAAAAAAGA
Organism: Pelophylax lessonae; assembly: GCF_965119305.1. NCBI lineage: Eukaryota > Metazoa > Chordata > Amphibia > Anura > Ranidae > Pelophylax > Pelophylax lessonae. The sequence continues at coordinate 605,991,687 of NC_138768.1, read as the reverse complement.
CGTCAATTTTGTTTGGGTACAGTGTCGCACGACCGCGCAATTTTCCGTTAAAGTCACACAGTGCCGAATCGCAAAATAGGCCCTGGTCTTTGAGCAGCCAAATCTTCTGGGGTTTAAGTGGTTAAGGTCCACCTATACAGACATCAGACACAGAAGCCAGAATGTAAACTCTATGGACTTTATGTCACAGTTAGAAAAGCAAAAATTGGCCAGGATCCCACCTATTGGTCTCTTCGTGGTATTTCTATTCTATTATCGGGGTCTATTGGTCTCTTTGTGGTATTTCTATTCCATTATCACTATCATTATATTCTATTCCATTATCGGGGTCTATTGGTCTCTTTGTGGTATTTCTATTCCATTATCACTATCATTATATTCTATTCCATTATCGGGGTCTATTGGTGCTGGGCCTTCCTATTGATTGAAAAATACATATACATTCTAGACCTATCAATTCTTTCAGATAAACTGTACATCAAAAACACCAAGTGGTGGGCTGTCTAAAGAGAAATCTATATATCTTTACATGGATAAAAAAAAAATCTACATTTTTTCACTTCCTCCTCATTTAAACAATAATGCTATAACATTGTTTTGTGAAGTCTCAGTAAGAAGAATCATTCTGTATCTCATCCTAGTAAACCCATTTTTGTCCATCTCATTCATTGTCACATAAAAGCCCACATTCTATCATGAATAATCATTTTAGCTTCCATTTAACATTTTACTCAAAGCCTGCAATTCAATATAATTAGCTTCTTCACATTCTTTGATTTCAATGCCATCCAGGCAGTGGTGTCAGACGCAGGCACTTTTTCTACTCTCAAAAGAGAAAAGGCAGTTTAAACGGATGGGAGAAGCCTGAGCCGTCCCTGTGATGTGGTTGAAATTAGCAGCTTGTTTGCTTTGGGAAGGACCAGTGCAGGCTGCTGATCAATGTGCTCTGCAGACAAATACAATGTGGATGTACATCAAACCAGATCAAGGTGTCTGTGTATTGTCCTTGCTTAAATATAAATATTCTGCAGACTTTGAAGCAGCGGTCATAATTTAATCCTCCTCAAGCACGGAAATAAGTCAATTATTTCCCATTTTAAATTAAATGGTATTTAGGCACCATATTAAAGTATCCGCTCATTAGTGTATGACTGATTATGAACAAAGTGAATAATATTTGGTTTCTGCCTATATCCTTCATAATGCATGGAGTTCATCAACGACTTACTGTGCAATCCATAATGATATGGAAGCCAGTTCAAGCTTTCAAGAAGACAGGCGGATAAAGGGAAAACAGCAATAAATGTCGTTGTGAATTTATTAAAAAATAATGAAATGTGTTTCAAATGCAGCTAAGGTTACATGATGATGCTATAAAATGTATAAATATATTGTTGTAATTTGTATTGCCTTTATACCTTTTTCTATATAATTCCTGATGTTGTAATGTGTGGCGATATATTTTTTTATATCTAGTCTAGACTGTTGTTTAGATACCTCTTTAGATTTCTGGGTTCTATACATACTATAGCCATTCGGTAGAATCTCACTCTCTCTACTTGATTTATTTTATTTTTTTTAAGACTCTGAGCTGTTACAATGTAATTCTCCCTCTCTCTTTCTTTGACAGGGGTTATTAACCCTGTTCTCACCAGGCCACAAAAAATTTGTTGAAACTTACAGCTGTTCCTCTTCACAGAATCTTTAGTAAAAGGCGAAAGCTCTACTCTACTAGAGTATTCTCGCCTTGATTATCTTAAATTTTACATTATGTCAAATAAAACAGGTGTGTGGGCAGGTGCAGTCTACTTTCTCCACTGCAGGTGGTGCTATTCACAGCGGCACTGTAGTTGGGTAGAAAGTCAGGAGAAACATGGTTCCTCTTTGATTTTCTGGGTCACTGGGGGAAGCGATCTGATTGGATGCTGCCACCCCATGTAAACCTGGTGACCATTTTGGGTCAGGCAGAGCCTTTTTATAGGCCCTGGTTCCCAGGTTTGGCACACTATTGGTAAATTGGTAGAGTAGGGACAGGTACCCCACCTGTAAGGGGCAGTACTAGCGCTAGGGAAAGGTTTCTGATTAGGAGGGAGAGAGTAGGGTTGCACCTCTTCTGGACACTTCTCGATTGGGCTCTAGATAGCCAGGCCACATTCTGCTCCCTCTCTAAATACGATGTCAGACCGTTCGGAGTCTGCTTCTTCACATTGTTGGAAACTGTGAGTGGACATGGCTTGTTAACCTGCCCACCCGTTTCTTTGTGAGCTGTTGCTGCATTACTTCAATACAAATTTGACCTTGCATCCGACTGTGTGAATTATTGCCGCTGCACAAGCTGCACCCCACCTACAGGTGGAATGGGGACACCCCAAGGTAGGTGTGAAGAGACCTAGTAACTAAGGCAGGGAAAACTTGTCACTGCAGTCCCTAAGAAACAAGAAGTCATCAGTGACCCAGCCTACCCATTGCACCCAATTTCAGATGACAAAGAACCTCCTTTAAATGTTACTAGCTGAAATTTTGTTTGGGAAAATAAGAGGAGATCATTCATGTATGGGACAAAGGATATTCCCTTTTCCATTGGAAGAATTAAGCCTCAAACTATCAGTGTTTTATGCCCTGTGATATTCTCACAGAAAACCTTAGAAATCTCTGTGAGGATTTCCCAGAAAACAACAGGAAATAGCCCCCTTAGATCTACTATTTGCATTAATGCATCCCTTCTCATCAGCTTCCTTAGTGAAAAAAATGGATTCCATGCTGAACTTTTTGTACCTAACTGATTTGTTCAGTGGTTTTAGAATAAGGGTCACCTGATATTTCCCCAAAAGTTTCAGCCTTGTAAAAATGTAGTAAAAGAATCCCTGCCTTTGTTCTGAAGCAGGAACTTGACAAACTACTTTTTGAAGTTCTAGGTCCTGAAGGAGGGAGGAAAGGCAGCTGCCTTTGCTTTGTCTCTTGGAAGGGAAATGACTAAAGGGTCTCTAAAGGATAGGTGGAGAGTTCAAACCGTATCCTAAATGGATGACATGGTGCTACTGTCATGAATAGGCAAAGATACAAAGGGATTGGATGGACCTGCAGCAGATGATGTGGATTCGCTGCAAAAATCTTATAATAATATACCGGAAGGTGGAAGACATCTATTTTCACATAGAATCAATAGGTACTTTAACCACTTTACCCCCAGCCACTGTGCTGCTACTGTGGCACAGTGGCTCGTTCCCGTCCAGCGACGTAGATCGTCGGGGAATCGAGTGAGGAGATCCGCCCGCTTGTGTAAACAGAGGGGCGGATCTCCTAAGTGACAGGGACTGACAGATCGGAGTGTTCAGCACAGCTGAACATCCGATCTGTCCTTCTGTCACTCAGTCACCTCCCCCCCCCACACGTCAGTAAGCCCCAGGCATACATTAACCCCTCCCTCTCCAATAAAATTAACCCCTTCACTGCCAGTGTCATTTTTACAGTAACAGTGCATATATATATAGCACTGATTACTGCAGTAATGTCACTGGTACCCCCAAAAGTGTCAAAAATGTCAGTCAAGGGTCCGATCTGTCCGCCGCAATGTCGCAGTCCCGCAAAAAAATCGCAGATCGCCGCCATTACGCGTTAAAAAAAAAACACCAAAAATGACAGAAATCTTTCCCATAGTTAGTAAACGCAATAACTTTTGCGCAAACCAATCAAAATACGCTTATCGTGATTTTTTTACCAAACATAGGTAGCAGAAAACAAATTGGCCAAAAATTTTTTAAAAATTTGATTTTTACATTTTTTTTGGGGGGAATTTCATATAAAAAAAATGTGAAAAATATTGTTATTTTTTCAAAATAAACGCTCTTTTTTTGTTTATAGCGCAAAAAGTAAAAAGCGCACAGGTGATCAAATACCACCAAAAGAAAGGTCTGTTTGTGGGAAAAAAAGGACGTAAATTTAGTTTAGGTACGGCGTCGCACGACCGCGCAATTGTCAGTTAAAGTCGCACAGTGCCGAATCGCAAAAAGTGGCCTGGACGTAAGACAGCAAAATCCTCCGGTGGTAAAGTGGTTAAAAAGACCTGTGGATTTATTTGCCATAAATTGCTAACCCACTACGCAGTGAAGGACTGAACTCCTGCAGCGCCCGCAAGGTCCCCCTGCTCAAGAAAGCACATGTACAGGCTCGTCTGAAGTTTGCTAATGAACATCTGAATGATTCAGAGGAGAACTGGTTGAAAGTGTTGTGGGCAAATGAGACCGAAATCAAGCTCTTTGGGATCAACACAACTCGCCGTGTTTGGAGGAGGAGGACTGCTGCCTATGACCCCAAGAACACTATCCCCACCGTCAAACATGTGGAAACATTATGCTTTGGGGGTGTTTTTTCTTCTAAGGGGACAGGACGACTTCACCGCATCGAAGGGACAATGAACAGGGCCATGTACCATCAAATCTTGGGTGAGAACCTCCTTGCCTCAGCCAGGGCATTGAAAATGGGTTGTGGATAGGTATTCCAGCATGACAATGACCCAAAACACACGGCCAAGGCAACAAAGGAGTGGCTCAAGAAGAAGCACATTAACGTCCTGGAGTGGCCATAGAAAATATGTTGAGGGAGCTCAAGGTTCGAGTTACCAAACATCAGCCTCAAAACCATAATGACTTGGAGAGGATCTGCAAAGAGAAGTGGGACAAAAATCCCTCTTGAGATGTGTGCAAACCTGATGGCCAACTACAAAATTTGTCTGACCTCTGTGATTGCCAACAAGAGCTTGGCCACCAAGTTCTATGTCATATTTTGCGAAGGGGTCAAATACTTATTTCTCTCATTAAAATGCAAATCAATTTATAACTTTTTTGTTATTCTGTCTCTTATTGTTAAAAAAAACTACTATTAAAATTATAGACTGATCTTTTCTTCGTCAGTGGGCAAATGTACAAAATCAGTAGGGAATCAAATACTTTTTTCCCTCACTGTATCTTTAAGCCACTGACAGGGAAGTCCACCTGAGCAGAGGTGAGATCTTTGGGCCCTGGTGCAGTGTCTTAGTACACCTGCCAACTGTTTTCTTAAGAGAAGGAGCATGGCCTCCACAGGTCTACCCCACACCCAGCTCCTCCTCCTTTGGTGCCTGTGAGCCCCAAAACACTGCGAGTTAGGCGAAAGTGACATCGTCTGCAAGTGCACCTGCCCCAAAAGTCGGAACTGTGTTTGTGCCTACATGCCGCTGCTGTCTTCTGCCACAAAGTTGTGTCCTGGAGAGACTAAGGAAACCTCCCTGGCTTTAGGTGTATTTTCCAGGTTCTGTGTGTCAGAGTGGTGCAGTATGCCCCTAGAGCAAGCTTTAGAAAAGAAGGGGGAATTTACTTACTAAAGCACTACTTTGCTCCCTGGGGAAATGTAAGCTTGTCTCTGTCCACAGGCTGTGAATGGACTGAGGCATTACCACTTTTTGCTTAGCTATGCTCAGAAGGGGGGTATATTTTTACTAAAATGGAGAAAGAAGACCTCAGAGAAAAAAAAATCCTCTAAAATGAAGTAAAATACTCCTAACTACCTGTTCCTTGCTCGAAGGGTGCAAAAAATAAAGTACTTCCTTCAAAGTTGTTTCTGCTAGGCTGAAGAAACACAAAGAGAAGCAGGTATGTAGCTCACACTTTTTTATTTCCTGTGATTTTTGTGTTTCCGGTTTTAGGTGGGCGAAACCACTCTCAGAAATGCTATCCTGGAAGATGATTAGGGAAATAACATATTTTTACCAATTACGCCAATGTCTAGTTTAATGTAACAACGTCATATTAAATGCCCTCTAGGGATGGTGTATATAATCGTAAGCAGTTTCCAGGTACAAAGCAGTGCTAAGAACATCTGATTGATTTAATCCCACTGTGGAGTAACAGATCTATTGCATGCCCATGATATGTGCCCATCTATAATATGCCCAGATATCCCCCAAATTACCCCTGCTTGTCCTTCTAGCCTTCCCGCTGGCTCATAAAGCCACCTATCACACCTAGGGTCCAATATGAAAACTAAAAGAAAAACAGGAAGGAGAGGGTCACAGTGTGCTCTTGCAAGGTTAGGTCACCAGTTGCATAATACAGTATTTTGGAAGATACTGGGAGTGTACTACACTTAAGAAATATAGTGTATTAGTGGGCCTTGCCAACTGGTAAGTATGGGTCCCTGACTTGGGAACCTTCATGGTTTTTGTACCCTGCAAACATCATCGATAACTTATTTTTGGATTGTTGTTACAATACTATTTCTGCATATGTTTTTTTCACAGACATGCATGTGTGCATCCATTTCTGAAGAAGCGAGCAGTTTGCTCGGGAAACGCGTCAAAGTTATTAAGATGCCTCTTCAACAATACAGTTACTAACTTCAAGCATGTACTATATTTGTGCCTATACCGTGTTTGGCTTGGTTAACATTTTATGTACCATGTTACATGATGTAATTTTTTGATACTTATCATTAAATTGAGATTACATTTACTTAATTGAGTGGCCACCTGTGTTCGCCTCATCTAAAGTCCCAGGGCAATCTTCCCTTTCTGTATGCTTAACCACTTGCCGACCGTCGCAAGTACATATACTGCGGCGGTCAGCCCCGTGCAGGCAAAGTGACCTGCGATCCAATAGGTGGGGAGCGTGTGCCGCCGGAGGCGCGCTCCTGCCCCCGCTCGTTCACTGTGATCCCCGCGCGTGTGACCAGCGGACTCGATGTCCGCCGGCCACTTGCGATCGTCCAGTACAGAGGGAGAAAGGCAGGCGGCTAATGTAAACAAAGCCGCCTGTCATTCTCCCCTGTGTAAGTGCAGAGATCATACGGTCCTGCTATGTAGGATCGTATACCTCTGTAGTTACACAAACAGCCACATCCCATAACAGTTAGAAGCACGCCCCTAGGGACACATTTAACCCCTTCTTCTCCAATAAAGTTAGCCCCTTCCCTGCCAGTGTCATTTTTACAGTAACAGTGCATATGTATAGCACTGATTACTGTAGTAATGTCACTGGTACCCCCAAAAGTGTAAAAAAATGTCAGTCAAGAGTCCGATCTGTCCGCTGCAATGTCGCAGTCCCGCAAAAAAATTGCAGATCGCCGCCATTACTCGTTAAAAAAAAACACCAAAAATTACAAAAATCTTTCCCTTAGCTAGTAAACGCAATAACTTTTGCGCAAACCAATCAAAATACGCTTATTGCGATTTTTTTTACTAAACATATGTAGCAGAAAACAAATTGGCCTAAAATGTTAAAAAAATTTTGATTTTTACATTTTTTTGGGGGAATTTCATATAAAAAATTTGAAAAATATTGTTATTTTTGCAAAATTGCCGCTTTTTTGTTTATAGCGCATGATCAAAAAAATCGCACAGGTGATCAAATACCACCAAAAGAAAGCTCTGTTTGTGGGAAAAAAAAAGGACGTCAAATTTGTTTAGGTACAGCGTTGCACGACTTAAGTGGTTAAGAAATATAGGAACTATGCATACAGTGCATACAGGCGGTATAATCAAGCTGCAGCTTATAGAATTTGCAGGATGAAAATGTAACAATGTTTTTTTACCAGGAAATGTTAACTTTATAAATGAAGAAGGTTTTTTTTATTTTATTTTTTTTATTTTAGAGAAGCGGCATGCCACTGTCAAGGCATACCACTGATTTTATAAATCAGCCTCTTAGAATGAAATATAAAATATCTTACTTCAGTGATTGTGTACACTGCCTCATATACTCCTTGAGCTCCTGATCTTTCTCATAGGATTCCAGCAAGGTATGTGCTTCATCATGATGGTAACAATAGATTTTATAGACGTCTTCTAATGGGTATTTAATCTCAAGAAACAATTCACCTGTAAAAAGATGAATGAAAATAGACATGAGAATATTGAATTAGGTACTGCTGACAGTGTAATCATATCTATTGACATAAAGACAAGTCCAATTCACATTTAGAAACAATTTAGTCACTTTCTTAATGTTAGCATGGCAGTGTTATTACATCTGGGGTCTGTGTTATGTCACAGAGTTGAGGACCTGCAGGACTTTAGTTCAACTAACAGGGTGTACAAAATACTTCCTACAATATCCCCCCCCCCCCAAGCTGGTGGGAACCACTGTTATTTTTACATCCAAGGTTCTGATCAGTATAAAAAAAAAAAAAAACGCTGACAGCGCTTATTGATAGCAATAATATAATGATTTTGTTACATTTAGTTAGCTGCATCAAACCTATAGGTTTTAAATTAATAAACTTAATTTCTATTTAGCCCCGCATTAGCACCTTTATTTGCTCTAAATAACATCTTACTTTTAAGTGTGTTTATATTGCTTTTTTTTTTTTTTTTTAACAATTAATTTTATAGTTCAGATGCAAACCTTTTTTATTTATTTTTTTATTCTTTATTTTTTCTATTATTTATTTCTTTAGTTATACATTTTAAAAAACACACCAAATGAAAAAAAAGCATTTTGTTGATTTGTAATACATTGCACCATTCCTTTTTTAGAAACATCATTTTCTACATTTTCCAGTATCTTGCTGCTCCGCCTTGAAATATCAAATGTACTCGTCCCTCCTTTAGGATGGCTGAAAAATGATTGCACTAAGACTACTCTGCTCTTTACCTATTTAGATAAGGAGCTATTTAGGTCAGAATGGATAAAAACGATAGTGGGCTGAAAGTAACTGCCTGCACAAAAAGGTGTAATTTATAACAAATTTCTTTATATATGTACTAAATAACACAAAAATGTCCTTTTCAGCCTGTGAAAGATTTAAACTAAACTCATTTAAGTCACAAAGCAAAACAGCAGTGATGCAAGGAAGCATTTTCTGAAAATGTGACTAGAGCTGGAATATTGACGTTAAACCTATTCATTGAGTCACTGCCCTGGAACTGGAATGCAACACCTGTCACTGAATGGTTTCCATCACAATCCAGTCAAACATGTGTTTTGCTTAGTGAAACGATATTGTGTGCCACTGAGTACGGTACATGATGCCCCCTTACCCCTGCTTATTTACTAGAGAATGAACTGCCCCAAACTTTCCTATTTATATTAAGATTTTAATTAGACTGAGATCTATATTCCTATTGTAATGATCTGCTTTGATGATTTACAGTTCGATTGTAGTAAATTGAAGTACCTTTATTTATGTGGTACAGTGTTAGAAACCGTTTGTTAGAAACTGCTAATTGGCTAATACGCATGCGCGAATTAGCTCCCGTTAGAAACCGCTAATTGGCTAACGCGCACGTTATGCGTTCTCATGTTTTGGCGCCAAAGAAGGCCTATTTAAAGGCAGCTAGTGTATTTGCACTTTGCTGTCTTGTCTACAGCTCTTGCCGTTGTTCTTGAACCTGTGACCTTTTTCCTGCTGATTTCCTGTTGACCTTTTGGCTCGTCCCTGACTCCGCCTGTCTGCTGCCCGTCCTGACCCCGGCTTGTTTGACCATTCTCTCGGATCTTCCTTGTCTGTTTATCTGCCGTCGGACCTTGACCGGTTCTCCCTTGGTGGGGCGACCCTGAGGACCGCGACCTGGTATTCACACGCAGCGAAGTCCATCCTCACCACCAGAGGCTCTGGCGAAAACCAGTGGATACTTAGATTCCGCACCTCAGGCTAGCCTGTGTCACTTACCTTGGGGGTTCCCGTCCAAGCTCCGCCCTCTAGCGAACATCGGGGCCTAACTCTGCCGTCAGGTTACCACCAGCAACCTAACATACAGGCTAGTGCTTTAATTCTTTTCTTATTCTGCTTTGATTTTTAGTCTATTGTACAAAAAAAAAGGATAAAACACCTGTTATTTGTGTGGTCATTGTGCTGTGCCATTATTTTGGAAGAGGTAGCCTATGCATTTACTAAAAAAATGATGAAATGTTATATCAACCATTTTATGCATGCACGGCTTGCATGACTTTAGCCCACATGACGACTGACTAGACTGACTAGACTGACTAGACTAGTATGACTAGACTGACTAGATGACTGACTAGGAAGACACTGATAGTTAAATTAAATATATTATGTTTTGTGTTGCATCCTCTTCCTTTCTTCCCTTTCCTTTCAGTCCACATAAACAGGAAAGCCCTGGCTTAATATGAGTAATCCTATATTATGTGGCTCATTCAGAATTTATGGTGCACTTTCCACATGCACCAGATCACTGAGTCCATTGAGACATCTGTTCAATAGGCTTCAAAGAGATGGAAATTCATACTTGAGCAGTTAGCACTGACCTGATGGACAGAAATCAGCCTTTCTAAACATTAGGTGTGTTTTAACTTGCAAATGGGAATTTTTGGTTGCTCTGTGCAATCATTTGTGCATGCATTTGAATAAAAAATAAATTTTGTGCTCTGATGTTTTAATTATAAAAAACCGAAGAGAAGATTAATGTTTATTTTATTATTATTATTTTTTTTTTTAAATGTACACATACATTTTTAACGTCATGTTATGGACCCATTATATTAGGATAAACTTAAAGCCCAATTCTAGGAATAAAAAAAATCCCCCCACAAGTCTTAAATACTCATTATGTCTAGGGGTAGAGGATTAAGGAGAAATCTTAGCATATCCCATGCTTGTGAAGGGTCCCTCCAGCACTGTGACTGGTCCCCATAGCTGCCATAGTTTTACTCCAGCCTCCTCAGTGTATAATAATAAGGAGTTAATGTCCCTGTATTGTATGTGATGATGCTCATAGATTAGAGCTGTCTGGATCATCAGCTAGAAATACAGGAAAAAATCCTAGAACAAAAGAAAATTAATGCAGCCACCACATTTAAGAAGTGGTAAGCTGCAATCTAAGAAATATTTGTTTTTGAATTTAATACCATCTTAATTATAGTAGTACTAAACTGGCTCCATGTATACTATATGTGTCACCTCCTGAAGCCCCAAATGCTGGGGCGCTCTAATTACAACATTTAACAATTCTTAGCAGTGTTAGAATTATCCTGCCACCTCCCGCAGCTACCTATTGACCAGGTAGGCCAATCATCATATTGATGAGCTAAAAGAAAGGAGTGGGAGAGAGAAGCTCTTGACCTTGCTTGAAGATGAAAAATGTGTATATTACAGTACCTTGGGATCCAGGGTCGAGAAAGAAGACATCTATAGATGTGCACATATACCACTGGGTATATGAGTTTTAGACCTGTGGCCAAATTAGTAAAATTATAGGTATACTAAACTTGGCCTTCAAGAAATATAAATCAGAGGGCACAGTATCGGCTTTCGAGCAATACAAGGAGGCAAATAAGAAAAGTAAACACAAAATCAAAATGGCTAAAATCAACTTTGAGAGACAAATAGCGGAGGATAGTAAAAAAAAACCCAAAGAAATTCTTTAAATATATCAACAGCAAAAAAACTAGGGCAGAGCATATTGCACACATAATAAACGATGATGGGAGGATGGTTACAGAGGACACTGAAAAAGCAACCGTGCCGAATGTTTTTTTCTCATCAGTCTTTACACAGGAAAAGGAGGGGTACACTGACCATGACTGTATGGTTAGTAGTAATACACAGGTCTTGCCGCTATAGATAACAGAGGGTGAAATCAGGGAAAGGCTGGATAAACTTAACACAAACAAATCACCAGGCCCGGATGGCGTACATCCGAGAGTACTCAAGGAACTCAGTAAGGTTATATCTAGACCACTGTTCCTGATCTTTGCTGACAGTATTAGGACAGGAGATGTACCAGGGGATTGGAGGAAAGCTAACGTCATTCCGATATTCAAAAAGGGGCAGAGGCATATCCCGGGAAATTATAGGCCTGTCAGTTTGACATCAATAGTATGTAAACTTCTGGAGGGGATGATAAGGGACTATATCGCAGAGTTTGCTAAAGACAACATCATCAGCAGTAATCAGCACGGGTTTACAAATGGGCGTTCTTGTCAAACCAATCTCTTAACATTCTACGAGGAGGTGAGCTGTGAGCTAGATAGGGGCAGACCAGTGGATGTGGTGTACCTGGATTTCGCTAAGGCGTTTGATACAGTTCCCCACAAGCGCTTAATTTATAAAATAAGGTCTGCAGGTATCGACAGCAGGGTTTGCTCTTGGATACGGAACTGGCTAAAAGGGCGTGTCCAAAGGGTGGTAATAAACAGCGCATACTCAGACTGGTCTGAGGTGGTAAGCGGGGTCCCCCAAGGCTCAGTCCTGGGACCAACCTTGCTCAATTTATTCATAAACAGCATTGAGGACGGGATCAGTAGCTCTATATTAGTTTTTGCAGATGACACAAAATTGGCCAGGGCAATAACTGCACAGAATGAAGCAGATATCCTACAGAATGACCTGTACAAAATAACGGAGTGGGCAACGACATGGCAAATGAGGTTTAATGTGGAGAAGTATAAGGTTTTGCACTTGGGGACTAAAAACATAAAAGCACAATACACGTTAGGGGGGAACCCTTGGGGGAATCAAAAATGGAGAAAGATCTGGGAGTCTTGGTTGATGATAGATTAGGCAATAGCATGCAATGTCAAGAGGCAGCTACCAAAGCCAGCAGAATATTAGCATGCATAAAAAAGGGATGTATTCCAGAGATAAGACTATAATCCTTCCACTTTATAAAACTCTGGTCCGACCACATCTGGAGTATTCTGTCCAGTTCTGGTCGCCAGTCCTCAGGAGGGATGTGTTGGAGCTGGAGAGAGTCCAGAGAAGGGCAACTAAACTGATTAGGGGATTGGAGGACCTTAATTATGAAGAGCGTCTGCGATCGCTTGATTTATTCTCCCTGGAGAAGAGACGCCTGAGGGGGGACATGATAGCAATTTATAAATATCTCAATGGGGATCTCGGCATAGAAAAACAGCTATTCAGTCGAAGGGATTGCATGAGGACAAGAGGGCATACAATACGATTAGAGGAGAAGCGTTTTAACCTAAGGCAACGTGGGGGGTTCTTAACTGTTAGGGCTACAAGATTGTGGAATTCTCTACCACAAGAGGTGGTTTCTGCGGGAAGTATGGTGGCTTTCAAAAGACTCTTATAAGTACATCTCAAGAATCAGAACATTCAGGGCTATGTGAGATGATTACAGCCACACACACCTACACAGGTTGAACTGGATGGACTATTGTCTTTATTCAACCTCACCTACTATGTAACTATGTAAACATGTCACTGTGCTATTGATAACTACCTTCTCCACAGACATGTTTGCCTGCCAGAGCTCTTATTCAAAACTGCGTGTAGATTCAGTGCTGGTCTGTGTCAGAGCTTATATAGGCCTATGGACTTTTGCCTGTCTCTCCTGATAGTGCTTGGGCTGACTTCTCAGACACTATGCACTGCATCGATCAGGGAGGAGAGAGGGTTACATGTTCCCCCAACATGAAAGTACCTGGCGTTTCAGGGAGCTTTGGATGGTAAATGGGGTGGTGAGGTAACGCAGGGAATGCATTTGTGGTGGAGGGTGTGGGACAAGGTGACAGGTTTACTTTAAATCAAACATAACTAAAATCATGTGTTGCTATTGTTATCTGGCAAGATTAGTAGCACTTGTGTCCAATTGACCACTTTCCTCCTTCCCTGCTGAGCTAGGTTAAGTATTGCTGGTTACGTGAGGCCACATGATAGAGATCTCCAGGAGCAGTTAGATCATGTCTGCACCTTCAAACAACCTATTATCAATGGATATCCTTACTAACCTATAACTTGAAGCTCCTGGTCCACATTGGTCGTGGCTTCTTCCAGCAGGGACACCAGCTTGGCTGATATTTGACAGACAGACTCAATGTTGCTGAAGAGAGCATCCACATCAAAGCGGTCTGACTGTATGAACACAAGCAATAAATAGTTTAATCAAAGTGCCTGACCATATTAAAAGTTCTTATTGTACAACAGGCATGAAGTCATCTGACAGTTGCAAAATATAGATGGCTTCGGACAGATACCTGTATAGTGACAGTTTCATGGCTTTGGTGGGCATCAGACACTCCTGGCTGACAGATCTTGAAGGGAAATAGTAAATATTCCTGTCTGAGGGATTACTATTCCTCCCTAATAAGCCAGTACTACAAGTGTCTGGTGCAGACTCTACCAACCCACTCCATAGAATCAACTTGCCAAATCAGCTAAGCTGATTGTACTTAGAGAGCTGCTGGCGGAGAAACAACCCAGAGAGAGGAAAAATCATTGCATTTTCGACTCCCACTAATTTCTGTAATATCTATGACCAAACTTTCTGACATGTGGTAGGGATACATATGTAATGAGTAGTACTTCTCTGCTCTTTATAGGAAAACAATAAACATCAATGACAAGAACTTCTTACGGCTAGAAGCAGTAGCCTATGTCCCCTAGACAAGACCAATATGATTTACTTTTTACTAAATCATGAACTTTAATATCACGAGGGGTCTTCAAAAAGTTTCCGCGTTTTTTTTAACTCTATTTATTAGGAATTTTAAAAACAAATGACATCACTTTTCTACATAGTCACCTTTCTTTGCAACGCAATTTTCCCAGCATCATACCAACTTTTTAATGCCATCAGCAAAAAATGTTTTTGGTTGAGCGCGTAGCCACTCCACTGATTTCACATCATCATCACATGAAAATCATCTTTCCCTTAAAGCTTCTTTGAGCCGTCCTAAAAGGTGGAAATCAGATGGTGCTAAATCCAGACTATAAGCTGGGTGTTCCATAACCTCCCACTCATAAATGACTCTATGAGAGAGAACTTTATCCCCATACTGAGCAGACATGTGAAAAATGAATTTGTGCTCCCAAGGCACCTTCTGCCCACAAAAAGCGTATGACAGAACACTGTTTCTCTTTGGTTCGATTAATACGTTTCCCAGTTATCTTCACCACAGCGTGGCAACTCTTTTACTAAACTGCAAGGTCAGCTGGCTTGCCAGACAGACTAGTCAAATGACACTCTCAGAAACGACCAATTACTACTGCTACCGCCCTCACCATTTCCAATGAAAATATCAAAGTGCAGAAACTTTTTGAAGACCCCTCATATATATGTAAATATGGCCTGTATGCGGTCACAAGCTATCTAAAGATGTTCTTAAAAATACTTTATTTTAAAAATACCCACAGAATGCTCATGACGAGGGGCAGGAGGAGTCACTATTTTACTACAAAAGTATATGATAATAATAATATGAACTGTCTAGTCACTGCAAATACTTTACCATTCCCCTTTAAAGATAAAACTGAACTTTAAACGAGAAGTATAGGGTTTGGGGTTATTGCCTATTTTTACTTAACTAGGTGGATGCAGCATCAGTTTAATTCTGCATCTGTCCCCCAGCGCCTCTACACTAAGAACTGAGCGATCGAACACCACTGATCACTCGGTTGTGGCAGCTCCACACTGTCAGTCAACAGCTCTCTGCTCTGCCCTCTCCTCACTCATTGGAGCGCTGAGCTGTGGAGGGTCGGCTCGCGGTCAACTCAGGCTCTCAGCGGCTCACTGAGAGGCTGAGCTGGGTGCTGATCCAGGGATCTGGCAGATCCCGACTCTGTGGTCATGATGACACGGTGCCTGGACCGACTTCTGTGATGTCAGTAGAGAGCAGACTTCAGACCGCTCTCTGCTGAAAACGGGTCACAGGAGTGAAGAACGATCTGCACTCCTGTGATCCATAGGATATGTACATCCAAATGAGCTTTGACTATACATCTCCTTTAAACAAGCTCAAATGTGAGAATTTATTTGCTTTAAGAGATCCATTTAACAGCTACTATAACTATATTAAGTTGATAACTAAACATTCTGCAGGTTTTTCTGATCTATACAAATGCACGCACAAATACAATTTATGAATGAGTGCATATTTAGGCATGTTAAACACACACACACACACACACACAAACACACAACATACACACACACACAACACAGACACACAGTCACTGTTCATGTTACTATGCTCAGTGGATCACATTACAGTCAAAGGAAACCATAGAAATTGCCTTTTGCACTCATTTCCATGTTACACAGAGCAGCAAATAGATGATGTCACCAGCAATAATTTGGAAGTCACCCAAGTTAAACTTTCCCTGCTTGTAATGTGGATTAAGGAACATAGCTTAAAAGTAGTCCTCACATTCGTCCCATTTAGCGAAGAATAAAACTACCCCTGTGCTGAAGGAATGTATGTTGTGATGGAATATTTGGGTCCTAGATGCTTGGTATTGCTATTAAGCAATTAAGAGTTAATGTGATTGTAAACTATCACCTTGTAAAACAACCTATTCATTTTAAAATATCAATGCAATCCAAAACATTTTTGTTTAGGTATAAAAAAACATAAACACCTCTTTACCCTTTTTTTAAAGTGATCACATTCCCAATGTTCTTAGCTGCATGAGAGCTGGGGGGAGGAGAAGGAGCATCCCACTGAGCTTCCCAGTTAATGGTTGTGCAGCGGGGACATGTCAGGACAAGTCTGATCATTAGAGGAGAGCATATGGAGTTCCCAACATACAGTATCTAACAAAAGTGAGTACACCCCTCACATTTTTGTAAATATTTTATTACATCTTTTCATGTGACAACACTGAAGAAATGACACTTTGCTACAATGTAAAGCAGTGAGTGCACAGCTTGTATAATAGTGTAAATTTGCTGTCCCCTCAAAATAACTCAACACACAGAAATTATTGTCTAAACAGCTGGCAACAAAAGTGAATACACCCCTAAGTGAAAATGTCCAAATTGGGCTCAAAGTGACAGTATTTTGTGTGGCCACCATTATTTTCCAGCACTGCCTTAACGCTCTTGGGCATGGAGTTCACCAGAGTTTCACAGGTTGCCACTGGGGGAGGAAGTTCTCTTCCACTCCTCCATGAATTGTAGTTCCCGAACAACTGCAGGACTGTAGTATGGGAATCCCTGGCCTAGGCTATAAGAAGATTTCCAAGACCCTGAAACTGAGCGGCAGCATTGTGGCCAAGACCATACAGCGGATTAACAGGACAGGTTCCATTCAGAACAGGCCTCGCCATGGTCGACCAAAGAAGTTGAGTGCACATGCTCAGTGTCATATCCAGAGGTTGTCTTTGGGAAATAGACGTATGAGTGCTGCAGAGGTTAAAGTTTGTTGAAGACAAGCTGACTAAGGACATGGATTACTGTAACCATGTCCTGTGGTCTGATGAGACTGATGAGACCAAGATAAATGTATTCGGTTCAGATGGTGTCAGGCTTGTGTGGTGGCAACCGGGTGAGGAGTAAAAAGACAAGTGTGTCTTGCCTACAGTCAAGCATGGTGGTGGGAGTGTCATGGTCTGAGTGCTGCCAGCACTGGGGAGCTACAGTTCATTGAGGGAACCATGAATGCCAACATGTACTGTGACATACTGAAGCAGAGCATGATCCCCTCCCTTTGGAGACTGAGCTGCAGGGCAGAATTCCAACATGATAATGACCCCAAACACACCTCCAAGACGACCACTGCCTTGCTAAAGAAGGTGAGGGTAAAGGTGATGGATTGGCCAAGCATGTCCCCAGACCTAAACCCTATTGAGCATCTGTGGGGTATCCTCAAATGGAAGGTGGAGGAGCGCAAGGTCTCTAACACCCACCAGCTCTGTGATATCGTCAAGGAGGAGAGGAAGAGGAACAGTGACAACCTGTATGGCTCTGGCTAACTTGATGCCCAAGAGGGTTAAAGCAGTGCTGGAAAATAATGGTGGCCACACAAAATATTGAAACTTTGGGCCCAATTTGGACATGTTCACTTAGGGGGGAACTCACTTTTGTTGCCAGCAGTTTAGACATTACGGGTGTGTTGAGTTATTTTGAGGGGACAGCAAATTTACACTGTTATATAAGCTGTACACTCACTACTTTACATTGTAGCAAAATGTCATTTCTTCAGTGTTGTCACATGAAAAGATATTACAAAAAGGTGAGGGGTGTACTCACTTTTGTGAGACACTGTAACTATTTTTTTCATGATTACCAGGTCATCAGAAGCCTTATGAAGGACATGAATAACATAAGGAGACTGATTACCCCCATGTACAAGGAAGGTTGTGAAGGACTGCCGGGAGTATCTAGAATGCCCATTTTAATTGATTGCAATTTTATTTTTAAATTCAAATGATTGAGTGCAATTTACCTAATTCTAGGCAATATATAACAAAGTACAATTTGGTACTGAAATGTGAAAACGATTCTGTGCCTTTATGATTGATTAGCATATGACCCCATTGGTTAGTAGATAACATCTTATTAGATAAGACTCTCTGATAAAAACACAGACAGTGAAAAACTCACATGATGTTCCCTAAGTGGATGAACAACTTCTTTAATACAAAGCTCCAGGTCATTTAAGTAGTCCTTTTCTGTCTGGATCAGTTCTGAAATAATCTTAGCTCTCTTTTCCATTTTCCTCCTCTGTAGCTCCTCTGTGTCTTGAATGGGAGACGTTGGAGCAGATGATGCAACATTGGGTGCCATCTTTTCTATGATATGTGAAAAAGAAAGAAAACCCAAGACTTATATCACCTGTTTGTTCTACAGTAGCAAAAGCATCAGCTAGCCAGTAATTTAAATGGCATATTAATTATAACTGTCACAGTAAATTAACAGCTATGTAGCACTTAAATTAATCATATGTTGGGAGGATTAGAAGCTGACATTTCTTTCCAACTTACTAAAATATAGTAGTAAAAAAGAGAAGTTCATTGTTAGAGTTTACAAGCACTTTAAAGAAAGATACTGTTTTTGGTCAATTATATTTCATTTATTTATTTTTTTTTTATTGATGTTTATGTATTTTTGTCTTATATCTGTTAACCACTTAAGCCCCGGAGGATTTGGCTGCTAAAAGACCAGGGGGTATTTTGCGATTCGGCACTGCGTGACTAACTGACAATTGCGCGGTTGTGCGACGCTGCACCTAAACGAATTAGACATCCTTTTTTTCCCACAAACAGAGCTTTCTTTTGGTGGTATTTGATCACCTGTGCGATTTTTTGATCATGCGCTATAAACAAAAAAAGAGCGTCAATTTTGCAAAAATAACAATATTTTTCAAATTTTTTTATATGAAATTCCCCCCAAAAAAAAAGTAAAAATCAAAATTTTTTAACATTTTCGGCCAATTTGTTTTATGCTACATATGTTTGGTAAAAAAAATCGCAAAAAGCGTATTTTGATTGGTTTGCACAAAAGTTATCGCGTTTACTAACAAAGGGAAAGATTCTTGTCATTTTTGTTGTTTTTTTTTAACGCGTAATGGCGGCGATCTGCGATTTTTTTTGTGGTACTGCGACATTGGGGCAGACAGATCGGACCCTTGACTGACATTTTTGACACTTTTGGGGTTACCAGTGACATTTCTACAGTAATCAGTGCTATATATATGCACTGTTACTGTAAAATTACACTGGCAGTGAAGGGGTTAACTTTATTTGAGAGGGAGGGGCTGTGTGTGTCCCTAGGGGCGTAATTCTAACTGTAATTAGCTGTGGCTTGAGCTGTAGGAACAATGATCAACAGTCCTACATAGTAGAACCGTATGATCAGTGTTTCTACACAGGGGAGAATGACAGGCGGCTTGTTTACATTAGCCGCCTGCCTTTCTCCCTCTCCCCCGACGATCGCAGAGTGACCGGCGGACATCTGTTCCGCCGGTCACATGCGCAGGGGGGTCCGTGACCGCGCGGGAGCTGGAGCGCGTGCCGCCGGCGCGCGGGAGCTCCCCAGAGCCTCACAGGCTAGTGACGTACCGATACGTCACTCTGCCTGTGAGGGGCTGACCGCCGCAGTATATGTACTTGCGGCGGTCGGCAAGCGGTTAAATATCTATACACAATTTTTTTTTAAAACAAATAAACATTTAATATAAGACAAAGGATTGACAAAGCACTATGGGCTATCTAAAGAGATATCACCATTTTGTTTGGGTTTGGATAGATTGTGGAAGTATTAAAAGTTTGTTTCACTGTGTGTGACCCCACTTGGATAACCATTGTCTTCAGCAATACTTGCCAGTGCAAAGGTTGTTCAATATATATATATATATATGTATATATATATGTGGTATAAATGCTTGCAAAATATAGCCCTGGGACAATGGTAAGGCAAAGAAGAAAGATAAACCAGGTACTTACACAGACATATCCAGTATTATCTGCTGGTGGTAAAAAAAGCTAAAGTAGTGCTGCAGTTCCTTGGGTTCTAGGTATTTCAAAAAGCCAATGATTTATCAACAAAAATGATTGTGTTTATATAGACACAATAATTGCAGCATCCAAGTATTACAGGCTCAGGCAACACTTGCAGCAACTTAGAGACTGATGGGCCAAGTGGGAATTGATATGGTGGCATTAGCAAGCACTTTTGTGCTTCAGATGCAGTCGTAAACAGATTTTCCAATGTGTTTGCAAAATATGTGTGCTAACTGGCCCGGGCTATAAAATTTTCTGTTATTTTGCAAAATATCCACACGTTGTCAAAGTGTAAAACAGTGAGTCCTGACACTCTGGTAATGTAGACAAGGATTCTTCTGGAGTAATAGCAACATAAAAGAATGATAGCAGAAAAAAAGGGCCAAGTGGTCCATCAAGTCTGCCTCCTTTATATATACTGTATGCAATATATACTATTTTTTTTCTTTGAGTATTTATCTATATGGTACAAAGCATGTTTGAATCCCCTCTAGTTGGATCCTATCCCAAGCATCAACTATTCTTTTAAAAAAAATAATACTTTCTAAGATTAGTTTTGAGCTTTCCTCTGCTAGATTGAGGTCATGTCCCCATGTTCTTGATCTTAGCTTCATATTGAAAATACTGCCCTCCTGAACCTTATTTACACCCTTTATGTATTTAAAGGTTTCAATCATATCTGCCCTTTCTTTCTTTCCTCCAGATTGTACTGTAATTTACTAAGGTTTCATTCACATCTAGAGATTTGGGATTGCAGGCAGAATCCACTGCAACGCTGGCAAGAAGTAGCATGCGGGCTTGTTTGCCATTTTTAATGTCACCCTAAACGTAGTGTGGTTTTATCGCGCAACAATCTCAGCAAACCCCAGCATGCAAAGCTTGTAAAAAACTTCACATAAGGTCCACCAATTGAAGATGGTAAAGATGTTACAGATGATTTTACATAGTTACATAGTTTGTGAGGTTGAAAAAAGACATCAGTCCATCCAGTTCAACCTATGATGTGTGTGTGTGTTTGCTGTTTACCGTACATTGAATACCCCTTTATGTTGTGTTGTGGTCTTTAATGATAGAAGATTCCCCCACACCAACTGTTGTGAAGAACATTAAGAAGGTATTCCTCACCGCTGTGAGGGAAGGGGCAATCCTGCTTACCAAATGGCATTGACCCTCAAGTTATAGAGGGGTCAATGATCACCAGGGTAAGATGCATGGACAGCATATATCAGGCACCCGCTAGGATCATCATTGTGACTACTTAGGAACGATGTATTTGGCAACCGTAGGATAGGAAGCCCATGCTCCAAGCAATGTTTACATACACACTAGCCTTTTACAGATCGGCAGAGCCAGGGTACTAAATCCTATTTGCCAGAAAGGTGGTGGAGAAGTACATCTAGCCCGGGAGCCAAAAAAAAATGATGTAGGTGCTTCCAATAGAGATGTGTCCTCTGTGTGGGTAGGGAGCCGTGAAAGGAGAAGTGTTATTAAACTGCAGCCGAGAAAGAAAATCAGGTCTCCTGCCCTGCCGGTAAAGTTGGCAGGTAAAACAGCTCCCTTGCATATACGTATTTTATCTTTGTATTTAGCTGTTTGCCTGGAGTTCAGCTTTAAGGTCTGCCAGTTTGACATAAGCTTTTCTAAATAATATCCCCAGCTTTACATTAAAAATTAGGATATTCAGTGATGTATTAATTTCTGTTTGCTTATCTTCTTAAAGTAGGATACATTAGCAATTAAAATTCATCTATTTCCATACTTGTGACAGGCGGTTTCTGAATGAACAATGTTATATGCTTCAACATGAGGTAGAACTGGAAAGTACAGTTCTTAATGGAAGGTGATCACAGCGGAAATAGCATACCGTGTAATGCTAAAACATATGTCCTTGGGTGATATGAGATCATATTTTCCTTCACAGTATAGTATATCTGAAATGCTTGCGTTAGATTTGAGTCATCTGACTTCCTAATCATACAAATGATTCTAAGGTACTTTCTTAAATAAACTCTCAGAATCGTATGATGTCATTTTCCGCCATTCAAAAGCGTCTGGTAATAAGAAAAATATTTGTGGTAGTTCACACAATCATTGTTCTCACTACCGAACCTTGTTCTGGTTGTAGCCACGATGGTAAAAGATTATTTATTTCCTTTACCCTGCCTTTTTTAAATGTATAATATCTGTAAAAGGAAAGTATAGTTTATATTTCAGTTAGCACTTTTTTTTAGCTATTAATGTCATTTTTAATATTTATTTGACTTCGCCCTTTTTTAAAACATGCTGTTTCATATTTGTTTTTCCCTTAGCTATCATGCCCTTAAGAGATAAGTGCATTAAAAACAAAACACACTTATCCTTTAATGCCCCTTAACCCCAAACTAACTCATTCCACCCTCCCCCTCCGCACATAGGCGTGCACACAAGGTGGGCACACCCTAACAACACTGTGCTGGGCAGATTCCCCCTGCTGCTTGATTTCAGTGAAAGGGACTGGGGAATCTCTGTCCTCAGTCCCTTTCTCTTTCTCAACTGTGAGACATCAGGGGTCTGTTTAGACCCCTGATATTTCACCAACCCCCCCCAATGGGGCTCCTAAAAAAAAAAAAAAAAAATGTTTGTAAAAAAAAATATTGTAAAAAGTAAGAAAATTGTAAAAAGGTAATAATAAAAAAATATAAAAAATAAACTACAGACACCAATTTCTGCCCTTCTGACACCGTCCACTGCACTACAGACACCAACCTCTGCCCTGCTGACAATGTCCATTGGCCTACTGTCCTATATATACACACACACACACATGCATGGATGATTGAGCTATGGGGTGCACACCCTAATGCAAAAGGCTGTGCACACCTATGGCAGAAATATACTTACTGAGATCCAACAGCTGTGGCCCCTGTTGTTTATGCACATCTTGCACCACAAGTCCTCTGCACTGATTGTGGCACACGTAAAGTGCGTCCAGCTGTGGTCACGGCAGGCAGTTGCTGGCTGTGTGAACAGTCATGAATAGCTGCCATTGGCAGCTTGTCATTGCAGCTATCCTTACACAGCTGGCAACCCCCAGTCGCAGGAATCAGTAGATTCTTGCTGCCGGTTTTCATACCGTGGCTAAATGCCCATGCGAACGGAGCCTAAGTGTTACATGGACTGATCCATGCTTGATCATACATAGATTCCTATTTATCATCTGTCCTGGGGGGGCTTGTGTGGCAAATCCCCTACTTTGGATGAATTTGCCTGTTTTGCAATGAAACTTTACATTATCAGTCCCTAATATTATAAAATACTAGTAATCATTTAGGCCTCAACTGCTCCCCCTGTTGTTGCTGATGCACTCATGCAGAATTATGCCTGTCACACTGAGCACGTGGTACCGCCCACTGAGCGTAACCCATTCAAGTGATTGGTGGTGCACTACCACCGCCCTGCAACCACACACAGTACACGCACTTGCAGCGGAGTTGTCCAGTAATCGGGGGGGGGGGGGGGTTTAAAACAGGTGAAACAATGCCTGATCACTGCCTGTCAATTGCTGTCTGAAGCGTGATCTGAACGTGGATCACACTTCAAACAACAAAGCAAACCTAAACAAGGCCTTAGTGCTCCATATCTAATATGCCTCTCCAAAATAAAACTAAGGCTGGAGGGTAATGAAGTGTTTCTCATGTCAGATCTTCAGATTCTTAGCCTACATCACACTTTTAGATTTGCAATATAAACAGAGGTGTTGTTATGTAATTTGCTTAACGCACCTGGGGCCTATCAGAATGGATAGATCCACAGACAGTGTGCTTTGCACAAATGGCAGCAATCCAAGGAATGACTTTTAACATTTTCTATATTGTTATATATTATAATATATCATAATATATTTCATATATTATGTGTTCCAATTCCAATTTTTCGTGTGAATTACACTCACACATTTAACCAAGGCAATATTTTAGTCATTCTATGGATATTCCAGATATAGTAACAATAGTTGAATTGATTGTTTTGTTTGTAAAAAAAAAAAAGCAGTCTACCATCAAAATTGTGCTTTGATTTATTTTGCCTATATCTTTAGAATAGGAAGTGATGGAGAACATGGCATATTATTCTATCTAGTTGCTGAAAGAATACACTATAAATGTATACAACAGATATAAATAAAGTTGGGGGCCTATTAAGACTTCTCCAGATCAGTGCATTGCATTAGCAAGTTGGAGTGTCATTTATTGTTAAAGACACCCCAATACCCCTCCAAAGCACAGGGGGTTGCACTGCACCACAAGTATCACACCGGCCTGTGTTGTGGTGCACTGTGTTGTCAAAGACACCCCAATACCCCTCCAAAGCACATGGGTTGCAGTGCACCACAAGTATCACACCGGCCTGTGTTGTGGTGCACTGTGTTGTCAAAGACACCCCAATACCCCTCAAAAGCACATGGGTTGCAGCGCACCACAAGTATCACACCGGCCTGTGTTGTGGTGCACTGTGTTGTCAAAGACACCCCAATACCTCTCCAAAGCACATGGGTTGCAGCACACCACAAGTATCACACCGGCCTGTGTTGTGGTGCACTGTGTTGTCAAAGACACCCCAATACCTCTCCAAAGCACATGGGTTGCAGCACACCACAAGTATCACACCGGCTTGTGTTGTGGTGCACTGTGTTGTCAAAGACACCCCAATGCCCCTCCAAAGCACATGGGTTGCAGCGCACCACAAGTATCACACCGGCCTGTGTTGTGGTGCACTGTGTTGTAAAATAATGACGCATGTTACATTTTTGATTCATTCTGGTATGTTGGCAGCCTATTCATTTAAACAGGTTGCCCTAAAACAAAGCCCTGCAGATCAGCTGCTTGACTGACTGCTCCATTCTGTTCTGCATGGCCTTGGAGGAGAAGGCCTTAGAAGGCTGAAGCTACATCAGCAGGACATATGATGGGTTGCAGCTTAGCGCAGTCTCTGAGCCATGGTGACGTAGGAGGATAGGATATTTAAGCCATGAGTAGATATTGCTTACTTATTAAAATAATGGGGGGCGTGTGCTACTGGGTGGCAACGCTGCAGGGTTTCTATGTACCTGCAGAACATTGCCATTGAGACAAAGGAAGTCCATGACTGGCAGATTCAACTGGTAATTTCTAAAAAAATTCTTGAAATCTATTGGTCCAAAAATGCTGCACCAAAAGAAGCACCTGCACTCTTTCAAAAAAAAAATTGCAATGTACTATGTTGTAGTGAAATGGGCACCCTATAATGTGATAATAATAATAATGTGATTTCCATTATACTGCATTGCAGCACGACGGCAGACAAAGGTGAAATTGCGCTAATGTGAATGATGATGAAAGATGATTTTTGACCCCTATTGAATGGCTACTGCACTTTACATATTTTCATTGCTCTTCTCACTGCTTGCTATTTAATGGAAGGCTTGGTAGGTGTTTGTGACACCCAAAGCATAAGTAAAATAAACACAGCACTGATCAAAGCCTTTTCTTGATTTGAACTTTAATGGTGTTTTAAAATGAACATGGATGTCTGAGTCTGTCCATGTATGACACTGTGCGGTTGATTTACTAAAATTGGAGAGTACAAAACCTGGTGAAGCTCTGCATAGAAACCAGTCAGCTTCCAGGTTTTATTGTCAAAGCTTAAAGCCCCGTACACACGATAAGAAAATCTGAAGGGAAATTTTGTCCAACGACCGATCTGCCGATTTTCGGCTTGTTAGTATGGTGCTTCCGACAACCGACTCCGACTTTTCGGCCAAAAAAATCCTGGTGTGCAGGCTATAAAATTTTTGTCGACCGTCAAAACACGGCCGATTTTCGTCTCATTAGTACAGATTTCGATGGGGAAAAATCTTATGAGCAAGACTAGGCATGCTCAGAGAAGAAAGAACACATACAAAGCAATCCAACACATGACATCACTTCTGAAGTAGAATTCTGTCGTACGGGAAAATTTGTGTGCAGTCTAGAGCACATTCCAACCAACAGACACCACTCTGGACAAAAGACGGACGACCGGTCGGCGGAAATTTGTTGCGTGTGTACATGGCTTAAGACTCCATTCACACCTGAGCGTATTGTTTTCAGGCGTTTTTTTCTGGCTTTTTTCAGGTGTTTTTTGCAGGTGTTTGGAGGCAGGCATTGACATCTAACAAAAACGCATGTTACCTGCCAAAAAAGAAGCTCATGTACTTTTTTGAGCTTCAGGTGTTTTTCTTCAGGCAACAAAATGCTCAGATGTGAACAGGGGCCATAGAAATGAATGGGATTTTGCTTGTTGGGCATTTTGAGACTTTAGAGAAGAGCATTTTACAAGCTGAAAAACGCTCAGGTGTGAGCAGGGCCTTACTGAACAAGCTGAAATTAGAAGCTGATTGGCTACCATACACAGCTGCACCAGATATTGCATTCTCCAGTTTTAGAAATCAACCCCTGTAGTCCTATTCATCTGTATTAGGGCTCTTTCACACACAGACGGTTCGTTCCCATCCGATTCCCCCATAGAGATGATCCACCGATCCCCGCTGAGCAGGCAGATGACAGCTGTGTATCCGCGCTGTGTGCGGAGACACAGCTGTCAGGTCCCCATTCATCTCTATGGGGGAATCGGATGGGAACAGACTGTCTGTCCGTTCTCATCCGATCCAATCCGCCAGACGGATGGAAAATAGGGTTTCCATCCCTCCGGTTTTAACGGATCGGATCGGACATGTCTCCGCTGACATCCGATGCCCCATTGAGATGCATGGGGCGTCCGTTCAGATCCGCCAAAAAGACTGACAGGCGGATCTAAACGGACTTCATGTGTGAAAGGGGCCTTACCAAGCTAGATGAGCCCCCCTTCCCCATTGGAGATTAGTGGTGTGTGTCTAAACTTGTGTCTATGTGGATGGACCTCATGCCCAACAGATGTGTAACTTGTCATAGGACATTAGAAAATAAATGTTCCAGGGTTGGGAAGCAGGGATATTATTTAATAACTAATATGACCAAATTACAATATAATATCCCTTTTTATATGTACATGAAAGCATGACTCGTATAAATTATCTACATGTTTAACCACTTAAGCCCCGGAAGATTTTACCCCCTTCCTGACCAGGGGGTATTTTGCGATTCGGCACTGCGTGACTTTAACAGACAATTGTTGTGCGATGCTGTACCTAAACGAATTTGGCGTCCTTTTTTCCCCACAAACAGAGCTTTCTTTTGGTGGTATTTGATCACCTGTGCAATTTTTTGATCATGCGCTATAAACAAAAAAAGAGCGACAATTTTGCAAAAATAACAATATTTTTCACATTTTTTTATATGAAATTCCCCAAAAAAATGTAAAAATCAAAATGTTTTAACATTTTAGGCCAATTTTTTTTATGCTACATATTTTTGGTAAAAAAAAATCGCAAAAAGCATATTTTGATTGGTTTGCGCAAAAGTTATTGCGTTTACTAACTAAGGGAAAGATTTTTGTAATTTTTGTTGTTTTTTTTTAAGTGCTATACATATGCACTGTTACTGTAAAATGACACTGGTAGTGAAGGGGTTAAATTTTTTTTGAGAGGGAGGGGTGGTGTGTGTCCCTAGGGGCGTGATTTTTACTGTGATTGGCTGTGGCTTGAGGTGTAGGAACAGTGATCAACGATCTTGTTTACATCAGCCGCCTGCCTTTCTCCCGCTGTCACAGACGATCGCGAGTGCCCGGCGGACATCGGGTCTGCCGGGCACGCGCGCGGGGGGGTCCGTGACCGAGCGGGAGTGGGAGCGTGCCTCCGGCGGCATGCCCTCGCTCCCCAGAGCCTCACAGGCTAGTGACGTACCCATACGTCACTTTGCCTGTGAGGGGCTGACCGCCGCAGTATATGTACTTGTGGCGGTCGGCAATTGGTTAAACAAATAGTAAACCCTTACATCAATTTTTCTTTTGTTTTTGGTAAAGATGGAAAGGAAATGGTACAGTGCTCACTATGGAATGACATGCTCGTTATTTTTACATTGTTCCCTTTTTCAATATTCACTGAGAATGAATGCAGCTATGTAGGTCTGCGGTATGAACTATTATCTTGTAGCTAGAGATAAGTACGTGATATGCAGTATCCAAAAGGAATGACAGAATAGCCGATTTTTCCAAGAAACAGACAGCAGCTAAAATCAATAGAAGATGTAAGGATTTCATCTTAAAATATTTACACCAAAAACATCACATCACTGCAACTTCCTTTAATCCCTTAGGGCTGGTTCACACCGCAATTTCTGTATCCCAATTTGTTTTTTCCCGGTGTGCTTGCATGCATTTTTTATGCATTTTCAGTGCATACCAATGTATTTTTTCCTCTCTTTTATTTTGACACTTGAAAAATTATCCTAATTCAGAACAATGTTTATTCAGGTGCCTTTACATGTGCTCTGATGCATTTTCATGTATTTTACTACATTCCAGATGCATTCCACATGGAAAAAAAATGCAGCAGCTTCTACTTTTGTTGACTGCACTGGAACTGACCATACTGGTATGAACTAGGGCCATTGGAATTCATGGAAGCCATTGTGCACGCATTTTTGATGAGTTTTAAAAACCCTTTGGAAAGCATCTGGGGTGAACCATCCCCTAATTAATACAGATGTAAATACAGTTGGAACAGATGATAATCAACTTTCACAATTTTACTTGTGGCGCCTGTGTGTATAAAGGCCATCAGGGATTTTAGCTATATTCTTGGAAACAGAAAAGCTCTTTATAATTTAATTGTTTGAAAATCCTGAAAAATGGCTGTATTATACTTGTAACCTGAAAATGGTCATATAATGAGCACATGCATTCACAGGTACAGGTAAGATGCAATGTTTACATCCAAATTTCCTAACCGCTGACTTGACCTCCTTCCTGACCGGGGCATTTTTTGCTATTCAGTACTGTGCTACTTTAACTGCCAATTCCTCAGTCATGCAACATTGTATGTAAATTCATTTTATATCATTTTTTTTTCACACAAATAGAACTTTCTTATGGTGGTATTAAATCACCACTGGATTGTCTGTTATAAAATGTTGTAAATAAATAATCTGTCTTCATAAATGTAGGCCATAGTGTAGTCTGCTACAATAACCCAAATCAGTTCATATTATTTAGTTGGTGTGAAAGATATAGAGCATGGGTGTCCAACCTTTTGGCTTCTCTGGGCCACATTGAGAGTACAGAAATTTTCTCAGGGCGCATATAAAATATATACTATAGTTAAGGCATAAAAGTAATAAAATGCTGCCGCGCCCCCCGCACTAATTTAGCACAACTAGAAGATGATCAAATGAAATGCAATCAGTATACAGAGGTTTACCTCTTCTGAGAGGTAAAAAAGGAACACTCTAACCACCATGACCACTTCAGTGATTTGAAGTGGTAATGGTGGTAGGAGTCATAAACACTGCACATGATCACCTACCCCCCCCCCCCCTTCCCTCCCGTCCGAGGCAGCCTCTGCTGTGGCCGTGCCCCCGACCCAACTTCCTTCCTCCCCAGCAACAAAAAAAATTGTCAAGGGGCAGTGGGCCGAATTGCCTGCAGTTCTGGGCCCCTGGGCTGCAGGTTGGACATGCCTGATATAGAGTCTAAAAACTATGGTGCATATATGTATATATATATATATATATATATATGAAAATTGATCAATGCTGATGTATTGACTGCCTATCTCCTTTCTTAAGGCCCCAAAATGCCAGGGCAGTACAAATACCCCCCAAATGATCCTTTTTTGGGAAGTAGACAGCCCAAGGTTTTTAGTAAGAGGCATGGCAAGTTTTTTTTTAAGTTGTAATTTTTTGTCACAATTTTTGAGGAAATTAAGAAATTAAATAAAATGTTTTTTTTTCACTTTTTTTTTTACATACTGTAACATACATACAGCGTAAATTGTTTAACATTTTTTTTTCTACTGTGTATTGTTTACTATTGTGACACTGTGATAGCCCACAGCTATTACATGGTACAGGGTGCTGTGATTGACCCAGGTACCATATGATCCCAGTGAGTGTGCACAGTCTGCATAACGGGGCAACGTACTGGTATGTCTCGGTGCCTGCTAAAGCACCGAGCAGCAGTAAAATTACTGTTGGCCGGTCAGCAAGTGAATCAAGTACATGAAAAAATCACTAAAGTCTCCAAAAAGCTCAAATTTGTTAATGTAATTAAAAAAAAAAAAAAAAATTGTTTTAAATTTTCATCTTTTATTAAAATATTACATGGTGATCCTGCCAAGAAGGTCCATATTCAAACACCTTCTATTATAGAGTGAAACTATCTGTTGCTGTCTTCCATCTATGCTCTTGCATTGTGACTCTGTCAGATGGGCTTCTGATAGAGATTATAAGTAGCCATTTCAACACTCAGGCAAGGTCCACTGTTGTCACCATAAGGAAACTAACTCTGAGAAATGCCATTAGGAGCGTACTCACATTAGGTATGGTTGCCTTGTACCATGGTCAAACATGATTGCCCCTCTCCCCACTATCCCACTGGCTTGCCCTCACATTGTGCCAGGCCCACGCATGCTTACATCATCAATACTGTGCCCAAATCCAACTAAACTGTATCTGAACCCACCTCAGGGCAGGGCACAGTACACTGAACCATGCCTGAGCACAGTGTGGAGCAATTACAGTAGACAAGCAAATTTTAATTCGGGGATGAAATGTGCCCGGGCACAGCATAGGGCCCCTATTGTGAGTATACCCTAAGTCATCATTGGACTACATGCATATAGACAGAAAGTGGCCACAAAGAGACTGCAGTAGATCAGCAGCATTGAGATATGAGTGCAAAAGGAAAAAAACATCAAATTAATATTAGGATATAAGTTTTAAGAAGAAGTCATGCTTGAAGTAATTTTTTAGTGGAGCCTAGGTGCAGCCAAATGTGAAAGCAGAGGTATGGGCATGGGGGGCTTGGCTTGCAGTAGATTTAATGTATCCCTTTTGCTGACACCCCAAGCCAGGAAGTGTGCTACTCAGCAGATAGCCAGGTGAATAAAAAAACAAACAAACCCACATTTACCAGTTCTGGACCGGGAGGTTTTCCCCCTTAATGACTAGCCCATTTTTTGCGATACGACACTGCGTTACTTTAACTGACAATTGCGTGGGCGTGCCATGCTGTACCTAAATAAAATTGATGTCCTTTTTTTCCCCACAAATAGAGCTTTATTTTGGTTGTATTTGATCACCTCTGTAATTTTTTGTTTTTTTTTGTGCTATAAACAAAAAAAAAAGCGATATATTTTACTTTTTGTTATATAACATTCCCAATAAAAAAAATGAAAAAAATCAAATTTTTTCATCATTGTAGGCCAATTTGTATTCTGCTACATATTTTTGGTAAAAAAAAAATCCCAATAAGCATATATTGATTGGTTTGTGCAAAAAGTTATCGTGTCTACAAACTAGGGGAAAGATTTATGTCATTTTTATTTATTTATTTATTTTTTACTAGTAATGGCGGCAATCATTGATTTTTAGTGGGACTGCGACATTGCAGCGGACAGACCGGACACCTAACTGACATTTTTGGTTACTAGTACACAGCGCAAAAAGGTTTTTCTTATTAACTGACATTTTTGACACTTTTGGGGGGGGGGGGGCGGTGACAATACTACAGTAATCAGTGCTAAAAATATGCACTGTTACTGTACTAATGACACTGGCAGGGAAGGGGTTAACACCAGGGGCGAACAAAGGGTTAAATGTGTCCCTAGGGGGTGCTTTCTAACTGTGGGGGGGGGCTTGCTGCATGAACACAGAAACCTGTGTTCCTAAATAAGAGTAACACAGGATCCCTGTGTTCATAACTGACAGAAGAGCGGTCTTCTGGTTTTACACTGGCAGACCGCCGTTCTGTCTCCATGATTGGCTCCCCCTCTGGCCAATCGGCACACGGGGAGCGATTGCGTATGCCCGAAAGTAATCATGGCCACTGGACCTGCTGATTGGTTCCCCCTGTATCCAATTGGCGCGTGCCTCCGGCGGAGCGTGCTCCCCCATTAGTAGTCCCGCAAAACGACGTGCAGTTACGTCATTTCACGGGACAGAGCCGACCTGCCACAGTATATGTACTGCTGGCGGTTGCCAAGTGGTTAAGGATAGGAAAGCTGCAATATAAATACATTTTACGTTTAATACCACTTTACAAGTTGCATGGAAAAATAAAACTCAGCCAATAAAAGGGTATACTCCTCTTACTACAACCTTGTATTGCAGAAAAAGCATTGTTCAAGCTGGAAAGAGAAACGAGGTGCACTGTTGGTGCTCAAAAGTCATTAGAAGTGGAAAACATTACATTTTTAAGCAGGGCCAAAAAACCTTCTAGTTCCTATGTCTAACAGAACAAACTAAGCACATTTCATATTCCTATTTTCTAACCTATAATTTCAAAGAAAACACAAGTCTAGTCAGCTTGACATTTCAACAACAGCCTGTTCCTTCAGGTATAATGATCCAATATTAGAGGGAAATGTAATTGTGTTTGAGCTACGAAGACAAACACAGTGCTTGTGTGCATAGCTTTATCTTCTGTTTGATCAGGAAAAGTACACCTTAACGTAGTAACATGAGATTAAATCCAGAAAAGGAACAGATTACCAAGTGGATCACAGATAAACCTATTCTATCGTGTTTGGAAGTGTGTAAGTATATTGGAGGGGAGTAGAGTAGAACAGTCTAGTATGCATAGAACAGTCTAGTATGTATAGAACAGTCTAGTATGTATTTACTACGTCTCCTTTTTTGCGTAGTGGGTTCATATATATTTATCTATATAAGCAGGCAGAACATTTCCACCAACTTTGTTTATTTTGTGTCAGGAACTCTCATATAGCATAATGCAAATATACTCCTTTGGTACACACATAGCAACCATGAGAGCAAGATCAATGGAAGGAAATACTAGCAAAAAGCATGCAGTGCTCAACCGTGAAATGTGAGCGTGTTCGGGCCATGCATGCACAATTCTTGTAATATGCACACCCTTCGGGGTCAGGATATTCAAGGATATTGATTTACTTCTGTGCATCATAAATATTACAGGACACCAATTTTAAGCATGTTAATTGGGTTTCACCAAGACCACATGTGTCAAACACAAGGCCCGCCAGGCCATTTCATGTGGCACTTGCACCTTAACAGGTAGGGTTGAAGAGACCCACAAAGGGAGTTATAAACTGGACCAAGCAGAATCTACAAACAAAACTTTACTGATAAATTCAAAAATGAAATATATATATATATATATATATATATATAAACCAAGGAAGAGAACGGCTCACGGGTCATGAAAGGTGAATGGACAATGACGGTTTAATCAATGTTTCGACGCGGCACAAGCTCGTCTTCCTCAGGCCCATTTTTTATCCCTTATTTGTGTGTGGTGGCAACCATTGATTATTGTACATATATATAAATATACCGTATTTTCTGGCGTATAAGACGACTGGGCATATAAGACAACCCCCCTAATTTTCAAGTTAAAACATTTTTTTGACTATACTCGCCGTATAAGACTACCCCCCTTCCGAAGCAAGGCAACACCATTGAAAAACATCAGATTTCTCATAGATCTCCAAGGTACCCCAAGTACTGTAATACATGTAATCTCTCAAAATACCTCCAAGGTACCCTAAGTATAAGTATTACCAGTAGATGTAATCTCAAGACCCTGGCTGTGTGGAAATCCTGTACCGGTATACCGTATGTACCGTAGCTTCGGCTACATACAGTATACCGCGCTGAGCCACTCACAGTGAGCGATGTATTCTATTATTGAATGCAAAGCCTGCTCGGATTGGCAGAGTCAGAGAGGCGGGCTGATGTTACTCCGCCAATCCAAGCAGGCTTTGCATTCAGTAATAGAATACATCGCTCTCACTGATTGGCTCTGCGTGGTACGCTGTATGTAGCCGAAGCTACGGTACATACGGTATACCGGTACAGGATTCCCACACAGCCAGCGTCTTGAGAGATTATATCTACCGGTAATACTTATACTTAGGTTACCTTGGAGATATTATACTCGGCGTATAAGACGACCCCACATTTTTGGGGGATTTTTTTGAGGTTCAAGAGTAGTCTTATACGCCAGAAAATACAGTATATATATATATATATATATATATATATATACATCAGAGATTAAAAATATAAGTAAAACCACATACAGCCACCACTCAAATGATTAAACAGACAACGTAGACAACACCACATAAGCTGTTTCCACAGTGCGCTCAAACACGCACACTATCTGTAAATGTCCTTAAAGGGCACCTTCCTGGCAGCTGTGCCCAAATCCAACTAAACTGTATCTGAACCCACCTCAGGGCAGGGCACAGTACACTGAACCATGCATGAGCACAGTGTAGAGCAATTACACTAGACAAACAAAGTTTAATTTGGGGATCAAATGTGACCGGGGCACAGCATAGATCCCCTATAGTGAGTATGCCCTAAGTCATCATTAGACTACATGCATATAGACAGAAAGTGGCCACAAAGACTACAGTAGATCAGCAGCGTTGAGATACAACAAAGGATGAAATAAGGGTAAAACAAGTATTTTTAAGTACGTAAGCTTTTATTTTTAAATGGTAATTGTTTAGGATATACGGTGCTTTAGCAAACTAAAAGTTATTCAGTTATTCAGTTAGTCACATTTCTCTGGAAATTTATAGATATATAAATATTTAAATTGCTTGTTGCTCAGAAATATGAATGGCAGAAGAAAAAAAACATCAAAATAAAATTAGGATATAAGTTTTAAGAAGTCATGCTTGAATTTTTTGTAGAGCCTAGGTGCAGCCAAATGTGAAAGCAGAGGGATGGGCACGGGGGGCTTGGCTTGCAGACGGTTGGATGTATCCCTTTTGCTGATGCCTCTTCTTTTAGTAGTAATCTTTCTCCATCCATGCCCCTGACCCCCATCTTCCGGAAATCTCTGAATGGAAGGGGAGGAACTATCAGTCAAAAAGGCGGCACAGAGGGTTTGCTGTGCTGGCTGTGGGCTGCGTCCCTTGTGCTGATGTTTCTCTTTTGACTTTTGACTGCACTTAGGCTTTATTGTGTTGAAAAGAACACAATGAAAATGGCAAGGGATCTTTGTCTGTAAAGTTGAAATCTATTACAAGTAATATTGTCTAAATAAAAAGTTATGTGTGTTTATAAAAAAAAAAGGCCATTTCACTTGGCACTTGCACCTTAACAGATAGGGTTAAAGAAACCCACAAAGGGAGTTATAAACTAGACCAAGCAGCATCTACAAACAAAGCTTCATTGAAAATTCTAAAATTATATATCTACATCAGAGAGTAAAAATAGAAGTAAAACCACATACCCAACACTGCCTGTAAATGTCCTTAAAGGGCACCTTTCTGGCAGCTGCGGCACCCCCCTTGTCTCTGACTCTGCCTTGTTTCAGCAGTCAGAAGGAGAGAGGAGGACAGAACTCTTTCATCAGATTCTACGCTTCTCTGTGCAGTCACAGCACGCCTTCATCTCTACCACCCCTGGTTCCAGTATTTAGCAGACTCCAGCAGCTGATTTCAGCCCTCCTCTGGTCCTCCTTCAGATTCTGCACTTCCTACTTCCCAGCTCTGCCCCCAGCTTCTTCCCGACAGCAGCACACAGAAAGAGGGGTACACTGTGATGTAAGAGATTGTGGGGGACTTAACTTCTGATGATGAGAGGCTCTTGACATCTGATGTAATGGGGAGTGAGCTGTTCTGGACATCTAGTCTTACAGACTACCGGCCCAACCATATTGCTTATGCAGCCCACTATGAGTTTGACACCCCTGACCTAGACAAAACACAGTCTTCTAATTGTTAAGAGAATGCTTTGCATTAATGCACTTATGTATATATACATAATATATACTATATATATATAATGACAGGGACCCTTTCTAGGGTCCTAATAGACCATAAGCACCTCTGGGCACTCTGGGCACACAGGGCAAAAATGTTAAGGGGCTGGTAAAATACCATGATTACCACTCTGGATCAAATTAAATTATTTTTAACTGAACAAAAATTGTGCTAAAAACTGCAATGTCACATTATTACAACAAAATAATTAATACATGGATTAAAAAGCACATGCATACAAGGTTCTAAAACTGTATAATGCATAGAATGTATCATAAAAGAGGGCCAGGGGCTCTTAGTAGAAGACTTGGGGCACAGGTCCTGGGTGCCAGGGTCTAGCAATGCCCCTGGTTAATGCAACATAATATTACACATTAGGCAGCCCAATATATGTGAATATTGAAACTGGCTGGCAGCATAACTCAATGCATGACAAACAGACCTGACATTTTTTTCTTTTTTTTTAAGGTGCACTCGGGGATGCATTACCCGCTCCTGTAATAGTGTGTTGGGGTGCAATGCAGAATAAATGGCATGGAGCAACTGCACTTGCAGACTGCAACTGCACTTTGCAAAGTGCACAGTCTATTTTCCTTTAGTAAATTAACTATGCACCTGTTAAGTAAACTGCAAGTTACAGTTACCGCCTATCTAAACATACAAATGCGGAGTTTGCCCATTGGGACTTTAGATCAAGCTTGCTTCATCTAAAGTCCCATTTGGCAAAACTCTGCATTTCTAGGTACAATGGGGATGGAGTCACCTCGCAGGGTACTAACAACTATATTTTGTTTCTTGCCTATCTAAACATTCGGCCAATTATCTATTCTGTTGAAGTTCTAGTCAGGGCACTGTAGAAATCTCCATTAGATATAAGGTCAGCCTAGCCAAGCTTACAAGTATCTTCTACAGAGAGGGGCTTATCAGAGGAACAATAATAATTGAGCAGATTATGTCTTTGCTTGGCTCAGGGGCCATTTGTAAACAGATTGCCTTTTCAGGTAAAAACCGTATAGTTTGCTATGGGCAGACAGATATCTTCATGGGAACAATGTGCTAGTACATGTTTGCTTTTCCCTATGCTTTTTGAAAGAGTACTCGGACCCCGTATCTGCTACATTTTTAGCCCAAGGCAGATATGGGCATGCGCAAGGTACTTTAACCACTTGCCGACCAGCCACTATAGTTTTACTGCGGCAGGTCGGCTCTATTACGCGAAACGACGTACCTGTACGCGGCTTCGTGTAATAGACAGTAAGGGCGCACATGCGCCACCGGCAACGCGCACATGCGCTGATTGGC
Organism: Pelophylax lessonae; assembly: GCF_965119305.1. NCBI lineage: Eukaryota > Metazoa > Chordata > Amphibia > Anura > Ranidae > Pelophylax > Pelophylax lessonae. Next base: position 605,954,294 of record NC_138768.1, on the reverse strand, counting down.
CAGAGGGGGAGCCAATCAGTGGGTCTGGTGGATGCGATGTCCGCCGGCTACCCGCGATTGCTCCTCATGGAGACAGAACGGCGGTCTGCATATGTAAACAAGGCAAACCACTGTTCTGTCAGATATGGGCATGCGCAAGGTACTTTAACCACTTGCCGACCAGCCACCATAGTTTTACTGCGGCAGGTCGGCTCTATTATGCGAAACGACGTACCTGTATGCCGCTTCGTGTAATAGACAGTAAGGGTGCACATGCGCCACCGGCGGCGCGTACATGACATGCGCCGATTGGCCAGAAGGGGAGCCAATCAGTTGGTCTGGTGGATGTAATGTCCGCCGGCTACCCGCGATTGCTCCTCATGGAGACAGAACGGCGGTCTGCCTATGTAAACAAGGCAAACCACTGTTCTGTCAGCGATGAACACAGGGATCCTGTGTTCCTACTATTTAGGAACAGAGGTCTCTGTGTTTATCCAATGAGTCGATCCCCCACACAGTTAGAAAGAACCTCCTAGGGACACACTTAACCCTTTTAACGTGCCTGGTGTTAACCCCTTCCCTGCCAGTGTCATTAGTACAGTAACAGTGCATATTTTTAGTGCTGATTACTGTAGTAATGTCACTGGTCCCCTCAAAAGTGTCAGTTAGGTGTCAGATCTGTCTGCCGCAATGTCGCAGTCCTGCTAAAAATCGCTGATCGCGGCCATTACTAGTAAAAAATAAATAAAAATGACATAAATCGATCCCCTAGTTTGTAGACACGATAACTTTTGTACAAACCAATCAATACAATATCCACATATTGGGATTTTTTTTTACAAAAAATATGTAGCTGAATACATATTAGCCTAAATTTATGAAAAAAATTGATTTTTTTTTTTTTTATTGGAAATGCTTTATAGCAGAAAGTAAAAAATATTGTTTTTTTTTTTCCCCAGAATTGTCACTCTTATTTTGTTTATAGCACAAAAAATAAAAATCACAGAGGTGATCAAATACCACCAAAAGAAAGCTCTATTTGTGGGGGGAAAAAAGACATTAATTGTTTTGTACAGTCTTGCACGACCGCACAATCGTCAGTTAAAATAGTGCAGTGCCGTATCGCAAGAAAATTGGCTGGTCATTGGGAGGGGGGGGTAAAACCTTCCGGTCCTTAAGTGGTTAAAGAGGACCACTCAGTTGAAAAACTTCCCTGTATGCTAACACTGTGTTATCTGTCTGATTACCCCTGAACTTTTTGAAAGCACGTGGAGCACTGCTCAAATATGTGAGACATGTCTGTAAATATGACCAACCTAAGAAAACCTGCTCTATAGACTTGATTCACTAAGCTTTAACTTATATAAAATATAATTTACAATTGACTCTCATTGCTGAAAATAATTATATAAATAAATATTTATGGCAAATAAACAAATCATTATAGCTTATGGACTTAAATATTACAAGTCCTATGGAACAGTCATATGCTTGTAAACAATTTCACACTGTAACTATGAGTACAAAGGAACAAGAGGAAGTTGCACTGGGGGAGATTTACTAAAACTGGTGCACTCAGAATCTGATGCAGTTCTGCATGGTAGCCAACCAGCTTCTAATTTCATTTTGTTCAGTTAAGCTTTAGCCAGTGTTGGGGTAGTTACTCAAAAAATGTAACTAGTTACTAGTTACTTCTGTAAATTGTAATGAGATTACTTTACTAGTTACTGCATTTGAAAAGTAACTTCACTACTTATTACTTTACTTTCCTCTTTCTTCATTTACCATGTAGAAGAAGATACATGACACTCTTTCTGCATAGAGTTTATTGTATAAACACAGGCTTTGGGAAAAATGAGAACAAAATCTGAAAAAACAGAATAAAACATAAAGTGCAACAAAAAGTCATAAACTTCATCCCTCTCTATTCTTCGAAATAACGATTGTATCACACGGCTTGGGTAACGCAGGAAAGCGCATTCCTATAGCCTAGTAAAGTAGTGTAGTTACCAATATTAGTATTGTAACTAGTTACTTTACTTAGTTACCAAAAAAAGTAATGTAGTTACTGTAATCAGTTACTTTGTAACTAGTTACCCCCAACACTGGCTTTGGCAATAAAACCTGGAATCTGATTGGTTTCTATGCAGAGCTGCATCAGATTTTGCACACTCCAGTTTTAGAAAATAACCCTTACTGTGTCAGGTATTACTGGGGGACTTTCAAGAACCAGGGATGTCTACGAGCAAATCACAGACCTCAACCAACACCCTGCACAGTAATTTAGGGAAAGGGCTTAACATTTTTTTTACTAAAGCCAATTATTCTCTTGAGATCAAAGTTTTCCAAGATTCCTGCTGTACACATTTCCATGCGTTCTTCTAAGACATGTGCAATGTATAAGGCAGTTGTCATGTTTGCTAATGTCTAACTGCCATGTATTATAATCTTATGTTACCAATAAAGTAAAAAAAAAACAAAATCAAATTCTCTGCCTTGGGTGATGAGTGACTGATATCCAATCCTCTTCAGATTATGAGCTTTCTCTTGTCTGTGCCAAAATTTACAGATATCTTCCTGAGAACAACAGGTAACTAGGAATATAATGGCAGTGGTTGTGCTGCCAACCATTACAATTATAAGGGAAAGAAAAATGTAGAAAATTGATTCTCTATTCCCTAAAGAAAAAGAGGGGGTTTGGCACATGCTTTTACTGCAAACGATACTCAAATTGGGAGTCTCCATTGCGAATTTTGGGCCATCTACAACTACCCAAAGACCTGGCATTTTCAAATGTTCTAAGGCAGATTTGTAAACTTTTTGTTTAGTAATATGACAAATTTCTATAGAAAGTCTGAAGTTTACATGACACTCTTTATTGGCTAATATACTGTAAGTCATTAACCTCTTTAGGACTGCCCGTCCGCATTGTTCTGCCAACGGGCGGCTCCTACAGGCACAGCGACATACCTATATGTCTCCGGCTTCTTCTGGGTACAGGGTACGCAGGGAGAAGAACCAACTTTGATTTTTAGTTAAAAGCAGTACATAATTCTACCCGTGTATAAAGCCTGAAAAAGGGGCCTAAGGTGTCCCAAAAGCGTGCATCCTTGATAATTTAAATTAGTAAAAAAGAGTATCACTTAGACTCCAAATTTTCTGCATCAATTGATGGCTAACATTTTAAATAATATACTTCTGCATTTTTATATCCTGTGCATTTATTTTATTAGTAATCAAAATGCTTTTATTTTAAAGGGTTCTAAGAATATAAAATGGACTGAGAGAGCAAAAAAAAAAAAAAAAATTAATGTAAATTTAGTAAACTAAAATAAATGTTGCCAACAAATAATGTTTTTAGTAATTGTGCTTATGATTTTAATGATGGATTAATCCGCCTATAAACTACCATCATTATTTGCAATTGCATATCTGGAACCTAACCTTATTTCACCTTCCAAAATAGAATTCCGCGATCATCCACAAAACTAAAATGTAAATACAGGCCAATATTACATTACATATCACATTTAGCTTTGAAACATGTGTTTCTAATAAATGATATACAGTAGCTTCAGTCACTACTGGAAAACCTAAAGTATAACTAAAGGCAAAATGTTTTTTTTTTAGTTTTGGATAGAGTGGAGAGGGATTAGAGCGCTTGTCAGTTTTTATTGCTGTCTGTGCCTCCATTAGGGAAATCCCCCCTATTTTTGTCCTGTTTACCATTATCATTGAAAGTGAAAGTAAAAGAAAAACCCAAATTTTGGGTTGTCCCCAGAAAAGTAATAGAGGGGAAATCTTCCAATGGGGACACTAGTTCTGGAGACCTTGGGGTCCCCAAGGGACTCTCTTAATCTGCAGGGATTTCCTTTCACTTCCTGTGTTGGCTATGGGACAGGAAGTGAAGGGAAATCTCTTTATTGGGGAAGGAGGGGTTAAGTGTGTCCCTAGGGGCGTGTTTCTAACTGTGCAGGGATGTGGCTTTACATGTAACAGCAGAGATCTACGGTCCTACATAGCAGGACCGTTAGATATCTGCTGTTACACAGGGAAGAATGACAGGCGGCTTTGTTTACGAGCGGGGGCGGGAGCGCGCCTCCGGCGGCGTGCGCTCGCCCGCTATTGGCTCACAGGCTAGTGACGTACCGGTACGTCACTTTGCCTGGCCGGGGCTGACCGCCGCAGTATATGTACTTGCGGCGGTCGGCAACCGGTTAATTGAAAAGTTTTTGTTTATGGAAAATATATATTCTATATATTATATATATTTATTAAAAATAAATATTATATATTACAAGGAAAAGGTTTACATTTATTATTATTACATTTACATCTTCATTTAACATCAAACAATAATCTGCCATATAGGCAAACATAAATCAGTATGCTGACCGCAATGGTGATGAGTCAAGTTATATTGGCAACCCTGGCAAAGATGGTAGACAATGCCTCTCTCTGGCCTAATATAAAGGTATGAACCTATTGGGGTTTCCACTGATAACAAGAACCGAACCACACGGGTAATGATGTCCAACGTTAGGCGTATATTTAACACGCATAGTGGCTGGAATGGTCAGCCTATATTCTGCATGTATGTCGAACCTTAAACTATGTAGAAAAGGTAGAATTTTTGAACAAGTATGGATAAAGGGATTTTATTGGTGTCAACACACAGAGATTGCTAAAGACAATTTTTCTTTAAATCAAATTTGAAAAAAGATATGGGGTATACAATTTCTCCCCACTAAAGCATTTAAAAGTGGTTTCATCCAATAAATATATGCTTATACATAGACAAACTGTGTCAGTCACAATGCTTTGATTTAAATAATTTTTTTTTTTACCAATCTCTGTGTGTTGGCACCATTAAAATCCCTTTATCCATACTTGTTCAAAAATTCTATCTTTCTGGGATAAAGGGGCCTTTGATCAATGGATGTATGTGACCTATTCAGAGTTTATGTAGAAAAGGTGCAGGGTAGATATATTTATGAGAACAATTCTAGTTATGAACTTCTCCTTGGTCATATACAGGACATGAAAATAATGTGCAGGGTGATTTAAAAAAAAAAAACAGGACACAAAGCACTTTTTGGTTCATGCATGTTAAGTTGACCCATTTAAATAAATGATAAATGCACAACAAAACACATAAAATGCATTTTTTATGCCTTTTTAAATACATCTAGAAATCCTATATTGTTAATATTTTGCCCTTACTTTGCATAAAACATGCCTTAAAATGCACATAAATAAACATTTAAAACACACATAAATGCAACGTATTACTCCGCATCCAAAGCAAGTGTTAATGCATTGAGTTAAAATGTGAAATGGCCCTCAGCCTTGCTACATGGTGAGAAAAATAGTTGCTATACACCGTGACCTACTTTTCAAAACAATTGGAGACTTTCCCTGAGGAGGTTACATGGCAGTGCACACTTTGTTATCTTAATTTATGTTCCTTCCACTTCTGAATCATACATGATACCGCGGTGACTAAGGAACAACTATCAAACAAAGAAAAAGGAAGAAAGTATTACAACTTTTGGCTCTCTTTTCTTGTTCCCTTTAAAATACACATCTCTTGGGATCACGTCTCCCGTATGTCTCATATTGCTACCCCAGCCAATTACTGTGCTTTGTGTCCTGAAATTGATGCGGTCACATTGGACTGTGTCTTTTGTATTGTTATACGGCTAGTTCACACCACATGCGTTCCAGTGCTTTTTTTCTGCATTCAAAATGCAAAGGAAGGGGTTTCATGGTTTTCAATGGCAAAGTTCACACCAGTGCTTGCAGTTCCAGTGCCTTCCGGTTCCAGAAAAAAAAGTTGAACATGCTGCCTTTTTGGTGTAACATGGTGTAATGCATAAAAAATGCACCCGAGCACAGCGAAATGCACATAAAAAGCATAAAAATTGCACTGGGCCTAAGAAAAGTGAAGAAAAAACAGGAAGAGGAAAAAAAGCATCTGGAACACATAAAAAATGCATCAACAACACATGCAGAAACGCATGCGGAATGGATCTGGAGGACATTTTTGTGTTGTGAACTAGCCCATGTTAATAGGTACACAACTCTGCAACACAGGTGTGTCAAACCCAAATTCATCATGGGCCACATCTACATTATGATTGTCCTCATAGGGCCACATCAACTAAATAAATTTATCCAGGGCTTTTTTCCTCAGAGAATAGGTGCAGTACACGCAATAAATACCAGGAGTGTGTTATGTGTGGAGTTTAGGGATGAGCTATATACAGTGTACAGTTTCAGGGGTTCCCTATGCACAGAGTACAGAGTTCAGGGGTGCACTAGGAACGGAGCGCAGGGTTCAGGGGAGCGTTATGTACAGAGTACAGAGTTTAGGGGTGTGCTGTGTACAGAGTACAGTGTTGAGGAGTGAGCTACATACAGAGTGCAGTGTTTAGGGGTGTGCTATGCACAGTGTGCAGGGTTCAGCTCTCTTTCACAGGTTGTCCACATCTTACTTCCACTCCTCCCCCTGGGTGGGAGGGCCACATAAACTGGCCTGGCAGCCTTGTTTTCAGTGTTGGTAGCTCAACATGGGAAATCCTCAACAAGTGGCTTTATATCCATGTATATCCATTAACCACTTCCCGCTCTCCCTATAGGCAAATCACGGCAGGAATGTGGTTGCATTATCCTGACCGGACGTCATATGACGGGGGGCGCGCAGAGCGACGATCGGTGATGCGGCGTGTCAGTCTGACGTAGGCTCTTTACCATGTGACCAGCCGTGTCCAATCACGGCTGGTCACGTAGTACACAGGAAGAGCCGTTGATCGGCTTTCCTCAGTACGTGCCTGACAGGCACGAGTAAAGGAGCGCGATCTGCAGCTCTCCTGACAGGGGGGGTCGGCACTGGTAATCAGATCATTGATTACCAGTGCAGACCCTCGGGGAGGGGGGTGCCACTAGAACCACCAGGGATGCCCACCCATGACCCCAGGGATGCCCACCCATGACCCCAGGGATGCCCACTATGGCCACCAGGGATGGCAATGAGGGCTCAGGGCCCTCCCCATCAGTGCTGCCCACCAGTGCCCTCCCCATCGGTGCTGCCTCACAGTGCCCATCATTGCCATCTATCAGTGCTGCCCACCAGTGCCCATTATTGCCCACCAGTGCCGCCTATCAGTGCCCATCAGTGCCACCCATCAGTGCCAATCAGTGCCCACCAATGCTGCCTATCAGTGCCCATCAGTGCCCACCAATGCCACCTATTAGTGCCCATTAGTGCCCATCAGTGCCACCTATCAGTGCCCATCAGTGCCGCCTATCAGTGCCCAGCAGTGCCACCTATCAGTGCCCACCAATGCTGCATATCAGTGCTACCTATCAGTGCCACATATCAGTGCCCACCAGTGCCACCTATCAGTGCCGCCTATCAGTGCCACCCAATCAGTGCCACCCCATCAGTGCCATCCCATCAGTGCATCCTCATCAGTGCCTGTCAGTGCAGCCTCATCAGTGCTCATCAGTGCAGGAAAAAACATATTTATTTACAAAATTGTATAACATAAACAAAAAAAACTTTTTTTTTTTTTCAAACTTTTCTGTCTTTTTTTTATTTGTTTAGCAAAAAAGAAAAAAACCTTGCGGTGATCAAATACCACCAAAAGAAAGCTCTATTTGCGGGGGGGAAATGACATAAATTTGGTTTAGGTACAGTGTTGCATGACCGCGCAATTGTCATTCAAAATGCAACAGCGCTAAAAGCTGAAAATTGGCCTGGGCAGGAAGGGGGTGAAAGCGCCCTGTATTGAAGTGGTTAAAAACAATTTAGTTCTTCTTATTTTGGATAGAGTGGGGAAATTTTAGAACCCCTGTTGAGTAAACTATGCTGTCCAGGGCTTTGTTAGGCTGAGTTCACATCTATGCATGTGCGGTTGATGCCTTTCAGCAGCGCGGTTTGTGTTTTTTCATGAGCGTTTTTGATGTGTTTGAATTTTGTGCTTTTTGGGAAGTGTTATTGTTGCTACGAGGAGGTGTCTGTTGTCATGCAGGAATGTTTCATGGGTACATGTGTTTTTTTATACGTTTTTGATGCAATTACATTAAAGTCTATGGAGTTAAAAACACACCATACTGCGTGTAAAAGAGTCCCTGCAACTTTCCAAAAAGCGTATTGCAGAAAACTGCATAGATGTGAATGGGACCCATAGGAAATAAGGTTAGATGGATTGTAGTGCATTTGCTTGGATCTGAAAACAGACAAAAATGTATATATGTGCATTAAGGCAGCATTCACGCTTGAGTAGCGTGATTTTCAGGTGTTTTACTTGAGTGTTTTTGCAGGTGTATACGAGCATTTTAGCAGAATATTACAAGAGTTTTACATGTGTATACAAGCTTTAGGTGTTTTTTTTTTTAATCAATGGAAAGCTCAATGGGAGGAGATCAGTTAATATAGGCCTAAAAAAATATTAAAATAAAAAATGCCTGAAATACGTCTGAAAAAACATCTGAAAAACGCTCGCTGTACATAGGAACTTAGCCGCCCTCTCTTGCTCCCCAGACGGACTATGGGATTTGCACTATGCATAGAGAAGTACACTTGATCACAACTAACATGCACTGCTTGTTCCAAACAAACAGAAGAGAGGTTCAGGAGCTCATGGAAGATGTTACAAGGAGGTAGTGGATGTGTATAGATTATTTTTGAAAAATAAAGATTTTATTTATTGTCACTTTATTTTATTTTTTTTAAATGGTTATAATTTATTTCCTAATTTTTACTGGTTGGCAACACATGTTATTTGTTAGCCCCCGTTCACACTAAGGCGACCTGTGAGACGACCTGGTCGCCTCACAGGTCGCCGTAGGTCGCCTTCCATAGGGAAGCTGGGGACACGTTCTAATAGGAGCGACACAAGTCGCTCCGACTTAGAAAAAGGTCCGGAGCTTCATTGGGGCGACACGGCGCGACCGTCATAGACTTCAATGTTATGAAGTCCGTGCGGGCCGCTCCGAGGTCGCGGCGCGCTGCTCGCACCGTGACCTCGGAGGTCGCCCCCCCCAAGTCGGATCGCCCCTGTGTGAACGGGGCATTAAGCCTGCAGAAAAGTATCAATAAACCACTATGTTGCTTGTTTAAAAAATAGAGGAAAGCCAACAAAAAAAAGTGGTGATAGTCACGTAGTTGAAGTAATACTAAAGTCTATTTTATTTTGGTTTAGAATAAAAACTTTGTTAGGCCTCTTGCACACTGCAGCTAAATGCTCAGTACAGCTTTTTTTTTTCTGAGCTAAAGGTCTCTTTCACACGGCCGCTCCGCTTGTCCGTAAATCATCCTATTTTTTTGCGGATGATTTGTGGACATAATGTAAGTCAATGGCATTGCGGATGTCAGCGGATGACCGTACGCTGACATACGATTTCCTTCCTTTCAGTTCTGTTCCGTTTTTTGGAACGGAACAGAACCCTATTTTTCCTCCGTGTAAAAAACGGAAAGGAAGGAAAATCGGATGTCAGCGGTGTCATCCACTGACATCCGCAATGCCATAGACTTACATTATGTCCGCATATCATCCGCAAACGGATGGGATGATATGCGGGCATATGGAGCGGATGACACAAATGTCATCCGCTCCATGAAAAAAAAAAAAAGTCCCGCAGCGGAGAAGAAATCCGGAGCGGCCGTGTGAAAGAAGCCAAAATAGAGCCCATTCATTCCTAATGTGCCTATGCACACAGCCGCGTAAATGAGCGCCGCGTTTTCTTCAGTAAGAACAAAATAGAAAAATCTGCATTTTTGGTCAGTAATTTGTGCCTGATGCGCGCAAAAACGCGCGAATGCGCTCAAATGACCCAAAATGTCAATTGAATATCCAGAACGTTAGAATAAATTTACGTGCAATTACGTGCATTTGTGCGAGCGCATAAACGCGAAAATGCGCGCATTACAATTACACCAGAAAACGTAGATGCTCTAACAGGAGTATCTTGTGTAAGCTGCCTTATACTTTCCTACTCTGTGCATTGATATTGCACAGAGCAGTCCCTTACCTCCTCTTCTGGAGTCACCTGCCTGCACTCTCCGCTCCTTCTTCTGAGTGCCTCCACAGCAAGCACTCCTGAACCAGGCTGTGTGTATCCATAGACACACACACAGTGCCAGTAAACCTCTCCCCTGCTCACTCCTACGGTTCCTGCTGCTGCCTGTGTCTCTTGTGAGACCAGGAGGTGGAGCAGTGCTGCAGATGGGGACAGCGCAAGAGTGGTGACATGGAGCCAAGTAAGTGTTTAGGGGCATGGGGGACTTGGACAGGTAGTGGAGCATTTTTTAACCTAATGCATTAAGGTATGAATTGTTTTGACTTTAGAACTACTAGAAGTGTTCATTTTAATTTTATTAAATCTGCAAAATGCAATAATGCAATAACAGCTTGAATATCACTGTACGCTGAGCCCGGGTTCACACTGTTGCAGTATGGGACACCGCATGTAATTGCACAGCAATTGCAGCACATTCTTGTGCGAATTACATGCGGTGTCTCCGGGGTGCGATTTAAGCTAAGGACTTTTATGGCTCAAATCGCACCTCATTCACACCAAACTGGTGTAGGACCCTTTTTTTTGCGATGCAAAATTCGCAGTTTATTCGCACCGCACCTAGTGTTAACCTAGGCTAAGGGATTCATTTGTTAAATCGACCTGCAAAATATACTGTATTAAACCCAGACTGTGACAAATCTGTTCTAACATCCACTTTTTGTTACCTATTGGATAAATATTTCATCATATTTTAACTTACTGACAGTTATGTTTCCTACAGTGGCGGCCGGGCCGATAGGGGGTGCAGGGGCGCCGCCCCCCCCCCCCCCCAAAAAAAAAGAAAGAAGAAACAAAAAAAAAATGGCAATTTTTCGCCCACTAGGGGCACCAGACTCAGTGCTGGGTATGGGGGAGGGGTGGGGTTTTTGACCCCACCCTCGGCCAGCAGAGGCGCCGATTGGCGCTCTTCAGGGGGTCATCGGGGCGCAGAGCAATGCGCCCCGACACTACCCACTTTTCTGATGTCCGGGCTGTGGTTGGTCCAGACTCCAGCCTGGACCAATCACAGTAGGACATCATCTGGTCACGTGACGCGTGGAGCGGTGCACCGCCCCAGCGTCACGATCACCGCTTCCGCCTTCCGGCTTCCGTTCCTTCCCGCGGCCCGAGCAGTGTGTCGCAGCAGCCGGAGAGAGAACGTCCCGTCTGCTCAAAGCTCTCGCCGAGTCGCCGCGTGACCAGGACCAGTCCAGGACCAGGAGGAGACGGAGACTAGGACTCGGAGTCGGATCGGGTGGCGGCGGGCCTTCTTGTTCGTGGACGGACGGCAGAGAGAGACCGCATTCGAATCCAGGCCGCAGGCGCAGCCGTGCAGAAATTCCGCAGGCCGCGCAGCGTGAGGTGAGGAGGTGACGGACGTCGGACGGTCACGGTCGGGTCGGAAGAGAGAGACGAGTCCAGCCCTGTGCAGCAGCAGCCCGGTAAGTGAGTCCTCAGTCCTCCTCCTCCTCAGGCCTCCGTCCACTCCACAAAAAAAATGCATGCCATTGCCAATGCCATCCATGATGAAGCACAGCACACTAGTCTGGTCTGGGCCCGGCCTGGGTAGCTTGATAAATCTTGCACCGTGACCTGCCTGTACCTACCTGTTCTTGCCTGGCCTGGGTCCATCCATCCATCCATCCATGATGATAATGATATCTGCTGCAGATATCATTATCATCATGGATGGATGGATGGATGGATGGATGGACCCAGGCCAGGCCAGGCCAGAACAGGTAGGTACAGGCAGGTCACGGTGCAAGATTTATCAAGTTACCCAGGTCGGGCCCAGACCAGAGTGTGCAGATATCATTATATATATAATCATGGATGGATGGATGATCCATCCATCCATGATGATATATATAATGATATCTGCACACTCTGGTCTGGGCCTGGCCTGGGTAACTTGATATTATTCTTGCACCGTGACCTGCCTGTACCTACCTGTTCTCGCCTGGCCTGGTTCCATCCATTCATCCATCCATGATGATAATGATATCTGCACACTCTGGTCTGGGCCCGGCCTGGGTAACTTGATAAATCTTACACCGTGACCTGCCTGTACCTACCTGTTCTGGCCTGGCCTGGGTCTATCCATCCATGATGCCTGTACATTGACCTGTGCCATCATGTCTGTACATTGACCTGTGCCATCATGCCTGTACATTGACCTGTGCCATGCCTATACCATCACCTGTGCCATGCCTATACCATCACCTGTGCCATGCCTATGCCATCATCTGTGCCATGCCTGTGCCATGCCTGTACCGTGACCTCAAAGTCACGCAATTTTTTTACCGCGTTTTTCGTCGCGAAGCAATACCTATTATATTTTTCTTTTTGCGCCCCCCCCAAAAACCAGCTGCCACTGGTTTCCTAGTTGTTCAACCATTATCTTTTTATGGTTTAAACTACTGAGGAATAGTTGGAGAGAATTTGGGTGTGCGTATGCATTTATGGACCTGTTAAACAAGATTGTGATCAGTAAACTATGTGTTCTTTGTAATGTTCTTTGTAATGATGAAATACATTTACTCTTTTTCTTTTATGGACAGAAGCCGCCAGGACCAGGACAATATTACCAGAGAATAGTTACCCGTAAACTTACAATACCGATTAAGGCTCAGTTCACACTGCTGGAACTTGGGATCCGACTTGTCAGACCCCAAGTCACGTGACATGTGAAATCCCATGTTAGTCAATGAGAGCTGTTTTAAATAGCACTACTGAAGTCGCTCCGACTTCAGAAAAGTTTCCTGTACTACTTCAAGGTGACTTCTATCCGACTTGTGCCTCAAAGTAGTACTCTAGTGGTCTGGAGGTCTCCTGGCAAAGTGTCACCATAAGTCGCAAGACTTTCAGGTAGTGGCAGTTTGAACCGAGCCTGACAGTCACTAAATATGAGATATCATCCTCTCTTTGCTTAGTCTTATATTTTGCATAGGTAACTTAAAGAAGAATTGCAGTTAACAGTTTAACTACTAACCGCCCGCCCACCTTCAAATGACGGCAAATCGGTGCGGCTCTCTTTCTGGGACGACGTCGTATGATGACACCCCAGAACGGGCTCTCTCGCGCGCCCACGGGGGCACGCAGTGCGGAAATCGTGGCCACACCGTGTTGCTAGGACACGGCGTGACCCTGATCTTGGTAAAGAGCCAATGACTTGGCTCTTTACCCATGTGATCGGCTGTGTCCAAACACAGCTGGTCTCATGTAAATGAGTAAGTGCCATTTATCGGCTCTCCTCGCCTCACACTGTCAGAGCCCTGATTACAGAAAGTTAAAAAACAGTTCCTACCATCAGTGCCACATTACCTTCCTCAAGGTCCATAAAGATATGGATGAGCAAGTTTGCGGTAGAGGAACTTGACTGACCTGCACAGAGTCCTGATCTCAACTTGATAGAACACCTTTGGGATGAATTAGAGTGCAGACTGTGAGCCAGGCATTCTCTCCAACATCAGTGCCTGACCTCACAAATGTGCTTCTGGAAGAATGGTCAAATATTCCCATAGACACACTCCTAAACATTGTGGACAGCCTTCTCAGAAGAGTTAAGGCTTTTATACCTGCAAAGGATGAGCCAACTCAATACTGAACTCTACAGACTAAGACTGGGATCCCATTAAAGTTCATGTGTGTGTAAAGGCAGGCGTCCCAATACTTTTTGGTAATTTAGTGTATATAAGAGAACTGAGTATTATCAAAAACAATTTAATTACATTTCATTTAAAAAAATATAAAAAACATAGTTAAAAATATTCTCAACTTAGCAGCATTATAACTTGTATATATTCCAAGCATAATTCACATGTAGGCTCAGCTAATTTTCGGGAATCCTTCTTCAGGAGCACATGGGATGGAATCTGAAGAGTCTAGATATGTCATTAGATATACAGTAGGTCTTGCACAAAGATAATACATAATAAAAATGATAAATATATCACTATATTTTTTATTTTATTTTTTTCATTTACAATTATAATTGTGCTCCTGAAGAAGGATTCATGAAACGCGTCAAGCTTACATGTAAATTTTGATTGGAATCTATACATGTTGTAATACCGCTAAGTGGAAATAATTTTTTAATTATGTTTTTGTATACGTTTTTAAATTAAATTTAATAAAATTGTTTTTGATAATACTCAGCTTACATATGTTCAAAAAATGTCCCATGACTACAAATATTGTTATTGTATATAAGATGTTTAGGGATGTAAACATATAGCCCACACAGCCTGAGCTTTAACCTTCCTATGGGTACCTAGCAGGCTCTGTCCTTCCCACAGTCCACAGCAGCTCAGTTTCCTCTTCCTCTCTGTGATCTGTGGTGGACGGGGCTTTCCTCCAGCTCTTTTTATGGCTGCATATAGTCCTGCAGCTTGCCAGTGCTCTGTCTCACTCTGTGGTTGCAGAGTCCAAAACAGCTCGAGAGGAGTAGAGGAAGTGCAGGGCAGCATCATTAGTAGCCCTGTCCCTCTAGATAAAGCAGTACTGTGGACAAAGGGCTACGTGAGTAAAAGTTACCCATAGCATAAACTTTCGCAAATGCCCCCTGGCCTTGCTCCTCCACTAAACTGAATGATCACACAATAAAAAAATATAAGCTTGGCTCAGGATAAACATTGGGTGTTTTTTTTAGGTTTTTTGAGCAAGAAAACTCCACCAGAATTCCAAATACCCTTGAATTGTTATAGACAAAGAATAATGTTGTATTCACCCAGTAGACTCTCGTACATGAAAAAAGAAATTGGATTACATCTGTGAGAGGCAAAAAGTACTGCAGGGGAAATCTCACCAATGGAGTCTGATACCCTAAAGTGGGGTACACACTAGTAGAAAATCTGCCGAAAATTCCCGCCCGATGTGAAATCGTCCGATTTTTGCCTAGTGTGTACACAACTTTCAGCAGCCGATGCCGACGAAAAAAAACGGAGGGACAAACACCAACATTTTTTTCGTCCGTCCCTAGACGTTTTTCCGTTTAATGTGTATGCAGTACGTCCGTGAAAAATCGGATACGAAAGACCGCGCATGATCTGAAGTTGCTGACAACCCGGAAGTCTAGGAACAAATGTGCCAAAAAAAAGAAAAATTGGACGAGAAATTTCGTAAACATTTATGCACTGTCGACTAAAAACGGTAATGAACGCTGAGAAGACAGAGGAAAATCTGAGGATATTTAGTCCGATTTTCATCAAGTGTGTACGGTCCTTAAGAAGCCAGCAGGTGAATCAAATCTAATTGTAGCGCTTCCCCCCGAGGGGGCCACTAAGACTTTACCCAGGTCCCCCACAGTTGTACAGAGGCTGTCATTTACACTAGCTCAGTCCTACACACACCGACAATTCAGGATCAGTCGAGGGGATGTCTTTTTAGTATTTATTGCTGAAGAACTTTAACATGATGTGATTTAGGGTCACAGGATACACCAAACCGTTTAATAGTAGTATTGGGAGGACAAACTTCTCACTAATCTTCTAATAGCAAGTTTTCCTGGAGGTATCTTAGAAAGCCAGTATATGTAGGACCCTATGCCAGCAGTCCATATAACCACTTCTGGCACTTAGTTCCCATCTGGACTTGCACAACTAATAGTCCACAGCAAGGTCTTTACTCACAGTGTCCCAGGAGCTGTCATCCACCCAGCATCCACAGGTAGATCCACAGTGAGGGAGATAACAAGATCCTTCTCCAGACAAGGACTTCAGTACAGTGCCCTCCAGCAAATTTCCATTGACAATTTTCTCCAAGCCTGCAGCCCAGCAGCTGCTGAAGCCTAGGCTGCCTTTTCTTGTCCCAGTAAAACTGCCTCCAAGAGCAGCAGCCCTAAGAGACCTGGAACCTACCTTGGAGGGAAAAGAAAACTCTGGCAAATCTTCCCAAACATTTATCACTTTCCCAGCCCCCTTCTGGATGCCTGGAGGAAAGAATCAAATCCTCAGATCAAGAAACCCTGAACAGACCAAAAAAAAAAAAACAACCACTGCTACCATACACTGAATCCAAAAACTAAATTTATTCTAGCAGCCTAACTAGAGGAGAGCACTACACCATATTTAATTTTTTTGCCTTTTAAATGTAGATGGCAGTATGCAACATTCCTTAAATACATTTGTTTTTTCTTTGAAGGTTTCCTTTCAGAAAGCGGAAGTAAATTTTCACAATGATGTAATCTCCAGTATGACAGCATGCAAATCAGTGATCAAACACAAGGTATGACTCATGCAATGCAGCAGGAAATGTTCTGCCAGGAGATTTTTAGCCTGTTATGTACTGGGGTATTCATTCAAAATAGAGACCAGACTATGGTTCTCCAGATGAACCAGAGACCAGAATACGCTCCTCTTGTGTATTCAAGATTATACTTCTTGTGCTCTGCTAACTGACAGAACAGAGACAAGAATATGCTCACCTTTTATTGGTAAATGATAGAAAAGAGATGAGAATATGCTCCTTGAGTACAGTGCAATGATGGAACAGAGACCAGACTATGCTCCTTGGGTGCTGGAGAACGAATGAAACAGAGACCAGAATACGCTTCTTGTGTACTATTAACTGATAGAAGAGAGACCAGACTATGCTCCTAATGTACTGTTAACTAATGAAAACTAGACCAAAATATGCTTCTTGTGTACTGTTAACTGATAGGGCAGTGACTAGACTATGCTCCTCTTGTACTGTCCGCTGATAGAACCGAGGCAAGCATATGCTCCTTGGTTACTGTTAACTAATGGAACAGTTACCAGAATTAGCTTGTTATGTCTCGTCGAGTAATGGATCAGAGACCACAATTTGCTGCTTATGTTTTTGTTAACTGATAGAAGGGAGACCAGACTATGCTCCTCGTGTATTGTCAAATGGGAACAGAGACCAGAATATGCTCCTTGTGTACTGTCAATTGATGGAACAGAGACCAGAATATGCTCCTTCTTTACTGTCAACTGATGGAACAGAGACCAGAATATGCTCCTTGTGTACTGTCAATTGATAAAACAGAGACCAGAATATGCTCCTCGTGTACTGTCAATTGATGGAACAGAGACCAGAATATGCTCCTTCTTTACTGTCAACTGATGGAACAGAGACCAGAATATGCTCCTTGTGTACTGTCAATTGATGGAACAGAGACCAGAATATGCTCCTCACGTACTGTCAATTGATGGAACAGAGACCAGAATATGCTCCTTCTTTACTGTCAACTGATGGAACAGAGACCAGAATATGCTCCTCGTGTACTGTCAATTGATGGAACAGAGACCAGAATATGCTCCTTCTTTACTGTCAACTGATGGAACAGAGACCAGAATATGCTCCTCGTGTACTGTCAATTGATGGAACAGAGACCAGAATATGCTCCTCGTGTACTGTCAAATGGGAACAGAGACCAGAATGTGCTCCTCATGTACTGTCAACTGATGGAACAGAGACCAGAATATGCTCCTTGTGTACTGTCAATTGAGGGAACAGAGACCAGAATATGCTCCTCATGTACTGTCAATTGATAAAACAGAGACCAGAATATGCTCCACGTGTACTGTCAATTGATGGAACAGAGACCAGAATATGCTCCTTCTTTACTGTCAACTGATGGAACAGAGACCAGAATATGCTCCTCGTGTACTGTCAATTGATGGAACAGAGACCAGAATATGCTCCTTCTTTACTGTCAACTGATGGAACAGAGACCAGAATATGCTCCTTCTTTACTGTCAATTGATGGAACAGAGACCAGAATATGCTCTTTCTTTACTGTCAACTGATGGAACAGAGACCAGAATATGCTCCTTCTTTACTGTCAACTGATGGAACAGAGACCAGAATATGCTCCTTCTTTACTGTCAACTGATGGAACAGAGACCAGAATATGCTCCTCATGTACTGTCAACTAATGGAAGAGAGACCAGAATATGCTTCTTGTGTACTGTCAATTGATGGAACAGAGACCAGAATATGCTCCTCATGTACTGTTAGCTGATGGAACCAAGAACAGAAAATGCTCCTCGCGTTTTGTTAACCAATAAAAGGGAGATCAGACTATGTTCCCCATGTACTGTTAACTGATGGAAAAGAGACCAGAATATGCTCCTCATGTACTGTCAATTTATAGAACAGAGTCCAGAATATGCTCTACGTGTACTGTCAATTGAGGGAACAGAGACCAGAATATGCTCCTCGTGTACTGTCAATTGAGGGAACAGAGACCAGAATATGCTCCTCGTGTACTGTCAATTGAGGGAACAGAGACCAGAATATGCTCCTCGTGTACTGTCAATTGAGGGAACAGAGACCAGAATATGCTCCTCGTGTACTGTCAATTGAGGGAACAGAGACCAGAATATGCTCCTCGTGTACTGTCAATTGAGGGAACAGAGACCAGAATATGCTCCTCGTGTACTGTCAATTAATGGAGCAGAGACCAGAATATGCTCCTTGTTTACTGTTAAATGATGGAACAGAGACCAGAATATGCTCCTTCTTTACTGTCAACTGATGGAACAGAGACCAAAATATGCTTGCTTCTCATGTACTGTTAGCTGATGTAACAGAGACCAGAATACGCTCCTCGTGTACCGTTAACTGAAAAAGAGAGACCCGAATATGCTCATTGTATACTGTTAATGGATAGAAGAGAGACCGTATTATGATCCCTGTGTACTATTAACTGATAGAACAGAAACCAGATTGTGCTCCTCGGGTACTGGTAGCTGATAGAACAGAGGCTAGAATACGCTCCTCGTGTACTGTTAAATAATAAGAGATATACGAGAATAAAACTCCCTACATAACGTTAACTGATTCAACGCAGATCACAATATGGTTCCACCTGGGGTTAAACACATTTGTCCAGCCTGCATATTTTTTTGTTTTGTAAAGTCATTGCTCTAGTCTTTTTTACAACAATTGATTAAGGACGCAAAGTATAGAGGTAAAGAGGTAAACAAGGGCAATGGGTCAAATTTTGTAATTCCTAGGTTGGAATTTGAGAGTGCAATACCTAAACAGATACAGAAAACAAGCAAAATCATTGGGGAACGCACTACAGTCTATTTAACATAGTTTCCTATGGTACACATTCACATGTATGCATTTTTTAGCCGGTGCGTTTATGGAAAGGGTTAGGGTCTTTATTGCAGCAGATTGCATTTTGTGTGTAATAAACTTTAATGGACCCGCATCAAAAACGCTGACCCTTGAACGGTAACAATAAATAGTTTCCATTATATCCCAAAAAAAAAAAAAAAATGATGGGCGTTACATATTACCCAGACTGTAGCAGACTGTACTAAAATGTCCCTGTTATTCTATCTGCATTATAGCAAATAGCATATTTTGAATTTTTCAAGGCCTTCTAGTTTTTTTATTTTTCTCCTCTCCGTGCTACTACACCCCCCCAAAAAAAAAAAAGACTTCTAGACTATGCTACTCTCAGGCATGTCCATCCGTGTGTCTTACCCTCAGCCAAAAGAACTGGCAGGTAGGTGTGCCTAAGCATATTCAGATACTGAATTTAAAAATTTAATATTTGCATAAGATTGTCAGGGGGCTTCAGGAATGCCAAGAGAAGGATTCCAGACAAGCTAAAGTTACTTTCTGATAATTAATGGTGGCTGATATGAAAGGGGAGCTTGAAGAGTATATCCAGTCAAAACATTTTTCTAGGCTTTTTGGATAGCGTGGGGAAGGGTTCGAACCGCTGTCAGGTTGTTATTACTATGAGGGCTCCATTAGATATTTACTATCTCTTCCTCTGACAATGATGTCACTAAACAGGAAGTGAAGGAAAATCTACAACAGCAACGCAGTCAGAAATAAAAATTAATTTTAGTTTTGCTTAGAATGGAGAAGGTTTAGATTTCTTGTCTGGTTATCACTGCAATCTGTGGCTGCATTAGAGAAAATTCCCCTCACAAGAGGGAAAATCAGTCGTTCTAGCCTTGTATTAAAATAGAAAAAAAATGTCATATCTTTCTGTGTTGCTATGGGAGAGTTTCCCTCACTTCCTGTTTGGCAAAATGTTGTCAGCAGGACAGGAAGTGAGGGTTAAGCTGGCCATAAATGGTGCAAATTTCTTTCCTGCAACCTGATAAGAGGCATGGAGGAGCTCAGCTATGAGAAAAGATTAGAGGAACTGAATTTATTCTCTCTAGAGAAGAGGAGATTAAGGGGGGATATGATCAACCTGTATAAATACATAAGGGGTAATGCCCCGTTTCCACTGAGCTTTCTGGTACGGTTCGGTACGGTACGCTATTTAGGCCGTTTCCATTGTGAATGGTACCCTAATTCCGAACCGTACCATACCACTTTTTTGGGACCCTTTCGTTGGGGTACCAAGCACATTAGTACCGTACCAACAGGGTGGAGCTACACTCTGCAGAACATTGATTGGTTGACCCACGCCTATAATGAAAGGGTACTATTGGCAGTGGAAACGCAAGGTGTACCGTTCCGAACCGTACCGTACTGAACCGAACCGTACCGTACCACTCAGTGGAAACGAGGCATAGTGAACTTGGTCTTGAGTTATTCACTTTAAGGTCAACACAGAGGACAAGGAGGCACTCTTTATGTCTAGAGGAAAAGAGATTTTGTCTCCAAATATGGAAAGGTTTCTTCCGAGTAAGAGCTGTGAAAATGTGGAATAGACTCCCTCCAGAGGTGGTTCTTGCCAGCTCACTAGATTGCTTTAAAAAAGGCCTGGATTCCTTGGTGTACATAATATAAATGGGTACTAATATTTATAGGTAGAGTTGATCCAGGGAATATCCGATTGCCTCTCGGGGGATCAGGAAGGAATTTTTTTCCCCTGCTGTAGCAAATTAGATCATGCTTTGCTGGGGTTTTTTTCGCCTTCCTCTGTTTGTATAGGATTGTGTATATGGGATTGTATGGTTGGGTTTTCCTTACTGTTTTTGTTTTGTTTTTTATTGGTTGAGCCAGATGGACTTGTGTGTTTTTTCAACCTGACTGACTATGTAACTATGTAGCCACAGGTTGCAGAAAATATATTTGCATTATTCCCCCATCAACACAGACAGTGATGACAGGGATATAGCAGTTGTCTTCTCCCACAAGGGGAAGCCGTCCTGGCCAGGAGAAGGCAGTAATTATTGCTGGCAAGTATAGAAGCCGTTAGTGCTAATCGCAAGAGCATCCGGCAGGTTGGTTGTACCTAAGTTGATCGATCGATCAACTTGGTTTATTCAGCCTGCCCATTAACGGTTAGATTCTTCAGCTGGTTCCTGCTGAACCGACTGAGATTAGAACTGTATATGGCCAGCCTAAATCTCTCTGACAGAGCCCCAGATAGGACTAAAAATCTGACAGAAGTTCTGATCTTTTCCCATTCTATCCCAAACGAGAAAAAATGTTTGTGGCTTGATACAGACTTGAACTAGGTGATTTAGGTGACAGTACAGGGTCACGTTGAATAGGAATCATTGTTTGTCCTTGCCAATATGACCTTTTAAGTTTTACAGGTTTTCAAATCACATGCCAAATTACTGTTAGTGTTCACAGAACATGTCTGGCACAAGACCAGCTAATCTGTATTAACTGGCAGGGTATACTAAATATGTGTAGTCACATTTATGCTTGTACACAAAGCACAGTATGTCATCTGGTAACACTGGGTATGTTTGTGAATACTCCTGGAAACCAGACTCCCAATTCCCAAGCCAATCTACTGTGATCCTAACAAAGCCACTTCATGCCCAAAAGCCTCAGGCATCAACCTGTGTGAACTTTAATCTCTTCAATGCTGTCTGCAGAATAGGATACAGATGTCTTCTATGTTTTGTAATACACCAATCCAGGATCCTACTGACTGCTTCTGCTCAAATGACCTTTGGTCAGAATAAGAGACGTAGTTTTATGAGGGCTGTATTGGTGTGTAAATATGCAAATTATGTACAATAGCTTTTACCATTGCTCATACATGTCAAACTTCTTTATTTGTTATATTTGGCCATCAAAGAAGGCCAAATTATTTACAGATGAGGCCACCAGCAGTCAAGAACGCGGACAAAGTGGTCTGATCTGACTGGGTGGCCCAATATATATATGTCGCATTGCAAAAAATGGCCTGGTCAGTAAGGGAGTAAAACCTTTTGGGGGTGAAGTGGTAATCTGGGACCCCAGAATTCCCCCTTACATCAGAGTCCCTCTTTCATTAGGAGCCCCAAAGTCGCCCACCTTACATCCTAGCAACCACACCCTAGCGCTGAGAACAGCGGGAAGCGGTGGGGACTGTCAGCCACTCTACATTCAGGGACAATTCCGATTGCTGCACAGCCTGCGCTGTTGTGGCGTGACTGCGGCAGCAGGGATGCTGACTGGGTATTTGGGCAGGACGCTCTGCGGGGGTTTGGACCCCTCAGGACGCTCGGGCCCCCTACATGTGTATGGGCTGTCCCCCCCTGATGGCAGTCCTCCCTACAGCTAAGATTTATTAAAGGCTTACCTGTAAGTACAAGTCACCATGCAGTATTTACTACTGCCTAAAAGCAGAATTCCAGCAAAATGTATGGTTTCTCATCCCTCCCTCCTACCATCCTTTAAACCCATCCCTCATAGGTGTATACTTTTCCTTACCTGTTTTTTTTTAATCTCAATGAATGAGAGGGAGGCAGAAGGGAGGGGTGGGAGATTGGTTAACTTCGTCCTGGAGTTGGGCTTTATAGCTTCCACACAACACTCGAATATTGGACGTTTCATGCTGAATCGGCCAAAATTAGAGCTGTGGGTGCCCCTATCAACACCGCCCTGGCTTGCCAAAAGATAACTGAACTAGAAGCTGAGTGGAAAATTGTCGGCTGAAAAGAGCCTGCATCCAGTCAGATGCAGATGCTGTTCAAGATGTCCTGACCGCTGTTGGAGCCAGCTGTCAGAGTACAATAACCAGCAGGGGAAATTCATCCTTCCACACTGTTGGATAGAGGTACCTGTTAGGTTTAGGTTTCTTTTATTCAGCACGCAAGCTGAATGAAAAAAATATCTAAGTGTACGGCTTGCTTTACCTTTAATCTACCAGAGCCCTCCACATCGTTACCTTCTTCCCAATATGCTGCTCCATTGAATGCAAGGATAATACTTCAGTATTTTTCTTAGTGAAAACATGAAGGATGAGGGTTTTGACCAGAAATGCTCCAACAAGTTGTGAATACTCTGGGCTAGATAAGTTCTTGTTGATGCGGCAAATATTTGGTACATAGAAACCTGCTTTTTGGATGTGCTAAATAGTGACTCAATTTAAAGGGTTTGAAATGAAAGATGAAGCTAGTGAAGCAATTGTGAAACATTGTAAGTGTGACTTTGCGTACAAAAAGACTCACAAAAAAAATTATATCAGCTGAAATATAACAGTATATTTGACATGGGATGCGTCAAAATAAGACGTCACGTGCAAAAATTTGCATTCGTCAATAACCGCCAATCTTAGTTTATCTAGCCCTCTGTGCAACAATGAGCAGTTCTAACAGTCAGGATTATTGGTTTGCAGGTGTTACCCTGGTCTCCTCCAAATCACAATGCCAGGTTGTTGAACTGGCACATAATTAGACCATGACAGTAACCAATCATGGTGTTTGATTAGTGTTTTTTTGCATTGTTTTACTGATAACCACTGTAAATAATCAATTAGCAGGTACCCTACACTTGCCTATTTGAATTGTATGTTAAGCTTATTTGTCTTGGTGTCTCTCCTTAATTAACCTGCAAAGTGTGTTAATAGTAGATAAGGTTCAGGTCTTCTACAACCTTAATTTTGTGGCCAATCCCTGGAATTCGCATTTGGGCCAAATCACAAAGTATAAGGCTAAGTTCACATGTAGGCGTTTTGGGTCGTTTTTGGAGAGTTTTTCTGCTCTAGGATCAGCTCAAAAAACGCCCAACAAGACAAATCCTATTAATTTCAATGGCCCCTGTTCACATCTGAGCATTTTGACGTTTTAAGCAAAATGCCCAACGCTCAAAAAAGTACATGAGCTTCTTTTTGGGCAGATTACAGGTGTTTTTATTTTTTCCCATTGGTCACTTGTCAACCTAAAAACGCCTGCACAAAAACGCCTGTAAAAACCCCTGTAAAACGCCTGTAATTAGTAACGCCAAGATGTGAACATAGCCTCAGCAGATATATCTACATGTTTGTGCCAGAAATAAGGAACAACTCATAACGCATTGCTTAGCTTTTGCCCCCAGTCAGCTTAGTCAAAAGAGCCAATATTCTTAAGAAATGGTTACCCAGTCCCCAGACTACAAATCACTGCAGCCATATTGACAGTGCGTGTTGGAGCTGATTCTATGTAAGGACTGTGTAGGGAGAGATAATGGGTTTGATTTACTAAGGCAAACAGACTGTGTACTTTGCAAAGTGCAGTTGGACCAGGGCTTAGTAAATGTGATAAAGCTTCACTTTGCAAAGAATACTCAATCCCATGCAAGGAAAATGAACAAAACAGAATTTTTGCTTGCACATGATTGGGTGATGGAAGTCATTAGAGCATTTTCTCATTTACTAAGCTCTGGAGCAATCGCTCTTGCAGAGTGCAACTGCACTTTCCAAAACGCACAGTCTATTTGCCTTTAGTAAATCAACCCCTATGTGATTTGCTGTGGATTTCAGTAGTAGCCAACACATCCTTTGGTACCACATGTTCACCTCCTTTCACCATAGTTTCAACAAAATACTACAACAGGCAGGCCTAAAATGAGATGCCTTTTTTTTTTTTACCTATTAAGATAATGCTTGGGGTGCTGTAATAAAAACAGGGGCTCACAAACTTTGCCATCAAACTCTTTTACCACTGGACAATTTTTACAAAAAACTACAAAGCAGACCCCTACCTATAGCTTTTAGAACTGCTGTGGCTGCTACTTTCTCTGGTCAAAGCCAGCTAAATACCACTTGAGGAAATAGCATGCGTCACAGCTAAAACTACCGGGAAAAAAAGGCTTTTTTTAACTGAAATGAATCCGATTGGGATGCTGATGATGTGTATAAGACAATCTCAGTGTATGTGAAAAAACTGGATCCAAAGCCAAATATGCAATGCCAGAGTAACGTCTGTCATTCTGTTTCGAAACTCCATTATACCTTTAAAGTGGAACTAAAGTTTAAAAAAATAATTTCAAACAGGCAGGTTCTTTATTGTAGAAAATTTTGTAATGTATCTTCTGCTATAAAATACACTTGCCTGCCTGTTTTCAACCCCCCGTAGACTGTACATTCAGCTACGCATGCATAGCTTAGCTTACTTTCCAGTACAGTGTCTATGTGCCGGGATGACTACACTCCTGCGCATTCATGGGAATGAGATCATCCTGTGCCTGCCAGTCAAGTCAGCCTAAGACTGGCACACAGAAAAAAACAGGGCAAAGATGCCAGTACCCATGAGGGACCTTATGGGCATTGGACCTTTGGAACTGAGGTAAGCATTTTTGCTTTTAGTTCCACTTTATGGCATACCTCAAGCCTGTATTTAAAGTACTTGTGCTTATTTAATGTCAATCAGAAATTTGAATAAAGTTTCTTCTTTCTTTTTACTTTTTTTATTTTGTCATTGGTACGTGTTTTTTCTACGGCAGTGTCATGCATCCCTTCCCATTTGTTTCACAATAGCTTGCTTTTAGCCCTACAAATGACCAGAATTTAGTAACAAGATCTGCTCCTCAAAGAGTTTCATTGGGTTTACCGAAAGTTCAGGTTCACCAAATATTTAGCATGATTCTTTGAACTGTTCACAAATCAACCTCAGACCTGTTTGACCATTACTAGCGTTATTAGGTTTATATGTTATGTTTACTGGTATATACGCGTTACTTTAACTGACAATGGCGCGGTCCTGCGATGATGTACATAAATAACATTAATAAAATCAAAAAAGATCCTGCACTAAAAATTGAGTGACTGAATGAATGATGTAAATGAGGAATTGGTGAAAGCAACTGGAAACACTTGATTATAGTAAATCAAACAATATAAGACACAAAATAGTGCAGCGCTATCAAACATATAGTGTGAAACATACAAATGTAAAATTAACAGTAAGGTGTTAAATAAAATAACACTTAGTGATAGAGTGAACAAAAAAGTCCATAAATTGATAATCGTGACTCCAAATCAAAAAAGTCCCAGAAAGGTGATGTCAGAGCGGAAGGCTTGAATCCCAAGGAGAGATAGGAATACACCCGTGGTATATATGTCAAAGTGGCCGCTTACCAGAGATTAAGGCCTCCAACCTAATGGAATGGCCATACACACTTTAGATGTCAAACCAGATAAGTTGTATCCTTCATAGTCCAGGGAAACCAGATATATTCCACTATATCATGTACCAACTCCAAACTGTTCTCTGTCCTGGAATAAAAACCGATTGTCTTCCTGTGTCTGATCTCAAACTGATTGAGAATGAGAATGAAGACAGACCTTCTCATTCACAATCAGTTTGAGATCAGACACAGGAAGACAATCGGTTTTTATTCCAGGACAGAGAACAGTTTGGAGTTGGTACATGATATAGTGGAATATATCTGGTTTCCCTGGACTATGAAGGATACAACTTATCTGGTTTGACATCTAAAGTGTGTATGGCCATTCCATTAGGTTGGAGGCCTTAATCTCTGGTAAGCGGCCACTTTGACATATACAGTGGGTACGGAAAGTATTCAGACCCCCTTAAATTTTTCACTCTTTGTTATATTGCAGCCATTTGCTAAAATCATTTAAGTTCATTCTTCTTCCTCATGAATGTACACATAGCACCCCATACTGACAGAAAAACACAGAATTGTTGACATTGTTGCAGATTTATTAAAAAAGAAAAACTGAAATATCACATGGTCCTAAGTATTCAGACCCTTTGCTCAGTATTTAGTAGAAGCCCCCTTTTGATCTAATACAGCCAGGAGTCTTTTTGGGAAAGATGCAACAAGTCTTTCACACCTGGATTTGGGGATCCTCTGCCATTCCTCCTTGCAGATCCTCTCCAGTTCTGTCAGGTTGGATGGCAAACGTTGGTGGACAGCCATTTTTAGGTCTCTCCAGAGATGCTCAATTGGGTTTAAGTCAGGGCTCTGGCTGGGCCATTCAAGAACAGTCACGGAGTTGTTGTGAAGCCACTCCTTCGTTATTTTAGCTGTGTGCTTAGGGTCATTGTCTTGTTGGAAGGTAAACCTTCGGCCCAGTCTGAGGTCCAGAGCACTCTGGAGAAGGTTTTTGTCCAGGATATCCCTGTACTTGGCCGCATTCATCTTTCCCTCGATTGCAACCAGTCGTCCTGTCCCTGCAGCTGAAAAACACCCCCACAGCATGATGCTGCCACCACCATGCTTCACTGTTGGGACTGTATTGGACAGGTGATGAGCAGTGCCTGGTTTTCTCCACACATACCGCTTAGAATTAAGGCCAAAAAGTTCTATTTTGGTCTCATCAGACCAGAGAATCTTATTTCTCACCATCTTGGAGTCCTTCAGGTGTTTTTTAGCAAACACCATGCGGGCTTTCATGTGTCTTACACTGAGGAGAGGCTTCTGTCGGGCCACTCTGCCATAAAGCCCCGACTGGTGGAGGGCTGCAGTGATGGCTGACTTTCTACAACTTTCTCCCATCTCCTGGCTGCATCTCTGGAGCTCAGCCACAGTGATCTTTGGGTTCTTCTTTACCTCTCTCACCAAGGCTCTTCTCCCCCGATAGCTCAGTTTGGCCGGACGGCCAGCTCTAGGAAGGGTTCTGGTCATCCCAAACGTCTTCCATTTGAGGATTATGGAGGCCACTGTGCTCTTAGGAACCTTAAGTGCAGCAGAAATCTTTTTGTAACCTTGGCCAGATCTGTGCCTTGCAACAATTCTGTCTCTGAGCTCTTCAGGCAGTTCCTTTGACCTCATGATTCTCATTTTCTCTGACATGCATTGTGATCTGGAAGGTCTTATATAGACAGGTGTGTGGCTTTCCTAATCAAGTCCAATCAGTATAATCAAACACAGCTGGACTCAAATGAAGGTGTAGAACCATCTCAAGGATGATCAGAAGAAATGGAAAGCACCTGAGTTAAATATATGAGTGTCACAGCAAAGGGTCTGAATACTTAGGACCATGTGATATTTCAGTTTTTCTTTTTTAATAAATCTGCAACAATGTCAACAATTTTGTGTTTTTCTGTCAGTATGGGGTGCTATGTGTACATTCATGAGGAAGAAGAATGAACTTAAATGATTTTAGCAAATGGCTGCAATATAACAAAGAGTGAAAAATTTAAGGGGGTCTGAATACTTTCCGTACCCACTGTATACCACGGGTGTATTCCTATCTCTCCTTGGGATTCAAGCCTTCTGCTCTGACATCACCTTTCTGGGACTTTTTTGATTTGGAGTCACGATTATCAATTTATGGACTTTTTTGTTCACTCTATCACTAAGTGTTATTTTATTTAACACCTTACTGTTGATTATACATTTGTATGGTTCACACTATATGTTTGATAGCGCTGCACTATTTTGTGTCTTACATAAATAACATTGATGTCCTTTTTTTCCCACAAATAGAGCTTTCATTTGGTGGTACTTGATCACCTCTGCCTTACATAGGCAGATCGCTCTTCTGCCTCTCTGGGGAACGATTGTGGGTGGCCTCTGGCGGCATGTGCGCCCCCCCCCCCCTTTGGCTATTGCACGAAATGATGTACAAGTACGTGATTCCGCGCAACAGAGCAGACCTGCCACAGTAAATATGCGGTGGGCGGTCGGCAGGTGGAGGGGGGGCTAAGGGGGAACTTTGGGATCCTAGTGTAAGGGGAGACTTTGGGGACCCTAATAAAAGTGGAGTCTCTGATGTAAGGGTGAACTATAGGGACCCTGATTTAGGGAGGGGGAATTCCAGGGACCCTGATGTAAGGGAGTGGGGGATTCTGGGGGCCCTGATTTAGGAAGAGGGGACTCTTGGATCTTGATGTAAGCAGGGGATGACTCTGTGGACCCTGATATTAGGGGGGAATTTTGGGGACCCCTAATGAAAGAGGCAAACTCTGATGTATGGGGGTCAGGCCCAGGGGGCCCAGGCCTAAAGCTTTGTAAGGGGCCTCCAAACTTCTGATGGCTGCCATGGGTGTAGGTACAAGGAATATCTCCTAAATGTGTGCAGTGTAGGATATGTTCACTATTTCTGCAGCCACTGATATCACCGACGCATGTGCATTGGGCTTTGAAGGGATGGCATACTGAGTATGCCGTCCCTTCAGAGTGCTTTGCTGTGATCGTGCCTCCCACACACATTCGTGGGGGAGATGTCATCAAGGCTCAGCCATTCAAATGATCGGAGCCCACAAACCCATGAGGAAGACCCGGGTAAAGATAGAAGCCCTGTCAGCTGTGGCAGTGTGCTGCCGGAAGGCTTCGTTTTAAGGTAAGTCTTTAATAATGTGCTAGTATGCGGTGCCTGCATCTTTGTCCACTTTTACACTATATGTAAAATGCACACACAGTATGTGAACCATCTGTGAGTTGTATTATGCTACATTGAGAAATAAAGGTAAATGTGCGTTAAATAGTTGCGTTGTGTTGACAGCTCATTCAAAATGAATAGGCTACCCTAGCGTGCTTAGGCTCCTCGTAGAGAATTTCCTCACTGGAAACACAGACAGCAAAAATACCTGACAAGCGCTAATCCTTCCCTACTCTCTGGAAAAAAAAAAAAATCAACATTTTTATTCTAGAGGAACACTTTGAGAATAACACGGGTATTATTTATACTTTCTATATCTACATAAATGATATCTAACATGCATATTTTATGATAACTGTGCACACCAATAGCATCTCCCTGTTTAATGGATGCTGTTCTCACATAAAAAAACCACCTAAATTCTGGCTTGTAGTTGAATGACATCTTTTACTTTCACGGTTGATCTGAGGAAATTGTTTGACAGACTTTTGTCACCATGGATCTGTTGCTATGCTAGGAGGACTCTGCTATGCACACAGCACTGACACTCCAGGAGCCGGTGTCTCACTGGGCAGGAGTTTTATTGCACCGTATTACATGCTGCTCACAGCCTACAGCATTGCTTCTCACGGTTGACTCATCCACTAATAACCTCCTCAGGTCATTGAGGCTTATATACAACTGGCAGTATGACAGATATAGCAGCCCACAGATATGGTTACCTTTCATCTCCGTACACACAGGGGGTGATTTACTAAAACTGGGGCACTCAGAATCTGGTGCAGACGTGCATGGTAGCTTCTTACTTCAGTTTGTTCAATGAAGCTTTGACAATAAATCCTGGGAGCTAACTGGTTTTTATGCAGAGTTGCCCTATATTTTGCACTCTCCAGCTTTAGTAAATCTACCCAACAGGCTCCAAAAGGTAAACATGCATGTGGCATCTGGGTAAAAATGGCTGCCCTCTGCATGTGAGAATAGATTCAGTGGACCAGTACATGAGTCTGCGTTTCATTTTAACACAATGTAGATCCATGTGACACTGACACATTGCTGATCTCTTGTTGTTCCATGCATTGTACTTAAAGTGGAATGTCATTTTCAATGGATCTACATCACAGCACCTTGCTGATTCCTGGATAAGTCAACTCACCTGTAAGGGCTCATGCACACAGGACGTTTAAAAAAAAACGCCAGCGCTGCTGTCAGGGAAAAAATAGCGGCAAAAACACGCTTTCAGCCACTTTTTTGAATAGCGTTTTTCCGCATTTTTGAGCGCTAGCGCTTTTAAGCATTTTTACAGTAAAAAACACTCCATAAAATGTAAAAATGCCAAATGCAGCTAAAAAAAAAAATGGCAGATGCCCCTAAAAGCAGCTGCAAAAACCTCCTGTGTGCATGAGCCCTTATTCTGCTAAAAGTAGGCTTATGTGGTGGTGTGATTTTTTTTGGAACAGCAATGCTTACAGGTTAAATACATTTGCATTTATGATACTTCTAAATTGCCTCCGAGCTGCTTCTGACCTCTTTCTGAGCTGCTTCTGACCTCTTTCTGAGCTGCTTCTGACCTCTTTCTGAGCTGATTCTGACCTCTTTCTGAGCTGCTTCTGACCTCTTTCTGAGCTGATTCTGACCTCTTTCTGAGCTGCTTCTGACCTCTTTCTGAGCTGCATCTGACCTCTTTCTGAGCTGCTCCTGACCTCTTTCTGAGCTGCTTCTGACCTCCTTCTGAGCTGCTTCTGACCTCTTTCTGAGCTGCTCCTGACCTCTTTCTGAGCTGCATCTGACCTCTTTCTGAGCTGCTCCTGACCTCTTTCTTAGCTGCATCTGACCTCCTTCTTAGCTGCATCGACCTCCTTCTGAGCTGCTTCTGACCTACTTCTGAGCTACTGCCAGACAATATTGCACTCCTATTGAATTGTATAGGTAAAAAAGCAAACCTAAAGCAAAAAAAATGCCACAATAGATATATACAATCTCATAGTGAAGTCCTCTTTTTGCCAGAGATTTCCTAACTTTATTGAAATATAGGGTGCAGATCATGATCTATAGGTGATATCTTTTTGCACAAACAGGGATGCATGAATTGCTCGTATTTAGTAAGGCAAAAATGTATCCCAGCAATCGGAAATATTTGTCAGTGATTGCTGTAAATGGAAATAGTTGTTTTCAATCACTGCCCTTCAGGCATTTGCCATACGTGGGTATTTAGGACCTGTTAGAGTAGTTGATGTTGACTACAGTTTGTAGTGCTGAACACAACTGCCAAAACGACATAATTAATAATACTGGGTTAGGGCAACCATAATGCCTTAACAATAGTATAAGCATTAAATAATTCAAACCTAACATGGTTCAGCAAACAGAAAGATTGGGAAAAGCAACAGGCAGGGAGATAAGATGCAGTAAGATTAGCACTATGGTGCTGGACACAAGAATCCTGCTACTCCTACTCTGTACACAGCCACATCCAGCCATCCATCATTTCAGCAACAATGAACATGCTGCATGATGAATGAAGACCGTAGGCAGTTGAGCCAGATTGTTCTATAACTTTAGATGAGACACATACTTTTACATAGTTCTGCTAAAGGATGCACAGTTGAAACACAGTTCCACCCAAAAGTGGAAGTTCCGCTTTAAGGACCCCTGAACCCCGACATGCCACATTTGGCATGTCCTTTTTTTTTTGGGAGGGGGGGGCGGGTACCTAGTTTTGACAGGCGGCCAGATCGGAAGTTCTCCTCTCCCCCTCCCTACAATCTTCTGGGACACGTCACAGTTCGCAGATTGCCCGGCCATTCAGGACGTGCAGCGCGACTCGCGCATACGCAGTGCGCACCCGGCTGTGAAACCGCAAGCTGTCACAGCCGGGTGCCAACACTAATGATGCCGGCGCTAGGGAGAGCTGAGGGAGAGAACCGAGGCTTCGGGCGACCTGCATCGCTGGATTGTGGGACAGGTGAATGTACGTTTATTAAAAGTCAGCAGCTACAATGAAACGGCTGGAACTCCGCTTTAATATGTAGGCATTGATCACAGTATTACCATGAAAATACAGTTTGCTATATACTGCACATGAATGAGTACATGTAATAAGTCAGATAAGAACACACTAAACACATTTTAAAGAGCAATGCCTCCAGGTTCTCCTCCAAGTCTAAAGCCTAAAGTACACACGATCAGAATATCGTACAAAAAATACCGCTTTTCGAAGCGATCATATGATAATCTGATTGTTAGCACACAGCTTTGGTTCGAAATTATCTAAAGAGACAAACACGAAAATTTTTCTTGAACTTTACCGGATTGTACAATTTTCATTTAATCAGGACAGTTTTCGTCAGAAAATACAAAATATATACATTACATCACTTCTGAATTTATATTCTTGCATACGAGAATGTTCTGTGTTGGTAAAGCAGTGTTTCTCCGCCTTTTTAACATTAACCACTTTGCCGCTGCTCACTAGAGCTCTACTGCGGCAAAGTGGTTCGTTATCGTCTGGCGACGTAGACCTACATTGCCAGACACTCCCCTTTCTCGGCGGCGCGCGCGCCGCTGGAGGCTCGCTCCCGTTGTATTCAGTCACAGCGGGAGTCGGGCCAGGGGAGGAGCAGCGGCGATTGCCACTGCTCTTTCCCGATCGTCTGGGAATCGAGTCTGGAGATCCGCCCACTTGAGTAAACAAAGCGGGCGGATCTCCTAAGTGACAGGCAGGGTCAGATTGCAGGGTTCAGCATAGCTGAACATGCGATCTGTCCCTGTGTCACTCAGTCACCTCCCCCCACACATGTCAGTAAGCACCAGGCATACATTAACCCCTCCCTCTCCAATAAAATGAACCCCTTCCCTGCCAGTATCATTTTTACAGTAACAGTGCATATGTATAGCACTGATTACTGTAGTAATGTCACTGGTACCCCGAAAAGTGTCAGAAATGTCAGTCAAGGGTCCGATCTGTCCACCGCAATGTCGCAGTCCCGCATAAAAAATCACAGATCGCCGCCATTACTCGTTAAAAAAACCCACCAAAAATGACAGAAATCTTTCCCTTAGTTAGTAAACGCAATAACTTTTGCGCAAACCAATCAAAATACGCTTATTGTGATTTTTTTTACCAAACATAGGTAGCAGAAAACAAATTGGCCAAAAATTTAGATTTTTACATTTTTGGGGGGGGGGGGGGGGGGGATTTCATATACAAAAATGTGAAAAATATTGTTGTTTTTTCAAAATTGACGCTCTTTTTTTGTTTTTAGCGCAAAAAGTAAAAATCGCACAGGTGATCAAATACCACCAAAAGAAAGCTCTGTTTGTGGGAAAAAAGGACGTAAATTTAGTTTGGGTACGGCGTTGCATGGCCGCGCAATTGTCAGTTAAAGTCGCACAGTGCCGAATCGCAAAAAGTGGCCCAGACGTAAGACAGCAAAATCCCTCCGGTGGTAAAGTGGTTAAGGAACCCTTACAAATATCTTCCGAATTTCAAGGAACCCCTCCCACAAATGATCATATCTACAGCACAGGGTACATTAATGTGATGGCACTTGAAAGAATGCTTCTTACGCTTTTGGTCCAACCCTTACAGATAGCTTATTAGATCAATGTTGTCAGTGGTAACCGGAAGGAACCCTTAACAACCTCTGAAGGAACCCTAACGTTCCACAGAACCCTAGTTGAGAAAGTCTGTGCTAAAATTTTGTTATGTAACCAGTTCTAGGTGGGATGCAGAGATACACAGTTCTTTAAGCATACTGGCAAACCTTATGCTACTGATTGTTCAGTTGTTCTCTTTCCAAATGAAATGTCAATGTTCCTGTGATAGGGCATTGGTGAAAGAAAGATTGCACGAGTCAGAAGTAACCGTCGCTGCAGCATCTGGTGCAGGCCAGATATTCTCGAATGCAGATCTTGAAGTCTTACGAAAATTTTGTTTGTCTACAGTCAACATTATAATATACTTATTTTTATTTTCTTTCTTACCTTTTAGCTTCTGGTTATATTCTGTTCTGTCAGACTGGCTCCTGCGCAGGGTTCCTGAATTTCCATGTTCCCCATTTGTGTTTTGCTCTACTATGGTGTCTGTTTTCCTCCTCTCTAACATATAGAGCCTGCTTTTGAGAAAGGTTAGATTCTTCTTCTTGATCCCTCCAGAATCCTTTCCACTCATGTCCTTGATGTCCATGGCCGGTCATCCAAAGCAGCCTCTCCGTTGCCACCGCTTTATTTTATAAGTGTGTGATTCCAGCGATGGAATGAGTCAGCGCTGGTTGGAAGTAATCAGCTGTACCTGCACTAGTAACCTGTCTAAGGGAGACACCTGTACAGCTCATAACTCCTCCCCTATGAAGTCATGTTACAATGTACCTGAGGGCTTGTCACCTGAGACACTCGCAGCACAAGCTGGCAAAGCAGCACTGGCTCATTTTTTACCCAGGCCAAACTTAACTTCCTTAGGCAGAGGAGTGTGCTCTCTTCCCCTTAACTCCTTGAGTGATAATAAAGCTTGGAATGATTGCACATTGCTGAGTCCTTCAACACCGAGGGGAGTCCAACCTCTGCATTCAATGCTTTTGTTATCCTTTCCCTATTGTGCCAGCCATTTGTGACAAATGCAAGCATCTTTACAAAGTTGGCTAACATTTTGGACACACGGGGAATCTAGTATGTTACCTGGAACTATAAGTGTCAAATGTTCTCTAGGGCTTTGTATGCTAATACAGGTGGTGTCTGCACCTTATGAGGAAGACATTGTAATCTCTATACTTATTTCCTTGACTGATGAAAGGATTGCTAAGAAGTAAAGCTAACAAACCAAGCCCTCGCACAACCCCCACTCATCATTTTCCTTCCCGGGAAAGCTTTTCGGCGTAATACACCAATAGAATTTCAATGGAAATTCTGAAAAACTCGCTCATCAATGCATTCGATCTTGCCATCACTGAGTCAACTTAGGGTGCTTTCACACTGCTCCCTTGAGCATATGCGTTTTTGTTGGGTTTTCTGGTTGGCATGCACCTGTATAACATAGACACGTGACCAATAAAACTCACCAAAAACGCATTTTTATCTATTTCCATTCATTTCAATTGGAAGCTCCATTTTCGGTGCAGTTTTGAAAAGCGCACCAAAGATGCAGCATGCAGGGCTTTTCAAAACGAACCGCAACCGCAGAGCAGTGGTGTGAAGAGTCCCATAGGTTATAAAGGGAAATATTTTTATTGTTTTTTTTTTTTTTTGTGTTTTTAGCATGTACCAGAGAAACATGGATATGTGAAAACAAGGACATGTGACTAAAAAAACTCACCAAAAATGCAACTGCAGTGCAACTGCAGTTATGCGTTTTCTATTCATTTCAATGGGGAGCTGCATTTTTGGTGCAGTTTTGAAAAGCGCACCAAAGATGCAGCATGTGGGACTTTTCAAAAAGCACCGCAACCGCAGAGCAGTGGTGTGAAGAGTCCCATAGGATATAAAGGGAAATATTTTTATTGTTTTTTTTTTGTGTGTGTTTTCAGCATGCACCTGAGAAACATGGCTATGTGACTAAAGAAATCTCACCAAAAACGCAACTACGGAGCATTTTTATGCGTTTTCCATGCATTTTTGGTGCAGTTTTGAAAAGCACACCAAAGATGCAGCATTGTGGGACTTTTCAAAATGCACCACAACCGCAGAGCAGTGGTGTGAAGAGTCCCATAGGATATAAAGGGAAATATTTTTATTGTTTTTATTTCTGTGTGTGTTTTTAGCATGCACCTGAGAAACATGGACATGTGACTAAAGAAATCTCACCAAAAACGCAACTGCGGTGCATTTCTATGGGTTTTTCATGCATTTTTGGTGCAGTTTTGAAAAGCGCATCAAAGATGCAGCATGTGGGACTTTTCAAAAAGCACCGCAACCACAGAGCAGTGGTGTGAAGAGTCCCATAGGATATAAAGGGAAATATTTTTATTGTTTTTTTTTTTGTGTGTGTTTTCAGCATGCACCTGAGAAACATGGCTATGTGACTAAAGAAATCTCACCAAAAACGCAACTACGGAGCATTTTTATGCGTTTTCCATGCATTTTTGGTGCAGTTTTGAAAAGCACACCAAAGATGCAGCATTGTGGGACTTTTCAAAATGCACCACACTCACAGAGCAGTGGTGTGAGAAGTCCCATAGGGTTTAAGTGCCGGTTCACACTGTTCCGACTTGTCAGGTGACTTGATTGCCTGACAAGTCGTGCTCCATTCTGTGCAATCGGAACCGCTCTAATAGGAGCGACTCAAGTCGCTCCGACTTAGAAAAAGGTTCCTGCACTACTCGGGGCGACTTGCATTCACTTCCATTATGTGAAGTTGGTGCAAGCCGCGCCGAAGTCGCGGTGCAAGGCGACTTCATTAAGTCGCCCCGAAGTTGTGTCGCCATAGTGTGAACCGACACTTAAGGGAAATATTTTTATTGTTTTTTTTTGTGTTTTTAGAAATGAAAAAAATGTATCCTTCTGCTCTTTTTCATCACTATGGTTCACTGTGATCGCTGATTTGACCCCACTAGCCATTAGAAAGTTGAACAAACATTCCAAAATTAACCGTTTTCAAAAGAAATTTTATTGGTGCATAGCCAGCTTTATTCTCAATTGCAAGTAGTAGTCTTTATTAAGTGACTATATTTCTGTGGGCTACAGCTGACCAAAGACTTGCATTGTTCAGTCAAATGATTCATCTTAGGAGGAAGAGAGAGACATTTTCCAGCTTGCAGTTCAATATCTCTTGTAACCAATATATATATATGTTCCTTATTTATTTCAGGTATTTATATAGCGACAACAATTTATGCAGTTCTTTACATATTGTACTTCACAGCATTTTTCTGCACTCAAGGAGCTTACAATCTAAGGTCCCTACCTTACATGCATGCATACACATACTAGGGCCAATTTATACAAGAGCCAGTATAGGAGGAGACTGGAGGAAACCCACGCAAGCACAAAGAGAACATGCAAACGCCATGCAGACAGTGTCCTGGCTTGGTTTTGATCCTGAACCCTAGTGCTGCAAGGCAGAAGTTCCAACCAGTAAGCCACTGTGCTGCCCTGTTGCTTTTTTGACTTTGCAAGCGGTCTATGTTACCAGTCCACCAGCTGAATGTTTCAGTTGTGGTAGTACAGCAATATTTTGCATAACAGAAAGTATTATTTAAAGAGATTTGCCTGTGCATAGCTGCTTAAAGGCCGGCCATACATGGTGCGATTTTCTTTCCTGCTACCATGGGTTGCAAGAAAGAAAATTGCTCAATTCCCTAATCAACACAGCCAGTGTTGATGGGGAATTCCTCCCATGGAGCCATTGTGTCCTACTGGCAGGGGGGTGCCAACCCTGCCAGGAGAACACACAGTGATTATTGTAAGTGTCTATAGCCACTGGCAATAATCGCATAAAAAAATTTGACATGCTGGTTGTACCCAAGTTGATTGATGGAGCCTGCCCATAGATATGAAGGGATTTGATCATACATTTCTGAATGGCTGTATACACAGGAGGTCCTCTCTGCTACCTCCCAAAGGTAGTGTGGTGTAGCACTGATTTTTCACTGCGGATCTGGAAGAACAATATGCTGCTGGTAAACATATTCTACCTTATCACATTTTTCCACCCAATGTCTTCCGGCAAATCTTATGTCCAGCAATCCTTTCTTTCAATCATTTTTTATCCTATACACAGTGACGTTCTTGCAGTATTGTACTGAAATTGTGTGTATTGTGCGACAATCCTTTTTCCCAATGTGACATTCAGTCTACTATTGGTAGATCAGCCTCTATCCAAAATTGCACTTAACATACAAGCTTGTGACTGTTGTGGGCACATTAGACTACTTTCATGGCAGGTAATGATGTGAATGGCTAAGGCTGGGTTCACACTATTGCAAATTGGATGGGGGGGGTTACCCCCCATCCAATTCGTATGTCAGGAGATTGTGACCGGCCAGTTCACATATCTCCAGAATGGCTACGGTGTGAATTGCACAGGGGTCCAGTGCGTCTTCTGGTCTGTTTCAAGTCTGAAAATGGTGAACAGGGACGCACTGGACCCCTGCTGTGAGCCGCTCCGTGCAACAGTTTGAACCCAGTCTCAATGTTCTCTGTAAAGCAGGGCCCTCTGATTCCTCCAGTATTGAATTGCATTGTAACTTTATTGTCTTCCCCCACATTGTAAAGTGCTGCGCAAACTGTTGGCGCTATATAAATCCTGTATAATAATAATAATAATAACAACACTGTGGAAAATAGTGGCACTATTTAAATTCATAAAATATGTCTCTAGTCCAAATAAATTGCAGAGCCGTAGCACCAGATTGTCCTTTGGAACCATTTTTCATATTATAGTTAAATGGGCTTGCATCACTGGAAGGTTCTACCATACAAAAACATGCAAACCATCACTTTTAAAGCAAACATTGATCAAGGAAAAGTCTTAACATATCACACTGAATGTGCACTACTTCAAAATATTTATTTTTGTACAATACAAGAATGAAGCGGACTTAAAGTGTTACTAAACCCAGGATCCTGCATTCACTTTATCTGGTCTCCCACAGTACACAGAACATGGAAATGCAATTATTTTAGTAAATATAAACAGATAAATACCGTTTCTCATCAGCAGCTGCAGCGGTCTTGTGACTTCTATCAGTGTCCAGCCAAGCACTGGTTAAAGCTTGTAGGAGGAGTTTTCTGACTGATCTATGAGACTGCAAGACCCCTGACCTTCTGTTTGGACAGTGCTGATTGGCCCTGTGCTGATCACATGGATTCTCCCGAGACAAAAACAAAAAACAAAAAACCTCTCTAACAATACACACCAAACTGAACATGTGCAGCCTGACTCCATAGACTCTGTGTTATCAGGAAATTATTAGGAGTCAGTGGAAGGGGGAAGGAACAGAGAAGACAGGATCAACAGCCTTTTTACACAATACAGAGATTAACCCTTTAGATTCCACAGTTGGTATAACAAGCATGATTTACTGCCTATACAGACTTATTTTACTGTTGTGGGTTTAGTAACACTTTAATGCATTAAAATTACTTTTTTTTCCTATCTCCTCCCACCCCCCTCTTGCAGAATTGTAAAATGTTTAATCATTTTTGGAAATGTTTAGTACCCTTTTTGCGCTGTTGTTCAGTGCTTCCTTGACTAGACGAGAATTATGTAGAGACCTCGCTGCCTCCTGGGGTGTCTTCGTCACACATCCCAGGAGGCAGTATATTACTGAGGGGTCCATTGACATCCCAAGGCTCAGAGCATAATGCTGCTTTGCCAGATATTTGGCAACTGGTAGAGGACCAAAACATGTCTGCGCACACGCATGTAATTGCCATGGGTCTCTACAAAGTCTGAGATACCAGTAACCAGCAGTATGTGTATTCATGCTTTGGATTCCCTTATGCATGCGCAGACATGCCGCAGGTCTCTGCCAGGTCCCAAATACTTAGCAGAGATCTGCAGCACATCTGAGTACTTGTAGGATATTTGTAGATGGTGGCGCAGGAGAAAAACGGTTGGAGGAGAATATCATCAGGGTGAAATTTCTGTCACAAGACAAATATTGGAGGTTTCACTGCTTACCTTTTCTTTCACCGTGTTAGTTTCCTGGCTAACGTGCTGATTTTTTGAGTCAGTGCTTTTTGAACCTCTGACCTGGAAAAAGTTAAGTGATTTTGACACTTTTTTGACACTTATTTATAGAATGCTTGTTACGGGTCCAAGAACTGAAGCCAGGCAACTAGCATCTTCAAAAGAGGGCCAACAATGAAGACCCTATATATTTCTCATGACACTGTGGCCTTTGGTACCAAGTTCGTTAACACGTCCCTAAGAGTACTCAAACTAAAATACAACTTTTAAAGTTTAAACATGGAAATAATATAATATCGGATAAAAATATGAAGATGCTTTTTTTTTTAATTGTATTTTTTCCCACTCTGTGGCTAAATATAAAGTGCAATTTGTTAAATGTATTTAACAATTCTTCAAATGGAAAGTGTATAAGCAGGTTTAGCTAAGTCTTTTTAGAGGAGATAGTGAATAAAGGTTAATAAAAGAAGCTAAGCCAGCTGTCACATCTCACATAACTGTAGTACAATAGGGCCAACCAAGCCAGAATCTCCAGCAAAGAATTCAGCTGGTGGAATTGTATATGTGCAATGACAAATCCTCCCTTCTAGATTCCACCATTCAGCACGATTTGAGGCTGGGAACCTTTCAGTCCTTTTCATGTGGTTTAAATAGATTCTGCCTAGACCTAAAACTATGGCACAATCAATGACAATGTAATGAGTAAGAAGTAAAAGAAAACAAAAGCCATAAAATAATGTAAAGGTTTATTTAAAAAGTTTTCTGAGTGGCCAAACTTTCATAATTTTAATCATATATACGTTTTACTAGGAAATTCTGAAGCTTTTGGTAATAGGGCCAACCAAGCATTTGAGGGTAGCTAGGTCATTTAAAACTGCTGAATATCCTGAAATTAAGGGGTTGCTTTACTAAAAGTGGAGAGTGCAAAATCTGGTGCAGCTGTATTGTACATGGTAGCCAAT
This sequence comes from Pelophylax lessonae, assembly GCF_965119305.1. Classification (NCBI taxonomy): domain Eukaryota; kingdom Metazoa; phylum Chordata; class Amphibia; order Anura; family Ranidae; genus Pelophylax; species Pelophylax lessonae. The sequence goes on along the minus strand of NC_138768.1, from coordinate 605,913,217 downwards.
CAGCTTCTAACTTCAGCTTTTTAAGTTAAGCATTGACAAAAAAAAAAAATGGAAGTTGATTGGTTTCTATGTAGAGCCACACCAGATTTTGCACTCTCCAGTTTTAGTAAATCAACCCCAATGCCTCTATACTGAATGCCTGCAACTTGCGTCCATTCCAGATGAGTGTTCCGTCGTTCCTTTTTTTGATGGGTCTTGATGGAATGTAATGTATCTCTATGGTCATGCAGATGTACGTGGATTTAACCGGTTGCCGACCGCTGCACGACTATTAACTGTGGCGGTCAGCCCCGGCCAGGCAGAGTGACGTAGATCTACGTCACTTGCCTGTCACTTCCTTGTGAGCCTATAGCTCGTTCACAGGGAAGTCAGTGCGTGTGACCGGCGGACCCGATGTCCGCCGGTCACTCGCCGATCGTCGGTGCAGAGGGAGAAAGTCAGGCGGCTAATGTAAACAAGCCGCCTGTCATTCTCCCCTGTGTAGAAACAGTGATCATACGGTTCTACTATGTAGGACCGCTGATCACTTTTCCTACACTAGTAGCCACAGTCAATCACAGTAAAAAGCACGCCCCTAGGGACACACTTAACCCCTCCCTCCCCAATAAAGTTAACCCCTTCCCTGCCAGTGTCATTTTGCAGTAACAGTGCATATGTATAGCACTGATTACTGCAGTAATGTCACTGGTAACCCCAAAAGTGTCAAAAATGTCAGTCAAAGGTCCGATCTGTCCGCCGCAATGTCGCAGTACCGCAAAAAAAATCGCAGATCGCCGCCATTACGCGTTAAAAAAAAAACACCAAAAATGACAGAAATCTTTCCCTTAGTTAGTAAACGCAATAACTTTTGCGCAAACCAATCAAAATACGCTTTTTGCAATTTTTTATACCAAACATATGTAGCAGAAAACAAATTGGCCAAAAATGTTAAAACATTTTGATTTTTACATTTTTTGGGGGGGAATTTCATATAAAAAAATGTGAAAATTTTTTATTTTTGCAAAATTTACACTCTTTTTTTGTTTATAGCGCAAAAAGTAAAAATTGCACAGGTGATCAAATACCACCAAAAGAAAGCTCTGTGGGAAAAAAAGGACGTCAAATTCGTTTAGGTACAGGGTCGCACGACCGCACAATTGTCCGTTAAAGTCACGCAGTAAAAAGTCGCAAAAAACCCCCTGGTCAGGAAAGGGGTAAAATCTTCCGGGGCTTAAGTGGTTAAGAGGAAGAAAAAATAGGAGAGTACATGGAAAACCCAGAAATGACATCTGTCCTGTTCTGATCCAGCTCAGCAGATCATTTACTGAGTTGGATCAGAATGGGAATGGGGAATGACCTTGTAAAAAAAAGACTAAAGGGCCATACACACTATAAGATTTTCTGAAGACTTTTTCCTTCAGATTTACCTTTTCTAAGTAGTGCAAGGGCCTGCCAGATTGCATACAAATTGAAAGTGTTTAGGTTTGACCTCATATTATATGGACAAACGGACCGTATGTGTGAAAGGGGCCTAACACCAGTCAGCAGCCATTTTAACAAGACTCTGTTTCCAGACCTTTAATTTAACAAAAAATCCTCCTATAAGGTTATATGAGCATTTCAAGTATATGGGATTGTACACCCCATTAACACCCATCATACCATAAGAACATACCTAAAATATAAAATAAACACACAACAAGGATTGTGGAAAAGTTTAGGCCGCGGCCCCTTAATTGGTTTTAAAACAATTTTAATTATGAAATGAACTTTAACCTTTTTTTTTTTTTGGTTAAACGATTTTATTTATCCAATGAAATAACAAAACAATAATACAAAACAGCTTTCAATGTATATACAATTTTAACCTTTAATACCAAACAGAACCACTGTTAACCATTAATGCCTCATTTCCACTGAGTGGCATGGTGCGGTTTGGTTCGGTACGGTACGCAATTTTTGCTGTTTCCATTGTCAAAAGTTGTAAATGGTACCCTAATTCCGAACTGTACTGTACCACTTTCTTGGTACCCTTTCGTTGGGGTACCAAGCACATTAGTACCGTACCAACCGGGTGGAGCAATACTGTTGAGGTACTGTTGAGCTTGGATACTGTTGGGAGTGGAAACGCAAGCCTGATCAAGGTGTACTGTACCAAACCGTACTGAGCTGTACCGTACCGTACCGCTCAGTGGAAACGAGGCATAACAGACCAGCATGCTTAGTCACTAAGACTCAAGCAGCAATATCTTATACCAACCAAATAACAGTTTACCAACCACTGTCCACCCAAAAAGTGGGCGACATTACCCAAAAAGATGGCCGTTCAATATCAAACAGAACTGTTAACCAATAACAGATCAACATGCTTAGTCACTAAGACTCACGCAGCAATATCTTATACCAATAACAACATACCAACCACTGTCCACCCACAAAGTGGGCAACGTTACCCACGTAAAGGTGGACCGCGACGAGGTGAAATAACAAAGGGGGAGGGAGGGTGGGAGAGCAGGTCAAAAGATCCAGAAGGAAGGCTGAGGAGAATCCCAGCGGTGAGTCCATCTGCCAGACCTGAGGTAAATGCTGACTCTGCCCAGTGACAGGAGAGGTTATAAGTAAAAGGCTACACTCATTGGCTAGATGTTTCTCTCCAAAAGATTTGTCCAATCCAGTGCTCAGCAGCTGAGGTAAATCTTCCTAGCAACAGCAGGCAGCTTGTCACCTGAAACACAAAACAGAAAGAACCAGCAAAGTAGCCATAGAGACATGTTATTACCCTCTTTACGACCGCCAGCTGCAAATGTACTGCGGCAGGCAACCACTCCCAGGGGAATCGGCGAACATGTACGGCGCTCGCTCTCGGGAGGCTAGGGGGCGAGCGTGCGCTGCCGGCGGTGTGCTTCTGCGCCCTCTCGTTAGCGGGGAAGCTGATGCAGTGGGCAGACGGCTCCGATTGCTGCCTGACACCCACGATTATTCCCCGCTGAGAGAGAAGAACGGTCTGCTGTTGTAAACACTCCCTGAAATGATCATAAAGCCCATGTGATCCTTCTATATAGGATCACATGTCTCTATGGTCATTTCAGAAGCCACACCCCCCATAGTTAGAATCACTCCCACATTTAACCCCTTGACCACCCATAATGTTAACCCCTTCCCTGCCAATGTCATTATTACAGTAACTGTAGTAATGTCACTGGTCCCCCCAAAAGTGTCAAAAATGTCAGTTAGGGGTCTGATCTGTCCACCGCAATGTCACAGTTCCGCAAAAAATTGCAGATTGTGCCATTACTAGTAAAAAAAAAACAAAAAAAACAATAAAAATGACATAAATCTTTCCCGTAGTTAGTAGACGCGATAATGTTTGCACAAGCCAATCAAAATATGCTTATTGTGATTTTTTTTTTACCAAAAATATGTAGCAGAAAACAAATTGGCCTAAAATGTTAAAAAAAAAATATTTTTAATTTTTATTTTTGAGAATGTCATATAGCAGAATGTGAAAAATATTGTTTTTTTTTTTTTTCAAAATTGTCGCTCTTTTTTTATTTATACCGCAAAAAATAAAAATCACATAGGTGATCAAATACCACCAAAAGAAAGCACTATTTGTGGGAAAAAGGACATCAGTTTTATTTGGGTACAGATTTGCACGACCACGCAATTGTCCGTTAAAGTAACACAGTGCCGAATCGCAAAATAGGGCCTGGTCAGGAAGTGGGCAAATCCTTCCAGTCTTAAAGTGGTTAACAATCCCTAAAGCCCTCTATTAAAGTAAAATGTATTTATAAAACAAATGGGACCACTTCTCTGTTTTATTCTTTTGTGGCCCTAACATTCTACATGTTGCACTTGGGCACTGCCCAAGGGCCAGGGGCCAGTAGGGGGCCCCATAGGAGGCTCCTGAGAGGTGCCCACAGCTTTACTACCCAGGAAGAGGAGGTTCAAGGGAGAAGGCAGTGAACGATGATGCTGCGGTTCCTGCGGAGGACCTTTGCACCGCTGCATCTGTGGCTAATGCACTGGCTGATGCAGCGGCACACTGGGAGAAGAGGGACTCGTGCTGTCTGGAATGAGATGTATGGCGGAGCCATGGGGATGAGGGCAGCTGCTCAGGCCACTTTTCCTCTTGGGGGCTTCCACACACACCCAGCCTATCCGTCCCCCACTGGAGTCAGTGGAGGGGCAGGCCACAGTCTACATCCCTGCTGTGGGGAACAGCAAGTTAATGCTGACCTGTAAAGAGCAGCTGCTGAATAGGACCCATGTCAGTGTGGACCAGTGTTATCCTCCTCAACTTGTACCGGGCAATGGGCATCTCTTCTTCTACGTCAGATAGGATAAAGAGCACAGATTACCTGCAGGGAGCTCTGGATCATGGCAGGAACAAGTTCTGGGAAACTGGCAGCAATGGATGTGCAAAGCTTGGCACACAGGTGATGGTAGGACATTCTATAGAATGCAGTGATGACAGGAAACTGTGGGGTCATCCTATAGAATGCAGTGATGACAGGACACTGCATAGTCATCCTATAGAATGCAGTGATGACAGGACACTGCATAGTCATCCTATAGAATGCAGTGATGACAGGACACTGCATAGTCATCCTATAGAATGCAGTGATGACAGGACACTGCATAGTCATCCTATAGAATGCAGTGATGACAGGACACTGCCTGGTCATCCTATAGAATGCAGTGATGACAGGACAGTGGGGGGTCATCCTATAGAATGCAGGTATGACAGGACAGTGCGGGTCATCCTATAGAATGCAGTGATGACAGGACACTGCATAGTCATCCTATAGAATGCAGTGATGACAGGACACTGCCTGGTCATCCTATAGAATGCAGTGATGACAGGACAGTGGGGGGTCATCCTATAGAATGCAGTGATGACAGGACAGTGCGGGGTCATCCTATAGAATGCAGTGATGACAGGACACTGCCTGGTCATCCTATAGAATGCAGTGATGACAGGACACTGCCTGGTCATCCTATAGAATGCAGTGATGACAGGACAGTGCAGGGTCATCCTATAGAATGCAGTGATGACAGGACAGTGCGGGGTCATCCTATAGAATGCAGTGATGACAGGACACTGCATAGTCGTCCTATAGAATGCAGTGATGACAGGACACTGCCTGGTCATCCTATAGAATGCAGTGAGGACAGGACACTGCCTGGCCATCCTATAGAATGCAGTGATGACAGGACAGTGGGGGGTCATCCTATAGAATGCAGTGATGACAGGACACTGCCTGGTCATCCTATAGAATGCAGTGATGACCGGACACTGCATAGTCATCCTATAGAATGCAGTGATGACAGGACACTGCCTGGTCATCCTATAGAATGCAGTGATGACAGGACAGTGGGGGGTCATCCTATAGAATGCAGTGATGACAGGACAGTGCGGGGTCATCCTATAGAATGCAGTGATGACAGGACACTGCATAGTCATCCTATAGAATGCAGTGATGACAGGACACTGCCTGGTCATCCTATAGAATGCAGTGATGACAGGACAGTGGGGGGTCATCCTATAGAATGCAGGTATGACAGGACAGTGCGGGGTCATCCTATAGAATGCAGTGATGACAGGACACTGCATAGTCATCCTATAGAATGCAGTGATGACAGGACACTGCCTGGTCATCCTATAGAATGCAGTGATGACAGGACACTGCCTGGTCATCCTATAGAATGCAGTGATGACAGGACAGTGGGGGGTCATCCTATAGAATGCAGTGATGACAGGACACTGCCTGGTCATCCTATAGAATGCAGTGATGACCGGACACTGCATAGTCATCCTATAGAATGCAGTGATGACAGGACACTGCCTGGTCATCCTATAGAATGCAGTGATGACAGGACAGTGGGGGGTCATCCTATAGAATGCAGTGATGACAGGACAGTGCGGGGTCATCCTATAGAATGCAGTGATGACAGGACACTGCATAGTCATCCTATAGAATGCAGTGATGACAGGACACTGCCTGGTCATCCTATAGAATGCAGTGATGACAGGACAGTGGGGGGTCATCCTATAGAATGCAGGTATGACAGGACAGTGCGGGGTCATCCTATAGAATGCAGTGATGACAGGACACTGCATAGTCATCCTATAGAATGCAGTGATAACAGGACACTGCCTGGTCATCCTATAGAATGCAGTGATGACAGGACAGTGGGGGGGTCATCCTATAGAATGCAGTGATGACAGGACAGTGCGGTGTCATCCTATAGAATGCAGTGATGACAGGACAGTGCGGGGTCATCCTATAGAATGCAGCGATGACAGGACAGTGCGGGGTCATCCTATAGAATGCAGTGATGACAGGACACTGCATAGTCATCCTATAGAATGCAGTGATGACAGGACACTGCCTGGTCATCCTATAGAATGCAGTGATGACAGGACAGTGCCTGGTCATCCTATAGAATGCAGTGATGACAGGACAGTGTGGGGTCATCCTATAGAATGCAGTGATGACAGGACAGTGTGGGGTCATCCTATAGAATGCAGTGATGACAGGACAGTGGGGGGGTCATCCTATAGAATGCAGTGATGACAGGACAGTGCGGGGTCATCCTATAGAATGCAGCGATGACAGGACAGTGCGGGGTCATCCTATATAATGCTATGATGATAGGACACTGTGGTGTTATTTTATAGATTGCAAAGATGACAAGACACTGCGGGGTCATCCAATAAAATGCAGTGATGTTAGGCCACTGCGCCGTTATCCTATAGATTGCAGAGATGGCAGGACACTGTTGCACTTTCTTTAACCACTTGGCCTCTGGAAAATTTACCCCCCTTCATGACTCAGACATTTTTTCCAATACAGCACTGCGTTACTTTACCTGAGAAATGCGCGGCCATGCAACGCTGTACCACAAATAGAGCTATCTTTTGGCGGTATATGATCACCACTGGGATTTTTATTTTTGTGGTATAAACAAAAAAGCCCAACAATTTTGAAAAAAAAAAAACAATATTTTTTACTTCACTGCTATAAAACATATCCCATAAAAAAATTTTAAATCAAATTTCTTCATAACGTTAGGCTAATATGTATTATGCTACAGATTCTTGGTAAAAAAAAAAAATCCCAATAAGTGTATATTGATTGTATATAGTATAGTGTCTACAAAGTATAGTATATATACTGGAATTTCTATTTTTTTTTTTTATATACTAGTAATGGCGGCAATCAGTGACTTACAGTGGTGATCGAAAGTTTGGGCACCCCAGGTAAAAATTTGTATTAATGTGCATAAAGAAGCCAAGGAAAAATCTCCAAAAGGCATCACATTACAGATTAGACATTCTTATAATATGTCAACAAAAGTTAGATTTTATTTCCATCATTGACACTTTCAAAATTACAGAATTTTTTTTTTCTGCAAAAGTTTGGGTACCCTGCAGAATTTATAGCATGCACTGCCCCCTTTGCAAGGCTGAGACCTACCAGTGTCATGGATTGTTCTCAATCATCGTCTGGGAAGACCAGGTGATGTCAATCTCAAAGGTTTTAAATGCCCAGACTCCTCTAACCTTGCCCCAACAATCAGCACCATGGAATCTTCTAAGCAGTTGTTTAGAAAACTGAAACTGAAAATAGTTGACGCTCACAAAGCTGGAGAAGGCTATAAGAAGATAGCAAAGCATTTTCAGATGTCAATATCCTCTGTTCGGAATGTAATTAAGAAATGGCAGTCATTAGGAACAGTGGAAAGCAAGTTAAAGCAAGATCTGGAAGACCAAGAAAAATACCAGACAGAACAGCTCACAGGATTGTGAGAAAAACAAATCAAAACCCACGTTTGACTGCACGATCCCTCCAGAAAGATCTGGCAGACACTGGAGTTGAGGTACACTATTCCACTATAAAGAGATACTTGTACAAATATGGTCTTCATGGAAGAGTCATCAGAAGAAAACCTCTTCTACGTCCTCACCACAAAAATCAGCGTTTGAACTTTGCAAATGAACATATAGACAAGCCTGATGCATTTTGGAAACAAGTTCTGTGGACCGATGAGGTTAGAATTGAACTTTTTGGCCGGAATGAGCAAAGGTACGTTTGGAGAAGAAGGGGCATGGAATTTAATGAAAAGAACCTCTGTCCAACTGTTAAGCATGGGGGTGGATCAATCATGCTTTGGGGTTGTAGTGCAGCCAGTGGCACAGGGAGCATCTCATGAGTAGAAGGAAAGTGGATTCAATAAAATTTCAGCAAATTTTGGATGGTAACTTGATGCCATCTGTGAAAAAGCTGAAGTTAAAGAGAGGATGGCTTCTACAAATGGATAATGATCCTAAACAATCCACGGGGGATTACATCAAGAGGCGTAAACTTAAGGTTTTGCCATGGCCTTCACAATCTCCTGACCTCAACATAATTGAAAATCTATGGATAGACCTTAAAAGTGCGTACAGACAGCCCAGAAATCTCAAAGAACTGGAAGACTTTTGTAAGGAAAAATGGGCAAAGATACCTCAAACAAGAATTGAAAGACTCTTGGCTGGCTACAAAAAACGTTTACAAGCTGTGATACTTGCCCAAGGGGGCAGTACAAGATATTAACTCTGCAGGGTGCGTAAACTTTTGCATTTTTTGTTTTCTGTAATTTTGAAAGTGTCAATGATGGAAATAAAATCTAACTTTTGTTGACATATTATAAGAATGTCTAATCTGTAATTTGATGCCTTTTGGAGATTTTTCCATCTTTCCTTGGCTTCTTTATGCACATTAATACAAATTTTTACCTGGGGTCACCACTGTATAGTGGGACTGTGATATTGCGGTGGACAATTGGACATGGGATCTGACACTTTGTGGGAATCAGTGATACTAATACAGTGATCAGTGCTAAAAAAAAGTCACTGTCACTGTACTGACACTGGCTGGGAAGGGGTTAAACATCTAGGGTGATCAAAGGGTTAACTGTTTGCCAAACCAGTGTTTGTGTTTACTATATGTGCTGCTTTTACTAAGGGAAGTGATAGATTTTATTCTCTGCTTTGCAGGGACACAACATCCATCACTCTCCCCTTGTCAGAACGAAACTTCGCATTGTTTACTTAGGCAGAGCTCCCTTCTGTGTCTCTGCCGACGATCAGCAGGTGTCGGTGAACATCTATTGACCGTCACCCACTGATCAACTTGTGGTGTGGTAAATTACAGCACAGCTATGGAGCCGGTGGCGTGTGCACGCCCCCTACCCTGAAGTGCTGGATCATGTGCTAGGTATGTGATCTGGCACAGAGCAGTTGACATGGAGGAGACTGAGGGGGAAGCCGCCGCTGCCTGTCAGTCCGGGGGAACAAAGTAAGTGAACTGGCACCCGTGGGGGGGAGGGATATGGTGTGGACTGGACTCTGGAGTGATGGGGGGGTCTGTGGCCAGGTCCATCTGCCACCCCCCCCCCCCCCCGGGCTAGTTCTGTCTGCCCCCCCCGACCGATGTAGCACCAGCCGCCACTGCTGGCAAGTGTCTACTGTAACCATGCACATTAGATCATTAGATCATCAGCTAAATCAGATACAAATTGTAATTTAATGTATGTATATTTATCTAGTATATAACAAACTTTGCTCACTTATTTTATAAAAATCTGCAATATAAAATAAAAGCACAATATACTGTGTAATAACTAATTAGAATGTACTGTATGTATAGTATTTTTTTCAGTTTTGAGAGGTAAAGGAAGTTAAAAATTCCTTCCCAGATTTTTTTAGGCGATACACCTTTTAGACAATTGTCACTGAAACAGTTGTCCACACTGGAAAATTTCCACTCACTGTCCCCTAATCACCCCCTTCTAAGAGGCTGTTTTTACCACATACAATAACATGTTCCTCCCCTGAATTAGTCACCTGTTTCCATAAATGGAAATTGCACTCCCCTCCACATATATATGGTAGATTGGGCTCAGATACTCAATGAAATTATGAATATGGAGATGCTGGTGGCAGCCGACAGCAACGACCCAAAGAAGACCCACTACTGCTGGACCTGTTGGCCAGCCCACAAGGACTCTGTATCTATCTCTATATATCTGAATTACGCTCTCTGTTAAACTGTCTCCTGCCTTAGGACACCCTAATGACCTTGACCTCCCCGTCCACACTCAGTATTTGAAAACACCCCCTTATAGCCCTACTCAGGTGTATATTTTTCCATAATATCTGGCATAATCCACCAAAATGCAACCATTTACTTGTTATTTCTCTTCTCCTGTCTGAAAGACACAACGTGATGTTGGAGGAAATCCCCAAAGTGAGGAGAATTCCTCTCTTAGGCAGTTGTCCCTGAAACAGGTGTCCCAAGACCAGGGCCGCTGAAAATGGGGTATCACCAGTACCACTGTACGGGGCCCAAATGTGGGCAGAACATGGGGGATGGTTGGTACTGCTGCAATTACAGGAACAATGCCTTATGTGGCTTTCTGCAGCAGCTGAAAGCTGGTTTCCCCTGTTCTCCCTCCCTTTCAGCTGCTGAATGGAGAGACACACAGGGCATCATTCCTGGCGCACACTATGTACGATAGTTCCTGGTGCCTTCTGGCCTTTATAAAGATTATAGATGCACTTTGCTGATTGGCCCGCAGCTCTCTGTATCCTGTGTTCCTGTGTGCTCAATATCTTTGTATTTTCTGTTACTGACACGAATGGCTTCTGGACTTGTCCTTGCTTCTCTCCTGGCTCAGACCTCAGCTTTCTCCAAAGACTTACTCTTATCTGCGCCTTGTGTATGACCCCGGCCTGCCCCTGACCACGCTCCTGTTTATGCTTTTGCCTGACTACTGTGACTGACCTTGGCTCCTGTTCCTGACTACGTCTCCTGTCTAGCCCTGCTCACGCTTCAGTGTGCCACCTGTAATTGCTGCCACCCTCACCTGGCCCCTTTTCTAAAGGGGCTTCACCCCTGCAAATCCATCCAGTTACAGGTATCAGCACCTACTGTCATCACCTCCAGAGGTGTTGTGCACTCACCTGCAAGGGAAGCACACACTCTCCTCATTCTGGCCTCAAGACCAGGTATGTGACAATGAGGCTGGAGAGAAAAGAATTGAAGAATCTTAGTCCTAAATACCTTCCAATGTCTCAAAGGTGAGATGTCAGGGGTCTGTTTGGATATTTGACCCATGAACAACCCCCCCCCCCCCCCCGGTCTGTCCATCCGTCAGCTTTGTAAAAAGAAATTGTAAAAAATAATTTTTAAAATGTAAAAATTATTAACAAATTGTAAAAAGTAAAAAAAAAAAAAAAAAAAAATATGTAAAAAATGATTTAAATAATTGTAGAAATAATATGCAGCGGCTGTATGAACACAGTATCAGGTCCTAATTTGAAAAATGTGCAAGTGCGGGTGAGTGGCACACTGTCTGTGTTTGGGGTTGTACACCTGCATCCACACACCTGTCAAATTAGGACCTGTGCCTGTGTTCATACAGCTGTTTCATCCCCATAGCGTAACATAGGCTACCTGCACACAGCAATTGCCACAAAAAAAAAAAACACTGATTCACACTGTACAGGTCACAGCACCTACAGTATGTGAATGAGCCCCAATACCTCATTTACACACAGAACTCAACTCAACAGAACACATAACTATTTATTAAATCAATACAGTTTTAGATTTAGCAGGGATTTTGTAAGTTATGCTATGTTTATGCCCACTAATAATGATTTTAGTGTATTTTTTGTGAAAATAGTGTTTTTATATTCTTTGGGGGGGGGGGGGATTTCAGGTAGTTTGTACAGGGCCGTTGATTTTAGAACAGTAGCCCTGCTCAAGACTTCCCCTTAACTCTTCTTATGTTCACTTTATTTCTCTGTGAAAATAGTCATAAGTGCAAATAGAGTGGGGAATCTCCCCAATGGCGACACAGACAGCAATATAAACTTGACAGCGGGCTTAACCCCATTCTATCAAAAACTATATTGCAGTATATATTACTGGGTTTCCTAACTATATGTTTGCTTTTTGGTTAAGATTTAACATGTGGCTCTTGTTATCCCTGAAAATTAGCTACATATCCAGACTACCCTTCTGTTAAGCAATAAATAATGGTACCCCTCAAAGTGTATTTGTGGGCTCACAAGAAGTCTATCCTCTCCCCAAAGTTTCAGACAATAAAGCCACCTCTCTGCCAAATCCTTGTTTACTTAACAAAGTTTCTTCCACAGTGGTGTACAGTGCATAGCACATGCCACATGATGCCACCCAACAGACCCAGCTTCTCCACTGATGCATCTATGTGTAGCTGTACCGGCTACAGCAAAATGAATATAGGGACTTTTCCAGAAGGAACAACACATTATTTAGTTCCCTCCCAATGCTCTGAATATGGCCATTACATCACTTCCTGTATATAGAGAGGGAACCATTCTTCCCCTCAGAGAGCAAAGAATCTTGTAACTTGTAGTTCTTCTGCCAACCCTTACCATATTCCAGAGCCCCTTTTGAACCAGGAATCCCAGAAGAGCTGAATCAACAGGGAATTGTGGGAAAGACTTTAAATTTGACTGTATCTGGCGGGCTTGCTCTCTTGGCCGTTCTGTACATTTACTCAGCGGACCAGTCTGTGCTAGTGGTAAACCACACACGCAGCTGCGCAGCTTCACAGCAGATTACCATGCTGAGAGCTCACAACTACTCTCGAATAACCATAGACTGTCATAGTTCTCCTCATTACCACTCACCCCAGTTGTCAGCGTTCCAGCAGCCTGTTGCACAATCACTGCTTCTGCAGCTGAGGGATGTAAGACTCGCCCAGCTCATTCTGCAGTGCCAAGAGCTATACCTGAATATATATGCTGTATATCCAGGCCGGTTCAGGAAACCTGCCTCTGTTCTGTTTGCAGATCTTACTCTGTCATCCTCCATCACTTTTCAACCTTAAAGGGCCAAAACTTGCTAGCAGACGATCATAACTACAACTTTGGTACCTATTCTATTCTAAGACCACAAACGTTCACTACTTATTTAAAGGGGAACCCTGCTTTCATCTATGTATATATATGGGTTACTCACCTGGTTCCTTTACGTTGTGCCAGTGTCTACCAGGTAATTGGCTGCTTTTCTAGGCCCTCTTTCCCCAGAACCAGTGCTGCGCCTTCTTTAGTCACTATAGACATCTACTGAGTAATTATAGTTTGCTGGTGTTACTCAATTACTGCCATTTGATGTTTGTTACCTTTACTTGTTCTCTTTTGAATGTGTTGTTGGAGTCCCTTGAATACCAATTAGTGCCACGTTGAAGTATGTAGCGCTGCCCAAGTAGGGGTCACTGAGTATAGATTTCCCTGGGTTTCCCTCTGATTATCCTGCAGCCAGTTACCTGGATATTTTCACTCGTCCAGTCTAGGGGATTTGGTTTTTGCATTTATTGGTAGAACTTGGATAGGAGAAGGGACTAGTGGGATACTCCAACTTTACCTATGCACAGATGAGGACAACTCTCACTTGGCCTCACTTGGTTGAACTGAAGAGCAGACCCTCTGCTGAACCATACTGCATTTGTATGGAAGAATAAGTCCTTTGCTCACTCCGGCAGCAGACTCAATGAACACTGATTCTTCACGACACTAATCAGTATCCTCTTTAGCTGGCACCTATCTACTGACTTCACTAGCTTGAAGGGATGGCCCTCAAACAACAGGCCCCTAGACATAGATCTGTACTCACAGTAACCAGGAACAGATCCTTCCAGGTATATCCCGCTCTCAGTCAGCTCTGCAGGACATCTGGGTAGCAACTTCTGTAATTCCGGCCCTCAGGTCAACCACCTGAGGCCACATGGCAGCCCGTACAGAGGAAGGGCAGCAACCCCCTTTCTCTGGGACCCCGCTCTCCAGCTGAAGACCCTGTGCACACGTGCTCTATATAGCACTGTGTTATTTTAACTAACAATTGTGCAGTCGTGTGATGCCATACGAAAAAATTATGCCCTTTTTCCCCCACAAATAGAGCTTTCTTTTGGTGGTATTTGATCATCTCTGCGGTTTTTATTTTTTTGCGCTATAAGCAAAAAAACATCAACAATTTTGAAAAAAAACCCCCAAAAAAAACAATATTCTTTACTTTCTGCTATAAAACATATCCAATAAGAAAATTGAAAAAATTGTATTTCTTTATAAATTTAGGGCAATATGTATTCTGCTACATATTTTTTGTAACAAAAAATTCCAATAAGCGTATATTGATTGGTTTGCGCAAAAGTTATAGCGTCTATAAACTTTGGGATATTTTTATTTATTTTTGGCCTCAAGTAACTAGTAATGACCACAATCAGCGACTTATAGCAGAACTGCAATATTGCGGTGGACAATTTGTACATTAACTGAAGCTTTTGACACTTTTTGGGGATCAGTGACATTATTACAGTGATCAGTGCTCTGTCACTGTACTAATGACACTGGCTGGGAAGGGGTTAACATCAGAGGCGATCCAAGGGTTAAATGTGTGCCAGCCTGTGTTATTAGTGTAATTTGCTATCCATCATACACTGTATAATAAAAAAAAGTAAAAAAAGGGATGTCACTTTCCTGGGTTTCGTGTATATGACCCTTGGCCTGATGCTGATCATTAACTTTCTAGCAGCTAGTAACCCTCTTATACTTGTCAGCTGTTGGTGGCCGCCAATGAAGCCATCTCAGGGCTGTACTCTGAGAGAGATACCTTTTAGCAGAGACACCTTTTAGCACACAGTATGCAGAGGTATACGCAAAAGATCTTATATTTAGGAAGTGATTGGTTAAACCACACGAAAGCTTTTGTAATATAGAGATTGGACCCAAAATGCATTACAGTATAACAATTTTAGTAGAAAAATAGAACATTTTGTATACAGATGTACACATCAAAAGAAAAAGAGAGACAACTGAGACTGCAAAAGGTACAGGGGGATTTGGTCTCAAAAGAGGGACAGCTCCTCCAAATAGGAGACAGTTGGGAGCAATGCATACCTTGATATCTTGGGAGTAATTATGATATCCTATATTCTGTATTGCCTATTATTGAGTGAGCTTCGCAATTTTTTTTTTGCTGTCAGAAACCATCTAAACACATTTGAAACAGAACATTATCTTAATTTATTTAGTCTGTTGAAGGTCCTATTTCTAAGACTAACCAATTTTTTAAATACATTTTTTGTAGGAGAAGTTTATTGGCATTTGAAAGTGTACATGTATGTACAGTCATTTCTGGATGTTTTGTTTTTGATTTATTTTGGTCAGGTTTTAACAGGTAACATGACTTATACATATTCTGTATTCCCATATATAGCCAGTAGGAGGATTTCTCAACTCCTTTTCACATGTTTTCCAGTTTCAGGTGATGTAATCCCATGGTGAAAGGGTCCAGAAAGGGGAAAAAGGGACAACTGTAAATGCAAAGATCAAGAGAGCAGCTAGGAGATCTTAACCACAGACCAAACTGGGCCCATTCAAGAGCATGTGATGTTGGCTATACTCTTGGATGGAAAGAAGTAAAGAGGAACTGAAATATGGGACTTTGAATATACACCCACTGTTGCATTAGTCAATAACCAATATATATTTAAGATAATAAAAACTTCCTCAATTTTTATTATTACAACTAAAAAAAAAAGACATGCTGTAATAGATATTTTGCAATGCATTACAGTTGAATACAAACAATGTTAAAAGGCTCTTTTTACGATCCGGGTAAATGCATTTCGCGGGTCGTCCTCTTCTTCAGGACCAAATGTCTTTATTTTAGAAAGCTGGGTATACCCACAAACTATATATAAAAGCACTATAGGAGGAAAAGAGAAATAAAAATAATATATATACATATTTATAACTTTACCAATAAGCATGTATATTTGTGATATTATATATATTGGTGCATGTTCTACATAATGAAAATTTAAACATTGAAACAAATATCAAAAATGTATACAGAAAATATTACAGATCCATATAGGATACAAAAACATCATGCATGTGCAGAGCAATCACAAAAGAGCAATATTAAAATGATGAATAATTATTTACTCACCCCTTTATACTTCCAAAAATAGAGCAGATTGGGTGTCAATTAGGATATAAGAGATGCACGAAAAGATGTATACATATACGCTTGTCGGCCCATGGGAAGAAAAACCACATGGTACACAGATCTATAAGGACAACTGTTCAACATAAAAAGGATAAAAAGGCTTGTATCTAGGTGAAATTTCATATGAACAGAATGTATATAGAATAAAACCCTTGACTCACCTATTGGGTGAGAGACTCCCAGTAGGTGTTCTAATAAGGAATGATCCCAAAGTCTCAGTCAGAGATGCAACAAAAAGGCAATAATTGGATTCAGAAGGATGGCTAGATGGAGTCAAACAGTGCCACTAAATTACGATGGTGTCATACAAACAAGTTTTCGGATAGAATACATCTTATATTCAAGAAAAAGGGGAGGAAAAGGAGCCAACTGTTTATCTATAAATAACAAAAGAGAAAAAAAATGTAACTGGCTTAAAAGTATATATATATATATATATATATATATATATATATATATATATATATATATATATACTGAGGTTAAATCATCTACCAATGAAACCCCACAGAAACAGAAAGAAATAAAAGGGTGCATTTACCTAAATCCAGGAGCCAAAGAGTTTCTATTCATCCATCTCCAAAGAGAAAAAGGGGGTTGTAGCACTGACTGGAAAATATCGGTCCTTATATAGACCAAGGGGTGTTCCTCCAAGGGTATGGCGTGGGTGGGGCCACTAATTAGGGGACCCATTATCATGTCAATCCCGGTGTAACAATCCTACAGGCTCACCTGAGTCAGAGGACTGCTGGCCGGAGGTAGGAGTGGAGCCCAGTGGCAAAGACCGCAGGCAGGTAGTAGGTGCTAGATACCGGATGGACACCGCGTAGTACTCTGATGAGGACACGGGTTCACCTGAGGTGCGGAAACTAAGTGCTAGCTGGTTTTCACTAGAGCCCCTGATGGTGGGGATAGACTGCGCTGCAAGCTAACACCAGGACGCGGTCCTCAGGATCACCCAGCCAGGCAGAGTGCAGGTTCGGTCCGAAGGCGGAGGAGCAGACAAGAGATAACCAGAGAGAAGTCAGACGAGCCAAAGGTCGGGTGGGCAGCAGTAAGCGTGGTCAGACAATCCGGATCAGCAATAGAGGTAGCAGTTCAGTAGGTAGGGACAAAGCAGAAGAGTAGTCGGTAGTCAATTCCTGGTCAGCGTTGGATTTGTGGTAGTAGATAAGAGCAGCAGGTGAGGAGTAGCTTGATCAAGGCTCAGGAGCTCAATAATCAGCAAGCTGGAGTGCAAGGGGCTGGACTTATATAGGGTAGTACCAGGTGTGGGGAATCAAGGGTGATGAGCAAAGATAATAGAGATATCTTAGATGTAATAACCTTCTATAAAGGAATGAGAAAGTGAGATTAAAAACCAGCCACAATGAAACCCGAATGTCCCAAAAAAAGGGGGGAAGGTTTTTTGACAGTTGCTTATAAAAAAAAATATAAAAAATGATATATATTTATATAAGGCTGTCAAAGGAGAAAGTTATATACTAATGGCATGGTAGAGAAGGAACATGAGGCGGCAAGCGCAACAAAATCATGCACATAAGTTCCCATATAGAAATATAAATGGAATCAGCAAAAATACATATCCAACTTCAAATGCATTAAGAATTTAATTAAATATTGGATAATTCCATAGAAACTAGAGCAATATATATTTTGTGGTAAATCAACACATACACAATGTGTACAGAGTGAAAATATATAGATAGTGAAACACAGTAGTAAAAAAAAAAAAAAAAAAAATGAATAAAAAAATGTTTTTTCTGAGGATGAATTTAAGGTGATAGAAATCGGACAAAACTAATAGAATCATTTAAACCAGGTGGTTTAGTCGCATGTAAAGAGTAAATCCACCTGGTTTCAGTTTGCAAGATTTTTCGGTCAAAATCCTCCCCACGGGGGGCAAAATGTCTTGCTATTGGTTTTCCCACTATACCCAAAGTTGTGTCATCCACATGATCTTTGATACGTTTCCAAAATTCCCTTTTTGTTCTTCCAATATAGAAAGAACCACAACCACATGTCTAAAGATATATAATGCCAATTGTCTTACAATTGACAAAATGTTTTGGAAAGAATAGTGTTGAATCAGGTAGGATTAGATTCTTGCCATCATTATTGAACTTACAATAATTGCAATTCCCACATTTGAAAGTACCTTTGGGTAGAGAACCACCTGGAAGTAAGTGACTGCAAACTAATGTATCTTTAATAGATTTGTTTTGACGAAAGTTGATATGTAGTCTGGAATCAACAAATAGGCCAATCGAGGGATCACTAGTCACAATATGCCAATGTGTATTCGATATTGTTCTAATTTGATCAGATCAATTGTTAAATTTTACAACTGGACGTATAGTAGAGGACAACTTCTCGGGGTGTCCTTGAAATAAAAATAGATCTCTCGGACTGTCTCTTGCTCTCTGATAGGCTGATTTTAAACATTTTCTACTGTACTCTATCTGTAGGAATCGCTGTTGTAGTTTGGATGCCTGTCTCTCAAAGTCTACATCATTTGTGCAATTTCTACGAATTCTCATGTATTGCCCATGTGGTATATTTTGACAAAATGTCTAGGGTGGGCACTATTAAAGTGTAGTAAAGAATTACCTGCTGTAGATTTTCCAAATAAATCAGTTACTATATGATTGTCAGAATCTTATTTAATGACCAGATCTAAAAAAAGACAGGGTATTTTCATGAATCAAAAAAGTAAAATTTTAATTAAAGTCTTTTTTATTTAGTGATGATACAAAGCCTTCAAAATCTCCCTAAGTACCTGACCATAAGATGAGAATGTCATTGATGTACAAGTTCTCACTCCAAAAAATGAAACTCTCCCACCCCCCCCCAGGTACAGGTTGGCGTACGATGGGGCACAAATTGTCCCCATTGCCATCCCCTGCACCTAGAGGTAGTGGGAGCCATTGAATAGAAAAAAAATGTTCGTCAACATGAACTCAAGTAGTTAAAGTACGAACTGATTGTATTTATGATAGCCATTTCTTCTTTCACCTAGGAAATCTTTCTTTCACCTAGGAAAATGGGTCTTGGATTGACCAATTTTGGGATGAGGTTAAGAACTCATAGCTGCCCTCTAGATCTCTGCATTTACAGTTGTCCCTTTTCCCCCTTTTTGGGACCCTTTTACCATGTGGTAATCGAATCTCCACTATACCAGGCTTATTGTTTTTAACCTTCATTTGTAGGTTTGCAACTGCTAACTTCTTTTTGAGTTTGCAGGTGTATTTATCCCCTGATAAGGAGTGATACTCAAAATGCAAAGCACAGATTCTACATCAAGACTGTTACATCTAAACCTATGAGAGTTATATACTGTATGGGGTTTTATTCCCCAATGGTCTAAGACTAGAGTGCATATTTTGAGATAAGGTTCTATGTTTTGTAATAAAGATGTAATAAATTGTTTTTATATATATTGTGTTTTTGAATTATATCTGGTGCCGGGAAAGTCCCATAAACCCATGATACAATTTGTTGAATAGGTATTTATTTGCATTTATTGAACATACATAACAAAACAGTTAATTGTTAAGGTTTACATACAATTTTAAGTTCACGTTAAATGGAAAAATGTAATCTAACAAGAACAATTATAATTTCTTCAATTAATAATCTTCACAATTTATATCATTTTATATGCAATTTATTCTATTCTTTTCATTCTCTTCTGTGATCCAAAATCAGTAGGACGCATGCCTTCATTTAGCTAAATACTTGATTCATTCAAAGATCAAAACAAACTCTCAGCAGTATATTACCTTGTTACAACACGATCCTGCAGTGCAGCTTCCAGGCCTCAGACTTTCTTTTCTTATAAGCATTCTTAATAAAATGGATTATATACTTTAAGCCTGAAAGGAAATGTTTAACCCTCTGGATAAAAAACAATAAAATATATGATTACACATCATCTTTATTCGCTGCTGGAGATTTTCAGACTACCCCTTTTCGGTCAAGTTGACCATAGCGATTAAATTACTTTGGCTAGAGCTTTGTACAAATCATCAGTTGTACAGTCATATGTGCAAATAGCAACAACTTTGACTACAAGAAAAAAGATTTCAACTCAGACTTGACAGTGACAAATAACATAAGGTTCATACCAAACTTTAGGGAAAATGACATACAAGAAATTATGTATTTTGAGATCCCACAATCCACTGGAAATTTCAGTAATAATGGCCATTCATAAAATAATGTTTTTTTAATACTTTACATATATATGTGCTTAGACAAGTATAAGGTATGTAGCACCAAAGGATATGATAAATAAATTCAAACAAAGTGAATATCAAATGCCAAAAAATATATAAAAATGAATAAATATATATAAATAAATATATGAACATATGAATATATATATTTATTTATATATATATATATATATATATATATATATATATATATATATATATATATATTATTTTTTATATATTTTTTGCCATTTGATATTCACTTTGCTTGAATTTATTTATCATATCCTTTGGCGCTACATACCTTATACTTGTCTGAACATTTCTGGTGTTAGGTGAATGCACTTTATGTTAGCAGCCTCTGGTCCCCTTATCTAGCTATTTAGCAATTAATTGGGGTTATCAGTCGGTTATTGGTCAGCGCTAATTAATCATCTTTTACACAATATGTATTTGTTTACTTCTGCCCTCTGCATGTGTCTGCCATGTACAGTTTAACCTCCTAATCCTGAGTATGGCTCGGGGTTAATTTTCAGTAACAAAAGCGGTAACCCCGAGCCATACTGCTGCAACCAGAAGTGATGTTTGGACGAGAAACCTTACTGCGCATGCGCCATGCGTTCCAACATGGGCACTATGCGTTTCAATAGCTTTCCATGTGACAGAACACGAAGCAGCGGCAGATATGTTCTTACACTCATTGAATTTCAGACTCATTTTAGCAGTAAACTCACCTTCTATACTGACTGAGTGAAATAGTCTATTTCACTATATAATCAGTTTGTTGCTGAGCAGTGTGGGGTGTACCAAGATGGACGTCGCCACCTTCTACATGCAGGTTTCTTGCTTTATTTACTATATTTCAATAATAATAGAAATATAATACTGTTATTCAGTCTATAAGGTGAGTTTATTGGTAAAATAAATCTAAAATTCAAGACTTGTGTGTGTAAGAAGATGTCTGCAGCTGCTTAGTGTTCTCTCACATTAGGGAAGCTATTGAAACGCATTGCAGCCATGTTGGAACGCATGGCGCATGCACAGTAAGTTTTTCTTTCTGAATGTCACTTCCGGTTGCAGAATCTGATAGGTAGCGGTATTCTGATAGAATGCCAGCTTCCGTCTTCCGTATTCCCTTCCCTGCGAGCAACGCAGGGGAGCAGAACCGGGCAGGAAATTAAAAAAAACTACACAAAACATGACATTATACATTGTAATTTGTTAGGATTACATTTCTGTATCAAACCATTTCACCTCAGTTTTGTCCCTAGTGCTTTGTCCAGTGCCCTGCCTGCACTTTTACTGTTTTACTCCTTTTATTTTTATTAATAATTTATTAATTATTTATTAATTTCATTTATGAATTCATTTATTAATAATCTTTATTCACTTTTACTGTTTTATTCCTAAGAATTACAGGCCTACAATATAAAACAACACATTTCCATGCAAAACAATGTCCCGCTTTGACATTCAAAAATACTGACATAATCAGACCGCCAGAGAGGTTAATAAGGCTCTGTTCACATACTGGCGCATCAGATCGTGGGCAAATTATTAGATCCCAAATTATTGCAAATCGCGGGACGCCCCTGCAATGCAGGGTGAACTCCAGGTAAACAGCTAAATACACCTTAAAATACAGTATCTCACAAAAGTGAGTACACCCCTCACATTTTTGTAAATATTTGATGATATCTTTTCATGTGACAACACTAAAGAAATGACACTCTGCTACAATGTATAGTAGTGAGTGTACAGCTTGTATAACTGTGTAAATTTGCTGTCCCCTCAAAATAACTCAACACAGCCATTAATGTCTAAACCGCTGGCAACAAAAGTGAGTACACCCCTAGGTCAAAATGTCAAAAAAAATGCCAAATTAGCCATTTTCCTCCCAAGTGTCATGTGACTCGTTAGTGTTACAAGATCTCAGGTGTGAATGGGGAGCAGGTGTGTTATATTTCATTTTATCGCTCTCACTCTCTCATATTGGTCACTGGAAGTTCAACATGGCACCTCATGGCAAAGAATTCTCTGAGGATCTGATAAAAATTGTTGCTCTACATAAAGATGGCCTAGGCTATAAGAAGATTGCCAAGACCCTGAAACTGAGCTTCAGCACGGTTGCCAAGACCATACAGCGGTCAAACAGGACAGGTTCTACTCAGAACAGGCCTCGCCATGGTCAACTAAAGAAGTTGAGTGCAGGTGCTCAGCATCATATCCAGAGGTCTTCCTTGGGAAATAGACATAATTGTCTAAACCGCTGGCAACAATAGTGAGTACACCCCTAAGTAAGAATGTCCAAATTGGGCCCAATTAGCCATTTTCCCTCCCTGGTGTCATGTGACTCGTTAGTGTCTCAGGTGTGAATGGGGAGCAGGTGTGTTAAATTTGGTGTTATCGCTCTCACTCTCTTATACTGGTCACTGGAAGTTCAACATGGCACCTCATGGCAAAGAACTCCCTGAGGATCTGAAAAAAAGAATTGTTGCTCTACATAAAGATGGCCTAGGCTACCAGAATTGCTGCAGAGGTTGAAGGGGTGGGGGGTGGGGGGCCAGCCTGTCAGTCCTCAGAGCATAAGCCGCACATTGCATTTAATTGGTCTGCATGACTGTCGTCTCAGAAGGAAGCCTCTTCTAAAGATGATACACAAGAAAGCCTGCAAACAGTTTACTGAACACAAGGAAACTAAGGACATGAATTACTGAAACCATGTCCTGTGGTCTGATGAGACCAAGATAAACTTATTTGGTTCAGATGGTGTCAAGCGTGTGTGGCGGCAACCAGGTGAGGTGTACAAAGATAAGTGTAAAAGGCAAGGGTGACCAGCGCTATGGAGTATGAGGTAGAACAGTGTAAAACGGGTGCAAAGGTGTAAGCAGCCAACAACCAAACCCCGAAGGGTTAAGGATAAAGTGAAATGTGCAAAGGGGGTTGAAACAGCGCTACCTGAAAAGTGATGGAGTGCTGATTGTAGTGCAATAGTGTGCAAATGCCCTTTAAAAAGGGGGGGGGGGGTGACACCGGCAAATAATAAATATGTGAATACTGATTACATTTTCAAAGGGTTAAAAACCACACATTTCCTTATCAGTAACCACAACCGATATGATCTGTTAGTGTGTGGTGAGTTTTATCTGTAAATAATAATAGTGCCAACAAGTGAGCAAATATTATAGTGGGTTTATTCCAATAGTGATACAGTACAATTCAAACAATATATAATATATAAATCCCTGGTAGTGAAGTGATGGATATATGTAACCAAAGTGAATATTGAAGTGCTGTATTCCTTAGAGCAGTGGTTCCCAAAGTGGGGGTCGCGACCCCCCGGGGGGTCGCGGAGTGGGGAGAGGGGGGTCGCGAGATGCGTGTTATACGCCGATATTAAAAAAAAAAACGGCCAGGAAGCATCGCCGAGAGCAGAAGGGGCGGGCCGGGCCGAGGAGAAGGAAGGACTAGCTGTCATTAGAGCAGAAGGGGCGGCCCGAGCCGAGGAGAAGAGAGAACGAGCGAGCGCAGTCATCGGTAGTCCCGCCTATGACAGACGTCACACGTCTCGGCAGAGGAGACGGGACTTCCGATGACTGCGCTCGCTTGTTCTCCCTTCTCCTCGGCTCGGCCCGCCCCCTTCTGCTCTTACGGTATGACAGCTCGTCCTTCCTTCTCGGCCCGGCCCGCCCCTTCTGCTCTCGGCGCTGCTTCCCGGTCTTTTTTGAAACAAAATGAGGTTAGTTCCAATGGCGCTTGCGATGCTGCATATTTGGACATTGCGCTTGCTAGGCTGCATGTATGGACACTTGGTGGGCTGCTTATATGGACACTTGGTGGGCTGCATGTATGGACACTGCTGGTGGGCTGCATGTATGGACACTGCTGGTGGGCTGCATGTATGGACACTGCTGGTGGGCTGCATTCATTGACACTGCTGGTGGGCTGCATGTATGGACACTGCTGGTGGGCTGCATGTATGGACACTGCTGGTGGGCTGCATTCATTGACACTGCTGGTGGGCTGCATGTATGGACACTGCTGGTGGGCTGCATGTATGGACACTGCTGGTGGGCTGCATGTATGGACACTGCTGGTGGGCTGCATGTATGGACACTGCTGGTGGGCTGCATTCATTGACACTGCTGGTGGGCTGCATGTATGGACACTGCTGGTGGGCTGCATGTATGGACACTGCTGGTGGGCTGCATTCATTGACACTGCTGGTGGGCTGCATGTATGGACACTGCTGGTGGGCTGCATGTATGGACACTGCTGGTGGGCTGCATTCATTGACACTGCTGGTGGGCTGCATGTATGGACACTGCTGGTGGGCTGCATTCATTGACACTGCTGGTGGGCTGCATGTATGGACACTGCTGGTGGGCTGCATGTATGGACACTGCTGGTGGGCTGCATGTATGGACACTGCTGGTGGGCTGCATGTATGGACACTGCTGGTGGGCTGCATTCATTGACACTGCTGGTGGGCTGCATGTATGGACACTGCTGGTGGGCTGCATGTATGGACACTGCTGGTGGGCTGCATTCATTGACACTGCTGGTGGGCTGCATGTATGGACACTGCTGGTGGGCTGCATGTATGGACACTGCTGGTGGGCTGCATTCATTGACACTGCTGGTGGGCTGCATGTATGGACACTGCTGGTGGGCTGCATTCATTGACACTGCTGGTGGGCTGCATGTATGGACACTGCTGGTGGGCTGCATGTATGGACACTGCTGGTGGGCTGCATGTATGGACACTGCTGGTGGGCTGCATGTATGGACACTGCTGGTGGGCTGCATGTATGGACACTGCTGGTGGGCTGCATGTATGGACACTGCTGGTGGGCTGCATTCATTGACACTGCTGGTGGGCTGCATGTATGGACACTGCTGGTGGGCTGCATGTATGGACACTGCTGGTGGGCTGTAATTTGTTAATAAAATAGCCTGGCTTAGAGATTGTGTTCCTTTTTGTTTTAGCTCTGTCAGTATGTAACCAAATCGCAAATCTTACATACGAGGGGGAGGGGGAGGGGTCGCGGGTCGTCAGCAATCTAATATTGGGGGTCGCGGTCTGAAAAGTTTGGGAACCCCTGCCTTAGAGGTGTAGGTGCTGTAGTACCCCCGATGACCACTAGGTGAGGTATATACGACCTGTTCACATGAAGTGGTCCCAAGAGGGGTAGATCGTGGGGTCCTCTCTTTATCCAGCAAGGCCCCGACTGGTAATCTCACGAAAAGAAAGGAGAGGGGAGCCCCATCAAGTAGTTTGCAAAGTATAGGAGTATGGAGTGTCTCGGTCTGGGGCTGCATGAGTGCTGCTGGCACTGGGGAGCTACAGTTCATTGAGAGAACCATGAATGCCAACATGTAATGTGACATACTGAAGCAGAGCATGATCCCCTTCCTTCGGAGACTGGGCTGCAGGGCAGTATTCCAACATAATAACGACCCCAAACACACTACCAAGATAACCACTGCCTTGCTAAAGAAGATGAGAGTAAAGGTGATGGACTGGCCAAGCATGTCTCCAGACCTAAACCCTACTGAGCATCTGTGGGACATCCTCAAGCAGAAGGTAGAGGAGCGCAAGGTCTCTAATGTCCACCAACTCCGTGATGTCGTCATAAAGGAGTGGAAGAGGTCTCCAGTGGCAACCTGTGAAGCTTTGGTGAACTCCATACCCAAGATGGTTAAGGCAGTGCTGGAAAATAATGGTGGCCAAACAAAATATTGACGCTTTGGGCCCAATTGGGACATATTCACTTCGGGATGTACTCACTTTTGTTGCCAGCGGTTTAGACATTAATGGCTGTGTGTTGAGTTATTTTGAGGGGACAGCAAATTTACACTGTTATACAAGCTGTACACTCACTACTTTACATTGTAGCAAAGTGTCATTTCTTCAGTGTTGTCACATGAAAAGTTACAAAAAATGTGAAAGGTGTACTCACTTTTGTTAGATACTGTACATGAGGGGCTGTTCTACTAGCCAAGCAGTTTGTATTGCTATTATTCCAGTCCTGAGATTTACACAGCTTTGCCAGACAGCACTTAGATAAGACACGCTGCTGAGGACGTATCCAATACGAAACCGGTACGGCAAGTCGCATCACTTCCGGTTCCCACATCGAGGCTTGGATCGCATAACACTCCGGACGCTCGACTTCCCTGCCTATACATCACCTACGTTTGTGAGTAACCTTTTACCCTGCCTAATCAGAATAAAGCACTGTACCTACAGTTTTACACTATGTGCCTCTCTATCGTTTGATCCCTTGCTTTACACACACCGCGGACCCCCGGAGTGGACACCCCTGAAACTCCACCAGACCCATACAGTATACAGCCGATATCCTTTAACCCTTGGACCACCAGGGACCTTCCCAGCTGTCCCCCCCAGGACCTGGAGTAGGAGGGAGGATTTACCCATCTTATATACCCACCTTATACCCCTGTGTGGGGTGGGTATCTCTGGTGAGTGCGCTACCTATTATAGGGGTCACGGTTCACCTCACCACCCACCACGGGGTTATCCATTGATGTGTACAGGACACACAAAGAAATCTGTTACAGCTTCCTAGAATACGAGCACCCATCACCCACCACTGCTTCGCTAAATAGAGACTTATCTATTTTTTGGACATTGGATACTCATGTTGGGCGTCTTTAGCACCTGTCACTTTATTATCACCATTTAAATTATCTATTTCCCCCAATTTACCAGATACGCCACTTATTGTGTTTCTTTATCACTGCGTACTCATTTGCACAGGTCACTTTAATCATTGGGGACTATTTGAGTCACTTTCTAAGCACGATTGCACATAGATTTATATGTATTACGTTTTATTAAGTTTCATATACTTTTACTGGATTATCATAGTCAATATTCACTTTAGCACTTGTCACCTTATATAGATATATCACATTATGCACGGTTGCACTTATAATTGTTTATGATTATTTATTGATTATACCACGCTTGTGCAATATTTCACTGGGTACTCAATTGTCATTTACATCCATTTTCTATGCATACAGCATTTGGCACCTATACGGTGAATTATATACACTTGTCACTTTGATACAATAGCTACCTCATTGAAAATTTACATATTGGGTTTATACCTGTTATATGTGACTAGTCATAGCACTAGTAACACCCTCTTTTGGAATACCAGACAGCGCCACCCCCTACCTCTTTCTTTTTCAAACGCCATATAGTCTCCGGACTATATTATAGGGAGGCAGCAGTCTTAACCACATAATATATCCAATTAGGCCCGAGGCGCGGAGTTTCCCAACTCAGATAAGACAACTAGGTCACCTCCCCACCCTTAGTCTGTGATTGGACAGTGAGAAAGCAGCTGCAGACGGCAAGCTCACTTTTCTGTTCTTTCCTCATATCACCATGGTCCATTTAAGTAGAGGTCTTCTGCATAGTGGATAACAAGAGGCTCATACCAATTCAAATTTAGGTACTTAAAGGGGTTCTTAAGTAATTTCTTTAAAAATTAAAAGCCAGGGGCTACAAAAACTGTAGCTGCTGACTTTTTATAAACAGACACTCACCTGTCCAGGGATCCAGCATTATCCTTACCCAAACCGGTTTCTTTACTGGTCTTCGGGTTCCGGCGCTGGCATGTTGACTGCTCTTTGTGAATGGTCCCATTACAGTCTGGGACCTGTGACAAATCCCAGAAGGCCGTGAGTACCTAACAAAACTAGGTACCCGCTCCATCTCACTCAAAAAAATGTTCCAAATGTGGTAAAGGAGAGGAGAAGGGAGGAGGAGAAAGAGCAGAACTTCCCATTATGGGTGAAGTTCTGCTTTAAACTACTTACATTTGAAAACAGTTTTGCTGCACCATTATTTTCTATTCCTGGAACCAAAGCTACTGAGTTCTCCGTTTCTACAGGATCACTAATTGCACAATTTTTTGACAATCCACCTGACTATCAAAAGCAATTCTGAGAATCACAGATGATGTGGGGACCTTGCATAAAAGATGGAAGAATGAAAAATAGGTTTTACTTTCTAACATACTTCTGAAGAATGCCAGCTCACATTGCCCTAACCTTATACATTTGACATCTGAATTTTGTTCCTGGTTTTATTTGTGTAGATACAGTTTATATGCTGAATAATGAAATATCTACAGAAACAGGAATGACAAAGAAAATCGAACACACGATGGGGGAAGGTCTACACTCAATGCTGTACAATAATAGGCAACTGGTTAGATTTCCAGTTACACTGGATTTGAAGCTGCCTTATTTGTGTTCATTTATCACTGTCCTGTAATTTTATCTCCATGAGAGCACAGTGAGGCACACACAGAACGTTTGCTATAGCTGCATATAAACTTGTGTTGCTTTAACAACAATACTCATTCACATAAATCTGTTCTGCGAGAAATATAAAGGCTCACATTGCTGGACAACATCTATAAAAGCTTGTTGTTTGGTTGACCCAGAACACAATGCAGATAAGGAAAATCAGAGTGAAGGCAAGCTAGACATACACTTTTCGTTTTTCTTCTTAAACCTGCAGGCTGAACGAGGAAATATCAGTTGGTTAACACAGCGGTCCCCAACATTTTTGGCACAAGGGACTCTTTTTTTGTGGGGAGTTGGGGTTCACAGAGTCAGCTCTCAGCCCCCCATCACATCAGAACCCCCTTCACAGCACAGCCTCCCGCCCTTTATATCAGTGTCCACAGTCGCCCATTACATTACAGTTCCCACTTTAAAGCAGTACCACAGTGTCCTCAGTTCCCCCTTCACATCACAGCCCCCCTTTACATTAAAGTGCCCCTTTACCGTGAGATCCCCTTTACATCACAGCGCCCCTCTGAGGAAGGCACTAGCACTAGTACAGCTGAAGCTTCTAGAGGTACACAGGTGGAGATGTGTGGGTGCCCGTTTGCCTGGGTATACCCGGGCGCGAATGCCCATTCCCCATCGCTAATGTTGGCGCCAATGACACTATTTAAACTGCAGTAATGCTATTAGCCAGTGCTGTTTGATCTGCAGCTAATACCCATGTTCCTGCACCTGTTTCTGTATTGACTCCTAGTATTGATCAGGCTTGCCTTGACCTTGCTTGAATGCCTCCTGCCCTGACCTTGGCCTGACTCTGGATTATCTCCGTCTCTGTTCATCTGCCTGATTTAATCTTGCAGACAATTCAACCTTGCAGACCTCTGTTTGTGCCCTGATTATTTGCTGCCTGCCATCTATGCCTGTATCTGACCATCTGTTGCTGACCTGGCTTGTCTGACCTTGCATCCAGTTATTCTCCAGCTTTACTTTGCTTGTTACCTGGTCCCTGCTGGTTCTTAACCTGCTGAGTGTTACCAGTCCTACCACACGAGCCATCTGCTAGCTGCCTGTCAAGAATCTGCTGCCTTCTGCCTGCCCAGTCTGGGTTCTGCTGCCATCCACTGTTCCGGTGATCAGACCTGCTCCTGGCAAAGGACCTGCTGCCTGCTACTGTGGCTAACGAAACATCCTACAGGCACTCATACCTCGCCACGCTCTCGCAGCCCTGTCGCAACATCAGTGGTCTCAGAGCCGGGCTGTACAAGAGGCCTCCCTTTACACATCAGGCTCTGCCATAAGGTACGTGACAGCCCCTTTACAGTGCAGTCCCCTTTATATCACAGTGCCCTTTTACAGTGTAGTCCCCTTTATATCACAGTGCCCCTTTAAAGTGCAGTCCTTTTTACATTAATGTAAAGGGGACTACAATGTAAAGGGGCACTGGGAAATAAAGGGGATTGCACTATAAAGGGGCACTGTAATTTACATTACATTATTTAAGTTACAGTGCAGTCCCCTTTATATCACAGTGCCCCTTTACATTAAAGTGCAACTAGCAAACACAGCCCCCCATCATAATGCCCCTTGCAGTCATGACCTCCACTTTCCTCACTTATTTCACTGCTCACTCTCAACATTTGCCTCCTCTGCACAATCCTACCTTTTGTAAGGCAGAGGCAGTTATCAAGAAAGCTGGAAATAAGGGAGCGCTTCTGGTTATGGCTGTAACAAATTGATCAGTCATAGTAAAGTAAAAGCAAAAAGCATGGTTGTATAACATAGAAGAAACTTAAATAAGGCTCCACTCCGAAATAGAAAGTCCAATTCCAAACAGTTTAGGAACAGACCTGACTTTGACAAAAGCGCAGAGAGCGAAACATGTCGTCATAGTGACGGGACCGTTGGCATTCTTGCTGTAGGAGACGCAGGCTCTCCCCGGCTCTTCTTCCTGTTTCTTGCTGGAACAGCTGAGTGACGTCATCTCCTGCGCCGCCGCTGCTCCAATCAGCTCTCCTGTGCATCGACTTCTGCATCGGTCAATGCATCGACTGTCTACTTGGAGCCCTGTCACATCTACTGCTCACCCATTCAAGTGACAGCACAGACGCCTGCTCGCCATGTCGTCTGGCCAGAGACTCAGCGAGTAGGATATCAGCAGTGGGGCAATTACACGGGCTCAGCCCGACATCCTATCAGTGACCATTTCATCTTTTATTGGTTATTGTTTTTAATCTAATAAACTGTTTGGAATTGGACTTTATATTTCGAAGTGGAGCCTTATTTAAGTTTTTTCTACGGTAAACAACCATGCTTTTTTGCTTTTAATTTACTATGACTGATCAATTTGTTACAGCCATAACCAGAAGCTCTCCCTTATTTCCAGCCTTCCTACTAACCAGACTCTGAACCCAGTAGTCCCCAAAGGAGCTGCTGAGGTTTTATACAGGGCTCTCTATTCATTGGATTTTTGGGCGCCCCGTCTCTCTTTGCCTGCCATTAGAGGCAGTTATCAGACTGTGTGTCCTCACCTGGGTCTCCCACCCTGCCAACAATGTCATCCTATATGCAGGGCAGGGGGTGGGAGGAGCTGCAGATCTAGATGGGAGCGGGGGCTGGCCAAATGATTTAACAAGAGGGTGATTACCCGATTGTTAATATGAAAAGACTCCCGCTCTCTGTCCAGATCTCCAGCTAATCCTGCCCCCTGCCCTACTGATAGGATGACTTTGTCGGCAGGGTGGGAGACCCAGGAGAGGACACACAGGCTGCTAGGGGTCATGGCCATATATACACATTAAAACACACACATACCGTATATACTGTATCTCACAAAAGTGAGTACACCCCTCACATTTTTGTAAATATTCTATTATATTTTTTATGTTATTGCTACAATGTAAAGTAGTGAGTGTACAGCTTGTATAACAGTGTAAATTTGCTGTCCCCTCAAAATAACCTAACACACAGCCATTAATGTCTAAACCGCTAGCAACAAAAGTGAGTACACCCCTAAGTGAAAATGTCCAAATTGGGCTCAAAGTCTTAATATTTTGTGCGTCCACCATTATTTTCCAGCACTGCCCTAACCCTCATGGGCATGGCGTCTACCAGAGCTTCACAGGTTGCCCCTGGAGTCCTCTTCCTCTCCTTCATGATGACATTACGGAGCTCATGGATGTTAGAAACCTTGTGCTCCTCCGCCTTCCATTTGAAGATGCCCCACAGATGCTCAATAGGTCTGGAGGCATGCTTGGTCAAGCCATCACCTTTTCCCCCCAGCTTATTTAGCAATGCAGTGGTCGTCTTGGAGGTGTGTTTGGGGTCATTATCTTGTAGGAATACCGCCCTGCGGCCCGGTCCCTGAAGGGAGGGGATCATGCCCTGCTTCAGTATGTCACAGTACATGTTGGCATTCATGGTTCTCTCAATGAACTGTAGCTCCCCAGTGCCGGAAGCACTCATGCAGCCCCAGACCATGACACTCCCACCAGTATGCTTGACTATAGGAAAGACACACTTGTCTTTGTACTCCTCACTAGGGATGATCGAACTTTTGAAAAGTTCGGTTCGACCAGAACACCCGAACTTCACGAAAGTTCGGTTCGGATTTCAGAACCCCATTGAAATCAATGGGACCCAAACTTCTGTAATCAAAAAACACCATTTTTAAGCCCTAAAACCCAATAAATGCCCCTAAAAAGTGCCTAGGGTTCTGGGTCATGCCCCAGGGACTATTAATCACACAAAAAAAAGTTCTTAAAAATTGTCGTTTTTGATAGATAGCCAATTATTGAAAAAATTAAAAAAAAAAAAAAAAGAGATTTCTTTGGATTTAGTGTCTGGGGTGTCTAAAAGTTGTACCTGTGAAGTTTCAGCTCTGTAGCATGTCCAGAACCAGAATTACAGCATACCAAACCTTCAAAAATGACTTTTTTGCTTAACCGCACCTTTCTTTTGCTCCTAATCAACGGCTCAGCCAATGTGTATGATGGGGACATAATGCAGTGCACTGGGAACAAGATTAGAGGTTTTTTTGGAAAAAGGTGCTGTCTCTTTAAATGTGCATATAATTAACGGGTGTATTTCCACAATGGGGCTTTTATTACCAAATGTTTCAAGAAGTCCAAAGATGTATGTAATTGCACTTTATTTCATGTAAAATGGTGTTTGGTGCACTTTAACTTGAAATCTCACAAGAAACAGACATATATGCACGGATACATTGAGGGTTAGGGGTAGGGGCCACAATGTAGTGCAGAGTGAACAAGATTAGAGATGTTTTGGATGAATACTGTTGTCTCTTGACTTTGAATAGAAGTAAAGGATGCTTAAAAATTGGGCATTTGGTGGTGCGGACGATGCCTTGACACCATATCCCTATGAAAGTGCTGGTAATGAAAGCAATAATTGCCTTTGTAAGGAAAAAAATTACAATGATATGCATCTGTGTGACAGGTGCGCAAAAATTGTTGTTTGGGTGTTGGCGGAGCCATACCACTGTAAGCCCAAAGAGCTGGTGTTGAAGAAGGCGTAAAAATTATGAAGGTGTGCACCTGTGGAACAGGTGCGCAAACATGGTAGTTTTGGTGTTGGCGGAGCCTCCCCACCATAACCCCAAAGAGCTGGCTTTGAAGGAGGCCCAAAAATTGTAAAGGTGTGCACCTGTGGAACAGGTTCGCAAACATGGTAGTTTTTGTTTAGCATAGCCTCCCCACCTTAACCCCAAAGAGCTGGTGTTGAAGGAGGCCCAAAAATTGTAAAGGTGTGCACCTGTGGAACAGGTGCGCAAACATTGTAGTTTTTGTTTTAGCATAGCCTCCCCACCTTAACCCCAAAGAGCTGGCGTTGAAGGAGGCCCAAAAATTGTAAAGGTGTGCACCTGTGGAACAGGTGCGCAAACATTGTAGTTTTTGTTTTAGCATAGCCTCCCCACCTTAACCCCAAAGAGCTGGTGTTGAAGGAGGCCCAAAAATTGTAAAGGTGTGCACCTGTGGAACAGGTGCGCAAACATTGTCGTTTTTGTTTTAGCATAGCCTCCCCACCTTAACCCCAAAGAGCTGGTGTTGAAGGAGGCCCAAAAATTGTAAAGGTGTGCACCTGTGGAACAGGTTCGCAAACATGGTAGTTTTTGTTTAGCATAGCCTCCCCACCTTAACCCCAAAGAGCTGGTGTTGAAGGAGGCCCAAAAATTGTAAAGGTGTGCACCTGTGGAACAGGTGCGCAAACATTGTCGTTTTTGTTTTAGCATAGCCTCCCCACCTTAACCCCAAAGAGCTGGCGTTGAAGGAGGCCCAAAAATTGTAAAGGTGTGCACCTGTGGAACAAGTGCGCAAACATTGTAGTTTTTGTTTTAGCATAGCCTCCCCACCTTAACCCCAAAGAGCTGGTGTTGAAGGAGGCCCAAAAATTGTAAAGGTGTGCACCTGTGGAACAGGTGCGCAAACATTGTCGTTTTTGTTTTAGCATAGCCTCCCCACCTTAACCCCAAAGAGCTGGTGTTGAAGGAGGCCCAAAAATTGTAAAGGTGTGCACCTGTGGAACAGGTGCGCAAACATTGTCGTTTTTGTTTTAGCATAGCCTCCCCACCTTAACCCCAAAGAGCTGGCGTTGAAGGAGGCCCAAAAATTGTAAAGGTGTGCACCTGTGGAACAGGTGCGCAAACATTGTAGTTTTTGTTTTAGCATAGCCTCCCCACCTTAACCCCAAAGAGCTGGTGTTGAAGGAGGCCCAAAAATTGTAAAGGTGTGCACCTGTGGAACAGGTGCGCAAACATTGTCGTTTTTGTTTTAGCATAGCCTCCCCACCTTAACCCCAAAGAGCTGGTGTTGAAGGAGGCCCAAAAATTGTAAAGGTGTGCACCTGTGGAACAGGTGCGCAAACATTGTCGTTTTTGTTTTAGCATAGCCTCCCCACCTTAACCCCAAAGAGCTGGTGTTGAAGGAGGCCCAAAAATTGTAAAGGTGTGCACCTGTGGAACAGGTGCGCAAACATTGTCGTTTTTGTCATAACCAAAATGAGGTTCTGTGAACGTAAAGAGAATGAGAGGAGGGTTTGAGGGTGGCACCATGGTCCAGGCTTAAACTGAGGCTCAACTGCCACATCACAACGATAGCCTAGTCTACAAGGTCTGCATCAGGTGCATCAAAGCTTGATATCCACGACTGATTCATCTTAATGAATGTCAAACGGTCGACTGAGTCGGTGGAGAGTCTAGTTCGATGGTCTGTGACGAATCCTCCTGCTACGCTGAATGCCCGTTCCGATAGGACACTGGAAGCAGGGCAGGCCAACAACTCCATGGCATACTGGGCCAGTTCTGGCCAGTGGTCTAATCTTAAGACCCAGTATGCCAGCGGATCGGATTCGTCACATGAAAAGCCCTCTGTGTCACTTTGTGCCCTCACGTAATCGTCCACCATGTGATGCAGACGGTGTCGATGCGATGTGGCAGCTGAGAGGCCTGGGCGGTGAGGACTAAAAAAAGACCGAAAGGCATCCGTCAACCGCACGCCTTCTCCAACGCTCCTCTCGTGACCACCAGTAGAATCCATGGTAGGTTGTCCCCGCCCCTGCACCCTACGGGAGTCGGGGAACATGTTCACCAGATTCCTCTTGAGACTGTCCTCAAGGGATTTGATCCTGTGGACTCTATGGGTGGATGGGAAAAGCTCCGAGACTTTACACTTGTACCGGGGGTCAAGTAGGGTGGCCAACCAATAGTGGTTAGTCTCTTTAATGGCCTTGATTCTGGGGTCCTTTCGCAGGCTCTGGAGCATGATGTTTCCCATGCGTCGCAAATTAGCGAAGGCCTGAGAAGCTGACTCCTCGGGGTCACTCATAACGACATTATCTTCAACGGGCTCCTCCTCCTCCCAGCCACGTACTACTCCAAAGTGTCCCGAGG
This sequence comes from Pelophylax lessonae, assembly GCF_965119305.1. Lineage (NCBI taxonomy): Eukaryota > Metazoa > Chordata > Amphibia > Anura > Ranidae > Pelophylax > Pelophylax lessonae. Next base: position 605,877,668 of record NC_138768.1, on the reverse strand, counting down.
GAGTCAAACTAGGCCTTGCAGATTGCCGCATGTCTTCCTCCTCCTCCTCCTCAAACCCTGCAAAAGTTCCCGCAGAATCGTCCTCCTCCTCCTCTTCCACCCCTGGATCCTGCTCGGGCCTCTGGGAGCTAGGCATAATGGGGTCAGGATTCTCAGGATAAAGGGGGCCTTGAGAGGCAAGGAAGTCCTCCTCTTCCTCCTGCTGCTCTGCCTCCAGTGCCCTGTCCATAATGCCACGCAGAGTGTGCTCCAACAAAAACAGTACCGGTAGGGTGTCACTGATGCATGCGCTGTCCCGGCTGACCATCCTTGTGGCCTCCTCAAATGGCGAGAGGACAGCGCATGCATCCTTAATCAAAAGCCACTGCCGTGGTGAAAAGAAGCCCAGGCGCGCAGAGCCAGTGCTGGTGCCGTACTCGCATAGGTATTCATTGAGGGCCCTCTGCTGCGTGTACAGGCGCTGCAGCATAGCCAAGGTGGAGTTCCAGCGGGTGGGCATGTCACAGATGAGGCGGTGTACCGGCAGGTGAAACTCGCGCTGCACTTCGGCCAAACGTGCAGTGGCACTGTACGACCGCCTGAAGTGACTGCACACCCTTCTTGCCATCCTTAGCACATCCTGCATTCCCGGGTACGAGTTCAAAAACCGCTGTACCACGAGATTCAGGACATGCGCCAGGCATGGCACATGGGTTAACTTTCCCTGACGAAGGGCGGCCAGGAGGTTTGACCCATTATCAGTAACCACCATCCCTGGCTGCAGCTGGCGTGGTGTCAACCACCTCTGGGCCTGTGCCTGCAGAGCCCCAAGAATCTGAGGGGCAGTGTGCTGCCTGTCCCCTAGACACACAAGCTGCAGCACTGCGTGACACCTTTTGGCCTGAGACATAGAATAGCCCTTTGAACGTTTACGTGGTATCTCATCATATTCAAAGGACCATTCTGCAGAGGAGGGCATGGAGGAGGTAGAGGAGGAGGAGCAGGAGGGGGTAGAAGTGATCGATCTACCCGGATCAGCGACACCACCAGCTGTTTGCAGACGTGGGGGCAACACTGGCTGCAGCACCGAGCCCTGGCTACAATCCCTTCCACTGGCAAGCAGTGTCACCCAGTGAGCAGTGACAGAAATGTACCGTCCCTGCCCATGTTTGCTTGACCAAGTGTCAGCCGTCAAGTGTATCTTACGGCTGACTGACTTGGCCAGGGATGACACTACATTGCCTTCCACATGTTGGTATAGGGGTGGCAGGGCCTTACGGGAAAAGTAATGCCGACTTGGCACCTGCCACTGTGGAACTGCACATTTTGCGAAGTCACGGAAGGGAGCAGACTCTACCAGGTTAAATGGTAATAGTTGCAGAGCCAGTAGTTTAGCCAAACTACTGTTTAGACGCTGGGCATGTGGGTGGCGGGGAGTATACATTTTTTTTCGTTCCAGCATGTGTGGAATCGAAATTTGGCGTCTAGATGATACAGCTGGTGGTGTGCTGGAGGTAGATGCGACACTGCCTGCTATATCATCATCCCTGCCAGTGGAGGCTGCCAACAGGTGACGAGTGACTATAGCAGGGCCAGGAACAGACTGATGTGCAGGTGGAGCAGGTGGAGCAGATGGAGCATGAGGAGGAGCGCGAGGAGAACTAGGAGGCCGACTGACCAATCTTTGGCCCTTTTGTGGGTTCTTTAAATGCTCCTGCCAACGGGCCGAGTGGTGGGTTGTCAAATGCCTGTTTAGGCAGCTTGTACCCAGGTGGTTGACATTTTTGCCACGTTTTATACCCTTCTTACAAATCTTGCAGATCGCAACTGTTTTATCTGCATGGGATGTCTCAAAAAAGGCCCAGCAAGATGAGGTGTGTATAGTGGCCCGGGAGACAACAGGTGCGGCCTTAGATGGAGTAGGCCGTCTGCTCTCCCCTCTTGCTTGCTCTGCCTCCTCCTCAACCTCAGACCCAACATCTGACTCCATCAAAGACTGAGCATCAGGCCTGGCCTGGGAGACAACAGGTGCGGCCTTAGATGGAGCGGGCCGTCTGCTCTCCCCTCTTGTTTGCTCTGCCTCCTCCTCAACCTCAGACCCAACATCTGATTCTATCAAAGACTGAGCATCAGGCCTGGCCTGGGAGACAACAGGTGCGGCCTTAGATGGAGCGGGCCGTCTGCTCTCCCCTCTTGTTTGCTCTGCCTCCTCCTCAAACTCAGACCCAACATCAGACTCCATAAAGGACTGAGCATCAGGCTGGAGTAGATGGCCGACACTGTGGTCAAACAGCTCAGCTGACTCCTCTGCCATGTCTGAAATTGGGTCTAAGGGAGGACATGAGGTGGACATGGACTCATCTGTATTTGTTCTGACAACTGCAGAAGACTGACCACTTTTCTCTGCCTGGGTCACTGTAGTTGCAGATGATGCCGATGATGAGGGTTTGTTCATATAGTCCACCACCTCCTGTACATACTGTGGACGTATAGCTTGGCCACTGCCGGAGAACAATCCAAATGGTGGCCTGGCTGAGGACTGACCACCACGTCCACCCCTGCCTCTAGACACCCTAGAAGCTGTGCCCCTTTCCGCAGCAGGGCCACGTATGCCTTTTCTTGGTCTACCAGGCATATTTCTCAATGATGCGTTGGCAACTGTGTGCGGTGAAAAACGCACACTGCTATGCGACCCACAGTTGTCGCTGGATACAGCACAGCAGTTGCGGTTCACGCACAGTAGCAAAGCCTTTTGCACAGTGGACCTAACGCTTTGAACAACAGGCGTTAGGTTGTCACTGATGCGTTGGCAACTGTGTGCGGTGAAAAACGCACACTGCTATGCGACCCACAGTTGTCGCTGGATACAGCACAGCAGTTGCGTGTCACGCACAGTTGCAAAGGCTTTTGTACAGTGCACCTAACGCTTTGAACAACAGGCGTTAAGTTGTCACTGATGCGTTGGCAACTGTGTGCGGTGAAAAACGCACACTGCTATGCGACCCACAGTTGTCGCTGGATACAGCACAGCAGTTGCGGTTCACGCACAGTAGCAAAGCCTTTTGCACAGTGGACCTAACGCTTTGAACAACAGGCGTTAGGTTGTCACTGATGCGTTGGCAACCGTGTGCGGTGAAAAACGCACACTGCTATGCGACCCACAGTTGTCGCTGGATACAGCACAGCAGTTGCGTGTCACGCACAGTTGCAAAGGCTTTTGTACAGTGCACCTAACGCTTTGAACAACAGGCGTTAAGTTGTCACTGATGCGTTGGCAACTGTGTGCGGTGAAAAACGCACACTGCTATGCGACCCACAGTTGTCGCTGGATACAGCACAGCAGTTGCGGTTCACGCACAGTAGCAAAGCCTTTTGCACAGTGGACCTAACGCTTTGAACAACAGGCGTTAGGTTGTCACTGATGCGTTGGCAACTGTGTGCGGTGAAAAACGCACACTGCTATGCGACCCACAGTTGTCGCTGGATACAGCACAGCAGTTGCGTGTCACACACAGTTGCAAAGGCTTTTGTACAGTGCACCTAACGCTTTGAACAACAGGCGTTAAGTTGTCACTGTATTTTGCTGCCTAGCAAGCACGTATACCTGCTGTGATACAGCAGCACTGTGCCACGTGCTCACTAAACAGAACCCTCACACTTTCCCTACAGAAACTAAATTTTCAAATCTAACTAATGTAGTACAAAGTTCCCTAACTACACTAGATATCCCTTTCCACTAAATAGAAAGCTCCATACAGCAGAAGACTGACACTGTCCCTTAAGTTTTTTTTTTTTTTTTTTAACTCTAAGAACCAGCACAATCGCTGTATCTAACTACACTGGCTGTAAGCTAAATACAATTCTGCTATATGGAGCTTTAGAACCACTCGATATGTAGGAAATGTAGTGTAGCAAGCAGGAGTCAGACAGAACTGCTTCAACTCTCTTCAACAGGCTCTGGATAACTGTGCTAGGGGTTAGGCGGGGCCATCTTATATAGTGTGGGGCGTATTCACTCCTGATTGGCCTCTGGTCCCCGTAGTCACTCCAATCACGTTCCTAGGAGACTCCTGCCCCCTCATTGGCTTTTGCAGACGTTTCTGGGCCAATCACGGGCTTTTAAAGCCCAGTTCCTGTCCCAGTGCATTTTGGGCGGTTCTGGTGGCCGAATACCGAACTTTTGCCGCAAAAAGTTCGGTATTCGGCCGAATATCGAACATCCAATGTTCGGGTCGAACCGATGGTCGACCCGAACCGTTCGATCATCCCTACTCCTCACCTGGTTGCCACCACACACGCTTGACACCATCTGAACCAAATAAGTTTATCTTGGTCTCATCAGACCACAGAACATGGTTCCAGTAATCCATGTCCTTAGTCTGCTTGTCTTCAGCAAACTGTTTGCAGGATTTCTAGTGCATCATCTTTAGAAGAGGCTTCCTTCTGGGATGACAGCCATGCAGACCAATTTGATGCAATGTACGGCGTATGGTCTGAGCACTGACAGGCTGGCCCCCCACCCCTTCAACCTCTGCAGCAATTCTGGTAGCCTAGGCCATCTTTATGTAGAGCAACAATTCTTTTTTTCAGATCCTCAGGGAGTTCTTTGCCATGAGGTGCCATGTTGAACTTCCAGTGACCAGTATGAGAGAGTGAGAGCGATAACACCAAATTTAACACACCTGCTCCCCATTCACACCTGAGACACTAACGAGTCACATGACACCAGGGAGGGAAAATGGCTAATTGGGCCCAATTTGGACATTCTTACTTAGGGGTGTACTCACACTATTGTTGCCAGCGGTTTAGACAATAATGGCTGTGTGTTGAGTAATTTTGAGGGGACAGCAAATTTACACTGTTATACAAGCTGTACACTCACTGCTTTACATTGTAGCAAAGTGTCATTTCTTCAGTGTTGTCACATGAAAAGATATAATAAAATATTTACACAAATGTGAGGGGTGTGAGATACTGTACATACATACATACATACATACATACACTATATTTTTAAAAGTATTGGGACACCTGCCTTTACACATAAACTTTAATGGCATCCTTGTCTTAGTCCATAGGGTTGCATATTGAGTTGGCCCATCCTTTGCAGCTATAACAGCTTCAACTCTTCTGGGAAATCTGTCTACAAGGTTTAGGACTGGAGTGTGTCTATGGGAATGTTAGACCATTCTTCCAGAAGTGCATTTGTGAGGTCAGGCACTGATGTTGGATGAGAAGGCCTGGCTCGCAGGCTCTGCTCTACATCATCCCAAAGGGGTTCTATCGAGTTGAGGTCAGGACTCTGTGCAGGACAGTCAAGTTCCTCTGCCCCAAACTCAGTCATCCATGTCTTTACGTGTGTTGTGAACAATCCTGCATTTTTATGTGCTGCCTCTGTTATCAATGGCCCTATAGCTGATGCATCATAAATAAACAATGCATACCACACATGTGAATTAGCGCCATTTAATACAATAGATAACCTGTGTACATACGTTGACAAGCATTAAAGTGCCACCAGACTCAAAAAAACCTATTCAAGTATGTATTCTTAAAGCCTAAGTTTAATTTAATTGAAGTCTAATTTCTTCAAATATTCCTTCTCCATTGTCCCTTCCCCCTCAGCTGTAATCGTCCATGCGGCTTATAGAGCTGAGACTGGCATTAATCAAGAATACCTGACTATGCCCACCCTTTCCGCCCAGTGCTGCCATTCATAGAAGCTGTATTTGGATTGTGTAATAAAATCTATGAATAGAGGGGAAGGACTTTTCAGTCATCTGCCAATCCTCCATTCATAGGTTGTGTGGATTCATAGATAGCTCTAACTAAAATCAACGTAAACGAATAAATTCATTTACGCAGTTGGCTAAAACTTGGCGGTGTTCATGGCACACACATTTAAAATTGGTAAAGGAAATGGCAACACGTTTGTCACCTAGTCTGCATATTTATTGTCAATTTAAAATAAATAAATCAATCAATCGCATTCAATAAATCTCCTTGTCACAATCCCAGGAATCGATCCTTGTTACTCCCTTCCCCCTTCTGTGACCCATCTGAGAGTTCATGAAGAGCTGTCAATATACATATCAAGGCTGTAATTACTGACAGCTGGGGGCAGTAAAAAAGAAAATTCCTGCAAGCTATGTTGTAAAACAAGAGTGCAAACAAAGGCTTATTGTTTTAGGTATGTGTGAAAAACAGTAAATAAATTATTAGAGCAAACATACCCAGATAGCAAGCAATTAAAGTGGAGTTCCACCCTAAATTTATACTTACCTCCATCTTCTCGCTCCGGGTCACCGGAAAAACAAATGGATAATCGCAATTTTTTTTTTTTTTTACTTACCTTGTAGAGAAAATATACTTACCTTACTTCCTTCTTCCTCCCCTCAGCGGCCACGGCGATTCGTCACTTCCTGGCTTTTGCAATGATTCCTGGGAGCTGAACGTCATCGCTCCCAGGAATCATTGCGCCTGCACCGGCTCCGACGCCACTTCCGGTGCACGCGCGTCATTCCCTTCTAAACAGCTTCTGGGCATGCCCAGAAGCTGTGGAGGGATGACGCACGCGCGCGCACCGGAAGTGACGGCTGGGCCGGTGCAGTGCATCGTGGGACCAAAGAAGAAAGAAGAGGATGCAGAAGAGGATCGCGCTGGCTTCAAGTTGCCCACACCTGAGATGGCAGCGCTCTCCTAAAAGGTAAGTGCAACCCGGGACAGATCAGAGGCTAGCCATTGTGGAATGTACTAGCCCTGACTGTCCCGGGAGTATTTTTATTAAAAAAAGTATTCCCAGGGTGGAACTCCGCTTTAAGCTGCAAGTTTGAAAATGTCTTGCTAAGCTATTGCTATACTTTCCAGGCTTCACAAGTGTCTTGCACAATTGCAGCAAATCCACATTGCATGACTCCCGATTAACTTTCTTTGCAAACACTCTGCATGTCTGCTGCAAGCTCTGGTTCAGTTATGTTGTGCAATAGTCATCCCACCACAAGGGGTCACTGTGGCTTGCAGAGCTCTTGCTGTAGACACACCACTGCAACTTTGCTCTTGCTAGAGACTTTCCACACAAATTTGCTACGAATTGGAAAAGTGTTAACTAGAACTTCTGCTTTAAGTGCTCTGCAAGTGTACAACTTGCCAGTGAAAATGTGCAGCAAGTTAACAAGACGTACAATTCAACCCTGCCACAAATTTGAGGCAATTTTTATATTTGCTATCTGAGTATTACAATATAAAGCCTAAGAAAAAGCCCTGCTCCTCCTGGAAGGCTGTGCTGCTTGGACCATGATACCTGGAAGTAATGCTGCAATTTGTTATCATGCACCCCCTAGTACCATATAATACCTTTACAGACTCTTCTTTTCTCCTAGATGTCGCATGGCAGTTACCCCCCCCCCCACCCACCCCCCCCACAGACCAATACCTATACCAACTTTCTGGGGACTTACATCAGCCTAGAGGGCAACGGGCTTCATTTATTTTGGTACACCTCTGGAAGCATCTTCCCAATACTAAAAATACTAAAAAGTTAAGAATGTAATAAACAGAATGTAACAAACATAGCAAGGGGCCACAACCCTCTTACTATAGGGATGCCAACCCATATACCTCCTATTTTAGGGAACAAGTTATAGCATGGCATTTTTAGAGACAGGTTTAATAGATCTACCTCATTGGAGTCTTAAATTGATTGACTGCTTATGCTATTTATGTCATACTAGGGCTTTTTGGGTTACCTTTGCCTTTCCAACTCCTTCTTTGGGGATTTTGGCTTTTTCAAAGTGAACATATCTTAGCAGGCACAGCTCCCGAATCAGACGTCTTCGGTGGCTGCCGGTGCGACTTTGGCATGCAGCATCCTGCATCTTTGTGAGTATGGATCCCCTGGTCTGATTCACACATTCCAATCTACCTGATAAATTTCCATATTCATTACTATATTATATTTTTTAACCATTTTACTTTATAGATTATGTCTATGCATCAACCCCTGAAGAGTGAGACTGAACTCACAAAATATGTCAGGTCACCATAGATGCTATGACACATTTACCATGGACTTTTTAATTACTATATGTAACCATGTAATGGATTTGTATATTTGGGCCAACTGTTTGGCATTATGACACCTTTTCCCAGTTCTATTGCTGGCATATACTCAATAAACTTGTACTATGTTTTTATTACTGGTTGTGTGGCGCTTCATCAAAAGTCCTAATGAGCAAAACTCTACATTTAACAGATTTAGTTAACTGTGGCTATTCCCAGCTGTATATAGTCCCCAAGTCTCCATCTCTTCTTTGCCCCAATAAAGAGTAAAAACATCGACCAATAGTAGGGTAAAAAGGGAGATACGCAAAAAAAAAAAATCTCTAGTGGTTGGGGCTAATAGGAAAGGTGTGAGACGGCTGCTATCCTCAGAGTTGTGACCGGCTCTGTGTGGATCAAAGGAAAAAAGCAGAAAGGAAGGAAGTGCCAGCTAAGTGTAGTATCCCAAAGATGTTTTTAATAATAAAGGATTAAAAAAACACTCACAAGAAACAAGTATAATCAAAGCTCATCTGTAGTTGTTGTCTAAGGATGTAAGTCCTCCTGAGCCCATCCTACAGAACTGTTGTCTTCATTTCCAATAGCTGGGGCAGGGTGATGGCTGTATCAGGAACCTGGAGGAACCCCTGGATGCCACGTTGACCATCAGAAGTGACCTCACCGGAAGAATCGGAGGAATAGGATGAGAACAGAAGCCTTGTCTACAGATGAGCTTTAATTATTCTTGTGAGTGTCTTTGGGATACTTCACTTAGCTGGAGCTTACTTCCTTAATGCTTTTTTCTTCTTTCCTCCACCTAAATGGACATCAAGAGCAAAACACTGGTACTTCTGTGCATGGGGAGTATGCTGCTGTCAAAGCCTTGGTCATTGGCCATTTAGGTACCCGGTGTTACCACCCTGGCATGAGAGAGAGAGTTCAAAGCCCTGTGTAAGCTCCAAGTTTCAACAGGTCTCTCCCTGACAGGGCCTCCCCTCACTAAGAGAGAAGTTTGAACGTGGACAGAATTTTTTTCTAACAAAATATGTCACAATTCTCGCCGTGCCATACAGATGGCCAGGCGTGGCCGCCGTTAAGTACCTAACAGGGGATTTGAACCTGGATACTTTGATGTTCTGGGCCTGATATCCTGCCTCTGAGCCACACTTTAGCTCATATGGATCCAGTCTTGTTTATCTGGCATTGCCTGCAGCACTAGGGGGCTGGACTTTACCTGAGAATGCTCCTGTCTCTCATTGTCCACCTGAAGCTAATTGCTTGTTTAAGCAAGGTATAAAACACTGCCTGTCCCTGAGAGCAGTGTCAGTTCATTGTTCCTGGTTGACAGATTTAGTTCTTGTGTTCTTGTCTCCTGAGCTTGTTTTCCAGACTGACTCAGGCATCTGACCTTGCCTCCGCTTTGCGTTTATCCTGACTCGTGGCATCCATTGTCTACGGTTATTCCTGGACTTTCCTTCTGTTTGTATTCCTGCCGGTACTGCTAATTGGAGCATTTTTCCTGCCAAGACCGCATGCACAGATTCACAGTCCAGGTGGCTTCCTTACCTGGTCACCTTGGACTGGTGATATCTGCAAGGGTGAGCGTACATCTCTGCGCTACAGACTCCAACCAAGGTAAGCCTTGACATAATGAACTCACCATATGGAGTCCGCAGAGATATGCAAGCAGCTTACCCAGCAGGTGTCCTGCCTGGCCCAGACTGTGTCCGAGTTGCAGCAAGAAGTGCTGATACTTAAAGGCACAGTATGCCCAGCCCTAGAACCAGCGCATCCAGAGCCCTATGTCCTGTTACCTGACAGATTAGACGGTTCCCGTTCCTCATTTACAACCTTCAGGATGGATTGTGAGCTCCTGTTTGTCCTTAAGCCCAGGATCTATTACAGTGACTTTATCAAGATTTGTTCTGCTGTTAATCTGCTGTCCGGCAGGATGAAGACGTGGGCATACCAGAAGCTGCAGGAGAAAAGTGCTATCTTGGACATTTGGGAGTCATTTATAACCGCCATGGACTCTGTGTCTTACCTCCCAGAAAGCTACTCCCAAGCCTGCTCCAGGTTCTCGCAGATTTCGGGTACCTAGAGAAAAAGGAAACCCATAGGAATATGATGACTGTCTGTTTATGGTACCTTTAACAGCCGGCCTTGTCACCCTGACACTACCCCGATATGCCTTGATTCTCCAGAGGCTAAAGAGGAGCCCATGGAGATCGATGTCGTGCGCACCAGGCTGTCTTCCAAAGAAAGAGACCGTAGGAGAAACAGTGGCCTTTCTTTCTATTCTGGAGAGGGGGCATTTTATCACATTTTGCCCAACTCGTCCATTTAGGCCTAAGGCTCTCCCAGTGGATACCATGCAGATCTGTCCTGTCTTCCCAGAAACACGGCCTGGAAACTGCCAAGGTTGCTGCCAGCCCTGTCCCCGTTCTGGGACTGAAAAGGGCATCCACACTATGGCAATCTACGAAAATAGTACCACTGAGGAAGTCCCTCCAGCTCCAGGAACCTCTGTACCTCTTCCCGAAGAAACGCCTGTTCTAGCAAGGACCCTTATTACTTCCTGCCTTGGCAATAAGTTCTTTCACCTGACTGCACATTTGCTTCTAATGGCACTGTGGTACATAAGCAGGATCTGAAGATGTTTGAGGAAGTATTTAAAGCTGCGAATTCCTCCCCTGCAAAAGATCTCTACGAAGAACCTGTTCTCGCCCGGAGGATGTTCTTAAAGGGGGGGTACTGTCACGGTTCTCGTCGTGCCATATAGATGGCCAGGCGTGGCCGCCATTAAGTACCAAACAGGGTAATTGAACCTGGGTACTTTGATGTTCTGGGCCTGTTATCCTGCCTCTAAACCACACTTTAGCTCATATGGATCCAGTCTTGTTTATCTGGCATTGCCTGCAGCACTAGGATGCTGGACTTTACTTGAGAATGCTCCTGTCTCTCACTGTCCACCTGAGGCTAATGGCTTGTTTAAGCAAGGTATAAAACACTGCCTCTCTCTAAAAGCAGTGTCAGTTCATTGTTCCTGGTTGACAGATTTAGTTCTTGTGTTCTTGTCTCCTGAGCTTGTTTTCCAGACTGACTCCGGCATCTGACCTTGCCTCCACATTTATCCTGACTCGTGGCATCCATTGTCTATGGTTATTCCTGGACTTTCCTTCCGTTTGTATTCCTGCTGGTACTGCTAATTGGAGCACTTTTCCTAAGCCCGCATGCACAGATTCACAGCCCAGGTGGCTTACTTACCTGGTCACCTTGGACTGTGGATATCTGCAAGGGTGAGCGTACATCTCTGCGCTACAGACTCCAACCAAGGTAAGCCTTGACAAAATGGGTAAATCGAACCAAAGTAAACTTGTATTTTGTCCATTCAGGTAAAAGTAACAGAGGCAGATATGGTAATAAGCCTTCGAGTAGATGACATGCCTTTACACTTTAACTCGCAAGGTGAAACCCCTGACAAAGTGATACTAGTCTACAATAGTATTAATAAGAAAATGCACCTTTTTATTACTTTGTGATGCATCACATGACTGCTATTTCTCCTCCTAAAACCTTTTATTCTGTGGCCACTGGGTGGGAACTAACATGGCACTGACATCACGGAGGAAAGCACCCTCCTCCTGTGATGAACTACAACTGCTGGGCTGTACTAAGCGTTGTGCGGCTTCCTCCAAATGACATTGCCTGTAGGTTGGTAAAAGCACATACCGTGTGCAGTGTGGAGGGGGTAACAACGCTGTAGTAGTTTCAGCAGTGACCTGCAAGCCCTCCACTGGAAATACTGTGATAAGAAACAAACTGGCAATATTTACACATACATTTAAAAGGATCGCAATGGAGCAAAAATAAAAGAATGGTATGATTGAACATTTTACATTTGTACAGCACTTTTCATATGGTAATTCAGATTTTTCTTCCTGGAAAAACACAGTATATTAGTTCCTACATCCCAGATAGCAAGGATAACTTACCACAAATTTGTGGCAATGTTAAATTGTAAATCTTGTCAACTTGCTGCACATTTTTACTTGAAAGTTGTACACTTGCAGAGCACGTGAAACACAAGTTCTAGTTGACACTTTTCCAATTTGTAGCAAATTTGCATGGCAAGTCTCTAGCAAAAGCAAAGTTGCAGTGGTGAGTCTACAGCAAGAGCTCTACAAACCTACAGCATGAGCCCCGCATGTCTAAGCAAGAGCCCTGCAAGTCTACAGGAACATCCCTGCAAGTCTACAACAAGAGCCCCGCAAGTCTACAGCAAGAGCCCCGCAAGTCGACAGCATGAGCCCCGCAAGTCGACAGCATGAGCCCCGCAAGTCGACAGCATGAGCCCCGCAAGTCGACAGCATGAGCCCCGCAAGTCGACAGCATGAGCCCCGCAAGTCTATAGCATGAGCCCCGCAAGTCTATAGCATGAGCCCCGCAAGTCTATAGCATGAGCCCAGCAAGTCTATAGCATGAGCCCAGCAAGTCTATAGCATGAGCCCGGCAAGTCTACAGCAAGAGCCCCGCAAGTCTACAGCAAGAGCCCCGCAAGTCTACAGCAAGAGCCCCGCAAGTCTACAGCAAGAGCCCCGCAAGTCTACAGCAAGAGCCCCGCAAGTCTACAGCAAGAACCCCGCAAGTCTACAGCAAGAGCCCCGCAAGTCTACAGCAAGAGCCCCGCAAGTCTACAGCAAGAGCCCCGCAAGTCTACAGCATGAGGCACGCAAGTCTACAGCATGAGGCCCGCAACTCTACAGCATGAGCGCCGCAAGTCTACAGCATAAGTTATGCAAGTCTAATTTTTTATAGGGTCTATTCACTTAAAAGTGAAGAAAGGTGAGTTGTTAGGAAAATTGCAAATCTAAACCAAATGGCTAAAGTAGATTTATTTCTAGTTCAGCTTTTTTGGCCTATATTTTACCATTTCCCAGAAAATGTAGCTCAATTCACTGAATAGTGTATTAAGACAAAACTGATCTAAATGAAAACATTTATTAAAATATTTTAATAAAATTAACACATGACACTGCATTACATCCTACATTATTTTATTCATAAGGTTTAACATTTAACAAAACATGAAAAAGAACATTTAACAAAACATGAAAAAGAACATTTATAAATATACGCAAAAGAACATTTACAAAAACAATACAAAAATATATAATCTTGATCTGTCCAATGGGCTTGGATCTGGACTGGCCTGTTAAAAAGAGGACAAAATCAATTATTACATAGCACCAAAATAAAATATTTTAATCTATAGACACATTAATTCTCAGCTGTAACTAGCAATTATTACATTGTATGCCGTAAACAAGGTAACAGGGGATGGGATCCTCATAATATCCAATATGAAGTCTCAAAACTCATTTGGTTCATGCTCTACTCTTCACTTAGAGATCTAAGGTGAATTTTGTGATTGGGAGCCAAAATGTTCTATTTTTCTGACTTGTTAGGGAACAATGTGCAGCTCTGAATGACGCATTCTGCAGCTCTGTGGCGCTCTCCTGCTCAGATCCGAAGAGGATGAGTGGGCGTGAGGTATACAGCTAGGGTAAGGACTGGCTACAAGAAAGAAAGAGAAAGGGAAAAATGAGGGGTAAGTGACACGGACACACTGATCCACAGATGACACATACACATTCTGGGGTTCAGCTTCAAATGGGGAGTTCTCAGAGAGGTGACCCAAGCGGCATGAAAGCTTAAGGGCTTCCTGCCCATGTTTATTAGACAGGATGTACAATTAAACAGAAGGATTCCCGTAAAGGGGTAGCAAACCCAGTCCCAAAAACAAAAGTCCATTAAAACAAATGTAAGCCTCCTGGTTAATAAACATACCTCACTTGCCTGCAGGCATGTTCCCTCACAGCCTGCTTGTCTCCTTTCTCAGCACCAACCCTGATTAACCCAGGGAAGACCAATTATACCCCAGGTGGGCAGATAGGTGTGGCCAGTGCTGCCTACAGTCCTCTCACTGCCACCCATTTACCTTAAGAACCTCAAGATTCTGTATGGCAGATACACTCCATCAATAACTGACAGGGGCTGTTTGTCACAACATATACTGTTATACACAAATATACAGGGCATCTCATGATGGCAATTGCGATTGTCTTTTCCGATTGAGGGGCATCAGATGCATAAATACAGAAATTGCAGAGAATATCCAGCCAGGAATACAGCTAAAGAAGGAGTCAACAGGATGTAAGAGGGAAATGGTAGACATTGCACACAATGTAGGAGGCTAATCTAGCTATTTATAGACCAACCCCAATACAGCACAATGGAGGAATTAGTACTAGGGGAACCCTCCACTCATCTCTCTGTATACATTACAGTGCATGGATCTCTATATAGGGCCCAGTTCATGGATCTGCATATACAGTACAATGCATTGATCTCTCCGTTTACAGTACAGTGCATGGATCACTGTCTATACAGTACAATACATGGATCTCTCTACACCACAATGCATTAATCTCTCTGTATGCAGTACAGTGCATGGCTCTCTCTATATACAATAAAGTGCATGGATCTCTCTGTGTACAGTACAGTACATGGATCTCTCTACAATACAGTACATGGATCTCTCTAAAGTACAAAAAAAAAAACAGGAGTGTAAGAGGGAAATGGTAGACATTGCACACAATGTAGGAGGCAAATCTAGCTTTTTATAGACCAACCCCAATACCGCACAATGGAAGAACCAGTACTTGGGGAACCCTCCTCTCATCTCTCTTTTTAGGCCCCTTTCACGCCTGCCGCTCCGTCGGCAGACTCAGTTTTTCTCAGTGGGGGATCAATCCGCCGATCCCCCGCTGAGCAGGCGGGTGGCAGCTCTGTCTCCGTGCTGTGTGCGGAGACAGAGCTGTCAGGTCCCCACTCTTCTCTATGGGGGAATTGGATGAGAACGGACAGCCTGTCCGTTCTCATCTGATCCCATCTGATCCGATCCGCCAGACGGATGGAAAATAGTGTTTCCATCGGTCCGGATTTGACGGACAGGATCGGATCGGATGTCAGAGTACATGTCTCCGCTGACATCCGATGCCCCATAGAGATGCATGGGGCATCCATTCAGATCCGACTGAAAAACTGACTGGCGGATCTGAACGGTCCGCAAGTGTGAAAGGGGCCTTACTCTCAGGGATATAAGGCATGCCTAGAGGTATACAGTACATGGATCCCATGGTACATGGATATCTCTACAACACAATGCATGGATCTCTCTGTATACAGTACACTGCATGGATCTCTCTATATAAAATACCCTGCATTGATAGTACAGTACATTCATATCTCTACAATACAGTGCATTGATCTTTCTACGATACAGTGCATTGATCTCTCTGTATACAGTACAGTACAGGGATCTCTCTACAATACAGTGAATGGATCGCTCTGTATACAGTACAGTGCATGGATCTCCCCTATATACAATACAGTGCATGGATCTCTTTACAATAGGGATCGACCGATTATCGGCAAAGCCGATTATCGGAGGGCCGATATTAACTTTTGCCGCTATATCTGTATCGGCCCCTGGGACTGGCCGATATTACCGATGTTCCAAATATTACTCATATAAGGGTAAATTGATGTCACATAGCATAATTCCGTTTACAAATGTTATTGAATATGCCACTCACATATGTACAAAAGATATAAGCAATTCCACATTAACAGATCTGCTGGCAGATCGGTATCTCTCACCCACTTGCTGTAAGTGATACCCGAGTGATACCGCTCCATTCGGCATCCACTCAATACCGCTACAGTACATGGATCTCTCTACAATACAGGGTATGGATCTCTCTCTATACAGTATAGTACATGGAGCTCTGTACAATACAGTGCATGGTTCTCTCTGTATACAGTACAGTACATGGATCCCTACAACACAATCCATGGATCTCTCTGTATACAGTACAGTGCATTCATCTCTCTATATACAATAAAGTGCATGGATCTCTCTTTATACAGTACAGTACATGGACCTCTCTACAATACAGTGCATGGATCTCTCTGTATACAGTGAATTACATGGATCTCTCTACAATACAGTGCATTTATCTCTCTGTATATAGTACAGTACATGGATCTCTGTACAATACAGTGCAGGGATCTCTCTGTATACAATATAGTGCATTCATCTCTCTATATACAATACATGGTTCTCTATTTACAGTACAATGCATGTTTTTTATATACCAAAAAGAAAGAAAATATACAGCGCTGAACTCTAACTAGTTTTAAATAAGATCAGCAGCTAAGCACTAAGGGCAATCCTAAAAATCCTTTCACAGTAGTCTAAAAATCAAAGTGCAGCGCAATCTCAACAATTTCTCATAAAGATGCACTAGAGTTCATAGAACCATATATATGATGATTTCAAATAAACTCATAAAGTGCAATGCAGTTCATATATCCATATTAAATAGAAAAAGTCCCATAAAGCAAAATGCAAGATGATATAGACAGTCTCTTATCAACGTTCAGAAGCCCAGGTGCTGGTAGTTGTAGCATGCAACAACACACATAAGGTGCTTAGTCCCACCACCACAGCTCTCTCTGCCTCTCACCTCCACAATGCGACCCTACAGGGTCACTGAGCATAGATAATACACTTGTACTGGATCCTCCTCCTTTCCCCCTGGTTCCAAACAGACTTCATCCGTAACAAGATGGATATTAAAAATAAAGGACAGGATCTAAGTGCTCACTATTATGTATGGGCATTTATTCAAACACAAATCATTGCACTTACATGATAAAAGTAGAGTCCATGCTTGTACAGTAATAGTACATAGAACACAGTGGTAACGGTGAGGTCGGCATCTCTCTGCCCTCTTTCACTTGCTTCCGGGATAGCTTTGGGTCATGTGACTTCCCCCGCACGCGTTACGTCCTGGTACAGGAGGGTGAACATTAAGTGTGCCCAGCATGGTTGCTGCAGCTTCTGTTCCTGCTCTATGAACCGGGTTGCCTGCGGATACATCGATTGCCCTGTGGAAGAGGTCTAGGTTACATAAGTATGTTTGGCTTGAGGTCAGCAGAAGGGACCAGCATCAGGGGGCAGATCAGAACCTGCAGGGTCAGTCCACTGAGAAGAGGTGGAGATGACTGATCTGGGTGGGGTAGAATTTCTCTATCCTCTTATTTGAGTCTACATTCAGAACTTCAGGAATAATCCGAATTCTGTGACCTAATTTGGCAACAAGTCGTTCCTACATCCAGGTTCCTCCGAGTGAATTTCATCTCTGGATAATATGTCATAATATGCATAATAAGTCCAGTTTTGAGTAAAGGATCGGTCAAGAAAACAACCTCTTTAGGGGTTCTTTATTTCTTAGTCAGGAGGTTTGCTGGGATCTGGGCCTTTTTACCATGAGGGATCCTTGTAGGCATTCTGCCTAGTATAAGTAGTGTTTTTATCTATATTGGGATGCAATCTGAGGTGGCATTGGCATCCTTTGAGAACAAAAGTTTTGTTCCTCCCACCACCAAGGATAACTGGTTCCCCGCCATGGATATAGGGATACTTTGAGCATGCTCTCAAGATATAGCTTTTCTCAAAGTTTTAGGACATATTTGTCACTCTCTCTTTCGCAGAACCAGCGGGACGGAGATATCATCCAGAATTATCGCTGGATTGATCATTCCAGCTAGCCAATACGCTTATAGAACTTAGGGCTTGATTCCCACTGAATCAGTGACAACGCACTCAACCAGCAGTGTGTAGGCTTTGTGGGCTCCCTGTGAAAAGGAATATTTGTAGGGGAAGGCATGTCTTCTATTAAGGCTGTTCTGGCTCATTGTGGGGTGTAGCTACATTCCTTATACTGTTAGTATCTATCCATAAGGTTTCTATGCTATGTTGGAAATTTAATTTTTTCCCACCCTTGTTTTTTGGGTTAGTTAGTTCCCAAACATATGCTGCCATGGAGCCTGTCAGGAAAACTGATAATTTCCTATTAAATACTGTAATTTTCTTTTCCTGATAGGCTCTGTGGCAGCAGAACTTCCCTCCAGTGTCATGAGTAGACTAGTTACAGAAAGCAGCCTCTGGCTCAGCCTGAAAATGTATGGGAGTGGGGTCCTATGAGGTAGGGGTAAGGGCAGGGCTACCCAAGCATATGCTGCCATGGAGCCCATCAGGAAAGGAAAATTACAGAAATTTTCTGTTTTTTGTTGTAGCAAGGGGTCTTTTTCCAGCACTTCTTAAGGATGTTTAGGCTGTGGGTGACGCAGAGTGAGTGACATCACCATGCTACGTGCATGACGCCATCACCCCTGCCCCCGTTCAGCATGGTGGCCATTTTCAAATGACTTTAAAGCACATGCTGCTCACAGTGTCAAATGTTTGCCTCTGAAGCATCCGGCCTATATCCGGCAAAACTGGTCAGGCATTGCACTCTTTATTGCCCAGCCTCTCTCTGGTGACCCAATATGGATTGATAAGTATGGCACATATATATATTTTCACTTATGCTCTCAACTTGAGCCAATTTCTGTTGCAGGGAGAACAATGGAGACTTTGAGTGTGACCATGTGGACTATGTGGGCCAGCGTGTCTGATCTTTGAAAGCCTATGTTTTGGGACCTTTTCAAGTGTAGGCTCCTGGGTCCACTGTGTGTATCTGGCCTTCAGTGGTGTACGAGGGAGTTGTTTACAGTCTTGGAGACTTCATTTGTTTATCCATCTAAAGCAGGGATCCTCAATCTACAGCCCTCCAGCTGTTGCGGAACTACACATCCCATGAGGCATTGTAAAACTCTGACATTCACAGACTTGACAAGGCATGATGGGAATTGTAGTTCCTGAACAACTGGAGGGCCATAGTTTGAAGACCCCTGATCTAAAGGGACTGGATCCCCATGATTGAAGCAAGCATACATCCTGTAGTATGTTCTGGACCACAGTGCCCTTTAGGTGTTTCTAGGGCATCTCCAGTGCATTACACAGGGCTTTTCAGCTGAGATTACTTTTCATCGAGACTTTGGAACTCTGGCCATAATTAAGGGTCTCATTCCCAGTGGATTTAACCACTTAAGCCCTGGAAGATTTTACCCCCTTCCTGACCAGGGGGTATTTTGCGATTCGGCACTGCGTGACTTTAACGGACAATTGCACGGTCGTGCGACGCTGTACCTAAACGAATTTGACGTCCTTTTTTCCCACAAACAGAGCTTTCTTTTGGTGGTATTTGATCACCTGTGCGATTTTTTGATCACGCGCTATAAACAAAAAAAAGAGCGTCAATTTTGCAAAAATAACAATATTTTTCAAATTTTTTATATGAAATTCCCCCCAAAAAAAAAGTAAAAATCAAAATTTTTTAAAATTTTCAGCCACTTTGTTTTATGCTACATATGTTTGGTAAAAAAAAAAATCGCAAAAAGCGTATTTTGATTGGTTTGCGCAAAAGTTATCGCGTTTACTAACAAAGGGAAAGATTTTTGTCATTTTTGTTGTTTTTTTTTTAACGCGTAATGGCGGCGATCTGCGATTTTTTTTGCGGTACTGCGACATTGGGGCGGACAGATCGGACCCTTGACTGACATTTGTGACACTTTTGGGGTTACCAATGATATTTCTACAGTAATCAGTGCTATACATATGCACCGTTACTGTAAAAATACACTGGTTGTGAAGGGGTTAACTTTATTTGGGAGGGAGGGGCTGTGTGTATCCCTAGGGGCGTGCTTTCTACTGTGATTGGCTGTGGCTTGAGCTGTAAGGACACTGATCAACGGATCTACATACTAGATCCGTTTGATCAGTGTCTTTACAGCGAGGAGAATGACAGGTGGCTTGTTTACACAAGCTGCCTGACATTCTCCCTCTCCCCCGCCGATCGCCGAGTGACCGGCGGACATCGGGTCCGCTGGTCACACGCGCGGGGGGGGTCCGTGACCACGCCTCCGGGGGCGCGCGCTCGCTCCCTAGACCCTCACAAGCTAGTGACGTAGCCCTACGTCACTTTGCCTGTGAGGGGCTGACTGCCGACGTAGATCGGCGTTAGGCAGTCGGCAAGTGGTTAAACTATGGATTAATTTACCTATTAACTGGCTCAGATACTGTATCTGCAGTGTCTACACAAATAGCTGTTTTTCATTCAGAGGATCACCGGTACTATTATTATCACAATATTATAAATAGAATACATGCAAGATGATTAGCGCAATGTGGACATTTGTGATCAAGATTTGTGAGAGACAGGGTCATTGTATATTATATGTTTTTACTCTATGTCTATGTGTGGTTGGTGTTTTGGTGTAGTTTTAATTTTAATTTTGGAAAAATAATAAAGTAATATATTTTTAGATGCAGTCCAGTGAGTTGTTGGAATGATTTTCCCACTTTGCCTTTTTATAAGTAGCAAGCCTTGAAAAAAAGCCAGGTTTAGTCTAAACTAGGTTTTTATTTTTTCATTTTTTTTTTTATGTCATTGTACCAGTAACTCCCCCTGTCACTATGGACGTAAAATCCATTTAACTTTTATATATGTAGAATTTGAGAGGGCATTTGACCTTGAGAGTCACAATAGGTTTTCTGAACTATGTGTTTGCTGTGAAAAAAAATAGATGCATATGTATAGAAATAATTTCCAATTGCTTTTTTTTTATTATTTTTAGCTAGGAGACTGCTAGTCAGTCTATGAGTGTGGATGCTGCACATACAGCTGCAAGAAAAAGTATGTGAACCCTTTGGAATGATATGGATTTCTGCACAAATTGGTCATAAAATGTGATCTGATCATCATCTAAGGCTGGCCATACACTATACAATTTTCTTATTCAATTTCCTTTAGATTTACCTTTAACTATGTAGTGCAAGGGCCTGCCTGATTGCATACAAATTGAAAGTGTTTAGGTTTGACCCTATATTACATGGTTTTGGTAAATCTAAAGGAAAGTTGAACAAGAAAATTGTATAGTGTATGGCCAGCCTTAGTCATAACAATAGACAATCACAATAGACAATTTGTCTTATCATGGACTGATGAACAGCAAGGCTTTTGGAGATACTTTTATAACCCTTTCCAGCTTTATGCAAGTCAACAATTCTTAATCGTAGGTCTTCTGAGAGCTCTTTTGTGCGAGGCATCATTCACATCAGGCAATGCTTCTTTTGAAAGGCAAACCCAGAACTGGTGTGTGTTTTTTATAGGGCAGGGCAGCTGTAACCAACATTTCTAATCTCATCTCTTTATTGGACTCCAGTTGGCTGACATCTCACTCCAATTAGCTCTTGGAGATGTCATTAGTCTAGGGGTTCACATACTTTTCCCACCTGCATTGTGAATGTTTACATGGTGTGTTCAATAAAAACATGGCAACATTTCATTATTTGTGTGTTATTAGTTTAAGGAGACTGTGATTGTCTATTGTTGTGACTTAAGCCCCGTACACACGCAACGATTATCGGCCAACCGATCGTCCGTCTTTTGTCCAGAGTTGTGTTTTGTTGGTTGGAATGTGCCTAGACTGCACACAAATTTTCTCGCCCAACAAAATTCTACTTCAGAAGTGATGTCATGTGTTGGTTTGCTTTCTTTGTGTTCTTTCTTGACTGAGCATGCCCAGACTTGCTCATCAGATTTTTCCCTGTCGAAATCTGTACTGACTGCACAAAAATCGGCCGTTGTGTTGACGGCCAACAAAAATTTTTTAGTCTGCACACCAGATTTTTTTCGGCCGAAAAGTCGGAGTTGGTTGTCGGAAGCATCATACTAACAAGCCAAAAATCGGCAGATCGGTCGTCGGACGAAAATTCCCTGCCAATTTTCGACGCGTGTGTACGGGGCTTTAGATGATGATGATCAGATTAGTGCAGAAATCCATATCTTTCCAAAGGGTTCACATACTTTTTCTTGCAGCTGTAAATGCAGCATTCAAATTCTAAGGATTTAAGTTAGGAGATGCCTTCCTTACTATTTGTCTACTTACTGTGACACATATCTAGCAAGCAGCATACTGGACATAGTTAAATATGTAGTCTGTGGTACACAAACTTTATTATATATCACCAGCTACAGCACATGTAATATGTGAATACACAAGGGCTATAAAGGTTAATGATGCATGCTGGGATTTTCCAAAGTGATGATTGGAAGAAATGGAACACCTTTTGTTGTATACAGCTGAAAACACGGTGTCAATATTTTCCACTGCCTATATTTAACTTGTTTAAAAGACTTCATTTTCTCATACTGTTATCTACATCCTAGAGCTACCACAGATAAATCTGTACTGAGCAGGTCTGCTAAATGGCCTGCAATATCACCTTATTGATTGTAAATTCACATTATGAGACTTGCATGCACAAGTGTAGACCAGAACAATAAAACAATCACTAAGTCTGTTTTCTTTTTTTTTTTTTTTTAGAATAACATTGAGGGCCCATTCATTCCAGAAACGGTGTTTTTGTATCCGCATTGATGTGCAAATTGACATTTATGTGCATTTGCAATGCGTTTTTACTAAGTATTTGCCTGCTTGGATTCTCTTTAAGGCCACTTCCTTCTTCTTTGGGCTTTTATGTACACCGCACTGTGTTGCATTTCTGTGAGTGTACATGCGTTTTCGTGCATAAGCGGCGTGAACAAAATGCAGATTCCTGTACTTTTTTGCATTGCACTGCATTATAATGTGTTATGTTTAACCTGAATTTTGGACTGTCTATGTAGTGGGAATGCATTCAAAAACACATTCAACCGCATCTGGAGTGAATAGGCCCTCATTGTTTAAACTTGGTGCAATTCCTCCTAAGATTGCACCAAGACAAAACAAGAAGCTAAAATAGGAGACTCGAGCTGACCATACACTGAGCAAATTTCAGCCAGTTCTCAAACTATCCAAAACGTAAGTGGTTATAAATAAGGATGATCGAACTTTTGAAAAGTTCGGTTTGATCAGAACACCCGAATTTTCCAAAAGTTCGGTTCGGATTTCAGAACCCCATTGAAATCAATGGGACCCGAACTTCGGTAATCAAAAAACACCATTTTTAAGCCCTAAAACCCAATAAATGCCCCTAAAAAGTGCCTAGGGTTCTGGGTCATGCCCCATTAACTATTAATCACACAAAAAAAAGTTCTTAAAAATTGTCATTTTTGATAAAAAAAGCCAATTATTGAAAAAAAAAAAAAAGAGAGATTTTTTGACTTTGGATTTAGTATCTGGGGGGTCTAAAAAGTGTACATGTGAAGTTTCAGCTCTGTAGCATGTCCAGAACCAGAAAAAAAAGAGATAATTTTTCATTAAAACAGGGATGTGGGACCCTCCTTTAACACCTATATGATCTTTTTTTCTGGTTCTGGACATGCTACAGAGCTGAAACTTCACAGGTACACCTTTTAGACCCCCCCAGACACAAAATCACACAAAAAAAGTTCTTAAAAATTGTCATTTTTGATAAAAAAAAAGCCAATTTTTGAAAAATTAAAAAAAAATAAAGAGATTTTTTGATTTTTACTTTGGATTTAGTATCTGGGGGGTCTAAAAAGTGTACATGTGTAGTTTCAGCTCTGTAGCATGTCCAGAACCATAAAAAAAAAGATAGTTTGTATTAGAAAACTTTCAGTTCAGGGGGTTGGCTTCGCTGCTGTAACACCTTGCCGGTTTAATAGCAGGCATTTTTTTGGGTTCTTTGCAGTCAGGAAAAACATCTGAACTTGTGTATAGTGGTACTGTGCACAAGTTCTGATGTTTTGCCTGCCTCCAAAAACCCCCAAAAAATGCCAGCAAAAACACACCTGGGAATTTTTTTTTTTTGACGCTAGTGTTTTTTTTGGCATTTTTTGGGGTTCTTTTGAGGCAGGCAAAACATCTGAACTTGTGTATAGTGGTGTATATACACACATCCATATATTTATATACACACCTAGACATATATAGGTGTGATAGTAGCAGAAATATATGCTTGCGCTAATGAAATCATTTACAGTAATATATTTCTGCTACTATCACACCTATATATGTCTAGGTGTGTATATAAATATATGTATGTGTGTATATATACCACTATACACAAGTTCAGATGTTTTGCCTGCCTCAAAAGAACCCCATAAAATGCCAAAAAAAACGCTAGCGTCAAAAAAAAAATGCCCAGGTGTGTTTTTGCTGGCATTTTTTGGGAGTTTTGGAGGCAGGCAAAACATCAGAACTTGTGCACAGTATCACTATACACAAGTTCAGATGTTTTTCCTGGTTGCCACTGGAGTCATCTTCCACTCCTCCTTGACGACATAAAAGAGCTGGTGGAT
Organism: Pelophylax lessonae; assembly: GCF_965119305.1. NCBI lineage: Eukaryota > Metazoa > Chordata > Amphibia > Anura > Ranidae > Pelophylax > Pelophylax lessonae. The sequence goes on along the minus strand of NC_138768.1, from coordinate 605,853,369 downwards.
GTTAGAGACCTTGCACTCCTCCACCTTCCATTTGGGGATGTCCCACAGATGCTCAATAGGATTTAAGTCTGGGGACATGCTTGGCCAGTCCACCACTTTTACCCTCAGCTTCTTTAGCAAGGCAGTGGTCGTCTTGGAGGTGTGTTTGGGATCATTGGAATACTGCCCTGCAGCCCACTGTCTGAAGGGAGGGGATCATGCTCTTCTTCAGTATGTGAACTGAACTGTAGCTCCCCAGTGTCGGCAGCATTCATGCAGCCCCAGACCATGACACTCCCACCATCACGTTTGACTGTAAGCAAGACACACTTGTCTTTGAACTCCTTACCTGGTTGCCGCCACACACGCTTGACACCATCTGAACCAAATAGATTTATCTTGGTCTCATCAGACCACAGGACATGGTTCCAGTAATCCATGTCCTTAGTCTGCTTGTCCTCAGCAAACTGTTTGTGGGCTTTCTTGTGCATCATCTTTAGAAGAGGATCCTTCTGGGACGACATCCATGCAGACCAATTTGATGCAGTGTGTTCACAGAGCTTCACAGGTTGCCACTGGAGTCCTCTTCCACTCCTCCATGATGACATCACGGAACTGGTGGGTGTTAGAGACCTTGCGCTCCTCCACCTTCTGTTTGAGGATGCCCCACAGATGCTCAATAGGGTTTAGGTCTGGAGACATGCTTGACTAGTCCATCACCTTTGCACTCAGCTTCTTTAGCAAGGCAGTGGTAATCTTGGAGATGTGTTTGGGGTAGTTATCATGTTGGAATACTGCCCTGCGGCCCACTGTCTGAAGGGAGGGGATCATGCTCTGCTTCAGTATGTCACAGTATACAGTGGGTACGGAAAGTATTCAGACCCCCTTAAATTTTTCACTCTTTGTTATATTGCAGCCATTTGCTAAAATCATTTAAGTTCATTCTTCTTCCTCATGAATGTACACATAGCACCCCATACTGACAGAAAAACACAGAATTGTTGACATTGTTGCAGATTTATTAAAAAAGAAAAACTGAAATATCACATGGTCCTAAGTATTCAGACCCTTTGCTGTGACACTCATATTTAACTCAGGTGCTTTCCATTTCTTCTGATCATCCATGAGATGGTTCTACACCTTCATTTGAGTCCAGCTGTGTTTGATTATACTGATTGGACTTGATTAGGAAAGCCACACACCTGTCTATATAAGACCTTCCAGATCACAATGCATGTCAGAGCAAATGAGAATCATGAGGTCAAAGGAACTGCCTGAAGAGCTCAGAGACAGAATTGTGGCAAGGCACAGATCTGGCCAAGGTTACAAAAAGATTTCTGCTCCACTGTATGTTGGCATTCATGGTTCCCTCAATTAACTGTAGCTCCACAGTGCCGACAGCACTCATGCAGCCACAGACCATGACACTCCCATCACCATTCTTCACAGTAGGCAAGACACACTTGTCACACACTCTTGACACCATCTGAACCAAATAAGTTTATCTTGGTCTCATCAGACCACAGGACATGGTTCCATTAATCCATGTCCTTAGTCTGCTTGTCTTCAGCAAGCTGTTTTTCGGGCTTTCTTGTGCATTATCTTTAGAAGAGGCTTCCTTCTGGGACAACAGCCATGCACACCAATTTGATGCAGTGTGCGGCGTATGGTCTGAGCACCGACAGGCTGACTCCCCACCCCTTCAACCTCTGCAGCAATGCTGGCAGCACTTATACGTCTGTTTCCCAAAGACAAACTCCGGATATGATGCTAAGCACGTGCCCTCAACTTCTTTGGTCAAACATGGCGAGGCCTGTTCTGAGTGGAACCTGTCCTGTTAAACCACTGTATGGTCTTGGCCACCGTGCCGCAGCTCAGTTTCAGGGTCTTGCCAATCTTCTTATAGCCTAGGTTATCTTTATGTAGAGCAACAGTTATTTTTTCCAGATCCTCAGAGAGTTCTTTGCCATGAGGTGCCATGTTAAACTTCCAGTGACCAGTATGAGAGAGTGAGAGCGATAACAACAAATTTAACCTACCTGCTCCCCATTCACACCGGAGACCTTGTAACACTAACGAGTCACATGACACCGGGGAGGGGAAAGGGCTAATTGGGCCCAATTTGGACATTTTCACTTAGGGGTGTACTCACTTTTGTTGCCAGTGGTTTAGACATTAATAGCTGTGTGTTGAGTTATTTTGAGGGGACAGCAAATTTACACTGTTATACAAGCTGTACACTCGCTACTTTACATTGTAGCAAAGTGTCATTTCTTCAGTGTTGTCACATGAAAAGATATAATAAAATATTTCCAAAAAAAAATATGCATACATACTAAGACCAACTAAAGCCAATAAACCTACCAGTATGTTTAAGAATTCTCAGGGAATATGAACTGAGTTTTTTTTTTTTCTAATTTCTAGTTATGGTCAACTGGGTTGCTATTAGAAAATGGTGTGTAAGTGATTGCTGGTGTTTGATCAATGCTTTGATCATATTCTGCAATAGGGATTGCAATGGATTTTTGGTAAAAGTTATTTTTCACTGCTGCTGAACTAGATGAGTTGTTTATTAATACTGTTGGGTCATATACAGTAAGCAACCATTAAATTACCAGCGCTTATTATTTGCTGAGTTTGCATCAGTTGTTAAGCAACACAATCTTCTCACAGCAATAAAAGCCTCCCAGCTCTTTTCACTGTAGATAATTCCTGGTGGAGTTGCTAGAGTAAGCCATTAGAATTCTTCCTCAGCTCCTATGTGTACTCAGGAGGCTGGCACATCACAGTGTGTAGTACACATGGGATATATTCAAATTATGTGCTCTCATCTGGGGAAAGAGAAACCTGCAGTCAGTAGGGAACTACTCTTTACACTTTATCGGATTTAGGAGTTGTTTTCATACTACGTTTTACTGAGCTTTCTTAAAAAATAACCATGCAAGTTTTGGACTTTTAGCTGATAAATTCATATACATGAGAAAGCACCTGATGAAATCAAGATGTCCGCAATTCAAGCAAAATAACTGGATATGACAAAAGTTTACTATAGTAATATGAGGATGTCAATATAATATACCTGGTCAATACACTTGTAATATCTGACATGATTTAACTTACTTGTGCATGAGCTCTTAGGGTACCCTTCACCCTTATTAACCCATGCCTTTTCATGCATTGAAGTGTGCTGCATGTAGGAAGCCCCATCTCAACACACTGACATTTGCAGCATTTATGGCACCTTGTATGTAAGGGTGTCTGGGCCGGGACAAGGGATGGGCAAGAGGGAAAGCTGCCCTGGGCGCAGTGAAGAAAGAGGGGCAAAGAATAGACGCAGGGCGGTACACACATTCTATAGCATCTAGCAACACTGGGGGAAGAGGGCGCAATTCTGGATCCTTCCCCTGGGCACTGGACAACTCTGTCCCGTTACTGAAGTGTGCATTGGCAACTACCGTGTGTGAGGGTAAATGGCATTAACACACATATAGAATTGTGCGTTAATGTGTGTTGCAGTTAGCGCATCACACCAGTGTGAAGCAAAACGAAAGCATTCATAGTACTTTAGTACTCTATACCAGGGATTCCCAAACTACGGCCCTGCAGCTGTTGCAGAACTGCACATCCCATGAGGCATTGTAAAACTCTGACATTTACAGACATGACTAGGCATGATGGGAATTGTAGTTTCTGAACAACTGGAGGGCCGTAGTTTGGGAATCCCTGCTCTATACAATTCAGTTTAACCACTTCAGCCCCGGAAGGTTTTACCCCCTTAATGACCAAGCCATATTTTTCAATTCGGCACTGCATTGTTTGAACTGACAATTGCGCGCTTATGCGACGCCGTACCCAAATACATGATGTCCTTTTTTTCCCCACAAATAGAGCTTTCTTTTGGTGGTATTTGAGCAACTCTGCGTTTTTTTGTTTTTGCGCTATAAACAAAAAAAGATTTTTGAATTTTGAAAAACACCAATATTTTCTACTTTCTGCTATAAAACATTCCCAATAAAAAAATTTAAAAAATCACATTTTTTTTTATCAGTTTAGGTCAATTTGTATTCTGCTACATGTTTTTGGTAAAAAAAATCCCAAAAAGCGTATTATAATTGGTTTGTGTAAAAGTCATAGCATTTACAAACTATGGGATAGATTTATAAACGTTTTATTTTTTTTACTAGTAATGGCGGCGATCAGCGATTTTAATCTGGACTGCCACATTGCGGCGGACAAATCTGACACTAACTGAAACTTTTTGGAGACCAGTAACATTAATACAGTAATAAGTGCTAAATAATATGCACTGTTACTGTATAATTGACACTGGCAGGGAAGAGGTTAACACTGGGGGTGATCAAGGGGTTAAATGTGTTTCCTATTTGTGCTTACTAATTGTGGGGGGATGGGGTGGATTTAACAGAGGCAGAGAGAGATCGGTAATTCAGCTTCCGATCTTTCCCTGCCTCTCTGACAGGAGAGCTGTCTTGCATTGTTTACATTCCGGACAGCTCTCCTGTCAGTTTTGTAGAAGATCGCAGGAGGCCAGCGGCGATCGAGCCCGCTCCACCCGCGGTCTGCCTCCCGCTGTGTCTAATCACAGCGGGAGTGTGCGCCGCCAAAACCGCGTGCACGTAATCACATAGATCTACGCGACTATGCAAAGCCGAGCCGCCCTGCCGTAGTAAATATGCGTGGGGCAGTCGGCAAGTGGTTAATGAACCCACATTCTGCTTGAGGTCTGTACTGTGCAAGCTGCTTATTGTAAGTAATAAACAGTTTCTAGTATTTCTGTGTGGCACAGAGTGAAGCAGTATTTACTGACACAGCACAGTATGAAAACCTGAAAGAACGTGCATGGACCAGGCCTAACACGTCATCTTTCCCTGCCATAAATATTTATGCATCAACACTCAACGAACACCAAGTTCCTTTTTTTATTTCTACAACACATGCTGACACCTACAAATCCTGATACTTGTTAAAAATACAGAAGGTCTATGTATGGTACTGTGCTTCCTTGAATAAACTGGTAAAAAGAAAGAAAAAAAACAGCCTAAAAAACTAAATTAGTGATTGTTACCCATGAGAGCAATTTCCATGGTTTAGTTTTGGGCCTACTGATTTGCCAGTAGTTGACTAGTGCTATTTTTATAAAAATTAGGGGTGATTTATAAAAAATGTGCACAGCCATTTGTCCAGTGCAAGTGTATGTACATTAGTTTAGTAAGTGGGACAAAAAACAAATGTAAATAGGGTACTGTACTGTATATCCTATGTTGCTCGAATGTATAATCATAATCAAAGAGAAAATCCTATAGAAATAAAAATATTATAGGAAAACTCCTATGGTTCTTAGCTCCATCCAATGGGAAAATGTGGTATTTTTTGGTTTCCCTAAATCTGATTTTACATTCACACAGGACACCTTTTTGCTTATAGGTCAGCACTAAAGTGTTAAGAGTTAAAGATTATTTAACTAATAGAGAAAATAAAAAAAGACTAGGGGGAAACGGACCCCAAAAGAGAAAGCATAATCTTGTGGTCGCATTTAGTACCTGCTTTCTCTTTTAGGGTCGTTTTCCCTCTAGGCCCTTTTTAGGTGCTCACTTGGGGTACGCAGACCCACACTGATAGGGTGTCAAGATGCAATAACTCATTTAGTTCCTCCTTTTTTAGTGTTACTCTATCTATATTAATAAAAGCCCTGTGTCCCTGCGTCCGTCCCTGTGTCCGTGGAAATGCGCTACTGCGCATGTGCACCACGGACAGCCGTTGTGATTGGGACACAGAGAACACTGGGCGGCGCTGGGTGAGGATCCCCCGTCCACCTTTCAAAATCCGCCGGTGTACTGCAGTACACCGCCTCTGGCTGGGGGTGGCGTTCCGATCTGTGGAGACTGCCACTCCCCGGAGTGCGGAAACTGCGGCCGGCCCGCGCCTTTAGGAGAGGCCGGGGATCGGGCCTGCACGGGGCGCGGCGCCCAGGATGACGGACACCCGGAGGAGGAGTCGGCAGGACTGAAGAGACGCGGGAAGCCGGGGACTGAACAGAAGAGAAGGTAAGTGCATGGAGACGCTGGCATCTCTGCATTGATTGGGGGCATCGCTGTGGGCACTCTGCAATTGGGGTCATCGCTGTGGGCACTCTGCAATTGGGGTCATCACTGTGGGCACTCTGCAATTGGGGGCATCGCTGTGGGCACTCTGCAATTGGGGGCATCGTTATGGGCACTCTGCTATTGGGGGCATCGCTGTGGGCACTCTGCTATTGGGGGCATCGCTGTGGGCACTTTGCGATTGTGGGCATCGCTGTGGGCACTTTGCGATTGGGGGCATTGCTGTGGACACTCTGCGATTGGGGGCATCGCTGTGGGCACTCTGCTATTGGGGGCATCGCTGTGGGCACTCTGCGATTGGGGGCATCGCTGTGGGCACTCTGCTATTGGGGGCATCGCTGTGGGCACTTTGCGATTGGGGGCATCGCTGTGGGCACTTTGCGATTGGGGGCATCGCTGTGGACACTCTGCGATTGGGGGCATCGCTGTGGGCACTCTGCTATTGGGGGCATCGCTGTGGGCACTCTGCTATTGGGGGCATCGCTGTGGGCACTCTGCGATTGGGGGCATCGCTGTGGGCACTCTGCAATTGGGGGCATCGCTGTGAGCACTCTGCGATTGGGGGCATCTCTGTGGGCACTCTGCGATTGGGGGCATCGCTGTGGGCACTCTGCGATTGGGGGCATCGCTGTGGGCACTCTGCGATATGGGGGCATCGCTGTGGGCACTCTGCATTGACGTCCCCCCCCCCCCCAATTGCTAGGGATCGGGAAATCTGATGGTGTAGGGAAATCTGATAGAACACCGAGCGAAACTGTTGAAGCGGCGGGTGTGCGCGGGCACGCGGTGGATGAGCGCTCGCGCGGACTTACTGCTAAGCGGCAGCGGGTGTTACAAGTGGCGGCGGGCGAGCGATGTCACGCGAGAGCCGCTCGGTCAGCTCTGCGCGTGTCCCCGATGTTGCTAGGGCAACAGGGACGCTATGCGCAGAGCTGGCTACGTCATGCGGCTCTCGCATTGTTAGAAAAAAAGAACAAGATAAGCGAGAGCCGCTCAGTCAGCTCTGCGCATGTCCTCGACGTTGCTAGGGCAACAGGGACCAGAGCTGACAGAGGCTCTCGCTTAACTGGAACAAGTCTGTTTTTACAAATGTTTGACCACATATGTTCTAGCGCCCGTTAATTTAACAGGCTTAATGTCTAGTGTTATTATAATATATATATATAAGTTACGCTATTAGTGAATGTCCATAATGAATCAATTGATATCAAATCAGTCAGCAAGTGATGAAAAGGGAGTCATTTTTAAGGATAACACTGCTGTCCGTCACCTGAAAGTGAACTCAGATAACAACGCCACCACCAAAGGCTGAAATGCTCGCTTACCAGCTCTTATTAACCTCGTATTAGGAGGTCAATGGCGCTTTTGGCTTAATACCCAGCCGGGACCTTTAAGTAGTCCAGGGTCCTCTCATAGCTTCACACACCAATAGCTCAAGTGGAAACATCATAAAGACACCCCAAAATACAAAGAACTCCACATAGCGTAAAAACGTTAACACTTTTTATTAAATTTCTTAAGATTGCACTTGCATGGTTTACAACCCAAAATCGCCTTACAGTGGTTGTAAACCCACTTTAATGACTTTTACCTATAGGTAAGCCTATATTAAGGCTTACCTATATGTGCTGTAAATATCTCCGAAACTTGCATCGTTTAGGAGATATTTACAGTATATACAGCTGATGACGTCATCAGCGCCATCCGTGCCGTTTCTTCAGAGCCTTGTGCCGTGACTGGCGGCTCACGCGCGCATGCGCAGGAGTGACGTCAGGCGGCTCCGGCCAGTAATACAGCCGGAGTCCACAGACCCGGAAGAAGACGGGTGAAAAAGGATGCGCCCAGGAGCAGGGACAACGCGGGCTTCGTTGCAGGTAAGTGTCACATAATGTGCTAGTATGCGATGCATACAAGCACATTATGCATTTACTTTGCAGGGGGAAAAAAAAGAAAAAAGTTTTTCAAGAGTTTACTTCCTCTTTAAGAACAAACACACCGGCCAGCAAGTAAAATACAGCCTGTCCTTCCGGGATCACATGTAAAACACAGCCTGTCCTTTCAGGATCGCACAATTGCGGTGACGTCAGCACATCGCTCAACCCAAGTGGCAGTCAGAGGTGATGACACATAGCGGTATAGGCACAAACACTGTCATTGCTGATCCCCATATTTGTCATCCACAAAAACAACTTTAAGAACTATAGGTGTAGCTATAAATGCTTTAAAAACGACTAGTCTTTAGATAACCTGGTATTTCAAACATATAAACGTTATTTATTGGTGTACCCATAGAAAATAAAGCTGACTTTTATTGAGAGTTGACAGATGCGCTGGTGGAAGTTGCATTTGTGTGCTGGGTTGCACGCACTATACACTCTGCTGTTTGAAGCTTCAAACACATTAGGTTGATAGGGGAAGCTGGCTTTTTGTTCTTATATTTGCCTCCAGTTCCACTTTGTTTTTCAAAGCTGTTAAAAAAAAAAAATCCCCATTGCTCAACTCTTGAATCATGACAGAGACCAGAACATGTGTAAGAAATCCTACATACAGACCTACCTGCATTTGCCTTTGGGCCCTTTGTCCAAAGCTTGGTTCTCATTATAGCAAGCATCGATAAAGAGCCCAGAAACTTTTGCCAAGGGCTATTCTTGACAGTTGGCCAGGACAAAGTAAAGTCTAATGCCTCGTACACACGTGCAGATTGTCGGCCGAAAAGATTTGGCCGACGACCGATCGGCCAATTTTCGGCTTGTTAGTATGATGTTTCCGACAGCCGACAGCGCACTTTCGGCCGAAAAGAATCCTGCAAGCATTAAAATTTTTGTATGCCGACACCAGAGCGGCCGATTGTTCGCCAGTCAATACAGAATTCTGCCGACAGACAGCAGATTTGCAAGACTGGGCACGCTCAGAAAAGAAAAAACACAGGGAAAGTTACCCATCACATGAGATCACTTCTGCAGTCGGCTGTAGTCGGCGGACAAAATTCTTGTGCAGTCTTTTGCACTTTTCAACAGACACGACAGCCCGGGGACAAAAGACGGCCGATCGTTCGGCCGACGATCTGCACGTGTGTACGGGGCATTACCACACTGAATTAAACCCCGCCTCCCAATAGTTACCTAATTCATACTTTAAAGGAAACCAATCTTCAGATAACCATGGAAGCTTAAATTTTTTAACCTCTTCTGGAAATGCTAGTTACCTGGCTTCAACTCTGACTCCCTTGCTCCAATAATTTGTATCACTGACATGTTGATTCTTTAACACCATACATCCTTCCTGCCCCCTGGTCCCTACTGTACTTATCTACACAGGCAATGAGGTGTCAGTGCCCACACAGCTAATGTAGTGATCCAGGGATTGGAAAACCCCACTCTTCTCCCCCTTGTTTGTGCAGCACTTCTGGGACACCAATAGATGGATCAAAATAGATAGCCGGCCATAGATTTGATCTTTCTATGGCCAGCTTTAGTGGGTCTTCTGACCAAAATGGTTCGCACTGATTTGAAGGTGCCACTTCCCAAGTCTGCATCTTTGAAGGTTTCACCCTGGGTTCATGGCATCCGCCACAAAGTTTCCAGTCATTACCCTTAGAGCTCATGTAAAGGAAGTGGTGGGAGCAGATTGAACCCATCCTGCCAAAATCTTTGTTCCAGCAAAGAGATTTGTACAGCTATAGCCAATGGAGGAAAAAAATCACTAAAATCTAGAATATGCTATCGGTGGATGTAACAATGACCCTTATGACTTTTAATTCATAATAATTCATAATTTAAACTTTTAATTAATAATTAAGTCTTACATTTTCTGTGGATGATTCTCCATTCTGTAATGATCCAGCTAATAAATGGTTAGAAATTTTGCTCAAGGAATATTTTACTTTGGTTGGGGCTATGCAGCCAGTGGTAGCCTCCAGATTTCTCTCAAGCTCTTTGTTTTGTTGTTGATGCGTTGAAGTATTCCATTCTGCAAATGTCATGCTAAAGCCGGGTACACAATATTCGTTTTTTTTTTGTTCAACCCCATGGGTTGAAAGAAAGAAAACAGATAGCTCTGGTCAGAGCAGTTTTACTAAGCATGCAAGGTTAGCTCAGCCAGCGATATCCCCAGAACTCTCGGATCAGCGCCCTCTGCCATTGGCTGAGAGCGCTGATCGGGAGTCGGTTGGATGCTGATTTTCCAGCATGTACTTCCAAAAGACAGATGGACTGACATACACACAGGCCGAATGGCAGCTGTTTTTTTTTTGGATCGGCCATTGTCTCCCAACATTCGGCCTCTGTGTACCTGGTATTAGGACTTTTGCCTGTACACATGGCACAGGATCCTTTGGCTAAAATGCTGTTCTGCAGAATTACCCCATAAGAAGCAGCTGGCAGGGTTTTCCTTTCATGGGGAACATTTGTTTTTTTAGACAGATTTCAGTAAGTATATCCAAAAGATTTCAGGAAGAAATAGTTCTCTCACCTCTGCGTAAGACAGGTAAACATGTATCGCAAAGGGTGCCTGTTTCCTCTACTTCTTTTCCTGTACTACTTCTTTTCACAATGAAGGGGGATTTTGCGGGCATTTTGGAAGTGTGGGAGGGGGAGTTAGCGGATGAAAGGGGTAGTTGTACGATTACTTGCAGTAACAAATTGGATTGTTTTGCCCACTGGTCCAAATCATTCAGTGGAAGGGAGATTACGGTGTAGGGTTGTCTTTCAGGGGTTGGGATTTGCCCCTAGTTCCAGTGAAGAAAACTCTTAAGGTGTCAGCATACCAAGACATTTTGGACAATAGCAAGCTCCCAACGTCATGGAAATAGTTTGGGGATGGCCCCTTCCTGTTCCAACATGGCAAAGCAAGGTCTATAAAGACATGGATGAGCAAGTTTGGGGGTTTAAAGGAACTTGGCAGGCCTGCACAGAATCCTGACCTCAACCCGTTTTTGGGATGAATTAGAGCGGAAACTGTGAGCCAGGCCTTGTCATCCACATCAGTGCCTTACTTTACAAATGCACTTGTGGAAGAATGGTCAAACATTCCCGTAGACACACTCCAACTACCAGGGTCGCAGCAGTCCCAAACCAGCGCTTCTGGCTATGGCAGCGACAAACAGTTTAAAGTGTCAGTAATCAATGCTCTATTAAATAGAGTCCAGGAGATAGGCACACAGTACACATTGGAAGGGCTGTCATTCAGACTCATGATAGCTAATCATCTTTCTGGAACAGGATGTAAGGGACAAGTTTTTAGTGGAAGGTCTCTACCACTGGCAGACTATGGCCCTGAACCTACGTAGCACCCTGCTGCTGCCAAGTAAGATCCTAGCAGGATCAAGTACCCTAAGGGACATTACATGGTCTCTTAAGGCTCAGCCAAAGAGTGAACTGATACGAGAGCTTGATAGAAGAATCTTTGAAAGACAAAACCTCTTAAAAAAAATTTCAAGCAGTATTAAACCAAACCAAATATAATATATTTTCATATATAATCATTAGATGTGGTGGCTGCATAAATGTAGTTTTTTTGATGACCTGGCCAGTAACACACCTCCTGTATTAGAGTGCTCCAATTCTGGATGAAGGAGCACATTGACACATTTGGACTGCAGCATGGTCAGTCTGGGGTGAGTGGAGTGTTAGATGTATTAACAAATTGAAGACAAACTCCAGCTCGCACTGCAGTTACACAAGTAGTTACAACAACAGTTTTTTTTTTTTCTATTGGGATAAAGGTTTTACATGAATAAAAAAAGCTGATCATTGTAAACACCCCTGACAGAAGTAAACAGTTTGGCTCAACACTCTAAACTGCTACATTTGCAAGACAGCGTGTTATGTTGTAAAACAACAGACTTACTGGCTGGATCACCAAGTCAAAATAAAGGAATGCATGCCCAAAAAACAAATGCAGCCATAACATTTAAGAATTGTTAAAGCAGAGTTCCACCCAAAAGTGGAACTTCCGCTCTTTTTTTTCCTCCCCCCCCCCCTCCGGTGCCACATTTGGCACCTTTCAGGAGGGAGGGGGGAACGGGTACCTTTTTTTGACAGGTACCCTTCCCCACTTCCGGGAAAGGGCCCCGCCCCGCCGTCCCTCAGAAACTCTGCCCCTTCCTCCCTCCTCCGCCAGTAGAAATGCGCAGCGCGCTTCGCGCATGCGCAGTGCCCCCCCCCCCCGTGAAGCCGCTAGGCTTCACTGCCGGGTTCCCCTACTGGCAATGGTGGCGGCAGCACCCGACAGCCGATGGAAACATCGGCTGCGGTGCCGACATCGCTGGACTCCAGGACAGGTAAGTGTCCTAATATTAAAAGTCAGCAGCTATAGTATGTGTAGCTGATGACATTTAATTTTTGACATTTAATTTTTGGAGGGCGAGGCGGAACTCCGCTTTAAGCTACAATGTAATAAATATTTGCTTTTGGGTTTATTACTGCTTTAAGTTCTCTCAGTAGAGAGAAGAGGTCCATCATCTAAGAACACAAGCAAAAAAAGTGAGGAGTGGTAACAGTTATATGGGAGATGTTCCTGAAGCAATCCTTTTTGCCAGTTGCCAATCACCTAAAGGATTGCAGCAAACAACCCAGGGTTAATAAATACTGTGTCTTACTCTCTAGCTCCAGATATCATAATATCGCCACATAGGCCCACTATAGACACCAGGAAGAGCCTTCAGGGGTAACTACCTACACTTACTATACATCCTATACTTACCTTGCATACTGGTGGAAACGGTGAATATTGATATTACTACTCTCCTTTCACTCTTACATAGTTACATACATAGTAGGTGAGGTTGAATAAGAACAATAGTCCATCCAGTTCAACCTGTGTAGGTGTGTGTGGCAGTAATCATCTCTCATACCCCGGAATGTTCTGATCCTTGAGATGTATGTCTAAGAGTCTTTTGAAAGCCACCATACTTCCCGCTGAAACCACCTCTTGTGGTAGAGAATTCCACAATCTTGTAGCCCTAAAAGTAAAGAATCCCCCACGTTGCCTGAGGTTAAAACGCTTCTCCTCTAATCGCATTGTATGCCCTCGAGTCCTCATGCAATCCTTTCGACTCCAAGGGGGGCAATATTGTCCTGATGGACAATGAGAAATACGTCTCTGTGTGTCTTAAGATTCTTCAGGACCCGAGATGGTACCGCCGGGTGTCCGCCTCCCTGGTGGGTAAGTCCAATGACACTTTTTATCGCCTTTTGGATGAAGCCGGGATGGCTGGCATGATCACCAAAGAAATTTGGGATTTTGCCCGTACTCGCCATCCAAGGATTCCCACCATGTACGCGCTCCCAAAGGTGCATAAAAATTTGGACGACCCACCAGGGAGGCCGATTATCTCGGGTAACGGTAGCATCTCAGAGGGTATAAGTAGAGTCATTGATGCCTATCTTCGTCCATATGTCCTGGGCCTAACCTCATATACCAGGGATACCCTGCACCTCCTGCAGATTTTGGAGAATGCGCAGGTTCCCGAATCAGCTTTGCTAGCATCGATTGATGTGGAGTGTTTATACAACAGTATCCCGCACAATTTGGGTATACAGGCCATCAGTAAGATTTTGGCCCAGAAGGGCATGGACAACTGGGCGTTTGACCAGTTTGTCCTTTCTATGTTACAATTCATTCTCAACAACAATATTTTTGTTTTCCAGGGCTCCCACTACCTCCAGGTGCAGGGGGTGGCAATGGGGACCTGTTGTGCCCCCACCTATGCCAACCTGTATCTGGGGGAGTGGGAGCGGGCGGTCTTCTCAGACGAGGCCTTGTCTATGTACACCTGCCACATACTCATGTGGCAGAGGTACATAGACGACGTCTTTCTTGTCTGGGATGACTCCCTGGACCTCTTGAAGACGTTTTTGGATTTTTGAACCAGAATGCTTTCAATCTGTTTTTCACTATGGTGGCCAGCGAGAGACGGATTGATTTCCTGGATGTTACAATCTTCAAGGGGGAGGATGGTCTTTTGCATAGTAAGCTTTTTCGGAAAAAGACAGCTGGCAATGGCGTTCTGCATGCTGCCAGCTTCCACCCGGAGTCGCTCAAGAGGTCGATTCCCTACAGCCAATTCCTGAGGGCCCGACGGAATTGTTCGACCCTTGACGACTTCCGGGTGGAGGCTGATGGCCTGACCAAGCGTTTTTTAGCGAGAGGTTATAGTAAGTCGTGCTTGCGAAAATCCTTCGATAAGGTCAAGGACCTGGAACGCAAGGATTTAATTTTTAAATCCAAAAAGCAACAAGAAGATCACATAGTTCGCGTAATTACACGCTATTCGAAAGAACACGAGACCATACTCAAAGTTCTCGGTAGACATTGGGACATCTTAACAGATGATTCCTCATTGTCCAAATTTGTCTCCAGTAAACCGTCTGTCACATACAGTAGAGCTGGGTCCATTGGTCAAAAACTGGTCCAGAGCGAATACAAGGGGGATCGCAGACGTGACCCCTGTCGCATATGGGGCACCTTCCCCTGTGGCTCCTGCTCCTTCTGCCCCTTCGTGCAGAGGAGACGTTCCTTTACCCTCCCCAATGGTGACAGGTTCCACCTGCGCCATTTTGCGAATTGTAAGACCAAGGGGGTCGTCTACTTGGTGGAGTGTGGATGCGGTTCATTTTATGTTGGTAAGACCAAGCAGGAGTTTCAGGCTCGCTGCACCAAACACCTAGCGGGCATGCGTATTGGTGACCTATATCTGCCCTTGGGCAGACATGTGGCATGGGATCACCAGTATCGCATGCCTCAAGTCAACTTTACCATCTTGGACCGCGTCCACATTCCACCAAGGGGCGGCGATTGGAACAAACAGCTGCTCCAGAGGGAGGCACGCTGGATCCAGACTTTAAATGCTACTGTGCGTCCGGGTCTAAATGAGATAGAGAGCTACAGACCGTTTTTACAGGGGTTCAGTTCAGGTAAGACCGATTGAACCTCCTTCAGTTCATTTTAATTTTATTTATATTTATTTATTTATTTATTTTTTCTCCCTCTTCCCCCTTTTTCCCCCTTTTCACTATTTGATATGCTTCTTTAAACAACAGAGCGATAACTTTTATAGTTTGTATATTTTTGTGGTGCTTTAACAATTTTCTTGATGTTGTCAATAATTGTTATTTGCACGAGTATAATTGTAATATTTTGTTCTTTATGTATTGACACATTGCGGCATGCAAATTGTTGCGTGACCACCGGCATTTGGACACCATGATCTAGTGATGTTCATTATGGCGATGTGCGTGTTGATAGCCTGTCATGAAGGGATATTCACCTCCCCCTTTTCTCCTAGGGGGGGGGGGGTCTTTATCCCTCTTGCTTCCTCTTTATATCCTCCTTTTTGGTGGGATCCAAGCTTTATATGTATTTGCTTTATATTTTTATATTTTCTTTAAATATACTTTTTTGCCCTCTATATACTGTTATGCCTTCTTAGGATGTACAGTATAACAAAAAGGGTCTGGCTTCCCTTCTTTTGCTCCTCTGGTCCGGCACATGTGGGCCCCCATACTTGGATTGATTCCAGTAGGGGGCCTGAGTACGCTGCCTGGTGAGGTTGAGGTTTCCTCTGCCACCTTTAGCGGCGCTCTAACCTGTGTCGGTGGTGATTGAGTCCTTTGTTTTCTTGTTTCCATCTTCCTCTGGAACCGGATATTGACGATCGCGTCACTTCCGGTGCGCCGGATGCGTCATTTCCGGTCCAGGCGCGGGAACGCAGTTACTTCCGGGTAGCGCGAACCCGCGGGAATGCAAGGAGGGCGTGACCACGCCTCTCCTTCAAATAAAGGACGCCAAGGCTCACCACGGTGCCTTACCTCCCTGCTCCTCCATGCCGTAGGAGGTAGCGAGGGATCTGGGAGCTGCTCCATACTCATCACTTGTTGGCCTGTTTGGGACCTGTCCAGGGTGAACCTATATCCGTTTAGGATTGTTATTCCTGGATGCCTGTAAGTAATAATTTGGTGACCTCTATTGGGGCATCTGCTTGATTTCAGGCCAGATAGCATGATTTATCGGCTTAACTTATAGGCATATGTCCCCAGCTGTGTTCTTGCCCTCTTCCCCTTCTCTCCCCCATTTGCCTTTTACTGTAAGCTTCTCATTTGGGCTAATTGGGCTTTAGGCACTACTCCATTTTTTACCATCATTTTTGGTCCATTTTTTGGTTTGTTTTCGCTCCCAATAATATATATACTTTTTTGGTTTCAGGCACCATATGTTAAGGGGTATCTCTTTTTTGTTATATACCCCGTGAGTCTACCGGAGGGGCAGGTGAGGGGTGCCAGACCCTATATCCAGGACAATTTGTGAGCCACTTTGGTCTTTCTGTGGATCAACAGTGATATATTTATTTGCTGAAGCTCGGATCATCATTTTTAGCAACTATTAAATTCGTTGCCATGAGGAGGCAATGGTGGGTATTTATATCCATATATGCACATTGTTATATCTCTGTCCATCTATTACATCCGTGATCTTGGATTTCAGGTGTTGGGTGGGTAACGTATTCATGCCTCAAATGTAGTCTTACATTGTTTTCTTGTTTGTGTTTGTTGATATTTCTTCTCTAGGTAAGAAAATAAAGGGACTAGTATATATATCCCTGACGAAGACTGGAACTAAAAGTTAATTTAATCATTCGAAACGCGTTGGATTAATGCTCTCCTTCACCTAGGGTCGCACCCTGGTGCGGGAGGGGTACTACATCCCTTGCTTTCTTACATGTCTTCATAATTTCGATTTCCATTTCTGTACAACAAGATATATGTCACATGTTTTTGTGATCCATGGCCTGCTGTGGTTTTCCACATTTGGCCAGGGAATCTGTATATTTATGTATTCATGACATGATATGTCGTTTTTAATCAATAAATTTCATACATTTTATTTATTTTGTTTTTTTTTTATGTATTATTGCCTTAAAAATCCCCCCTTTTCTCTTAGAGGAGTTTAACACTTTTTAGTGTTAGTTCTATGTATCCTTTCGACTGAATAGCTTTTTTTCTATGCTGAGATCACCATTGAGATATTTATAAATTGCTATCATGTCCCCTCTCAGACGTCTCTTCTCCAGGGAGAATAAATCAACCTCATAATTAAGGTCCTCCAATCCCCTAGTTAGTTTAGTTGCCCTTCTCTGGACTCTATCCAGCTCCAACACATCCCTCCTGAGGACTGGCGACCAGAACTGGACAGAAAACTCCAGATGCGGTCGGACCAGAGTTTTATAAAGTGGAAGGATTATAGTTATTTCTCTGGAATACATCCCTTTTTTTTATGCACGCTAATATTCTGCCGGCTTTGGCAGCTGCCGCTTGACATTGCATGCTATTGCCTAGTCTATCATCAACCAAGACTCCCAGATCTTTCTCCATTTTTGATTCCCCCAAAGGTTCCCCCCCAACGTGTATTGTGCTTTTATGTTTTTAGTCCCCAAGTGCAAAGCCTTACACTTCTCCACATTAAACCCCATTTGCCATGTCGTTGCCCGCTCTGTTATTTGTCCAGGTCATTCTGTAGGATATCTGCTTCATGCTGTGCAGTTATTGCCCTGCCCAATTTTGTGTCATCTGTAAAAATTGATATAGAACTACTGATCCCGTCCTCAATGCTGTTTATGAATAAATTGAACAAGTTCTTATTCACATGTTCTTCCCTGCTCCTCCTTACTTGTCTGTGTTCTTCCCCGTCACCCTATAGGGAAACCAGGGAGAAAATAACTTGTTGTATACTCTGTTTTTATCGCCTAAACTACAGGCTACCCTTCCTTTTTTTAGCACTAGAGACGACTCTCTTTTACCTTAGCCTACGGTTAATGTTAACATCTTTATAAGTGACAATATTTCTGAGGCAGAAGTCCGATTGGCCCTAACAGACTAAGAAGTCCCCGGGACACAGATCACAGATTGAGCCCAAAAGGGGTGGTGGGGGGATGTGGACAAAACCATGCCTTGACATTCGTTTCGGACAGGCCAGGACTCCGCTATGTGTACATCTTTCAAACTTATTTAGTTTTTGTTTCTTGTTTTTTTTTTTCTCTTCCTCTATATATCTGTAACTGTAACAGTGACTGCTTAATATCTTTTTGGTATGTTGTATTTCTATTAATGAAAATCAATAAAAATGTTTGAACAAACAAAATACTGTGTCTTACTGTATGATTAAAAAGCTGTTGAGTTCTATGAGGTGGTTGTTGCAGAGAACAGGAAAAGATGATGTTTGGGGGGAAAATATTTATTGAGATAAAATGCTAATTTATAGGATATATAAGCTATCAATCGTTAAATGTCCATTTCATGTAGAAAAGGTATTCCCATTCCCACCAACGTGATATTTTTGTGAATTGAACATTTTGATGCAATAATTACCAGGATATAATATAACTCACGCTGCTTTGTTAATTGACACTTATGCATACAAATTACAGAGGTAAAGCTTTGTTAGTGATATTATACTACAAATGCTAATAATTTTTACAAAAATACTATTCTAGCAACTGAAGTCTCATATGAAGAAGCAAGTGGTTGGTTGACTAATAGTGTAGATTGTGGAAAAATGACAGAATTTTACAATATGTCAAATAGTGGAAAAATGGTATATAGGAGATACTGTAACTCTAAGCGCCCATTTAACCACTTCAATACTGGGCACTTTTCCCCCTTCCCGCCCAGGCCAATTTATCGCTTTTAACGCTGTTGCATTTTGAACGACAATTGCGCGGTCATGCAACACTGTACCTAAACCAAATCTATGTCATTTTTTCCCCACAAATAGAGCTTTCTTTTGGTGGTATTTGATCACCGCAAGGTTTTTTCTTTTTTGCTAAACAAATAAAAAAAGACCGAAAAGTTTGAAAAAAAAAAAAAGTTTTATGGTTTATGTTACTGCTGCACTGATGAGCACTGATGAGGCCGCACTGACAGGCACTGATGAGGAGGCACTGATGGGATGGCACTGATGGGGTGGCACTAATATGCGGCACTGATAGGCAGCACTGATATGCAGCACTGATAGGTAGCACTGATATGCAGAATTGGTGGGCACTGATAGGCGGCATTGATGGGCACTGATAGGCAGCACTGATGGGCACTGATAGGCGGCACTGATGGACTCTGATAGGCGGCACTGGTGGGCACTGATGGGTGGCACTGATGGGCACTGATAGGCGGCACTGGTGGGCAATAATGGGCACTGGTGGGCGGCACTGATAGATGGCAATGATGGAGCTGCTGATTTCATTTTCCAGCAGGACTTGTCCACACTGCCAAAAGTACCAATACCTGGTTTATTGATCATGGAATCACTGTGCTTGATTGGCCAGCAAACTTGCCTGACCTAAATCCCATAGAGCAGCTATGTCCAAACTATGGCCCGCCAGCTGTTCAGGAACAACAATTCCCACCATGTCTAGTTATGTCTGTGAATGTCAGAGATTTACAATGCCTCATGGGAATTGTAGTTCCTGAAGAACTGGAGGGCCGTAGTTTGGACACACATGCATGGCATAGAGAATCAGTGGGGTATTGTCAAGAGGAAGATTAGAGACACCAGACCTAGCTGCAGATAAGCTGAAAGCCACTATCAAAGCAATCTGGGATTCCATAACACCTCAGCAGTGCCACAGGCTGATCGCCTCCATGCCGAGCCGCAATGATGCAGTAATTCATGCAAAAGGAGCCCCGACCAAGTATTGAGTGCATACTGTACTGTACATGGACATACTTTTCAGTAAGCCAACATATCTGTATTAAAAATCATTTTTTTTATGGATCTTATGTAATATTCTAATTTTCTGAGATATTGAATTTTCGGTTTTCACTAGCTGTAAGCCATAATCATCAAAATTAAAAGAAAGAAATGTTTGAAATATATCATTCTGTGTGTAATACATTTATATAAAACATATGAGTTTCACTTTTTGAAATTAATTACTGAAATAAATTAACTTTTTGATGATACTCTTATTTTATGAGATGCACCTGTATGTCCCTAAATGAAAAGTATAGTGTATGCTAATGATAAAGTGATAGTGGAAAAAAATCAGGTCTATTTGTAGAGTTAAACGAACCAGTGAAAAATCTGAGAAAGTTTCATTGAAGCTAGAGAATACCCATTACATGATCATGATAAAGAAAAATAACAAATGTAAAAATGTGAAGCAAACATGTGGCAGAGAGAATAGATATCAAAGAGAAAAATCATTTTGCTGCTTTGGCTTCTTGATAAGGCAAAACTGTATAGCATGAAACAAAAGTAAGAGAAGCTGCCAGAGAAAGAGATCTTTTTATTCACTAAATGCAGAGGTCAAGTTAAAAAAAAAAAGGAACCAAAACTGAAGATGTTGCCAATAGCAGCCAATCATCTCTCTTTTACAGTGGGTACGGAAAGTATTCAGACCCCCTTAAATTTTTCACTCTTTGTTATATTGCAGCCATTTGCTAAAATCATTTACGTTCATTCTCCTTCCTCATGAATGTACACATAGCACCCCATACTGACAGAAAAACACAGAATTGTTGACATTGTTGCAGATTTATTAAAAAAGAAAAACTGAAATATCACATGGTCCTAAGTATTCAGACCCTTTGCTCAGTATTTAGTAGAAGCCCCCTTTTGATCTAATACAGCCAGGAGTCTTTTTGGGAAAGATGCAACAAGTCTTTCACACCTGGATTTGGGGATCCTCTGCCATTCCTCCTTGCAGATCCTCTCCAGTTTTGTCAGGTTGGATGGTAAATGTTAGTGGACAGCCATTTTTAGGTCTCTCCAGAGATGCTCAATTGGGTTTAAGTCAGGGCGTTGTTGTGAAGCCACTCCTTCGTTATTTTAGCTGTGTGCTTAGGGTCATTGTCTTGTTGAAAGGTAAACCTTCGGCCCAGTCTGAGGTCCAGAGCACTCTGGAGAAGGTGTTTGTCCAGGATATCCCTGAACTTGGCCACATTCATCTTTCCCTCGATTGCAAGTCGTCCTGTCCCTGCAGCTGAAAAACACCCCCACAGCATGATGCTGCCACCACCATGCTTCACTGTTGGGACTGTATTGGACAGGTGATGAGCAGTGCCTGGTTTTCTCCACACATACCGCTTAGAATTAAGGCCAAAAAGTTCTATTTTGGTCTCATCAGACCAGAGAATCTTATTTCTCACCATCTTGGAGTCCTTCAGGTGTTTTTTTAGCAAACTCCATGCGGGCTTTCATGTGTCTTACACTGAGGAGAGGCTTCCGTCGGGCCACTCTGCCATAAAGCCCCGACTGGTGGAGGGCTGCAGTGATGGTTGACTTTCTACAACTTTCTCCCATCTCCTGACTGCATCTCTGGAGCTCAGCCACAGTGATCGTTGGGTTCTTCTTTACCTCTCTCACCAAGGCTCTTCTCCCCCGATAGCTCAGTTTGGCCGGACGGCCAGCTCTAGGAAGGGTTCTGGTCATCCCAAACGTCTTCCATTTGAGGATTATGGAGGCCACTGTGCTCTTAGGAACCTTAAGTGCAGCAGAAATCTTTTTGTAACCTTGGCTAGATCTGTGCCTTGCCACAATTCTGTCTCTGAGCTCTTCAGGCAGTTCCTTTGACCTCATGATTCTCATTTGCTCTGACATGCATTGTGATCTGGAAGGTCTTATATAGACAGGTGTGTGGCTTTCCTAATCAAGTCCAATCAGTATAATCAAACACAGCTGGACTCAAATGAAGGTGTAGAACCATCTCAAGGATGATCAGAAGAAATGGAAAGCACCTGAGTTAAATATATGAGTGTCACAGCAAAGGGTCTGAATACTTAGGACCATGTGATATTTCAGTTTTTCTTTTTTAATAAATCTGCAACAATGTCAACAATTCTGTGTTTTTCTGTCAGTATGGGGTGCTATGTGTACATTCATGAGGAAGAAGAATGAACTTAAATGATTTTAGCAAATGGCTGCAATATAACAAAGAGTGAAAAATTTAAGGGGGTCTGAATACTTTCCGTACCCACTGTAGCTCCGGTTCACACTGCGACGACTTGCTGCGGAAATGGAACTGTTCTAATCGTTGCGAATCAAGTCACTCTGACTTAGAAAAATGTCCCTGCACTACTTTGGGGCGATTTCAACACGATTTGCATTGACTTCTGTTAAAGAAGTCGAATGCAAGCCATGATGTCGGCATTAAAGCCGCGCTAGTGTGAACGAAGCCTTATGGAGAAATTAACAAGAATTTTGATTGGTTGTTCTGTGCAACAACCTAATTTTCTCCTATTTTTTATTTTCTCCATTTTAAAAGAATCAACCCCTTTTGTCACAGTTAGCTATAATTATTGAGATTTAAAGAGCTATTCTTAAACCCGCTGTTATGTAAGCAATGGAGACCTGGGTATTAAAAAAGCAAAAGTACACAGACGAAACAAATAGGAAAGCATGATTTTAACTAGGATATTTTTAATAGAAGAAATTAAAAATGGAGTTAAATACAAAATGTATTAATCGAAGAATTACAAATACTCTAGTACAGTAGCAAATGTAAGAAGCAGCATCAGATGGCACGTCTATAGAATGGGGCTAGGAGAAATATTAGTAAAAATTCAAGAGGAAAGGCCAAGGAAAAGATTATCTGAGAAGTTGAGAATCTTCATATAATGATTGTGAATATTCGCCTTAATAATCATGTAAAAAGCAAATGATCTTCACGTAACTGGATAATTAAAGTGAATATTCACACAGTTTTCTTTGCGAAAATTCTCATTTCCTTTGGTAAATTAGCTCAAGTGCTTTGAAGATCAATATATGGTTTACCTATTTACAGTAATTTGTATGTTTATGAATGTACCCTATTATTAGATACATCCAATTTCCAAACAATGTGGTAATTCTAAAATGATTACAAATATTCAGATCTGTTTTATATAGGAGTAAGGACACATTCACACCATATTATAGTGCCAGCCATTGCAAGAATACAGAGGATTCCAGTGGCTGGATTAACAGGTGGATGCTTATAGTTGCAGACACTTAGCCTGCACAAGGCTTAAATTGGATGTAAACCCTCGCATATACCCAGTGAAATGAACAGCCTCAGATGATACACAGAGATTAAACCAATCTCCCTACATAACTTTTATTTGTAAATCCGCTGTCTTCAACTTTCTACACTGTTTAGAAAGTGCACATTGTGTAAGAATTTTTTCTTCCTGTTCCAGCACTGGGCGTTAAGTCTTGGCATACACAGTGTGACAGGTGATTGGAGGAAAGGCACCCCCCGCTCCACATAGGCAGAGGAATGAAGAAACATGCAGGGCTGTGCTGTGAATAGACCAGCTCTCCGCTAATCTATCTCTCTGCACCCACCCTGACACAAATTTCCAGCTGCTTTTATCTCCTGTGTCTGAAAACTTTTTAAAAGTTATCATGCAATTAACAGAGGAATGGAGCAGCAGAAAGACACAGGACTTTGGGCTTTGGGGAGATCAAATTTCATGAATGGGGTTTACATCCACTGTAGGCCTGGTACACAATAACTGACAGTGAACGATCTGACATTAGTAAGAGCAATCTCCCCTGCTGAGCTGTTGTGTTCTGAAAGGGGCCCCGCCCCCTCAGGAGGCCCCGTCCCCGCCAGAACACTCCGATCAGCGCCCCTCAGCCATTGGCTGAGAGCGATAATCAGGAGCCGGTCATCTACTGGTGTTTCAGCATGCTAGTTCGACAGAAGCTGGTCAAATGGCTGGCTTGAGGCAGACCAGCTGACATACATGCAACCGAATGTCAGCCTGATTTTATTGAACCGGTCTATGTCTTTTGACATTCGGCCCATGTGTACTAAGCATTACAGTGCCTGTAGCCGTCCACTGGTGTTGAGATGTAATCACACATGGAGTAGTTATCTGTGTTTAGGACCAGATGATCTCCCCTGGACATGAAGCCATTGCAGGGGCTATCATCTGTCCTTATATGTAGATAATCACTGTGCCATTACCTCCAAACATGGCAGACAGCTGCGACCGCTGTCAGCCTGTCATTGTACAGGATGAAGGGCTGTCATTCACATCCACCTATGATTCCAAATGAAAGAATCCACTGAATTTTTGCCACAGTTTGCAATAAATTACCCTGTGAATGAGGCCTTACTTTTTGCTAAAACATTAAGTTGGGGCAAATATATATTCAAGTCTGCTCATTACCATGTACTTATTGCCACCTTCCTTTATGTGAGATGCTATTCATACTAACTGAACTATTTTTTTGTTCTGAATTAAAGAGTATGTAATCCAATCACCAAAAGCTCATACCTGCTTTGACAAGTTACCTTAATTTTAAAAGTATTTCATTTTTATATCTGAATTTTTATATTACGTGGTGTAGACAATACTCTGTGTCTGTCTTCCAATTGTTCTCCTGTGTTATCATCTTGTCACATGAACTGCCAGTAAGCAAAATCTTTGTTTTTTTTTTTTAAATGCACTGGTATTTTGTTTATTAGGGTACCTATTAAATGATAACCGAATATCACGGAAACCTTTATGTTTGCTAAGCACAGCTGAAACATGTTATTCTGTTTTTAAAAATGCATGCAAATAGTTGTTTCCTTGGATTTCAAGGTATTGGAATTTCTAATTTAATTATTACATTCTAACATGGGCAAGCTAAATATGCCAGTCTATTTATGCTTTGTGAAATTAAAGTAAGTAAGTAAGTAAAAAGTAAGTCCAGGCAAAAACCTAACTAATGCAAAACCTGCTCTCTGCCACATTCCAAACCTAATCTATCTAACCCTGTAAAGCAAAAATTGTTGTACTTACCTATCCTGCAGCCAATCCGGTCCGGTCTCCAGCAGGGGAAGCTGTGTGCTGGAGAGGTCCGACAACGGCTGCGAAATGGCTGGGAAGTGACATCACCCATAGAGTTACTATGGGGCTTCCGTTGTAGGCTGCCTCTCCTGCATCCGCCCCCACAGTGAAGCCGCAGCTGACAGCTGATGCTGGGACCGGACCGAATCGGCTGCAAAATAGGTAAGTATAGCGATTTTTGCTTTACAGGGCTAGATAGATTAGGTTTAGAATTTGGCAGTAGATTTAGCGTTAGTTAGGTTTTGCCTGAACTTCTACTTTAGGGTTTTTCCTCATCAACAGATTTACAAGATATTTAAGATCTCATAAAAGGTGTGAACTACTGTCTTGAGAGAACAAGGCTTCAGATGCACAAGAAGAGAATTACATCACATTTTGCAGTTTGATAAATAGACATTTTACAATTCCTCAGCTGTTTTCTTAAAGCGGAACTCTTACCAGATTTTCAACTTTGCCTCTTTTCATTTCACTTTTTTTATTTTTTTCCCACCATTTTTTTGCTTCTAGTAAGATCTTGCCTCAATGCTGCTTGCCAGTGCAAGAGTGATGTAGCTTGTGTCCTCCCTCAGCCTCTTGGGATATTACATGTAGCCCTACCCCTGCTGGGGCTGCTGATTATTACTGGTTCTCCCCCAAACAGCACAGAGGTTACCTGTCACACAAGCAGTTCATTCACTCTGGCTATGGGTTGTCTTTTTGTGGTTTATTGCTGGTAAACTTGAGAACAGGATAGGGATTAGGACATGGGATACTCCAAAATGCTCCACAATGGTTGGTGAACCGAGGACAGACTTTCTGAGTAATAGTAGTAGTAGTTATTAGTGAACAGTCCAAGGCCCTACAGCTGAAGAACCTGAAGCAAGTTTTTGGGCCTCTGGTTACCCTGCACTAAGTCGGTAACCAGTGCAGCGTCCAGCATACAGTCCCAGGGATCAACTTAGGGTCTGTACTTACACATCCCCAGAACCTCCTTCAGCTTCCTCCAGACCCAAACCATTGAGTGAGGGAAGGAACCCTGCTTTCCAGTGTCTCAGACTATCTATCCACACTCCAGCCCCTACTGGACATCCAGGGATAGGCTGCTGCCCAATAAATATTCAAGCTGGTTGATTTGAATCTCCTGCCCTAAACTCAGGAAGTTTCTTTCAGATGCAGGGGGAAGCAATCATACTCCCAACCCGTGAGACCTTGAACAGGACAGAACAAACAACTACTGCTCCCTTGGTTACAGAAGGAGCCAACACTAAATTTGCCTAACAACCTATGCTTGGAAGGTGCTACATACACATCCTAAAATGCTGCAGGGCCATAAACGCCAAATTCTTGCAAGATTTCATGCCTGTGTAGATGAGAGCTGTTACATCATTAATGCAGGCACAAGATTCAAGTTTTATTACAGTGACAGCCTGCAATGAGGAAGTAGCAATTGGTGGAAAGTGGCAGGACAGATTCAATCAGTGAAGAACCATCTA
Source organism: Pelophylax lessonae (assembly GCF_965119305.1). NCBI lineage: Eukaryota > Metazoa > Chordata > Amphibia > Anura > Ranidae > Pelophylax > Pelophylax lessonae. Next base: position 605,826,984 of record NC_138768.1, on the reverse strand, counting down.
GAAAAGAGATCTGTGGCAGACAGGGAGCCAAAATCTAGCTGAATTTCACAAGGTAGCCAGCTATGAAAACCAGAAAGTGACAACCAGCTCTTGAATCCAAGATGGCGGTGTGGAATAGCAATAATCCCTCTTATATTGTAAGCTCTAACGAGCAGGCCCCTTTGATTCCTACTGTATTAAATTGTTTTTTAATTGTAAGGTCTGCCTTTATGTTGTAAAGCACTGCGTAAACTGTTGGCGCTATATAAATCCTGTATAATAATACTAACCACATTAAGACCGCACATTTACTGCAACAAGCTGCTTCTCCTGTGTGAACCAACGTAGCCCTACGTCGGTCGTGCGCATGGTGCTGGAGGCGAGCGCGCACTGGCACGCTCCTGCCCCCACTAGGCAGCGGTGATGCCGATGCACGGGGCCGATGGCTGCAATTGCCACCGGGCACCCGTGATCGCTCCCCGATGAGAGAGGATGGTCCACTGTTGTAAACACAGCGAACCGTTCTTCTCTCTGAAATGATCACAGAGCGCTTGTGATCCTTCTATATAGGATCACAGGTCTCTGGGGTCATTTCACAAGGCCATCCCCCATACAGTTAGTAAACACTCTCCTAGGCTCATACTTAACCCTTTGATCACCCCTAGGTTAACCCTTTCCCTGCCAATGTCATTATTACAGTAACAGTGCATACTGTTCAGGATATACCTGATGTTCTTGCTCTAAAGGCTCCGACAGAAATAAAACCCCATGATTTGCAAAAATTCAAAAGCAGTAGTGTAGAAAAACGATGCAGACTCACTCGTTTGGTTGATCAGGACCAAACGATCAGCCGCTCCAGTAGACGTCCTTCTGACGAAACGCGTAGAGCGGAGTCTGAACGTCACTTCCGGGTACGGAGTTGAGGGCCGTGGAACGAGGAAGCTTCCCGACGTGAGGTATTCTAATCCTGATCAACCAAACGAGTGAGTCTGCATCGTTTTTCTACACTACTGCTTTGGAATTTTTGCAAATCATGGGGTTTTATTTCTGTTGGAGCCTTTAGAACAAGAACATCAGTTCTCAGTCCCTCAGAAGTGGAATATTAACCCCGAAGCTGTAAAATCCTAGTGGACCATATACAGGTCGTATTGCAAGTGTGCCACCTAGTGGTTACACGGAAGCACACAAGCATTTTTCTTTTTTTGGATTCACTTTATATTTATATTTCCATTGAAAACTGAGGTTTTGGTTTTTACTGACCCAGTTTTTGATATTTATGAGTTGATAAAGACACCGCTTATCACCTAAAGGCACTGTCATCACCATTTAGGCCTTTTTCGCTCATTTGCGGGAGGATATATCACGATCCTTTTTGGATTTGCCTTAAGGTTTCTCACAATATATGTACTTCTATTGTTTTCAATTTGCACTTTTCAATAAAACAAATTTTATTATTGCCCTTGGCATTTTTATTTCACCCACAATATTACACTTTTATTTTATTAATTTGGGTGGCACTGTGAGAAACACTCTTTAATTGCACTGTATACCAACTTTTGATTTATGAGTCACATTTATAGGTATCAACCCTCACACACTTTCACTTTATTCTCACCCTTGTACCCCAGGGGTCGGTTGGTGGCAGCTTACACCTATTTTTATGGTATCTAATATCGTCTATTTTACAGTAACTTCATAGCGCTGGTCACTTCTCTTTGTTATATGGATGAGCACTGATGTGACACGGATGAGACATGGATGAGCACTGATGTGGCATGGATGAGTACTGATGTGACACGAATGAAGCATGGATGAGCACTGATGTGGCACGGATGAGCACTGGTATGGCATGGATGAGCACTGGTGTGGCAGTAATGTAGTATGGATGAGCACTGATGTGGCGTGAATGAGACACGGATGAACACTGATGTGCCATGGAAGTGGCACGGATGAGTACTGATGTGGCATGGATGAGGCACAGATGAACACTATGGCACAGATTAGCACTGATGTGGCATGGATGAGCACTGATGTGGCATGGATGAGGTACAGATGAGCACTGATGTGGCATGGATGGGCATGGATGAGGCACAGATGAGCACTGATGTGGCATGGATGAGCATGAATTAGGCATTGATGAGTATGAATGAGGCATCAATGGGTACGGATATGACATAAATGAGGCATGGATGAGCAATGCTGAGAAGCAGATCTATTTCTTCTGTATTTGTGACATCTAGTTCACTGATTGTGGCTTGGAAAGTGGATATCCATCCTTCGCCGTTTTCAGGTTTGTCATCAAATGTAGTGAGACCTATCTTAGTGAGCTCTTTTTGAGGGATATATTTAACAAACTGTGACATGTGTAAGTTTTTAGACTTTGGATGCACAGCTGCATGTGACTAGGTGCGTATGTGCTGCAAGGCAAACAAGGCATTTGCCTTGGGCTGCATTTCTCAGGAGGGCGGCGCCCCTCCCTCCAGGGGCAGACTGTATCGGGCAGTCTCAGCTAGGCTGGGCTCGGGTGGGCGGGCGGTCGGCCTCGGCTGAGAATGACTGGCCTGCGTAGTCTCAGATGGGCTTGGGCAGGGGGGTGGTCTCAGGCTGGGCTGGGAACAGCTGGGCTGTGCAGTGGGGGCAGTCCTGGCTTGGCTGGGCTGCGCTCGGGCAGGGTGGATGATATTACTGTGACAAGTGAGCTGTATTTGTTGGTGCCTACATATGGTACAGTCCCATGTTAGTGCATGTTTTATACACGTTTTTCTCTAAATATTGAATAAAATCTTTTACACTATATACCAGATTCTGCTTCTCTCTGGCTTTTATCTATCTGGGGTATGAGAGGAATTGGTAAATATTAGGAAGAAGATTGCTCCAAGGGTCACCTTGGCTTGGATCTAACTGTTTGAGCGTTGTTTGGCTGCTTTGTTGGCAAAAGCTTTCTGGTGAGTGCGGTGAAATTTGTACATGGTGGAGCACTTGTTTGTGGAATTTGATGAAGATACAAATCACCTTATATTTTATAGACACCTGCTTTTGGGATACTATTGTTACTTAGATCACTGGACTGTATTGTTTGATTTCACTTTACATTTATTTCACATTCGTGTTGGTATGCATTGGTACACATTCTTTTACAGTATTTATGTTTAAAGGGCTAGCGCTTCCTTTTATATTTTCATATCTGTTGTATCATATCCGCAGTCTCTGACCTTCTCCTTTTATAATGTCCGCAGTCTCTGACCTGCTCTTGTATCATATCCGCACAGTCTCTGACCATTTCCTGTAGCATGTCTGCACAGTCTCTGAGCATCTCCTGTACCATGTCCGCAGTCTCTGACTATATCCTGTAGCATGTCTGCACACTCTCTGACCATCTCCTGTATCATGTCCGCACAGTCTCTGGCCATCTCCTGTATCATGTCCGCACAGTCTCTGGCCATCTCCTGTATCATGTCTGCACAGTGTCTGGCCGTCTTCTGTATCATGTCCGCACAGTCTCTGACCATCTCTTGTATCCTGTGCACAGTCTCTGACCATCTCCTGTATCCTGTCTGCAGTCTATGACCATCTCCTGTATCCTGTCCGCAGTCTCTGACCATCTCCTGTATCCTGTCCGCAGTCTCTGACCATTCCTTGTATCATGTCCGCAGTCTCTGACCATCTCCTGTATTATGTCTGCAGTCTCTGACCATCTCCTCCATCATGTCCGCACAGTCTCGGGCCATCTCATGTATCATGTCCGCACAGTCTCTGGCCGTCTCCTGAATCATGTCTGCACAGTCTCTGGCCATCTCCTGTATCATGTCTGCACAGTCTCTGGCCATCTCCTGTATCATGTCCGCACAGTCTCTGGCCGTCTTCTGTATCCTGACCGCAGTCTCTGACCATCTCCTGTATCCTGTCTGCAGTCTCTGACCATCTTCTGTATCATGTCCACAGTCTCTGGCCATCTCCTGTATCATGTCTGCACAGTCTCTGGCCATCTCCTGTATCATGCCCGCACAGTCTCTGGCCGTCTTCTGTATCATGTCCGCACAGTCTCTGACCATCTCTTGTATCCTGTCCGCAGTCTCTGACCATCTCCTGTATGCTGTCAGCAGTCTATGACAATCTCCTGCATCCTGTCCGCAGTCTCTGACCATCTCCTGTATCCTGTCCGCAGTCTATGACCATCTCCTGTATCCTGTTCGCAGTCTCTGGCCATCTCCTGTATCATGCCCGCAGTCTCTGACCATCTCCTGTATTATGTCTGCAGTCTCTGACCATCTCCTGCATCATGTCCACACAGTCTCTGGCCATCTCCTGCATCATGTCCGCACAGTCTCTGGCCATCTACTGTATCATGTCTGCACAGTCTCTGGCCGTCTCCTGTATCATGTCCCCACAGTCTCTGGCCATCTCCTGTATCCTGTCCGCAGTCTCTGACCATATCCTGTCCGCAGTCTCTGACCATCTTTTATATCATGTCCACAGTCTCTGACCATCTCCTGTATCGTGTCCGCAGTCTCTGACCATCTCCTGTATCATGTCCGCAGTCTCTGACCAAGTCCTGAGGTGGAGCTCTAATAGGAAGAGGCGAGGCCTAAAGAGCAAGGGGTGAAGTTTACAAATAAAGGGGTGGGGCAAATTTAGATGGGGTGCCACATTTGAATCTTGCCTAGGGCAGCACAAACCAAAATACACCACTGCATGTGACACATATTTAATTACACTGGCTGGTGTTCTGGAATTGGATGACACTGGCTTAGAGTTGATTGTCTTGTTGAATTGCAGCTGTGGAGCAGTATACTTGGTAGGAGGTAAGATAAAAAACCTTCTGACTTTACAATCCCTTTAAGAGCTATAAATGATCTTATGACTAGTCTGTCTCCCCAGATAAGCATTGACAGTGTGATCTCTTTAACATAAGTTGTGGCAAGATAGCAATAACTCATGATCTTAGCAGCGTTAGCAGACAACGACTTGTTCCAAATTACATCTTGCAGATTGTAGAGAAGTTTAAACCAAAACAGATGAATATCAGATAGGTCAATGTCAAAGTGTGACCAGCTACGGCAGTGTGCGTGTACATGAGGCCAGAATGGAAAATAAAGCATACCGAAGGAGGGTGAAGCTAGCTATACAGAGCAGTTCCTAACTATGGAATGAGGTAGGAACACAATTATTTAACCTTTTCCCAACTGCGCTATAGCTGAATGACGGCTACAGTGTGGTTGCACATTTCCGAGAGGGTATCTATTGAACTCCTCCCGTGATCGCACTTCTTGCACACCCCCTGCGGCACGCATCAGGAGTGCTCTTTGGACACAGCTAATCACAGATCAGGGTAAAGAGCCAACCATGGCGGCTCTTTACCATCTGACCAGCTGTGTCAAATAGCTGATCACACTGTAAACAGGATTATCGGCAGTCCTCTCCTCATGCGCGTGAGGAAAGGAGAGCCGGTAAACGACCAGTGTTAGAGGGGATATATACACTGATACTCAGGGTACTGATCATGTGTCCTGATTATCAGTGCAGCCCCACCAGTCTTGCCAATCAGTGCCCATCATTGTTGCCTATCAGGTCCCATCATTGCCACCTATCAGTGCCGTCTTGTCAGTGCAGCCTCACCAGGGCACATCAGTGAAGGAAAAAAAATACTTTTTACAAAATGTTATTACAGAAACTGAAATTTTTTTTTTTTTTTTAATTTTTCGGCTTTTTTTCGTTTGTTTAGAAAACAATAAAAAACCCAGTGGTGATTAAATATTACCAAAAAAAAGCTCTATTTAAAAAAAAAAAAACAATAAAAAATGTTGTTTGGGTGCAGTGTTGCATGACCGTGCTATTGTCATTTAAAGTGTGACAGCGCTGAAAGCTGAAAATTGGCCTGGGCAGGCAGGGGGTACAAGGGCCCACAAGGCAAGTGGTTAAAGGCAAAGAAACACACAATGCATGTGTAACATGATTGTGCTCCATTAGCTTCTTCCCCAGCCACAGCAGTCGGAAAAGGTGACAGCCACAACCAGAGGAGCTGTAATACACTCAGGGCCGGTTTTAGACAAAGTGTGGCCCTGGGCAAACCTAAAAGTGGGGCCCCAAATTTTTTTATATTCTACCAAAAATATAGGCGCATTTAATCAATTTAGCCAAATAAAACATACAACTACATGAAAATATGCTTTAATTAAATAACATTAAATAGAATAAATAAAATATAACAAAATCAATGCAACTATGAATTTTTCATCGAGAAAAAATCCAGTGTAGACAAGGCTTTAAGGCCACAGGCAGCACAGCGCTGCGCAGCACATTGTATCCGCCCGCCGGCACATAGCGCAGCATGGCAGCGTGACACTGACAGGGGGCGGCTGGGGGCCCTTTGGAAGATGAAGCCGGCTCCTGACAGTGATGGGGCCCCTTTGTAAAATGGAGCCCGCTGCTGACAGTGACACGGGGCCAGGGCCGGACTGGGTATGAAAACCAGCCCTGGAAAAAATTACATACCAGCCCCATAGCATTGCGTCATCATACCAGCACAACGTTAATTTCTTGTTCATAAAAGGTAAAATCATGCAGTGCATGCCCCTTTCAATGCAGACTGACCACAGCGTGCCCCCTTTCAATGCAGAGTGACCACAGCGTGCCCCCTTTCAATGCAGAGTGACCACAGCGTGCCCCATTTTAATGCAGACTGACCACAGCGTGCCCCCTTTCAATGCAGACTGACCACAGCGTGCCCCCTTTCAATGCAGACTGACCACAGCGTGCCCCCTTTCAATGCAGACTGACCACAGCGTGCCCCCTTTCAATGCAGACTGACCACAGCGTGCCCCCTTTCAATGCAGACTGACCACAGCGTGCCCCCTTTCAATTCAGAGAGACCACAGCATGCCCCCTTTCAATTCAGAGAGACCACAGCGTGCCTCCTTTCAATGCAGAGTGACCACAGCGTGCCCCATTTCAATGCAGAGTGACCACAGCGTGCCCCCTTTTAATGCAGAGAGACCACAGCATGCCCCCTTTCAATGCAGAGAGATCACAGCGTGCCCCTTTTTAATGCAGACTGACCACAGCGTGCCCCCTTTTAATGCAGAAAGCCAGTGCACTTATCTGCAGCGGTTCTCCTCGAGTCCTTCCGCCTCCTCCTCGACCAATGGCATGAGTTCGCCTTTCGGCCAATCAGGGAGCGGGTCTCGGACCCGCTTCCTGATTGGCCAGGAGGAGGATCCGTGTGACAATAGCGCCCCGTGGGCCGCAGGGAGAGAGGTCAGGAGTAGAGGAAAGGAGATGAGAACAGGGGGGTCAGGAGGAGAGGAGAGAACAGAGGAGCAGAGAGGAGAACATGGGGTCAGGAGGAGAGGAGAGAACAGAGGAGCAGAGAGGAGAACAGGGGGTCAGGAGGAGAGGAGAACAGGGGGTCAGGAGGAGAGGAGAACGGAGAGGACAGAACAGAGGAGAGGAGAACAGGGGGTCAGGAGGAGAGGAGAACAGGGGGTCAGGAGGAGAGGAGAACGGAGAGGAGAGAACAGAGGAGAGGAGAACAGGGGGTTAGGAGGAGAGGAGAGAGAGAACAGAGGAGAGGTGAGGTCAGACATGGGGTGGTACACCAATGAAGCACAGACCCTCCCAGTTTGACCCATAAAAGCAAAAAGGGGCTTGATAAAAAAAAGTAGTAAAAGAAATAAGTGTAAAAAAGGATAACCGCGCTATGTGAAAGAAAATGAAGCAGCAGCTTCAAGTGTGACAACACCAAACAATAAATAAAATAAACCAAGCTACGCTAAACGATATAACAGTGCTATGACCACACGTGTGTATGTGATGAAAAAAATATTTTTTTCATCACATACACACGTGTGGTCATAGCACTGTTATATCGTTTAGCGTAGCTTGGTTTATTTAAAGTAAAAGAAATAAGTAGAAGGGTGGGACCTGTCTTGGGGGGATCTGATTGGTCAGTAGAGAAGGAGGCTTCGTTCCTGAACTCCGTTATGTAAGCGCCTGACAGGAGAAGGGAGAGAGTGTGGTGAGGTCACAAGATGCAGGACGAAGAACCACCTCACAGGCTGAGGATATGAGATTGGTCCCACCCCCTGCCAGCTTCCTTCCTGACCAGAGGCTGTGACCCCCCATATATACAGCTAGAGACCCCCACCCCTCCATATACAGCCAGAGACACCCCCCCATATACAGACATATCCCCCCCCATATACAGACATATCCCCCCATATACAGACAGAGACACCCCCTCCCATTTACAGACATATCCCCCCATATACAGACAGAGACATCCCCCCCATATACAGACAGAGACACCCCCCTCCCATTTACAGACATATCCCCCCATATACAGACAGAGCCACCCCCCATATACAAACAGAGACACCCCCATTTACAGACATATCCCCCCCCATATACAGACAGAGCCACCCCCCATATACAGACAGAGACACCCCCCTCCCATTTACAGACATATCCCCCCATATATAGACAGAGCCACCCCCATATACAGACAGAGCCATCCCCCCCATATACAGACAGAGCCATCCCCCCCATATACAGACAGAGCCACCCCCCCCATATACAGACAGAGCCACCCCCCATATACAGACATATCCCCCCATATACAGAGCCCCCCCATATACAGACATATCCCCCCATATACAGACAGAGCCACCCCCCCCATATACAGAGACACCCCCCTATATACAGACAGAGACACCCCCCTATATACAGACAGAGACACCCCCCCATATACAGACAGAGACACCCCCCCATATACAGAGACACCCCCCATATACAGACAGAGACATCCCCCCATATACAGACAGAGACACCCCCCATATACAGACAGAGACACCCCCCCCATATACAGACAGAGACACCCCCCCTATATACAGACAGAGACACCCCCCATATACAGACAGAGACATCCCCCTATATACAGACAGAGACATCCCCCCCATATACAGACAGAGACACCCCCCTATATACAGACAGAGACACCCCCCTATATACAGAGACACCCCCCATATACAGACAGACACCCCCCCCCATATACAGACAGACACCCCCCCTCATATACAGAGACACCCCCCATATACAGAGACACCCCCCTATATACAGACAGAGACACCCCCCTATATACAGACAGAGACACCCCCCTATATACAGACAGAGACACCCCCCCATATACAGAGACACCCCCCATATACAGACAGAGACACCCCCCCCCATATACAACAGAGACACCCCCCTATATACAGACAGAGACATCCCCCCCATATACAGACAGAGACATCCCCCTATATACAGACAATGACATCCCCCCCATATACAGACAGAGACACACCCCCCCCCATATACAGACAGAGACACCCCCCTATATACAGACAGAGACATCCCCCCCATATACAGACAGAGACACCCCCCCCCCATATACAGACAGAGACACCCCCCTATATACAGACAGAGACACCCCCCTATATACAGACAGAGACACCCCCCCATATAAAGACAGAGACACCCCCCTATATACAGACAGAGCCACTACCCCCTATATACAGACAGAGCCACTACCCCCCATATACAGACAGAGCCACCCCTTGAGACAGTCCTAATCAGAGATTCCAAACCTTTAAGCAGATAAAAGCCAAGAACACACCTGTCTTGCAGAGCAGCTACATGGGATGTGACCACTTCCTGTCTACTTCCTGTACTTCTCTGTACGATGTGACTAAAGAGTCACATGGTCTGCTGACATCACCAGGGTCCTTCTACTGGGCAGTAACTAGCTGCTACCTCGGTCTATAAGGTAAATGGAAAAGGGGGCGGAGCCCCACATATCGGCCCCGCCCACCCCGACATCAGTTCTCCATTTTGACAGCTCCACTCTCTTACTTTGCAGCCGCCCCAACTAATCACTGTCGCTCTCCACCCACCTCCCTCCGCAGCTCTCCTACAGTGATCCCCTGTGATTCCTCCACTGCCATGCACCGGCCCAGGATCGGGGTGGCAACAGGGCAACCCTCTGGCTCCGCTACTGCTCCATCTGAAAGCGGCCCCAGGCATCCCGATTGGCCAGTCCAGCCCTGCACGGGGCCCGGGGCCCCTGGACATTCGGGGCCCTGGGCAGTTGCCCAGGTTGCCCCCCCCTAACGCCGGCCCTGAATACACACACTTCATTCCTGGGTTCTTACTAGGTAGTGGAAATCAGCAAATGGAAATTTGCTGGTCTTCCCCTCTACCCAGCAACACCCACTGTGAAAGCAATTAAGCCAGTGTACAGCTGTCGAATGCTCCATCTGAAAGCTAATAGTGGGCTTCTGAAATTTAACCTTCTTAGTGGTATTCCCAAGCGTGGCTCGGGGTTGAATTTCAGAGCCAAAAGCGGTAACCCCAAGCCACACTCGGGTACTGCCAGAAGATTCGCTGGATCCTGTAAGCAGGGTTACTTACCTTGTCACCGGGAACCAGCGATGTGTCCCGGCAATGTTTAGCGGCGGTTCTTCCTCCCGATCGTCTCCGTGCCCCGGCTTCCGTCTCCTGCGACGTGACGTTCGCAAGGGGGGTGGAACCGGCGGCAAATTCAAATGTAAAACACACTGATACAATTAAAAAAAAAAAAAAAAATCACATTAGTTTTCCCCTCAGTGCCCTTTTCTGCAGTTTTACTGTACTTTTTATGTGTATATATATATATATATAGATATATATATCTATATATATAGATATATATATAGATATAGATATATATATATATATATATACACATCAGGGCTGGCCCAAGACATTGTGCTGCCTGGGTCCAAAAATGAAATGATGCCCCCCCAAAAAAAAATTACGCCCACACAATTTTATTTTATATCATGATGGTTTAAAACTAAAATTAAATTTATCAGGAAGTCAGATTTATGTGCAACAGCACCTTGTCTACGTGCACAATTATATGACGTACAATTATATCCAATTCCAAAGCACAAACTCTGGTATTTTTTGTTTGTCCGAATGTCTGACATCATTACGCACACCCTCCGCCTCCTCATACTCATCAGTTTGCACTACGGTGGCAGTATGAGATGGGGAAATGCCGTCCGTAATGCGCTGCAAACTGATGACACACAAAACTGCTGAAAAAAAAATCTTGGTCATCAATTTGCTGCCCCTCTTAAAGTGCTGCCTGGGTCCAATGGACCCAGTGGGACCGGCCCTGATATACATATACATAAAAAGTACAGTAAAACTGCAGGAAAGGGCACTGGGGGGGGGGGGGGAACTATGTGTATATATATATATATATATATATATATATATATATATATATATATATATACACTGTATATATATATATATATATATATATATATACACACACATATATATATATGTATATATACGTATATATATATATTAATATATATTTATAATATATGTATACATATATATATATATAATAAATGTATACACTTGGTTTGGGCTGCTCATTCACAAGAGTTACATGCAAAATAATGGTACCGCTTTCAGCACCTAAAAGCCGAAAGAATCATACCGCCAGGGAGGTTAAGAGCTACATAGTGTGTGTGAAACCCCTCCACTGCTGTCGATATATTCAATAATGCAGTGATAGTAAAAGGGTTACAGTCCTAGGGCCCGTACACACCATAAGAAAATCTTAAGGGAAATTTGCAGATTTTCGGATTGTTAGTATGGTGTTTTCGACAGCCGACTCCGACTTTTCGGCTGACAAAATCCTGATGTGCAGGCTATAAAATTTTTGTTGTCCGTAATACAACGTCCGATTTTCGTCTCATTAGTACAGATTTCGACGGAAAAAAATCTTAAGAGCAAGACTAGGCATGCACAGAGACGAAAGAACACATACAAAGCAATCCAACACATGACATCACTTCTGAAGTACAATCAGTGGCGGAGCCAGAGGGCTAGCTGGGGTGGCAATTGACACCCCAGACGACATCCTTGCCACCCCTGTTGCCACCCCGCTCGTGTTCGCTTTTGCCCATAACATTAGCTGAACGAGAGGGAACCTGTGCAGCAAGTTCTCTGTGACTGTGTGCAGGGGCGGACTGACCATTCGTGCGGTGCGGCGTCAGAGGGGGGGCCCCATAAGAGGCTCAGCAGTCTGTCCCTGGAGGTGCCCACACAGCTCGCACTGCAGAATGGAGGACATCTGTGCTCCAATAATGCAGTGAAGAATGGATCCTTGCCGGCGGTGGATGCGGCTATAGGAGAGGAGTTAGGTGCTGGCCGGGATCATAGTGCTTTATTGGAGCTGTGGGGATGATGATAGTGACAGGCGCTCCGGCCACCTCTCCTCCCTGAAGAATTCAGCCGAGGGGCGGGGCCACACATCCCTGCCGTGGGGGACAGCCAGGAGATCGTCGGATGCTGCAGACTGAGGCAGAGTGCAGAGTGAAGAGAATGGAAGAGGACAAGAGGTCTCGGAGGAGCCAGCCAGCCACCCACCCATCCCCCAACCACCCTGACCTGTGTGCAGAGCCAGAGCAGCAGCAGGTCAGGCAGTGTAAAACATTTTTGTCACTGGCAGGAATTGTGGTGTTCGAAATTAATTTCTTGACTGAAAACAGAGATGTAAATGCATTTCTAATGCTTCCATGACTTCAACTTTTTTTTTTTACAGACACTTAGATTTACACTGGTGCAATGGAAGACATTGCATGTGATTCGCACCACACTGCTGTGCAAATCACATGCAATGTCTTTGCAATGCAAATTCAGCCATACAGATTGTACAGATTGCATGGCTAAATTTGCATTGCATTTGGACCAAAGTCATTCAAGACCCTTTTTTGGTCTGCCCCAGAATCCGATCGCGTGGGTGTTCACACCTATGCGATTCCATTCCTGCCTGAACTGACAGTTTGCACTGCAATATGTGAATTAATCTGGGGGTATCGTTACCTTTGTATTGACACTCCCAGCGATTCGCATATGGCAGTGTGAACTGCCTGCGAGTCGGGTGCAATGCGGGAACCCGCAGTGGATTTGCAGGGTTACCGCATCACACCAATGTGCAATGTGAACCGACACTTGGAAAGGAAACCATAACTCCTCCTGAAAATCCACTGCGGGTTCCCACATTCCACCCGACTCGCAGGCAGTTCACACTGCCATATGCGAATCGCTGGGAGTGTCAATACAAAGGTAACGATACCCCCAGATTAGTTTGCATATCGCAGTGTGAACTGTCAATTCTGACAGGAATCGGATCGCATTAGGTGTGAACACCCATGCAATCTGATGTTGGTGCAGACCAAAAAAAGGGTCCTGCATGACTTTGGTCCAAATGCCATGCAAATTCAGCCATACAGATTGTGTTGCAAGACATTGCATGTGATTTGCATAGCAGTGCACCCCGAATCACATGCAATGTCTTCCATCGCACCAGTGTGAACCAGCACTAAATGTTTCATTAACATGTACATAGCTGAGGTAATAAAGTCATTTTGTACAAAGTGCACTTACCCCCCTACAAAAACATAATCAATTAGTCTCGGTCCACACATATGCGATGCGGGAACCCTGCAAATCCACTGCGGGTTCCCACATCACATTCAACTCTAAGACAGTTCACACTGCCATATGCGAAACACTGGGGCTGTCAATACAAAGTTAATGACCCCCCAGATCAGTTGGCATATCGCAGTGCGAACTGTCAGTTTGGACATGAATCGGATCGCATAGGTGTGAACACCCATGAGATCTGATTCTGCTGCGGGCCCAAAAAAGGTTCCTGTGTGAGTTGTGTCCGAATGCGATGCGAATTCACTACATTGATGGGTTGGGATGCTGGTTACTACATCGTCAATTGATGGGGGGGGCATGCTGGTCCCTACATTGATGGGGGGCAATATTGTGCAGCCCTACTCATAGGCGTGCGCACGGGGTGTGCCGGGTGTGCCTAGGCACACCCTAATCACCCTCGTGCAGTGCTTCTGCCATGGCCGCCGCCGCTGTGTCTGCTGCTTTCTGCCCCTGGCTGCTCAGCTCCCGAACCCAATCCTGTCGGTGCGGAGACTGAGAGGGACTGTCTGGGGGAGGACCCTGGCCTGCTGTAAGGGGGGGATCTATATAGGGGACCTCACCTCACCCTGACCTGCTGTAAAGGAGGATCTATGGGCGACCTGCCCTAGCCTGCTGTGAAGGGGGATATATGCCATAGATCCCCCTTTAGAGCAGAGCCCTGTGATCGGTGTGCGGCCTTAAAAGAATAATGTTTACTTTGATAATTGTTTATTTAATTAAAAATGTTTTAATACCGCTTAGAATGTTTGTTTACATTTATTTATAAAAGTGTGTGTATATGTATATGTGTGTGTTTATGTATATATATATATATATATATATATATATATATATATATATATATATATACATATACACACACGCATGTATATTAACCCCCAAAATAATACCTTGCCACCCCTGTTTTAAAAGTCTAGCTCCGCCACTGAGTACAATTCTGTCGTACGGGAAAATTCGTATGAAAAAACCTCTTCACTTTCCACATCAGACTAGCATGCCACAAAAAACGGACGACAGATCTTTCGATAATCTGATTGTGTGTACGGGGCTTTAGGGTGTATCAGGTGCGCTAATCAATAAGGTGATGATTGAAATAAATCTTTTGCAAGGTGCAAACAAGGGAAATATTTTAAACAAACCAACTGTGGTACTGAAAACATCAAAAATAAAGGTACAACAAAATGTGCTAATGACATTAGAAGGGTTGCATAAAACACAAACATTAAACCACAGCAATCACAGTGAAAACATCAATGTGTGTCTCAGGTGTGCATGGTGATGTATAAAGTCCCAAGTGATATATAAAAATAGTCCAGTTAAATTTGTTGTGATGAAGCCTTAAACAGAAGAGGTGAAGATCACGTGACTAAATTCAATGTCCCACCACCAGCGTAGCTTCTTACCAAAAAGATGAGAATTTAGGGCATATATATAAGTGATTCCGCTCCAGAGATCAAACACCAAAAAGGTTGGGAAGATGTGACCCCCTAACACCATCCAAGAGGAGTGGGGATGTTGAGCCTCTTACCAAATCAATGAATGGGTAGAGCTGTAAATCAACAGACACTTCTCCCTTCCAACACGGTAGGTGATGGGTCGGTCTCTGGTGGGTATTCGCTGTTCTTAACCTCAATATAAGTGGGGAAAGAAAGGAACCGCCAATGGTGCATTATCTTTTAACATTTTATTAAATGTAAAGAATCACACTTACATTTAGATGAGAAAATGCTCGCATTGAAATCACCCTATGCGGAACACAGATGACGGCGGATGCCTGCAGTGCAAACCGCCGTGTGACGTTGTGTGTGATGACGCGGCGCCTCCTCTCTGACGCGTTTCCTCCCGATTGGGCATCAACTGAGATAGGAGGGGAGTTCGCGTCATCACTGCCGCCATTTTTATAGCCTGATGGGAAAGTGTTTCCGGTGTCTGCAAAGGAGGTACCTGTCATTACTGGTCGATGTGCCATCGCTCTCAAACCATTATAATGCCAGGAGATTCTTGCATATTATTAAAAGAAATGGAGCAATAAAGAAAAGTTTCTTATTAAAAGTTCCACGATCTTTATTTTGATGAAAACAAATTATGTGGGGCGTGTCCGGCCGGCGAGCGTGATGGCCGCATGAAGTGAGAGCTCCGGCATCCACCAGACCAAAGCAACTCACAGCGGCTGACGACTTCCACTACGGGCACAGTAAGTGACTGAGGAGTCTCCCTACATCACCGGGCAACGATGTCCAAGCGGAGGAAGGAGACGAAACCACCCCAACGGCTGACCGACTTCTTCCCAGCGGCGCCGGCTCGGGGTAAGCAAAATGGCGAAGGACCCGGCGCGGCTCCCGGCCCTCAGCGCTATAGCGGTGGAGGCGATCCCCTTATGGAGGACATAGCAGACATGGGGACGCTGGAAGAAAGCTCTCCTTCCTCCTCTCCCACAATGTCCAGCCCTGCTAAGTCAAAGCAACGCCGCAATAGTGGGGACACTTCCCCCTTCACACAGCGTGCCTCAGACAAGGCCCAGAGGCCTCACAGATCCTCAGACCTCTCCATTGATCTGTTCCCTGCCTCAGACCAGCCTATATCCGAAGCGACCATGAAGCGGATGCTTCTATCCTTCAGGAGCACACTCTATGCAGACTTTGACGACATGTTTAATGAAATTAAAGGCAAAGTAAAGACCAATGACCATAGAATTCATCATTTGGAGACTAAGATGGCGGATCTCTATAATGCACACAACGACCTTGTGGAAGCATACACTGACCAGGAGACAGAGTTACAGCGACTCCAAACTAAACTAGCCGAAGATCGCTCACGTCGGAATAACATTAAGTTTAGGGGGATCCCCGAAAAATGTTCCTCACAGTGAGCTGACCCGCTATGTACAACGCCTGATGAAGGCCCTCCTCCCAGCCTTGAGCGACATTGAGCTATGCGTGGACAGGGCCCACCGTATTCCAAAGCCTAAGTTCCTGCCTGACACAACTCCCAGAGACACCCTAGCTCGCATTCATTATTACCATGTGAAAGAGCGAGTTATGCTGGCGGCGAAACAGAGTCCAGCGGTACCTGAGGAATTCATGGGCATCTCCCTCTATACGGATATCTCGCAGCAAACTGCACTTAACCGCAAGAAGCTGGCACCCCTCACTAAGATGCTCCGCAATAATAAAGTGATCTACAAGTGGGGTTTCCCCACAAAGCTTCTGGTCACCTGGAATGGCAAGACCTACCCTATCTACAGTGTGGAGAAAGGAATACAGCTTTTCAAGCAGTGGCATCTTATACCTGATGAGACCCCTTTACCCACTGTCCCCCCGTTGGAACGCCTGCAGTCTAAATGGACATGATTCTCTACAATCCTCTTCTTCCTGCATAAGTCAGATTCTTCAACTATCTGGAGGAATGCCGTGAGCTCCACTGTTTGCTATTTTTGCTGTTTTATTTTTCCTATTATTTTTTTCCCCACTGCTTTCACACCAGGCTATTTTTTCTCCCTGGTGCGCTCTACAAATACTCTGTGACAGCTCAGCATGTTGCTGAGCGTTTGTAGACCCCCCTTGGTCGCAGTGGCCTTTTTGGCTGCCCATCAAGCCTACTTTTTTAGCCAGGCCTTTCTTATTTCTGTGTTGTCTGTCTTGTCGTCTCCCCTTTTTCTTACAGCCTCTTCAAACCCACCCACCACCAGCCTGAATCCGCATCATCCCTTTCGACATGTACAAATGTTCGGCCTAATGCCACAGGTATCTGCTGGATCCAAATATCCCTTCTGCACCTCATCCATCCTGCTGCACATCATCCCGATGCCTTCCTGGTTACAAAATCTTTCAGTAAGGTACTATGCACTACACACAGTGAGATCTACCCTTGGTAGGACCCTCACCACTCGTACATATCCTACCATGTCATCATGCCATTGAAAGTACTCTCGTTGAACACGAAAGGGCTCAATAGCCCTTATAAGAGATCAGCACTGATTAGAGAAGCCAAACTTCACAAAGCTGACGTTCTTTTTGTCCAGGAATCCCACTTTGCTGCCCACAAGTGTCCTATAGTGACTCTTCCCCATTTCCCCCATGTCTATATGGCCAACGCTCCGAAAAAAGCGTGTGGTGTTTTTTAGCGCTATCAGAGACTCAGTAACATTCAAGTATATTGACTCTATAGCCAATCCTGAAGGAAGGTTTATTGTGCTGGTATGCCAACTGAACAACACTGTCTTTACCCTACTTAACCTCTATGCCCCAAATACACGACAAAGGAAGTTCTTGACCCCATTGCTATCTGTGACGATGAAAATGTTGCAAGGCACCCTCCTGATTGGGGGTGAATTCAATACTGTCCTGGACCCTGCCATGGACTCCACCTCACAAACCAGAAGGCCAACACAATCTATTGTGTCTTTACTGCATTCTCATGATTTATATGATGTCTGGCGTTGTTTTAACGGTTCTGAAAGGGACTATACATTTATGTCTGCACCTCATTCCTCATACTCCCGCATAGACCTCTTTCTCACTACGAAGGGATCCTTGCAGAGTGTGACTAATGCTCGCATTGGCACAATTTCTTGTCTGATCACGCACCGATAGTTCTGGAGTTTGATGACAAGCTGCGCAACTCCCCTCCCCCAGTGTGGAGACTGAACTCTGCGTTGCTGGCGGATGAGAAGCTGCGCCAATCGATACTGCAGGAACATAACAATTTCTTTGAATGGAATGATGGCCCTGATGTTAACAGGTTCACCTTATGGAGCACATATAAGGCATACATGCGAGGAGTGCTGATCAAAATGTCTTCATATTTACGGAAGCAGAGGAGGAAACAGGTTGAGGACCTGTTGAAGTCCATTGATATTAAAGAGCAGGAAAACAAAATTAACCCCTTCCCTGGCCTCACACAACTTATCGTTTCTGAAAGACAGACCCTAAGGTCTCTCCTCTTATATAAATATGAAAATCACCTTAAGTACATGAAGGCTCAATTCTATGCACTTAATAACAGGGCGGGTGCTTGGCTGGCTCGGAAGGTCAAATCTAAGCGACTTAAACAGAAAACTCTATCCTTGACCTATCCGACCGCAGCTGATCTCCTGACCAACCCCAAAAACATAGCAGATGCATTCGCGTCTTACTACCAGAAACTGTATGACCTCCACACTGACAACTCTACACCTCAAACTACTCCTGAGGGTATTGCCAACTTTCTCTCCAAAACAAAATTGCCTACCCTCTCTCTGGAGCTGCTCCAATCTATCTCACAACCCATTACCTCACACGAAATCTGCTCTGTTATTTCTAAACTCCCTAACAATAAATCACCTGGGGAAGACGGCTTCTCCAAAGATTATTATAAATGCTTTGCTCCAGAAATTGCCCCTCGATTGCAGGACGTCTTCTCTTTTGCCTCCTCCACTGCTTCCTTCCCTCCTGATATGTTGCGTGCTGTTATAGTTACCATTCCGAAACCGAATAAGGACCCTTCCCTACCTGCGAATTATAGACCTATATCACTGCTAAATGTTGATATTAAAATATATGCCAAGATATAAGCTCTAAGGTTACAGAAGGTACTTCCTCTCCTGATACACCCGGACCAGGTGGGATTTGTCACTGGTCGCCAGGCCCCTGATGCCACCAGACGTCTTATTGACCTAATCTCCCACCTTGGGACCCCTCAAACGCCTTCTCTGCTCCTGTCCCTGGATGCGGAGAAGGCGTTTGACAGGGTCCATTGGGGCTATCTACAACAAGTCCTCGACAAGTTTGGCATTCAGGATTGGATGCAATCTGCCATTTTATCTCTCTATTCTAACCCTTCTGCGGTAGTCCTTACCTCGGGAATCAAATCCAAACCCCTGTATATTACCAATGGAACTAGGCAAGGATGCCCCCTTTCGCCCATCATATTTACACTACTTATGGAACCCCTAGCTCAAAGAATCCGTGACTCCCCTTTTATCACAGGCCCTAGGGTCGCTCACTCTGAGCACAAGATCAGTCTGTTCGCGGACGATGTTTTGCTCATTTTGACCAATCCAGCCAAATCTCTACCTGCAGTTTATGATCTATTACACAAATTTAGTGCAGTCTCCTATTATAAACTGAACGCTAGAAAATCCCAAATACTTGCTATACACATACCCCCTGCCCTTCGTGAGTCACTTTCGCACAATCTCCCCTTCACTTGGGTCACAGACTCCTTAGGTTTCCTAGGTATTCAACTCACCCCGAACCCCTCCAGACTTTATGCCCACAATTTTAAACCCTTACTGGACTCTTTACCACACACTTTGGCGTCCCTTAAAACACAGGAACTATCCGTCATGGGTAGAATAGCCACATTTAAAATGATAGTCCTACCTAAGCTCCTGTACTTCCTCCGCACATTAATAATCCCCCTCCCATGCTCTTTCTTTACAGCCCTTAAAAGTATAATTACCAAATTTATCTGGGACCGAAAACCCTCGAGATGCTCGCTGGCTATTATGTCCAGACACAGGTCCCTAGGGGGGATGGGAGTCCCCAACCTTTATTCATATTACAAAGCCTGTGTGCTTGACCAACTTAAGTACTGGTGGACACCCTCCTCCAATAAATCTTGGTCGCAGATGGAAGCTGCCTTAATACCACAGAAGAGCCTCCAACTGCTATTACTTGCTACTCAAATAGGAGCCAAACCCCCACCATCCACGATTCCTTCAGTCCTCTGTTCGTACCGCATTTGGAAAGAACTTCCTCTTACCCTATCGTCAACAGACTGCGGCCAAAAAATTATGCTCCCGCTGCAGGCTCTATCCTATCTCATTCCCAACCTGGATCTCAAATTGTGGCTGCCTAAGGGTGCCCCACCGAGATACATTAGGGACCTTTACCAAGGCACCTCACTTTCCTCATACACGGACTTGGTGAAAAAATTTAACCTCCCGCCGAAGGCTTTTCACACATATCTCCAAATAAGGTCCTTTTTACGCTCCGAGGTCATTCCACACTTTGTCACACTGCCTACCCCCATCCACGAATATCTTCAGGATCTCCCTGGCTCCTCCAAGGGCATAACCCTTTTCTACAAAACGCTCAACTAGGTCGCTTCTCCAAAACACACACCATGATTAAATGGGAACAGACTCTACAAAAAACATTTCCTTCCTCTCACTGGTTAAAGGCCTTCTCGTCCACGTACTCGGCCACTAAATGCGTTACACACTGGGAACAACATGTTAAACTGACACACCACTGGTACCTAACGCCATATCGGCTTTCCAAGATCTACCCTTCCCACCTGCCCTCGTGCTGGAGGGAATGTGGGGAGTGTGGCACCCTGTTTCACACTATGTGGGCCTGCCTATCTCTTAGGTCATTCTGGAATAAAATTTTCTGCCTAATATCTGAATTGTGTAACCAGCAGGTATCCCCTGAACCGGAGCTGGCCCTCTTACACATCCATATCCAGGAATTCCGGCTAGCCCTCAGGCCGGTGATAATTCACCTTCTCTTAGCAGCCAAACTCACCATCACTAGACTGTGGAAGTCCACCACAGCCCCTTTGATAGGGGACACCATTGACACCTTGAACCAACAGTGTGACATGGAACGCATCCTTTCCCGCATTTCCTTGAACACTAAAGCATTTCACAGGAAATGGGATGTTTGGCTCCAGCACCCTAAATGCACAGTTATCATCTAATGTAGTATTGATTGATTGTTGTTGTATACGGTGGATTCGTTGACCTTCTCCCCTCCACCACCCCCCTAACTTCTTAACCCGCTTTATGTTCACCCTTACCCTCCTTATGTGTCCTCCCCCTCCTCCCCCACATTCACCAACACCTTGCCCCTCACCATTGGCAGTTATTTCAGCGAGTTCATTGAAGCCCGCAGGTTGTTTACTATTGGTATGTACATCATGGTGGACATCCCCCCCTGTGTCACAGTTTGTTCCCATGGGGGTGCCAGGGGTGGGGAAGTCCTCCGTTATTCTAGGCAACTGTTACAATACCTTTCACATAAGTTTCTTGTGAATCATATACTGACAGCTGTATGTTATGCTTTCATATATGGATTATTGAAATTGTTCTGTACATCTTCTCTAGCATGAAGGAAATGTTTGTTAACTGCTTTTTTTTTTGAACGCTTATGTACTTGTTAAAACCAATAAAAATCTATTGAAACTGAAAACAAATTATGTACAGACCGGACCGAGTAAGTACTTCCGCCGGAAGTACTACCTCTGATCTGTTGTGTGTACTGGAGTAGGTGAACACTTCCACCGGAAGCACCACCTCTGATTGGATGTGTGACCCAGGTTAGGTGAACACTTTGGACACCGATTGGCTGATTGCAGTCCAACTCCGATTGGATGATACACTTATGGAGACCTGACAGTTCCGGTGTCTGTAAAGGAAGTCCATAGCCTTAAGTGTTAGAATATTGTCTTTCTTAGGCATTTGTTGTGTGACCTATCCCCAATGGTACGGTATTAAAATTTTAATATAAAATGAATTCTATTTTATTAAAAATTTAAAAACTAGGTGAAGTAAAATTGGGGAGTTTTAAACATATTGGACTAGGTGGGACTTTAGATGAGACCCAAGCTGGTGTTGCCCGGCGTCTCCATCCCTATAACAAGAAAAAAAGAGGTTGAAGGATTGTAAGAGGTGCATGAAAGTCAGCCAGCCCCCCAGTCTGATGTACTCACCCTCCAGTCTGTCACCAACCAAATAAAACCTGTCTCTTAGTACAAAGAACAGGGGTTTAGTTGACACACATTTGCAAACGCATGTGAAAGCTGCAGAGCCACTTCACGGCACCCTGTTTAAATCTGCAGTCCTACACTCTTAATTTAGTGTCCTCACACTGGAGGCACATGGCTGCTAATGGGTGGATGGGGGAACAGGTGAGAGGGAGACAGCCCAACCTCTCCCAACCCATCCCCAACCACGTGGTTGGGGATGGGTTGGGGGAGGTTGGGCTGTCTCCCTCTCACCTGTTCCCCCATCCACCCATTAGCAGCCATGTGCCTCCAGTGTGAGGACACTAAATTAAGAGTGTAGGACTGCAGATTTAAACAGGGTGCCGTGAAGTGGCTCTGCAGCTTTCACATGCGTTTGCAAATGTGTGTCAACTAAACCCCTGTTCTTTGTACCAAGAGACAGGTTTTATTTGGTTGGTGACAGACTGGAGGGTGAGTACATCAGACTGGGGGCTGGCTGACTTTCATGCACCTCTTACAATCCTTCAACCTCTTTTTTTCTTGTAATTGGGGAGTTTTAGGACCGGGACAAATGCAAATTTACCACTGGAAAAACTTTCTTACATCACATTAAATTAATACAATTCATCTTATAAAACAACATTAAAAACAGTAAATATATAATAAAAATATAATAAAAATAAATATATACTAAAAATATCATAAAAATGGATAGATAAGAATTAAGTTGAGAAATTTCATAATGATGGGGTGACAAGGAGGAAGGTATATTTCTTCAAGGAAATGGGGGAATGAAAGGGAAAATCAGCTGTTATTAATAAACGAGTTTATATCCCATTCAATGTTGTGTCCTGACGGTCGGAAACTCTTCTGTTCATAAATCCAGAAAGTTTCCCTTCTGGAAATGGACCTTTTCAAATTGCTTCCACGCCAATGAGGATTATATTTTTATATGGCAATTATTTCTAAATGTTTTGGATTTTTTTGGTGGCGTGTGGCAAAATGTTTAGATAGACTATGGCCTACAAATCCTTTCCTAATGTTGGCCAGATGTTCGCCTACCCTAATGTTGGCAGTTCTGATCGTCCTACCGACATATTGTTTTCCACAATTACAAGTGGCCAGATAGACTACGCCTTTCGTGTGGCAAGTGATAAAATCCTTGATGGCGTATTCTTTTCCTGTGGCGATTGACTTGAATTTGTTGGTTTTAATCGTGGTGGCGCCACAGATATTGCAGTTCCTACACGGAAAAAAACCTTTCAAATTGGGAAAAAAGGTGGAAGTAGGGGGTTTTTCCACTGGGTTGCGAGCTATGATTTCTTTTACATTTTTGGCTTTGCGATATATAATCTGAGGCTTCGAGGGGAGAAATGGACCTAGTAGCTGGTCTTGTTGCAGAATACTCCAATGCTTACGAAATATATAATTGAGCCATCTGTAATGGTTAGAAAATTGAGTAGTAAAGGCAAATTCTAATTTCCCTTTATCTACTTTTGGTTCAATTTTCTGAAGGATTAGCTCTTCTTGTTTCAATAGTTCAGCCTCTTGAATTTCTTTTTCCAAGGTTTCCTGATCATAACCTTTTTCTATGAAACGCTGTTTTAAAGTGTGAGCTTGTGTTTTAAAATCTCCATTATCAGTGCAATTACGTCTCACTCTTCTAAACTGTCCCTTATGCCCCATTTTACCAATTCCCGAATTCTTTCAGCAAAAATTTTCCTGTCTTCCCAGAGTGACATGAAGAGGTTGGCGAGGCTGGGGGCAAATTTGGCCCCCATAGCCACGCCAGTACGCTGCAGATAAAATTCTTTATCATTATAAAAATAGTTATGCTACATTCCAAACTTCAATAGGTGCAATATGAATCTTTTCTGTATGTATGGAATGTCATAATTTTGATCTAGATATGTACTCACAGCTTCATAGCCCAATTCATGGGGAATCACAGTATATAGTGAGGTTACGTCCGCTGTAACTATTAAAACGTCTCCACTGACTTTTAGTTCCATAATTTCTTTGATGCATTGGGTAGTGTCTTTCAGATAGGCGGGTGTTTCTTGAACTAGTGGCTGTAAGAAGTGGTCCACATACTTGCCTATTCTTGAGGTGACGGAGTCTATGCCGCTCACTATCGGCCTCCCAGGTGGCTTAATTAGACTCTTATGTACTTTAGGTAAATAATATATTGTTGGTATTCTGGGGGCCAGTGGTACCAAAAATTCTCTCTCCTTTTTATTGAGGATGCCATCTTCATAACCTTTTTTGACAATTCGCTCCAATTGTTTCTTGTAGGAGTACGTGGGATATTTCTTTAAAATCTCATAGGTTTCCCTATCTGATAAAAGGTTTTGCATTTCTTCCATGTAATCATCTTTCTTCAGTATTACCGTACCACCCCCCTTATCTGCTGGGCGTATAATAAGATCCTTTTTATCACACAAGGATTTAATTCCTTTCCAGAGATCTCTTTGGGGTTTAATGGAAATGTCTTTTTCTTCTAGCTCTTTGAGAACAACGTCTCTAAACACTTTTATATGGTGGCTAGATTTTCCCGGTGGGTTGAAGAGAGAGGCATTCCTCAAGTTTGCGGGGATACAGGTTGATTAGTTATAGGATACATAGTTCCTCTCATTAGCCTTATCCAAGAAATGTCTTTTTATATTTAGTTTCCTAATGTACTTGTGTACATTCAGAAATGTCTCGAATTTATTTAGTGTTTTTTTGGGGGCATATTTAAGTCCTTTGTTCAGTGTTTGTTTTTCAGAGTTAGTCAAGGGCACTCCACTCAGGTTAAAAATGCCTGGGTTATCTATTTTTTCTTTTTTCTTTGCACTTCCTCCCCTGCAGCCCCTGGCTGTTTTTTTCTTTTTCCTTTTGCTGGACCCCGGCCTAAAAAACCACGCGGATGGAGCTAATGGGTGTTTGTGGTTGTTCTATATAATTTCTATTCCATTCTTCCTCATCTTCTTGCTCGTCATAATAAAGAGGTTCATGTCTGTTCTCAACAGGTGGGTAGAAATTTCTCGGTGTACGAGAAGGTTCAGAATAATAACCTGAATAATCACCAGGCCCCCTCCTAGGTGATCTGGATCTTCTGTAGTCCCTCTCATAATCGGATTCTCGTCTATAATAATCTCCCCTGGGGGGTTGATAACCCCAATTATCGTTTTTATTTCTTGTTTCTTCATGTCTAGGTTTCCCTCTGGGTTGCTGATTAGTTTGTTGTTCTTTGAGAGGTTTATACTTCTTTTTGGCGGTGTTAGTTTTACTAGAGGTTGAAGGTTCAGTTTTCCTATTGGGGGGAACCGCTGGAGCAGAGTACTTTGTAGGAACCTCTCTAGGTTCAATGAAACGTATTTGCCTGGCAGCCTCTTCAGTTGTCGCAACTTCTGGGGGGCTATTAGTGTCCATATCAGATGGAGCTTCTTTGATCAGATTGAGTTCCCATTTGAAGACTTTAGATATTTTATAGTCTTCTAAATCTCGGAAATATTTTTTCCTCTTTTTTACTTTTTGCTCCTCTTCCTCCATTGCCATTATTTCTCTTAATTCTTGATTATACACTTTATATGCTTCCTCCTGCATTAAAGGGGTTCATTTTTCTTTTATCTCCAAAATTTCTTTGTTCAGTCTGATGACTTTTCTTCTTTTTTTATCAAAAATTGAGAAGACTCATCCCGGCTCCATTGAAAAATTGGAACCACTCAAGGAGCTCAGGGTCTCCCTGATCGGGGTTAACGTTCCACCTTAAGCTTCTGGGGACCATTTTCTCCTGGACATATTTCTCCAGGAAAACAATTTCCCAAGAAACGTGGAGTTCCGCCACCATTACATTTTTTAGGCGCATAAAGATGCCTCTTAAATCTGTATAATCAGAAATGGTCTTAACAAAGACATCTTCTACAGCTAGTTTTCTTGAACTATGGTATTCAAAAATATCCATCTTAAGTAATCTGCTGCACTTTGAGAATATAACGTGAAATGAGTGAAAAAATTAAAGTGCGCTGATTAGGTATTGAGAAGCTGCTACCTTAGAGCTTAATAGTGAACTTGATAGGGATGGGTGTATCAGGTGCGCTAATCAATAAGGTGATGATTGAAATAAATCTTTTGCAAGGTGCAAACAAGGGAAGGAATTTAAACAAACCAACCGTGTACTGAAAACATCAAAAATAAAGGTGTACAACAAAATATGCTAATGACATTAGAAGAGTTGCATAAAACACAAACATTAAACCACAGCAATCACAGTGAAAACATCAATGTGTGTCTCAGGTGTGCATGGTGATGTATAAAGTCCCAAGTGATATATAAAAATAGTCCAGTTAAATTTGTTGTGATGAAGTCTTAAACAGAAGAGGTGAAGATCACGTGACTAAATTCAATGTCCCACCACCAGCGTAGCTTCTTACCAAAAAGATGAGAATTTAGGGCATATATATAAGTGATTCCGCTCCAGAGATCAAACACCAAAAAGGTTGGGAAGATGTGACCCCTAACACCATCCAAGAGGAGTGGGGATGTTGAGCCTCTTACCAAATCAATGAATGGGTAGAGCTGTAAATCAACAGACACTTTTCCCTTCCAACACGGTAGGTGATGGGTCGGTCTCTGGTGGGTATTCGCTGTTCTTAACATCAATATAAGTGGGGAAAGAAAGGAACCGCCAATGGTGCATTATCTTTTAACATTTTATTAAATGTAAAGAATCACACTTACATTTAGATGAGAAAATGCTCGCATTGAAATCACCCTATGCGGAACACAGATGACGGCGGCTGCCTGCAGTGCAAACCGCCGTGTGACGTTGTGTGTGATGACGCGGCGCCTCCTCTCTGACGCATTTCCTCCCGATTGGGCATCAACTGAGATAGGAGGGGAGCCCGCGTCATCACTGCCGCCATTTTTATAGCCTGATGGGAAAGTGTTTCCGGTGTCTGCAAAGGAGGTACCTGTCATTACTGGTCGATGGGGCTTTAGTCCACCTTTTTGCAAAAATGACTAAGTGCAGCAACATCACTCAAGCACCATGCACACTTGTGTTTTTTTTTCTGCTCCTAGAAGCTATTAACATTTTTTTTTCTGCTCCTAGAAGTGTAATAGTGTTATCCTATGTGTCCATGCACACTACTTTAGGCTTTTAGCGTTTTTTGAGCTTCAGCATCTAGAATCAGAAAAGTATATATATATTTTTCCAGCAGAAAAAAAACGCTCATGAACGCTTCTAATGGGGTTTCTTTTTAAGGAACTGCAAAAAAATGATAACGCTCCTAAAAACAATTTTTTTCTACTCCTTACCACTGAAGCACAAACACTGCTAAAAGCCTAAAGTAGTGTGCAACTGTGCATGGACACATAGTAGGAGCAGAAAACAAATGCTAATGGCTTATATTAGCTTAAAAAAATGCTAGTGTACATGGAGCCTAATAGCATTTTTTTGTGGAGTTTTTTGGAGCGTTTTGCCAGCAAAAAAAAAAAAAAAAAGAAGCTAACCGCTACTAAACTGCTTTTTTTGAACAAACCCTAATGCTCCTAAAAGCTTCTAAAACTACTATTGCAAAAAAAAAAAAAAAAGCTATTATCAGCACATTTCTTCCAGCGTTTTTTGAGCTTATAAAAAAATGCTAGTGTGCACGGAGCCTTACCAGCGTTTTTTTCTTTTTTTTCGTAAAAAAAAAAACCCTTGTGTGTATTCACTAGTTTTTACGTCTGCAGAGAATTAGTGGGCTCGTTTTTGCGAAGCCTCAGGTCCATACAGAGGTACTGTACCTTCTGTTATGTGGCTTTTAGGATGTGCAGCTTGTCTTTGGAGAGTTGCACTGTATTGAAGGATCGCTGGTATACTCTGCACAGTCCCTCTGCTATGGTGGTGGATTAGACATGTAGGAATTTATTGTGAACAATCCCAGGCCCAAATGATGCAGTTTTCCTGCCACATATACGTTAAATTCAAATTATTATTCTGGCAGAGGAAACACCCCAGGATTCAGGTAAGGTGGGTAGTTTATGTTTTGCGGAATGTGTATGTAACAGGGCTCGACAAACCCCAGGTGCCAGGTCGCATTGGCGATTAGGATTAGCAGCCTGGCGCCTGGGCTACACTGCAGCAGGTGTTTTGTCCCAGACATCCCAAGTCTCCTGCGAGAGTCTCCCGCATGCGTGCTGCGGCTCCCTGACACCCGCAAGTGCCGCATGATATTCCGGCTGTCTGTGTCAGCTGTCATAACGGAGCGGATGCTTCCTGTATAGTTCCGGATCCGTCCTGTCACAGGCAGAATGACATCAAACGCACTCCGCCTGTGAGGAGACCGAGAGATACAGGAAGCATCGGCTCTGCATGCTTTCTCTAACGCCGCTCCTCTAACTCTCCACCAGCATTTCCTGCCAGCAGTAACCACCAGCAGTACTCGTCAGCAGTAACCACCAGCAGTACGTCACATGTGCTAGGGGTGCAACTAGCCCCCAGCACATAATTGTAAATATCTCAGCATGTGCAGTGTTTCTGACTTCTACCACCATGACCACTTCAAATCACTGAAGTGGTCATGGTGGTTAGAGTGTTCCTTTAATATCTCTCAGAAGTAAACCTCTGTATACTGATTGCATTTTATTTTATCATACTCAAGTTGTGTTAAATTGGTGGGGGGAGGGTGCGGAGTTCCACCTCCCTGAAATTCGTTTTTGCAGGTTGGGATGTCGGTTGCCCCATGCGGCCGGCGGGTGCGCAGACTAAGATGCTGCGCCCGCCAGTAATTGAGGCTGCGGCTTTGCGGCCTGCTGTACGGAGACGCTTACATCGGGAAACCGGCGCCCTCTTGTGGTGTCCGGGGCTGCAACAAGCAGTCACTGGCAGCGCTGAGGGTTTCCCCTGCCTCTTCTCACTGCTCGGAGAAGAGGTTGAGGGCTTGATCTGCTTCCAGGAATTGTGTACAGATCCTTGCAACATCAACATAGGGCTGTGCATTATCATGCTGCAACATGAGGTGATGGTCGTGGATGAATGGCACAACAATGGGCCTCAGGATCTTGTCACGGTATCTCTGTGTATTCAAAATGCCACCAATAAAATGCACCTGTGTTTATTGTCCATAACATACGCCTACCCATACCATAGCCCCACCACAAAGATCCACAATGTTGACATCAGCAAACCGCACACCCACATGATGCCATACATGCTGTCTGCCATCTGCCCTGCACAGTGAAAAACGGGATTCATCTGTAAAGAGAACACTTCTCCAAAGTGCCAGATGCCATTGAATGTGAGCATTTGCCCACTCAAGTCGGTTACAATGATGAACTGCAGTCGGGTCAAGAACCTGATGAGGACGACGTGCATGCAGATGAGCTTCTCTGAGACGGTTTCTGACAGTCTGTGCAGAAATTCTTTGGTTATGCAAACCGATTGTTGCAGCAGCTGTCCGGGTGGCTGGTCTCAGACGATCTTGGAGGTGAAGATGCTAGATGTGGAGGTCCTGGGCTGGTGTGGTTACATGTGGTCTGCAGTTGTAAGGCCAGTTGGATGTACTACCCAATTCTCTGAAATGCCCTTGGAGACGGCTTATGGTGGAGAAGTGAACATTCAATTAATGGGCAACAGCTCTGGTGGACATTCCTGCAGTCAGCATGCCAATTGCACGCTCCCTCAAAACTTGTGACATCTGTGATAAAATTGCACAATTTTGGGTCCTTTCACATGGGCTTTCCGCCCAGCGTACTCAGTTTTGCTCCGCTGAGCAGGCGGATGACAGGTCTGTCTTCGCTCTGTGTGCAGAGACAGACCGTCAGATCCCTGCTCTCCTCTATGGGGAGATCGGATGATAACGGACTGCCTGTCCGTTTTCATCTGATCCTATCCTCCAGACGGATGGAAAATAGGGTTTTCATCCATCTGGATTTCACAAACAGGATTGGATGGAATAGCAGCGGGTGTCAGCGGAGAGCTCACCGCTGACATCCACCCCTCCATAGGGAATGCATGGAGCATCCGATCAGGTCCGCCTGAAAAAACTGACAGGTGGACCTGATCGGAAAGCCCGTGTGAAAGGTTCCTAATGGGCCATACACACTATACAATTGTCTTTAGATTTTTTTCCCTTAGATTTACCTAAACCATATAATATGAGGTCAAATTATTATTATACAGTATTTATATAGTGCCAACAGTTTGCGCAGTGCTTCACAATGTGGGGTCAAATCTAAACACTTTCAATTTGTATGCAATCGGGCAGGTCCTTGCACTACATAGTTGAATGTAAATCTAGCCACAAAAGTTTTATAGTGTGTATGAAGCTTAAGTGCAAAAAAAAGTGAAAGTGTTTAGGTTTGACCTCATATTATATGGTTTTGGTAAATCTAAAGGAAAAAATCTAAAGCATGGGTGTCCAACCTTTTGGCTTCTCTGGGCCACATTGAGTGTAGAGAAATCTTCTCGGGCCGCATATAAAATATATACTATAGTTAAGGTATATAAGTAATAAAACGCTGCTGCGCCCTTCCCGCGCCCCCCAGCACTAATTTAACACAACTAGTGGATGATCCCCTCCGAAGCAGCCACTGCCTATAGTTAGTTGGAAACCTCTGTGGCCGTGCCCCTGACTCGACTTCCTTCCTCCCCAGCAAAAAAAATAAAACATTGTCAGGGGGCAGTGGGTCGCATTGCCTGTGGTTCTGGGCCGCATGCGGCCCCCGGGCCGCAGGTTGGACATGCCTGATCTAAAGAAAATTGTATAGTGTGTATCCAGCTTTAAGGGCCATACACACTATACAATTTTCTTTAGATTTTTTCCTTCAGACTTACCAAAACCATATAATAGGAGGTCAAACCTAAACACTTTCAATTTGTATGCAATCAGGCAGGCCCTTGCACTACATAGAAAAGGTAAATTTAAAGGAGATCTGACAACAAAAGTTGTATAGGGGGTATCCAGCTTTAGAGTGACCTTTATTGTGGCCAGCCTAAAGCCTCGTACACACGCGTCGAAATTCGGCCAGAAATTTTCGCCCGACGACCAATCTGCCGATTTTGACGGACGACCGGTCGGCGGAAATTCGTTGCGTGTGTACTAGGCTTAAGGCACACTTGTGCAGTAATTATGCTTGTCTAATCAGCATCTTGATATGCCACACCTCTGAGGTGGATGGATTATCTCCAGATTTAGACAGATTTTTGAACAATAGGCCTTTTGTGCACATAGAAAAAGGGTCCTTTCACACCTGTCCGTTCTGCCGATGGACTCCGTTCTTCTCAGCGGGGGTATCGATCCGTCAATCTGTGTGCGGAGATGGAGCGGTCAGATCCCTGTTGTTCTCTATGGGTGAATCGAATGTGAACGGACCGCCTGTCCGTTCTCATCCGATCCGATCCACCAGACGGTTGGAAAATAGGGTTTCCATCAGTCCAGATCTGACGGACAGGATCAAATCGGATAGCAGCGGGTGTCAGCGGAGATGTCTCCGCTGACATCCGCTGCCCCATAGGGATGCATGGGCATCCGATCAGGTCCGCCTGAAAAACTGACAGGCCGATCTGATCGGGCTGTATGTGTAAAAGGGGCCAAAGTCTTAGATCTGAGTTCAGCTCATGAAAAATGGGGGCAAAAACAAAAGTGTTGCGTTTATAATTTTGTTTAGTGTATATAGCAGAATACATATTGACCTAAATTGAAGAAATTCGATTTTTTTTACATTTTTTTTTTGGCTGTGTTTTATAGCAGAAAGTAAAAAATACAGTTTTTTTGCCACTCTTTTTGTTTATAGCGCAAAAAAAATAAAAACCGCACAGGTGATCAAATACCACTAAAAGAAAGCTCTATTTATGGGAAAAAAGGACATCAATTTAATTTGTGTACAGCATAGCATGACCGCACAATTATCAGTTAAAGTAACACAATGCCGTATCACAAAAAATGGCTTGATCGTTAAACGGTTGCCGACCGCCGCACGATTATATGCCCCGGCCAGGCAAAGTGACGTCACTTCCTTGTGAGCCAATAGCGGGCGAGCGTGCACCCGCGGAGGCGCGTGCCCGCCGCGGCTCATTCACAGGGAAGACAGTGCGTGTGACCGGCGCACCTGATGTCCGCCGGTCACTTGCCGATCGTCGGTGCAGAGGGAGAAAGTCAGGCGGCTGATGTAAACAAGCCGCCTGTCATTCTCCCCTGTGTAGAAACAGTGATCATATGGTTCTACTATGTAGGACCGTTGATCACTGTTCCTACAGTAGTAGCCACAGCCAATCACAGTAAAAAGCACGCCCCTAGGGACACACTTAACCCCTCCTTCCCCAATAAAGTTAACCCCTTCCCTGCCAGTGTCATTTTGCAGTAACAGTGCATATGTATAGCACTGATTACTGCAGTAATGTCACTGGTAACCCCAAAAGTGTCAAAAATGTCAGTCAAGGGTCCGATCTGTCCGCCGCAATGTCGCAGTACTGGAAAAAAAAAAAAATAAATAAATAAATAAAAATCGCAGATAGCCACCATTACACATTAAGAAAAAAAACACCAAAAATGACAGAAATCTTTAAATCTTTCCCTTAGTTAGTAAACGCAATAACTTTTGAGCAAACCAATCAAAATACGCTTTTTGCAATTTTTTTTTTTACCAAACATATGTAGCAGAAAACAAATTGGCCAAAAATGTTAAAAAATTTTGATTTTTACATTTTTTTTGGGGAATTTCATATAAAATAAAATGTGAAAAATATTATTTTTGCAAAATTGACGCTCTTTTTTTGTTTATAGCGCATGATCAAAAAAATCGCACAGGTGATCAAATACCACCAAAAGAAAGCTCTGTTTGTGGGAAAAAAAGGACGTCAAATTCGTTTATGTACAGCGTCGCACGACCGCGCAATTGTCCGTTAAAGTCACACAGTAAAAAAATTGCAAAAAAAACCCTGGTCAGGAAGGGGGTAACATCTTCCGGAGCTTAAGTGGTTAAAGGGGTAAAACCTTCCATGTACGTGTATTTTGCCTTGTGACAACCATGGCACTGCTTTTGTGGTGCCATTAAGAATAAGGGCGCCCAAAACATGCGTTGGGTGTTTTACCACAAGTTGGAATTGCAGTGATTCCAAATTGTGTAATGTGAATAGCACCTGACTAGATATATATATATATATATATATATATATATATATATATATATATATATACACACATATATATAATTGTCAACATTGATTCAGTTATGCCAATTTGAATACTAATAAAAACTTTTTGATGAATAAAATAAAAATAAATGTGGACTGTAAACTTTTGAACAGAAATATGTACATATCTATCGTTATCTACAGACAGAAGCAGGCCAATTCCTGTGTTGCTCTGTAGGGATATAGCGGTGTAGACGAGCAGAGGAAGGTAAAAGCTCCTCACATCGTCAGCTCTTGTCAGAGGTAGAAGAAAAGGCCGCCGGCTAATCAGCGACGAGCGGCCGGTCAGCCATTTTCTGTGGCTTGGCTTTTGTTTTCCCAGCGGCCATGTTCTGGACGCCTCAGCAGCAGCGTGCCGTGCCCTTGTCAGGCGTGTAGATGGCAGTGTCGGCTTGTCCTCCGGTGTCTGTAGGGGCCGCGCCTGACTGCCAGAGGAGGGGATAAAACATGAGCGCGCTATGGCGATACGGCTCGCTTAGGCTGTGCTCAACTGCCTGGATTCAGTGCCTTGGAAGGCCCGTGGCTCTCCTCCGCCGCCTCAGCATGCAACGTTATACCATTGAAGAGAGAGGGCGGCCCAACACCACAGAGTACCGGCTCTACTTCAGTAAGTAGACGCTGCCGCCTCCACACGGAGAGGGGCGTTAGGTTGTGGCACGGTCGCGCTGCGCTATGTATGAGCAGTACTCCTCACAGAATCCCCCCCTCCCCTCTTCTGTGCCCCACGTGGACTGTGCTGCAGCTACGGGTTAGTGTGTCGCTGTGTGCCAGTCTGACAAGCCTGCTATGGTCTCCTGTGCTCCCTTCACTGACCTCACTCACTGCAAGGACAGCAGGGACGTGACCTTCACTCCCAATTAGAAGGATGGCTACACAAGATAAATGGGACTTTCCCATTGCTGGTATACTCTCCATAGACATTGTCTTCTAAATGACAACCTAAACATGTGCTTTATCACCACAAGCTCCAGCTTTATCCCCTTTCTCTGATGTTGCAGTTGGTGAGCATGAGCTCTCTGCTAGCTGACAACTAGTGACTAGCTTCGTTTTGGTTCAAACCTGGAAGTTGCCAATAATTCTGGGCCAATGAGCTTGCAGGAGGGGAATTACGCGCCCTGCCGCCCATGTACACAAAGTGGCAATGACCTCCGATGGACACCTAGCCATGATAGGTCATTGGCTGTATGCAGGGTGTTCTATCAGATCAGCGAATGGAAGTGACCTTCCGTCCGCTGTGTATGTGTTCCACGGGTTCGCTAATCTGACAGAACGGCAACAGCTTACTACACCCAGCTATGTCTTGAATTTCAGAGTAATTTTAGCAATAAAGTGAGCAGATATAAATGAATATAGTCAGGGCCGGACTGGAAATAAAATTCAGCACTGGAAATAATTTCATACCAGCCCAACAGCATAACGTCATTATTTTCTTGTTCATAATTGGGAAAACCATGCATTTTAAAGCAAATTTGAAGAATATTATAGATAAGACAGATCTGAATACACATAGGGTTTTATAGATAAGCAAATTCCGATTAAAGGTGCAGATATGGTACAGGAGAGGTGGTCATAGGCTGTGTGGGCCTGGTACGAGAGATGTCAGAGGCTGCGGGCATGGTACAGGAGGACATGTCAGTGGCTGTGGGCATGGTACAGGATATGCAGGGGCTGTGGGCATGGTGCAGGGGCTGTGGGCATGGTGCAGGGGCTGCGGGGCTTCAGAAGAGTCCTACCCATCCGTGAGGCGCCTTGCATTTAAAAATGGCGCCATCACGTCACTGCGCATGGGCCGTCTGCCCGAGAATGGCCGAGCGCGTAGGGGCTTTCCAGAGCGGCGGCGCATGCGCAGTGTACATGTCGGGCCGGCTGCAGCCATTTTTTTTACAGGTGTCGTTCAGGCAGCCTCAGGACAGGGGGACTTGTCGGCCTACCGAGAAATTTCACGGTATCCTGGTATGCCAGTCCAGCCCTGAATATAGTATACAGACATTTTAAAAGAAGCTGGTCGCCAGTAGTGGGAAGGTGGCGGAGGCCATGTTGGTACAAACCCCGCATTACTCTGCCCTTAGGCTTTCAAAATTGAACATCGAACAGCATCACAGATGTCAATATACTAGATTTTATATGCGCTCACTTTATTTCTAAAATTACGTAGTAGTAAGATGTCCGATGCCGCAGTTCTGTTAGATAAGCGAACCCATGGAACTCATGCGCAGCTGACAGAAGGTCACTTCTATTCTCTAATATGATGGGTTAGCTAATCTGATAGAACACAGCCCCCCCCCCCCCTTGTTTCCACCCCCTACCCTCTGAACACCGTCCCTTGGTTGTACCCTCTACCCACTTCCCAGAAACGCCCCTTTTGGAGAATACAGAGCCGAGCGCACACACACACACACACACACACACACACTATCCCAACAAGCATAGACCCCACTCCAACTCCCACACAGCAACAATGGACTACCCTCAACAAAAGATCCCCCAGCAGCAACAACAGATCTCCCAGTAGCCAGCACCAATAGACCTTCCAGCAGCCAACAACAATAGACCTCCACCTAAACAGTAAATCGCTACCAGCAGCCTAAGCCCCCCCCCCCCACACAAAAACAGATCCCTGCCAGTAACCATCCAGCATCAGTAGACTCTCCAGCACACCCCTTGTCATTACAGAAATTCAGTGCTGGAGGTTCCTGGGACTGCCTTCCCGTCAAAAATAAGCCCTGGCTGTATGTCGCAAGCATTCCGACCCCCTTTGTCTACGTGTGGGGCAGGAAATATACTGCCTGCAACTCATTGGTCCAATAATGACAGCAAACTTCCAGGTTTGGACCACACACTGGCGCAATGGAAGCTGGTGGGTGATGTCGCTGCACTATGGGATTTACAATGTTGTTGGCTGGCAGTGACACATGGACCAGCAAGAGTTTGTAGTCACATGATGACATAGAAAAATGT
Organism: Pelophylax lessonae; assembly: GCF_965119305.1. Classification (NCBI taxonomy): domain Eukaryota; kingdom Metazoa; phylum Chordata; class Amphibia; order Anura; family Ranidae; genus Pelophylax; species Pelophylax lessonae. The sequence continues at coordinate 605,790,623 of NC_138768.1, read as the reverse complement.
TAAATATATACGTTTAGATGGCTATTTAGTAGAAAATGTCTGCAGGGAGTATAAAAGCAATAGAGACGCAGCATTTACTAGGTATGTTGTGTAGCCATTCCTTAAACTTAAACTGCTACCCGCCAGGCCTATAGTCAAATGATGGCTGAGCAGGAGCTCTCCCATCCTGGGTGGACATAATACAACCTTTCAGTCATGCGTGCCCTAGGGACCATACTGTAGCACGATCTGTCACCTGCTGTGTCCACCAGACAGTGGATGACCGATCATTGTACCAGGCTGGCCCCTCTCTGTGACCAATTGCAGTGATCACAAGACAAGTTGTACACAATGAATGGCTTTCATTCTTGGCCATTCATTGTGTATTGTGTTGATCTCTGATTGGTTACAGTGATCACTTGGTACAGACAGGCAAGTGTTTCTGTACCATGTGATGGCTGCGACCAATCACATATTTCACAAGAGTGCAAACGGAGTGAATGGATGCCATTTAAGTGAGAACACCCCTCGCACTTTTGTAAATATTTCCCTTATCGTCTTTCAGGACAGGCACTTCTGAGAGAACCCGGCTCCTCCCTCCTTAGGAAACACCGCCCCAATTTATTGGATTTAAGCCTCCCTCCAGCTGGCTGCCTCAGTTCTGGTGTTTCCTCCAGCGGGGAGACACCGTCCAAGAGGAGCCTTAGCTGAAGCCAGGAGGCTGAAGTTAGAGGGAGTCAGGTACTCTCAGAAGGCGGCCAAGAAAGACAGCACCGGGGGGGACCCGCTTACCTGTCGGCCGCAGAAAATTTTTTATCACCACAGCCTCGCTCAGCGGAGTTTCTTGGCTGGGGGGCCCGCTCACCACGCTCGGGGAGAGCGTCCGCCATGGTGCATTCCGCCCCCCGCTTGCGGCGGTGTGGAGCAGCCGGGCCGGATGACGGGGGACGTCACTTCCGGTAGGGGCGGGCACTTCCGGCGGCAAACTGCGACTTCCGGTTCCGGGTCGCGGCGGTGAGCACGCCAGATATGAAAGGCTGGTGCGTCCTGCAAGCTGGGGGACAGCTGCCAGGTTAAGAAGAGCCACTCCAGGAAGCATGTCGGAGGCACATACCTCAGTTACCGCTCCGGGAGATAACAGCACCAGCCACCATAAGGTAAGGAGGCCTGGGGTGGTTCTCCCTTACTTCTCCCACTAGCTCCATTTTCTGTTCCCTTAGAGTTAAGGGGAGTAGGGAGGCTGAGGGTCACACTGTGGGATCTTCTTGGTGATGGTCGTCCCTAGCAACACCCTCTGGTGGGGCAAGCTGTGCAGGCTGGGGAGCATTAGGTAGTGGATTTTAAACTATGCCTTTTATATTTGAAATTACAGAAAGCCTCAGAGAAAAAGCCAGCCCATGTTTCCAAGAAGAGATGCCCTTCCTGCAAAGAGAATATGGGGGAAACTTGGACTAAACCCTTATGCAAAGAATGTCTGGAGAGTTTAGTGAAGGAACACACGGAAAGTCAAATGCAGATTTAGCCACCTCTGTCAAGGAGCTTGCTAGCACTTTCCAATCCTTTAAGGAATTGTTTGCTAACACCCAGCTTCCACAGAGTTCCCCCCAGTCGGCACGGCAGGAAAATGCTCCAACACCGCAATTACTACCCTCTACAAGTGGGGAGGCACCTGCGGGTTCTGTACATCAAGGGGAAGAGTGCAATAGCACACCCCCCAATTCCCCAGGGGAATCTGAGGCAGAGGGGTCGGATGGGGAATCCAAAAGAACCTCTAGATACAAGCTGTCTCTGGAAGAGGTGGAAGGCCTGATAGCGGCTATCCACACCACTCTAGGAATCCAGGAAGAGAAGAAAACATTATCTTTGCATGATCAAATGTGCGCGAGTCTGGGCAAACCAAAGAAAAAGGTTTTTCCAGTACACAAAGTCCTAGTAGACACTATAAAAAGCGAGTGGCAGGATCCAGAAAGGAAACCCTTCTTTTCAGGAGCTCTGAAAAGAAGATTTCCTTTTTCTGAGGATGATTCGGCGGTCTGGAACAAATCACCTAAACTGGACGCAGCCTTTTTGCGAGTCTCCAGGCATACGGACTTGGCTTTCAAGGATATGGGGTCACTCCCTGATCCCATGGATAAGCGAGCAGACTCCCTCCTGAAGAAAGCCTGGGACTCAGCTCTAGGAAATCTTAAGCCTGCCATGGCAATTACGGTAGTAGCCAGAAACATGGAGTATTGGCTAACTCAGATAAAGGCACATATTGAGGCTGAGACTGGTAAGGAGACCATATTATCCTCATTTCCCATGTTACTACGGGGAGTAGCATACATAGCGGATGCCTCTGCGGAGTCGGTGCGCATGACGGCCAGGTCATCGGCCTTAACCAATTCGGCTAGGAGAGCCCTCTGGTTAAAAACTTGGCAAGGGGACGGGGGCTCTAAAGCCAAATTGTGTGGGATCCCATTTACAGGGGACCGCTTATTTGGTCCAGGATTAGAAACCGTCCTGGATCACACGGCAGACCGAAAGAAATCCTTCCCAATTAAACAGGGGAAAAAGACGGGATTCAATAGAAAGTCCTATCCCCAGAAAAATTTTTCGGCTCCAAAGAAATCTGAAGGACAGAAAAGATCCTGGAGTCAAAGAGGGAAGGGCCGCGGGGGGGCTATTTTTCGCCCTCCTGAACAGCCCAAGAAGTCTCAATGACAACCTCACCACTGTGGGAGGAAGACTGGGGACCTTTCTCCCTCGGTGGGAAGAGATCACCTCCAGCCCCTTTATCCTGCAGATAATAAGACAGGGTTATCAGCTGGAGTTCTCAAGCCCCCCTCCTGCCAGAATGTTAATCACCCATCTGCCAAAATGCGAACAGAAGTCCAGGGCCATACTCTCCTCTCTCAAGGAACTAAAAATACAAAACGTCATTCGGAGAGTTTCAGCAAGGGAAGTGGGAGAAGGTTTTTACTCCCACATCTTTGTGGTGATAAAGCCCTCAGGCAGTTACAGGTTAATCTTAAACTTAAAACCCCTGAATCGTTCAATCAGATACAGGAAGTTCAGGATGGACTCTATCTATTCGATAAGAACCATCCTTCCCCCACAGTGCTATATGGCCTCGATAGATCTCAAGGATGCATACCTGCACATTCCCATTGCAGAGAAAAGCCAAAAGTTCCTGAGGTTAGCCGTAAAAACAGGGGAGGACATTCAGCACTGGCAATTTCAGGCCCTCCCTTTTAGCCTCTCCTCGTCCCCCGAATATTCACGAAGGTAATGGCAGAGACCTTGGCATTTATGCGACTACAGGGTTTGTCAGTAATCGCATACCTAGACGACCTGCTGTTGTTCGCCCACTCCCAAGAACAATTGTCCAGGGATCTCCGGGATGCAACACGGATTCTGGAAGACCTGGGTTGGCTACTAAATTTAGAAAAATCCTCCTTAGTACCAACACAAAGGATATTGTTCTTGGGGTACGAGATAGACTCCAGGGTCCAAAAAATCTTCTTACCCCCGGACAAAAAGCAGAAAATAAACAAGGCAGTAGGACAGTTGCAAGCAAACCAAGCGATCTCAGTCAGACAATCCATGTCTATACTGGGGTTACTAACAGCAGCCATCCCAGCAGTTCAGTGGGCAGGCCTGCACTTTCGTCCCCTGCAACTATTCATCCTGGAAGCTTGGGACCGCAGCCAGGATTCCCTGGATACCTTCATACAGATCCCAACCGCAGTGAAAAGATCTCTGTGGTGGTGGAGAAAAGCCGAAAATCTATCACAAGGCCTCTGTTGGGTTCAGATAGCCTCCACCATCATCACCACAGATGCAAGCGGCATAGGCTGGGGGGCCCATCTGGGATCCAAGCTAGCCCAGGGGACCTGGGGACTGGAGGAAGCAAAACAATCCTCCAATTGGAGGGAATTGAGGGCGGTAGAGTTAGCCCTCAGAGCCTTCCAGGAGGACTTGCAGGGACACCGAATTCAGGTACGGTCAGACAATGCCACAGTGGTAGCATATCTAAACCGACAGGGGGGAACCAGAAGCAATCTCCTATGGGGTCTGGCAAAGAAGATCTTGCAATGGGCCGAGGTCCAAGTTCTCTCTCTTTCGGCAGTTCATCTCAAGGGAGAGTTAAATCAACTAGCTGACTTTCTCAGCAGAAAGACGGTAAGAGAAGGAGACTGGACGTTAAATCAGGAGGTGTTCAATGGAATTACCCAGAGATGGGGAATGCCAAACATCGACCTGTTTGCCTCACGGCAGAACACAAAGACACCTCAATATTTTTCCCTGAGCAGATGGGACGGAGCTCTAGGGGTGGATGCTCTAGCTCAACCCTGGGTGTTCCCCAAATCCTATGCCTTCCCCCCACCAGTGCTAATACCAGCGGTCTTGAGGAAGTTTCAGGAGGAAAGTACGACGCTAATACTTATAGCACCACATTGGCCGAGGAGACTGTGGTTCTCGACCCTAAATCGCTTAGCGGTAGAGCCCCCCTGGTTGCTACCAGTGAGAGAAGATCTCCTCTCCCAGGGCCCAGTACTCTGTCCTCAGACACAACATTGGAACCTTGCAGCTTGGCTACTGAAGAAGAACTGTTAAAGAGCAAGGGTTTCTCGGGCCAACTGGTGCAGACTCTGCTAGGAAGCAGGAAGAAAGAGACACAGAGCATCTACCTAAAAAACTTGGAAGTTTTTTAGAAACTGGTGCAAAGCAAGCTCTTTAGACGTAGGAAGTACAGTATCAGTACTCGAGTTCCTACAAGAGGGGGCTAACAAAGGGTTAGCCATCAGCACCCTAAAAGGCCAAATTTCAGCCATTAGCGTATTCCTCGAAATACCTTTAGCAAAAGATCCCTGGGTGATCCGTTTTTTCAAAGCCCTGAATAGGCAAAGACCAACAGGAAATCTCCCATTTCCAATGTGGGATTTGTCTTTAGTTTTGCAGGCTCTCATTAAAGAGCCATTTGAGCCATTGGAGTCTTGTTCGGTGAGAAATTTAACCCTCAAGACAGTTTTTTTAGTGGCAATCACGACCGCCAGGCGGGTTAGTGAGCTAGAGGCCCTTTCGGTTAAAGCACCTTTTTTACAAATTTTTGCAGATCGGGTTATCTTTAAAACCGATCCAGCGTTTCTACCCAAGGTAGTCTCAAGGTTCCATAGAGACCAGGAGATAGTGCTACCGACATTTTGTTCAGAGCCTGTGAGGGAACAGGAAATTCGTTTTCATAGTTTAGATGTCAGAAGATGCAATCTGCAATACCTAAACATCACGAAGGAGTTCAGGAAGTCAGACTCTTTTTTTGTTTTATTTAATAGTTCAAAGAAGGGTACTAAAGCGTCCAGGCGTTCAATAGCCAGATGGCTTAGATTAATCATCAGTGATGCTTATAGGCTTTCCGGTAAGGAGGTCCCTATGGGTATTAAGGCGCACTCCACAAGAGCAATGGCGGCCTCTCAGGCGGAAAGAGCTGGTGCTACCCCGGAGCAGATCTGTCGGGCAGCAACTTGGTCCAGCTACACAACTTTTTCCAAACACTATAGACTGGACCTGCTATCCGCTAAAGATCAGGCTTTTGGGCGAAAAGTCCTGCAAGCGGTAGTCCCACCCTGAAAGTAAGTACTCTCTTATCCTCTCAGAAGTGCCTGTCCTGAAAGACGATAAGGGAAAATTAAAGTTACTTACTGGTAACGTCTTTTCCAGTGGTCTTTCAGGACAGCACTAATACCCACCCGAAGAAGGTCTGAATATAAGATGATCAGAGGATGGAGGTTAGTATGATATATCTTTGTGTCTCCCCAGTGGCCGGAGGTACTCGTAAAGAACTGAGGCAGCCAGCTGGAGGGAGGCTTAAATCCAATAAATTGGGGCGGTGTTTCCTAAGAAGGGAGGAGCCAGGTTCTCTCAGAAGTGCCTGTCCTGAAAGACTACTGGAAAAGACGTTACCAGTAAGTAACTTTAATTTTTTTTATATCTTTTCATGTGACAACACTGAAGTAACAAACCTTTGCTACAATGTAAAGTAGGGAGTGTACAGCTTGTATAACAGTGTAAACCGCTGGCAACAAAAATGAGTACACCCCTAAGTGAAAATGTCCAAATTAGCCCTCTTCCATCCCCGGTGTCATGTGACTCGTTAGTGTTAAAAGGTCTCAGGTGTGAATGGGGAGCAGGTGTGTTAAATTTGGGGTTTTCGCTCTCACTCTAACTGGTCACTGGAAGTTCAACATGGCACCTCATGGCAAAGAACTCTGAGGATCTGAAAAAAAAATTGTTGCTGTATGTAAAGATGGCAAAGGCCAGTGATGAAGAACCTTGGAACTACACTTCCCATGATGCTCAACTACACTGCAAAGTGCATGAAAATCATGGGAAATGTAGTTCCATCCTGGGATTTCAAGGTTTGCCATCACTGGCCTAGGCTATAAGAAGATTGCCAAGACCCTGAAACTGAGTTGCAGCATGGTGGTCTACAGCGGTTTAACAGGACAGGTTCCACTCAGGACAGGCCTCGCCATGGTTGACCAAAGAAGTTGAGTGCAACTGCTTATCGTCGTATTCCAGAGGTTGTCTTTGGGAAATGGGCGTATGAGTGCTGCCAGCATTGCTGCAGAGGTTGAAGGGATGGGGGGTCAGCCTGTCAGTGCTCAGGCCATACGCCGCACACTGCATCAAATTGGTCTGCATGGCTGTCGTCCCAGAAGGAAGCCTCTTCTAAAGATGATGCACAAGAGAGCCTGCAAACAGTTTGCTGAAGACCAGCAGACTAAAGGCCCGTACACACGTGCAGATTGTCGGCCGAAAAGATTTGGCCGACGACCGATCGTCCGATTTTCGGCTTGTTAGTATGATGCTGCCGACAGCGCACTTTCGGCCGAACAGAATCTGTCGTGCAAGCATTAAAATTTTTGTATGCCGACACCAGAACGGCCGATTGTTCGCCAGTCAGTACAGAATTCGGCTGACAGACAGCAGATTTGCAAGACTGGGCATGCTCAGAAAAGAAAAAAACACAGGGAAAGTTAACCATCACATGACATCACTTCTGCAGTCGGCGGACAAAATTCGTGTGCAGTCTTTTGCACTTTTCAGCGGACACGACAGCCCGGGTACAAAAGACGGCCGATCGGTACGTGTGTACGGGGCTTTAGGACATGGATTACTGGAACCATGCCCTGTGGTCTGATGAGACCAATATAAACTTATTTAGTTCAGATGGTGTCAAGCGTGTGTGGCGGCAACCAGGTAAGGAGTAGAAAGACAAGTGTGCCTTGCTAAAGAAGCTAACGTTCACATTTGAATCAGGCTTGTAGCAGAGCTGTAAATAGGAGATCATCATTTAGGAATTACCAGGACCACCCGAACGCGAACGGATGGGACCCCGCTGGACATCTACTGCCAAGCTCTACTGATCCACTTGCCGTAAGGTATTGGGGGTCTACACCTTCTGGTGAGTTGGAATTACCTACACTATATTGCACCAGCACGGAGGGTGACGCCACCATTGCACCATTTGAATATTCCCTATCTGACCGTTTTTTGGACACTTTACCGCAGTTATTGCTTTAGACTAGTTGGACACATATCGCCATTTTCCACCAGATTTTTTCCCTGCCTTTATCTATGAACTTTAAGGAAATTTAGTAGTCTATCTTTCTATATTTTCCACAGTTGGTTTTAAATAATTTATTATACAACTAAATGTGTTATTGGTTGCACAGTTATGCATGCACTGTTTAAGCACTTTATATGTGTATATGCTGTAATGGTATATACAATCTAGGTAACAGGGATAGGTAGCTGAGAGGCTATCCAGCACGGATTTATGAGTTATTGTTTTTTTGCAACACATTATAGCATTAATCACTTTGCCTTTAATAAATCACTTACTACAGGGCATGCGCTGTGGGTAATATTAGTATTACATTCTCTTTCAAAGAAGCTAAGGGTAAGTGGACTGACCAAGCATGTCTCCAGACCTAAACCCTATTGAGCATCTGAGGGGCATCCTCAAACAGAAGGTGGAGGAGCGCAAGGTCTCTGACATCCACCAGCTCTGTGATGTTGTCACGGAGGAGTGGAAAAGGACTCCAGTGGCAACCTGTGAAGCTCTGGTGAACTCCATGCCCAAGAGGGTTAAGGCAGTGCTGAAAAATAATGTAGTCACACAAAATATTGACACTTTCCCTATCGTCTTTCAGGAGACCCTGGCTCCTCCTTTCTCAGGAAACACTGCCCTATTTACAGATTGAACACTGGACTGTGTTTCCTGAGGGAGCGAGCGCTAAGGCTCTCAAGGGCGGCTGAGAGCTGGGTAGTGACTCGGGTTACCTTAGCCGCCTGTCGCCACCAGCTCCTCTCAGTGGAGATCCAGGCTCCGCTCTCCATGCTTGGGGAGAGCAGGGCGGAAGTGCAGCCAGCCTCCCGCACTTGCAGCCAGCCTCCCGCACTTGCAGCCAGCCTCCCGCACTTGCAGCCAGCTTGGAGCTGCCGGGCCGGATGACGGGCAACATCCTATCCGGTAGAGGTGGGCACTTCTGCCGACAGCCACGGCTTCCGGTTCTGGCCACAGTATGGAAAGCGGGCCAGACAATCGGCTGGTGCATGTCAGCAAGCTGGGGGACAGCTACAGACACTCAGGCGAGATTACTTCAGGGATTTGTCGGAGGCACAGGCCTCAGGGACTGCTCTTACTGAAGCCGTACCAGCCAGCTTAAGTTAAGGAACTTTTGGGGTGGTGTTCCCTTACTTTTCCCACTTAGTCCACTGTGCTATTCCCCCTTAGTGGTCTAAAGGGGGGAAGAGGGAGGATTTGTGGGGTAACTGTGGGATCTTGGTGGCGGCGGCCCCAAGTATCACTCCCTATGGGGCATGCTGTGCTGTGGCCGGGGGGGGGGCCCTTTAGGTCCTTAGTCAGTATATGTTTCTTTTGTATTCCAGAATAAGGCCTCAGAAATCCAAATTGCCACATAGCTCTAAGAGAAAATGCCCATCATGCAAGGCTACTAGGGGAAATCCTGGACCAATACGCTTTGTAAAGACTGTTTGGATAGCCTAGTCAGGGTATGTGCGGTGGAACAAAGTACGGATCTGGCTGCATCTGTCAAGGAGCTTTCTAGCACCTTTCAGTCATTTTAAGGATTTATTTTCTAATTTACAGTTTCCTCAGCCCCAGAGCTCCCCTCAGCTGGTACAGCAAGAGAATGCTCCGCCCCTATCGGTGGTATCCTCTACAAGTGGGAAAACACCGGGGGGTACTGAAAAACAGGGTGAGGAATGTGATGGTACACTTTCAAGCTCCCAAGGGGAGTCAGAAGCAGAAGGGGTGGACGGTGAGTCCACCAAAGCTTCTAGATACAAATTAACCCTTGGAAGAGGTGGAAAATCTGTTGGGAGCCATCCACCCCACCATAGGATTTCAGGCGGAGAAGGCTTTCTCTTCATGACCAAATATAGTTTAAGCGAGCAAAGGATGGTCTGGCTGGCTGGCTGGCTGCTGTCTCCCAGGCTGCTCTGGCTGGCTGGCTGGCTGGCTGCTGTCTCCCAGGCTGCTCTGGCTGGCTGGCTGGCTGCTGTCTCCCAGGCTGCTCTGGCTGGCTGGCTGGCTGCTGTCTCCCAGGCTGCTCTGGCTGGCTGGCTGGCTGCTGTCTCCCAGGCTGCTCTGGCTGGCTGGCTGGCTGCTGTCTCCCAGGCTGCTCTGGCTGGCTGGCTGGCTGCTGTCTCCCAGGCTGCTCTGGCTGGCTGGCTGGCTGCTGTCTCCCAGGCTGCTCTGGCTGGCTGGCTGGCTGCTGTCTCCCAGGCTGCTCTGGCTGGCTGGCTGGCTGCTGTCTCCCAGGCTGCTCTGGCTGGCTGGCTGGCTGCTGTCTCCCAGGCTGCTCTGGCTGGCTGGCTGGCTGCTGTCTCCCAGGCTGCTCTGGCTGGCTGGCTGGCTGCTGTCTCCCAGGCTGCTCTGGCTGGCTGGCTGGCTGCTGTCTCCCAGGCTGCTCTGGCTGGCTGGCTGCTGCTGTCTCCCAGGCTGCTCTGGCTGGCTGGCTGCTGCTGTCTCCCAGGCTTCTCTGGCTGGCTGGCTGGCTGCTGCTGTCTCCCAGGCTTCTCTGGCTGGCTGGCTGGCTGCTGCTGTCTCCCAGGCTGCTCTGGCTGGCTGGCTGGCTGCTGCTGTCTCCCAGGCTGCTCTGGCTGGCTGCTGTCGTCTCCCAGGCTGCTCTGGCTGGCTGGCTGCTGCTGTCTCCCAGGCTGCTCTGGCTGGCTGCTGCTGTCTCCCAGGAGGGTATGTCTGGCTAAAGAATGGAAAGAGGACACCCTGACTTTGTGCATTACTCAAATGGAGTTTATTAAAAAGGAATGAGAAGAAATATACTCAAACATAAAATAAATTTGTTAAAAGCGTATCGATTCGCAATGGACCCAAAGCAACCAGGTCATCAGGACAGTGTCCAGCATTCCGGAGGACCTTCCAAATGGCTGACACATTTCGATCTTCAGAGCCAGTCTATCGTGATGCACTGACACATATAAAGGAAGGGGCTTGTCACATGGTCTCAAAGCCCCTCCCAAAAGTGGGTGAACATGTGAGTGGTGTCAAAGCAACACCACCTAAAATATATTGAAATGATACAAATCATCATAATACTTTTAACAGCAGCAAGAGTTAAAAGCAAATAATACCCCGATTTCATAATTGACAATTACACAGATGTAGGTACCTCTGCGAAAAAAAAAAAAAGAAATCCTTAAAAATTGGCTGGCTGGTACACGGGCTGTGGGTGGCTGGCTGGCAGGTGCAGGGGCTGTGGGTGGCTGGCTCGCTGGTACAGGGACTGTGGATGGCTGGCTGGCACCTTCCTCATTACTATACTACCTACTTCTTCCCTTTTTAAATGACTGTACACATTACAATTTGATTATATAATCTCCCTTCGATCTAGCATCACATGGTTTTCATATTCTATAGTTTTGGTAAATTTTAGTTAATCTAAATGAAATTTTGTAGCAGAGAATGTACAGATAGCCTAGTCTATGGGCATCTTTAAACAAGTACATGGGAGGGAGTGGTCAGTCCCCGTTCACATCTCTGTGTAGCAGAAACTCTAGTTCCTGAACGGTGTGTTTTTTTTTTTTTTTGGGAGCGTTTTCAATCGTCATGCATAGGGCACCCTATTTACTTAAGTGGACTGCCCTGCGTGCAGCAAACATACCAAAGAAGCTCCAGAACTTTCTTAGAGTGGAGCGTGGTGCATTTTTTTACTGCACATTTTGGTGCTCTTTCAGCACGTTTGTTGCATTGCAGACGCGCACCTGCTATCTGCATTTTGGGTGCCAATAACATTTAATGGCAATGCACATTTGCAGTGCCTTTTCTGTGCAGATTGTCTTGACTTCAGAAATGCGCCGTTGTGAGCCTCTCTGTTTTTTTGTGTAAACGCACCAATTTCGCTTTCGGGTCCTGTTCACTAGTGTAGTGGGAGGGTACATTTCTTGGCTTCTTTATCCTGTTTCACACATAAAGCAGCCCATTGATTTCAATAGGCTGCCCTACACATGGTAAAGTAGCTCATGGGACATTTTTGTGCATTGTGGCTTGCACATTTTTACTGTGAAATTTGCTGCGTTTGATCCTCCTTTTTCCACAAGACAAAATGTGTGTTTGTGTTTTTTGGGGTGCAGTTAACAATTAATGGCTCCAAAAGCATGACTAGTTAATTTTAGGTGTAAAAAGTGGCCATACACTCAGATTGTACAGTCACTGTACAATTTCCTTTAGATTTACCAGATGTATATAATAGGAGGACACCCCTATCTATCCAGTCACATTGTAGCCAATCAGGCAGGCCCTTGCACTACATTGCTGATGGTAGATTGTACAATCCGATTGTATAGTATGGTGAGCTTTAGTATGGTGAGCTTTAGAGACTTCTAGGGACACACTTCTCATGTTTTCAATACTACTGATCCACATTTGATGTTATGTGATCACCTAGCTCTTGCACATTGTGCTAAATGAACGATCTACTTAGGATGAAGGTAAAGTACAAAACTATCAATAGCTGTGTATTTAATGAGAACCGTGCAGACATTGCCTGTATTGGAAAATAATGTAACTGCAGAAGTGGGTGGAATTAATCTCCTGGAGAGGGAGGGCAGGTGCAGGGGGTGTGGTAATGAGGTCAGCTGGTGAACTACTTCCTTTAACGTTATTTCCATCAGAAATACCAGATTTTCAATCCTAGATACCAGATAACTGGACAGGTAATGGGAGTTTTCTACAGGAGGCTGAGGTAAATCCTGTCCTAAAAGACAAAGCTTTTTCTCTTCTGCAACAGAGGCCACAATACAGGGAAGCTGGAATTTAGAAAAATAAAAGGGTGAACTTGGCCTTAAAGTGTTGTCTCGTGTGTGTGTGTTTTTATTTTATATAATAACAAACATGTTATACTCACTCACCTACTCTGTGCAGTTGTTTTTGCACAGAGTGGCCCGGATCCGCCTCTTCTTGGGTCCCTCTTCTGTGCTTCTGGCCCTTCCCTTCTGTTGAGTTGCCCCCACAGCAAGCTGCACTCGAGCCGAGTCACTTTAGACACGGAACCGGGAACCAGCCCCCCCCCCCCCACCTCTCCTGATTAGCTATCTGACAGCAGCGGGAGCCAATCGCGCAGCACTACTGTCTTAGCCAATGAGGAGGGGAGTCCCAGGCAGTTGATCCAGCAGAGTACTGTGAGCATGGAGCTCCCAAAGATCCCAACACTGTTCAATTCGGGAACACCTGCAGGACAACCATGTCTGGCCTAAACAATACTCCCCAGATTCCTCTTGTATCGAGGGCTGGACAGGAATGGTATAGAGTGTGGATGTGCTCCCCCTACTAGATAAAATATCTGCTTAAATTAAATTTGTTTAGGAAGAGGAGACTTTGAAAGATCATTTTTTACTTTAAAAGGGATTTAAAGTTTTTTTTTTTCCATTTTTAAAGTCTTAACCGGTTTATTCTTGCCTGCCCTGTGCAATAAAATTGCAATCTTCTCGGATCCCCCACTGGCGCTACTGGCTCCCTTCTCTTCTCAGTTGGCCACCGTAGGAAGGCACTTTCTATTGTGGCACACCTGTGGGCTTGATCGTGAGCTGCCCTGCCTTTGTCCATATACACACACACACAGCATGGCTCGGCCCTGCCCCCCCCCCCCATTCTCTCCTCACAGAATGTGATTGACCGCAGGTGGAGCCAATGACTCCCGCTGCCTCAGCAAAGCCTGTCAGACTGGGAAGTTTGAGGGAAGAGCTGTTGCAGATGGGCACAACGCTGATACTAAACACATGTACTGTAGCTGCTGACTTTTAATATACAGACACTTACCTGTCCAGGGAGCCCACGTTGTTGGCACCCCGTCCTTTTTCGGATCGGCTGCCAGGTGCTGCTGCCGCCACCATTCGTTGTGCGCTTTCTAATTGGCGCGGCGGGGGAAGGAGGGGGGCCAAACTTCTGAGGGACGGCGCTGCCTCCTGGAAGTGGAGAAGGGTACCCCCCGAAAGGTGCCAAATGTGGCACCGGAGGGGGAAGGAATTAAATTGGCGGAAGTTCCACTTTTGGATGGAACTCCGCTTTACACAAGTCTGACATGTAATTTGCTGGCTTGTGACGGAAGAATGCCCATATTTTCTTGTAATGGCTCAGCAGCTTTAAAGGGTTCGATCGCCTTCTATATAATATAAATTTTAAAGCGCTGTCTAGTGCCCCAGTAGTTTCCAAATCATTAGGTACAAAAGTGACTACTGCGTATGTTTAATATTTTGGATTTAATTTGTGTGTTTGGATAGCAAGGAGCAAAATGGCTAAAAGAGAATCTGTAGGGCTTTTAGTTATTTAAAAAAATCCCAAATGCACAGTCCAGTGTGATTTTGTTGCTCTTGATTTATGTAATCCAAAACCTGGAACTGAGTACAGTTTCTAACCATGTTATTAGTGCGTCATCCACAACAAGTTGTTTTTCCTCACTTTGATTTTAGGTTCAAGAATGTTTTCAATTTGCATAGTTACATAGTTAGTCTGGTTGAAAAAAAGACACAAGTCCATCTAGTTCAACCAATAAATGTTTCATTTCTTCGGAGCTCCAGTTACATTCCCTCGTTTGGTTGTGGCAACCCCAAGAGGTATAAATACCCTCCGTCATGAAGCCCTATCTGAAAGAGAACAAGAAATGTGGGAGCTGTCTTCAAATGTATAGGTTACTTGGATATCACCCCAATTCCAGCAATCGCTACCTAGTGAACATTGGTTGACTCCCATACAGGATGGTACTTCAGATTATTTATACAGAACTGGCTGCATACATATTTATGGGCAGTGAATCCCAATTTATGGGCAGTGAATCCCAAGTAATAAAGGTTAGGATGACAACCCCCAGAGCCTATTACATCAGCAATGTAAACACCTTGTTTCAAATTTTGTTGGTTTATTTTCAAACCCCACACCGGGATCAATGTTCTGTCCCATTGAATACAAACTAGGAGGGGATTCTGTTATGCTCACCTAGTTATAATAAGACTCATTAATGGTACAAAATCTTCAGGAATTAGGCCTCCTGGTGCCTCCAAGAGCAAAAGCTCACATTCTATACCTTCTACATAACTGCTCTTTCCACACACAGAACCCCTATGCGGCTCTTCTCCCAACCTTGAATAACAAAGGGGAAAGACACAGAAGAATGCATGCCATAACAGTCTGGGACTGCATGTTAAAAGGACACCCCTGCTTTACAACCATCTTTTCTGCTTCTTAGTCTGTGTATAAGGAAAAATGCAATTTGGAAGATTTTCAGTCCCCCATCAGATCCTGTTTGGTTTTTAAATTTTAAATGTGATTGGTGATGATCGAGGGAGAAATATATGCTGCATGGATTTCGGGGTGTTGACCCCTACTGCCCTCCTACTGAACTAATTTTGTGACAGTCCTGATGTAGTGGAATAAAGAGAAATCAATATTCTTCATTTTCACTAGGGCTTTTTTTTTTTTTTTTTTTTTTTTTTTTTGTCATTTGTGCCAAGTTTCCATTTCTGTTTTTTTTGACTACCCCAATTTTTTTTTTATTTTTTTTAATCCTTTTGTTAATCCTTTTGTTTAAGGGTGAAATTTTGTAGGAAGAACCCTTCTTTTTAAAGAAGTATAGCCAAAAAAGCTTTTCTTCTATCGATCATAGAAGTGCAGTTTTGTTCTGCACATCTGTGACCCGTTTTCAGCTGACAGTGGGCTAAAGTCTGCTGTCGAGATGTTACTGAGCCGGTTCAGGCTCTGAAAAGATCCCAACTATATGGTTGGGATCCACCCAAATGCCTAGACCTGTACCTGGCACAGCTGGGTCCACCAAGAGGCTGAGCCAGCCCCTCCTGCCCCCTCTACAGCCCAGCGCTCAAGTGAGTGATTGGGGGGGGGGGGGCAGAGCAGAGAGCCCAAGCTGAAGCTTGGAGGCACAAAAAACTCCCCCTGCCAGAGCGTCCAGGAGCAGCTGCCTTTTTGGCAGAAAAAATGCTTGGCGTGTGTAACATGTCTAAACGCGTGGTACATTTAACACTTCAGCGTTAATTTAATTTTAATGGTCAGATATAATTCTAGCCAATGAAATGAAAACGCCCAATCGCTTAAGGTGTCTAAACACATTTGAAAGTGTCCAGAATATTTATGCCAAAATGCAGCTGCCAGGAGGAAAGGCGTGCAAAAGGCCAAATGGTTAGGATCTATTACTTTTTATCCAAAGAGGTGTTACTTTTTACCCAAAGAGGTGTGTGTGTGTCTGTGTGTGTGTGTGTGTGTGTGTGTGTGTGTGTGTGTTTTTTACATTTTTTTTTGTTGCATATTTCATGCTCTCCTTCTGAAGTCTGTGGGGTCTAAAGCACATTGTTTTGCACTAAAAGAAGCACCTGCATGGACGCGCATTGTATAGGTGTGACAATAGACAATATAGTTCCTCTAGTCATGTGACAGCTGAAGTGCAAATGCAGACAAAGTGCCCTTTCACACAGGCTTACCGATCAGGTCTGGTCAGTTTTCAGGCGGACTTGATCGGCCCCTCCATTCACCCCTATGCAATGGCGGATGTCAGCGGTGACATGTCCACTGACACCTGCCGCTAACCGATCTGATCCTGCCCGCCAAATCCAGACAGATGGTGACCCTATTTTCCATCCATCTGGAGGATCGGAAGAGATGGGATCAGGTGAAAACGGACAGGCAGTCCACTTTCATCCAATCTCCCATAGAGGAGAGCTTGGATCTGACAGCCCCGTTTCTGCACAGTGAGCGGAGACAGACCTGTCATCTGCCTGATCAGCGGATGATCCCCGCCGAGCAAGCAGATTCTGTCAAACTGAGGCGCTCATTGCTATCTTCTATCTCAGGGATTTGCAAACTGTGGCCCTCTAGCTGTTGCAAAACTACAAGTCCCTTCATGCCTCTGGGTGTCATGCTTGTGGCTGTCAGAGCCTTGCTATGGACTTTTAGTTCTGCAACATCTGAAGGGCCACAGTATTCATATCCCTGTTCTATCTGGTGCAGAAGATTCATTAAAATTAAAATCCCAGCTTGGATAGGAGTGATTAAAAAAATGTTCTAACCTTGCCCTATTCTATCCAAAACTAAGGAAAAAGTTCTACTTCGATAAACAACCTTTATAACAGGACAACAGATGCTAACAGACTCTGACTTCTTAAAATACAGCTTTATTGAGTCACAGGAGCATGCCAATGCCTTATGTATGGTCTGTGCCAGAGAGGCTTGGGCATTGTCACTTGGGACATGGGGATGTTTGTGCTTTCAAGTTTTACAAACTTGGTAATGGCCCAGAATGTGTACAGGCTGAATATACACTAAATGTTGCTTTAAATCTCACTAAGAAAAGCAAGATCTGATAAACTTTTTTTTTTTTTTTTTTTTTCTGGTTTGGAAATTTGGCGCTGTGATGAATTCATGGCTTTAACACACGGTCTTCATTTAACTTTGTAGTCGGTACTGCTGCAGAAATGTGACTTGAGATCTTGGATCTGTGCCTTTTTTTGGCAGTTTTCCTTTCCTACTGTATGCAGTACTTTGTTTGACACTGGATGAGATCATTTGACCGGGTAAAACTTGCTGTGGCACACTATAAGCATTGCTGTAGCCCAGCTTCGAATAGATCTCTCAGCTATACAACAGTGTTTGTTTTAGTGGAAGGGTTCTTTTCCTGCATTGAGTTCTTTGATTTAAATGCGTAAACAGGCTATTATATTATTTCAGAATTCCTGTGGGTAAACTTTGCTGTCACCGATCAGCATATAAACTGAATTGCAGCATAATAAAAGCCACCTGGAGCATATGTGGATTTTTTGCTAGCATTACAGTACTGGGAGCACATTATAGAAATGATATATTTTTAATCACCAGGAAAGAAATGTCACTGCAGAATGAGGATACTTCACTACCCCCCTACAAATAATCATAATAAAGAATAGTCAAATGTTTAATGAGATCTTTAACCACCTACAGATTTAACATTAAAAGCATATCACACAGAGAACTGAAAATTCAGCAAAGGTGGGTGGGTGATTTTTAAATCTAAATTCCAGGAAAAAATCTACCCTTTAATTCTGCTATGTATTCATTAAAATAGTAGTTTTTATTTATATCTCCCTTTTTTATATTTTCCCTTAATCCCCTGCATGCCAAGACTCAAACTCTGAGAACGGAGGGCAAGCAGCGTGAGCACATTATGGCTTTGTTGCATTTTACAGTACAAACGATCTAATGGTGGTGCATATGTATTGATAGGATGATCATTTAATACCATTTTTCTGATCAAATTGAAAAAAATACCCCCACCAATTTTGCAATGATAATCCATGTGTGCTGGAGAATCATTAAATGTTTTTTGATCTTGTATATCTAAGCACTTTGTGATCCATCAAGGGAGCTCTGTGTAAGGCTACCCTATAGCGAACACCAGACCAGAAACCAGTTTAAAATGGTGAGATTTCATCATTACAATTTCAGAAGACACTGTGTGGTGTGTGGGTTTTTGTTTTTTTTCTCGAACGTTACAGAAAAAGGGATCGGTTGCACTGGAACTTTGGTCTGTTTTTTTGTTTTACATATTCTCTTTTGGAATGGCTGTAGATAATCAGCCAGCTGTACAACCCCACCAACTGCTTATACTGTTCAATTGGGTTCAGTACACTCCACTGCATCCACCTTGTTAAGGATCTGCTTATCAGGGCTCAGCCCTACCTGGCAGGCACTTTTTTTTTTTTTTTTTTTTCCTTCAGCCTGTGAATACAGCCGAACATGGAAGGGAATTAAAAAAGCTGCCTCATTACTCATGAACAGGCTTCCTCCTCACTTATTTTGTAATCCGTAGCCTGGGGATGGGGAAGTGACCAAGCTCACTGATCTGTAATAGATAACCCAGCCATCCTTTTCTGTGTGGGATAGATGTATAAATGGTTGAGTCAAGGCCTCATGAATGGTGTCCAGTATGTGGCAATCAGCAAGCCATAATTAAAGAGCATAGAAGGTGCCACTCGCCAACCCAGTGAATAAGTATGTAGATAAATGTGGCCTCAGCTAGCACCGCTCCAACAACGCCCCCCTGAAGTGTTTCCACCTGCTCAATGGGGCTTGGTCAGGGCGTGGCTGGAGCGGCGCTGGCTGAGGTCACATTCATCTACATACTTAAGGCGCCGTTCACCAACCCAGTGCTTATCTCCTCTTTAATAATGTTTTCACACCTCTGTGCACTGATGCCAGCCCCCATCACTGCAACCTGCGGGGAGATCTGTTTCCACTTAGAGCGGCACTGCTAGTTTTTATAACCACTGCTTGTTATCAATGCTTTTCATTTATACTTTTTTTTTTTTTTTTTTTTCCCTAGTTGTACTTTTTAATTTCATGTTCATAATAATAATATTATTAACTTGTGGTGTTTTTTTCTTTACAGAGAATACTGATGGTAAATTCATCTCACCATTTCATGATATCCCACTATATGCAGGAACTGAAGAGGTATGTTCTTAAACTTCCTTAGATTCCATGACCACTCCAGTATACAACATGCTTGCCTTGTTCATTACTCTTAGATCTAATGCATTTGGCTAGATAGAACATTCAAAACACAGAATCCCTGGTTTTATGCAAAACTTTGCTAGAAATATGTAAGGGGTATAGCAATGTGCAGAGGCTTAACATAGGTGCATCTCAGAAAATTAGAATATCATCAAAAAGTTATTTTATTTCGGTAATTAATTTCAAAAAGTGCAACTCATATATTCAATAGATGCATTACACACAGAGTAATATATTTCAAGCATTTCTTTCTTTTTTAATTTTGATTATGACTTGTAGCTAGTGAAAACCCCAAATTCAGTATCTCAGAAAATTAGAATATTACATAGGACCAATAAAAAAAAAAAAAGATTTTTAATACAGAAATTGTTGGCTTACTGATGGCTTACTGAAAAGTATGTCCATGTACAGTGTAGTAATCACTCCACTCCGTACTTGGTCAGGGCTACTTTTGCATGGATTACTGCATCAATGCGGTGCGGCATGGAGGCGATCAGCCTGTGGCACCGCTGAGGTATTATGGAAGCCCAGATTGGTTTGATAGTGGCCTTCAGCTCATCTGCATTGTTGAGTCTGATGTCTCATCTTCCTCTTGACAATACTGCACAGAATCTCTATGGGGTTTAGGTCAGGCAAGTTTGCTGGCCAATCGAGCACTGTGATCCCATGATCATTAACCCAGGTATTGGTACTTTTGGCAGTGCCAAGTCCTGCTGGAAAATGAAATCCGCATCTCCATAAAGCTGGCCAGCAGAGGGAAGCATGACGTGTTCTAGAATTTCTTATTAGAGGCCTGTGCTGACTTTGGACTTGATAAAACACAGTGGATCAACACAGCAGATAACATGGCTCCCTAAATCATCACTGACTGTGGAAACTTCACACTGGACCTCATGCAACTTGGATTCTGTGCCTCTTCACTCTTTCACCAGACTTGGGGACCTTGACCTCCAAATGAAATGCAAAATTATCCACAGTCTTAGGAAGGTCGGACCCTGGGGGTTTCCCTCTGTCCTGTCATGCAACCCCCCCTTACCCCCCCCTCCTCCTCTCACCTACTGGGGATATGGGGCACACACAGTTAACCCTGGGGGCTGGGACTGGGCGTCATGCCTCTGATGGGGGCACCCCGCCCGTGATCAGGCGATTGATCGTGCAGGGGGGACTCGCCTGTCATTACCAGTGCCCCAATCCTGTTGATCCCATCCAGGAGGCTGGGGGGGCCCCAGAAGCTCTGCAGGCTGCTCGGGGCTGCCATTTTCTTGTAGCCCATGTGCTGCATAGGATCGGCGGCCATGTTTCTGTTGCCCCGCGGCCATTTAGCGGTGGGTCCCGATTGAAAATTAATGGTGGCCTCTCTCTCTTTTTTTCCTCTCTTTCTCTTTTTCTCTCTCTTTTTTTTCTCTTTTTTTTTCTCTTTTTCTCTTTTTCTCTCGTCCTGGAATCTTGTGTCCCGGGTGGAGGCGGCCTTTATGGGGTGCAGTACCAAAAAACGCCCCCCCTGCCTCAAATGATGGGTCTGAATCTGATTCAGCCACCGCAGACGTAGGTCTCCTTGCCGGGTCTACTGCCTCGCACCCTGTCTCCTCTAGTGAGGAAGACACCTCTCCCTCCGCCACTGTGCAAGAAAAGGCGCTGGTGGACGCACTGGTTGTATCTGTGTGTGAGACCCCAAAAATGGAGGACCCAACTGCGACTGAGGCGCAGGTTACTGTTGGCACTCACAAGCCATTCAGCGCAGCAAAGGTTTTCCTCTTTCCTTGTGTATTTTGACAACATGGTCAAAAAAGAGTGGGACCGCCCAAAGCATCCCCCTGAGGTGCCTAAGCAGGTTGCTAGATACTACTCTTGTGGAGTCCCTTCTAAAAAAGAAGTGGACTGTGCCACCTTCGGTTCTCCAGACTGAATAAAGCTACCATGATTCCAGTGGAGGATTTCTTGTCCTTTAAGGATCTGGCGGATATAAAGGTGGAGTCTGTGGCCCGCAAGATGTACTCCCTGGCGGGGTCTGCACTCAGACCGGTGTTTACTATTGCCCTTGTGTCACAAACCTTGACTGAATGGGCTAAGTTACTACGCTGTGACCTGGGGGGGACATCTCCCCCCTGCCTTTGCGGAGCTGGTGGACCAGTTGATTCAGGGGCTGCAATTCCTTTGCAATGCCTCGCTGGATGTGGCTCCACTATTGGTGTGACTTTCGGTGTGGGCAGTGGTTTTTCGGCGTATACTTTGGCTAACGTGCTGGTCTGTGGATCAGACCTCTAAGAAGGCCTTGTCTGATCTACCTTTTTCAAGGTGTTAGCCTGTTTGGGGCTACCCTTGATGACCTTATCAAAGGTCTTACAGGGGTTAAGAGTACCTTACTCCCACAGGCTAACAAGGGTAAGGAAGTTTTATTTTTTTTTTTTTCGTCCCTCAGGGTTCAGTGATAAGGGATCAAAGGAAATCCTTCTCAAATGGAACAAAGATCCAAATTCCCTGGACAACCAGATCCAGCTGAGCCAGGTGACCAGAGGGTCCCTGATATGGTGGCTTCGGTCCCCGGCGCTCCAAACAAGGAAAATGTTCCCTCCCCCCCCCCTATATTGGACAGTTGTCACCACAGATCCAGTCTGTCCGGGTGGGGAGGTTTTCTCAGCAAGCTTTCTGCTCAAGGAGTCTGGTCCCTGGAAGAATCCAGGTTACCGATCAATGTTCTGGAGCTGAGAGCGATCAGGCTTTGCCTAGTCCACAGGACGGAGTACCTTCAGGGCTGTCCAGTGTGCATTCAATTGGACAGTGCCACGGCCGTGGCTTATATCAATCACCAACGGCACCAGAAGTGTCCTTGCGGCCTTGGAGCTGGCGGGCATCCTTCAATGGCCAAAACGCTTTGTTTTACTGCTCTCTCTCTGCTATTCACATTTCAGGCATGGAAAATTGGCAGGTGGATTACCTCAGTCGACAGACTTAGGATCAAGGGGAATGGTATCTCCATTCAGAGGTGTTCCAGCAGTTGTGCCTTCGTTGGGCAGAAGTAGATTTTTTTTTTTTTTTTTTTTTAAATCTAGATTTAATTGTCTTCAGTAATTCCCCCCCACTCTGCTTAAAGCGAGAAAAGCGACTTCTAGAAAGATCTATAATCATACGTGGAAGTTGTATATTGTGTGGTGAGAGTCTCTCTTGGGGTTCCCCCTTGCTCTTACTCGGTGGCTCGGATCTTGGCCTTCCTTCAATGGGGAGTTGATCAAAAATTTGCCTTTGAGTACCATCAAGGGTTAGGTCCCGGCCTTTGGCAATTTTCTTCCAAAGGCCGTTGGCCACCCGTTCCCTGGTATGTAACTTTATCCAGGGGGTGCGACACTTGGCTCTTCGGGTGCGACCGCCGTTGCCACTTTGGGACCTTAATTTGGCGCTGTTGGTTCTCCAGAAAACTCCTTTTGAAAATATTGGGGAAATTATCCCAGAAGGTGGCCTTTTTGGTGGCTATTACTTCTGCACGCAGGGTGTCGGAACTGGCGGCGTTGTCCTGTCCTCCCTAAAACCAGTGGTTCATAGGGATAAAGTGGTGCTTCATCCGGATCCATCCTTCCTTCCGAAGGTGGTTTCCAGTTTCCACTTAAATTAAGATATTGTGCTACCCTCCTTGTGTCCTAAACCTAAACACCCTAAGGAATTTGCACTGCATACTTTGGATGTGGTTCGGCAATCAGGGTGTACTTGGCGATTATTGAGTCTTTTCGAAAGTCAGATTTGCTCTTTGTACTCACGGATGGACCAAAGAAAGGGCTTGCCTGCGTTTGCTGCAACTATTTCCAGATGGATTAGACAGACAGTTGTGCAGGCTTATTCAATTAAGGGTCAGGTTCCACCTTGCCCTGTTAGGGCGCATTCTACTTGGGCGCATAGTGCTTCCTGGGCCTTTCGCCTTTTAGGCATCTGTGGTTCAGGTTTGCAAGGCGGCTACCTGGTCGTCTGTTCATACCTTCACGAAGTTTTACAAGGTGGATGTGCTGGCATCTGCAGATGCCTCCTTTGGCCACAAAGTTTTGCAGGCTGCCATTTTTAAGGGTGTTTTTAGTCTCCCTTGAGTTGTGTGTGGTTTGTTTTTTTTATGTTGCCTGGTTGACTATGGCTCAGCCTTGGGGAATTATTTTCTGCTGTTTCCCACCCCTAATTTTTATGTCACTGCTTGGGGACGTCCCTACTGTTGTGAAGAACAGAGACTGCTTCCGTCAATGTACGATAGAGAAAATTTGGATTTTTGTCTTACTGTAAAATCTTTTTCTCTAAAAATCATTGAGACACAGTACCCGTCCCTCTGTTTGCGTTGGGTTGGTATGGTCTTCTCTGACACTGCTGTGTTACAAAACTGACATCTATAGCAGAGAGGGGGAGTATACCTCCTGGGACTGCCTATAGGTGTAGCCAGAACTTTTTTTTTTCTCCTGTAGGGGGCAGTATAACCCTACTATTATGTATTATGCGTCTGTCAATGAACTTCAGAGAAAAGGATTTTAGGGTAAGACAGAATCCAATTTTTTTCTTATGTAATCTCATTTTCTGAGATACTGAATCTTGGGTTTTTACTAGCTGTAAGCCATAATCCTCAAAAATAAGACAATGCTTTGAAATCTATTACTATGTGTAACACAGATATGTAAAATATATGATGAGTTTCACTTTTTGAATTGAATTACTGAAATATAACTGTTTGATATTCTAATTTTGAGATGCACCTCTAACTATAGCCAAAACGTGTTCCCCCCCCCCCTGGGTTTTTTCCTGTCAGTTTATTTTATGCCATCGGTGTCCCATTGCGGAGATCGCCCTTTACTTCCCAAAGTGGAAGTGAGAGGCAATTCCTGAATTAATGGATACCCTTGGGGACCCCCAGGTCACTAGAACTAGTGTCCCCATTGGAAGATTTCCTCTCTAACTCTTCTGAGGACAACCCAAAATATAAGATATATTATTTTTTTATCAATGATAATGGTACAGGACAAATAAAGAGGGGGAATCCCCCTAATGGGGGCACACACAGCAGTAAAAACCGACAGGTGTACTAATCCATCTCCACTCTGTCCATAACAAACACAAAATATTTTGCTTTAGTTGTACTTTATTTTAGAATCTTCACTATAATGATATTATCAAAGCGGGGGACATGTGCCATTGGTGGAACGTGACTTTATACTGGAGGTAGACCATTTAAGAGCTCTGGGTTTCTGAGTTTGTCTACTGTTGTCAGCTGTCAGTGATGGTGACCATTGTCCTAGGAAATATGGTGAAACATTTTAAGAACCAAGCATTCGTATTGGTTGCTTGCAGTTTGTCTTTCTTTTGGGTTTGTAGGAGCATTGGGGATCTACAAA
This sequence comes from Pelophylax lessonae, assembly GCF_965119305.1. Taxonomy (NCBI): domain Eukaryota; kingdom Metazoa; phylum Chordata; class Amphibia; order Anura; family Ranidae; genus Pelophylax; species Pelophylax lessonae. The sequence continues at coordinate 605,766,215 of NC_138768.1, read as the reverse complement.
AGTTATGACAGTGGTACGCAACTGAGCAAAGTGTGGGAACCAATACACCCTACACCAGAAAATTCCCTTTTAGTAAACACAGCTGTTGAAGCCACTGAAGGTTGTGGCACTACTGACCCTTGTTTCTGTAATGATTCCTTTCAAATCTACAGCTGCAAGAAAAAGTACAGCTGCAAGAAAAAGTATGTGAACCCTTTGGAATGATATGGATTTCTGCACCACAAATTTGGTCATAAAATGTGATCTGATCGTCATCATCTAAGTCACAACAATAGACCACTACAGTCTGCTTTAAACTAATAACATACAAAGAATGAAATGTTGCCATGTTTTTATTGAACACACCATGTAAACACTCAGTGATGGTGGAAAAAGTATGTGAACCCTTGGATTTAATAACTGGTTGAACCTCCTTTTGGCAGCAATAACTTCAACCAAACGTTTCCTGTAGTTGCAGAACAGACGTGCACAATGGTCAGGAGTAATTCTTGACCATTCCTCTTTACAGAACTGTTTCAGTTCAGCAATATTCTTGGGATGTCTGGTGTGAATCGCTTTCTTGAGGTCATGCCACAGCATCTCAATCAGGTTGAGGACAGGACTCTGACTGGGCCACTTCAGAAGGTGTATTTTCTTCTGTTTAAGCCATTCTGTTGTTTAACTTCTATGCTTTGGGTTGTTGTCCTGTTGCAACACCCATCTTCTGAGCTTCAGCTGGTAGACAGATGGCCTTAAGTTCTCCTGCAAAATGTCTTGATAAACTTGGGAATTCATTTTTCCTTCGCCGATAGCAATCCGTCCAAGCCCTGACGCAGCAAAGCAGCCCCAAACCATGATGACCCCCACCACCATACTTCACAGTTGGGAGGAGGTTTTGATGTTGGTGTGCTGTGCCTCTTTTTCGCCACACAGTGTTGTGTGTTTCTTCCAAACAACTCTGTCCACAGAATTTTTTGCCAGTACTGCTGTGGAACATCCAGGTGCTCTTGTGCAAACTGTAAACGTGCAGCAATGTTTTGTTTGGACAGCAGTGGCTTCCTCTGTGGTATCCTCCCATGAAATCCATTCTTGTTTAGTGTTTTACGTATTGTAGATTCGCTTTACATATCATAGATTCGCTAACAGGGATGTTAGCATTTGCCAGTGACTTTTGTAAGTCTTTAGCTGACACTCTAGGATTCTTCTTCACCTCATTGAGCAGTCTGCGCTGTGCTCTTGCAGTCATCTTTACAGGACGGCCACTCCTAGGGAGAGTAGCAGCAGTGCTGAACTTTCTCCATTTATAGACAATTTGTCTTACCGTGGACTGATGAACAGCAAGGCTTTTGGAGATACTTTTATAACCCTTTCCAGCTTCATGCAAGTCAACAATTCTTAATCGTAGGTCTTCTGAGAGCTCTTTAGTGTGAGGCATCATTCACATTAGGCAATGCTTCTTGTGAAAAGCAAACCCAGAACTGATGTGTGTTTTTTATAGGGCAGCTGTAACCAACACCTCCAATCTCCTCATTGATTGGACTCCATTTGGCTGACATCTCATTCCAATTAGCTCTTGGAGATGTCATTAGTCTAGGGGTTCACATACTTTTTCCACCTGCACTGTGAATGTTTACATGGTGTGTTCAATAAAAACATGGCAACATTTCATTCTCTGTTATTAGTTTAAGCAGACTGTGATTGTCTATTGTTGTGACCTTAGATGATGATCAGATCACATTTTATGACCAATGTGTGCAGAAATCCATATTCCAAAGGGTTCACATACTTTTTCTTGCAGCTGTATAATGGTTTGTAAATAAAATGTCCAGGGCATTCACGATCACCATGGTGCCTCTTCTTGGTATTGTACTCTAGAAACTGTTCTGACATGCCTTCATGCTGTAGTCTCTAATACAGAATATAAAGTCTACGTAACAAGTAGCTACTTTCTATGATGACTGGTTTGTTGATTGCTACATATGTGGATTTCTTTTTCCTTTAAATTTAGAACAATGATGTGCCAGCAAAGAAATCAAAATCTAACTGGGATAAGGTATGAATAAAGGAATATTGTGTCTAAATGGTGAAGGTAATAATAGACATTTTAAAGTTTAAATGGTTTTTGGTCCTTTACGCATTTTTATTTTCTACAAAAACCACTTGGCTTTTTACACCGCATACATACTGTCCCTGTCGGCTTACTTTTTTAATATCCATTTCTTTATTCCAGACTGTATTCAACATGGTAGTTGAAGTTCCACGATGGACAAATGCTAAAATGGAGGTAGTTGGCACTTTCAATATACAGTAGATTAGGTAGATGTCAAATTGCACGTAGTACTTTTGTAATACTAGGAATACCTACAGTTATTGATCCTTTTTTCTTTAGATTGCAACTAAGGAGTCCCTGAATCCAATTAAGCAAGATATAAAAAAAGGAAAACTTCGATATGTGTCAAACATCTTCCCTCACAAAGGATACATATGGAACTACGGGGCTCTTCCGCAGGTCTTAAATTCTGGGCTTTCTTCTAATTTTTTTTTTTTTTCTTCAGCATCTAGCCAGCTACTATGTTCTAAATGTTGTTTTTATATACACGATTTCCCAGAATTGGTATACCATCATTCTGTAATAAACTCAATACTTATCCAAAGCCTGTCTAAAGCTTGAGGTCAAATAAGCATCATCCCTAGCAATGCCCTGTTCTAGTGCTGGCAATACACTTGTGTGTTTTTTTTAGTGTTAATGTTTAAAAAAAAAAATCAGTTTGTCACTGCTCATTCAGTTTAGAATAAATCATTGGTTTAATGATTTTAAGCGGAACTGCACTCTTTTCCCCATTACAGACTTATGCTTTGTTCTGCACTGTCTCTATGTAGACTTGGCCATCTTGATAGAAGCAGGACTTTGCTTTCCTCGTCAGAGCCTCCAACAAGAACAACCATGAGAAGCACAGTAGTGACATTCCCAAATCTTCCTGAAAGTACAAGTTAAAGGCAGAAGTACTTAGATCTTCCATTGCACATACAGTGCCTGTATTGATGTTCATACCCCTTGAAATTTTGCCATGTTGCAACCAAAAACGTAAATGTATTTTATTGGGATTTTATGTGATGGACCAACACAAAGTGACACATAATTGTGAAGTGGAAGGAAAATGTTTTTTTTTTTTTTTTTTTTTTTTACAAATGTCTAAAGTGTGGCGTGCATTTGTATTCAGCCCCCTTACTCTGATACCCCTAACTAAAATCAAGTAAAACCAATTGCCTTCATAAGTCGCCTAATTGGTACATAGTGTCCACCTGTGTGTAATTTAATCTCTGTATAATTACACCTGTTCTGTGAAACCCTCAGAGGTTTGTTAGAGAACCTTAGGCTCCTTTCACACTGATACGTTTTTCCTGCATTTTTTTTTTTTTTTTAGTTTTTACGCAAGAAAATGTTTCCATTTTTAAATCCTATGGGACCTTTTCACACCACTGCGCTGTAGGTGTGGAGCGTTTTTAAAAATTCATGCGTGTTGAAAACCGCACCAAAATGTAGCTTTCTATTGAAATAAATAGACATTGTGGCAAAAACGCACTGCGGTTTGCATTTTTTGGTGCATTTTGAGTCAAGTCCATTTTTCACAGGTGCAGGCAAACCAAAAATGCATACGAAACAGTAAAATTACGGTAAAAACACATATGCGTTTTACCGTGATTTTGCTACAGAGCAGTGTGAAAGGGCCCCAAGCGAACAAACCAGATCATGAAGGCCAAGGAATAAACTAGACGGGTCAGGGATAAAGTTGGGGAGAAGTTAAAAGCAGGGTAAGGTTATATTTAAAAAAAAAAAAAATCCATCTAAAAATGGAAAGCATATAGCACAACTGCAAACCTACCAAGACATGGCCATCCACCTAAACTGACAGGGCGGGCAAGGAGCGCAGTAATCATAGAAGCAGCCAAGAGTCCAAGGGTAACTCGAAGAGATCCACAGCTCAGGTGGAAGAATCTGTCCATAGCACAACTATTAGTCATGCATTCCAAAAATTGTCCTTTATGGAAGAGTGGCAAGAAGAAAGCTATTGTTAAGCCATAAGAAGTTCCATTTGCAGCTTGCGGGAAGCCATGTAAGGGACACAGCAAACATGTGGAAGAAGGTGCTCTGGTCAGATGAGACCAAAACGGAACGTTTTGGCCTAAAAGCAAAACGCTATGTGTCACGGAAAACTAAGACTGCACATCACCCTGAATACCCCATCCACACTGTGAAACATGGTGGTGGCAGCATCATGTTGTAGGGATACTCTTCTTCAGCAGGGAGAGGAAAGCTGGTCAGAGTTGATGGGAAGATGGATGGAGCCAAATACAGGGCAATCTTAGAAGAAAACCTGTTGGGGTCTGCAAGAGACTTTACTGGGGAGGAGGTTCATCTTCTAGCAGGACAACGACCATAAACATACAGCCAGAGCTACAATGGAATGGTTTAGATTAAAGCATATTCATTCATGTGTTAGACTGGCCCAGTCAAAGTCAAGACCTACATCCAATAAGGAATCTGTGGTAAGACTTGAAAATTGCTGTTTAAAGAAGAATGAACAAAAATTTCACTCTCTAGATGTGCAAAGCTGATAGAAACCTACCCAAAAAGACTTGCAGCTGTAATTGCAGTGAAAGGTGATTCTACAAAGTATTGACTCATGAGGGCTGAATACAAATACATGCCACACTTTTTTCAGATATTTATTTATAAATAGTTTTGAAAACCATTTATCATTTTCCTTCCACTTCACAATTTTATGTGCCACTTTGTATTGGTCTATCACATAAGATCCAGATCACATAAATCATAACCTAACACAACATAGATCCACATAAGATCTTGTGCCTGCTTGCAGTGTTTTTACTGCCTATAAATAATTGTAAATTCACTTGCAAAATGCCTTTTGAGTTTGCTATAAAATGTGACTAATCTAGAAACCATTCCTTAGCACAGCCCCCTCCCTCCTTGCATGTCATAGTGCTCCCTTCTGGGAGTGTGATTATTTTCTGTGCTGGCCCAACATTGTATCTCCCCACCCCTCACCCCCCTCTTTTATTTAGCAGCCTCAGGAGTGAAAAGGAATACTATTGAGTGTCCCTTGAGAGACCAATTTGAGTCTACTAGGGCTTTTGACATGACATCCAAGATGGTAAAACCCAGTAGAAGTCTGTGTTTTTGGGTATCTGTACAAATTAGGCTTTTTTTTTGTATGTTTGTACATTTGTGTGTTTTTGTATAAATGATCTGGCAACAGCGTCTTTAATACATTTTGATTGTTCTCCTGGCTTAATTTGTTGAATTTGCTAGTGTTCGTTTTTGGTGGTAAATTGTTAGGTTTAGATCTCCTTTTTAAGGTTGATACAGTAGAGTAGACAAGGAAGAAAATTTTCATATAATGCAGGTTGCCAGCTCCTTTAGATATAACGACCAATCTTTTTCCTTTTCTTTTTAGTTCATTGACGAACACAGCTCCTGATTCTTCTTAACCATTGGGTTATACTGCCCCATACAGGAGTAGGACACTAGGCAGGAAAAAGCTTGCCTGCTTATGGGCAGTTGAAGGGGGTATACACACACTCTCAGCTACAGGCACCGTTTTTTTTTCTGCCAGGAGTCAGGAGTAAAGACCTAGTTCCTTGCTGGGATCTCTGGTCCTGGCAATTTTTACTTTTTGAATGGAATTTTTTTCCTCTCTTTATTTTGTTCCTGTGTGATCCACAGCCAAGTGTCGGACTGGGTGACAAACTGGATAATCTAGATCCCTAGGATCTGACCAGCGAGCGCGTGCAGACCGCAGCTCCGCGCTAGGTCGGCCGCGACATAGCCCCACTGGACGGGGGCTCGCCTGCGAGTTAAACCTCTCACGAAGTCGCATAGGAACTGGCTTTGGCCTGAGTCGCAGCGTTTCCTCCTGGCCGACAGCACCAACATTAAGATGGAGCGGTGGTCTGTCCGGAGCCGTGCCCACCCTGTTCTGGTATGGTAACTGTCCCCCCACCCTACTCCTGGAGGGTTTTGCGGTGAACTCGGGGCCCCTCCCTGGGACACTGGGACCCCCAGGGTTCCCCTCCATTCCCCCCAGCCCCTGTAAAATTTTGGTTGTTACTGTGTGGGTTGTTGTGTTTTTTTTTTTTTTGTTTTTTTTTTCTTTTTTGCGGGGTCCATTCGTGGGCCCTTGGGCAGTGTCCCCTTTATGGGATCACAGTTGGCGACCTCCCCTGATTGTGTTTTCCGGGTAAGCTTCGTATATAGCGACCCTACTGGGTCTACGTCCACGCACCCTGAGTGCTCAGATGAAAAGGCGCTGGTGGATGCACTGTTTGTGTCAGTGTGTGACACTTTTAAAAAGGAGGTTGTGTCTGATGCTGCGTCAGAGGTGCTGATCCCTTTTGGCACCCACAGGCCCTCCAAAGCGGCAAGGGTGTTGCCTTTCACACTTACTTTGACAAAATTTGTCATGAAACAGTGGGGTTGTCCAAAAATGCAGTGGTTCCTAAGCGCTTTTTTGCTTGCGGTAGCTCTGAGGATTAACGGTGAACGGTCCCACCTGTAGTGGACTCGTCTGTTTCCAGGTTAAATAAAGCTACCTTCATTCCGGTTGAGGAGCCCCCCCCCCCCCGGCCTTTAAATATTCAGCTGATAGGAGGGCAGACGCTCTGGCCCGCCATATGTTCACTGCGGCTGGTTTGGCACTTGGGCAGGTATTTTACTATTGTCCTGGGGTCGTAAGCTCTGACCAAGTGGGCTAAACTTTTACGCCGGGGCCTGTCTTTGTGGAGCTGGTGGGGCAGTTGGTCCAGGGGCTACAGTTTTATCTGTGATGCCTCTTGGATGTGGCTCCATTGATTTTTAGGCTGTCTGTAATTGTATCCGCAGTGGTCCTTTGGCATATTATCTGGCTGAAATACTGGTCTTTGGACCAGACTTATAGGAAGTAATTTAGAGTAGCCCCTTCGCTATCACTATTATCTGAAAGGAATATTGCAACAAAATGTAGGAAACAGGATCAGCTGCAGCTCTCAACTCAGCCTTTCAAATTAAACCGAATCAGTCACAATACGTAAAAATATTAAAGCCGCGCTTATCCTGACGTAAATCAATAAACAATTAATATGTATAATCTTAGGTAAATAAATATCATGCTAAATAGACAATAATAGTTAATAGATCCAAGGTGCTCGTAGTGCCATCGAAAGTGCAACAATATAGAACATATATAGGCGTAAATAGTCCGTGAAATGCAATCTGCTGTAAAAGTGCTATGCTAAGGGCAAAAATCAAAATCCAGGGACGTCAATGCAAACAAGCTATGGGACAAATAGCTTGTTTGCATTGACGTCCCTGGATTTTGATTTTTGCACTTAGCACTTTCTTTACAGCAGATTGCATTTCACGGACTATTTACGCCTATATATGTTCTATATTTTTGCACTTTTGATGGCACTACGAGCCTATATATGTTCTCTATTATTGCACTTTTGATGGTACTACGAGCACCTTGGATCTCTTAACTATTTATTATTGTCTATTTAGCACAATATTTATTTATTCACCTAAGATTATACATATTGTTGTTACCATTTACGTCAGGATAAGCGCGGCTTTAATATTTTTACGTATTGAGTCTTCTAGGAAGGCCTTATCTGATTTCCCCCCCCCCCCTCCCCTTTGCAGGGGATTGCCTGTTTGGAGCTTCCTTGGATGACCTCATTAGGGGTCTCTCAGGGCGGGAAGGGTACTCTTCTTCTTCCGCAGGCTACCAAGGGCTTGGAGCCCCGTTTTAGACGTGGACCATTCTCATCAGCTCAGAAGAGGTTTTTTTTATCTCTTAATGTCTCTAGACAAGGAATCAAAAGTCAGGGCCTCCACTGGAGGTTCCAAGAGGACCTGGTCTGGCATGCCACGAGCAGGCTCTTCCAGACATGCGGACAAGGCTGCCTCTGCATGAAGGGGCGCCCTCACCCGTATCTGGAGTGAGGGGGATGTCTTTGCTGGTTTCTGGATCCATGGACCTCCCTGGTATAGGATACGTGGGTACATGAAGTTATTAGGTCAGGCTACGAGATCAAGATCGGTCTTATCCTCTGGAAAGGTTCTTCCCTTCCAACCTCCACTTGTCCTCAGATCACTTACGGGTTTCTTTGGGGTAGTGCAAGACTTGTTCCTTTTAAGCGGTGGTTGTTTCCGATTTTGGAACGTTTTCAGGGGTTTTTACTGAAACATCTTTACAGTTGCCAGGAAGGAAGGCAAGGTACATCCAATTCTGGACCTCAAGGCACTAAACTGCTGGTGAGAGTACAGAAGATCTGCGTGGAGTCCATTCACACGATAGTGGCGCCCCTACGTCAGGGGGATTTCTTCTCGCTTCTATCAACATGTGCCGGTCACCAACCCTTCCTCCGTTTTGTCATGGGTGAGGAGCATTATCGGTATGTGGCGTGGACAAAAGTGTTGGCCCCAATGCTGGCATTTTTTGAGTCAGTGGGGGATCGCGGTATTGGGGTACCTAGACTATCTTCTGCCAGTGGAGTCTCCGACTGCTCTGATGGACAACTGGAGATTGCTGTGCAAACTCTGTGGGAGTTTGGTTGGATTCTGAACCTTCAGAAGTCTGATTTTGGTTCTGTCTATAAAAACTGGACTATCTGGGTCTGACTCTGGAGCCAGAGTGTTTCTTCCTCTGGGAAAAACTCCAGACATTGCAGGAGGCAATTCAGCTTCTGTTGTTCAGCAGGCGGTCATCCCTCCGGGCTTGCATGTGGGTACTGGGCCTGATGGTGTCTACCCCTGAGGCGGTTTGTTTGCACAGTTCAGAGATTCTGGTGAAATGGGACAAGGATCCACGGTCTCTAGAGGTGGCTTTGTTCTCTATACTGGACAGTTGTCACCGCGGATGTCAGCCTGTGTGGGTGGGGAGGCGTCCTCAACACAGACGTGATCAGGGAGTCTGAATTCTGGCAGAGTCCAGACTGCCGATTTAATGCTCTGGAACATCAGTCTTTGTCTGGCTCATTGGACTATTCGTCTTCAATAGTGTCCGGTACAAGTTCATTTGGACAATGCCACAGTCGTGGTCTGTCAATCACCAAGGGGGCACAAGTAGTGTCCTGGCGGCTCGGTAAGTAGCCAGCATTCTAAGGTAGGCTGACCGATTCTTTCCAGCCCTCTCAAATTTCTGCCATGACTCCTGTGCCAGATTAAAGCAGAAGGGATTCTGTCCAAACTGACCTCGCCGGTCTTGGTACGCAAATCAGGTACGGATGGTCGCCGATGCTCCTTGGGGGCTTTCTCTCAGGGAGGATCGTCTGTCCCACGGGCCGATCTTTTATCCTGCTTTACAGTCACTGGCTTTGCGGCTTGGCTGTTGAACGCCAGGTGCTGAAGGATGGAGGTTTGACTGAGTCGGTAATTCCTATGCTTTTGGTAGCTAGTAACTAGTAAATCTACTATTGTACGTACATTGCGTGGTGTGAGTCTCTTGGGATACATCCTCGCTCCTTCTTGGTGGATTGGATCTTAACCTTCCTTTTTAATGGGGGGTTGGACAGAAATTTGCCTTGAGTACGATCAAGGGCCAGGTGTCGGCATTGGGGATCTTTTTCCAATGACCTTTTGCCTCACACTCCCTGGTGCACACTTGTTTTGAGGGTGTCCAACATTTGGTTCCTTCAGTGTGGTCTCTGTTGCATCCCTGGGATCTTAAGTGCCATACACACTATAAGATTTTCTGAAGACTTTTTTTTTTTTTTTTTTTTTCCTTCAGATTTACCTTTTTTCTATGTAGTGCAAGGGCCTGCCAGATTGCATACAAATTGAAAGTGTTTAGGTTTGACCTCATATTATATGGTTTTGGTTAATCTAAAGGAAAAAGTCTTCAGAAAATCTTAGTGTGTATGGCCCATTAATGTGGTGCTTTCAGCTCTACAGAAGCCTCCCTTTGAAAATATTTGGGAGGTTTCCCTGCTTGCGTTGCCCCCTGTAAGTGGCTTTTTTTGGTGGCTATTACCTCTGCGCGCAGGGTATCGGAACAGGTGGCGTTTATACTGTCGTTCACCTTATTGGGGGATTCACAAGGATAAGGTGGTGCTTCGCCCCTGTCCATCATTCCTTCTTTAGGTGGTCTCTGACTGTCATTTAAATGAAGACATTGTGTAGCCTTCCCTGTGTCCCAGGCTAAACATCTGAAGGAAATTTACCTTTCATACCTTTTTTTTGATGTGGTCCGGGCAGACAGACGGTGGATCAGGCCCTATTGCATCAGGGGTCAGGTTCCTTCTTTCCCTGTCAAGGAGCAAACTACTGGGGCGCTTAGTGTCTCCTGGGCTTTCCATCATCAAGCATCAATGACCCATGTTTGCAAGGCGGCCACCTGGTCGTTGGTGCACACTTTTTTTTACAAAATATTTAAGTGGATGTGTTGGCGTCTGCGGATGTTTCTTTTGGCTGCAAGGTTTTGCAGGCTGCTGTTTAGAGGACCTGGTCTTCTTTTGAGGGTGTATTTTTTTTTTTTTTTTTTTCTTGTGAGCTCCAGTTGTTTATGGTTGAGCTTCATGTTACCTAGTTGGCTATGGTTAGCTTTGGGAATTTTTTTTCAGTTGTTTGTTTTTTTTTTTTTTTTTTTCTCCACCCCTCATGTTTAACACTCCTTTGGGATGTCCCAATGGTTAAGAAGAATCAGAAGCGGTGTCTTTCAATGAACGAAAGCGAAAATGGGATTTTTGACTTATTGTAAAATCCCATTTCTCTGATGTTCATTGACGGACACAGCACCCATCCCACTGTGGAGGTAGCTTTCTTCTGACACGGCTTGTAACAAAACTGAGTGCCTATATCCGAGAGTGGATGTATACCCCTGGGACTGCCCATAGGCATAGTCAAGCTTTTTCCTTCCTAGTGTCGTCCTCCTGTAGGGGGCAGTATAACCCAATGGTTAAGCAGAATCAGGAGCTGTCCGTCAATGAACATCAGAGAAATGGAGTTTACGGGAAGTCAGAAGAACATTCAAAAAACAATGTTAGCAAGTACAGAAATTTACTAATTGATCTTGCTAGAATTGTGTCCTTGTCACTTGTGAACAGATCTGAAATCTCAACAATGTTCTCGTACTTCACAGCCATCTTCTGTAACCCACAAACTCCCCTCATTCCCATAGAGTTGAAGAGACAAGGCCACATTTGTAGGCCGTACATATGGACTGGTAATCTGCAATATAATACATGTTTTGGAATTATTATTAGCTATGCTTTAAGCCCCCTAGCCGCACAGATCTTTGTAATGATGTTGGAAGTTGACAGGGGCAGAGGTGGTAAGTATGGACCCGGGAGAGTGCCTATTCAGAGGAAAAGAGATAAGAAGTTTTGTTTTAGTAAATGTCAGATTTAAAATCTTGTTTATTTTGGCCCTTAGAGCGGGACTACCCTTCATTACATGACTGATGGGTTTCAGTTGTTCTGGTCACCTGCATTCTCCCTAATGCCCTGTACACACTATCAGATTATCTGAAGACTTTTGTCTGCAGACTTACCAAAACCATATAATATGAGGTCAAACCTAAACACTTTCAATTTGTATGCAATCCGGCAGGCCCTTGCACTACATAGAAAAGGTAAATCTGAAGACAAAAGTCTTCAGATAATCTGATGGTGTGTACAGGGGATAAGTAAGCGTTGTGCAACATGTCCATCTTTGCTGATGTATTGTGCTTTTTATTTTTTATTTTTTTTCACTTAACAGACTTGGGAGGATCCTAGTCACAAAGACAAGGATACAAACTGCTGTGGAGATAATGATCCCATAGATGTCTGTGAAATCGGCACCAAGGTGTGGTTTAAATTGCGTTCTTTAATAAATTGCATTGTACAGTTTTTAATTTGTTTGGTTATCCTGAGGAGGGGGGGGGGGATTTGGTATGCTAAAAATATGGCATGTTTGTACATGAATGATGGTTCTAATCACTACTTGCAACTACCAGTCTATGAAGGGCTTAACTAGACAATGTTTGTTAGTGTTTCTAAGTGGTTAAAGCACTAGCTGTCAAATCCACCATTTCCATCCTGTTTCAAAATCTCTGACAGCGAAGTGATGTGTCCCCATAGGAAAAAGGGCAAAATCTTTAGTATTTAAGCTAGATTATAGTGTAGGGCACGTCTTTGGAAATGTGGCAGATTTCAATGTTCATTTTTAAAGCTGAACTCTAGGCAGTGACAATCCCAGTTACCCATGAATGGTTTCAATGGTTTCACCTGATAAATTATTTGTTCTGTTAAGTTAGTCTTGTGATCAGGCACCTCTGAAACCATAGCTTGGTTTGTGCACTCTTTCTTTTACCTGGGCTGCAGTTGGCGTTAAGCTTCAGTCAAACATTTTAGTATTGAGTGGGAAGACTTAAATCTTATGTCATCGTTATTGCTGCCTTTAGCCCTGATGTGGAGATTCACTTATTTTTTGTCTTTTTGACACACTAGATATCGCTGAATGTATGTCAGGCTTCTTCTCTCTGCAGTTTTATGGAGGAACTGTTGGAACCTAAAGTCTGGCAACAGCGTCCCTGACTCCAAGTACTTTATGGAGAATCAACTTTAGAGAGTGTAACAGAGAACCGAAATGTGTTGGATGTGATAAGGCAAGAAATGTAGGGACAATAAGTGTGCTGGAATATTCAATTCCACCTCTAAAAAAGAATGGTGTTCGCTGAAGTTATACTTGTTTAAAGTGGTTGTACACCTCAGACATGAGATATGAAAAAAGCATATCCCTTTTATAATGTGTACTTGTCTCCATTAGGAACACTAAGGATCGTTTTTGTCTGCTGCTTCATTCCTTTTATCAGCATGAATCCCTTCTAAAAAGTTTTCCTGACACCAAGAGAAAAATGGTGACAGGGGAAGCGAGCTCCAGCTGATTGACAGCCTCAGCTCTGTTCCTGTGTGGAGGAGGGTGTGTCCCTACCCTATAATCGGCTCACAGAGCTGCTCTTACTCTGCTCTGCAGAGAGTGAGTGCTCTCCACTCTCTCTTTTTTCTGATCTCAGACACGCAATAAATATTCAGCACTTTAACGGATGTAGAGAAGAAAAGTCTGCAGATTTACAAGTATAACTTATGTAGGAGGATTAAGTTGTTAACTCTTTAATTTTACTTCATAAAAAAGGAAGACTGGGGCTAGCTCACAAATTCTCCCATTTGGATAACCCCTTTAGGCCAGGGGTAGGCAAGCTTTCAGAGGCTGAGAGCTACCTGAATAACATGGAGAAAAGCAAAGATCATGGGGGTGGGGTCCTACTACGTGTTGCCTGTGTGTGTGTGTGTGTGTGTGTGTGTGTGTGTATATAATAAAAAAGCTCCCAATAAAAAGACAACATCACTGTAGTGTCCTCTGTCCCCTTTACATCACCCTCCCACTGTATTGTCTTCTGCCCCCCCCCCCCCACAGTAGTGTTCTTCAACCCACCCCCCCCCCCAGTGTCGTCCGATCCTCCTTTACATCCCCCCCCCCCCCATAGTGTCCTCTGTCCCTCCTCCCTCCAAGAGTGTACACCCGCCTCTCCCTCCCCTTAAACACAAGGCTGTGTAGGCCAGCATGTGCTCCTCCAGAGCAGAGATCATTAGATAGCATAGTGCTGGGTGGGCGGGAGCTGCTGGAGTTCATAATAGCAAGTAGGTGTTTGGTTGCTAAACCAGTACCACCCCCCCCCCCCCCCCATGTTGATCGGGATCAACAGCTTGCCGACCCCCGCCTTATCTCGAGGTACTAATCGTTCTGCTGTGACAGGAATGGAGAATTTTAAAGCTGGGACTGTACATGTGTAAATCTCTATGGAACTGTGCACTAACATCCAAATTTTCAGGACAAGCTTTCAGTGTGTAATCTCCTAAAGATCAGCTACAGTCACCTAATATTTAGGAGTATCTAGCTGGCCTAAATGGTAGGCTAGCATTTAATATCGTCTGCATGAAGTTGAAATTAGGAAGGTGTCCCCCGCCCCCCCCCCCCCCAACTTTGGATTCAATTTATTTAAGCACATCTCAAAACAAGGTCTTCGTTTTCCTATAGCTAGTAATATGAGCTGTGAACTGGAACTTCTAATTAGGGGTATCACTTAAGCGTTTACTCTTCAGGAAAAAGATGCAGATGTTTGCTTTCTTGTGCTGGGAGTCTCCTGGGCATTTTTATGAATGACATGCTTCATTGTATCTCTGAGTTTTTAATGAGCCACAGTTAATTTTCAATTATGAGGAGTTATTGCAGTGATTTCACTATATCTGAGAAAAGCTTTTTTTTTTTTTTTTTCTCTTTTGTCAGTGTGCTCCAGAAAAGATGCATTTTAAGATTAGTGTATTCCAACACTAAGAGAGGAGCTGTTCAGTAGTAGAGAGCCCATGAAGCATACTGACAAAATGTTAATGTCTGCAGCTATTATATACCTGCATGGGTGGCCTGTTTACATGAAATTCAGGCATTCTGCCTGAGCAGATGGATTACATCCAATGTCAGGAGGCTCCTTGTGTGGTCAAAATATGGCTGCACTAGTTTCGGTTGCAGTTATGAGCTTATTGAGCATTTCAGGCTAGATGGAGAATTCAGGCCTGCTTAGTAAGTACATGCATGAGTCCCTACATTCGAAGTTAAGGGGGATAACCTAGAAAGGAGAAAATGTGCAACTAAATTGTGCTAAATATTGGGCATGCTCTAAAGGAACATGGTTAAATATAGTCTAAGGCTGGCCATACACTATACAATTTTCTTGTTCAACTTTCCTTTAGATTTACCAAAACCATGTAATGTAGGGTCAAACCTAAACACTTTCAATTTGTATGCAATCAGGCAGGCCCTTGCACTACATAGTTTAAGGTAAATCTAAAGGAAATTGAATAAGAAAATTGTATAGTGTATGGCCAGCCTAAGCCTACTCACGGTACACATGCTGCAGTCCTTGTACCCAAAACTTACTATTGTAGCGTAAGTGCTTTTCACTGACACACCTAAACCGAAATGATCATCTTAAAAATCCTAATAAAACTGAATATGAACAAAGGCCTAACACTTTCTGAGTATACCCTAATGGACATTGTTGTTACTATGATCAGAAACTACTTGGCAACCAGCAATTGTTGAGACTATAAACACTTTGGTCAAGGGTATTTCATCTACAGCGGTAAGCGCTTTATGTACAACATAATGAGGGGAAAAAAAGGAAAACTGGAGCAGAGGTGTAAGGCAATCAGTCAGCTTCTTTCTTTCATTTTCAATCTGAAGATAGAAGTTGATTGGTTGATGTGTACAGCTGTAGGGAGAAAAAAATGCCCAGTGTTGATTAGGGGAGGAAAATACAGACTATCTTGAGGGAGGGAAAAAAATGACATTGGTGGCTAATGGGAGGTGCTCAGTTGGCAGAGAGGAGGGACATTGTGGCATGTGGGAAAATGTGGAATCTAGCACACTATTCAGGAAGGGGGGTTATAGAGCTGTTTCTTAAAGCTTGGAACCCCACTGCCCAGAACAGGAAGGTGTGTAGGTATTTATCCTATTTCTGTTGACACCGGAATGGGCCCACTAAGGATAAGTGCACTTTAAATGTGCTCTTGGTTTGTTATCTTTCACATAGTTACAGATTCTCCATAGTTTTTTCATTTTTTTTTCTATTTTCCTTGTCTGTGCATTCAGCGCAGCTCAGAAGAAGTGACAAGGTCTATGCAATATACTATATTTTTATCCTTGGGTTTAGATCTTCTTGAACAGCTTCCCTGTGTCCTCTTCTCAACCTGTTATAAGGCATTTTCATTGCAGTTTTATTAACAATCCTGTGCTTTGTGGGAGGTTACTGGCCACAATTGTGACTTGCTTCCTTGTGATGTGTCGGCAACTGCCAAAGCAGTATCTTTCAGGAGCATCAATGGCAGGAGTCGCTGGGGTTTGGGAGTAGTGCAGAGCGGCTCTTGAGTCTGTACTGTAGGTACAATCCAACTCTTAGATGGTGCTGTAAAGACTCTGCACAGTGAAAAAGCTGGCACATTCCAGCCAAAATTGGGCTGGTATGCTGCATTGTAGTTGTATATTGGTTGACTAATGGGTGAAAATATTGTAGGACTATTTTCAGGACTGGTTTGAGGCTTGTCACAGGAAAGTATCCCAGAAGTTCTCCTATGCTGCTATGTTGGGTATGATGTGGGAAAACTTGGCAAACTGATGGTTAAAGTTGTGCGGACCTTAGACATGCTTTTATTTCCTTTTTTCGATTTAGACTTGCACATTAAAGATCAGTGATGGAGTAACATTATGACAGTTGTTGAAAAAGATAGTGTTGCATGCTGTTCTTTAAAATATTTATAAGGAAACATTAACATAAGCTGTTGTGGTGTTGCAGGTTTGCTCCAGGGGAGATGTAATTCAAGTGAAAGTTCTGGGTGCTCTGGGACTCCTAGATGAAGGAGAGATGGACTGGAAAATAATCGCAATCAATATTGATGATCCTGACGCCGATAAGTTCAATGGTTGGTTGTTCTGCTCTAGCATAGATTGCAGAGATTAAATGTACCTGCCTTCTAGGGTTTTTAAACAGGACTTTTTATTTTATTTTTTTTTTTTTTTTACACCAGTGAGAAAATTAAAAATACTTTGGAGCTGATTGAGTAAATGAGAAATTTGTTTGTTAGCCTTTGGTCACTTCTAGTATACTATCAGGGTTAGGGAAGCCTGAAAAACAGAAATTCCCATAAACCTGCTCACACAATTAAAGTGAACTTGCATTGGGTTAAGCAATACCTTGTTTCACTAAAAAAGTATAGAGTTTTTATTTCAAATCGTTTCTATTTAAAATCTAAAATGCAATAAAAGAAAATAGAACCAGGCACCAAATGAGAAGGTGATGACAGTAGTACACATATGCAAACAGGTGCCTTGATACCATACAGCTGTTACAACCATCCCTGAGTTGAGTATTATTAAACATTTCTATGGAGAGTCATTTAGGAGCAGGGTATACCCTTGTTGGGCTCAAAATCTCCACGAGATCATTACGTCTGTTAACTGAATTCCTGTGCGGGATGGAATACACAGGGCGGCCCTCACATACCAAAAACTCCTCATGGTAGGTCAGAGGAACTAAGAAAGAGAAAAGGCGATCTAGAGAAGAGCAGAAAAATAAAGAGAGGTAAAGGTGGCTAGCCTCCTGACAGCCTCACTAAACCACAGGACATATTTCAGGTGGCGGTGCCTGTCGGATATTTAATCAAGGGGTCCCAGGTTTTTTCAAATATTGGCATCTTGTCCTGCAAAATTACAGTAAGGCATTTAATGATCATGATCGAAGACATTTTAGCCTTCAGGAGGTCAAAAGTTATTGTAGGTGATTTCCATGATCTAGCTATATAGATTATCGCTGCTATCAATGCAATCAGGCGTTATGTAGGCCTCAGAGCTCCCTGCATTGGGTGGGCAACTAACGCTTGATGTGGAGACTTGGTTTGGTGAATACCAGTAAGAAAATAAATGAAATTTTAGGTACTGATCCAGGTGTATTGTGTTTTTTGGTAATGAGCAGCATATGTTTACGCAGTGTATAACCACAAAAAGCACAATGAATACCCAGCCATTAGAACAAGGCGTGAATACAGTGGCAGGTTGCAGATATTGTCAGTCGGTGGCTCCGCAAGGTATAGAGAATGGCTTGGCATATAGGGTCAACAGGGACAATACCATTTTTATAAGTTCCCACAGGACAGGTCTCCTCCTTCCATTATAAGGGGCGGATTCTTACAATTTTAAAAGCTGCTTAGCTGGCAAGCAGCCAATTTTTGGTTATAGATTTCAATAAGCATTTCGCAATTCCCGTGCACAGACACCATTTAATTTAGCCCTACTATGTGTTGTGTTTTTTTTCCACATTGATTTCCCAATGCCGGCCCTACCATGGGTCCCGTTGGGTCCATTGGACCCAGGCAGAACTTTGAGAGGGGCAGCAAATTGACTCCCAAGATTTATTTTCCAGGAGTTTTGTGTGTCATCAGTTTGCGGTGGGTTACGGGTGGCATTTCCCCATCTCCTACTGCCACCCGTAAACTGATGAGGCGGAGTGTCTCCTCCGGGGAACGTCCCTCACATGATCGTGGTGTGCGCAATGATTTCAGACATCAGCGCACTCCATCTCACGCAGGGCAGGCTGGCTCTACTAGGGCAGTGGCCGCAGCAGACACAGGGAGTGGCAGAAGGACTGGGGATCGCTGGGAGGCTGAGCCAGGTGCTGGTCCATGCATCTGGGTGGATCCCAACTATGGTCGGGAACTTTCCCGAGTCTGGACTGGCTGAGTGACGTTTAGCCCGCTGTCGGATGAAACAGAGCACAGGAGTGCACTCCTGTGATCCATAAGAGAACTATGCCAAAAAAGCGCTTTGGGCATACTATACCCTTTTTCTCCCAAGTTAGGTAATGGTTTCCAAAATTTGTGCATGCTCTAGCCCCATTTTATCCTGTTCTTGGATCAACCTAATTTAAGACTTATTTAGTTAAGCATTTGTAGCCTACATCTACAGAATTCTCCTTTGCTCGAATCCTTTCCTGTAATAAGTCTATGTACAGTTATTTTGGAAATTTTGGGCTTTAATTAAGAGTTGTTTAAAAATGCAAGCTTTCAGAACTCATTGGGATCCTTCCTCAGGCTTTACACAATTCTGAACATGGTTTCTTTTAATTTGATTTATATACCGAATATCAAAGGGAAACGCAATACAATAGTTAATGACCATATAATTTTTTCTGAAACGCTTGAGAATAATTAAAGGCTATTGTAAAATTTTAGTTGTTCAATAAATATTTGGTTAATAGAATCCTTTTCGGAATTGTAACTAAACGGGTTGTAAAAGCTTGCTTATAAAGGCGGCCCATAAAGGCCATCACATAGACTCCAAACTTTCTTAACAGGTAGAACAAGAGTGTGCTACTGCATTCAATTTAAATACTCTGTCTATAGATGCATCATGGATTGTTTGCTGGATTTGATGGTGGTCCTACATGTTGGTCCACAGTTTGTGCCAATGGGCATTTAGAAGACTTGTGTTTTTCATGCATTATATAACTGGAAATGGGAAATGAAAGTAAATGAAAATTGGTGCAACTGTTAACCTATGGATTGCTCCAGTACGTAAAAGCAAAAAGTCTACTTTTAAAGTGTATGCAAAGCCGAACAAACAACTTCTATATGCTCCTTTTGTTGACTTTAAAGTGTTTTGTATATCTGTTCTATATGCAAAAACGGTTGATCCTGACACATTGCTGTCGTGTGTCCTGTGCACTTTGTAGGATTATTTTCCCCTGATCAGCACTGATTTGGCCAGTTCTCACAATGACTTATAAATAGTTGAATTAAACTCCGATCTATAACCAGAAGTATATGGTATTTGCTTTGGTTCTCTCTGCTGAACAGAGTGGCAATGGAGTGAAGGAAAGGTAAGTATTCAATGCAGGGGAAGGTTAAAGCAAATGCATAGAAATACTGTAGCTGCTGATCTTTAGTAAAAAGACACTTACCTGTCCAGGGGTCTAGTGCTGTCCTCATCAGAACCGGTTCTTTGCTCTCACCGTTTTTAAATTTGTACTCAAGTTGTTAATCAGTGAAATATGTTTTGGATTTTCTTTTTTGCAATTGTTTTATTTGCTGTTGGAGCATGGTGATCGAGAATGTAGTAAAGATGTTTTGTGCAGTAAATTTAAATTTGATTGTATAGCGTGCCATGCCTAGGCTTTTATGTATTCAGATCATCTTACTCTTTTTGCTTTTCACAGGTATTGAAGATGTAAGACAGCACAAGCCTGGTTATCTTGAGGCTACTGTTGAATGGCTGAAATCTTATAAAGTCCCAGATGGCAAACCAGAAAATCAGTTTGGCTTTAATGGGGAGTATAAAAACCAAGTAAGGCCAAAATGTATAAAAAAAATGTTAAATAGAACCAAAGGTTTGCTTATTCGCAAATATTGTATCTGTGCATCTATAATGGCTTTTAAGTATGATTGTAGAATGGTGGAAGCAGTTCCAGGCTAAAGCTGCTACTTTCCATTTGTCTGCAAAGTATTCTGCCAGCTGAGGCCCATGGGGTATGGGGGACATGTGTGGCCAATATTCTGTAGTGCAAAGTGAACTCAAAGTGAAATTTATGAAAGGCTGTGGCTGAGAACAGACTTGGATAACTGGAAGCATACATTAATTTATTTTCCATTGTTGGGCTTATCTTATTTCACACTCTGAATCATCTGGTCCTTATGAACTGCTGCTTTCTTGTTTCCAGATTGTTTGCTGCCGAGTATTGCTTTTGATGTCAAATGTGCTATACTGTATGGTAATTGATTGCATTGAAACTTTCAGGGGGCTTAGAATATAGATGCCATGAGTAATTGTGCGTGTGTTTAAAATTACAGTAAGAAGGTGTGGTAACTCTCATCAGCAACATGTAACCTTGGTTAATTATAACGCACATCTTACTTCCTGCTTTTCAGAAGTTCGAAGATAGATATAGGAAGCAACTAAATTTGTTTCTCGCTTCATAGTTTATGTATGAATTAAAAGAATAGTGCCTGAACAGATCTGATACATCCCCAATACTTTTTTTTTCTTTTGCTTGACTGCCACGGTTCTCTTGTGTTAAATACACTTGGAACTACTTGTTGGGTTCATTTCAAGCTAAGGTTACCCATATTGTGCAAGCATGTGGTCCCTAAAGTATCTCTGCTTGTCTTCAAATTCCTTCCTTTTATTCTGCAGTGGATTTATGATCCTAGGCTTTATATGGGGTTGTGACTTCTTTCAAAGGCAAGATTAAGACTTATTCCTTGTCCATACTATGTCAGAGTGCCTACTGACTACTGAGGTTCTGCTATTGCATGGTAGAAGGTAGTGTAAGTGGGATGGGTAATGTCCTCTTAGAGAGGAGGTCCTGTGTGCAGCCCAAGTTGATGTGGCTCCTCCCCAGGCACAAAAAGTTGACTTGAAGACCAGCACGGGTACTTGGGTTTTTCCAGTAATGAGGTTTTTTTTAAAGTTTGGTTGACCTTGGAACTTGAGGATAAAAGTATAAAAGCTGCCTTTTTCTTAACTGGTGTTAACTTAAGTGCAGAATTCAGGGCTGTCATTTGTAATCTTCATATTTAGGTCAAAGGACCAAGCACACAGCAGGCTAAGTCTTAGGAACCTACATTTCCATCCTTCATACTTGTAACTAGTAATTCATAATATAGGTAGAGAAGTCAGAATTGAGGATGACCTAGGAGCCAGCACCTTTTTAAAAAAACGCAACTGCAGTTTAAATACATTTTTCCTCAGTTTTTCTATCTGTATTGAGATGATGCTAACAAATCAAATTAATCCTCCATCCTTTTCTTGACTACTAGCACAATTACATGGTATAGGTATAGCAATATATACTGATAAAATTATAAATGCAACACCTTTTTTGTTTTTTCCCCCCTTTTTCATGAGCTGAACTCAAAGATCCAAGACTTTTTCTATGTACACAAAAGACCTATTTCTCTCAAATATTGTTGACAAATCTGTCTAAATCTGTGTTAGTGAGCACTTCTCCTTTGCCAAAATAATCCATCCACCTCACAGGTGTAGCAAATCAAGATGCTGATTAGACAGCAAGATTATGGCACAGGTGTGCCTTAGGCTGGCCACAATAAAAGGCCACTCTAAAAATGTGTATCACACAACACAATGCCACAGATGTCGCAAGTTTTGAGGGAGCGTGCAATTGGCATGCTGACTGCAGGAATGTCCACCAGAGCTGTTGAAAGCGTGAATTGAATGTTCATTTCTCTACCATAAGCTGTTTCCAAAGTTGATTCAGAGAATTTGGCAGTACATCGAACCAGTCTCACAACCGCAGACCACATGTAACCACACCAGCCCAGGACCTCCAAGATCGTCTGAGACCAGCCACCTGGACAGCTGCTGCAACAATCTGTTTGCATACCCAAAGAATTTTTGCACAAACTTTCAGAAACCTTCTCAGGGAAGCTCATCTTCATGCTTGTCGTCCTCATCGGGGTCTCAACCTGACTGCAGTTTGTCGTCGTAACCGACTAGTGGGAAGATGCTCACATTCAATGGCGTCTGGCACTTTGGAGAGGTGTTCTGTTCACGGCTGAATCCCAGTTTTCTTAGATCTTTGAGTTCAGCTCATGAAAAATAGGGGCTAGAACAAGTGTTGCGTTTTATAATTTTGTTCAGTATACATTGCTATAGGTCTCCTTTTTCTCTGTCGCTCATTGACAGACGTAGTCCTCGGTGATACAACACCCTCGGGTTATGCTGCCCTCCACAGGAGTAGGACTAGACAGGAAAGAAAATACTCGGGGCAGTCCCCGAGGGTATATCCTCTATCTCTAATCTCTATCTCGTCAGGAGTAAGGACCTAGATACCTTGCTGGGATCTTCGGTCCTGGCAGGATTTTTTTCTTAGAAAGATTTTTTGTTAGACAGCTTTTTTTTCTCCAGTGTTCCTGTGAGATCTTCAAGCAAGAAAGCTGAACTGGGCGACGGGCTGGATGTTGAGATCCAGTGGTCACCCCAGTTCAGCCTGCGAGTGCGTGCAGGCCATAGCTCCACGCTGGGTCGGCCGCGACATAGTTCCACTGGACGGGGACTGACCCTGCGAGTTAAACGTCTCGCTGAAACGCCAAAGACCATGAGTCACGGCGTCCGTATTGGTCGACATCCCTCCCACCCCGGTGGAGAGGGGTACTGTCAGGAGTTGGCGCCCGCCTGGTTCCGGTATGGTGAGTAGTATGTTCCCCCCTTTCCCCTGACGGGTCTTGTGGTGAACGCGGGCCCCTCTCTGTATGGTAAGGATGGGTTCCCCTCTATCCTATAACATGGCACAGATTCTCCTATTGAGGGTGATTTTTGTGTACAAAAAGCCAGGAGGCTTGGTTTGGGAGCTGACAATCTAATTGCAAGTATGTTTAAATGATTTTAATCAGTGGCAGTACTAGAATCTTACTGTGATGTATATGGTATCCTACCTGTCAGAAGCCACAGGACATGTATACTGCTTTCCAGGTCATTCCTCCAGCAAAAGCATGCCACGTGGTCCGCCAGGGTCCGGTACCGCCGGCCACGCGGATCACCATGTAGAGAGGGGTTTATTGATGCCGAGATACTCTGCAGTCACGCCGCTATCCTGTAAAAGGCCGCCGCCATTGTTTGGTAGATCGCACGAGGCCACCATTTTGGCGTAGCCTCGTGTCGCCAGCATGGGGGCGGCCATGTTTGAGGTGACTCAAACACCTCGTGGAGCTAGGGGAGGCTCTCTCTCTCTCTCTCTCTCTCTCTCTCTCTCTCTCTCTCTCTCTCTCTCTCTCTCTCTCTCTCTTTCTCTCTTTCTCTCTCTCTTTCTCTCTCTTTCTCTCTCTTTCTCTCTCTTTCTCTCTCTTTCTCTCTCTTTCTCTCTCTTTCTCTCTCTTTCTCTCTCTTTCTCTCTCTTTCTCTCTCTTTCTCTCTCTTTTTCTCTCTTTTTCTCTCTTTTTCTCTCTTTTTCTCTCTTTTTCTCTCTTTTTTTCTCTCTTTTCTTTTCCGGGTAGTAACTGGAATTATCATGGACCCTGCCACACAGGTAACCCCACCTGTTTCCCTCGAGGGGGCTGCGGGACCTGCCGGTGCACAGAGCATAGATGCAATTACAGCAGTTTTGGAGTCTTTGGTGGCTCGGATGGAGACGGCCTGTCAGGAACGGGGGTCAAGAAATCGACCCCCGCCTACCCCTATATCATCTGACACTTCAGACTCAGATTCTGAGATGGTCATTGCAGCTGCAGGTCCCTCTGCAAGGGCTGTTGTCTCAGGTAAAGTTCCTTCAGACAGTGAGGAGGACGTTCATGCTTCCGCCATAATTCGGGAAGAAGCATTGGTGGACGCACTAGTTGTGGCGGTTCGGGAAACCTTTAGACTTGAGGTTTTACCGGCAGAGGCAACTGAAACAGAGATTCCCTTTGATACGAACAAACCCACCAAAACGGTGAAGGTTTTTCCTGTACCCAAGTGTTTTAATAAAATTAAAGAAGAATGGGAGCATTCTAAACGTACCTTTACTATTTCCAAGCGTATTGCTAGACGCTATCCGTTTGAGGAATCCCTCATTAACCACTTGCCGACCGCCGCACGACTATCTACGGCGGCGGTCAGCCCCTCACAGGCAAAGTGACGTAGGTCTACGTCGCTCGCCTGTGAGGGTTTAGGGAGCGAGCGCGCGCCGCCGGAGGCGCGCTCCCGCGTGGTCACGGACCCCCCCCGCGCGTGTGACCGGCGGACCCGATCGCCGCCGGCCACTCTGCGATCGGCGGGGGAGAGGGAGAAAGTCAGGCAGCTTGTGTAAACAAGCTGCCTGTCATTCTCCTCTCTGTATGAGAGATGATCACATGGATCTACTATGTAGATCCGTTGATCACTCTGCATACAGTTGAAGCCACAGCCAATCAGTTAGAATCACGCCCCTAGGGACACACACAGCCCCTCCCTCTCAAATAAAGTTAACCCCTTCACTACCAGTGTATTTTTACAGTAACAGTGCATATATATAGCACTGATTACTGTAGAAATGTCACTGGTAACCCCAAAAGTGTCAAAAATGTCAGTCAAGGGTCCGATCTGTCCGCCGCAATGTCGCAGTACCGCAAAAAAAAAATCGCAGATCGCCGCCATTACGCGTTAAAAAAAAACAAAAATGACAATCTTTCCCTTTGTTAGTAAACGCAATAACTTTTGCGCAAACCAATCAAAATACGCTTTTTGCGATTTTTTTTTTTTTTTTTTTTTTTTTTTTTTTTTTTTTTTTTTTTTTTTTTTTAACCAAACATAGGTAGCATAAAACAAATTGGCCGAAAATATTAAAAAATTTTGATTTTTAAATTTTTTTTGGGGGGGGAATTTCATATAAAAAAAAAGGGAAAAATATTGCTATTTTTGCAAAATTTACGCTCTTTTTTTGTTTATAGCGCGTGATCAAAAAATCGCACAGGTGATCAAATACCGCCAAAAGAAAGCTCTGTTTGTGGGAAAAAAAGGACGCCAAATTCGTTTAGGTACAGCGTCGCACGACCGCGCAATTGTCCGTTAAAGTCACGCAGTGCCGAATCGCAAAATACCCTCTGGTCAGTTAGCAGCCAAATCCTCCGGGGCTTAAGTGGTTAAGAAATGGACGGTACCACCAGTGGTGGATCCACCTATTTCCAGACTGAATAAAGCCACGGTTATTCCAGTGGAGGACACTTCGTCCTTTAAGGACCCGGTGGATCGGAAGGTAGAAGCGGAGTCCCGCACTATCTTTTCCCTGATAGGGTCAGCCTTTAGACCAGTAATTGTCATTGGTCTAGTTTCCCAGACACTTACGGAATGGGCGAGATTGGTGCGCCAGGACCTGAAGGGGAAAGATATCCCCCAGGGAACATCTGAATTGATGGAACAGATCATACAAGGACTACAGTTCGTCTGTGACACAGCCTTGGATGCTACCCCCCTATTAGGGCATGCATCTATGTCAGCGGTAATCCTCAGACGTGTGCTGTGGTTAAAATGCTGGTCAGCAGACCTAGGTTCCAAAAAGACCTTGACGAATCTCCCCTTTCAGGGGAATCGCCTATTTGGGGCCACCCTAGATGAGATCATTAAGGATGCCACTGGGGGCAAGAGCACTTTCTTGCCACAGGCTGCTAAAGCTAAAGGACCTCTTAACAAGCGGGGACCTTTCTTTACCGCCCATAAAGGGTTTGTGCGCCCGACTGCTGCAAGCGGGAAGGGCAAGGCTCCTCCAGGAGGGTTCAAGAAGGGCTGGTCGGACAAACAAAAGACCTACTCAGCCCAAACCTGAAGCAAAGGATTACACAGCCTGAAGGTGCGCCCCCACCCGGCTTGAGGGTGGGGGGACGTTTTCACCGGTATTCAGGGCATTAGATCGAGCATCGACCACTGCTACCGGTGCGATTCTTCCCTTCCAACATTTAAGTACTACAGGGAGCGGTAGTTACCGTTCCCTGAACAGATCATTTTCTTTACCTTTTCCAAAGATTAGTCTCAGTTCCCCACAAGAATCGGATCCGGTTGAACAGACAGACCAAGAAGCCTCTAGCCGGGTGACTTCGGTCCCTGAGATTCAACCAGGAGAGATCACCGTTCCTGATAGGAATCAGGTGTCTGATAAATGTGTGGGAACGGAGAACGATCAGACTTTGTCGGATGGTCGGGACCAGATAGCTTTAGGGCCGCCTGGGTTCAGATCCAGTCAGCGCCAGTGGTCCTAGAAATTCTAGGCTAGCCTCGTCAAGCCGATCTACCCGACTTGGACTTGCGAGTCGCGGACGTTCCTTGGGAACTTCGTCTCAGGGAGAGTCTGCGGTCTCAAGGACCAATCTTCCATCGTGCTTTACAGTCGCTGGTTTTAATGGCCTGGCCATTGAGACCCAGGTACTGAAGGACAGAGGGTTGTCAGCTTCAGTTATTCCTACCCTTATTAAAGCAAGGAAAGCGACTTCCAGCAAGGTCTATTATCGCACATGGAAGACTTATATCGCGTGGTGCGAATCTTTAGGGATTCCTCCACGTACCTATTCGGTGACCCGAATATTGGCCTTTCTGCAAAAAGGGGTTGAGCAGAAACTAGCCTTGAGCACCATCAAGGGTCAAGTTTCAGCATTAGCAATCTTCTTTCAGAAGCCTTTAGCTACTAAGTCCTTGGTGCGGGATTTCATCTAGGGGGTGCGGCACCTGGCTCCACCAGTCTGCGCGCCCTTACCGCCCTGGGATCTTAATTTGGTTTTGTCTGTTCTACAGAAACCTCCCTTTGAAAACATCAGGGAGATTCCCTTGCTTACTTTATCCCAGAAGGTAGCCTTCTTGGTGGCTATCACGTCTGCACGCAGGGTGTCAGAACTGGCTGCATTATCATGCCAGTCCCCATACTTAGTGATTCATAGGGATAAGGTAGTGCTTCATCCTAAGCCATCCTTTCTTCCAAAGGTGGTTTCAGATTTTCATCTGAATGATGATATTGTACGACCTTCCTTGTGTCCTCAGCCCAATCATCATCGGGAACATGCGTTGCATTCCTTGGATGTGGTTCGGGCAATCAGGGTATACCTGAAGGCGACGGAATCGTTCCGTAAGACGGATTCACTTTTTGTGATCCCGGATGGCCCCAGAAAGGGGTTCCCTGCATCTGCCGCGACTATCTCCAAATGGATCAGACAGACGGTGGTACAGGCTTATTCTATTAAGGGTCGGAATCCTCCGTTCCGTTAGGGCTCACTCCACTCGAGCGCTCAGTACTTCCTGGGCCTTCCGCCATCAGGCGTCAGTAGTCCAGGTATGCAAGGCGGCCACTTGGTCGTCGGTACATACCTTTACAAAATTTTATAAGATTGATGTGATGGCATCGGCGGATGCCTCATTTGGCCGCAAGGTTTTGCAGGCCGCAATTTGAGGAGACCGGTGGTCTACCTCGAGGGTTTTTTTCTGTTGAAAAATTTCTGTTGAGTCTCATCACTGAGGATGAGCATTGTAAACTTCTAGTTGGCACCGGTTGGGCCTTCTAGATTGGATTTGATTTCCATTTTCCCACCCCTCATTTGTGGTACTGCTTTGGGACGTCCCGAGGGTGTTGTATCACCGAGGACTACGTCTGTCAATGAGCGACAGAGAAAAACGGATTTTTGTAAAATCTTACCGTAAAATCCTTTTCTCTTAGCTCATTGACAGACGTAGTACCCGCCCCTCTGTTTTTGAGTTGGGTTGGGTTAAATTCTCTAAACACTTCTTTGTGACATAACTGATTTGCTGTAGCAGAGAGAGAGAGGATATACCCTCGGGGACTGCCCCTAGGGTGTGGCCAGAGTATTTTCTTTCCTGTCTAGTCCTACTCCTGTGGAGGGCAGCATAACCCGAGGATGTTGTATCACCGAGGACTACGTCTGTCAATGAGCTAAGAGAAAAGGATTTTACGGTAAGATTTTACAAAAATCCGTTTTTATATTCTGGTTAGTTCTTAAACTGACTTTTTAAATTGCTGGCAATGGCAATAGTACTGATGCCTTTTGTGTTTTTCCCCCTTCACAATTCTGGTAGGAATTTGCAATGGAGGTCATCAAAGTTACTCATGACTTTTGGAAAGACATGGTCCATAAAAGATCAGAATGTGGTGAGATACAATGGTATGTGTCCTGCTGATATTCTTGAAAAAGTGTTACCCCCTCCCTTTTAATGGCCCAATTTCTATCTTTTTGGTAATGCACATTTTGGCTTCATGTACACTGGCCTATATTTACTGCTTGATTTTGCCACATTTTGTGGTTTCCTGCGGTCTAAACACTCCTATTCTGAATGCAATTCTTTCACATTTAGGAGAGGGAGGTTGAACGCAGCAGCTCCTGAACTCTGCTAAAAGCCTATGTGTGCATTGACACATATACTTTTTTGGAGTTGAGTTTAGGAGCTTTGGCAAAAAAGTTTAGGAGCTTCCAGTATGGGCTAGTCTAAATGAAGCCTTCTAGCCTGAACAAGAAAAAAAAAAAGTGTGCAATTGCAGACTGTAAGCATTTCTCAGCCAGCTCAGAGTTATCTATCACAAAAGCTGAGCTGGGGACTGGCTAAGTCCATTTCTCACTAAAATATAATGGTGAAGCTCCGCTCCCAATCCTTTAACCTTTTGTTCAACGGATACCGCTCCTGATTCTTCTTAACCGTTGGGTTAAACTGCCCCCTACAGGAGTAGGACACTAGACAGGCAAAAGCTTGACTATGCCTATGGGCAGTCCCGGAGGGTATACACCCACTCTCCGCTATAGGCACAGTTTATTTCTGCCTTGTCAGGAGTAAGTGCCTAGTTCCTTGCTGGGATCTCTGGTACTGGGGAAGTTTTTTTTTTTTTTCCTTTTTTAAATGGATTTTTCTCTATTGTTTGTTGGTGGACGCAGTCTCTGTTCTTCATAACAGTAGGGTTATACTGTCCCCTACATGAGTAGGACACTAGGCAGAAAAGTTCTGGCTACGCCTATGGGCAGTCCCAGAAGGTATACTCCACCCCCCCTCTCTGCTATAATATGTCAGTTTTCATCTGCCTAGTCAGGAGTAAGGGCCTAGTTCCTTGCTGGGATCTGTGGTCCTGGCAAAAAGTTTTTTTTCTAGTGTTAGTTTTTTTTGTCCGAACTTTTTCCCTGTGAGGTCTAAAAGCAACAAAGCTGGATCTGGGCGACGGGCTGGATATATAGATCCAGTGGTCTCCCCAGCCGGTCAGCGTGCGCGCGCAGACCCCAGCTCCACTCTAGATCGGCCGCGACCTAGTCCCACCGGACGGGGACTGGCCCTGCGAGCTTAAACGTCTTGCATGGTCGCATGACCGGGTCTAGGCTGGAGTCGCAGCGTTCCTATTGGCCGACAGCCCCCCCACTTTGGTGGAGAGGGGTTCTGTCAGGAGATGGGGCCTACCTGTTCCAGGTATGGTGAGTAATTGATCTCCCCCTGGCGGGTTTTGGGGTGGACGCTGGGCTCTTCCTAGGACGGTCGGACCCCCGGGATTCCCCTCTGTCCTGTCACGCACCCTCCCCCCTTACCTGTCCCCCTCACCTACCTCCTCCCTTCACCCACTGGGGATATGGGGCGCTTGCAGATAACCCTGGGGGCTGGGACCAGGCGTCATGGCAATGGTGGGGGGGTGCGCCGCCGGTGACAGGATGATCAATCGTGCAGGGGGGACTCGCCTGTCACTGCCAGGGTCCCCCATCCTGTCGATCCTGTCCAGGAGGCTGGGGGGTCCCCCAGAAGCTCCGCAGGGCTGCCATTTTCTTGTAGCCCATGTGCTGCATAGGATCGACTGCCATGTTTCTGTAGCTTGGCGGCCATTTTTTGGTGGATCCCCATTGAAAATCAATGGAGGCCATGTTTTTGTAGTCTCTAGAGTTGTTTTTTTGGCGGTGGCACCCCCTCCCTATTCCCTAGTGCTAACACTCTGGTTTTATTTTCTTCTTTTCTTCTGATCAAGATCACGGCAGACACGTGACCTCCTGGGCCTCCCTGGTGCATCTCTGCTGCGGGTGGTGAGTCTGGGGGGACGCTCTCTGCTGAGGGTCCTCAGTGCTTTGTGCCTGACCTCTTGGGGGCGCTTTTTTTTTCCTGCGGGTTCCCCTGGTGCGACATGGACCCTGTGGAACATGTTTCCACCACCTGACCCCCCTCTCAGAGGCTGCAGGGCCCTCTGAATCCCAGCCATCCATAGATGCACTGTCGACTGTCCTGGAATCTTTTGTGTCCTGGGTGGAGGACGCCTTTCAAGGGGTGAAGTGCCAAAAAACACCCCCCGCCTACCCCTGCCTCAACTGACGGGTCAGATTCTGAATCTGATTCAGCCACTGCAGACGTAGGTCCCCCTGCCGGGTCAACTTCCTTGCGCCCTGTCTCCTCTGATAGTGAGGATGACACCTCTCCCTCTGCTACCGTGCAAGAAAAGGCGCTGGTGGACACACTAGTTGTATCTGTGCGTGAGACCCTAAAAATAGAGGATGCGACTGAGGCACAGGTTACGTTTGGCACTCGCAAGCCATCCAGAGCGGCAAAGGTTTTCCCCTTTCCCACGTATTTTGACAACCTGGTCAAAAAAGAGTGAGACCACCCAAAGCTTCCCCCTGTGGTGCCTAAGCGGATTGCTAGGCACTACCCCTTTGAGTCCCTTTATAAAGAAGTGGACTGTGACACCTACGGTGAACCCTCCGGTCTCCAGACTGAATAATGCTACCATGATTCCAGTGGAGGATTCCACGTCCTTTAAGGATGTGGCGGATAGAAGGGTAGAGTCTGTGGCCCGCAATATGTACTCCCTGGTGGGGTCTGCACTCAGATCGGTGTTTACCATTGTCCTTGTCAAACCTTGACTGAATGGGCTAATATACTACGCCGTGGCCTGGAGGGGGAACATCTCCCCCCCTGCCTTTGTGGAGCTGGTGGAACAGTTGATCCAGGGGCTACAATTTCTTCGTGATGCCTCACTGGATGTGTCTCCAC
The DNA here is from genome assembly GCF_965119305.1 of Pelophylax lessonae. Classification (NCBI taxonomy): domain Eukaryota; kingdom Metazoa; phylum Chordata; class Amphibia; order Anura; family Ranidae; genus Pelophylax; species Pelophylax lessonae. The sequence continues at coordinate 605,735,179 of NC_138768.1, read as the reverse complement.
TATTGGCGTGACGTTCGGTGTCAGCAGTAGTCGTTCGGCGTATACTTTGGCTAAAATGCTGGTCTGTGGATCAGACCTGCAAGAAGGCCTTATCTGATCTACCTTTTCAAAGTGATCGCCTGTTTGGGGCTACCCTTGATGACCTCAAAGGTCTTACGGGGGGTAAGAGCACCTTTCTCCCACAGGCTAACAAGGGTAAGGACCCTCGTCGTAGACTGGGTCGCTCCTTTTCAGCACACACACTTTTTTTTTTTTTCGTCCTTCAGGGTCAAGGGATAAGGGATCAAAGGCCTTCAAGGCCCCCTCGGTCTGGCAAACCGAAAACGGCTTTCTCCAGACCTGCGGATAAGAAATTTGAGTGCCTATAGCTGAGTGTGGGTGTATACCCCCCTGGGACTGCCCATAGGCATAGTCAAGCTTTTTCCTGCCTAGTGTCCTACTTCTGTAGGGGGCAGTCTAACCCAATGTTGTTGTTGTTTTTTCTGATTTAAAAAAAAAAAGTTTTATTGGGTCAATTCAAAAGGCATACATTAAGAACAATTATATATAGATCAAACATTACGTGATAGGCCTATACAAGGCATTGCATGTGCAAACATTAGTACTTTCAAAGTAAATAATGCCATACGTTTGTCTTATAAGCGTATTCCTGCATACCCAACACAATGTTAGAAGACAATTCCCAGAACTCTGGGCATGTAAAATATTTCTTTGTTTCTAAAGGAAAAGTAAAAAAGTAAAAAAAAAAAAAAAGTGAAAACAATAGAACCCATCTTGCGATTAGCAATATACAATGGAGTAACCCCTTGACAGCAGCCTGCACAATAAACAACCCTACACCCCTTTTTATCCCTGAAGCAATCTGTCACCCACCAGTCTAAACTGTGCTAATCCTGGAACTTCCAGGAAAGGTTGCCACATAGAATAACATTTATTGGGGGATTTCCTATGTTGGTATGTCAGTTTTTTTCTTGTATGAGCATCTTATTAACTTTGTCCACCCATTGTCTCCTAGTGGGTACTCGCAGAGTAATCCAGTGTCTGGCAATCAGTTTTTGGGCTGCATACAACAGCCATAGAACCACCGTATGTGCATTAGGAGTCAGGGCCTCCTCCAGCGCACCCAACAGACAGACTATGGGGTCCCTTGGAAGCACAACCCCATAAACCAGGGAAATTGTATCCAGCAGGGAGATCGGTGTGCCCCCTTTCAATGCAGAGATATCGGTGTGCCCCCTTTCAATGCAGAGATATCGGTGTGCCCCCTTTCAATGCAGAGATATCGGTGTGCCCCCTTTCAATGCAGAGATATCGGTGTGCCCCCTTTCAATGCAGAGAAATCGGTGTGCCCCCATTCAATGCAGAGTGACCAGCGTAGCGTGCCGTGCCCCCCCCCCCCGAGACCAGTGCACTTACCTGCAGCTGCTCCTCAGTCCTCCCGCCTCCTCCTCGGCCAATGGTATGGTTTTGTCTTTCGGCCAATAAGGAAGCGGGTCTCGGACCCGCTTCCTGGTTGGCCAGGAGGAGGATCCGTGTGACAATAGCAAATTTTCATTCGCTATTGTCATACAATGGGTGGGCTCGGGGCGCACTGCTCTGCGCCCCGGGTCCACCCTTTTCTGAAGCCTATTGGAGCCTTTGGCTCTAATCCGGTGACTCAGGAAAAACAAAAACCTCATTGAGCTCCATGAGTCCGGCACCCCACATGCAGATTAGGGGGCCGGACGCATGGATAGGAGGGACGGCGCCCCTGCGCCCCCAACGCACCAGCCGCCACTGCTTGCAGGTCTGTGAAGGATTTTAAGGATTTTAATGTCGGACCTGTGTATAATTGGTGCATAAAGTGGATTCCCTTAACCTCCCAATCTTTAAATTCCTGCAGCTTTATATTGAGCATTGCGCCAGATGACGATCTGAGATAGGAAACCTCGAAAACCCAACATATGTTTAATGTAGGGTCATAATTTTCGGAACCTTGAGGGAGTGGGAGCTGGTTTGTTCAGATGGGGGCTAACCCAATGGTTAAGAATCAGGAGCGGTGTATGTCAATGAACATCAGAGAAATGGATTTTACGGTAAGTCAAAAATACAATTTCTGTTAAAACAGTGTTTAAACATAGTACAGTTATTGCGATATCTGTCCCTAGACAGAGTTCATTATGGTAGCCACAGCTTTACAGTTCCCCTCATAACAATGGGCACTAAATAGAATCTTTGCTTGTTGGAAGTTCCAGAAAAAAAAGCATCTAAAAGGGGTAAGCTGCAATTTTTAAAAAATATATTTCTCTTACGTCCTCCGACAGTCGCCGCCACCTCAAAGTCATCACTATTGGGTATTGACTTCCGCTCCGCAGGAGTAGCTAGGCATAAGACTTAGTCAAAAGAACAAAGACATTTGCATATACACACCCATGGGAGCTGTCCCACTGGTCAATACCCCCCTGCAGTGAACACTCCCAACTGAGTTTTTCTGCCTAGCGTCAGGAGTAGTTAGGCTTTCCCTGTGCTGGGGCTCCGGTCTCAGCCTTCTGATCTTTATTTGATTTTCTTTTAAAAATGTCAGTTTTTTTTCTTTGTTATACTAGCTGTTTCTTTTGTCGGCTTTAGTTTTTAGTCGACTCTTCGGATGAAGATGGATTCATGCGGAGCTGGGAATCGGACTGACCGCCCTGGTTCTCCAGGGCAGAGGGTCAGAGGGACCCCCAGCCCGCCATCGATCGGTCAGCCATGGTTCGTCCTGATATTATGAACGACCCATCCCTGCTCGCAGCTGTGAGGTGGCTACCTCACTGGACACATCTGCGATATTGCAGTGTAATGTCTTTGGCAAAACGGCATTCCCTGTCAGATGAGGACAGCGGCTTTCCGTTCTTAGAGGCACCCCATGCCATCTGGTACAGGTAAGTACTTCTGTGTGGGGCCTCTGTCTGGGGTGGCAGTCCTGTGTTGCTGTGTGTCCCCCATGTCTGTGCCGGTGTGGGGCTACCTGTTGCGATCCCTGTGGGGGTCTTCTTTATACCTGCGCTGCGGTATATATTTGGGGGCCCCTTCCCCTGTGTCACTTCGGTGTGTGTTTGAGGGTGCAGACGTGTGTGTGTGTGTGTGGCGGCCGCAGCGGGGAAAAACTGCTCGGTCTGCCATCTTTACTTTGGGCAAGCATGTTTTGGCTTCACTGTGGGCTGATTTACATGCTGTTTTGGCGCCACCTGGCACCATCTTGCGGCAGAACGATCGTTCCATGCACATGTTTGGTGGCCATTTTCCCGAAGCCTCCCATTCAGTTCTATGGGCAGCCATTTTCCCTGGGTTATTTGCAGCTTATAGTTCAGCCTCTCATGACCTCACTTCCTTTTCCTCTGAAGCAGCGATCTATGTGGTAACACTCTGTGGGGCTCTGCAGACCGTCTCTTCCATATCCTTCTGTTTTGTCATTTCTGGCTCAGTTTTCTTCTCCTTTTTGGGGTAGTTTGTCACTATACATATAGCGGTGGGCTGCGCACTCCGCAGCGGTTTTAAAGGGACAGTATCCTTTTATTGCACTGTTATTTTTTACCTTGGGCAATGGAATCTCAGGACAGCAAATTCCCTACAGATCTGGTGGGGGACCCCAGTCCTGCTGTGGCCCCTGTAATGCCTGATTTGGCCGCTGTAGTGGCGTCTTTAGTGTCCAAAATGGAGGTGCTGATGGCTGAACGTGCTGCTAGGAAGAGGCCCAGATTATCTCTCTCCTCTGATTCAGATGGTGATATGGCTGCTGTGGCGGGCGTGCCCTTTTCAGTGTCTCGCTCATCCTTGGACCCTCTGGGGTCTGAGGGGGAGGTGGAGGGGGTTGATGATTCTCCCCCGGGGTCGCCTGCAGAACGCACAACTATGGATGAGTTGATTTCCTCTGTAAAGGAAACTCTTCATTTGGAGGATGAGCCCAGTCCTCCGGGCATTGTGTCCTCTTTTGGTACTCGCAGGACCCGCAAGTCGGCGCAGGTTTTTCCCTGCCCCGCTGAGTTTCATTACACTGTTAATGAACTGTGGCGCACTTTAAAACGTCCATTCATGGTGCCTAGTCGGTTTAAGTTACTTTATCCCTTTGCACCGGCTACGGAATCGCGATGGTGTGTGCCTCCACAGGTGGATCACACTGTGGCCGTATTGAACAAGGCTACCTTGATTCCAACTGAGGAGACCCTGGTTTTTCGGGATCCCACGGACAGGAGGTTGGAGTCTCTGGCCGCCATTCCTACACGGTGGCGGGTTCCTTGCTCAAACCTGTTTTCGCGTCCATCCTGGTGGCTCAGGCGGTTGCTGATTGGACTAAGGTGCTTAGGCGCAACCTCGTGTCAGATTTTTCTGCCCCACCTGCCACGCTGGCTATGGTGGATCAAATTCACCAAGGAGTCATGTATTTGTGCGATGCGGCCTTAAATGAGGACCCTTTTGATAGCTCGCCTATCTAGTGTCGTGGTGCTTAACCGTCGACTGATCTGGCTGAAGAGCTGGTCGGCTGACCAGACATCACGGAAAACAGTTGCTGATTTTCCCTATGCTGGTTCTCGCCTTTTTGGCGAGGCGTTGGATACCTTGGTAAAAGGCATCACAGGGGGCAAGAGCACCATGCTGCCCCAGAACCCGAAGCACAAGTCCTTTCGTGGCGAGCGGGGTTCCGCCCCTCGATCCAATCAGGGGTCCTTTCGTGCCTTTCGGAATCAAACCAAGGGCAAGCCCTTCAAGGGCCAAGGTAGCCAGAAGAAGCCCTGGAGTGGCAAACAGAAGTCCGGCCGTGCCAGTGCGGCGGGTCAATCCGCCTCTGCCTAAAGGGGCGCTCTCACCCGTTTCAGGGGTGGGGAGATGTTTGCGCGGTTTCCTCCAACCTTGGCTGCTCCGAATTCCGGACAGGTGGGTTCAGGAAATCATTCGATCAGGGTACAAGATCGAATTCCTTTCCCGGCCGGCGGACAGATTTTTCCCCTCAAATCTTCATTTGACTCCAGGGCGCCTGCAGGACCTGCATCAAGCGGTGCAGGACCACCTTGCCCAGGGGGTGATTGTCCCGGTGCCTCATCGGGACAGGTTTCAGGGGTTTTATTCCAATCTGTTCACTGTGCCCAGAAAGGAGGGCAAGGTGTGTCCTATTCTGGACCTGAAAGCACTGAACTGATTTGTGCGCGTTCGAAAGTTCCGTATGGAATCTCTCTGTTCGGTGGTGGCCTTCCTGAGTCCGGGGGAATTCCTGGCCTCTATAGACCTGAAGGATGCGTACCTACACATCCCCATTTTCGAGGGTCACCAGAGGTATCTTCGGTTCGCAATAGCGGAGGACCACTATTAGTTTGTGGCATTACCTTTTTGGTCTCGCTTCGGCTCCAAGGGTCTTTACCAAAGTGTTGGCGCCTGCTAAGGGCACAGGGCATTGCGGTCTTGGGATATCTGGACGATCTCCTTTTTTAAGATAGTGTCAGCCAGGACCTATTGCGCGATCTGTCCACCAAGGTACAGACGCTTCAGGAGTTCAGATGGACCATCAATGTCCAGAATTCGACCTTGTTTTCTTCGGTTCGTCTTCCCTATCTGGGAATGGTTCTGGACTTTGCTCAAACAAAGGTGTTCTTGCCGGAGGACAAGCTTCGGACTTTACAGGACGAGATCGGGTCCCTCAGGGACAGGCCGTCCTCGTCACTCAGGACCTGCATGCGGTCCCTGGGGTTGATGGTGTCAGCCTTCGAAGCGATACCTTTTGCTCAGTTCCTCACACGGTCTCTTCAAGTGGAGATTCTGACCAGGTGGGACAGACTACCTCAGTCTTTGGATCTGAGTGTCTCAATTGAGTCGCCGGACCAGAACGGATCTTCTGTGGTGGCTTCAGTCCCCGGCTGTGTCAGAAGGAAAATCCTTCGGTCCGCTGCTGTGGACGGTGATTACCACGGATGCCAGCCTGTCGGGCTGGGGTGGAGTCCTGGGCAACCTGTCTGCCAAGGGCACTTGGTCGGGGGAGGAATCCTCCCATCCGATCAGCATATTGGAATTGAAAGCGATCAAACTCTGTCTCTTCCAGTGGTCGGATCGACTTCGGGGCCATCCTGTTTGGGTACAGACGGACATTGTTACCGCGGTGGCTTATATCAACCACCAAGGGGGCACCAGGAGTGCCCGGGCGGCCCGGGAGGTGACCGACATACTGTCTTGGGCCGAGACTCATGTCCCGGCGATTTCAGCGGTTCACATTCCGGGTGTGGAGAATTGGCAGGGCGACTATCTGAGCCGCCAGACCCTGGACCAGGGGGGTGGTCCCTACACCCGGAGGTCTTCAAAATGCTGTGTGCGAAGTGGGGATCCCCGGACGTGGATCTGTTCATGGCAACAACGCGCGACCCGGTGGGCGAACGCCTCGGCTGCGTTGGTGGCCCCTTGGCATCAGTATCGTCTGTTGTATGCCTTTCCTCCGATTCAGTTGTCCAGGTTCCTTCGCAGGTTAGCCTCGGAACCGCACCTGGTGATTCTGGTGGCGCCGGACTGGCCACACCGGTCCTGGTATGCCGACATTGTTCACCTGGCAGTGGCGCCTCCTTGGCGGCTGCCAATGCGGGAAGATCTACTGTCTCAGGGACCGATCTTCCATCCTGCTTTACGGTCGCTGGCTTTAACGGCCTGGCTGTTTAAACCCAGGTCCTGAGAGACAGGGGTCTCTCCCCTGAGGTCATTCCTACTCTGATCAAGGCTAGGAAGACCTCCTCTGGAAAAATCTATTACCGTACCTGGAAAGCTTATTTCGCCTGGTGTGAGTCCAGGGGGTTTTTCCCTCACTCGTACTCGGGTGTCGAGTGTTGGCTTTCCTCCAGTCTGGGGTGGACCAGCGCCTGGCGTTGGCCACGATTAAAGGGCCAGGTGTCTGCACTGGCTATTCTTTTCCAACACCCTGTGGCGTCTCATTCCTTAATTCGCACCTTCATTCAAGGTGTGCGACATTTGGCTGCTCCCAGGAGGGAGCCTTTACCTCCATGGGACTTGAACTTGGTTCTGTCCGTGTTACAGCGTTCTCTCTTTTGAAAACATTCGGGAGATATCGTTGCCTCTGCTTTCTAAGAAGGTTGCCTTTTTTAGTGGCGATCACTTCGGCTCGCAGAGTATCGGAACTGGCGGTGTTGTTTTGCCGCTCTCCTTACTTGGTAATTCACAAGGATAAGGTGGTCTTGCGGCCACATCTGTCTTTTCTTCCTAAGGTGGTCTCTGAGTTCCACCTTAATGAGGACATTGTTCTGCCTTCGCTTTGTACGAAGCCTAAGCATCCCAAGGAGGTTGCATTGCATTCCTTGGATGTTGTCAGGGCAATCAGGGTTTACCTGTCGTCCACTGAATCCTTTCGGAAGACTGATTTCCTCTTTGTCCTTCCTGAGGGACCTCGGAAGGGCATGGCTGCGTCTGCAGCGACCATTGCCAAATGGATCAGACAGACCATTGAACAGGCCTATGCTTTGAAAGAACGGGTTCCACACTTCCCTGTTAAGGCGCACTCTACCAAATCTTTGAGTGCGTCCTGGGCCTACTGGCATCGAGCCTCGGTGGCCCAGGTGTTCAAGGCTGCGACTTGGTCGTCGGTGCACACCTTTTCCAAATTCTATAAGGCCGCAAAGTTCTCAGGGCGGCAGTGCCCTGAGGGACCCTTGTTTTGTTGTGGGTCCCTGACTGTTGGGGTTGTTTATCCCCTGGGTTATTTGCTTTCCTGGGCTGTTGCTCCTGTTGAGCCTTTTCTGTTGTCCAGAAGGTTCTCTTACTGTGCGTGTAAGGTTCCTTTCTCTGATGTGGGTACTGCGTTGCTTTTTCTACAGTTGCGTCTCCCACCCCTCATGTCTACACTGCTTTGGGACATCCCAATAGTGATGACTTAGAGGTGGCGGCGACTGTCGGAGGATGTAAGAGAAAACCGAATTTTTGTAAAATCTTACCTGTAAAATTTTATTTTCTCTGAGTCCTCCGACAGTCGCCGGCCCCGCCCCTCTTTTGGGGTTTCTTCTTGTACACTTACTGCTATGCTACCAAACTGAGTTGGGAGTGTTCACTGCAGGGGGGTATTGACCAGTGGGACAGCCCCCATGGGTGTGTATATGCAAATGTCTTTGTTCTTTTAACTAAGTCTTATGCCTAGCTACTCCTGCGGAGCGGAAGTAAATACCCAATAGTGATGACTTTGAGGTGGCGGCGACTGTCAGAGGACTCAGAGAAAGGAATTTTACAGGTAAGATTTTACAAAAATTCAGTTTTTAAGTTTTAGTATGTGAATAGGGAAATGTACTGAATATAAAATGGCTATTGTCCAAATTGGCTGCAGGATTGGAAATGCCCTTTAGGGTTTTATTCACAAAACATTTTATCACAGTATTAGGCTTGAGTAAAGTCCCATATTTTTAGTACATTTGTTTAAATATTTAGACCAAGAAGTCTGAAACAAACTGCATTTCCTTTATAGTTGGTTAATGCTAACAAATGACAGGAAAAAAATGGTTTAAAGATTTTGGTTTACTTCAAACGCTTTGGGTTTGGTAATAGTATTTTTAGTCTAGTTTTTAGTAGAGGTTTTTTTTTTTAGAACTTACAAATTTTCTTTTTTTTTTCTCCAGTAAAAATGTTTTGATTAAAGAGAGCCCTTTCTGCTGCAATGAAAAAGAAGCTACAGCAATAGTGCATTCTGTAAGTGTTATATCAACTTTTATACTCTTCAAATCTTCAAGCAAAAAATTTGTAGTGAATTTGCGTATTGCTCTGATGCAGTCATTTATCAAAGTATTTGACTTATTGATCTAAAGTGAAACTCTAGCTCATTTGTTTCTGTTTTTAGATGGAGTAGATGGAGTAGAGAAGTTTACTTACGGTCTGTGTCCCCATAGTTGATATTTCTCCTTCTGTCCTAGTGACAATGTTTTATCTGGCATAGAAAGGTAGCAGAAATCTCTCTGAGACACAAAACCCGTAAAAGCTTTGTTTTTCCCATGGAAGAGGGCTGGGGCTTAGTCGGTTTTTTTTCTGTGTCCCGATTTACACAAAATTTTAGGAAAATTTCCCAAAGATGGGTGCAAACCTTTCAGAGAATCTGACTCCTACCCATGCCAGTAAATACTAAAAAAAAACATTTGGACAGGGTTATAACTTAAATAGGTATCATCACCCATCCAGCACAATATCATCACCCATTCATCCAAGGTATCATCACCCATTCATCCAAAGTGACAATGTGTAAGTAAGGACCATCCTTGACCTTCATATACAGTATCTTATCTCATCAGTGATCACTAACGTACCACCTTGCGTTAGAATTAGCAGTGCTGGCAACCCAGGAAGGACAGTAACCGGATGACTGGTTACAAGAGTGTATTGGTGGTCAGCATTGCCTTTTACGGTCTCCTTGCCCTGTACGGGCAAAGGTAACAGTGTCTCTTTAAAACCGCACTAAATGGCTAGTACGTTGTTGTTGGTGTGTGTGTGTGTGTGTGTGTGTGTGTGTGTGTGTGTGTGTGTGTTTTGTTTTTTTTTTTGTCCTTCCTAGAAAGATGGCGCCTGTTGACTCGCATTGGAAATATGGCGTTTATCGAGATGTGTATATAATCCTACAACTATAGACAAAATGTAAAAATCGTGTAAAACTAAAAGCTATTAAATATAATCTTTACCTTTTTTCTTTTACTTTTGCTTAACGTCAATAATTTATTAAATACATGGTGACCTGCCAATCCACTGCCCTCCCCTCTGTGATATCTTGCCTGCATTGAATTCACTGCTGCGTTGTCACTTTGCACAATAGTGTTTTGACAAAAACTAAGGAGGAGGGTTTTCAGCTTTGTCACCACTGATGACCCTCATTGAAATTCAGAGCAGTACACTAAACCTTCCCTTCTGTTGAAACTCTCTTCAATGCATTCCCCTACCACTCCCTTCACCTGTTGGTGTCCTTGGATATACTTGGTCCTATTGGACCTGGAAGAGTAAGTGACCTACTGCCCCCTTCTCCCTTGATGCATTGCTTTGCCAGTTGTCAGGCCCAACACTGTCACACTGGGGGTGGGGAAAAGGGGCAATAGCACTGTGCATAGATGGATCAAACTCTGACTGAGGGCTAAAGTGGGATAGTGAGAAGCACTTGGAAACCATTGTTGCCCAAGTGCAGTATGGACACGAAAAGCTAATTAAAAAAAAAAACATGGATGCAGTTCAAGAAAGCTAAGCAACTTGATGTTGTCCCCAGAGCCACTTGGTGGTTCTGATTAAAACACCTGATCTTTTTTTTTTTTTTTTTTTTTTTTTTTTTTCTTTTTTTACTCTTCACAAATCAAGCCTATATTCTTTGATTGATATTTTTTAATTTTATTATGTTTTCAGTCTCCATCTCCAGGAGAATCGATTCCAGTCTCTTCTGAAGGTAGATATATATTTACATATTCAAACCTGAAAATGACATTTCTATTGTAAATTTTAAATGTTTGAAAAGTCAGAACAGTAGCAACTGAACTTTATGAAACTGAGAGAATTACTGAGTTTGCACATCGTTTCCTTCCTATTAAAATTAGCCCAAGTATGCAAGCATGAATTAAAGCGGACTATAGATGAGCAAACATCCTCTTCAGGAATGAACGAAAGTTAAATATCTGCTTCTCCTTGATGGGACTAGTCACAATCCTTCACTATGCCCAGTCACATGCATAACTTTAAATCCTGCACTTGTTAGTTGGGAGATTCCAACAGGAAAATCTAGCAATTACCCGCAGCAATCCTCTCTATATTGCTTTGCAGAAACAGCTCCATAAATGCAAGCAATACTTGAACTTGGGAATTATGCTGATAATAGCTGGTCCTCTTGAACAATAAAATCAGTATAATCAGTAGAATTTTGTATTCTACTCCTCAAAAGTTATATTCGTGGAGCTGAGCTACATATCCCTGCTACTCCAGATGTTCTAGGGATAATGGTACCATAATCCATGAGCTTTGGAGGTGCCCCAAGTTATTTTGCTACTACTTTTTAAATTTTTCAAATCAATTTTCTGCTCTTTCCACCTACCCCTTGACCCCAGAATTGCTTATCTGAGTGTCCTCTCAGAGGATGTGGTACCTCTAATGTCTAAGCCGTTGGCATGCTATTTCTTGCTCACAAACTGATTGCTTAGTGATTGCTATCCCCTAACCCCCAACTTCTCTAAAATAGAAAAATTCTGTAAACACCTGTGAAAATCTTATCGACACAGGAGTTGATCAAAAAAAAAAAAAATGTCCCCAAGCTTTAGTAGCAAAGTCTCCCTGTTGTATTGTAATTTCCTCTGTTTTTGTGTTTTTGATCTACCTGGTAACTCCTGTTGTGTTATAATAGAACATATAAAACCTATTGTGGTACTATAAACCCTCATAGTGATTACAGCAGGTATACCCAAGTACACCCATAAACTTGAGGACCAAGATCTCACCATAATAATTTATCAGATTGTGTCTGGTAGATTAATACTTTAGGATCCACCAAAAATGAAAAAATCCACTCTGGGCATACTGACCCTTTTGAGGCCCATTTTATCCATCCGATTCAATAAAGTAGACTATTTTTTGAATATTTTTAATAATGAACATTATGTCCATGTTTTCTGATTGCAGTTGGTGTCATTATGCTAATCATTGTGGTGATTTCCATGTGTGGTATTGGTTTACGGTTTTGTTTTCTTTTGGGACAGGAGTAGTAAAGAAGTTTTTTCCCTTTTTATTAACGTGCATATTCTTCTCTTACAGTTGATGTCTGGCATTTCCTCAGGAAGTAATTCAAATAAAGGATTTAAACACTTTTGAAAAATAGATAGTATATCTTGTGTATATATATTATGTTTTACTACCACATAATGGAATTTGATGACCTTGTGTAAATAAACACATTTATTTCGGTTAGTATTTTGTTTATCTGCTTCTTTATTTAGTTTTATTATGCTCTCCTTTTTTTTTTTTTTTTGCATTTAGATGCAAAGTATAAAGTACCACAAACAATAGCAACAAATTTTAATTTTGGATTTTGGATTGGGGAAATATGAATTCTGGTGGGTTGCTATAGGTTATTGCACTTGGTATTTTTTTTTTTTTTTTTTTTTCCTTCTCGCAGAGAATAAAAAGGCAACCTAGCTTTTGCCTAAAGCTCATCTCTATTGGCATGCTCATTGACAGCTCCTTGTACTGCTTCTTCCTCTTACTCACGAGCCTTGCTGTATATAAGAGTGCAAGAGAGTTACTCCAAATCAAATTCGGAGTATTTATTTTCTTGTATTTTAGAAATTTATGAGTTCCTTATGGTTACAACGTTGCATTCATATGTCTTTAATATTTAGGCTTCAGCTTTAAACTTAATTATATATCATGCCTTTTCTTGTATTCCTTTATATTCCTTTATATCTGCAATACAGTATGTTGTACAGCATTTCATACTGAACATGAACGCATTCATTTTAGCCCCTTTTTCACTGTGGCTGGCCTCATAAAAGATCTCCTTTAGTAAGAGTTGTTTGCATTTCCATAGCAACTAATCAAATTAAAACTGGCATTTTTCTTCAGTTGCTTTAATAAATGAAAATATATGGCTGTCATGTTCTTAACAGTTTTAATTTCAGACCCTGATGTACAAGAATCATTGTATCTCATTTTGTGACGAATGCCAAAATTTGACCAGTTTACAGACTGGTATATGTGGTGTTTTTGCAGCCTATATCCCTGAAACTGTTGCTGACCTGCCCTCCTGATTAATTCTCATGGTGCCAAACCCTTCATGGTTCCAAAAGTCTTATCTGTAATGCCAAACAAGCCTGAACTGATTTGCAAAACACATTGAACTATTTACAGTAGATAGAATCTCCCTTGCAGAAGCTTGCAGTCTGTCAGAGATCCACTTTGCCAAACTCTTTAACAACAAAAGCCAAGTTAAATTATTTTAAGACTAATGCCCAACAAACAAAGTCCTCCCTTACAGTGGGGCACGACAAGGGTTACCTGCTTCTATGCCTTAGGGGACTGTGAAAAACAAGGTTTTTTCAATCCTTTGCTCGCTAGGCTAGACTATTCCCCACAGCCTCTTCTCCCCTCACTCCATCTGGTGGTCTAAAGTCCTCTGATGACATCAATTCAGCTATAGGGGCAAAAGCCCTGCATTGGACATGAGGATGCCAAGGGACAGTCCATTTCTGGAGTGGGAAGGAGCGCAGTTTGCCGGGGGAGCAGAGGATCAGAAAAGGGAAAATTTGTGTTTGTTTTTTCCACAGACTAAGCAGCTAACCCCTGCGCCCCCCTCCCCCTGCAAGGGAGGACTTTTTAGCTATCCAGAAATCCTCTTTAAAGTATATCTAATGCTCAATTCTTAGGGCCGGCATGAGCATGGTTTCTCACTGACTTCTCCATAATTGCTGTATAGGACATGTGGGTCGCTCCCTGAGGGAGAGTGAGGTGTTACCTGCATGTGCACCACCCCAGTTTCTTCCCAGACAGGAGGGGGAAGTTCTTGGATCCAGTCTCTGGTGACCAGAGAGGGTCTAGACTGGTGGGGTGTCCGCTTCCTTTAGGGGAGGATTTGTTCTCTACTGTGGCCAGTGCTTGGTGGGAATGCTCTGGTTTTCCAGTCCTGGTGGGCAGAAGATGTTATTTCTGGGAAGGGGGCAGGACTTCCACCAGATATAGCAGCTTCCAGTTCTGGATGCTGAGAGAGCAGATCAGGCTCTGGCTGCTGTGCACACGCAGCGGCATGGAGCATCCAATTAAAGTGACCACTGGCATTTTCCACTGGACATCTGGTGTTGTGTTGGAAGCAGAGACTCCAGTTGTAGCAGCAGCTGTGGCATCTGGCACCAGCCACTCTAAGGTAAGGGAACCTGTGACTTGACTCCTACCAGATATACAGTATCTCACAAAAGTGAGTACACCTCTCTCATTTTTGTAAATATTTTATTATCTTTTCATGTAACACTGAAGAAATTACACTTTTGCTACAATGTAAAGTAGTGAGTGTACAGCTTGTATAACAGTGTAAATCTGCTGTCCCCTCAAAATAATTCAACACACAGCCATTAATGTCTAAACCGCTGGCAACAAAAGTGAGTTAACCCTTAAGTGAAAATGTCCAAATTGGGCCCAATTAGCCATTTTCCCTCCGCGGTGTCATGTGACTCGTGAAAATAAATTAAATTGGCGCACCTAAATATAAAAACAATAAAGCTGCTGTGCACTCGGGGTCAATTTAACCAAATCCCAATGAAGCATATACAAATAAAATAGTGCAACGCTAACACATATGCATAATGAGAATAAAAGAAATGTCCCAAGGTGAAGATATGGTGATCATGCACTTGTATATAAGCTGTGCTCCACGCCGTGCTTATCCACCACCCAGTCAATCTATCTTCTCACCTTAGGATTAGCCCCTGTGTCACCAGACGGGCTAATAAAGCATGAAGCTCTTAAGGCACAAAGATCCCAGAAATGATGATCATGAATCGTGAAATACCACTAGAACTCCTCTTATAACAGGCTTCCGTTCATCAGAAAAGGGTCAGCACGTCCATAAAATACAATGGTCCAAACATAGTGCTTATATCCTTAAAAAATGACTTTATTGCTTCTAATATATAAAAATTAGCTTAACCGGCACTATCACATAGTGCACAGTAAAGAGTGATACATAGCGCTGGGTGACTTCACCGGCCCCTCCCCCCATTCGTACGGGTTGCGTCCCTATGAGCGGGACTTCAGTCCTGCCCATAGGGATGCAACGCGTACGAAGGGGGAGGGGCCGGTGACATCATCGCCATCCATCGCGGCCAGTGCCATTCTGTATCGCTCTTTACTGTGCACTATGTGATGGTGCCGGTTAAGGTAATTTTTTATATATTTTGGAGCAATAAAGTAATTTTCAAAGGATATAAGCATTGTTTTGGACCTTTATATTTTATGGACGTGCGGACCCTTTTCTGATGAACTGAAGCCTGTTATAAGAGAAGTTCTAGTCTGGAGATGGCGAGGGGTTCTGTCTGGAGCAGTGCCCCTCTGGTTCCTGGTATGGTGAGTAGCTGCCCCCCCCTCTATCCCTAGAGGGTTTAGGGGTGGACGTGGGCCCCTCCTTGGGATGGTCGAGTCCCCCTCCCCGTCAAGCATCCCCCTTTCATCTCTCCCCCACCCTCCCTTCATCTATGCTGGGGCTGTGTGGGTGGTCTGGTCTACCTTCTAGGGTGGGTTCAAGGACCAGGTGTCGGCTTTGGCGTTCTTCTTCCATGGACCCTTGGCCACACACTCCCTGGTGCGTACTTTTCTTCAGGGTGTCTGACATTTGGTTCCTCCAGCGTGGTCTCCATTGCCACCTTGTGACCTCAATTTTGTCCTTTCAGTCCTCCAGAAGCCTCCCTTGAGAGTCTTCGGGAGATTCCCTTACTTACGCTGTCTCAGAAGGTGGCCTTTTTTGGTGGCCATCACCTCTGCACTTGGGGTGTCAGAATTGGCGGCGTTATCCTGTTAACCTTACTTGGTGATTCACAGAGATCAGGTGGTTCTTTGCCCCTGTCTGTCATTCCTCCCAAAGGTTGTCTCTGATTCTCAATTGAATGAAGAAGACATTGTGTTGCCTTCCCTGTGTCCCAGGCCGACACATTCAAGGAAAATGCCTTGGATGTGGTCCGGGCAACTAGGGTGTACCTGGCACTTACTAAGTCTTTTAGGAAGTCAGACTCGCCATTTTGTTCTCACAGATGGGCCTCTGATGGGGTTGTCCGCTTCCTCTGCGACCATTTCCAGATGGCTCAGACAGATTCAGGTCTATTCCATCAAGTGTCTGGTTCCTCCTTTCCCTGTCAAGGCGCACTCTACTCGGGTGCTCACAACACAATGAATATACTGGCGCAAAGAAATGGAGGGATACCAACAATTACTACCATCTAGGGTCAAATGGTAAATCTATAATGCATATACATATAGAGTCCATAAGTATATGTGAAAAAAGTATATAGACACTTGAAGGCTACTCTGTCACAAGCGAGAAGAAAAACTTGCAGAGTACTGTAAGAAAAAGACAGGCGCCACTCTAAGTGCAGTAAGACACGTTGTAAATCAATAGCACTATGTACTCACAAAAGAGTAGGTATAAAACAGCAGTGGGTAATAAAAAGTTGTTCCGTCCAGGCGGTTGGTGCATCCGGATGCCTAAGAAGAGCTCGAACGGTCCGCTACAGTAGTCCGCTGTAGCCGATGGAAGTCGGCGTTTCCCGAACACTGGGGACACTGGAGGAGCTTCTGGTGGCGCACTTCTGGCTCAGACGTAGGAACGTGATGATGTAGGCAGGCGACACGTTGTTGGAGCATGCGCTCCTTCCTCAGGCCTCTATGGCGCCATCTTTAGGGAGGGAAATATATAGAGGGAAGCCCTCTAAACGTCCGCTGGGTCCTAAACAAAGGTAGTTACCCTACTAGTACACAGATAACAACCTATACGATTGTCATGACTGGGAACACAGGACGGACAAGTCCAATTTAAAACACACTTGTGGCATTAGAAAGTGCACGATAACATTAAACAATACAGAGTAAATACATACTAATGTGTAATTAGGATACCAAAACACCGATTTTTGGGCACACTTATAAAAACTAGTGTGACTTGAAATTATAAAATTAATATGAAAATCTGTGTAAAATTTATAAAATTAATATGAAATTACAAAAACATATAAAAAAATGTGATAAAAATGTAAAAAATAATAGAATTAAAATAAAATGTATATAATCTGTAAAATTGAGTATTCAGTACTAACATGTGTGTGTGTGTGTGTGTGTGTATATATATATATATATATATATATATATATATATATATATATATATATATATATATATTACAAAAGGCCAATTGTGACGTACGTGGGTGTGTGTGTGTGTATATGTATGTGTGTGTGTTATATATTATAGAAAACACGTAGAATATGTATATGTATGTGTGTGTGTTATATATTATAGAAAACACGTAGAATAAAAAATCACATAAATAGTTAACCACTTAAGCCCCGGAAGATTTTACCCCCTTCCTGACCAGGGGGTATTTTGCGATTCGGCACTGCGTGACTTTAACGGACAATTGCGCGGTCGTGCGACGCTGTACCTAAACGAATTTGGCGTCCTTTTTTTCCCACAAACAGAGCTTTCTTTTGGCGGTATTTGATCACCTGTGCGATTTTTTTTTTTTTTTTTTGATCACGCGCTATAAACAAAAAAAGAGCGTCAATTTTGCAAAAATAGCAATATTTTTCCCTTTTTTTTTTTATATGAAATTCCCCCAAAAATAAATGTAAAAATCAAAATTTTTTAATATTTTCGGCCAATTTGTTTTATGCTACCTATGTTTGGTAAAAAAAATCGCAAAAAGCGTATTTTGATTGGTTTGCGCAAAAGTTATTGCGTTTACTAACAAAGGGAAAGATTTTTGTCATTTTTGTTGTTTTTTTTTTTAACGCGTAATGGCGGCGATCTGCGATTTTTTTTTTTTTTTGCGGTACTGCGACAATGCGGCGGACAGATCGGACCCTTGACTGACATTTTTGACACTTTTGGGGTTACCAGTGACATTTCTACAGTAATCAGTGCTATATATATGCACTGTTACTGTAAAAATACACTGGTAGTGAAGGGGTTAACTTTATTTGAGAGGGAGGGGCTGTGTGTGTCCCTAGGGGCGTGATTCTAACTGTGATTGGCTGGGGCTTCAACTGTATGCAGAGTGATCAATGGATCTACATAGTAGATCCATGTGATCATCTCTCATACAGAGAGGAGAATGACAGGCAGCTTGTTTACACAAGCTGCCTGACTTTCTCCCTCTCCCCCGCCGATCGCAGAGTGGCCGGCGGCGATCGGGTCCGCCGGTCACACGCGCGGGGGGGTCCGTGACCACGCGGGAGCGCGCCTCCGGCGGCGCGCGCTCGCTCCCTAAACCCTCACAGGCGAGCGACGTAGCCCTACGTCACTTTGCCTGTGAGGGGCTGACCGCCCACGTAGATAGTCGTGCGGCGGTCGGCAAGTGGTTAATAAGTGTGTATATGTGTGTGTGTGTGTGTGTGTGTGTGTGTGTGTGTATATATATATATATATATATATATATATATATATATATATATATATATATAGTGTAAGTGTAAAAAACTACATTAAAAATCATTCCTATTTTTATATAAAAAGACACAAACCACGTATAAAAAAAAAAAAAGGGGGGGGGGGGCAAAAACAAATTTTTTTTCTCTTAAAAGATTATAATTGTGCATACACACATACATATATCTGGAGGAGTTGGAAAACGGCCTTAGACTAAAGAACTGGTTTCCACTTCCTCATTGAGCCCCCCAGGCACCAAAGTATCCAACGTATAGATCCAGAAAGCTTCTCTCTGGCATAGGTGTTTAAAACGTTGGGCTGCTGAGGGGGTGGCTGGTATAGATTCCAAGATCCAAACTCTAAGCCCAAGAGAGGAATGATCATGATGTGTCAAAGTGGCGGGGGACACTATGTTTGTCGTCCCCTGCTTCAACAAACCGACGATGCTCAAGGTACGAATGGTCCTCCCAACATAGAAAAGGCCGCATGGGCATTTCAAACAATATACAACAAATTCTGTGGAACAATTAAAAATTTTTTTAATGGGATAGGTTTTGCCTTTGATGGTATACTCTTTTTGACCATGAGTCACGTGCTTGCATGTAAGGCACAATTTCTTCCGGTATTGATACATGCCGACTAGAGGAATGAGACTTAATTGTGATGTGAGAGGTATACTTTTTAATTTACTAGGGGCCACCATGTTTTTTTATATTCCTGGCTCTCCTATACGTGATTTTTGGCTTAGGGGGTAAACTGTCCCTGAGGTGTGGGTCCTCCAAAAGGATGGACCAATGTTTGGTTAGTACTTGTTCCATTTTCCTGAATTTGTTGTGGAACTGTGTAACAAATCTCGGAAAGCTAGGCTGTGTATCAGATTTGGTGGTGTTCTTTCCTACAGTACCTTTCAAATACATATTGTGTGCAGTATGCACCAAAGGTTCAGGGAAGGATTTTTCAACAAATTTGGTCTTTAGGAGCACACTCTGTTCCAAGTAGTCCTCGTCATTGGTGCAGTTTCTCCGCAGCCTACAATACTGACTTTTGGGGATATTTTGGGTCCACCTAGGGTGATGACAACTTTGAAAATGGAGAAAGGAGTTGCCAGCCGTAGGCTTGGTATAATTTTTGGCCTCAATTTTCTCTCCTCTATGGTAAAGCA
Source organism: Pelophylax lessonae (assembly GCF_965119305.1). Taxonomy (NCBI): domain Eukaryota; kingdom Metazoa; phylum Chordata; class Amphibia; order Anura; family Ranidae; genus Pelophylax; species Pelophylax lessonae. The sequence continues at coordinate 605,715,900 of NC_138768.1, read as the reverse complement.
ACAGATCCAAAAAATGCTAGTTCCACTGTGCTGGATACCGAAGTGAATGACAGGTTGTACGGGTTGGAATTACAATGATGGACAAATTCCAAAAATGTAGATTTTGGACCGTCCCAGATGACCACTATATCATCAATATATTTCCCATAAAAAAATGAGATGGGAGATAAAAGGATTGTTCTTCCAGATATAGTGAGACTCCCACATGCCCATGGTCAAAGTGGCATAGCTGGGGGCAAAATTTGCCCCCATCGCTGTGCCATTTGTTTGTAAATAGAAGGGCTCCTCGAACTCAATTATGAGTAAGGCAAAAAAAGGTTGCATCTACAACAAAATGAGCCTGTGCCGGATTTATGCTGCAAGAATTTGTTAAAAATTAGGTAACTGCCTGGAGACCAACGGAATGGGGGATACTCGTATATAAAGAGTTCACATCTAGGGATGCCCACATGTAAGCGCACCTTACAATTGGGAATCCACTTGCATAAGGGGCAGGCTGCATCTGCTGCGACCATTTCCAGATGTATCAGGCAGACGGTGGTGCAGGCCTATTTTATTAAGGGTCGGCTTCCTCCTTTCCCTGTCGAGGCGTATTATACGAGGGCGCTTAGTGCCTCCTGGGCTTTCCATCATCAGGCATTAGTGGTTCAGGTGTGCAAGGCGGCTACCTGGTCGTCTGTACACACATTCACAAAGTTTTATAAGATCGATGTACTTGCATCTTCGGATGCGGAGTTTAGCCACAAAGTTTTGCAGGCAGTGGTTGCAGAGGCTCCAGCCTCTTTAGGGTGTATTTTTTACCTGGTGGTGAGCTCCAGTTGTTCCTGGTTTAGCTCCTATTTTACCTAGTTGGCTATGTTTAGTTTAGCCCTTGTTGGGAAATATATGTATTGCTGTTTTCCCCACCCCTCATGTTCATACTGCTTTGGGACATCCCAAAGGTCTAAGAAGACATGGAGCTGTGTCCGTCAGTGAGCGAAAGAGAAAACTAGGGTTCGCTGACAGACACAGAACCCATCCCTCTGTTGGGTTGAGTTTTATGTATTCTTCTGACACTTTGTTACAAAATGAAGTACTATAGCAGGAAGTGATGGTATACCTCCTGGAACTGCCTCACGGGCATAGCCAAAATTATTTCCGCCTAGTCCTACTCCTTAAGAGAGAGCAGCATAAGCCTAAGGGTCTAAGAAGACCTGGAGTTGTGTCCGTCAGGGAACCTCAGAGAAAAGAATTGCACAGTAAGACAAAAATTCCGTTTTTTTTTTTAGCACTAACAATTTATATATACATATTGGACATTCACATCAGTCCCTGCCTACAAGAAGCTTACAATTGAAGGTCCCCACCTCGCATGCATACATACACATACTAGGTCTAATTTAGGTAGGCTACAGTTATTCTACCAGCATGTCTATGGAGTGTAGGCGCAAATAAAATCACCTAGTTAAAGCTCACACAAGCACAAGGAAAGTTCGCATGTTATTATGGTTGAGATAAAAACTGATGACCCTAGTGCTTCAAGGCAAACATGCTAGCCACCATGAAGAAAAGAAATCCGCGCTATGGAAAAACTAGCTTGGCTGCAGCCTACCTTCTACATATAACCCCCAAAATGGGGGTATATAGAGTGTAATAGAGAGGAGAGTAAAGGTATATATGGTGCTGCCTGAAATAAGGTGTATGCAAATTAACCAATAATAATATAACCTAAAAAGAAACAAATATATGTAAACAATAAATTGGGTATTTAAAATGACAAATGTGCAAATAAGTGCAATAGTGGTGATATACAATGTCACTTTAACATGAATAATATCCAAAAAAATCAAAAAAGTGACACAATGTGCATAAATAAATATACAGAAGTGAGTATGTCACTGTGAATGGTAGAATAATTAAGTAATCAATAAAAGTAATATCTGATCCAATATAAAACTGTGGTAAAGTGACTGTGCAAAATCACTAATTTGTTGATAATTAACGTGACTAGTGCAAAGGTGACCAGGTGGACATCCGGCAATAGTCCATAATGGTGGGTAGATCTAAATAAATTAAATGGAGTCCCAAAACTGTAGATCTTGAAGTGATCCAAAGGTGACTTGTGTAGGTGAGGAAACAATAGTGCTCCCCTCTCAATAAAGACCGCACTAATAAGCGTGGTAATACTCAAAGGTATAATCCCATCAGATCAAGGGCATTGGTATATCTGGGCATTCCCTAATATCCTCCCCCACGGATGGTGGGTATAGTAATGCTCCCAGGTATGTATCAAACTCACTCAAATGGCATCAGTAGGTAATAAACATACTTGGGGATCCAGCTTCTGATTAGGCTGTTCCAAAACAAGCGGTGCTCTACCATTTGGTGCTTTTGAATCACAGCCTGGAGATAAGGGTAGTTCTCACTACTGATAGCTTTACCAACTGACTCCACTCTTCCTGTAGCCTGGGAGCTGCCTGGTGATTGGAAACACAAGAGACAGATCATCTCTTTCCAATCACCAGGCAGCTTCTGTATATTTATTTATGCACATGGTGTCACTTTTTAATTTTTTGGATATTATTCATGTTTAAGTGACGTTGTATATCACCACTATTGCACTTATTTGCACATTTGTCACTTTAAATACCCAATTTATAGTTTACAATTTACATATATTTAGTTTCTTTTTATGTGATATTATTATTGGCTAATTTACATACCCCTTTTTTCAGGAAGCGCCATATACCTTTACTCTCCTCTCTATTATGCTAGCCACCATGTTGTTCTGTACTTCACGTTTCCTGTATGCACATGTACACAAGCCCTTAAACAAGTTGCTAATTAATGCATAGGACTTCTAAGGGTCCCTTTAAACCACATGCCTTGGGCTGCATTGTTCCCTGTAGGCCCAATGCAATACCAAGCTGAAATCCATTGTTTCCAATAGGCTCTGTTAACGCACATGGAGAAAAGAAAAATAGTTTAATTTTGGCTCCTGCTGTAAAAAACAAAAAACAAACCTGCTCTTCAATGCAATGGGTTAAAAATATTGTCAACACACATCAACTCAAATGCATTCACTGTGCATAAATGTGAACTGAGTGCAACGGGTGTGGTGTGAACCCAGCCTAAATGATGGGGAAGGCATGCAGTTAGTTCAGAGCTTCTTAGGTGAATAATTTTTATTTTCTACTTGCATACAGAATGTGTGTGTATGTATATACGTGTGTGTGTGTGTGTGTATATATATATATAATCTATATGTGTGTATATACATACATACACACACAAGCAAGCATCCATCTAACACTACTTTTTAACAATCATCTTAGCAGAATGTTGTTTTCAATGTGCTGCAAAATAAGAGGTCTGCCCAAAAATGGTTAAGGACCATGTGTGGTTGGCCTGTTATAACCTGCTAAATGCAAGAGAAGTGAATCCAGCCCTAATCTCTGGGTTGTAAGAGATTTGACTGCCTATGTATCCCTAGCCTTAAAGAACCAGAATTGAGATTCACTGATGCAGAAAACTAGTTCTGCTTTTTAAAATGTAACTTGTTCCCCATACTCTGTTTATCAATAGCAAAATGAATGAGTTTCAGAATTTTATTATGGTAGCATTGCATGCCTTTTTTTTTTTTTAAATGGATTTAGACACACTAAAATGAGATGGAGAATAATGCTGATATATAGGTTGTACCTATTAGGAGAATAGCTATTTCTACTGCCGAGATAAAAAGCCAAATTGTAGTTTGTCCTCGTCAAACCACATACCTTTTTTTCCTGAAGCATCGGTCATAGCATTGTTACCCCCCCCCCCCCCTTTGTGTGCCATGAATACATGTTTAAAAATACATGTTTAAAAAGAGGGCAAAGCAACAGGTATGCTTTAATACCTCCATCCTCAGCAGCCCATAGACCTTTTTCCTTTGCTCCCCCGTTGCTTTGTTCAGGCACAAGGGACAAAATTTCTGGGCAACCAGAAACATGTGATTTAATTTCCCTTCCTCTCCCCTGACAGCACTGGTAATTGTTCTATGGCTTTGACATTGGACTGGAAAAAGTTTCAGTGTAAGCTTCAACTAGAATAACTTACACAGCAGACATTAAAGTAAACCTGTTGCTTTGCTTTAAAGGGAAGCTGTCAGGAAAGGTAGATTATCTGGGGGTCTGTTATTCTTATCCTGCCCTCGCAATTAAATGAGTCACTGACCTGGACAAGAATGTGCACATTTGGTGTCGAAGGTACTAAGGTTCTAATGTGATGATATGGATATATGGCTGATCTGCTTACTATCAGACCTCCCTGCATAACGTGCTATATTGTGAGTGTACATAGTCCTTTCCTGTGGGCAAGATAACTTCCTGTAAGGATGAATTACCCTACTGCACATCATCAGATACTTTTAAAATTTGCTTTCAGCAAAGGACCTCTTGGCTAAATTTCACCTTATTTCAAGATACAGTGCAACCAGAAAGTATTCACAGCGCTTCACATTTTCCACATTTAAAGCGGTTGTAAACCTGAAAAAATAAAAAAAAAAAACCTGCAAGACAAAGGCATAATGAGCTAGTATGCATCGCATACTAGCCCATTATGTGTAACTTACCTTAGAACGAAGCCCCGACACGGACCCCCAGACATCGCTGCGGGTACTGCCATGATCCCTCGCCGTCTCTTCCGGGTTCGGCGGCTCCGGCGCGGTGATTGGCTGGAAGAGACTGCTCCGGCGCGATGATTGGCCGGAGCCGCGATGACGTCACTCCCGCGCATGCGGCGCGGGAGTGATTTTCCGGCAAGCTCCCAGCAAATAAATTGAAGGTCCCCCCGGACCTTCAGAGCGCATGCGCCGCTCGCGCGAGCGGCTGCATGCACTGTAAATATCTCCTAAACCATGCCGGTTTAGGAGATATTATTTGTACCTACAGGTAAGCCTTATTATAGGCTTACCTGTAGGTAAAAGTGTCAAAAAGCCGGATACTACCGCTTAATTGTTACAGCCCTATCCCAAAATGGATTTTCCTTCAACATTCTATAAACCATACCGCATATTGACAAAGTGAAAGAAGTTTGTTTGAAATATTTGCAAAATTATTAAAAATAATTTAAAAAATCACATGTACATAAGTATTCACAGCCTTTGCCATGACTCTCAAAATGAGCTCAGGTGCATCCTGTTTTTCACTAATCATCCTTGAGATGTTTCTACAACTTGATTGGAGTCCACCTGTGGTAAATTCAGTTGATTGGACATAATTTGAAAAGCACACACCTGTCTATATAAGGTCCCACAGTTACCAGTGCATGCCAGAGCACAAACCAAGCCATGAAGTCCAAGGAATTGTCTGTAGATCTCCAAGACAGGATTGTATTGTGGCACATATCTGGGGCAGGGTACAGAAAAATGACTGCAGCATTGAGGGTCCCAATGAGAACATTGGCCCCATTAACCATAAATGGAAGAAGTTTAGAACCACCAGGACTCTTCCTTGAGCGGGCCGCCCGGCCAAACTGAGCGATCGGGGGAGAAGAGCCTTAAAGAAATGGAGAAACTTCCAAAAGAACAACCATCTCTGAAGCACTCCACCAATCAGGCCTGTATGGTAGAGTGGCCAGACTGAAGCCACTCCTCAGTAAAAAGGCACATGACAGCTTGCCTGGAGTTTGCCAAAAGGCACCCGAAGGACTCTCAGACCATGAGAAACTAAATTCTCTGGTATGATGAAACAAAGACATTTCTGGAGGAAACCAGGCACAAGCATGGTGGTGGCAGTATCATGCTGTTTTTCAGCAGCAGGAACTAGGAGACTAGTCAGGATTGAGAGAAAGATGAATGCAGCAATGTATAGAGACATCCTTGATGAAAACCTATTCGAGAGTGCTCTGAACCTCAGACTGGGGCGAAGGTTCATCTTCCAACAGGACAACGACCCTAAGCACCCAGCCAAGATAACAAAAGAGTGGCTACGGGACAACTCTGTGAATGTCTTTGAGGGGCCCAGCCATAGCCCAGACTTGAACCTAATTGAACATCTCTGAAGAGATCTAAAAATGGCTGTGCACCAACGATCCCCATCCAACCTGATGGGGCTTGAGAGGTCCTGCAAAGAAGAATGGGAGAAACTGCCCAAAAATAGGTGTGCCAAGCTTGTAGCATCATACTCAAAAAGACTTGAGGCAGTAATTGGTGCCAAAGGTGCTTCAACACAGTATTGAGTAAAGGCTGTAAATGTAAATGTACATGTAATTTTATTTTTTGTTTTTAAATAAATTTGCAAAGATTTCAAACAAACGTCTTTCATGTTGTCATTATGGGGTATTGTTTGTAAAATTTTGAGGAAAATAATGAATTTAATCCATTTTGGAATAAGGCTGTAACATAACAAAATTTTAAAAAAGTGAAGCGCTGTGAATACTTTCCAGATGCACTGTACATTACTCAATCAGGAATTTGTGGAATAATATATCATAAAAAGTGCCCTAATCAAAGTAAAAAATGTCAGAGGAATACCTTTTTTTAAACAATTTTTCTTAATGTGGTTAAGGGACCTCAATATCTCCCATTTCATCTGTTTGCAAGGGCTGAGGGCGTGGTCCTAGCAGCGACTTCCAACCAGTGACAGTGTTGTAGCTGTTGGTTCAGAAACTACTGGAGCTCAGGTCAGTCCTGCTATGCAGACAACAGAATCACCAGTTATCAAGGGCCTATTCACATTGTTGCAGGGCATGTTACTGCAACACACATTGCATGCATTAGCGAGATACAGTAGCATTCAATAATAATAGCACCCAGATGCACCTCCAATGAACATGCCTTACAACATAAATGCATGTCAACATTTTTTCTGGTTTGGTGCATTGGCATGGCATCCCTTTCATTTGAATTGGCTAGTTTGTCAAAATGTGTTAAATCACACACCCGAACATACAGGTGAGAGTTCATTCTTATTCTTTGTTCTCAATTACAGTACAGCATGCAATATGAGTGTTAATTACGACAGAGAAATGCAACAAGTGCTTTTATGTAGGTTTATATACACTTAATACTATGTATATGGCCACTGGACGCCAAAGAATGAGCTCAATGCAATGTAAGTACATATGAAATGTGCTCTATATTAATAGCCAAATATAGGTCTGATAAGCACCTAAAACTTACATATACCTTTTGTCTTTACCTTTCCTATAGAAAGACATTTTAGAAAGGTCCCATTGCTGCTCCACTTTTTTTTTAAGAGTATTGCTGTGTCCCCATTGGAGAAATGTTAATGACATGATGAAAAGTTAGAACAAATCTCCCCATTGGCGACACACAGATAATAAAACTTCACAGAGATTCTTACCACTCCCTGTTCTATACAAACAAAAAACATTTTTTGGGGGAGCTCCCCTTTTGCTTCTTGAAAATAATTGATTTGTCTTGTGTACATGCATAATTGTATTACTTTGGATTGGTTTTGTGTGTTTCTTGCCGAACTGTAAAAAACGATTATCCAACCCTTTAACTTTCCTGAACCACATTGGAAGAAGAGAAATTGTCTTGGGCCACACTTAACATACACTAACAATAAGAATAGCTGATGAGCAGAAAAGGCCAGGTAGATCACAAGTTAATGAACACGGATCTAGAAAATGTACCTACAGTGCCTTAAAGTATTCATACCCCTTTGAAATTTTCCACATTTTGTCATGTTACAATCAAAAACGTAAATGTATTTTATTGGGATTTTATGTGATAGACCAACAAAAAGTGGCACATAAATGTGACGTGGAAGGAAAATGATAAATGGTTTTAAAAAATGTTTACAAATAAATATCTGAAAAGTGTTGCGTACATTTTCGCCCTCTTTACTCTGATACCCCTAACTAAAATCTAGTGGAATTAATTGCCTTCTGAAGTCACCTAATTAGTTAAGAGTCCACCTATGTGTAATTTAATCTTATTATAAATACAGCTGTTCTGTGAAGCCCTCAGAGGTTTGTTAAAGGGAACAAGTGAACAAACAGTATAACGAAGGTCAAAGAACACACCAGACAGGTTGGAATTAAAGTTGTGGAAAAGTTTAAGCAGGGATAGGTTTTAAAAAAATATCCCAAGCTTTGACCATCTCACGGAGCACTGTTCAAGCCATCTCCTGAAAATGGAAAGTGTATGGCACAACTGAAAACCTACCAAGACATGGCCATCCACCAAAACAGACAGGCCAGGCAAGGAGAGCATTAAGCAGAGAAGCAACCAAGAGGGCCATGGTAGCTCTGGAAGAGCTGCAGAGATCCATGGCTCAGCTGTGAGAATCTGTCTACAGGACAACTATCAGTTGTGCACTCCACAAATATTACCTTTATGGAAGAGTGGCAAAAAGGAAGCCATAAGAAGTCCCATTTACAGTTTACGAGAAGCCATGTGGGGGGACACAGCAAACGTGAAAGAAGGTGCTCTGGTCAGATGAAACCAAAACTTAACTTTTTGGCCTAAAAGCAAAACTGTGTGGCAAAAAACCAACACTGCACATCACCCTGAATTAACACACCATCCGCTCTGTAAAACTTGGTGATGGCAACATCATGTTGTGAGGATGCTTTCTTCAGCAGGGACAGAGAAGCTGGTCAGAGTTGATGGGAAGATGGATGGAGCCAAATACAGTCCAATCTTAGAAGAAAACCTGTAAGTCCCGGTTAACACATATGCAATGTCAGACATCGCATGTGATTCGCAGCGCACTGCTCTGCAAATCACATGCATTGTCTGTATGTTGCAAATTCAGCCATACAGATTGTATGGCTGAATGGGCATCACATTCGGACCAAAGTCGCACAGGACCCCTTTTGTGGTCCGCACCAGAATCGGATTGCATGGGTGTTTACACCTATGCAATCTGATTCATGTCTGAATTGACAGTTCACACTGCAGTATGGGAACTGATCCTGTGGTGTCGTTAACTCTGTATTGAAACCCCCAGCAATTCGCATATGGCAGTGTGAACTGCCTGCGAGTTCAGTGCGATGCGGGAACCTGCAGTGGATTCGCAGGGTTCCCACATCTCGTATGTGAACCAGCCCTTGAAGTCTGCAAATGACTTGAGAGTGGGAAGGAGGTTCACCTTCTAGCAGGACAACGACCCTGAACATACAGCCAGAGCTACAATGGAATGGTTTAGATCAAAGCATATTCATGTGTTTAGAATGGCCCAGTCACAGTCCAAACTTAAATACAATTGAGAATCTGTGGCAAGACTTGAAAATTGCTGTTCACAGATGCTCTCTATCTAATGTGACAGAACTTGAGCTATTTTGCTAAGAAGAATGGGCAAAAATTTCACTCTCTAGATGTACAAAGCTGGTAGAGACATACCCATAAAGAACTTGCAGCTATAATTGCAGCGAAAGGTGGTTCCACAAAGTATTGACTCTGGGGCTGAATACGAATGCACGTCACACTTTTTTATTTGTAAAAAATGTTTTGAAAACCATTTATCATTTTCCTTCCACTTCACAATTATGTGCCACTTTGTGTTGATCTATCACATAAAATCCCAATAAAATTTATTTACGTTTTTGGTTGTAACATGACAAAATGTTGAAAATTTCAAGGGTTATGAATACCTTTTCAAGGCACTGTATTATCTGAGTTAATATTTCATTTTTTTTTGTAATTTTTTTCATTTTAAAAGTAAAGAAGGGCAACATCAAACTAGTGCAATATTTGACACTGTTTTTGATAAACTAACTCATCAATATCTGGTTCAATGGATGTAGTAGCAATTCTCAATGAATTATCAAGGGAATCATTAGATATTTTAGTTCTAATTTTGCCCTTCATGTGCTTCATCCTTCAATAGTTGCTCGCAAATAAAGGTGGTGCTGAAAACTGATGACATAAATAATGCATGATTGTGAAGAGTGGGATATTTTTCTTTGAGTGGACTGGTGAGTGGACATACTGGAAGCCTTTGCTGTAATACTATCAGCTGGGCTTCCATTATGCCCCCAATTACCTTTCAGAGAAGGGATGGGCCACCTCCAGGCTCACCTGCCCCATATCTATCCATTCGCTTGCATGTGCTTCCACTGTGAAGGCTCTTATAAATTCATTAGAGCAGAGGCGTAACTAGAACCTTCAGGGCCCCAGTGCAAGAAACCATGAAGGGCCCCCTGGACCCCTTTACTCTAGTTGCGGGGCCCTTTATTACGGTCCCGCAGCGGGACCCTTTCACAGGTTCTGCAGTGGGCCCCCTTCCTGCCATCTTGGGGCCTACCCACGGTGGTGGAATGCCAGGGCCCTGTCGCAAGTGTGACCTTTGCGATCCTGGAGGTTCACCCACTGGTGTCAGTAGTTTTTTTTTTGGTATTTTAATTGTATTATTTTTATCATTTTATTTAATTTTTTTACAATGTGACTGACTATGACTCTGTCCATTCAGAAAAGGAAGGAGCTGGTAAATTACATATTTACCGACCCCTTCCTGGTTCTCTATTGTGACACCTCCCCTGCAGCAGCCGGCAGGAGAGGGAATGGAGCATTCTGAAGGGGGGGGGCAGCACAGAAGGGGGGGGACCAGGGGAGCACACAGGGGCCCAGAGACAGCAGAACACAAGTGAACTGGATAGGAGAAGTGGCGGGGGGCAGCATACAGAGGAACCAATCTCCTCCATTTTCCTCCTGCAGCTACAGAAGGAAAAAAAGGAGGACAGTGATTTCTCTACATGCTGCCCCCGCCGCCCCTCCTATTCAGGTGTACAGGGGAGCCACATGGGCCCCCTTGAGCATGGGGCCCGGTTGCGATTGCAACCCCTGTAGTTACGCCCCTGCATTAGAGTAGGACTGCAGGTAATACAGGGAGCCGTGGAGTGGCCCTGCAGCTTTCACATGCGTTTGCAAATGTGTGTTAACTAAACCCCTGTTTTGACGCAAACTGTTAGACAGGTTAATTTGGTTGGTAAGCAGACTGGCTAGCAGATTGAACTGGGAATTTTACCTTTGTTTGTTTCATGTGTGGAGCCCTTCCATGTGTTCTTTGCTATGAAGGCCATTACTAGGTGGGGGCAGTGGCCATTTTGTTGTTAATGTGTACTGGTTGAGTGGACATACTGGAAGCCTTTGCTGTAATACTATCAGCTGGGCTTCCATTATGCCCCCAATTACCTTTCAGAGGAGGGATGGGCCACCTCCAGGCTCACCTGCCCCATATCTATCCATTCGCTTGCATGTGCTTCCACTGTGAAGGCTCTTATAAATTCATTAGAGTAGGACTGCAGGTAATACAGGGAGCCGTGGAGTGGCCCTGCAGCTTTCACATGCGTTTGCAAATTTGTGTTAACTAAACCCCTGTTTTGACGCAAACTGTTAGACAGGTTAATTTGGTTGGTAAGCAGACTGGCTAGCAGATTGAACTGGGAATTTTACCTTTGTTTGTTTCATATACTTTAAGTACGTTTACGATTGTGTTGGACCTCTTTCATAGCCGTCTTGGGCTGCAGGTTGGACACCCTTGGTATAAAACATCTCTTTATAGAGAGTATGTTTATGGACAGCTTTTGTCCATACTTTGTGGTTATTTTACCTCCAGCTGTTGTATCCATGTCCCCCTTTGTCCACTATGCCTTGGGACAGGTGAGCAGCACAGAAAGCTTCCTAAGGAAGAGCTCATGCCTGTCTAACATCTATTGTATCTGTACATTCATATAAAAAAACTAGTGAATGATGGGTTAAGATGTAGTCTTGGAGACTGAAGAATAAGCAGGATTTATAGAGTTTTTATATATGGACAGCTTTTGTCCATACATTGTGGTTATTTTATCTCCAGCTGTCGTATCCATGTCCTCCTTTGTCCACTGTGCCTTGGGACAGGTGAGCAGTACAGAAATCTTCCTAAGGAAGAGCTCATCTCACGCCTGTCTAACATCTAATGTATCTTTACATTCATATAAGAAGCCAGTGAATTATGTGTTGAGGTGTAGTTGGGGAGACTGACGGATAAGAAAGGTTTAACGCGTTCTGAAACCTGAGCAAAACATAATGCAAACACAAGATCAGTATTTTCCTCTGCTTAAATGTTTCCTGTGAGTATTCTTAAAGAGCTCATTGATTCTTTGCAGATGTTCTTTGAATGCTAGTTATTTCAAATTCCATTCCCCAAGAACCTTTCAGAATATTGGCGTGGAGTCAAGTGCTTGGCGTTCACAGTTTCCACTGACAGCAGGCTATAGATTGGCAAACTGTTTGGCCCCACTTTTAAAGTATTTCTTGATTCATTTTATGTGTGAAGATATTAAGGTCTCCCTGTGGACTGAATCGCCTAGAGATTTATCCAAGAGGTTCTACACAGTCACATCGAGCTGTGTTGTTCACCAGTAAATCTCTGTGATTATTAGTCCCTCCAGCAGATTCGACTGTCTTTATCAATTGCTTTCCAGAAGCAATGTGGTGAAATAAGCACTTTGACTGAGGTCATTTTTAGTGTGGTAAATGATATCCTGGAGGGAATCCAGTATAAACTTCATCTTCTAGATAGTAAAGAGCTGCTGGAATGAGCAATGCAGCTTTTACCTTCATGTATACTGCCAAATAAAGAAGCGAGACATGATGACCTAATGGTAAGGTCACTGCATCTGTCCATAGTACACTTCAGGCATTCTGTGGCCATTCACTATTTACCAGAGCTGAGCAATATTATGCACAATGCAAGAGTCATTGATGCTTGGAACAGAGATCAGTGGTCTATTCCTTACCCATGGATTTGTTAGCCAGAGATATTTGTTCCCCAAAAAAAAAATATTGCACCACAACAATTACTATGCACTAAACTATCAACAGAGATAAGAATTACTCCCTCAGTAAAAACTGAAAATAAACCTACTGTATATAACAAAAAGTTATTTAAACTTGGAAGACATCTACCCATACCCATGTAAAGTCAAAGCCCAATGCTGTGTCTCATGGGACTCACTTGATAAACTAGCACCATAGCTCTGAACTATCCCTTAAAGTGGTAGTAATCCCAAAAACAAATATTTGTTATATTGCAGCTTACCAATTCTTACATGTGGTGGCTGCATTTGTAATGAGGTCTTTTTTTAGGCTTTCTTTCCTTTATTTTTACCTGGTAATCCTTCGAGTTTGTATGTTTTTCAACAGAACAAGCTGCCCTGCAGACATAGCAGTTATAGGGTTCAGACAAACCACGTATCACTGACAGGGGTGCATGATCAGCACTTATTTGATGTAAAACCATTATCCAAAAAACAAAATGCTGTACCGGTGCTTATAAAGTGTTAGCTGGAGTTTGTCTTCAGTTTGTTGAAGTTGTTGTAAACCCCATTCATGAAATCTGACCTAGGCACATATACTGTATCTGTAGTTATTATTATATAGGATTTACATAGCGCCGACAGTTTACGCAGTGCTTTAGTAGTGTTTACTTGTCTCTCTCCTAAGCTCTGAGAGCTGTTTGTCTCTGGTGCTTCGTTTCTCTGTTATTAGCAGGGTCACTTCTGACATGTTCCCCAACACATAACAGCCGTTGAAAAATTTGTCAGGGAGGGAGCTTAGAGGTAGATTAGCAGATAGCTTGTCTATTCAGACTACAGCTCTGCATGTTCCTTTGTTCCTCTGCCAATGTGGGGGGGGGGGATGCCTTTCCTCCAATAAGCTGACAGTGTGAGCCCAGACTCCCTAACCACTTTTGAATGAGGAAGAAAGATTTCTAAAATGATCTGCACTTTTCAAAGAGTAAAGAAAAGGGAAGACAGCAGATATACAAGTAAAACTTATGTAGGGAGATTTGTTTGTGTATCATCTGAGGCTATTCACTTCACTGTATATGCGAGTGTTTACAGCCACTTTAAGTGAATTTAAATTTGCTAGCTCCCCTAAACCCCTCTCCCTCAGATTAAGAGTGCTGATGTACTAAGGTATTTCTGTTGCTCCTTCTTTCATTGTGTAGGCACCCTAATACAGGAGTTGTGTTACTGGCCAGATCACCAGGTGAAAACAAGGGAAAAAGCTTAATTTAAAAGAAGACTGATGCAGCCACCACATCTAATGATTGGTAAGCTGCAATATATTATATTTTGGAAAACATCCCCTGCTAAATAAGAGATCAACAGGGCATCTGTGACATCTGTGCCTGTTGGTTTTTTCCACATTTTGACAGTGGACGGAGGCAGACCCGTGTTGGATCTATAGGCTGCCAGGCATTTATACATTTACACTAGGCTACCTTTTCATTAAAGATAGAAGGACCTGGAAAAAAAAGAAAAATTGGGAAAAACATTTTTTACCCGTGTTTTTTTTTCTTTTTAAAGATGTTTTTTAGACTTTATGTGAATTCTTAAATTATTGCTTATTCTCTAAGACGAAGACAAGAAAATCCTGGAACACAATTCAAGTAACACTATACTTCTCAATGCATTTCTCAAACGAGAAATTTGCATTTCTGCCACCTGGGGGCACTTCTAGGGAAAGGCTCAAGTTTAGTTTGCTTGATGGGCTCTATCTTGTACCTCCTACAGTTGGGTGATTGTTGGGATAAAGTAGATTGTAGTATATGTCCTCTCATGTCTTAATTCACAGGTAGGAGGATAAATTTGTCTGACAAAATAGTTTTTATCTATCGTCCATTGACAGACGCAGCCTCATCTTCATAAGCTGTATGGGGTTATGTTGCCACCTGCAGGAGTAGTGTAGGCAGTACGTTAGTACAAAGTTTTTACATATACACGCCCACGGGCTGTCCCTCCAGACATAACCCTCACAGACACAGCCCAGCACATCAGTTTGTTTCTGCCTAGAGAAGGAGTAGGACCTCGGTTTCCTGCTGGGACTCCAGTCTCAGTTTTTTGTATTCTTTTCAGAATATTTAATTTTATTTCTCTTTACTCACTTGCTAGCTAGTGTTCGGGGAAGAATTTCCTGGTGATCTACAAGCAACAATGCTGGCTGGGGCTTCGCACTGGATAATCTAGATCCTTATGGTTCCCCCAGCCTGGCCTACGAGCAGGAGCAGGTTATTGTCCCACACTAGGCCTAGCCACGACGGTGCCCCTTTTCCGGATGGACACAATGGGATGGATTTATGGGGGAACACAATGGGATGGATTTACTAACGGCAAGTGAACTGTGCACTTTGCGAGTGCAGTTGCACTCATTTTCCCAGAGCTTAGTAAATGTCATAAAACCCTGCTGATTTCCATCATCCAATCATGCGCAATCCAATGGTGTCACTAGGGGGGGGCATGGCCCCCCAACATTATACTGTGCTCCCCCCATCCGAATCCGGCACAACCTTCTGCTCTGGGATGGTGGGTCATTAAGCCCAGAGTGCGGGTTCCCGACCCGCCATCCCTGAGCATCACTGTGAAGAACTGAGCCAGCACTAGAGGAAGCAGAGCTGATGCTTCCTGTATAGTGCTGGCTCCTGTCACATGTGGAGTGATAACAAATGTACTCTGCTTGTGAGAAGTCACAGGAGCAATACAGGAAGCATTGGCTCTGCTCTCTACTGCAGCCGCATGCTTCCTACATTGCCAGCTCCTGTCACACTGAAGGTTGGGAATGGTGGATCAGGAACAAGCCAGCAATACCTACCAAGAGTACCCGTCAGCAGTACCAGCCAGGAGTACCAGCCCTGGAGGACAGCCAGCAGCAGCCACCAGCCATACCCACCTGGGGGACAGCAGCAGCACGCAATAGCTTTAGGAATCCTGATGAAGCAATGAAGATTGAGGTCAATTGAGGTGCAGGTAAATTGCAGTGCATCCATGTGAAAGCAGCCTTAGCCCTCTTTCACACAATTGGTCTGGTCTGATTGGATCAGCCATTCTGTTTTTCAGGTGGACTCAATTTGACCCTCCATTCACCTCTATATAGCAGCAGATGTAAATCTGATCCACCTAAAAAAAAACAGAAGGGGATCCCCTTCTGTCTGGGCGGATTGGATTGGAGGGCCCATAGAGTAGAGCGGGCTGTGTCCATGTCTGCACTGCATATGCAAAGTGGACATGGACCTGTCATCTGCCCTCTCTCCTCAAAAGGTTGGGCACCCCTGGTGTAGGGGCAGGAGTCCCAGATGGAGAGATGTGCTATAGCAGCCCTACCCCTTAGTTTTGCCACGGTGTGTGATGGAGAGGTGCACTGTACTGTAGCACATCTGGAGACCCGCAGGGAAATCTTAAAGATCTCCCATGAAGTTAATAAAAGTGATTGGACTGCCGCCACTGTCACGGCTTACCTTAACACTTTTATCACTCTGGTTGTCAGGTCTCACTATTCTTCCCTACCTCCTCCATGCTGAGAGCATGGCACCAATACTCAGATTTATTACTGTGTGAACTGACACCAATACTAGGGGTTATTACTGCATAAACTGGCATCAATACTAGGCTTTATTACTGCGTAAACTGGCATTAATACTAGCTTTATTACTGTGTAAACAGGCACCAATACTAGGCTTTATTACTGCATAAACTGCCACCAATACTAGGCTTTATTACTGTGCAAACTGACACCAATACTAGGGGTTATTAATGCATAAACGAGCACCAATACTAGGCTTTATTACTGCATAAACGAGCACCAATACTAGCCTTTATTACTGCGTAAACTGGCACAATAACAGGGGTTTTTACTGCATAAACTGTCACCAATACCAGGGGTTATTACTGCGTAAACTGGCACCAATACCAGGGGTTATTACTGCATAAACTGGCACCCATACTAGCGGTTATTACTGCGCAAACTGACATCAATACTAGGCTTTATTACTGCGTAAAATGGCACCAATACTAGGCTTTATTACTGTGTAAACTGGCACCAATACTAGGCTTTATTACTGCGTAAACTGGCACCAATACTAGGCTTTATTACTGTGTAAACTGGCACCAATACTAGGCTTTATTACTGTGTAAACTGGCACCAATACTAGAGGTTATTACTGCGTAAACTGGCACCAATACTTGGGGTTATTACTACGTAAACTGGCACCAATACTAGAGGTTATTACTGCATAAACTTGCACCAATACTAGGCTTTATTACTGTGTAAACTGGCAACAATACTAGGGGTTATTACTGCATAAACTGGCATCAATACTAGGCTTTATTACTGCGTAAACTGGCATTAATACTAGCTTTATTACTGTGTAAACAGGCACCAATACTAGGCTTTATTACTGCATAAACTGCCACCAATACTAGGCTTTATTACTGTGCAAACTGACACCAATACTAGGGGTTATTAATGCATAAACGAGCACCAATACTAGGCTTTATTACTGCATAAACGAGCACCAATACTAGCCTTTATTACTGCGTAAACTGGCACCAATACTAGAGGTTATTACTGCGTAAACTGGCACCAATACTTGGGGTTATTACTACATAAACTGGCACCAATACTAGAGGTTATTACTGCATAAACTTGCACCAATACTAGGCTTTATTACTGTGTAAACTGGCAACAATACTAGAGTTTATTACTGCGTAAACTGGCACAAATACTTGGGGTTATTACTGCGTAAACTGGCACCAATACTAGGCTTTATTACTGTGTAAACTGGCACCAATACTAGGCTTTATTACTGTTTAAACTGGCACCAATACTAGGCTTTATTACTGTGTAAACTGGCACCAATACTAGAAGTTATTACTGTGTAAACTGGCACCAATACTAGAGGTTATTACTGCATAAACTGGCACTAATACTTGGGGTTATTACTGTGTAAATTGGCACCAATATTAGGCTTTGTTACTGCATAAACTGGCACCAATACTATGGGTTATTGCGTAAACTGGCACTGATACTAGGGGCTATTACTGCATAAACTGGCACCAATACTAGGGGCTATTACTGCTTAAACTGGCACCAATACTAGGCTTTATTACTGCGTAAACTGGCACCAATACTAAGGGCTATTACTGAGTAAACTGGCACCATTATTAGGGGTTATTACTGCATAAAATGATTGCTGAAATTGCTTTAAACTATAAAGAAAAGCTTTTGAGAGTTTTCATCTTTCTCAGGTCTAAAGCAATTCCTGAGGAAGAAAGGAAAACTCTTGAAAGCTTGTCTTTTAAGTGTTAGGTTAGTACATTAAAAAGGTATCATTGCATACTGCATGACTCTCTCATATTTTGTAACCTTATTCATATATATATATTGTAACATTTGGGGGTTATTTTAGCTTAAATGTAGAGCTTACCAGTGAGCTGAGTCCACTCCAGTTGTGCCTTTCAAGGGCTTGTTGGCCCACTTTTATTAAAGAAAAGCAAAACAGTCCATCCAGGATTTCCCACGCAGGGGTTTCAACTTTAGGCCCCTTTCACACGGGCGGTCCGATCAGATCCGCCTGTCAGTTTTTTAGGCGGATCTGATCGGATCCTCCATGCAGCTCTATGGGGCAGCGGATGTCAGCGGAGGACACCTCCGCTGACACCCGCTGCCATCCGCATCCGATCCTGTGCTGAAATCTGGACGGATGGAAACCCTATTTTTCCATCCGTTCAGTAATCGGAGCGGAGCGGATCTGATGAGAGCGGACAAGCGGTCCGCTCTCATCCGATCCCCCATAGAGGGCAGCGGGTGCTGAGACACCTCCCTCTCCGCTCTGCAAGCGGAGACGGAGCTGTCATCCGCCCGGCTCAGCGGCGATCGCGGATCGATCCCCGCTGAGCAACACGGATCCGCCTGCGGAGGCGGACCGTGTGAAAGAGGCCTTTCACAGCAGTAAAGAAATAATAAGCGAATAATACCAAGCCACCTGGCTCTCTGGTCAGCACTGCTCCTCAGGCTTTGACCTCGGTCCTCTTGACCCGGTAACAGTGTCCCTGTATGGTACACACTCTGTACCCTTCCTGACACTCTCCTTTTACAGCTTCCTTGCTGCTCAGGCCCACAGGTTTTGGCCCTCCGTCTGCTCTGTCAGACTGCACCGTGCAGACATGCACACTTGTCCCTTGCTTGCCAGGACTCCTTGGGAGGGTGGAGCCCAGAACCCTGGTCCTGTCTCTACTAAAAGACCCAGGCACACCTGAACCATCAGTGTCCTGGCTAGTCTTAAACCCTGGTCCCAGGATTGGAGATTTCCTCCCACCCAGATCGCTGCGAAATCTCCAAGCTCCAGGTCCCCAACTGGACTTTACAAAACAGCAAGGAAACTTAAAAGCCAGTTTCCTGCAAATAAAAGAATCCTCCTGGAGCCTTTCAAACTGTCTGGTTGACAATCCTGGGCGACATACACCCTCACAGCTGACTGCACTGTCACAATATATATACATTTTTAGTTTTTTTTCAGTGGTATAATTTAGTGGTGAAAGGTATAAGTGTCCCCGCTAGTTTTGACTGTGGTATCTTATATGCCTCCCCTATATATTGTTCCTAGAGTCGCCACTGGCATAATCAAAAATGCTTCTTTTTGTATTTTCCTTGCACCTCATTAGGTATACTTTACTAATTGAAGCTTTACCACATTTACTAAGGAAAATTAATGCAACTGCACCTGCAAAGTGCCCAGTCTATTTTCCTTAAGTTAATCAACCCCAATGTCTTAGATAGTTTTATACTGCTGATATTCAACTATGATGCTCAAGGCATAGGAGCGCCTATGCACAAAACGTGCACTGCTACAGTATATTTCAGGAGGATTTTGTGACAAAATGAAAATCTTTTTCTTCTGTACTGTTTAGACCAAATTAAGTGCAGGGGAAACACGGAGATGTCAAACATAGCATTTTTTTCTTCACAGTCACGTTACAGGGTACTGCAAGCTCCATTCAAATCTTTGCTGAGATTATTCAAACAGAGAAATCTTTCCCCTACCACCAACAAAAACCAAAACCAAAAAACAAAAACAAAAGTACTAATTGCTGCTGTACATTGCCATGTGGTCCCACACCAACAAAACATATCTACAAAAAGTTGTGCAGCTCTCGTATAAACTTTCATACTCTGTTAAACAAATGAACTAATCACACTGCGTATACTGTTACATGCATGTGCCCAAATCTCCAAAATCAGCAAACAATTCATTCTATGCATGTTTATTCAATAAAGTGCTTAATATTAAAAAATACATTAACGTTCATAACATCCAAAGTCACATTAGTTTGTATATGACATATGTTAGTATTCATAATAATCGTGACCCCGTGTATTGTGTGAATTCATTAATCAATACACTCATTAATTAGGCACCTTGATAATTCATAATGCACCTGCCGAAAAGTTGGACCGGCTGTACTGCTTTAATGCAAACACTAATCCTCTTGTTTCTCCCCCTGCAGCACTCCCGGCTTCTCCTCTCACTCGCTCTGGCTGCACTGCATGAGGAACAGTTCTAGCATCTGCCCCCCCCCCCCCATCTCCCTGCTGTTTGGGCCCCCCTGTGTAAATATGTAGCCTGTGAGTGCTTCCTATTCATTCATCTGTGTAGTTGGGGCAGCAGAGAAAGGGACTGATAATTCTACTCTAATACCAAAAGTATTGGGACACCTGGCTTTACATGCACATGAACTTTAATGGCATCCCAGTCTTAGTCCATAGGGTTCAATGTTGAGTTGGCCCACCCTTTGCAGCTATAACAGCGTCAACTCTTCTGGTAAGGCTATCCACAAGGTCTAGGAGTGTGTCTATGGTAATGTTTGACCATTCTTCCAGACGCGCATTTGTGAGATCCGGCACTGATGTTAGACAAGAAGGCCTGGCTCGCAGTCCCAACTCAAATTCATCCCAAAGGTGTTCTGTTGAGTTGAGGTCAGTGCAGAATCTGTGCAGGCCAGTCACGTTCCTCCACCCCAAACTCGCTCATCCATGTCTTTATGGACCTTGCTTGCGCAATGGTTCAAATCATTTGGTGGAAGGGGGATTATGGTGTGGGGTTGGTTTTCAGGAGATGGGCTTGGCCCCTTAGTTTCAGTGACGGGAACTCTTAAGCCGTCATATCAAGACATATCATGCTCCCAACTTTGTGGGAACCGTTTGGGGATGGTCCGTTCCTGTTCCAATATGACTGTGCATCAGCGCACAAAGCAAGGTCCATAAAGACATGAACCTTGCGAGTTTAGGGTGGAGGATCTTGACTGGCCTGAGCACACTCCTGACCTCAACCCGATAGAACACCTTTGGGATGATTTAGAATGGAGACTGCAAGCCAGGTCTTCTCGTCAAACATTAGTGCCTTACCTCACAAATGGGCTTCTGGAAGAATGGTCAAACATTCCCATAGACTCACTCCTAAACCTTGTGTCTTCTAAGAAGATTTGAAGCTGTTATAGCTGCAAAGGGTGGGCCAACTCAATATTGAACCCTACGGATTAAGAGCTTTAACTCTTCTGGGAAGGCTGTCTACAAGGTTAATGAGTGTGTCTATTGGAATGTTTGACCATATTTCCAGAAGCGCATTTGTGAGGTTGGGCGCTGATGTGGACGAGAAGGCCTGGCTCGCAGTCTCTGCTCTAATTTATCCCAAAGGTGTTCTATCTGGTTGAGGTCAGGACTCTGTGCAGGCCAGTCAAGTTCCTCCACCCCCAACTTGCTCATACGTGTCTTTATGGACCTTGCATTGTGCACTGGTCCAAATCATTTGGTGGAGGGGGGATTATGGTGTTGGGTAGTTTTTCAGGTTTTGGGCTTGGCCCCTTAGTTCCACTGAAGAGAACTCTTAAGTTGTCAGCACACCAAAACATTTTGGACAATTTCATGCTCCCAACGAATAGTTTGGGGTTGGCCCTTTCTGTTCCAACATGACTGTGTCACCAGTGAACAAAGCAAGGTTCATAAAAACACGGATAAGTGAGTTTGGGATGGAGGAACTTGACTGGCCTGCACAGAGTCCTATCTTCAACCTGATAGAACACCTTTGGGATGAATTAGAGCACAGACTGTGAGCCAGGCCTTCTCTTCAACATCAGTGCCTCACAAATGTGCTTCTGGAAGAATTGTTAAACATTCCCATAGACACACTCCTAAACCTTGTGGACAGCCTTCCCAGAAGAATTAAAGCTGTTATAGCGGCAAAGGGCGTGCCAGCTCAATATTGAACCCTATGGACTAAGACTGGAATGCTATTAAAGCTTATGTGTCTGTGAAGACAGGTGTCCAAATACTTTTGGTAATATAGTGTATGTCCTCAGTTTCTTTCTTAGTCTTAAATGTGTGACATCAGGGGTCTGTTTAGACCCCTGAGACTTCACCAAAGCCTCCCAACAGGGCAGTTAAAAAAATGTAAACATAAATAAATGTAAAAAATGCTAAAACAAAATTGAAGAGGTGCTCCAGTCATTTTTTTTTTTAATTCAAAGTCACAGCTACTTAAAGTAAATTGAAAGCAGCTAGTTGCTAACTTTTAATAAACAGACACTTAGCTATCCCAGAATCCAGCGCTGTGCTCACCTGAGCCCTTTTCTCCATCCGTTTTTCATTTTTTCCCTGACTTGTCCCAGAAGACTGTGGGGGAGGGAGGGGGAGAGAAGAACTTCCGCTCAGGTCACCTAGGCGATCCAGGTGAAAGCAGGTACTGTCAAAACCAGGTACCCGCACCTCCCCCCCAAAAATGTTCCATTTATTAACCATTTGCCGACTGCCTATTTACGTCGGCAGTCAGCCCCTCACAGGCAAAGCGACGTAGTACTACGTTGCTAGCCTGTGAGGCTCTAGGGAGTGAGCGTGCGCCGCCGGAGGCAGGCTCCCGCTCGCTAACGGACCCCCCCCGTGCGTGTGCTCGGCGGACCCGATGTCCGCCGAGCACTAGCGATTTTCCGTTACAGTGAGAAAAATTGTAAGAATTGAGATCATTTGGTTCTGCTATGTAGGACCGTTGATCTCTGTTCTTACACCTCAAGCCACATCCAATCACAGTTAGAAGCATGCCCCTAGGGACACACTTAACCCCTCCCTCTCAAAAAAAGTTAACCCCTTAACTGCCAGTGTCATTTTTACAGTAACAGTGCATATGTATAGCACTGATTACTGTAGTAATGTCACTGGTAACCCCAAAAGTGTCAAAAATGTCAGTCAAGGGTCCGATCTGTCCGCCGCAATGTCGCAGTCCCGCAAAAAAATCGCAGATCGCCGCCATTACTCGTTAAAAAAAAACAACAAAAATGACAAAAATCTTTCCCTTAGTTAGTAAACGCAATAACTTTTGCGCAAACCAATCAAAATACGCTTTTTGCGATTTTTTTTTTTTTTTTTTTACCAAACATATGTAGCATAAAACAAATTGAAAAAAAAAAAAAAAAAGGTATAAACTCCGCGCTAATGGTCTATCCGGATAAAGAGCAGAAGGGAGGATATGTGCAAAATATGTGTGCAAATAAAAATGTGTCAAATGGGTGTAAACGTGATATAAAATATAGGCTGCAGCCTCCCCAAATAATAGTCCGAAGACTATAACTGTAAGTAAAAGAAGGTGGGGTGGTGGCGCTGCCTAAAAAAGGAGTGCTCAATGTAAAGTGCAGTAGGTAAATACTTGTGATAAATACTCAATGTGTAAAAGTATTGGCATAAAGTGACCAGTGCATATGAGTGGTATAGTAGCTGAGGACGTATTTATTACGAAACGCGTACAGCGTGTCGCGTCACTTCCGGTTTCCATGATTGAGATCGAGGCTTGGACCGCATAGCGCTCTGTATACACTATTACATGCCCGTTTTTTCTCCTGATATGTACTTCACCACGAGTGGTATCGTGCGGACATCCCGGACCATTACCTGCTGCTAGGAGCCCAATAGGACCCACCATTACCCTAGGGGATATCTTCACATAGGACCTCCCAGACTTCCTACAGGACGCCCTTACCCAGGAGTAGGTGGAGATACCGAGGGTCTTCGGTCACTGGATTCATTTATACACCCGCTATATACTCCTGTGTGGGGTGGGTGTTTCTGGTGAGTGAGTTTTTTTACCAGTAGGATCACCCAGCACCTCACTGCCCACCACGGGGTCACTCCTTATAGCCATCAACAGAGTGTGGTCACTTATTATTCATTTGGAATCATATACCTTGTGTTTGGTCACTGCATGTGACACAGAGACATTTTGTTTATATTGGACTTTTTATGTGCATATCCATTGCAATATAGATTTTGTTGGCACTTTATTTCACCTCTATACCATATGGTATGGTATAGTTGGGGGATTGTATATGCACTAGAGCACTTTTTTGATAAGCACTCTTAGTTTTGCACTATTAATATTTAATAAGAATTTTGCTGCTATTTATGATATTTATTCAAGATTTATATTATATTGTATCATATGGTTTTATACCACTCATATGCACTGGTCACTTTATGCCAATACTTTTGCACATTGAGTATTTATCACAAGTATTTACCTACTGCACTTTACATTGAGCACTCCTTTTTTAGGCAGCGCCACCACCCCACCTTCTTTTATAAAACAAATTGACCTAAAATGTTAAAAAATTTAGATTTTTACATTTTTTGGGGGGGAATTTCATATAAAAAATTTGAAAAATATTGTTATTTTTGCAAAATTTACGCTTTTTTTTGTTTATAGCGCATGATCAAAAAAATCGCACAGGTGATCAAATACCACCAAAAGAAAGCTCTGTTTGTGGGAAAAAAAAGGACCTCAAATTTGTTTAGGTACAGTGTCGCACGACCGCACAATTGTCCGTTAAAGTCACGCAGTGCCGAATCGCAAAATAGGCCCTGGTCAGGAAGGGGGTAAAATCTTCCGGGGCTTTAGTGGTTAAAGAAGAGCGGGAGAGGAGGCCTTAAAGTGGAACTTCCTCTTTTGGGTGAAGGTCCGCTTTAAGGACTTGCTCACATGTGCTTTGCTCTCAATAATTTCTACCATGACTGCAAAGCATAGCATTGCGGCTGCGGCATTTGTGACACTCCTAGCCACTGCCTCCGTTGCTAAGGCTCCGTTCACATGTAGGCGTTTTTGGGCGTTTTTGGAGCGTTTTTCTGCTCTCTGATCAGCTCTCAAAACGCCCAACAAGACAAATCCCATTCATTGCAATGACCCCTGTTCACATCTGAGCGTTTTGACGCCCTAAGGAAAACGCCCAACGCTCAAAAAAGTACTTGAGCTTCTTTTTGGGCAGATCACAGGCGTTTTGTCCCATAGACCTCAATGTAAAGTGATATTTGGCGTTTCACAGGCGTTTTACAAGCGTTTAGTTGCTCCTGATCAGCTCAAACAGCACAACTCTCCACCCAGCTCTCCACCCAGGTCTCCACCCCCTTGGCATGCCTCTGCTGTGAGCACATTTTCCTGAAACATGGAGAACAGCAGTTAGGCAGTTTAGGTGACCAGACCCTGCCATACCAAGGTGACCGTAGCCTGCTGCCATACCAGGGTGACCGTAATGTAGTTTAGGTGAACTGACTCTGCTATGCCAGGGTGACCGAACTCAAGGTGACTGTGAACTGACTCTACTATGCCAGGGTGACCAAACTCTTCCATGCCAAGGTGACCGTAACGAAGTTTAGGTGAACTGACTCTGCTATGCCAGGCTGACCAAACTCTTCCATGCCAAGGTGACCGTAACGAAGTTTAGGTGAACTGACTCTGCTATGCCAGGCTGACCAAACTCTTCCATGCCAAGGTGACCGTAATGTAGTTTAGGGTAAATTGACTCTGCTATGCCAAGGTGACCGTAATGTAGATATATATATGGAATCAAAAAACACCATTTTGAAGCCCTAAAACCCAATAAATGCCCCTAAAAAGTGCCTACTGTTCTGGATCATGCCCCAGGGACTATGAATCAGGCAAAAAAAAGTTCTTAAAAATTGTCGTTTTTGATGGAGAGCCAATTATTGAAAAAAAATAAAAAAAAATAAAAAAAATAAAAAAAAAATATTTCTTTGGATTTAGTTTTAATTTTAGTGTCTGGGGGGTCTAAAAAGTGTACCTGTGAAGTTTCAGCTCTGTAGCATGTCCAGAACCATAAAAAAAAAAAGATCATGCAGAAGAGGAGGTCCCTGGGAGGTCCAATGCAGAGGAGGAGGTCCCTGGGAGGTTCCTTTGCAAATGTAAAAAAAACACTCTGCTTTTCCATTGGTCACCAAAAACACCTGTTAAAAACGCCCAAAAAAACGCCTGTAAAACGCTTGCAAACGCTTGCAAAAACGCCTATAAAAACGCCTGTAAAACGCCTGAAAAACGATAAACAAACGCCTGAAAAACGCCAACACCTACATGTGAACAGAGCCTAAAGGGGGTAGTGGTTGGTGAGCAGTAAAAGCGCAACTCAACCATGGGGTTTTTTTTTACCACACCCTAACCTTATGTGTGAATGAGTCAATGAATGAATGGACAAGGTGGAGATTGTAATGTCACACCCGCCCCTTCCACCATGCGCAATCAGGGAACGCTTTGCTTTCAAACAGAAAATGCAAAGCATACTCTGAATAATGCACGTGCCAAGCAGCCAACCTTCTGTATCCAGTAGGCATAGTCCAACTATTTTTTTTTTTCCTGACACACACATGTGCATTGTAAGACATTTCTTTGCTTGTCTCTGGAATTTCTCGGTTTAGTTTGATGGTACTTTATGTCTCAAGTACCACATTTAAATCACCAAATACCAGGCAGGGCTCAGCTGAATTTTTATTTCCCCAGATAAACACACTTCAGCAAAGTACAATTTCACTAATTAGCCACTGGCTGTTTTTAATAGGAGGTTAATTAGAGCACACTTAAGAGATCAGGTGAGGACACAGAACATGAACGTGTGCTCTGTAGGAACGATACCATGTTCAGACTACATTCGGTGTGATAAAAGCCTTAGGGAAACTTAGAGCAAGATAGCAGTAAGACAAGTCAGAGCTGTTGCGGCTTATGGATAAACGGTGCCATGTAAAATATTTATGATGATCTCGGTGTTATATTTCAATTAGCTTTCTTCAAGACCATCTTACATCACTCAAGATTTAATGTGTCCATGATTTGCCAGCAAAGACTATTTATTTCACTGAAATACAAGTGTTAATATCCTACAGGAAATGAAAGTGAATAATTGCACCTTAAAAGAAAGCCATGTTTTGATTTATATAAATCATGCCACAGCTTCCTTGCAATGATATCTAGCAAAGTATGCTCATTTCTTGAATGAGCAATAATGTAACATTGTGGCTATGCCAGTTCTACAGCTATTTTTTATGAGCCATGTACTGCGATCTAGAACTGACTTGAAAAACATGGAATATGTCTTCAATGCCAAAATAACTATTTAAAGTAAGCTGCTAGCAGGTATAAAGTAAAGGCACTCAGGGACGCCTGCACATACCTTGAGCAGCCCTCACTGCCATCTGCTGCAGCAAAATGTTAGGCCATTCTGGCTTTCCTAACTTATATGGTACAAAACATTTTCGATAATCATGTGAGATAATTCTCCCTAATTGGGGAGACCTTATCTATTTTCTAATTGTTTTTTGCTGTTTTTCTACCTATTGTAAAATTGCGGTATTGCTGGGATTCTGAAATAATACTATATTTTATAAGATACAACTGGATACTCTCACAGTATTTGTGTTTTAGAGTTACTTGTCTTCTGCTATCAAACAAAATAATTGATTATTTCTCAGATCAATATGGGTCTGAAGCCAATGTTACTTGATATCATAAATAAGTTACCGGGACCAGATGGCTTACACCCGAGGGCCCTTAAGGAACTCAACCGGGTGATAGCCAGACCCTTGTTCCTAATTTTAAGGACAGTCTACCAAAGGGAATGGTACCAGCTGATTGGAGAAAAGCCAACGTGGTACCAATATTTAAATAAGGGCCAAGATATATCACTGGGAACTACAGTCTACTTAGCCTTACATCAATAGTCTGCAAGCTATTGGAGTGGATGATAAGGGACTATATACAAGATTTTAGTAATAAAAAACTGTATCAGTAGTAATCAGCATGGATTCATGAAGAATCGTTCTTGCCAGACCAATCTATTAACCTTCTAGGAAGAAGTGAGCTGCCATCTAGATTAAGGAAGGCCTGTGGATGTGGTTTATCTGGACTTTTCAAAGACATTTAATACAGTCCCCCCCAAACGTTTACTGTACAAACTAAGGTACGTAAGTCTGGACCATAGGGTGAGTACCTGGATTGAAAACTGGCTCCAGGGGCGAGTCCAGAGGATGGTGATAAATGCTGATTACTCAGAATGGTCTGGTGTGGAACGTGGGGTCTGTCCTGGGACCAATCCTGTATAATTTATTCATAAACGATCTAGAGGATGAAATAAACAGCTCAATCTCAGTATTTGCGGACAATGCTAAACTAAGTAGGGCAATAACTTCTACACAGTATGTGGAAACCTTACAAGAAGACTTGAACAAAATAATGGAGTGGGTATCTACATGGCAAATGAGGTTTAATGTTGAAAAATGCAAAGTAATACATTTGGGTGCCAGAAATAAGAACACAAGTTACTCACTAGGGGGAGAACCTTTGGGAGAATCTAAGATGGAAAAGGTCCTGGGGGTCCTAGAGACGACAAGCTCAGCAAGGGCATGCAATGCCAAGCTGCTGCAAACAAAGCCAACAGTATACTGGCATGTATAAAAATGAGGATTTTCTCCAGAGATAAAACGATAATTCCCCCAGTCTACAAGACTCTGGTCTGGCTGCATCTTGAGTATGCCATCCAGCTCTTGGCACCGGTCCTCAGGAAGGATGTACCGGAACTGGAGAGAGTTCAGAGAAGGGCAACCAAGCTAATAAGGGGAATGGAGAACTTCAGCTATGAGGAAAGACTACAAGCATTGAACTTATTCTCTCTGGAGAGAAGACGCTTGAGAGGGGATATGATATCAATGTACAAATACTGTACTGGTGACCCTAGCATAGGGAAAAAACTTTTCAGCGAAAGAGAAGTTAAAATGACACGTGACCATTTAGTAAAATTAGAAGAGAAGCAGTTTAACCTTAAACTGTGTAAAGGGTTCTTTACCGCCAGATCGGTAAGGATGTGGAATTTTCTGCCACAAGCATTGGTATCAGCAGGGAGCATCAATAGTTTCAAAAAACTATTAGATGGGCACCTTAACGACCACAACATAAAGGGGTATACGATGTACTATTAATAGCAAACACACACACACTCATCATAGGCTGAACTGGATTGACTGGTGTCTTTTTTCAACCTCACTAACTATGTAACTATGCCACTTTATGTACAGAAGAATGTTGGACCTATTCTGAATCCCTGCAATTTCAAAAGAAACAAAAATATATTTAAAAAAATGTTGAGCCATTTTGAACAGGCAAAGCCCTGGCAATTCCTAGTAGTGACAGAGCCTTGCTACCTCATCCCACCTTGTAAGGGGGACTATGATTGGCTGTGTGTTGGTGCCAAATTGCTGGAACCCCTGCCCTACTTCTTCTTGGATAAGACCGTGACCCACTTCAGATCGATAGAAACCTTCACCATATTGTACCCAACTCTTGGCCATAGGCCCGCCCACAACATCCCCAGCCTTTAGCCATTATATTCAATAAGAAATGAATGTCCACACAAGAAGTATATTTTCCTGCGCTTTTAATTTGTTTCCCTTATTATTGACTTACCATGCCTTGGTCTGCACTGTGTCTCTGGGTGAAGGTGGCCATTTTGGTAGAGGAAGGGCTTTGTTTCCGCGTGTCAGAGCTGCCCCCTGATGATTGGTTTCAAACAAGTGGGGGGTTTTAAAGTAGCAGCAGGAGAGGTGACAGATGCAGATTTACAGAATGAATAAGGCAGAAGCAGTGAAATCCATCCACTGCTTGTCCTCATGTACGGCCACCTCTCCAACAAGCA
This sequence comes from Pelophylax lessonae, assembly GCF_965119305.1. Lineage (NCBI taxonomy): Eukaryota > Metazoa > Chordata > Amphibia > Anura > Ranidae > Pelophylax > Pelophylax lessonae. Next base: position 605,686,143 of record NC_138768.1, on the reverse strand, counting down.
GTGAGCAGGGTAGTAGTGACATCATCAAATCCCACTCCAACTCTTGTGGGAATAAAAGTTTCATGCAGCAGTGAATTAGATCTCACACTGCATATACAGTATATAACTATGAAGCTGTAAGGACCAGAGTGTCTAGGCACCCTCACATACCAAACAGTGCCCTGACATTTTTCAGAAGGAAATAAGGACAAAAGGTTACTGCTTGGGCTCAGTTAATATCTGTAGATGTCTACTATGCACCATGAGTCATTTATTGTAACTTATTTTACTATAAGAAAGCGCATCTCATAATAATGCTATCAGCCACATTATGATTAAAATAGCTTCCTATTGTTTGCCAGCCAAACTGAAAGTGCTATTTTCTGTAGTCTCATTGCTGGCATACCCCCAAAGCATTTCTGTGGGACTGTCTCAGGAGTTTAGCACAATCCCAGAGACACCTGAATCTTAGCCATATCCTCATTCCTTGTTGTCCCACTAACCACCCATGCTAGGTATTTTCAATGCCCACCAACACTGGGCTTTTTTTCTTCCACTGACCTCTGATGGTTGTTTTTTTTGTTCCCTCTGATTACAGATGTTGGGCATTTTTTCGTTCAACTAACACCAGGATTTATTTTTTCTCCCACTGATGCCAGGCACTGAACAACAGCATCAGATATTATTGTCCTGTTGCTGTACAATTTATTTCTCCCGCTGACCCCTGACGCTGGGCATTTTTTCTTCCCATGTACTCTCCCTACTGACCACTGACATCAGGCATGGACTTTGATACAAGACAATTTACCTTCCACTGACCACCAAAATTGAGCACTTCTCACTAATTAAGGGCATTTTACTCCCACTTTTTTCAAACATTTTGTTAACGGTTGCCCTTTGATTTGTACCTTGCACCTACTTCATTAACTTCTTCTTTAAGGTAGGCTGGACAAAGTGTTAGTGCTCTTTGTATTCTTTTTTTCTTTTGAAATATCTCGTCCAACATCAGTGCCTTCTCGTCCAACATCAGTGCCTGACCTCACAAATGCGCTTCTGGAAGAATGGTCAAACATTACATACACATTCCTAGACCTTGTGGACAGCCTTCCCAGAACAGTTGAAGCTGTTATAGCTGCAAAGGATGGGCCAACTCAATATTGAACCCTACAGACTAAAACTGGGATGCCATTGAAGTTTATGTGCATGAAAGGCCAGTGTCTCAATACTTTTGAAAATATAGTGTATATGCGTAAGCTGCAGTGTCCACGTCAAGGCTCCTCTGTATACTTCTGTCCTCACTCTTTGTGGTACCCTCTAGTTTCATTGAATCTGGGTACTAGAGGCCAGGCCAGCATGACTCACACAGGCAGCACTCTGGTGCCCCCCCCCCCTGATATCTGGAAAGTTGGAGAACATTGTGGAACTAGTGGGTGAGGAGGGGCTGCGCTGCATATTTATGGGGTCTTAGCCGTTCCCCAGGAGTGGACCTAGCAGGGGACTGAGGAGCCCATAAATAGGAATTAGGCATGCTGGGAGGGGGAGTTGGGGAAAAAAATGGAGAAGTGGTGTTGAGGGAGGGTGTCAAGGGCCCTTGAAGGACCACACACCAGGGGGGGGGGGTGATTTACCTCAGGTGGAGCTTGGGAGGCTGGCCTGGAAGAATCCCACCACAGAGGGCAGTTGGAAGGAGAGCTAGGAGAGGCAGTGAGCAGATCAGCATGGTGCAGGGACAGACAAGGAGAGAGACTGTGAGCTGTAGCAGTGCTCTCATGAAGACAGTGGTGTGCCAAGTCTTTATCAAACCTTGCCCTAGGGAATCTCCATGCACATGTCAGCCAGGAGGACTAGGAAGAAGAAAAAAAGCCAGGTGCTGCTGTTGGCAGCCAGGGGGGCTACCAACTTCTGCAAGCAGTGGAACTGGGATCAGTGTTCCCAGAGAAGCAGAGGGTAATGTGTTGTGCTGTTCACTCCTTATGTGCTACTTTTTTTAACAAGTGTTTATTGAATAACAGGAGGAAAACAGTACAACAATAGCGGCTATTGAAATATGCACAGTAATTACACAGAAGGAAGGTATAATAAATGTACAGTGTGATGGGTCGGAGTGACCAGTGCAGCAGCATCAGTACACACAATAACAAAGGGAGAAGGCACAAATTCAGCCAATTAATTGCCAGTAACTGACAGTAGTACAGCATGATTAGAAATGTAAGACAGCATAGTTCCATGATCCCAATAGAGATGGGGGGGGGGGGGAGAAATAACCAGGATGCAGTGGAGGATACAAAGGTTTGTGGAGGTAAACAGACAACCAGTTGGGTCTCAGATTAGACACCCCAGGAGTCTAGTCAAGCTGACCAAATTTTATAAAATTTCTTAGGGCATTTGCGGCTTTCATAGATGAGTCTATACAATGGCAGCACTGCATCAATGGCTGCATGCCAGGAAGTTACAGTAGCAGGTAACGATGATTTCCATTTAAAGCGGAGTTCCGGGCACAAAATCGATATTTTTTTTTGTGCCCGTCCGCTTCTTCACCTGAAAAGGAATTGGATAGTTAGGTTTTTTTTTTTTTAAAACTCACCTTGTAATTGAAGATCGAAAATACTCACCTCAATGTACTTCCTCCCTCTGTGCCGCGGCTCCTCCGTCACTTCCTCCTTCGCGATGATTCCTGGGAGCTGAACGTCATCGCTCCCAGGAATCAATGCGACGGCACCGGCCCCGCTCTTCACTTCCGGGGCGACGCCGCATTCCCCTGCTAAATAGCTTCTGGGTTCAGAAGCTGTGGAGGAATGCGGCGCCGCGCCAGAAGTGACGAGAGGGGCCGGTGCAGGCGCATTCTGGGAGAAGAGGATGCGGAAGAGGATCGCGCCAGCTTCAGCTGCCCAAAAGAGAGATGGAAACGCTGTGGAAGAAATTTTAGAAGTAAGTATTTCTTCTTGCAGGTAAGTGCGAACCGGGACAGATCAGAGGCTAGCCATTGTGGAATGTGCTAGCCCTGACTGTCCCGGGGGTATGTTTATTGAAAAATGCTTTCTGTGCCCGGAACTCCGCTTTAAGGAAGACCTCCCTTTAGGCATAGAAAGAGGGGAAGAACACAAATCACTTGACATAACAACCAAGCTCTGCACCATCTAGCACCCCTAATAACAACACCCTGGGATCCAGATGAATAAACAGGTCACCCGTGTGATTAATTACTTCAACTACAGAAGCCCAAAACTCCTGGATTTTAGGGCAAGTCCACACCATATGAAAGAAAGTGCCTGCTGTCGGCTGACATCTGTGATATAGGGGACTAACCGTGGTGTAAATGGCAGCCAGATGAGCAGTGTAGTAAGCTCTATGCAAGAATTTGACCTGTCTCTGGCCGAAACCATAGTAGTAACATAATGGCTCACAAGGTCTTCCCAGTCCTCTTCAGTGAGGTCCGGCAAGTCTTCTCGCCATTTTTGAAGTAACCTGTCAGAAAAATCAGGAAAGTTATTGAAGGATGACTCAGTTTATTTCTTTGAGCACTATTCAGCATGTTCCCAACAGGTGCTAATGAAGTGTATTATTGCAGTGCAGTCTCTTGTCAGACAGGCAGAGTATAAACTGAATTTTGTTCAACCATTACTACAAGCATGATCCGATATATTGCACTCACCCTCAGTCAGCTTGCACCAACCCATTCCTGCTGCTAGACACCTGCCCGCTCAAGTATCTCTCTCTCTCCATCACCCACAGCAACCACAGTTGCAGCCCAGCATACTCTACTACCAACCATATGTCAGTACCCTGTTTCCACTTGCTGCACCTACCCTGCCTTTAACCTGTTTAAGATTACCTCTTTTCTGCTGCCTGCTGCAATCCCACAAAAATCCTCCTTAGCAACTGCTCCCTCTTTTTCATTTTCTTTTCCATCAGCTGCTCCCCCTTCTCACAGCCCTGCGTTCACATGCAGAACCTCAGTAGCCAAACCCAAAAAGAAACAAAAGTTTTTCCCAACTCGCACAATTCTGCCACTATCCAATTCTGGCTCCACGCCAGCCGATCTGCTCCAGTCTGGCTCCACACCAGCCAATCTGCTTCAGTCTGCCTCCACGCCAAAAGATCTGCTCCAGTCTGCCTCAGCGCCAGCCGATCTGCTTCAGTCTTCCTCCATGCCAGCTGATCGGCACCAATCTGCCTCCATGTCAGCCGATCTGCTCTAGCCTGCCTCTATAATTGCTAATTGGGTTAGGCTAGCCTCTGACGGTCCCAAACCTGATGACCCAACTTACCTTGCTGATCCTCTGCCTGCTGCCCAGCCTGATGTGCCTCTGTCCACTGCCCAGCCTGCTGATCTGTTGCCTGCTGCCCAGCCAGCTGATCTGGTGCCTGCTGCCCAGCTTGCTGATCTGGTGCCTGCTGCCCAGCCTGATGTGCCTATGCCTGCTGCCCAGCCTGATGTGCGTGCCTCTGCCCGCTGCCCTGCCTGCTGATCTGGTGCCTGCTGCCCAGCCTGCTGATCCAGTGCCTGCTGTGCCTATGCCTGCTGTCCAACCTGATGTGCCTTTGCTTGCTGCCCAGCCTGATGTACCTCTGCTTGCTGCCCAGCCTTATGTGCCTCTACCTGCTGCCCAGCCTGATGTGCCTTTTCCCACTGCCCAGCCTGGTGTGCCTCTGTCCACTGCCCAGCCTGATGTGCCTCTGCCCACTGCCCAGTTTGCTGATCTGGTACCTGCTGCCCAGCCTGCTGATTCGGTGCCTGCTGGGCCTCTGCCTGCTTCTCAGCCTGATGTGCCTCTGCCTGCTGCCCAGCCTGATGTGCCTCTGCCTGCTGCCCAGCCAGATGTGCCTCTGCCTGCTTCCCAGCCTGATGTGCCTCTGCCCGCTGCCCAGCCTGATGTGCTTGCTGCCCGCTGCCCAGCCTGGTGTGCCTCTACCCACTTCCCAGCCTGATATGCCTCTGCCAACTGCCCGGCCTGCTGATCTAGTGCCTGCTGCCCAGTCTGCTGATCCGGTGCCTGCTGTGCCTCTGCCTGCTGCCCAGTCTGATGTGCCTTTGCTTGCTGCCCAGCCTGATATGCCTCTGCCTGCTGCCCAGCCTGATATGCCTCTGCCTGCTGCCCAGCCTGATATGCCTCTGCCTGCTGCCCATCCTGATGTGCCTCTGCCTGCTGCCCAGCCTGATGTGCCTCTGCCAACTGACCAGTCTGCTGTTCTGGTGCCTGCTGCCCAGCCTGCTTTGCCTCTGCCTGCTGCCAGGCCTGATGGGCCTCTGCCTGACGGTCCCAAACCTGATGACCCAACTTACCTTGCTGATCCTCTGCCTGCTGCCCAGCCTGATGTGCCTCTGTCCACTGCCCAGCCTGCTGATCTGTTGCCTGCTGCCCAGCCAGCTGATCTGGTGCCTGCTGCCCAGCTTGCTGATCTGGTGCCTGCTGCCCAGCCTGATGTGCCTATGCCTGCTGCCCAGCCTGATGTGCGTGCCTCTGCCCGCTGCCCTGCCTGCTGATCTGGTTCCTGCTGCCCAGCCTGCTGATCCAGTGCCTGCTGTGCCTATGCCTGCTGTCCACTGCTGTCCAACCTGATGTGCCTTTGCTTGCTGCCCAGCCTGATGTGCCTCTGCTTGCTGCCCAGCCTGATGTGCCTCTACCTGCTGCCCAGCCTGATGTGCCTTTTCCCACTGCCCAGCCTGGTGTGCCTCTGTCCACTGCCCAGCCTGATGTGCCTCTGCACACTGCCCAGCCTGCTGATCTGTTGCCCAGCCAGCTGATCTGGTGCCTGCTGCCCAGCTTGCTGATCTGGTGCCTGCTGCCCAGCCTGATGAACAAATGCCTGCTGCCCAGCCTGATGTGCCTCTGCCCGCTGCCCTGCCTGCTGATCTGGTGCCTGCTGCCCAGCCTGCTGATCTGGTGCCTGCTGATCCAGTGCCTGCTGTGCCTATGCCTGCTGTCCAACCTGATGTGCCTTTGCTTGCTGCCCAGCCTGATGTGCCTCTGCTTGCTGCCCAGCCTGATGTGCCTCTACCTGCTGCCCAGCCTGGTGTGCCTCTGTCCACTGCCCAGCCTGATGTGCCTCTGCACACTGCCCAGCCTGCTGATCCAGTGCTTGCTGCCCAGCCTGCTGACCTGGTGCCTGCTGTCCAGCCTGCTTTGCCTCTGCCTACTGCCCAGCCTGATGTGCCTCTGCCCACTGCCCAGTTTGCTGATCTGGTACCTGCTGCCCAGCCTGCTGATTCGGTGCCTGCTGGGCCTCTGCCTGCTTCTCAGCCTGATGTGCCTCTGCCTGCTGCCCAGCCTGATGTGCCTCTGCCTGCTGCCCAGCCAGATGTGCCTCTGCCTGCTTCCCAGCCTGATGTGCCTCTGCCCGCTGCCCAGCCTGATGTGCTTCTGCCCGCTGCCCAGCCTGGTGTGCCTCTACCCACTTCCCAGCCTGATATGCCTCTGCCAACTGCCCGGCCTGCTGATCTAGTGCCTGCTGCCCAGTCTGCTGATCCGGTGCCTGCTGTGCCTCTGCCTGCTGCCCAGTCTGATGTGCCTTTGCTTGCTGCCCAGCCTGATATGCCTCTGCCTGCTGCCCAGCCTGATATGCCTCTGCCTGCTGCCCAGCCTGATATGCCTCTGCCTGCTGCCCATCCTGATGTGCCTCTGCCTGCTGCCCAGCCTGCTGATCTGGTGCCTGCTGCCCAGCCTGCTGATCCAGTGCCTGCTGTGCCTATGCCTGCTGTCCAACCTGATGTGCCTTTGCTTGCTGCCCAGCCTGATGTGCCTCTGCTTGCTGCCCAGCCTGATGTGCCTCTGCTTGCTGCCCAGCCTGATGTGCCTCTACCTGCTGCCCAGCCTGATGTGCCTTTTCCCACTGCCCAGCCTGGTGTGCCTCTGTCCACTGCCCAGCCTGATGTGCCTCTGCACACTGCCCAGCCTGCTGATCTGTTGCCTGCTGCCCAGCCAGCTGATCTGGTGCCTGCTGCCCAGCTTGCTGATCTGGTGCCTGCTGCCCAGCCTGATGAACAAATGCCTGCTGCCCAGCCTGATGTGCCTCTGCCCGCTGCCCTGCCTGCTGATCTGGTGCCTGCTGCCCAGCCTGCTGATCTGGTGCCTGCTGATCCAGTGCCTGCTGTGCCTATGCCTGCTGTCCAACCTGATGTGCCTTTGCTTGCTGCCCAGCCTGATGTGCCTCTGCTTGCTGCCCAGCCTGATGTGCCTCTACCTGCTGCCCAGCCTGGTGTGCCTCTGTCCACTGCCCAGCCTGATGTGCCTCTGCACACTGCCCAGCCTGCTGATCCAGTGCTTGCTGCCCAGCCTGCTGACCTGGTGCCTGCTGTCCAGCCTGCTTTGCCTCTGCCTACTGCCCAGCCTGATGTGCCTCTGCCCACTGCCCAGTTTGCTGATCTGGTACCTGCTGCCCAGCCTGCTGATTCGGTGCCTGCTGGGCCTCTGCCTGCTTCTCAGCCTGATGTGCCTCTGCCTGCTGCCCAGCCTGATGTGCCTCTGCCTGCTGCCCAGCCAGATGTGCCTCTGCCTGCTTCCCAGCCTGATGTGCCTCTGCCCGCTGCCCAGCCTGATGTGCTTCTGCCCGCTGCCCAGCCTGGTGTGCCTCTACCCACTTCCCAGCCTGATATGCCTCTGCCAACTGCCCGGCCTGCTGATCTAGTGCCTGCTGCCCAGTCTGCTGATCTGGTGCCTGCTGCCCAGCCTGCTGATCTGGTGCCTGCTGATCCAGTGCCTGCTGTGCCTATGCCTGCTGTCCAACCTGATGTGCCTTTGCTTGCTGCCCAGCCTGATGTGCCTCTGCTTGCTGCCCAGCCTGATGTGCCTCTACCTGCTGCCCAGCCTGGTGTGCCTCTGTCCACTGCCCAGCCTGATGTGCCTCTGCACACTGCCCAGCCTGCTGATCCAGTGCTTGCTGCCCAGCCTGCTGACCTGGTGCCTGCTGTCCAGCCTGCTTTGCCTCTGCCTACTGCCCAGCCTGATGTGCCTCTGCCCACTGCCCAGTTTGCTGATCTGGTACCTGCTGCCCAGCCTGCTGATTCGGTGCCTGCTGGGCCTCTGCCTGCTTCTCAGCCTGATGTGCCTCTGCCTGCTGCCCAGCCTGATGTGCCTCTGCCTGCTGCCCAGCCAGATGTGCCTCTGCCTGCTTCCCAGCCTGATGTGCCTCTGCCCGCTGCCCAGCCTGATGTGCTTCTGCCCGCTGCCCAGCCTGGTGTGCCTCTACCCACTTCCCAGCCTGATATGCCTCTGCCAACTGCCCGGCCTGCTGATCTAGTGCCTGCTGCCCAGTCTGCTGATCCGGTGCCTGCTGTGCCTCTGCCTGCTGCCCAGTCTGATGTGCCTTTGCTTGCTGCCCAGCCTGATATGCCTCTGCCTGCTGCCCAGCCTGATATGCCTCTGCCTGCTGCCCAGCCTGATATGCCTCTGCCTGCTGCCCATCCTGATGTGCCTCTGCCTGCTGCCCAGCCTGATGTGCCTCTGCCAACTGACCAGTCTGCTGTTCTGGTGCCTGCTGCCCAGCCTGCTTTGCCTCTGCCTGCTGCCAGGCCTGATGGGCCTCTGCCTGCTGCCCAGCCAGATTTGCCTCTGCCTGCTGCCCAGCCTGCTGATCCGGTGCCTTCTGCCCAGCCAGCTGATTCGGTTCCTGCTGCCCAGCCTGCTAATCCAGTGCCTGATCTCCAGCCTGCTGAAACGTTGTCTGCTGCCTAGCCTGCTAATCCTGTGCCTGCTGCCCAGGCTGATGTGCCTCTGCCCGCTGCCCAGCCTGATATGCCTCTTCCCGCTTCCCAGCCTGATGTTCCTCTGCCCGCTCCCCAGTCTGATGTGCCTCTGCCTGTTGCCCAGCCTGCTGATCTGGTGCCTGCTACCCGGCCTGCTGATCCAGTGCCTGCTGCTCAGCCTGACGATCAGGTGCCTGCTGATCCGATACCTGCTGTCCAACCTGATGAATTGGTGCCTGATGTCCAGCCTGCCTCTGATGATCCCCTGACCAATGACCAGCCTGATTTTATTGATGCTCTACTTACAGCCCAGCCGGGTTCTACTGACTTTGTGCCTACTGCCCAGCTAGCTTTTATTGACTCTATGCCTGCTGCTCAGCTAGATTGTCCTGCAAAGGCGAGGATTCCATCTGCCATTTGGTCTGACACCTCTGAGTCTTTGTGTATCTTGTATGGGTTACCTGTTTTCCCTGAGATTCTTTTTTTTTAGTTGCCTCAATTGGGTCCCTCTTACAGTATGTTGCTCTGATGGCGCCAAAGCCTGGTGGTCTAGACATACCCTTTACAATTGGTAGCTACTTTTGACTTTACAACCTTGGTAGTGGTGAGCTTTAGGGGAGTGGCAGAGTACCATTTGTGCCTTGTCACGATCCAGATGCGATTGCCACAACTCAAGGTGCATTAGGGAACACGTGTCGGGTAATCAGTGTCTTGGGGAAACCTAAATGGCTGTTGATGTGCAGAACAAGTCCTGGAAACCAGACAAGCTACACGGTTGTAACCAGACATTCTGATATCAGAGTTCGGGTGTTGTCACCCCAGGGCTAAGTTTGTGGATGACCAAGGGTACCCCAGCGTTGGGATGCCTACTGTCTTGAGGGATCAGATGTCATATGTCTCTAAGAATCTTGCCAACAGGATACCTAGCCAGTTGTCTAACCCCAGTGGTTGGGTACCAAGCCAGTCACCAGACCCAGGTGGTGGGACACCTAACTTATTGTTGGATCCTGGCAACAGGTCATCTTATTTGGAACCGGGCACATTTTCCCTGGACTTATTCAGAAACTGGGTATCTTTTACGGACTCCTTCAGCTATGGCAGGTTGTAGGGCCCAGAGGTTGCTCCTTAGGGGGGGGGGGGTACTGTCAGGAAAAGGTTTACCTGCTGGTGGCACTGTGGCTCCCAGATCTATAGGCTGCAGTTCCGGTGTCCACCAGTGAGTGTCCCTCAAAAGCCAGAAGCTGACATCTCTTGCAATCAGTCATCACCTGATGCTGGTTGCAGGAAATGTATTTAAACGCTGTGCATGCTCTTCCTCACTGCCTTGGTGTTGTCTCCATGTGCCCCTGATCAGTGTTCCAGTGTTCCTGTATTCTGCATTCCATTTCCTTTTCCTGACCCTGCAGCCTGATCCCTTCCAACCTGCTCTCTCCGTCTTCTGTTACCCTCTCCCTGTCCTGTCTTGCCTCCTGCTCCCTCTGCTTGATCTCCCGTGTATGACCATAGCCCTGTTACGATTAAGCTTTGCCTTCCCTATTTGCTGTTTATATTTGGTTTAGGCAGTTGTTCTTTGTGTGTCACTATCTGTTTGGTTACCTGGTGTGTTTTGCTCAGTTTGGTATTTTGCATTTACGTTTATGTTGTTCACTTATATTTTAAATAAATTATATTCTTTTACACTGTATTTGTGCCTGATATTCTCTGTGGCAATCCACACATTTCTGGTCCCACTTGTTACTGACATAACCTATCCAGTTTAACAGAGTGAACAATGGATAGTCGAAGATAAATTGAGGACTAGTGATGGACGAACATTAGCCGCAAACTTTCTCAAATGTTCACGAACCGCAAGTTCGCTCCGGGCCCCATTGACTTTAATAGGAGGTGAACTTAAAAAACTTTTAGGTCATATTTGCAGCCACAAAATACTTACTAGCTGTGCACAAATAGTCCCACCACATGGACACTGTCATAACAGAAGTATTGCTATTGGAAAAGTTGCCCTAAAAGTTTTTTTCTTTTTTTACAGCAAAAAAATATATATTTTCTTCCTAAATCAGCCAGAACTGACAGCAGCCGGTAAATACATGTCAAATACATATAGGGTCCATTCACACGTCTGTAAAATGGGTCCGCATACCTTCCACAATTTGGCGGAACGTTTACAGACCCACTGATTTTAAATTCCAGTCTGAGAAATTAGGCATTCACAGGATAAAGAAGTAAGTGTCGGCCACTACAGGCCCCAAAAATTAGCCCACATGCGTTTACCTGACAGCTAAGAACGTTGTATTCTGTGACTGAAGGTACATCAGACATTCACACGATACAGAAGTAAGTGTCGCCCGTTCCAGGCCCCAAAAATTAGCCCACATGCGTTTACCTGACAGCTAAGAGCGTTGTATTCTGTGGCTGAAGGTACATTAGGCATTCACAGGATACAGAAGTAAGTGTTGGCCATTCCAGGCCCCAGAAATTAGCCCACATGCGCAGTGGCGTCACTAGGGTTGGTGTCACCCGGTGCGGTAACTCACGGTGTCACCCCAACCCCTTTCAATAATTTTACTAATGTAACTTGTAAATCATAGGTCCCATATAACACTAAATGTAATGGCAATAGCGACATTAATAACTAGGAGAATTAAAATGACCTTTAAATTACAATATCATATGAAAATAATAAAACACAGCTGTCAGGTCCCCATGCATCTCTATGCTGGAATCGGATGGGAACGGACCGTCTGTCTGTTCTCATCCGATCCCATCCGATCTGATCCCCTGGACGGATGGAAAATAGGGTTTCCATCCGTCCAGATTTAATGGATCGGATTGGATGTCAGCGGACATAGAGATGCATGGGGTGACCGTCAGTGGCGGCTGGTGTATATGGGGCGCAGGGGCGCCGCCCCCCCATCCATGCGTCCGGCCCCCTAATCTGCATGCAGGGGCGCCGGACGCATGGAGCTTAATGGGGATTTTTTTTTAACATCACCTGATTAGAGCCAGAGGCTCTAATAGGGCGATGCAAAGGGTGGAGCCGGGGCGCAGAGCAGTGCGTCCCGACTCCACCCATTGTGTGATAATAGCGAATGAAAATTCGCTACTGCCACACCAATCCTCCTCCTGGCCAATCTTGAAGCGCGTCCGATACGCGCTTCCTGATTGGCCGCAAGGCAAACCCCTTGCCATTGGCCGAGGAGGAGGCGGGACTGGAAGTACTCATGGAAATGCGCCAGGGGACAGAGTGAGGAAAAGCCACCGCTGCCGCCACCGCCGCCGCCAGGTAAGTGCATTGGTATCGGGGGGGGGAAGGGGGGGGGAAGGGGGGGAGGGGAAGCCCACACTGCATTGAGGGAGGCACGCTGCGGCACTCTGCAATGATTGGGGACAATGCTGTGGCGCTCTGCAATGATTGGGGACAATGCTGTGGTGCTCTGCAATGATTGGGGACAATGCTGTGGCTCTCTGCATTGATTGGGGGGCTCGCTTTGGCGCTCTGCATTGATTGGGGGGCACGCTGTGGCACTCTGCATTGTTTGGGGGACAATGCTGTGGCGCTCTGCATTGATTGGGGACAATGCTGTGGCGCACTGCATTGATTGGGGACAATGCTGTGGTGCTCTGCAATGATTGGGGACAATGCTGTGGCGCTCTGCATTGATTGGGGACAATGCTGTGGCGCTCTGCAATGATTGGGGACAATGCTGTGGTGCTCTGCAATGATTGGGGACAATGCTGTGGCGCTCTGCAGTGATTGGGGGGCACGCTGTGGCATTCTGCATTGATTGGGTGCAATGCTGTGGCATTCTGCATTGATTGGGGGGCATGCTGTGGCACTCTGCATTGATTGGGGGGCAATGCTGTGGCACTCTGCATTGATTGGGGGGCAATGCTGTGGCACTCTGCATTGATTGGGGGGCAATGCTGTGGCACTCTGCATTGATTGGGGGGCATGCTGTGGCACTCTGCATTGATTGGGGGGCAATGCTGTGGCACTCTGCATTGATTGGGGGGCAATGCTGTGGCACTTTGCATTGATTGGGGGCACGCTGGTCACTCATTTTTCTTTTTGCGCCCCCCCATAAATTATGGGCACCAGCCGCCACTGGTGACCGTCCAGATCCGCCAAAAAAACTGACGGGCGGATCTGAACGGTTCGCCTGTGTGAAAGGGTCCATACATATAAAGACCCAAGTGCATTTCCTTAGTGCAAATTCATATACAGTACTCTATTCAAAACATATATGCAATATTCATACATAATATTTGTATTATTCAAAAAAAGTGCAATTACATTTACTCATTTACTTACAATGTGGAAAATAGTGCTATTAAACTTAAGGTGCCCAGACAGATATAAGGTGTTTCTATTTGATTTGTGCTGTTAAATAGTCCGTAAATTCAGGATGTTTTATTTATCAGATGCAGGGCTTGTCTCCCTCTCAGCAATCAGTTTATTCACCCTTAGGGCTCTTTCACACATGCGGACAGTTCAGATCCGCCTGTCTGTTTTTTTTGGCGGATCTGAACGGTCCCCCCCATGCATCCCTATGGGACATCAGATGTCAGCGGAGACATGTCCGCTGACATCCGATCCGTCAAATCTGGACGGATGGAAACCCTATTTTCCATCTGTCCAGTGGATCGGATGAGAACGGGCCGACGGTCCGTTCCTATCCGATTCTCCCATAGAGATGCATGGGGACCTGACAGCTGTGTCTCCGCACACAGCGGAGAAAAGCTGTCATCCTCCTGCTCAGCAGGGGATCGGCGGATCGATCCCCCGCTGAGATAAACGGAGTCCGTCCGATGGACGGACAGTGTGAAAGGGGCCTTAGTGTCAGTGTGAATTTGCTATTCCTCCTCCTCTGTGCAAGGGCCACTCCCCAGACAGATTCGGGCCTGCAAGGACCCCCTGCGTTTTTGAGTACAGTACAGATGTCCTTCTAGTGGGTCTCCCCTGTTTCATCTTTCATGCACTGGGGAGAGAAATATAAAAAATCGCATCCATACATAAAGAAACATACCGAAAAGAGGAGCTGGGAATAACACAGAGAGACGGTCTGGATGCGATTCTTTATATTTCTCTCCCCAGAGCATGAAAGATGAAACAGGGGAGACCCACTAGAAGGACATCTGTACTGTACTCAAAATGCAGGGGGTCCTTGCAGGCCCGAATCTGTCTGGGGAGTGGCCCTTGCACACAGAGGAGGAGGAATAGCAAATTTCCACTGACACGAATGGTGAATAAACTTACTGCTGAGAGTGAGACAAGCACTGCTGCATGATGCATCTGCTAAATAAAACATACTGACGGACTATGAAGCACATATCTGTCTGCATGTTTAATTGCAATATATTCATCACCCGCACCTCACTACTCACCTCACCCTAGCGTTGCTGTCACCGTGACTGGCTCCGCCCCCGCCCGCGTGAACGTGAGGGAACTCAAAGGGCAGGGAGAGGAGGCTCAGGGCGGCCCAGGAGGAGGAGCAAGTGAGAGAAGTCCAGGCAGCAGACAGTACACTCAGTGGCGGGGGCGCAAACAGAAAAATGAAATAGGCATTGCTTTGCAGCAAAAAACGCTGTAAAAAATTGCGTGACTTTGAGGTCACAAAAGTGTGAAAGGGGCCTTCAGTAATCAAGGTATAGTGTGCCCCCTTCAATTCAGAGTGACCAGCGTGCCCCCTTTCAATGCAGAGAGACCAGCGTGCCCCCTTTCAATGCAGAGAGACCAGCGTGCCGTGCCCCCCTCCAATGCAGACTGACAAGCGTGCCCCCATTCAATGCAAAGAGATCATCGTGCCCCCTTTCAATGCAGAGAAACCAGCATTCCACCCTTCAATGCAGAGAGATCATCGTGCCCCCTTTCAATGCAGAGAGACCAGCATGCCCCCTTTCAATGCAGAGTGACCAGCGGGCCGTGCCCCCTTCAATGCAGAGTGACCAGCGGGCCATGCCCCCTTCAATGCAGAGTTACCAGCGGGCCGTGACCCCCTTCAATGCAGAGTGACCAGCGGGCCGTGCCCCCCTTAAATGCAGAGTGACCATCGTGCCCCCTTTGAATTTTCATTCGCTATTGTCACACAATGGGTGGGCTCGGGGCGCACTGCTCTGCGCCCTGGGTCCACAGAAGAAGAGAAGGATTGGGAGCTTGGGCAGAGGCAGAGCGGTGTCACCCTCCCCCCGGTGGATACCCTGGTGCGGTCCGTCCCCCCTGCACCCCCCTTGTGACACCCCTGCACATGCATTTACCTGACAGCTAAAAACGTTGTATTCTGAGGCTGAAGGTACATTAGGCATTCACAGGATACAGAAGTAAGTGTTGGCCAGTACAGGCCACAAAAAGTTGCCCACATGGGTTTAATTGACAGCTAAGAACGTTGCATTCTGTGGCTGAAGGTACATTAGGCATTCACAGGATACAGAAGTAAGTGTCAGCCAGTGAAGGCCCCAAAAATTAGCCCACATGCGTTTACCTGACAGCTAAGAACGTTGTATTCTGTGGCTGAAGGTACATTAGGCATTCACAGGATACAGAAGTAAGTGTCGGCCAGTACAGGCCCCAAAAATTAGCCCACATGGGTTTACCTGACAGTTAAGAACGTTGTATTCTGTGGCTGGAGGTACATTAGGCATTGACAGAAAAAATAATTGTCGGCCATGAAAGGCCCCAAAAATTAGGCATTCAATGGACATAAAATGCCTTTTATGCCGCTGTATTTACCGAAGACAAGGACCATGAATTGTTGTGGGTGGATGGCAGTCTGGCGGATATTTGTGGCCTGTCATGAGGAATTGTAATCAAACACGGTCTACTGGTCACATGCGTTGAATTCCTCAGAGATTCATGCCTTCGTTCATTTTTATAAATGTGAGGTAGTCAACACTGTCATTAGCTAGACGAGTACGCTTATCGGTCACGATCCCCCCTGCTGCGCTGAACATCCTTTCGGACAGGACACTGGACGGGGGGCAAGCCAACAGTTCCACTGCGAATTGTGCAAGCTCTGGCCAGAGGTCAAGCCTGCACACCCAGTAGTCCAGGGGTTCATCACTCCTCAGAGCGTCCACATTGGCCATTAACCCAATGTAGTCAGACACCTGTCGGTCTAGGCGTTCCCTGATGCTGGATCTGGAGTACAGCTGGTGATGGGTCGGCTGAAAGAATGATTTCATATCTGAAGTGACCAACACATCTTCAAACCGCCCTCTTCTTGCAGGCGCTGTTGGATTGCTACCCGCAACTGTTTCTCTGTGAGTGGAAATTCCTCTGCCAGCGCATGCAAAAGCAGAATGCAGCATTTCTCCAAGCAAGGCCTGGAAGTGCTGCATTCTGACCAGGCCACCCTCTGTGATGGTGGTAACATTTCCGCCATTTTTTGTTTGTACCGTGGGTCTAAGTACATTGCCAACCAGTAGTGGTCCTTGCCCTTTATGCTTTTTATACGGGGGTCCACCTTAAAACACTGAAGCATGAAGGCCCCCATTCGCACTTAACTGGAAGGGGTGTAGTGGCCTGGCTCCAGCTCATCATCCAGGATAATGTCGTCCTCGTTCTCCTCCCCCATCCACAGACAACACAAGGGATCCCAGAAAGGTTTAAAGCATTCTCTTCTTGCTCCTCCTCATCCGCCCCGGCACCATCCTCCTCGGACTCCTCTTCAGACTCCTGTTGTTGACTTGTCTCAGATGGAGTAGCACCCCCTGGGAATTCATTCAACATTGCGACTTCCTCATCTTCCTGCTCCTGCTCCTCGACGGTTTAATCAATGACAGGACGCAATGCACGCTCCAGAAAGAAGGCGTAAGGTACGATGTCACTGATGGCACCTTGGCCATGACTGACCAGTTTGGTGTTCTCATCAAATGGCCGCAGAAGTCTGCATGTGTCGCTCATGAGCAGCCACTGGTGAGGTGAAAAAAACCCAAGCTCCCCAGAACATGTTCTGCCGCGGAGTTCGTAAGGTAGTCGTTAACTGCGCGTTTCTGCTGGAGCAGCCTATCAAGCTTATACAAGGTTGAGTTCCATCGCATTCAGCAGTCACAAATAAGACGCCTGATGGGCAGGTTGTGTCGCCGCTGAATGTCAGCAAGGGGAGCCATGGCTGTGTAAGATCTTCTGAAATGGCCCGAGATTTTCCTTGCCTGCCGTAAGACGTCCTGGACCCCAGGGTATTTGGAAATGAATCGTTGCATGACAAGTTCAGGACGTGTGTAATTTTGCCCTGCTTCAGCGCGCTCAGCAGATTGGCACCGTTGTCGCACACCACTTTACCAACTGTCAAATTGAGCAGTGTCAGCCACTGATCTGCCTGTGAATGCAAATCTGAAAGGAGTGCAGGACCAGTGTGGCTCTCGGCTTCCAGGCACATCAGACGCAGCACAGCATGGTTACGTCTCACCTGGCATGTGGAATAGGCTCTGGGGATCTTGGGCGGCGCATTGGAAGAGACAGTAGCAGCGGAAAAGGAGGAGTCAGCCGAGGAGGAGAGGGAGGAAGGAGTAGGAGCAGGAGAAGAAGAGGCAGGCCTGCATGCAATCCGTGGCAGTAAAACCAAATCTACACTAGTGCCACGGGTTACATGCTTGACGGCCGTCAGAAGGTTATCCCAGTGGGCAGTAAAAGTTATATACCTTCTCTGCCCGTGTTTGCTAGACTATGTGTCTGTAGTCAGATGTATCTTGGCACCGACACTGTGTGCCAGAGATACATTCACTTGCCATACAGCTCTGGAATGCCCTTCTGCGAGAAATATTTCCTGCTTGGGACCTTCCATTGTAGTGTTCCAATGGCCACAAATTTCCGAAAGGCCTCCGAGTCCACCAGTTGATATGGCAGTAGTTTGCGGGCATCAGTTCCGACAAGCCAGCAGTCAACCGTTGGGCAAGAGGGTTATCCGGCGTCATCATTTTTTTACGCTCCAACATTTGGGCCACGGAAGCCTGCCTTTTTCCAGAACAACGTGAGGACGGCATGATGGAAGGTGGAGTGGAGGACAATTGTGAGGAGAGAGGAGAAGGAGAAGGCTGGACAGTGAGAGCCTGGAGTGTGGCTTTGTGGGTTCTGATGGCGTTGCTCTCACTGGGCTCGGTGATGGGAGTCCAGGTGCCTTCTTAAGGCGGTCGTCCCTAGGTGAGTGTTGGGCTTACCGCGACTTATGCGTTGACTGCAAAGGCTGCACTATTGTCAGCAGCAGACACATTAAAAAAAGCCCACACCGTGGAGCCATGTGTCGGCGTCCTGGGAGCGCCAGATGTGACCGTACATGGTTGATGGCTCGCTCCTGATACATTAGCAGTCTGCTTTGTCCCTCCTGTGCAATGTAACTTCCACCTGCTTCTACTCCCTATCTGCTGGTCCGTCTCTCCCTCTGAACTCCCCTCCTCTTCCTCTCGTGGCCATCCACGTGACGTCCATAGACACATCATCATCGACGTCACCTTCCCCACCACTAACATTAGAGATCTCGGAGTAGGCAGCAACAGCAGGGACCAACCTCCTTGGGCTGATCTGGGTACTGTCGTCAGACTGCTGAGTGGCGGCTGTTGCTACCTCCTCTTCCTGATCTGATGCCAAGAATGGCTGCACATCCCAAATGTCTTGCGATGCATCGGAAAATAATTCCAGTGACTCAATCGGAGGGTATATGGTGGTGGTGTTGGTGTTGATGGTGGTGTCTTTGGGGGTGCACACAGCAGAGAGTGAAGAGGGTGCAGATAGAGAGGATGAGGAGGGTGCAGAAGGGGAAGCCTAAGTGAGCCACTCAACCAAGTCTGGTGCGTTATTTGACGTAATCGAACGCACCTTCTGAAACTTCACACTTTGGCTACTGCTCCTGCCCTACCCCTACCACCCCTGCGTAAGGGCCTGCCTCTTCCTCTGCCTGTCATTTTTTTAAATAACCCTGTGACAAAAGTCTCTAGAGAAGCGCAGTATATGTGGAAGAAGGTATATAACACCCCGCTTCAATCTGTGGAATTGGGGGGCCACTGGTCTATCACACCAGTTCTGCAAAAAATTGGCCAGTAACTGTTGTCACTGTGTGTAGCACAGTTAACGCAGCCAAAGAGGCCACATTTTTGCAGGACTAAAATACAATGTTATAAAAGTATACTGTTAGATAACACTCCACTTCAATCTGTGGTATTGGGGGACCACTGGTCTATCACACCAGTTGTAGAAAAAGTTGGCCAGTAAGTTTGGCACTGTGTGTAGCAGAGTTAACACAGCAAAAGAGGCAATATTTTTTGCAGGACAAAAATACACTTATAAAGTATACTCAGATAACACCCCACTTCAATCTGTGGTATTGGGGGGCCACTGGTCTATCACACAAGTTGTACAAAAAATTGGCCAGTAAGTTTGGCACTATGTGTGGCAGAGTTAACGCAGCAAAAGAGGCAATATTTTTGCAGGACACAAATACACTTATAAAAGTATACTCAGATAACACCCCTCTTCAATCTGTTGTTTAGGGGGGCCACTGGTCTATCACACCAGTTAGAATACTTTTTTAAAAGTGCCTTTGTCACTGTTTGTAGTTGTAGTATTGCTGCAAAAACGCTCACCACACCAGCCACAATGCTGCACAGTGCACAATACAAATCCACTATAATATGCTTTCTATATTATAAAGTATATTAAAAGTGTATTACACCCCTATATAGTGCACTGCACACCAAAGAATAGTACACCTATACCAAATACCAGTCCTTAAAAGGACTTTTGTGGACCTTAACAGAGCGATTTGTGTCACTGACAATCTGTCCCTGGTGCACACAGCAAACCTCTCCCTACTCTGACAAAAAGCAGAATGTGAAATGGCCACCAGGTCAGGTCTATTTATAAGGTAGGGGGTATGTCCATGTGCTGAAATGTCTCAATTGGCTGTCCTGTTCCACCTGCTGGCTGTGTCATGGGTCAAAGTTCTCCCTAATGTAAACTAATATGGCCGCCGCGAACAACGCCATATGTTCGCAAAATCAGCGGTCTGCAAACCGCAAGGCCATGGATGGTAACTTGATGCCATCTGTGAAAAAGCTGAAGTTAGAGAGGATGGCTTCTACAAATGGATAATGATCCTAAACACACTTCGAAATCCACGGGGTATTACATCAAGAAGCGTAAACTGAAGGTTTTGCCATGGCCTTCACAATCTCCTGACCTCAACATAATTGAAAATCTATGGATAGACCTTAAAAGAGCAGTGCGTGACAGACAGCCCAGAAAACTCAAAGAACTGGAAGACTTTTGTAAGGAAGAATGGGCAAAGATACCTCAAACAAGAATCGAAAGACTCTTGGCTGGCTACAAAAAGCGTTTACAAGCTGTGATACTTGCCAAAGGAGGCAGTACAAGATATTAACTCTGCAGGGTGCCCAAACTTTTGCAGACGCCATTGTTTTGTTTTCTGTTATTTTGAAAGTGTAAATGATGGAAATAAAATCTAACATTTTTTGAAATATTATAAGAATGTTGAATCTGTAATTTGATGCCTTTTGGAGATTTTTCCATCTTTCCTTGGCTTCTTTATGCACATTAATACAAATTTTTACCTGGGGTGCCCAAACTTTCGATCCCCACTGTAACTAGCTTTTGCAGTAAAGTGCAAAAGGAAGGGCAACGCACATCAAAAACAAACAAACGATTTCCCAGCACGCTTACATTTGCAAAACAACCAAATTGACCCTGTCTAACAATTTATGTAAAAACCTGAGTGTTTTGTTCGCATCCAAGTCTTGGCCCCTCTTGCTGCCCTTTACTTTGGGGGTTCCAAGCGCAAATACATACCTTGTAATATTGTTTTTGTTCTTTCAAAGGATGTAGCTTATCCAGTACCTTTTTCTTTTTTAAATTGTTTTTCTTACAGTTGGCTGGATGGCTAATTCCTATAATTCAGCACTGCAGAGTATTTATGGCCACCTGATGTCAGCATTCGACTGACGACAGTTGTAGATGAATGTGGCAGTTTGAAAACCATTATTTCTGCTATACCCTGCATCAAACAAAGAGATAAACACATTTGTCATGACTCTTCAACTCTTTTCCGACCTAGAGCTGGTTCCTGATCTGTTGTACTCGAGCAAATGCTTCCCTGGCCATAATGATTCTACTGCCCAAATAACAGAACAATTGTGATCTATTTGCTTGACATTTTGGTAAAGCTTCAGCCAGATACAAAAGCCATAAAGTGATGTAGTAAAACTGTGGCGGGCGGTCCTTAAGTGGTTAACATGCAGTTTTTTGCACTTGTAGTGTTTTTTTTCAAAAGACATAAAATATTTTTTCTAATTATTTATTTAAAGTGACTTGCTTATACTTGTAGTGGCATTCTAAGCAAAAAAGGAAGATGTATATTGTCACGCTGGTGCTCAGAAATGGGGTGCTGTCATGAAATATGACCATCCAGTAGTGTGTAGTATACTTAGAGAAATCGCCACTCTCCCAGTCCAGTCTTCGTTGTTAACATGTGTAAGATGGCCTCAGCCTTGTGCCACTCCACAGGCCATGCCCTCTGACATGTTTCACCCCACCCATGAGGGCTTAGTCATAGAGGTTCTTTATGATTAAGCCCCTGTGGGTGGGTCTAAACATGTCAGAGGCCTTGGCTTGTTGAGTGGACAAGGCTGAGGCCATCTCACACATGTTAACAACACAGGAGAAAAAAAAAACAACTATGCTCAGACCTACGCAGCCCTCAGTCCCCAATATATCAGAACAAAACAGAAAAACAATTTTCCCATGGGACTTTGCCGAGTGGTGCTAGGCAAAAATTATATAAGATGCATAAAAAAACTACAAAATATATTTCAATTTTTATTTTTATAAAAAGCACACATGTACATTTCTACATTAAATTGACACAGAATAAAAATACAATCTTACCAATGTACATGCTAAGTGCCAGCATAGTTGGTAAATCATTATCTATTACATAAGCTGTATTCTCTATGCATTTTGCGAGACAATGCCCACTTCATCAGGAGTCAGCAAAGCTTGGTTTATGTGTACATATGTGGAAAGACCATATCATACAAAGTAAGTTAGGCAAACAATGAAATATGCTAGGAATTAGGAATGATGTACTTCCTAATATATTTCATTGTTTGCCTATCTTACTTTCTATGACGTGGTCTTTCCACATATGTACACAAACCAACCTTGGCTGACTCCTGATGAAGTGGGCATTTTCCGGAAAAATGTATAGAGAATACAGCTTATGTAATAGATAATGATTATCAACTATGCTGGCACTTAGCATGTACATTGGTGAAATTTTATTTATATTCTGTGTATTTTTTTTTTACATCTTATGTAATTTTTGGGAGAGTGGCAAAATCTCGAAGTATATTATTTATTTATATGTATTTATATAGCGCCAACAATTTTTGCAGGGCTTTACATATAGATTGTACGCTCACATCATGGGGAAATGTGCATGTATAGATACACTATATTGTCAAAAGTATTGGGACGCACACCTTTTACACACACACACATGAACTTTAATGGCATCCCAGTGTTAGTCCGTAGGACTCAATTTGAGTTGGCCCAACCTTTTCAGCTATAACAGCTTTAACTCTTCTGGGAAGGCTTCTACAAGGTTTAGGAGTGTGTCTATGGGAAGGTTTGACCATTATTCCTGAAGTGCATTTGTGAGCTCAAGTACTGATGTTGGATGAGAAGGCTGGCTCACAGTCTCCGCTCTAACTCATCCCAAAGGTGTTCTATCAGGTTGAGGGCAGGCCAGTAAATATCTTCCACCCAAACTCGTTCATACATGTCTTTATGGACCTTGCTTTGTGCAGTGGTATGCAGTCATGTTGTAACAGGAAGATGCCATCCTAAAACTGTCCAAAATGTCTTGGTATGCTGTCAACTTAAGAGTTCTCTTCACTGGAGCTTGAGGCCAAGGCCAACCCCTGAAAAACAACCCCACACCATAATCCCCCCTCCACCAAATGATTTGGACCTGTGCACAAAGCAAGGTCCATAAAGACATGGATGAGCAAGTTTGGGGTGGAGGAACTTGACTGGCCTGCAGAGAGTCCTGATCTCAACCAGATAAAACACCTTTGGAATGAATTAGAGCGCAGACCGAGAGCTAGGCCTTCTCGTCAACATCAGTGCCTGACCTCACAAATGTGATTCTGGAAGAATGGTCAAACATTCCCATAGACACACTCCTAAACCTTGTGGATAGCCTTACCAGAAGAGTGGAAGCTGTTATAGCTACAAAGGGTGGGTCAACTCAATATTGAACCCTACGGATTAAGACTGGGATGCCATTAAAGTTAATGTGCATGAAAGCTCAGCGTCTCAATACTTTTGACAATATAGTGTATATGCGTAAGCTGCAGTGCCCATGTCAAGGCTCTTCTGTATACTTCTGTCCTCACTCTATGTAGCACCCTCTAGTGTGGGCTACTAGTGTTAGTACAGGCAAAATATAGTTTGGCTCTGGGCTAAACCTGAGTCATTGAATCTGGGTCAGGGTTACTAGAGGCCAGGCCAGCATGACTCACACAGGCAGCCCTCTGGTGCCCCCCACCGATATCTGGAAAGTTGGAGAACATTATGTAATTAGTGGGTGGACAGCCTTCCCAGAAGAGTTGAAGCTGTTATGGCTGAAAAGGGTGGGTCAACTCAATATTGAACCATACGGACTAAGACTGGGATGCCATTAAAGTTCATGTGCGTGTAAAGACAGGCGTCCCAATACTTTTGACAATATTGTGTGTGTGTGTGTGTGTGTGTGTGTGTGTGTGTGTGTGTGTGTGTGTGTGTGTGTGTGTGTGTGTATATATATATATATATATATATAATGTATATATACACACAATATCTCACAAAAGTGAGTGCACCCCTCACATTTTTGTAAATATTTTATTATATCTTTTCATGTGACAACACTGAAGAAATTACACTTTGCTACAATGTAAAGTAGTGAGTGTACAGCTTGTATAACAGTGTAAATTTGCTGTCCCCTCAAAATAACTTCATGCACAGCCAATAATGTCTAAACCGCTGGCAACAAAAGTGAGTACACCCCTAAGTGAAAATGTCCAAATTGGGCCCAATTAGCCATTTTCCCTCCCCGGTGTCATGTAACGCATTAGTGTTACAAGGTCTTAACACTAAAGAAGCTGAGGGAAGGTGATGGACTGGCCAAGCATGTCTACAGACCTAAACCCTATTAAGCATCTGTGGGGCATCCCCAAATGGAAGATGGAGGAGCGCAAGGTCTCTAACTTCTACTAGCTCTGTGATGTCATCATGGAGGAGTGGAAGAGGACTCCAGTGGCAACCTGTGAAGCTCTGGTGAACTCCATGTTCAAGAGGGTTAGGGCAGTGCTGGAAAATAATGATGGCCACAAAAAATATTGACAATTTGGACATTTGCACTTAGGGGTGTACTCACTTTTGTTGCCAGCGGTTCAGACATTAATGGCTGTGTGTTGAGTTATTTTGAGGGGACAGCAAATTTACACTGTTATTCAAGCTGTACACTCACTACTTTACATTGTAGCAAAGTGTATTTTTTTCAGTGTTGTCCCATGAAAAGATATAATAAAATTTTTACAAAAATGTGAGGGGTGCCTTTTCACATGCACTCAACTACTTTGGTTGACCAATGGCGAGACCTGTTCTGAGTGGAACCTGTCCTGTTAAACCCCTGTATGGTCTTGGCCACCATGCAGCTCATTTTCAGGGTCTTGGCAATCTTCCTATAGCCTAGTCCATTTTTGTGTAGAGCAACAATTATTTTTTTCAGATCCTCAGAGAGTTCTTTGCCATGAGATGCCATGTTGAACTTCCAGTGACCAGTATGAGAGAGTGAGAGCGATGACACCAAATTTAACACACCTGCACCCCATTCACACCTGAGACCTTGTAACACTAACGGGTCACATGACACCGGGGAGGGAAAATGGCTAATTGGGCCCAATTTGGACTTTTTTAACTTAGGGGTGTACTCACTTTTGTTGCCAGCGGTTTAGACATTAATGGTTCTGTTGAGTTATTTTGAGGGGACAGCAAATTTACACTGTTATACAAGCTGTACACTCACTACTTTACATTGTAGAAAAGTGTCATTTCTTCAGTGTTGTCACATGAAAAGATATAACAAAATATTTACAAAAATGTGCGGGGTGTACTCACTTTTGTGAGATACTGTATATGTAGCCCTTACTTCTACCTCAAGTCCCTTTATTTAATGACACATCGCAGAGGGAAATGTAGTGCAGTTACACAAAAACAACCAATCAAAAATGACCTTTTTTTACCACACCAAGCTGGAGTAACCTAATTTCGGCTTTATTGCTACGGTTACAGATTTTCTTTGTTCATTTATTTTGTAAAGAACATTATATGTATAAAACTTATATTTTTATTATAGGTGTCTATTATTTATTGATATGTGCAATACATATACTTGAAAATCAATATTTTGGTTAAAGTCAAAGGCAGGGAGCCACAGGTAACAGCGAAACCTCTGTTCTTCACTCCTTAACCGGTTGCCGACCCGGCCAGGCAAAGTGACGTACCGGTACGTCACTAGCCTGTCACTTCCTTGTGAGCCAATAGCGGGCGAGCGCGCGCCCGCGGAGGCGCGCGCCCGCCCCGGCTCGTTCCCTGGGAAGTCCGTGTGTGTGACATCGGGTCCCCCGGTCACTCGCGATCGTCCGCCGTGAATGGAGAAAGGCAGGCGGCTGATGTAAACACACCGCCTGTCATTCTCCCCTGTGTAGGAATGGTGATCATACGGTTCTGCTATGTAGGACCGTTAATCACTGTTCCTACACCAGTAGCCATGTCCGATCACAGTAAGAAGCACGCCCCTAGGGACACACTTAACCCCTCCTTCCCCAATAAAGTTAACCCCTTCCCTGCCAGTGTCATTTTGCAGTAACAGTGCATATGTATAGCACTGATTACTGCAGTAATGTCACTGGTAACCTGACAAACTGACAAAAATGTCAGTCAAGGGTCCAATCTGTCCGCCGCAATGTCGCAGTACCACAAAAAAATCGCAGATCGCCGCCATTACACGTTAAAAAAAAATAACACCAAAAATGACAGAAATTTTTCCCTTAGTTAGTAAACGAAATAACTTTTGCGCAAACCAATCAAAATACGCTTTTTGTGATTTTTTTTTTACCAAACATATGTAGCAGAAAACAAATTGGCCAAAAATGTTAAAAAATTTTGATTTCTACATTTTTTTTGGCAATTTCATATAAAAAAATGTGAAAAATATTGTTATTTTTGCAAAATTTACGCACTTTTTTGTTTATAGCGCAAAAAGTAAAAATCGCACAGGTGATCAAATACCACCAAAAGAAAGCTCTGTTTGTGGGAAAAAAAGACGTCAAATTCATTTAGGTACAGCGTCGCACGACCGCGCAATTGTCCGTCAAAGTCACGCAGTGCCAAATCGCAAAAAAAAAACCCTGGTCGGAATGGGGGTAAAATCTTCCGGGGCTTAAGTGGTTAAGCAGTACCCCCTCATAGTAAGCATTTGAAATTCATTATTGTAGAATTTCTTCAGCAAACCAGCCAGATAGAAACTGCAGATAAAAAAAAAAAAACTGCTTATATTCAGAGGAGACTTCCTTATTAACAGGTTAATACCACCCACAGGATTTTCCTTGCCAGCAGTGTGTGTCATGCTTGCTAATTGACGCCTAGTACAGCAGAGGTCTGCAACCAGAAGCGAAGGTTTAATTACAACGGGACCAACCCTGGGCAAAGTTTGCCAAGGTTTTCACGGAAGAGCAGATTGCAGATCTCAGCCTTTTTAACAAAGAACCAAATGAATTGGACATTAGGGAAATAAAAGGAGAAATCTGATTAAGCCTCCATTGATTCTGAGAAAGAGCCACAGGGCCAACACACCATCGTTAGCATCACCACATCTGCCACTCTGAGCACCATTAATAGAGATTCATGAACAAACCCAGAAGCTACTGTGGTGCCTATGTGTGCTGTCTTAGGATATTATCACGTCTCAGCACAACACATCTGACGGATCCTTCAAAGTTTGGTTAAAGGCAGTAAAAAATTCTCATAGTTAAATTAATTCAAAGAGAGAGAGACAAATGATTCTTTGCAGGCCTTGCTAACGATGTGAATGCCGGGTCCACTAAAAGGTATGAGCTAGCTCATGTCAGATAGTGACATATGGCCAGACAATAGTTAATATAGAGAAAATGCAAATGCGCCAGAAGAGAATATAATTACATTTCGAAGATACATAGACCGCTGTAATCTGATGTCTGCAATTTTTATGGTTTCAGACAAAAAATCGAATTATCTATGCTATGCCAATGACCACAACAGTATAAACAGACATGCCTTGTAGTAAGGTTATTGTATTCTCTTTTCAAAAAGATTTAGTGGAGCCAGGTATGACAAATAATAATAGTATTTGGATTTGCATGTAATCTCTGTTATTATTTCACATGGGTGTAAAATGAGGCAACCTCGCCATATGTTTATCATATTACCTACTTCTGATCTACATCTCCAACACTTGTATGCTACATTTGGAACTATAATTTGCTTTTTACTAATGGGAAAATTATTTTGTAACTATTGTCTTGTCTCTTTTCTCATTATGTGGGTTGAAGTTTACTTGTGAAACTTCTGTTACTAATTCTGAATTTCAAACTTTGTCGAATTTAGGATATGTATTATTTATTTCTACATAGCTATATATCTCCATTTAACCAGTTCTAGGGACAACTCCCCACATCCACATCCTAGATACATAGCAAAGCAGATACAGAAGGGGGGCCCCTTCAAATAGATCAGGACTTTTAAGGATATGGAGTTGTCACCGAGGTGATCACATACACAGTGTTTAAGATAAACAACACATTTTATAATACAAAAACAGTTTAACCACTTCTGGACCGGAAGGTTTTACCCCCTTAATGACCAGGCCATTTTTTGCAATTTGGCACTGCGTGAATTTAACTGGTAATTGCGCAGTCATGCAATGCTGTACCCAAACAAAATTTACGTCCTTTTTTTCCCCACAAATTGAGCTTTCTTTTGGTGGTAATTGCTTACCTCTGAGTTTTTTTTTTCTTGCGATATAAACAAACAAAGAACCAAAATGTTGAGAAAAAAATCAAATTTTCTACTTTTTCATATAAAAAATATCAAATAAACTCAATTTTTGTCATACATTTAGGCCAAAATGTATTTATCTACATGTCTTTGATTAACAAAATCTCAAAAAGTGTATATTTACTGGTTTGTGCAAAAGTTATAGCGTCTACAAACTATGGTGTATATACTTGAATTTACGCAGCTTTTACTTTCTGACTGCCTATCTCATTTCTTGAAGTGCTAAAATGGCAGGGCAGTACAAACCTCCCCCCCCCCCCAAATTACCCCTTTTTTGGAAAGTAGACATCCCAAGGAATTTCCTGAGAGGCATTTTGAGCCCATAAATATTACATTTTTTTTGTCACAGGTGTGACAAAAAAAAATAAAATTATTATTTTACATAAAGTTGTCATTGAAATGATATAATGCTCACACATGCCATGGGTATATGTGGAATTACACCCCAAAATAAATTCTACTGCTTCTCCTGAGTATGGGGATACCCCATGTGTGAGACTTTTTGGCTGTCTAGTCGTGTACAGGACCCCAAAAACCAATCACGCCCTTCAGGCTTTCTAAGGGCGTAAATTGTTGATTTCATTCCTCACTACCTATCACAGTTTCGGAGGCCATGAAATGTTCAAGACAGCACAACCCCCCCCCCCCCAAATGACCCCTTTTCTGAATGTAGACACCCTAAGCTATTTGCAGAGAGGCATTTTGAGTATTTTGCAGATCTCGCTTTTTGTCACAGAGTTTTGAAAATTCAAAAAAGAGAAAAAAAATAAACAGATTCCTTTTCTTTCTTCATTTTCCAAAACAAATGAGAGCTGTACATTGAAGTTCCCTGAAGAAGCAGAGAAATATTCCTGCGAAACGCGTTTGACTATAATGTACAAATGAAGCAAAACAAACATATTTACTGTAACTTCAAATATGAAATAATACAAGCCGCTGTGCTATCGTCGGTATATCATTGCATGTTTTTATACTCAACTTTGGTGTTTAAATCTTATCTTAAACACTGTGTATGTGCTCACCTCAGTGACAACTCCATATCCTTAAAAGTCCTATTCTTTTTTAAAGGGTTCCCCTCTTCTGTATCTGCTTTAATTCTACATAGAATTTTATACATGAATTAAAGAGCATGTGGAATAGGGCTGGTACTAACATAGATTCTCTAATTGTCAATCTGAATCCCTTTTTTGTCTAGGGTAAAGCATAAATATGGATAATATCCCCCAGATTGGGACTATGACGGGTAACGACACAGGTGGGTATAACCAAAGAAAAAGGTTTATTTGTGATAAACACAATAAAATATATATATACATTAATTGGCAAAAGGGCCAAAAATATTACACAATTGCACAATTTTGAAAGACAACGTTAAAAATTGAGCGACTCTTTATATTGGTAGATCCAATGATTATTTAGACATGGAGGAACCTGTAATGTGGTTTTGAAGACCCTACGCGTTTCAATTATACTCTTCTTCAGGGATATTTTTAGACCTTGGTTCCAATTGACTGTTTATAACTATTTTACACTGTTCTACAAAAATAGAAACAAAATTGTTAATTTTATATCATGGTATAACTTCTAGTTATATATCATTTGTTTTTAATTGTATATTATTCACCATATCTCA
Source organism: Pelophylax lessonae (assembly GCF_965119305.1). Classification (NCBI taxonomy): domain Eukaryota; kingdom Metazoa; phylum Chordata; class Amphibia; order Anura; family Ranidae; genus Pelophylax; species Pelophylax lessonae. The sequence continues at coordinate 605,656,704 of NC_138768.1, read as the reverse complement.
TCATATACATACCATGTCTTTTTTTGTCATTCGATCTGTAAAGAGTCGTCTTTAAAAACTTGATCGTTTTAGCATTCTCCAGGATCACATGCTGGGAGATGTATACGGGGGTTTGTACTGAGAATTCAAACCATTCCTACTCAATCCAAAAAGGGAAGAGAGAGATGGGTGAGTCAGTACTGGATAGGGAGCCGAGATAGGGACAGAGACGTGGGACAGAAGCACTGAGTCACTACAAGGGGTCCATACCCAAAAGGCACCAGCTTATTCAGTCCGCCATTCTAGAAAAATTAAATTAGAAAATATAAATGTTGTATTCTTATTTGTTGGTAACATGCTTTCTTAGTTAGAGAATAACGGTATGAAGAGATGTATCTCTTAACATATTTGAAGTTTAAATCAGGTTTGTAGGATTTTAGGTTTACATATTCCTAGGTATTGGGTAATCATTTAAACATTGTAATAGGAATGTGGGTTTTAAAAAATAAATAAAGCTAGATAGATATCATCTTGCAGGATATAAATTGTTCCCTTTGCAAAATACATTCATGCTCTCAAAGGGATACCTACCTTATAAAGGTGTGTTGTCAAAAAAGGAAGGAGGCTTTGGAGGGTAGGACAGATCAAACAATCACACTTACACCTGTCTTAGATCCGTCAATCCAGTCTCATAAGCTCAGATATAAAAAGCCATCCCTCCCACAACCATTTAGGCATTCTTCACTCACAGGAGGAGAGGGACACACACTCTGCAATCGGCCTGACATTTCCCAGGAGGTAATCCTTGAAACATAAAAACTATTGAAGATACTTATAGATAGATGCATTCTCTGGTCTGGCTTCCTTTTCTAGAAATACAGACTATGATCATGCACCAAATCTGTTGTATGAATAGATACATATTTATCTACTGACATTTAACTTTACATTTTAAATAGATGTCTCCTTTGTCTCTTTGGAAACTATATGGCCATTGAAAATATCTTGCAAGTGTGATTGTTTGATCTGTCCTACCCTCCAAAGCCTCCTTCCTTTTTTGACAACACACCTTTATAAGGTAGGTATCCCTTTGAGAGCATGAATGTATTTTGCAAAGGGAACAATTTATATCCTGCAAGATGATATCTATCTAGCTTTATTTATTTTTTAAAACCCACATTCCTATTACAATGTTTAAATGATTACCCAATACCTAGGAATATGTAAACCTAAAATCCTACAAACCTGATTTAAACTTCAAATATGTTAAGAGATACATCTCTTCATACCGTTATTCTCTAACTAAGAAAGCATGTTACCAACAAATAAGAATACAACATTTATATTTTCTAATTTAATTTTTCTAGAATGGCGGACTGAATAAGCTGGTGCCTTTTGGGTATGGACCCCTTGTAGTGACTCAGTGCTTCTGTCCCACGTCTCTGTCCCTATCTCGGCTCCCTATCCAGTACTGACTCACCCATCTCTCTCTTCCCTTTTTGGATTGAGTAGGAATGGTTTGAATTCTCAGTACAAACCCCCGTATACATCTCCCAGCATGTGACCCTGGAGAATGCTAAAACGATCAAGTTTTTAAAGACGACTCTTTACAGATCGAATGACGAAAAAAGACATGGTATGTATATGATGAGATATGGTGAATAATATACAATTAAAAACAAATGATATATAACTAGAAGTTATACCATGATATAAAATTAACAATTTTGTTTCTATTTTTGTAGAACAGTGTAAAATAGTTATAAACAGTCAATTGGAACCAAGGTCTAAAAATACCCCTGAAGAAGAGTATAATTGAAACGCGTAGGGTCTTCAAAACCACATTACAGGTTCCTCCATGTCTAAATAATCATTGGATCTACCAATATAAAGAGTCGCTCAATTTTTAACGTTGTCTTTCAAAATTGTGCAATTGTGTAATATTTTTGGCCCTTTTGCCAATTAATGTATATATATATTTTATTGTGTTTATCACAAATAAACCTTTTTCTTTGGTTATACCCACCTGTGTCGTTACCCGTCATAGTCCCAATCTGGGGGATATTATCCATATTTATGCTTTATACTAGCTAAAGGGATGAGGGTTTAAAACGACCCAGCACTTTTTCAAACCTATCCAACTCCCACACCCCCTCTTGTTATTTTTTGTCTAGGGAGGTTTGGAAAAGTTGAATACGTTTATAGAAGAATTACAAAGACACTGAGCACACCGACCTTGTGCAACACCTTTAACTTCACCTTATTAAAAAAATCCATCAAAATAATCACAAATGTATTAAAATCACGTACATGTATTTATTATATCCCAAAGACTACTAAAGACTTCTTCAGTAAACTACCGTTGGTACAAGTCAGATGAGGCATTTCGAGAGTCAAGCCCTCTTCCTAAAGAAGAGGGCTTGTCTTTCGAAATGCGTCAGTCTGCTCAGTTTTTTGTACTAAAGATTCCCCCATCCTGAAGAGAACTTTAAAGCCACAAATGATTTCCTAACATCATAAGAATGGGATTAGTGAATAAGAGAAGGTTTTCAGTAAAGCACTTCACGTATATCCTTTAGCACTTGAGTGCTGACAGTGTGTGCATATTTTGTTTTTTCATTTTTAGGGTTCTAAGGGCTAATCACAGTGCAAAAATACATACAGTAAATGTTTAACTCTTTCCTGAACGTAAGCTGTAAATGATCAGTTTCAGGCAGAGTGCCTACGCAGAGAGAATTTTAATCTTTATTTCTTCAAGAACTAGGAAAATGCAAGTGTGTACACTCCTAGTTCTGAGAACACGCTGTCACTGACAGAGCTGATCTTACACTAACGTTTGGGAACCAGTCAGCATGGTTTCTGATCAGGTGATATAAGGATATCTCAACACAATAGAGGTCATGGAAGATACAGCAGGATAGCAGAAGTTGCCTCTGAGCCAACAACAAGACAGTGATAGGCTCTTGTTGGGGCGCTAACCAGAGGCGTGCAAAAAAACTGAAGATCCAGAACAGGAATCCCAAAATGACCTCACTGATGGCCATTAACAGGTTACATTAGTCAAGGAGGTGTGCAAGACATGGTATAGTATCATTCTAAAAGCCAGGCCAATGGTCATTTGCCAGGATGGGAGAGAACTGCAGAAAAATGCCAGGATGATAATGTATGTGAAGTCAGGAATGGAGCAAGGGTAACAAGATGCACACACAGAGCAGACAAGCAGACTCACCAAAGACACTACTATTAAAGTGAATGTAAATTGGTTTGCATATTTTTTTTCATCATTTATTACAGTGAAACTAAAAAATAATAATTTCAAGAATATTTTTTTTAAACATTTTATTGAGGTAAATATAAAATTGCTTATTAATTTGATATAGTCTGCTATGCTACCAGCAGGGAGAGCTCTTGTCTCCATTACACATATTTGGCTATTTTACTTGTGCTGAAACAAGTTCATACAGAACTGGAATGAGTCAGTTGAGCAGTAACTCCTGCTTTATCCTTCCTTATCAGAATACTGAGTGCTAGGCTTCTGCCAGACAATCATTCAATCATTCTCTTTGTCTGGCCCCTTCCGCTTGCACGTCATTCGCCTACGTGATTTGCATGCACTGTGCTTCCTTTGCCTCCTGGGATATGCACATCACATATCACAGAAAGCATAGCCTTTCATTCAGGAAAGGAAGAGGGGGTGGGCCTATCAGTGCATCAATGGAAGCATGCTGTCTGAACCCAGAACAGCCGGCAACCTATCAATGATGTCACAGCTAAACATGGCGGCGCAGGAATGAGCATTGCCAGAAGAGGATCTCAGCTGGACAATACATTAGGTAAGCAGGGTTTAAAAAAAAAAATATGGTGGTGGTGGGGGGAGGGGTGAAATCTGCTTTAGGATCTCTGAGAGTTAATTAGTTCACAGCACAAGCAGCTAAAGAGGTCAGGGGTGGCTTGTTTTAAACCTCTTGTACTGCCTGCTAGGAGTATGCTAATACTTAAATGTCCATAATGTCAGCACTGGTGCACTTTAAAGCAGATGTCAAGCCTATTTTAAAACATAATCTATATTGCAGTGCAGACCCCATACTACCATAGCCAGGGGCATCTTTAACATGGGGCAAAAGTGGCAGCTGCCCCAGGCCCAGTCATTGATGTGGGGCCCAAAGCAGCTGTCCCTTGAGCCCATTCTCCCTGCAAATAGTTGATAAGTGGATTTGGCTATAACTCAGGAGATGAGGGTGGAACTGAATGTTGGAGGCGCTGGTGGTTGGTTGGGTGTTATGTCTGCAGCCTGTGTGGTGATTGGCCATCTTGGTAAGGTAAACCTTGCCTGGGGAGATCACCTGTCAGTCCTGGGCATGTTCACACCGACCCCTCTCCCTCACCATGTCCGAGAAGCCGCAGAACCAGCAGCCCATTGAAGAACGTCTTTACCGGTGGGTTCTATGGGGTGTGCCTGCTGTTTGCTTAACATCCTCTTGACACTATCAAGGTGAGACCACTGGGGGGGCAATATAGGGGTCTATGGAGGAAGGGGGTCCTGTGTAATGATGGGGGTAGTAAGGGGGAGGGGGTCCTGTGTAATGATGGGGGTAGTATGGGGGAGGAGGGTTCTGTGTAATGATGGGGGTGGTACGGTGGAGGAGGTCCTGCGTAATGATGGGATTAGTATGAGAGAGGGGCCTTGTGTAATGATGGGGTAGTATGTGGGAAGGGCTCCTGTGTGTGCGCGAATAGGTAGCTCTCTGTGAATTGAAAGGTAGGAGAGGCAGGGCTGCCTATAACATACTTGTATAAGAATGACCAGCTTTTTATTCCTAGCTCAAAAATCTCTGCTGTTGTTGAATAAGGCTATGTCACCCAGAAGCCTTGTAGGGCAGTGGTGGCTGCACAGTCTAAACCATGACAACGCCGCAGAGAATTAGTACAACAGCGTTGTCATGTTTATACAGGAAGCACACACTCTGGCAATTTACTGCCATGATCAATAATTCTATTTGGCAGAGCAGTAAAAGAAAAATTATACAGCAATATGCTACCTAAAACTGCAGTGCTTTCAATTTTACATTTTTCTTGCACATTTTAATTACAATTTTTCAGTATAGGTTACTAAAGGAAAAATACATTTTGGATTTCTTTGGATGCATACAAGCATTGTGTACAAATGTGTTTGCTTTTTGCTTCTGGCATGCCTTTGTGAAGCCATTTGAAAGGAATTTGGAATTCACTGTCTGCATTCTGTTTTAGACTTTTATAGGGCAGTGTCAACTTGTGTTTATTGCTAGACTTGTCAGGTTTTGCTTCCTGTTTCAGTAAACTTAGTGTATCCCATTCTGCTCTTTCTGAACGGCTTTATTCCACCCACTCAAAAAATAGTGCAGGCGAACTAAAGAATCTCAGGAGCATCCCGAATGCAAGCCACCTTTCTCTGAAAGCACCTGACTTGCTGCTGAATCTGAAGTCTGCATAGGCTAACATATTGTTGCATTGTCATTTCCTCAAATTTGCTATTTGCCTACTTACAGCAAACTTTTTCTATTTTCTAATATAAAGGAAAAGGCTGTTTTAAGAAAGCAATCCCAGATTCTAAAATGAAAACACATTATAGACCCTGGAATATGACTTTGAGACCACCTTGCAAACCTATAGCACATCTGGACAGGATAAAATTACATCCAATTAACTAGCATCTAAAAAGTTAAAAAAAAAAATCTTCATTCTGAGTGGGCCAGCAGAGAACAAAACAAAAACGCACCTGCACTTTTTTTTTTTCTTTTTCTGTGCACCACAACACACAGATGGTTCACATATGTGCCTTGGGGTGTGCTGATATACAGTTCTTTTAAAGTGCTTTGGAGCACTATTCGAATAACACCACAACACACAGATGATCCTGCTTCTATCATCTTTTACTGCTTGTTAGCTCAGCGCACAGGTTTGCCTGGAGTCTAAGGGCACACCTAAAGTGAAGCTCCAGGCTCCTTTAGAAAAGAATTCAAAGTCAGCAGCTACAAATACTGTAGATGCTGACTTTTGATATTAGGACACTTACCTGTCCATGGATCCAGTGGTGTCTTCACACGAGTCTATTTTTCAGTCGGCTCTTGGGTGCTGCCACCGATATCTCTGCTAACCGAAACTGGCAGTAAGGCCTTGAGGCTTCACAGCCGGTTCCCTACTGCGCATGCATTAAGCGGGCTGCACTTTGTAAAAGGCCTGGCAGCAGGGTAAAAAGGAGGGGGACCAAACTTGCCAAAACCAGGTACCTCTGAAAGGTGTCAGATGTGGCAGCATAGGGGGGAGGAGGCAAAGAAGCAGGGCTTCCCCTTTTGGGTGGAGCTCCACTTTAATACCAAGAAATAAATACACTGCATACACTACAAATAACCTAGTCCACAGAAATTATTTAAAAAAAAAATATGCCAGTTAGAACATACACTAACATACACGAACATACAGTCTTAGTCCGTAGGGTTCAATATTGAGTTGGCCCACCCTTTGCAGCTATAACAGCTTCAACTCTTCTGAGAAGGCTGTCCACAAGGTTTAGGAGTGTGTCTATGGGAATGTTTGACCATTCTTTTAGAAGTGCATTTGTGAGGTAAGGCACTGATGTTGGAGAGAAGGCTGGCTCGCAGTCTCTGCTCTAATTCATCCCAAATGTGTTCTATCGGGGTGAGGTCAGGACTCTGTGCAAGCTAATCAAGTTCCACCACCCCAAACTGGCTCATCCATGTCTTTATGGACCTTGCTTTGTGCTTTGATCCAAATCATTTGGTGGAGGGGGGATTATGGTGTGGGGTTGTTTTTTAGGGGTTGGACTTGGCCCCTTAGTTTCATAGAAGGGCACTCTTAAGGCATCAGAATACCAAGACATTTTGGACAATTTCATGCTCCCAACTTTGTGGGAACAGTTTGGGGATGGCCCATTCCTGTTCCAACATGACTGCACACCAGTACGCAAAGCAAGGTCCATAAAGAGATGGATAAGTGATTTGAGGTGGAGGAAATGAACTGGCCTGCACAGAGTCCTGACCTCAACCCAATAGAACACCTTTGGGATGAATTAGAGCAGAAACTGTGAGCCAGGCTTGCTCATCCAACATCAGTGCCTGACCTCACAAATGCGCTTCTGAAAGAATGATCAAACATTCCCAGAAACACACTCCTAAACCTTGTAGACAACCTTCCCAGAAGAGTTTAAGCTGTTATAGCTGCAAAGAGTGGGCCAGCTCAATATTGAACCCTGCGGGCTATGACTGGGATGCCATTAAATGTGCGTGTAAGGGCAGGCGTCCCAATACTTTTGGTAATATATTGTATTAGTAACACCATTTGGATGATGTGGCATTGCCTACAAGAAAATTTTGGAACTGAAAAGAAGCTCATTAAGTGCCCATTTACAAAAAAAAAAAAAAAAAAAAGTGCCCATTTACACTGGCGGCAGCCATTGATGGTCCTCAGAAAGGCAATCTGCAGCAATCCTGCAACAGGGGGTAACTAACTTTACCAGTCCTGGTTGGGGTAGGGGGTGGAAAATGCCACTTCCTATTTTACTGCCCAGCCTTAGGTGTACATAAGGTCTGCAAAATACTAACAAAGTAAATATGCAGATTTTAACCTCTCTATTGTCTTAGTGATCATTGCCAACAGGAAGGTAAGTGAATGCAAATCAATAATTTTGAGTTGTCTTGAGAACAGCAATAAAAGGAAAATATTTCAATGAGGACAACTGTCAAAGAAGGGATTCACCCTGCTTTGGAGAGATTGCCTATTACAACTTGTGTCTAGGTCTACTCTAGAGGATAGGAAATGAGGGGGAAATCGCGATGTAGCACAAACTTAAAAATATATGACAGGAGTTTAAACCAGGTTCGGATATAGATATATTTTAAAATTAAGAAAATGACAGAAGCGCAAATGCAGTGAAATAATAAAAAAATAAAAATTGTTAAATGTACAACAACCTTTCAAAACAGTATGTGTTGTGTTCTACTCAAAAAAGAATAAATTACTCTCTCAATTGATTATGCTAAACATATATATCATGTGCAAAAAACTCTTAAGTAATCAAAAAAAGTTCATATAAATACATATAAAAGGGCATAAATTTAGTTGTCCAAATATATGTTGAAAGATGTTTAAAAATCTTGAACCAATATTCTTATAAAGTGTCTTCTATCGACCAGCAGCTGAATTAAATGAACTCACCAGAGGCATATGCTGGTAAACCAGCCAGTAAAGAATTTGCATCTGGGAGTAATAATCTGCAGTATTTGCAATTATATACTTCCAATCCTCATAAACCCATTGGTCCATCAATACAAGTATTAGGGTAGAAAAGAAAAGAGTTTTCCCATAGCATAAAACTGTTTTAAAACATATTTATTTAAACATACAATAAAATCCCTCGTATTGTAGTGTCTCCACTGACGCAAGTTAACTCGTATAGTCTTTTTAAAACGGGATCGGCTTCCGGCTGTACTCTATGGCTGCGAGCTACGAACCATTGTGCATGGTGATGTCACATCCAAAGCCTTACCCTATATGTATCATCATTTGATGTCCTCCAGGGGCGGTAGCTGCAGAAAGAGCAGCTACCGCCCCTGCAGCATTCACAAAAACACACAACACCACAACAAACCCATAGTATATATGTGAGCCGCTCATGCTGCTAGTAAGTGTAATCCTGTGCCTGCTGCTGTAAATGCTGGCCAAGAAGAAGCTCTCCCACGCTCCAGACAATGACAGATAAGAGCTGAAGGTCCTGGGAGCTTTATATCAGATCAAGACCCACTGTGTATAGACAAGTGGCAGTTTCAGCGTGGACCCCGCCAGGCCACACCTTCAATACATTTAATTCCGCCCACTGGAGCTTACCCATTAGTAAGAGAGCACTTGTCTATACACAGCGGGTCTTGTTCTGATGTGTGGCTCACAGGACCTTTAGCTCTTATCACACAGCCCCACAAACCAAATACTACACTTGTCTGAGAGAGGCTAGTGTAGTAAGTGACATGTGTTGTGGGCTTGTTTTTTTACCACATTCCTCTGCAGCAGGTGTCATTACCAAGAAAACAAGACACAAGCATAATATCTCCTCCGAAATATCATGAATATCATGACTGTGAGTGTTGTGCGACTGACCGGGTGGTGCGACTGGGAGTGTTGTGCGACTGACCGGGCTGTGAGATTGTAAGTGTTGTGCAACTGAGTGTCAAGTGAGGGTAGCGGAGTACCAGAGGGTGAGAAGGTAGAGTTAGGAAGCAAGGAAATAGCCACATAGGATAGACTTAAATGACTGAATCCCCATTAGATTAGATTAGTCCCGGCGGGTGTGGAGATGCGACTCGGTGTACATCTTGTGATATGTATGCGTTCCTCAGTCATGCGATCGAGGGCGAATACAAATGCGCAAAATGTAAGCACGTTGCTTCCCTGGAAGCTCAGGTCCTGAATCTAGGGAAGCAGCTGGCAACACTGAGACGAATGTCCATACCGGAGGAGAGACAGGATCGTACCAGTCAGGTGCAGGCAGGGGTCTGCACAGAGGTGGGCGGAGTATTGGAGGTGCAGGCATCAGAGCAGAGTAGAGGGGTGACAGTTAGGAGGGGTAGAAGGGGACAAGGCAAGGAGGCTGATCCTGGGCTGGAGCACCCCAATAGATACGCCCCGTTGTGTGATGTTGGGGAAACCAGTCAGGGACCAGCATTGCTGGAGCAGAGCAACGCCCCTAGCTGCCAGGGGAAGAACTCCTCCAGTGAGGCCGGGAGAAAGGGAAAGGAAAGACAGGTGCTGGTGGTAGGGGACTCAATTATTAGAAGGACAGACACTGTAATCCGTGACAAAGACTGTGTGCGCCGAACAGTCTGTTGTTTGCCGGGCGCTCGGGTTCGGCACATCGCGGATCGGGTGGACAGATTATTGGGTGGGGCTGGGGAAGACCCAGCTGTCATGGTACACGTGGGTACCAATGACATAGGCAGAGGAAGATGGAGAGTCCTAAACAATTTCAGGGACTTAGGCGCTAAGTTGAGGAGTAGGACCTCCAAGGTAGTATTTTCCGAAATACTACCTGTACCTCGAGCCACACCAGAGAGGCAGCGGGAGATTAGGGAAGTTAACAAGTGGCTGAGGAGCTGGTGTAGTAAGGAGGGTTTCGGGTTCCTGGAGAACTGGCCCGACTTCTCAGTCGGCCACCGGCTCTTTGGTAGGGACGGATTGCACCTAAATGGGAAGGGTGCAGCCGTACTGGGTGAGAAGATGGCCAGAAAGTTAGAGGGGCTTTTAAACTAGGTGATGGGGGGAGGGTACAGATGTAGAATTAGCCAGTGGAAAGCAAGTTTCAGAGGGCAGAAATGGGGGCATTAGCGGTAGGGTGTTCGGAGCTCCTATACCCAGGGTGGGTATGGGGAAAAATCAAGAGAGCAGCCTAAAAACATCAAATGAGGATATATGTAACCGGTCAAAATTAAGAGGTTTGTTTACCAATGCCAGAAGCCTGGCCAACAAGATGGGAGAGCTGGAGCTACTGATGTTTAAGGAGGACTTAGATTTTGTGGGGATAACAGAGACTTGGTTTGACAGCTCTCATGACTGGATGGCGACCATTCAGGGTTATTCCCTTTATCGCAGAGATAGAGAAGGTAAAAAAGGGGGAGGGATATGTCTGTATATTAAGAACAGTATACAGATAAAGATGAGGGATGATATTAATAATGGAGCTAAGGACGAGGCAGAATCCCTATGGGTAGAGCTTCAAAGGGAAGGCACGGTGGGGAAGGTAATATTGGGCGTATGCTATAGGCCCCCCAACCAGAGGGAGGAGGGGGAGGCGGACCTCATTTTACAGATAGGATTGGCAGCAAGGATGGGAAATGTCATTATAATGGGGGACTTTAATTATCCTGATATAGACTGGGCAGAAGGAACCGCACACTCAGCCAAGGCTAGGCAGTTCCTAAATGTTTTGCAGGACAATTTCATGGGTCAGATGGTGAATGCACCGACAAGAAACAATGCGGTACTTGAACTACTGATTACCAACAATACAGACCTGCTCACGGATATAGAAATATGGGGCAACTTAGGAAACAGTGACCATAGGTCAATAAGTTTCAGTATTAATTACAGTAATAGGAAGCAGAGGGGTAATATAAGGATGCTGAATTTCAAAAGAGCCAATTTCCCAAAACTGCTCTCGCTGCTAGAAAATATCAATTGGGATAGAACCCTGGGAACAAAGAACACGGAGGAAAAATGGGAGTGCTTCAAGAGCATACTTAAAAAGGGGATTGACCAGTGCATTCCAAAGGGAAATAAATTTAAAAGAGCAAAACTAAACCCTGGGTGGCTAAACTCCAACATAAAAATGCATATTAGTGCTAAAGAAAAGGCCTTCAAAAAATACAAGACTGAGGGGTCATTGGCAGCATTTAAGCATTATAAAGAGTGTAATAAGAAATGTAAAAACGAAATCAGGGCGGCTAAAATACAACACGAGAGACATATAGCGGAGGAGAGTAAAAAGAACCCCAAGAAGTTCTTTAAGTATATAAACAGTAAGAAAGCGAGGCCAGAACACATTGGCCCCATAAAAGATGACAAAGGAAATATGGCCACTGAGGACAGAGAAAAGGCAGAAGTGTTAAATAATTTCTTCTCTTCAGTCTTCACAAAAGAATCGGGGGGCTACACGAACCTAGCTTGTAAGGCCGAACTAAACAACACACCTCAGGGAATACCGCCATGGCTAACAGAAGACAGACTTAAAACTAAACTAGAGAAACTTAACATAAATAAATCACCGGGACCGGATGGCTTGCACCCGAGGGTTCTTAAAGAGCTCAGCCAGGTGATTGCCAGACCATTATTCTTGATCTTTAAGGATAGTTTACAGACGGTATGGTGCCAGCTGATTGGAAAAAAGCCAACGTGGTACCAATATTTAAAAAGGGGCCGAGATGTATCCCGGGTAACTATAGGCCGGTCAGCCTAACATCTGTAGTCTGCAAGATTTTGGAGGGGATGTTAAGGGACCACATACAAGACTTTAGTAATGAAAACTGTATTATTAGTAGTAATCAGCATGGATTCATGAAAAATCGTTCTTGCCAAACCAATCTATTAACCTTCTACGATGAAGTGAGCTGCCACCTAGATAAAGGAAAGCCTGTGGATGTGGTGTATCTGGACTTTGCAAAGGCCTTTAACACCGTTCCCCATAAACGCTTACTGTACAAACTAAGGAAGGTAGGTATGGACCATAAGGTGAGTACCTGGATAGAGAACTGGCTCCAGGGGAGAGTCCAGAGGGTGATGATTAATGGGGAGTACTCGGATTGGGCGGGTGTGGAAAGTGGGGTCCCCCAGGGCTCTGTCCTGGGACCAATCCTGTTTAATTTATTCATAAATGATCTAGAGGAGGGGATATCTAGTACAATCTCAGTATTTGCGGATGATACTAAACTAAGCTTGCCAATATCTTCTATGCAGGATGTGGAAACCTTACAAGCGGACCTGAACGAAATAACAGGGTGGGCAACTACATGGCAGATGAGGTTTAATGTTGAAAAATGTAAAGTAATGCACTTGGGGGCCAGAAACCAGAAAGCAAGCTACTCACTAGGGGGGGAACCTCTGGGTGAGTCAAGGATGGAAAAAGACTTGGGGGTACTGGTAGACAACAGGCTTGGCAGTGGCATGCAATGCCAAGCCGCTGCAAGCAAAGCCAACAGAATACTGGGATGTATAAAAAAGGGGATTCACTCCAGAAATAAAGAGATTATTCTCCCGCTCTACAAGACTCTGGTCCGGCCAAATCTGGAGTATGCTGTCCAGTTCTGGGCACCGGTCCTCAGGAAGGATGTGCTGGAATTGGAAAGAGTCCAGAGAAGGGCAACAAAAATAATTAGGGGAATGGAGGACATCAGCTATGAGGAAAGACTACAAGCACTGAACCTATTCTCTCTGGAGAAGAGACGCTTGAGAGGGGATATGATATCAATGTACAAATACTGTACTGGCGACCCTAGCATAAGGAACAAACTATTCAGAGAAAGGAGATACATTAAGACACGTGGCCACTCAATAAAACTAGAGTAAAGGCGGTTTAACCTTAAAATGAGTAAGGGGTTCTTCACTGTAAGAGCAGTAAGGATGTGGAATTCTCTTCCACAAGCAGTCGTATCAGCAGGGAGCATTGATAGTTTCAAAAAACTATTAGATGGGCACCTTAGAGACCGCAACATACAGGGGTATACAATGTACGGTTAAAAGCAAACACACACACACATCATAGGTTGAACTGGATGGACTGATGTCTTTTTTCAACCTCACTAACTATGTAACTATGAAAGTCTGGGCTCAGTCAAGCTTTGATAGTTTATGTCCTTTGAAACAGCAGGTGGCTGGTGAGCGATTCTAGTATCTGTCAAGTTAGTGTTTTATGTACAAGCAAATGAGGTGCCGATAGGGCTGCAGTATCACACAGAGGGCTGCAGAGTGTAGCATGTGTTGTGCTGGCTGTAACTTCAACATAAGATCACCTATAATTTGGGCTTCAGCTTGGGGAGGAGCTACAGCCAGCCCTTATTGTAATAAAAATTTATTTTATTCTTTTCCCAAACTATCGCTCAGAATGAAACAGGCACACATTAAATGTGCACTGGGTTTCCTGGGGATTTAACAAACATTTTATGTTTCTGGAAATACTTCTTCTCTAAGTTAGCTTTGCAATAAAAACATGTACTTCAATATTCAGTGACATTTTTATGTGCAAATACCATATTTTCTTGATGACCTTTCAGATCTACTCTCTATTTCAGGTACACACATAATCAGTAAACACTACAACTAGGTTAACATGTTAACACATAACTTACCATTAGCAGTAATTAAAGACCAAGTTTGTGTATGCTTATACTCTGTATTGTTAGTCTATACATCTCTGGGGAACCAGCAAGCAGGATAACAATTTCCCCTGTACCAGGACCTTCCATTGCACTGGTCTATATAATGACTGCTATGCATAAAACTGTCTATGGGTCCCCATTATGCATCTTACTCATGACCAGAATATTTAGCACCTGTTGATGGCCTGTTTACTGGCTTACACTGAAGCTTCTGTGTCATAAAGCATTAAGCACCAGGTCTGTGTTGTGTGACAGCCATCACTGTTGCATTATTGCCTTTTTTGTGAACTAGAGAAATTCTATAATTGTTACTCTGTATAGCAGACTAGGGTTACTTCTAAAAAGGTATAATTATATTATTTGAATTACATATTTTTTATTTCTATTGGTGTATATTAAAAGCTCAGAAAACCGAATGTAGGAGGATAGGTAGTATAGTACTGCTCCTGGAAAATCTAAAGCCATTTACAATGAAATTCTCTTTCTTCTATGAATGGCTGGAATGCTTTACCACACCCTGGAATGCTCATCCATCTGCTTTGAACTTTTATGGTTTCACAGAAAATACAGTTCCTAAGGAAAGCCACAAATAATTTAGAGCCATTTCCCCTAGTTTAATTGGTAACCACACCCTTTACCACCAATATCCTCTCTTTACATTTCCTTTTCTGTCAATAACACTACAGCTGTTCTGTCCTGCTCTATGAGTTTAGGATGGGAAAAGAAAAAAAAAAACAATTTTTGAATGCTGACCCTGAAATATGAAAATACACACTTTGTACTATATTTGCTCTACTGCTCTTTCCATCTACACCACTTTTTTTTCCAATAGAATATGAATAGTACCTGGGGCTCCCTTGAAAGTATTTCTTCCTAACTTTCTGTTCTGGGGCAACCCTTGCTTTCCAGGGCTCCCCTTGAAGCATTTCTTCCTCACTTTCTATTCTAGGAACAACCCCTGCTATTTGGGGTTCCCCTAGAAGTATTTCCCCCTAATTTTCTGTTCTAAAGATGTCCCCTACTATATGGTGCTCTTTTAGAAGTACAACCCCAACTCCAAAAAAAAGTTGGGACACTGTAAAATCTACATGAAAACAGAAAGCAATGATTTACAAATCTCATAAACCCATATGTTATGCACAATAGAAAATAGAAATCATATCAAATTTTTAAACATACCATTTTAAGGAAAAAGACAATTTTAATTAGATGGCAGCAACACTTGTTGGGACAGGGCCATGTTTACCCTGGTGTATCATCCCCTCTTCTTTTAACAAAATTGGTAAATGCCTGTAAACTGAGGAGACCATTTGCTGGAGTTTTGGGAAAGGAATTTTGCCCCGTTCTTGTCTGATATAGGATTCTAACTGCTCAACATTCCTAGGTCTTTTTTGCTGTATTTTTCATTTCAAGATGCTCCAAATATTTTAAATTGGTGAAAGATCTGGACTGCAGGCAAGCTAGTTAAGCGCACGGAATCTTCTACTACAAAACCATCCTGTTGTCATGAATGCAGTATTTCAAATGCATTGTCCTTCTGAAATTTGCAAGGCCTTTCCTAAAAAAGACGTCTTTCAGAATTAATGGTGTCTTTCCAAATTTGCAAGCTGCCCATTCCACACGCACTTATGCATTCCCATGTCATCAGAGATGCAGGTTTTTTAACTCAATGCTGAAAATAAGCCAGAAGATCCCTCTCCTCTTTAGTCCAGAGGTTGTGAAGCCTATAGTTGCATAAAAGAAGGTCACATTTCAATTCATCTGACCACAAGTTTTCCACTTTACAACAGACCATTTTAAATGAGCTTTGACCCAGAGATGACAGCAATGTTTCTGGGTCATGTTCAGATATGGCTTTTTTGCATTCGTTTTACCTTACATTATTGAATGGCATGGTGAACTGTGTCCACAGCCAGTGACTTTTGGAAGTATTCGTGAGTCCATGCAGTGATGTCCATCACAGAATCATGCTTGTTTGTAATGCAGTGCTGTCCTAGGCCCTGAAGATCACAGGCATCCATTATTGCATTTCTGTCTTGTTCCTTGCACACACAGATTTCTCCAGATTCTCTGAATGTTTTGATAATATGTACTGCAGATACAGATATTTTTATTATAAGTTTTTACAATTTTGAGGACCATTATTCTGAAATTGTTCAACAACATCTAGATGCAG
Source organism: Pelophylax lessonae (assembly GCF_965119305.1). Classification (NCBI taxonomy): domain Eukaryota; kingdom Metazoa; phylum Chordata; class Amphibia; order Anura; family Ranidae; genus Pelophylax; species Pelophylax lessonae. Next base: position 605,640,636 of record NC_138768.1, on the reverse strand, counting down.
CTTTTCACAAACTGTATTATACACTGACTCTCTAAGATGCTCTTTCTATACCCAGTCATGTTATTGACCTGTTGCCAATTAACCTAATTAGTTGCAAAATGTTCTTCCTGCTCTTACTTGTTAGTGCCACTAAAGCTGGATACACACTATACAACTTTTGATGTTAGATTTCCTTAAGATTTACTTTTACAATGTAGTGCAAGGGTCTGCCAGATTGCATAAAAATTAAAAGTGTTGACCTCATATTATATGGTTTTGGTAAATCTAAAGGAAAAAATCTAAAGACAATTGTATAGTGTGTATGGCCCATTACTTTGTCGGTTTTTGTTGCCCTGTCCCAACTTATTTGAGATGTGTTGCTGCTATCAATTTTAAAATTATCAGATTTTCTTAAAATGGTACATTTTCTCACTTTTCTATTTTCTGTTGTGACTAAAATATTGGTTTATGATATTCCCAAATCATTGCATTTTGTTTTTATGCAGATTCTACACAGTGTCCCAACTTTTTTGGAGTTGGGGTTGTATTTCCTCCTTACTTTCTGCTCTTGTGACAACCTCTGCTATCTGGGGCTTTTTCGGAAGTATTTTCCTCTCCTTTTTTGTATTGGGAACAACCCCTGCTAAGTGGGACTCCCTTAGAAGTATTTCCCTCTCACTTTCTATTCTGGGGACGACTCCTGCTATATGGGGCTCCTTTAGAAGTATTTTCTTCTTACATTCTGAACTGTGGGCCAAACCCTGCTTTATCTCTTTGAAGTATTTTCCCCCTCATGTTCTGTTCTTAGGACAACCTCTGCTGTCCAGGGCTTGCTTAGAATTGTTTATTTCTCACTTTCTGTTCTGGGGACAACTTCTTCTGTTCGGGGCTCTAATAGAAGTATTTGCCCCTTACTTTCCCAGCTGAGGATAATCCCCAAAATCCAAGGCCTCCTTAGAAGTATTTTCTCCTTACTTTCTGTTCCAAGGATAACATCTCTAATCTCAGAGTTGTATAAAGTACTCGAAACCCATACTTGAGTAAAAGTACAAGTGCTCGATCAAAAAGTGACTTGAGTAGAAGTGGAAGTGCTCGATCAAAAAGTGACTTGAGTAGAAGTACTAAAGTATTCAACATTTTTTGTACTTAAGTATTGCAAGTAGTTTTTTTAAAAAGTTTGCTACTCAAGTACTGAAAGTAAAAGTACCGGTAGTTTTGAAAAAAAAATTGCTACTCAAGTACTGAAAGTAAAAGTACAAGTACTGCGTTATGTAGTTATTAAAGAAAGAAGTCAAAAGTTTGAACATCATATTGTTTTTTATTTTTTCAAATGCAGCTTTTATTTATACATACAGTAGCATTTATTTTCGTATTCGCTGATAATACACATGTTTTGAGCTTCATGAAACCTGCCATCTACTGTTCTGGCAGTGGTAATTTTTATAATAGTAACGAGTAACTATGCAGCACAAAAAAAAAAAATATCGGAGTAGAAGTATTGAAATCATCGAAAAAATGTAGTGAAGTAAAAGTGGAAGTAGGAGAAAAAAATTCTGCTCTAGGAAAGTACAGATACCGCCTTTCGGTACTTAAGTACAGTAGTGAAGTAGTTCTACTTAGTTACTATACATCTCTGTCTAATCTGGGGCTCCTTAGAAGTATTTGCAGCTTGATTTCTGTTCTGGGACAACCTATTCTATCTGGGGCTCCCTGAGGAGTATGTCTACCTTATTTTCTGTTTTGGGGAAAACTCCTGCTATCCAGGGCTCCCTTAGAACAATTTCTTCCTTATTTTCTCTTCTGGTGACAACCCCTGCTATTTGGGGCTCCCTTAGAAGTATTTCCTCATTACTTTCTCTTTGGGGGACACCCACGCTATCCTAGGCTCCTGTCAGGAAGAGCATGCCAGCTGACAATGATGGCTCCTCTAGGCAGATTTCTGCGCACAGTCTGGCATAGAGTCTAAGGGTTCATGCACACTGGACTCTCCCTAGATGCCTTTCTCCTGGCAGCTTTTAGGTGTGCTTACCCTCACCCGGGCTCCCTAAGAGGTATTTCTTTCCCTCTTTCTTTTCTAGAGACAACCTCTGCTATCCAGGGCTCCCTTAAAAATAATTAATCCTTATTTTCTGTTCTGTGGGCTCCCTTAGAAGTAATTTCCCCTGACTTTCTATTCTAGGGACAACCAAAAACCTCAGATTGAAGTAAAACCAGACAGGAGTTGTAATTAGAGTTGAGCGGACACCTGGATGTCCGTGTTCGGTGGGTTCGGCCGAACTTGAAAAAAAAGTCCGGGTCCGTGTCCCGGACTTTTGCCGAACTTTACCCGGACACCGAACCCTATTGAAGTCAATGGGGACCCGAACTTTCAGGCACTAAAATGGCTCTAAAACACCAAAGGAAAGGGCTAGAGTGCTGCAAATGGCAGCAAAACGTAGTTAAGAGCATGGCAAGTGCTCTGCAAACAAATGTGGATAGGGAAATAACTTAAAACAACAAAAAAAAAACTGAAAAATAAAACAATGTTCTTCATCTCTGAAGGACGAGGCCCATATGGAGTAGGAGGGAGGTTGAGGTGGTGGTAGATGTGGCGGTGTCATAGGCGTGCGCACAGGGTGTGCTGGGTGTACCTGGGCACACCCTAATCACCTAGGGCACATTAGCATTATCGCTCTGTTTGCCAGTGAGGAGATGGGAAAGATCTCCCTCGGACCTGCTCTGCTCTATTTCACTTTGCCAGCAGGGAGAGTAATGTATCGGGGCCATGTACATGTAGGCAAACACATGCATGTGTATTTAAACTTTGGGGTGCACACCCTAATGCAATAGGCTGCGCACACCTATGGGCGGTGTAGGTGGAAGCGGCGGTGGAGGAGGACGAGGTAGCCAACACTGCTTTTTTTCAGAAATTTTAAATAAGGGTACACCCCAAAAGAGTGAGAAAGAGCAAAAATAGAACAATGGCTGGGTAAGGTCGGTATCCATCGCTATTCTGCACAAGGTACGGAAAAGTCCCGTGGGATCCATGCCTGGTTCATTTTAATGAACGTGAGCTTGTCCACATTGTTTCTGGACAGACGGCTGCGCTTGTCTGTGATAACGCCCCCAGCCGTGCTAAATACCCGTTCAGATAATACACTGGCTGCAGGGCACGCCAGCACCTCCAAGGCATAAAGGGCAAGCTCAGGCCATGTGCCCAATTTGGAGACCCAGAAGTTGAAGGGGGTAGACCCATCATTCACTACATGTAGGCGTGTGCACACATACTGCTCCACCATGTTGGTGAAATGCTGCCTACTGCTAAGACGTTCCATATGAGCTGCTGGTGCTGCTGTTTGTTGTGGCGTGCTGACAAAGCTTTTCCACATTTCGGCCATGCTAACCCTGCCTTCTGAGGTGCTGGCGGTGCCCTGGTTGCGTTGGCGACCTCTTCCTCCTCCTCCTCTGCCTTGTGCTTCCACTGTGGCCCCGCTGTCAGGTGGGAATGCCAGCAGCATCGCGTCTACCAGCGTGCGCTTGTACTCGCGCATCTTGCGATCGCGCTCCAGTGAGTGAATTAAGGACGGTACGTTGTCCTTGTAACGGGGATCCAGCAGCGTGGCCACCCAGTAATCAGCACAAGTTAGAATGTGGGCAACTCGGCGGTCGTTGTGGAGACACTGCAGCATGTAATCGCTCATGTGTGCCAGGCTGCCCAGAGGCAACGAAAGGCTGTCCTCTGTGGGAGGTGTATCGTCTGTGTCCTCTGTATCCCCCCAGCCACGCACCAGTGATGGCCATGAGCTGGCCTGGGTGCCACCCTGCTGTGAACATGGTTCCATCTCCTCCTCCATCTCATCCTCCTCATCCTCCAGAACTGTGCCCCTGCTGGACAATTGTGTCCCTGGCGTTTGTGTGTGCAGGAACCCACCCTCGGAGCCCCTTGCGAATGACTGCCCTGAAAGCCTTGGAAATGTTACCTCTTCATCCTCCTCCTCCTCCTCCTCCTCATCCTGTGCCACATCCTCTTCCATCATCGCCGAATTGTTTTTTCAAGGAGGCATAGAAGTGGGATAGTTAAGCTGACAACAGCGTCATCAGCACTGGCCATGTTGGTGGAGTACTCAAAACAGCGCAACAAGGTACACAGGTCTCGCATGGAGGCCCAGTTATTGGTGGTGAAGTGGTGCTGTTCCGCAGAGCGACTCACGCGTGCGTGCTGCAGCTGAAACTCCACTATGGCCTGCTGCTGCTCGCACAGTCTTTGCAGCATGTGCAAGGTGGAGTTCCACCTTGTGGGCACATCACATATGAGGCGGTGAGCGGGAAGGCCGAAGTTACGCTGCAGCACTGACAGGCGAGAAGCAGCAGGGTGAGAACGCCGAAAGTGCGCACAGACGGCCCGCACTTTCTGTAGCAGCTCTGACATATCGGGATAATTTTTAAGGAACCTCTGCACCACCAAATTCAGCACATGGGCCAGGCAAGGGATGTGCGTCAAACCGGCTAGGCCCAGAGCTGCTATGAGATTTCGCCCGTTATCGCACACCACCAGGCCGGGCTTGAGGCTCGCTGGCAGCAACCACTCATTTGTCTGCTATTCCATGCTCCTCCACAACTCCTGCGCGGTGTGGTTTTTCCCCCAAACAGGCAAGTTTTAAAACTGCCTGCTGTCGTTTACCCCTGGCAGTGCTGAAGTTGGTGGTGAAGGTGTTACGCTGACCGGATGAGGAGGCGGTAGAGGATTAGGAAGCGGAGTAGGAGGAGTTAGGAACAGGAGGCAAACTGAGGCGCCCTGCAATCCTCGGTGGTGGAAGGACATGCGCCAAATTGCTATCCGCCTCAGGCCCATCCGCCACTGCATTTACCCAGTGTGCCGTTAGGGAGATGTAACGCCCTTGACCGTGCTTACTGGTCCACGTATCGGTAGTTAGGTAGACCTTGCCACAGATGACGTTGCGCAGTGCACATCTGATTTTTTCCCCCACTTGGTTGTGCAGGGAAGGGATGGCTTGCCTGGAAAAGTAGTGGCGGCTGGGCACGACGTACTGTGGGACAGCCACCGACATAAGGTTTTTAAAACTGTGCGTCTCCACCAGACGGAATGACAGCATTTCAAAGGGCAAGAATTTTGAAATGCTGGCATTCAGGGCCAGGGATCGCGGGTGGGTAGGGGGGTACTTCCTCTTCCTCTCAAGTGTTTGGGAGATGGAAAGCTGAACGCTTCCACGGGACATTGTGGAGATGGTTGGTGACCCAGGTGGTGGTGTTGCTGACAGATCGTCTGTTTGCGGGGTGGCAGGTGCCGGTATCACTACAGATGTGGATGGAGTGGCCGAGACTGCAGCAGAAGAGGAAGCAGGATGAGCCAGAGACGTTTCTTGGTTTTGAAGGTGTCTACTCCACTGCAGCTCGTGCTTTGCACTTAGATGCCTGATCATGCAGGTTGTGCTCAGGTTGAGAAGGTTTATGCCTCGCTTCAGGCTCTGATTGCACAGGGTGCAAACCACTCGTGTCCTGTCATCAGCACATTTTCTGAAGAACTTCCACGCTAGAGAACTCCTTTGAACTGGCTTTGCTGCGCTCGTTCCCTTGCTGCTTTGGGCAGTAGCAGGCGTAGTGTCTAGGGCACGGCCACTCCGCTTCTGCACCCTGCTCCCTCTTCTGCTGTGCTGGTGGCTCTGTGCGACCACCGCCTCTTCCTCCAAACTACTCAGGTCACCTGCATGACCTTCATTCCATGTGGGGTTGAGGACCTCATCGTCCTCCACATCATCTTCCACCCAGTCTTCACCCCTGCCCTCCTTGTCGGTCTCCACAATTCTGAACGCCGCAGCAGTTGGCACCTGCGTTTCGTCATCATCGGAGACGTGCTGCGATGGTCCTTGCATGTACTCATCTTGAGAAATAAGTGGTTGGGCATCGCTGCACTCAATCTCTTCCACTTCTGGGGCAGGGCTAGGTGGATGGCCCTGGGAAACCCTGCTGACAGAGTCCTCAAAAAGAAGAAGAGACTGCTCTATGACTTGGGGCTCAGACTGCTTGCCTGATTTGCAAGGGGGTGAGGTGAAAGACGGTTGGACATCGGCTGCAGGTGCCAACTCTGACCTTTCTGCAGTAGACTGGGTGGGAGACAATGTGAAGGAACTGGAGGCACTGTCAGCAGCAAACCAATCTACTATCGCCTCTACTTCTTCTGGCCTCATCACTTCTAGAGGCGTATGATGCCCTACCAAATACTGCTGCAGGTTCTGTTGCCTACTCACACTTGAGGAAGGTGTTTCACTTGTGTGTGTAGCTGGCACAGATCGACCATGTCCTCTCCTTGCAACAGGAGCTCTACCAGCAGCACCACGACCCAGGCCACGGCCCCTATTTGACGGTCTCCTCATATTTCTGTAATTTATGATCTTGCCCTAGAAAGGTGTTTATTGAATAGCGGAACAAAACAACAAAAGTATCGCATGGGTGTATCTCACAGTCAAATATGCAAACTATGCCGCAATTTAATGTTTTTTACCCCAAAAGGGTGTATATTGAATAGCGGAATAGGAAAAAGGATAAAAAACGGTGTATCTCACACGTACAAACACAGACTAGGCCCCGATTAAAAATGTTTGTACCCTAAAGGGAGGATGAGGAAGAGGAGTAGGAGGAGTTGGGAACAGGAGGCAAACTGAAGCGCCCTGCAATCCTCGGCGGTGGAAGGAGATGCGCCAAACAAATTTAAAAAGGTGTATCTCACATGTACCGATACAGACTATTCCGCAATTTAATTTTTTACACTCAAACAGGGTGTATATTGAATAGCGGACTAGGACAAATTTTATAAAACGGTGTATCTCACACGTACAAACACAAACTAGGCCCCGATTACTATTTTTTGTACCCTAAAGGCAGGATGAGGAAGAGGAGTAGGAGGAGTTGGGAACAGGAGGCAAACTGAAGCGCTCTGCAATCCTCGGCGGTGGAAGGAGATGCGCCAAACAAATTTAAAAAGGTGTATCTCACATGTACCGATACAGAATATCCCGCAATTTAATTTTTTACACTCAAAGAGAGTGTATATTGAATAGCGGAATAGGACAAATTTTACAAAACGGTGTATCTCACACGTACAAACACAAACTAGGCCCTGATTACTATTTTTTGTACCCTAAAGGCAGGATGAGGAGTAGGAGGAGTCCGGAACAGGCAGGAGGCAGATTGAAGCACCCTCAAATCCTCGGCAGTATGAGATGCGCCCCAAAAATTGGAAAGGTGTATCTCACACGTACCAACACAGACTATCCCGCAATTTAATTGTTTTTACCCAAAGGTGTAGATTGAATAGCGGAATAGAAAATATGATATCAAAAGGTGTATGTATCTCACACGTACCGACACAGACTATCCTGCAATTTAATTGTTTATACCCAAAGGTGTAGATTGAATAGCGGAATAGAAAATATGATATCAAAAGGTGTATGTATCTCACATGTACCAACACAGACTATCCCGCAATTGAATTGTTTATACCCAATGGTTTTGATTGAATAGCGGAATAGAAAATATGATATCAAAAGGTGTATGTATCTCACACGTAGAGACCCAGACTAGGCCCCGATTACTATTTTTTGTACCCCCAAAGGCAGGATGAGGAGTAGGAGGAGTTCGGAACAGGCAGCACCCTCAAATCCTCGGCAGTATGAGATGCACCCCAAAAATCGGAAAGGTGTATCTCACACGTACCGACACAGACTATCCCGCAATTTAATTGTTTATACCCAAAGGTTTTGATTGAATAGCGGAATAGAAAATATGATATCAAAAGGTGTATGTATCTCACACGTAGAGACCCAGACTAGGCCCAAATTACTATTTTTTGTACCCCCAAAGGCAGGATGAGGAGTAGGAGGAGTTCGGAACAGGCAGCACCCTCAAATCCTCGGCAGTATGAGATGCACCCCAAAAATTGGAAAGGTGTATCTCACACGTACCGACACAGACTATCCCGCAATTTAATTGTTTATACCCAAAGGTTTTGATTGAATAGCGGAATAGAAAATATGATATCAAAAGGTGTATGTATCTCACACGTAGAGACCCAGACTAGGCCCAAATTACTATTTTTTGTACCCCCAAAGGCAGGATGAGGAGTAGGAGGAGTTCGGAACAGGCAGCACCCTCAAATCCTCGGCAGTATGAGATGCACCCCAAAAATTGGAAAGGTGTATCTCACACGTACCGACACAGACTATCCCGCAATTTAATTGTTTATACCCAAAGGTTTTGATTGAATAGCGGAATAGAAAATATGATATCAAAAGGTGTATGTATCTCACACATAGAGACCCAGACTAGGCCCAAATTACTATTTTTTGTACCCCCAAAGGCAGGATGAGGAGTAGGAGGAGTTCGGAACAGGCAGCACCCTCAAATCCTCGGCAGTATGAGATGCACCCCAAAAATTGGAAAGGTGTATCTCACACGTACCGACACAGACTATCCCGCAATTTAATTGTTTATACCCAAAGGTGTAGATTGAATAGCGGAATAGAAAATATGATATAAAATTGGTGATTTATCAATAGCACATGTGAACAGCAGTGTCTTATATCAGTCAGCTCTGCTGCAGGCTATGGAGGGGAAAAAAAAAATTCCCCTTTTAAGTTTGTAATTTTTAACTAGATTAGTACAGACTATGCCACAATTTAATTTTTTTAACCCAAGGGTGTATATTGAATAGTGAAATAGAAAAAAGTGTATAACTTTTGAAATCACTCAATAATAGCACATGTGAACACAGCAGTGTATTATCACAGTCAGCACAGCAGCACTGAAGGAAAAACGCTGCACACAGTGACTGATAAAAAATACTTTTTTCCCTCCTCCTCAGTGGGCAAAAAGATTGTGTTCAAACCACCCCACACACAGCAAAATCGATGTGGACCACTGACACCTGCCTATCTCCAGACTCTCCCTAAAAGGATCGATAAGATCGGTCACTGCCGGCACTGCAAACCCCCCCACACTGAAAAATCAATTGTAGTAGAACACTGACCCTAAATATCTCCAGCCTCTCCCTAAAAGGATTGATAAGATCGGTCACTGCCGGCATTGCAAACCCCCCCCCCCCCCCCACACAGCAAAATCGATTGTAGAACACTGACCCTAAAAATCAGCATCTCGCCCTAAAATGCCCTAACAACTCGCCCTGCCTAAAACACTCCGACCTGTCCCTCAATTCTATTCGGACACAAATGATTTTTGCCTGTCTGTCCCTAATCAGCAGCCAGCACGTATGATGTGTGCTCTGTCCCTGAACTAAAGCATAATGACGCAGCGGCGCTCCGTCTCGAACTTATAAAGACTTGGTCACATGCTTCAGATGGCCAATCACAGCTACTATTACATTTGTAGGCATGGCTGGGATGGCTTAAGGCACACCAGTTAAACGCTTGTTGATTGGCTGTTGAAAGCCCGCCATGAAAAGCGCGCCAATACATACAAAACCCGGAAATAAAATGACCGAACACGGATTTTTACCCGAACATACAGTAAAGTTTTCGGGTCCGTGTTCGGGTAACAAAAATCCAATTATTCGGTACAAACACGAATAATACAGTCCGTGTTCGCTCAACCCTAGTTGTAATCCTTCCCCACTTCATGCAGAATTTAAAAAAAAGGGTCCAGGTATACATATGTATTTACTTTACATCTTGCATTCCCTGTAAGCATTTTTATTCAAACAGCAAAACAGTGAAACTCTGAGCACTGAGCAGTGATTGTATTAGGGAAGGACTGCAAAACCTATTGCCTGGGGGGGAGGGGCAAATGCAACTAGCCATTTCATGATAGGGACAAATATCTGTGCGCTATATCACAGCGCCATGCACACTGTGCCATGGTGCCACAGTGGATGTTTCTAATGGACATGGTTTATTGTGACACACCATCATATCACTTCTGCTTAATTTTTGGCTCTTATCATTCAGTCACCTGACATCTTCAAAAGGAAGTCAGACTTTCCTCTGACATATGTTATGATCATAGGTCTCAATAGGGAGCAAATAGCTATGCAACAGTTATACAACAGCATCTGTCACTGACTACAGTCATTCTCTGATCAATGTTTGAATGGCAAAGTATTTTCAGGTACAACCCATGGCCACCGCCCAAACATCTTATTTTTACTGACCCAGAGGGCAAATGCTACTCTGCTCCCCACCCAGTCCTCCCTGCATGTTATTCAATTATTCAAAGTCTTTGTTAAAGAGTCCATCTACTTTTTACAGAAAAAAAAAAAACCTTTTTTAAGAAAATGATAATGTTTCTGAGAGAAAAAACAATCACTTCCAAATGACAGTGCAAAATCTGGTGCATCTGTGTGTGGTAGCCAATCAGCTTCTAACTTCAGATTGTTTAATGAAGCTTTGACAATAAAACCTGAAAGTTGATTGGTTTCTCTGCCCAGCTGCACCAGATTTTGCACTCTCCAGTTTTAGTTAATCAACCCGTATATGTTCTTTTTTAGGTTATTTTTTCTTTATCCAGCCACTTCCTGTCCTAGGGTGTCTCCACGCTAGATGAGGGAGCAACAGAGACACTTTTGGACAGCAGCATTATCAATCTGGAAAAAGGCTAAATAAATACAAATATTGTATGCGGAGCCCTTAAAAGGTAAACAGCCAGCTAGCACTAATGAAAGTCAATCACAGCACGCTACAAAAACTAATGGGCCTTCAGTGATGTGCTGATGAAAATCCAATTAAATGAAATAAACAGAGTAACACAAGTATGTAAAATATCTCACAAAATCGTAACAAAACATTGCTTGAAAAGCATACAATACAACAAAAGAATATTCCATAAACACACTGTGCAATTACTCAAAGATATGCAGAATTCCACTGTGCAAAAAAGCTTATTTCCCTAAGGAGTTATATAAATCTTATCAGTGGCAGAAATGTCCAAAGGAAATCTAAAACAAGTGTACATAAAAAGTGCACAATTTTCTTCTGAACTTCACATGTGATTTCCCATCCACCTGGTGTCACTCGGAATGCTCACCCTAAAGGAGTTGTAAAGTCAGAAGGCTTTTTATCTTCATGCATTCTATGCATGAAGATAAAAAGCCTTCTGTGTGCAGCAGCCCCCCTAACACTTAGCTGAGGTCCCCCTAGTTCCAGCGATGTTGTAGGAATGTGTTGGCCATCCGGGACTCCCCTCCTCATTGGCTGAGAGAGCAGCGTGGTGCCATTGGCTCACACTGCTGTCAATCAAAGTCAGTCAGCAAATGAGAATAGAAAGGGGACGGGGCGGGAGGGGCCACAGCTCCATGTCTGAATGGACACACGGAGCTGTGACTCAGCTCAGGTGCCCCCATAGCAAGCTGCTTGCTGTGGGGGAACCCAACAGGGGGGAGGGGCCAGGAGATCCGAAGAGGGACGCTAGACGAGGTGGACCTGGGCTGCTCTGTGCAAATCAACTGCAACAGAGCAGGTAAGTATAACATGTTTGTTATTTTTAATTTTAAAAAAATTAACCTTTACAATCACTTTAAGCGCAGAACCTTTAAGTTATAAGAGATGTGTAAGCACTTAATGCATAAATCTGATATGTACAACTGCCTTGAAATCTTGTTTAGACCAGCATAAGGAATAGGAATGGTTAAGCCTCAATCGGCCCCACAGGTCACAAAAAGGGAATGGATGAACATCCATAGTGCTCACTGTGTAACTTTATTAAAATCACCGCAAAGCCAATGAAAGCGTGTAAACTAAATTGCGATATACTTAGTCCCCAGCAGGATTTATCAAACGCTTTCTATGGTGCTCAAAAGAGATTGGCAGCAGCTTCCAGAATACAGCGTGATGGCATTATTGAGCAGGCTTCACCTAACATGTTGCGCCCTTATCTGGACTTCATCAGAGAGTGGAAGCTATTGGGATTTGAGCACAGGTATATCTTATATATAAATAACAAACAAATAAATAGTAAAGTGCAGTGCTGTAAACATAAATAGACCCTTAATATATCGGGAAGAAGAAATTCAGAAAAGGCTTGACAAACACCTCTAAATTAAGATGCAATTGCTACAATATAAATAGATTAAAAAAAAATATTATACATGTGCTATTCAAGCAACTTATAATGCCACTGAAGGGCTTGAATTACAGTGCCAAGAACTACAATAACAAAAGGAAAAAATACAAAGGACTTAACAATCACCTCTAAATTAAAGTGCAAATGCTAGAGTATAGGTGGATAAAAGAATATATATGCATGTGATATTCGAGCAACTTAAAACGTCACTGGAGGGCTTGAACTACAGTGCACTATACAAAAAACCCATACAAATTGATGGGTAGATCTAACAGTCAATAAATCTGTGAATGAACAAGAAAGTGTTCAGATCCAAATGTGTATATGCAGCAGGATGGGAGGATTAGTGTTATTCCCAGATGGAGTGATGAACACTGTGTCCTACAAAGGATAGAAACAAGGTCCACCACAAATGCTCCGGGGATATGAGAAAAACTCACCAGACGGTGTGGATCCTCTCTTGCGTTATGGCAAAGGGATCACAAAGGCTCAGGTGGTCTCCATGACCAAATTAAGGTATGCACCTGGGTACGTCCTCACTCTCTTGCTTCCTCTCATGCTCCAGACAGGCCAATAGGTTTTAGATATAGAGGAAAAAGGAAAACGGAGACTACATAGTGAATTCCGTAAAGGAAGCTCTTTACTATAAAAAATGGCTTGGTACAAAAAACTTGGATACAGATGTAGACATTAAAAAAAAAAAAAAAAAAATATATATATATATATATTCTAAACTAAAAAAATCTTGGCACCAGGTGGGAGAACAAAAACGGACCTGCAGACTGTGGTGAAACAGTGTGCTAGGGACATAGACAGGGGAGTACCGCACAAGCAACCAGCGTGCATTCCACCTGCTACTTCCGCCTCATGACCAGGTGACCAACGTGCGTTCCAAAATGACGCGTTTCGTCACAGGGTGTAAGCTGCAATTTAATAAAAAAAGTTTGTGTTTTAGTTGCTATCTAACACTGTACACCCTTCCCATCCCTCGGTCCCTGCTGTACTTACCTTTATGAGTTCTGGGCTGTCAGTGCCCGTTATACAGTACAGTGATTTGAAATCCCTACTTTTCTCCCTCCTCTCTGTGCAGTGCTTCCAGGATGGATCAAAGCGGTTCTAATTGGACAGCGCTGGCACAGAGCATCACTCGGATCCATCCTCACAAGTGCTACAGAGAGTAAAGGAAGAAGAGGATTTCTGAACTGTTTCATGGGCTATGTGGGCACTAACAGCTCAGCACCCGAAGAGGCAAGTACAGTGGAGACCGTGGGGTGGAATAAGTAGGGTGTACAATGTTAGTTTGCCTTTTAATTTTTTTCTCAAAAGGTGAAATAACACTTTAATACCACTTTAAGGTTTTCCAGCATTTAATCAAACAGATGCAGGGAAGGTTATGTCTTCATTTTAAATGTCTGATTGGTCTCAGTGTTGTAAAAAAAAGGCAACAGCCTCTGCATCTCTTTAGTCTGCAAGTCTTTAACCACTTTAATACAGGGCACTTCCCTCCCTTCCTGCCCAGGCCAATTTTCCCCTTTTAGCGCTGTTGCATTTTGAATGACAATTGCGCAGTCATGCAACACTGTACCTACACCAAATTTATGTCATTTTCCCCCCACAAATAGAGCTTTCTTTTGGTGGTATTTGATCACCTCTGGGTTTTTTCCTTTTTGCTAAACAAATAAAAAAGGACCGAAAAGTTTGAAAGAAAAAAAAAGTTTTTTTGTTTATGTTATACAATTTTGTAAATAAATAAGTTTTTTCCTGCACTGATGAGCACTGATGAGACTGCACTGACAGGCACTGATGAGGAGGCACTGATGGGGTGGCACTGATAGGCGGCACTGATATGCGGCACTGATAGGCACTGATATGTGGCACTGATAGGTAGCACTGATAAGCAGCATTGGTGGGCACTGATAGGCGGCACTGATGGGCACTGATAGGCGGCATTGATGGACACTGATAGGTGGCACTGACGGGCACTGATAGGTGGCACTGATGGGCACTGATAGGCGGCACTGGTGGGCACCAATGGGCACTGATAGGCGGCACTGATCGGCACTGACGGACGGCACTGATGGGCACTAATAGGCACTGATAGGCGGCACTGGTGGGCAATAATGGGCACTGGTGGGTGGCACTGATAGATGGCAATGATGGGCACTGGTGGGCAGCACTGACGGGGAGGGCACTGGCAGGCAGCACTGATGGGGAGGGCACTGGCGGGCTCCCTGAGCCCTGATTGCCATCCCTGGTGGTCATGGGTGGCATCCCTGGGGTCATGGGTGGGCATCCCCGGTGGTTCTAGTTCTAGTGGCACCCTCCCCCCCGAGGGTCTGCACTGGTAATCAATGATCTGATTACCAGTGCAGACCCACCCCTGTCAGGAGAGCCGCTCTCCTTTACTCGTGCCTGTCAGGCACATACTGAGGAAAGCCAATCAACGGCTCTTCCTGTGTGATTGGACACGGCTGGTCACATGGTAGAGAGCTTACGTCAGTAGGCTCTTTACCAAGATCGGAGATGCGGTGTGTCAGTGTGACACGCCGCATCACCGATCGCCGCTCTGTGCGCCCCCCGGGGGCACGCAGAGCGCATTATCCTGCCGCCGTCATATGACTTCCCGTCAGGATAATGCAACCACTTTCCCGCAATCAAACGCCTATAGGGTGGGTGGAAAGTGGTTAAGGAGCAGGGCTATGAAGCCGACCATGGCGTCCTTACCAACCGGCGAGTCATTAGTTGCCAATGGGTTTCCCCACTGACAGCTGAAGAAAAAAAAAATGCTGGTAAAAAAAATTAGGAAAAAAACGGTATGTGGCCCCTCCCCAGTAAAGTCATAAGGGGCGGTGCCACCGGATGATGTAGCCAGATGGCACCGCCCCTTGCCTATATAAGAAATGTCACAGCGCGGAGCAGGTATACGGTGGGGAGCCTCCCAGGAGTCAATGGATTTACATTGAGGAACATATTATTTTTTAATAAAAGATTTGTCAAAAACTGTCTGGTGTGGTTTTTACTTTTGTACACATTTTTGGTGCATGGGTAGGAGCACTATGATACCCAGTCACATGGGGGGGCAGGATCTGGGGGCCCCCTGCCCACAGACCCCAACATTCACAGCCCAGGGTTGTCAGTCAAGAGACATGTCCCAGTGTCCTGGAGGTTTTATTAGCATGTGGGTTCGGAAATAGCAGAAGTTGATGAGCGCAGTAATAAGGAGAGGACAGAAGTGAGGATGATATATATAAGCTGTGGGGTAGAGAAGAGGGAGACAGGAAACAATTTTGAAAAGGAGAGGTAGAAGATGACTGGGTAAGAAATGAAAGCACTGAATGGGGAAAGAAGGTAATCTGCAGTCTTTTTAGTGTTTTGCAAAGTAGTTTGCTGTGGATTTTCCTTTTGTGCATTAGCTGAAGTGCAGAGCAGACGTGCACCAATAATCCAAAAACAAACACTTTATCCAAAGAAAATTTGCCTGTGCCTCTCCCGCCTGTGCTTGCCCCATAGAGGTAGTATAGATTTATACTGTGATTGGTGGGGGTAGTACTTGCCAATTAATCAATCAAGAGTTAATAAAAGACACATGGCTAGCAGAGGAAACTTTTCACACCAGAATCAGGCTACACAAGGAGTAGGAGGGCAGAGTAGAAAAGATTAAGATTAGCCCATAATTTAGGTCAGACAATAGAGAACAAAATAAGGATTACAATAATATAGACAGGGCTACAGATGTTGAAAGCAGCATACTGTAGGTTACCATTAAGCAAACTGATAGCAATCAGTTAATTTCAGTGAGAGGTGGATGCAAAACCAGCATAGGTTACCATGAAGCACATTGATAATAGTTTAATTTACAGGTGGATGAAAAGCAGCATAGGTTACCGAAGGGAAAGAGACAGAGAAGAGATGTTCAGATGAAGCAGACTGGAAATTTATTATGAGCTGTGCAAGGATAAAAAGACACAAATACCAGTAATGCATGTATAAAGTTTATTACTTAAAACTTTTCTGATTAGTCTCAGTATGTAAAAAGAAAGACAGCAGCCACTCTTTAGTTTGCAAGTCTCTAAAATATTCTCTCCAACAAAGAAACTCCAGTTGTAGAGGATGCCTGGTTTGTATCTCTGTGCAGACTTATGGGAAATACAGTGAACCAATCACATGGGTAGGAAATTGAAGCACTGAGAGTATTTTGTTAACAAAATGTGTACAGAATAAAAACGTAGACTGATTTTAGGGAAGTGACATTATATATTTTTTTCCTTTGAGAAAATGATAACAACAACAGAATAAAATAGTAATGACATTAGAAAATAAAGAGGCATGTGTATGACCTATCCTTTAATGCTGGAGAAGGAATGTCTTTGTTCATTGTCCCTTAGCCACCTGTAGAGTGAGATCCAGATAATCTAGTTTTTCTAGCATTGCCTGAAACATTGCCATCACATTAATATTATTTGAGATCCTTGACTGCATTATTTTTAAGCACAGGTTCACATTAGTGTGACCCACGTTCTGTGGGTAGGGCAGTCCATTCATTTCAATGGGCTGCCCTACCCACAAAAATGTGTAAAAAAGTCCTGGACCCTTTTTTTTTTTTTAATTAGTAAAACAGTCAGATACAGTAAATTACGTTTCTTCCTTCCAATATAAGAATGATGTGCCAGTATTTGTGAGCCTTTTTCCTAATCAGATGCAAAGCTGGCCATATACCAGAAGTAATTGGTTAGTGCGGTCAAATTGATATTCCTTTTTGACTATAGTGATGAGAAAACTCAAATTTAAAGAATGGAAAATTGTTCTCAAATTAATTAATTTCTAACTGTGGATGTAGTTTTTGTTTGTAAAAAAACAAAAATATTATAATGAAACCTATTTAATATGACTGTGATTCCATTCAAATAGCAGGTCTGGACAAACATTTCGGGGCTTTCAAATGAATTTTGTTGACTCAATGATGTCAAGTAAGAATGATCTGATTAAAAAGTTTTCTATGCTCATTTGAACAAAAATCCAACTGTGTTTGGCTTGCTTAAAGCTTATTTCTACTTTTTCAGTAAAATTTGAGAAAACCTCACTTTACGTTTGTGTTCCCATTCACACAGCATGCCTAAAAATAAATATTTTTAAATATTTCCTACCTTTTAGATGTTTCTAAGGAGAATGTGTCATGGCTCACTGCAAGGTTTTTTGAACAATGTTAGAGTGAGCCATTTCTAAGTCTGTTCTCCTTAACACGCAAGCCAACCTTTAACCTTTGTTAGGGTAGACAGTGTTTAAAGCGGAGTTCCGGCCTCAAATACCTTTTTTAACTAAAAATACCCCTATAATACTAATCCATCGCCCTTTACAGAACCGCTATTCTCATACTTACAAGGTGTATAGTATTGGATTTTAGTCAAAATCTTATTTTAAAAACGCTGTCTGAGCGTAGCCATCTTGGATGTGGGCATCTGAAGCCGCAGTGTAATCTGGTGTGTCCTTCTTCCTGATTCCAGGGAGTGTTCTGGGAGTTCTTCCTGATTCCATCCTCCTGGGAGTGATGACAAACAGCTCCCAGGATGCAATGCAAAGGCGGAAGTGATGTCGGTGGCCGCGGCCACAGAGGGGGGAGAAGGAGGAAGTACAATAAAAAATGCCCTGAAAATAAGATAAGGGATCCCCGAAAAAAATAAAGTTGCAAAATAGGCCAGAACTCCACTTTAACTCTAGTTACAATTTAATGAAGATCTGCCTACACAGTAGATACAGGGTTAACTATGGCAAACACAGCTGCCCAGTCCCCTCAGAAACAAAGAGAGCTAGTAGGATTTTTTCTTGCTAGGGGGTTCAGACTAGAGTGTTTAAAAAAATAGGCTGCATGTTTTAAATATTTTATAGTTATGCTATGTAAATGAAGATATGTAACAAATGTAAAGTGGGTGATTCTGCAATTTGGCTACAAAAGTGGAAATGCACTTTAACCACTTTGCGGACGTCCCACTTCTCCTGCAGCCCTTCGGTGCTTCTACCGGCTCACTCGTGCGATCGACGAGCCGGAGAATGAATCCGCCGGTCGCAGAAGTTTACCATAGAGATGACTGAGGACCAGATGGTCCCTGGCCATCTTTATGACCCTCGGAGGCCTGGCATGACATTATGACGTCACGTCGGGCCCAAGCAGATGTAAACACTATGTATTTGGCTGAAGAGGCTAAAATCTTTTTTTTTCTTTCATTTGATCTCAGACTTTCCAGCCTAGTGGAGAGATGTAGGGTCTATCTCTCCATAAAGTGAATCTGTCATGCGTTATTCCTAATACAAGGGATGAATAAAATACTTGTAACAGGAATAAAAGTGATAAAAAATAAATAAATAAAGGGAAAGTGTAAGTGCCGGTTCACACTACCACGGCACGACTTCGGGGGCGACCTGTGAAGTCGCGTGCACCGCGACTTTGACGCGACTTGCACGGACTTCATATAATGAATGTCAATGCAAGTCGCTCCGATGTCGCCCCGACTTGAGTCGCTCCTATTAGAACGGTTCCCGTAGCACTGCATGGACCGCGACTTGTCAGGCTGACCAGTCGCCTGACAAGTCACGGTAGTGTGAATGGGCACTAAAATTAAAGTGTAAAAATAAAAAAACAAAAATAAAATAAACAGCGGCGAACGCATATGTACATTGCATTTGCATATGCATATGTAAACCACATTCAAACCACACATGTGAGGTATCACCATGATCGTTAGGGCGAGAGCAATAATTGTAGCACAAGAACTCCTCAGTAACTCTAAACAGGTAGCCTGTAAAAATTTGTAAAATGTAGCTTTTTAGTAGATTTTTAAGTATCAAACTTTGGCGCCATTTCCCGAGTGTGTACAATTTTAAAGTGTGGCATATTAGGTATCTATTTACTCAGCGTAACATTATCTTTCATATTATACAAAAAAATCGGGCTAACTTTAGTGTTTTGTTTTTTTTTCTAATTCATTAAACTGATTTTTTTCTCCCAAAAAAAAATCACATTTCAAAAATTGCTGCACAAATACCGCGTGACATAAAAAGTTTCAACGACTGCCATTTTATTCCCTAGGATCTCTGCTAAAAAAACATAAATAATGTTTGGGGGTTCTGAGTAATTTTCTAGCAAAAAAATGATGGATGTTACATGTAGGAGAGGAGTGCCAGAATTGGCTCGGAATGGAAGCCGTTAAAGGGGGCTGCTTTTTAAGGGGATAGTAAATCACTATGTGGAAAGGCTTTGGTAACATCTGGCATATGTATTCTATCATGTTCCAGCACCAAAAATTAGGTAAAGTGTGTTTCATCAAAAGTGGATTTAGGTTTTAGGGTCGTTTTACATTGCTCCGTTGAAAAAACACAGTAAAAATGCTGCGTTTTTGCCGTGTTTTCTTGACTCCTGAGTTCAATCATGCACCTGTGAACCTTAGACATGGGAATTAAAAATGCACCAAAAATGCGTCAGTTGGGAGGTGCGTTTTGATGTGGTTTGTAACTGCTTGTGGACCGCCCAGCCTGCTCACAATGTACTGCGGATAGGCAGCCCACACAGGCCCATACTTCGCTGCCTGTTTCCCAGGTTTAGGGCGCGTGCACTCCCCCCTGCTGTTATTGTACACAGCGGGAGTCTGTAAAAGATCCCGGACAATGATTCATGGCTGGGACATGCTAATCGGCTGTGTGCAAACACAACCCAAAACCCTGTGTTGTCAATTACCACAAGGCTCTATTTCTCTATTTCTTATCTTTGCAAAGCAGGGATAAGAAACAAAAGTAATCTGTAGTTAAAAGCAGCACATATTACACATTGTTCAGCACACATTTAACCCCTTGATCGTCCTAGATGTTTTACCCCTTCCCAGGCAGCCAAAGCAAATTCCCCTAAGGGTTTTTGACTTTAAAGGCACTTGCTATATTGATATCAAGTGCCTTTAAAGTCCCAAACCCTTAGGTGAATTTGCTTTGGCTGATTTTTGAACACAGGGATGTGGCACAATAAATCTGAAAAACCTTTGCTGAGAAAATGTATCTATTTGCCCTTTCCAGGCAGTGCCATTAGTACAGTGACAGTGTATATTATTAGCACTGATCACAGTATTAGTGTCACTGGTGATGTCAGTGGCAGTTAGTCAGTGTCTACTGTGTTCCCCACGTGTTAAGGAGGGTACACACTAGTAGAAAATCTGCCGAAAATTCCCGTCTGAGTTAAAATCGTACAATTTTTGGCTAGTGTGTTCACAACTTTCAGCAGCCGATGCCGACATTTTCAAAGAAAAAAAACAGAGGGACAAACACCAAAATATTCATCCAGCACAACCACTTTTTAGTTTAAAGTGTATGCAGTACGTCCGCGAAAAATCGGATACGAAAGACTGCGCATGATCGGAAGTTGCTGAAGACCCAAAAATGTATCATAAAAAAACAACAGAAATGGATAAATTGTATCTATTTTTGTTGCACTATGAACTGAGCACCGACTCTCTCTCTCTATCTATCTCCATCTATCCACACATTCAGTGTACAGGGGATATGTAAAGTCTATACACCAATGCTGATATGTCAAGATACAGACACTCAAAGGCGTGGCCTCAGAGTCACACGTAACGTACTTGCATCACACTCTAGGAACAAACGTCCCAAAAAAAAAAAAAAACGGACGAGAAATTTCGTGAACATTATGCACTGTCAACTAAAAACGGTTATGACCGCTGAGAAAGAGAGAGAAAAATCAGAGGCTATGTAGTCCGATTTTCGTCAAGTGTGTACGAGCCTTTAGTTAGTCTTACATTGCAGTTCTATATGTTGCTGATAACCACCATTAGTAGTATAAAAAATAAAAAATTCCAGTATATATACTAAAGTTTGTAGATGCTATAATGTTCATGCTAACTAATCAATATACACTTATTGGAATTTTTTTTTTTTAATCAAAGACATGTAGCAGAATACATTTTGACCAAAATGTACCAAGAAATTTTTATTTTTTTTTATTTTTATTGGATATGTTTTATAGCAAGAAGTAAAAAAGTATTGTTTTTTTTTTTTTTTATTTTACATTTTTGGTCTTTTTTATTTATATCGCAAAAAAAAAAAAAACAGTGTTGATCAAATTCCCTCAAAAGAAAGCTCTATTTGTGTGAAATAAATTATATCAACTTAGTTTGGGTATAGTGTTGCATGACTGCAAAATTACCAGTTAAAATAGTGCAGTGCTAAGTAGCAAAAAATGGCCTGGTCATAAAGGGGGGTAAAACCTTCCCGAGCTCAAGTGTTTATTAAACATGCACCAAAAGTGCAGCATGCAGGACTTTAAAAATGTAATGCAGCTGCAGCAGACTGGTGTGAAGTGATTGATTCATTTTAAAGTGATATATTTTTCAAGCATTTTTCTTTTTGCTTTTTTTACCTCAAAAACAAAATGGGCATTTAGGATTGGTAAGGGCCAGAACATCCTTCAGGTTTATATTGCAGCTTGACACCTCATTGAAAAGACCCCCCCCCTAAAATTCCTATCCCTGTGACAAAAAAGATAAAAACATTTGAAAAAAAGGTGTCACAAGGACAGGAAGGAACAGGCAATAGGTCTGAGAGGTCCTGACCCTTTCCCACTCAAAAAAAAAGAAAATATTTTTTTTTTGTTTCTGTCTCTATTACCCCTGGAGATATTTACTTACATTTGGTACCTCTGTGACACTCTCTCTCATCAGCAAAACATTGCAAAATGTATGGCCTGCTAACACACAAATCCTTTTGCAAATTCTATGGTGTTACGCTGGCTATACACTAGTAGAATGTCATTTGAAATTTTTCATTTTAGGAATTGATTTTCTAATCAATAGTGGAGTCAAATTGACATTCATTTTTTTACAGCGGTGACCAGAAAACTTGGAAGGAGCAGCAATGGGAAAAAATTATTGAATTAATTTCTAATAGTGTTTATGTTTGGTAAAGTCTATTCATTCCAAAATCAAATGTTAAAGGATACGTTTGCCTCTGTAAAAAATAATAAATGCACATTTTTTTTTGCAGGTAAAAAATGTGCATTTGTTATTATTTTTTCTAAGGAGCCTGTGGAGCATGGCACCCACAATCAGCAGGTCATGGGTGCAATCTCAGGCTTCTGCAGACTCTCAACTTAGCTGTCTGCTCGTATTTCATACTACGAGAGTACTTACCAGCTCATTGAGAACCACAAGCCACCAGCCACAATGGCTGGCAGTACTTGTAGGCATTCACTGGAAACTGTGAATGAGTTACATGGCAAATTGTGACAGTGGGTTTAGAAAAAAGATCCCCCACCCGCTGTCACAGGGAGGAGGGGAGCTGGAGGGGAGGTTGCACATGCTGGAACATGTTCCACCCTAAAAACAAGGGGAACATGTAACATGTTCCGAAGGTGAACTTAGCCTTTAAAAGCAGACAACATTTTGAATCTCTTTCAAACATTTGTTAAGCCATTGTATGCACTGAGAATTTTTGTTTAAATTTTCGGTTGAATGTTCATGAACGTTTGTTTGAAAATCTACTAGTGTATAGCCAGCCAGCAGTAAATCTCATTTGGTTTACCTGTTCATTAGAGAGCTGAGGTGTACTGACCTTCGCAAGAAGAGCAACAGATTAATCCATTACCTGTTACTATCTGGGGAGGATTGGGTCATGTTGGGGCTTGCCTAGAGGGTGACTGTGTGTGAGCATTAAAACAACTTGCTATTGCATATTAAGCAAACAAAGAAGTAAGAAAGCTGCGCTTAGACAAACTAACAAGAGTAAGGCTGCCAGTACAACAGTGTTATCAGACCATATAGCAAAATTGTGTTCAAGTACAGCGCCACATTATAAACTAAAGGATTAAAAGAACACAGTCCATAAAGTCCGTCTAAAAATTATGCTGAGGTAAGAAATAAATGCAAATAAATTCCAACACCGTGCAGACACAATCCTGATGTTCACCACGTGCATAAAATAAGGTAATCTCCTTACCAGAATTTTGGTAATAGCCTGTTCTACGGTCTGCCGATTGGTTCGTTCCACCCTCACATGGTAACACAGCGCTCAGCTGCCCAATCAGGGTGTAGCTTGTCTACACCCTGATTGGGCAGCTGAGCGCTGTGTGACCATGTGACGGTGGAATGAACCAATCGGCAGACCCTAGAACAGGCTATTCACTATTTATGTGAGAATGCTAGTCACTGTGAAATTATGAGGCATGAACTTGGTATGATGGTGAGTCTGGAGAATATAAGAAACAGTATAAATACTTGGCTTTGTCTTGTTGGAAGGACGAAACGCGTCAGTCACGCCAGCCCCCATGCAGATACGCTTGTAGCTGCGGCAAACCTTTATTACATGCCTATATCACGCAGCTGACATGTGAGTGTTTTTACCTTTATTTTGTCACTGTCCTGTCTATTTTGTTCTCAATAGCTTCCATCCTGTCACCCAGGTTCTGAAAATCCACTTTTAGGTTTGAGGTGACTCTGTCAGCAATTTGTGACATACCCCTCTCCATCATGATGGACATTTTATGAAGAAGATCCTCATAATCTGAATGGGAGAGCCCTCCGGATCCCTCCGTGGCAGGGGGTCTGATAGTGGATATGGGTGTATAGCAGGCAGGGGAGAAATCCCCCATCACCCTGCTCAGGAGGGACTCTGTGGAGGCTGGGGAGGGAGTCAGGAGCAGGGGGTTACTCACAGGTCCCTGTGGGGTAGCCAGGCAGTTTCCTTTAGCCAGAGAATCTGGATGTAGCTGAGCGGCGTCCCCCTCCTCCATCTCCTCACGCTGCTGGGACGGATCCGCCATCTTGGATAGCACTGCCTCCGGAAACCCTGAGGTAAATTGCCTCGCTAGGTCTCTTCTGACCCGATTAGCCTGCATACATTGATTCCCGCGGGTCCGGTGGAGGTGCGGACCCCGATCCGGGTCTGCTAATGTGCTGCGTTACCGCGCTGGGCGGGAGATAGTGCCGGGATGGCGCGGAGCTCCGGTCCTAAGCGGCCATCTTGGGAGCTGCCGCGCATGCGCCTCGTTTTTACCTTTATTTTATTCAATAAACCGTACGTACTTCACCATGTGAGCCCCACTTGTTTTTTTGGAGGAAGATCAATGTCCAACATTTGGGGTTTATGAAGTTCTTAAAGATATACTGTCCTCTATGAATGTTCCGCCGTGGATTGGTTGCTGACTTGGAGTGGACCATTCACTGGTGACCGTTTCTATACCTCATGCTTGGTGGACCTTCCTTAACAGGGGGTCTAAAATTCTGGTAAGGAGATTACCTTATTTTATGCACGTGGTGAACATCAGGATTGTGTCTGCACGGTGTTGGAATTTATTTGCATTTATTTCTGCACCTCAGCATCATTTTTAGACAGACTTCATGGACTGTGTTCTTTTAATCCTTTAGTTTATAATGTGGCGCTGTACTTGAACACAATATTGCATATTAAGATATTTTCCAACTTGTCTGTTTGTGCCATCCATGGTGGAAGATTTTCACCTCTTTGTTAAAATAGACCTATGCTGTTGTGTTTTGGCTTTATGCAATAATCACTTATAAGCTCATATACCACTTTTCACTTACATGTGCTACCGTACCAATATGCAATGTACTGGTACCATGTACTTTTCTTGCTGTTAATAAATAAATACACACTAAAAAAAAAGACCTACTTTAAAATAAAAGTGTTACTAAACCCAGGACCCTGCATTCACTATATCTGGTCTCCCACAGTACAAACACAGAACATAGAAATGCAATTATTTTAGTACACACATAAACTGCTAAATACCTTTTCTCATCAGCAGTATATAGCAGTCTTGTGACTTCTATCAGTTCCTGGTAAAGCTTGTAGGAGGAGTTTTCATACTGCACTGAGCTGTCATATGAGGCTGCAGGACCCCTGATCCTCTGCCTGGACAGTGCTGATTGGCTCTGTGCTGATCACATGCACCCTCCCAAGAAAAAAACTCTCCAGCAATACACACCAAACTGAGCATGTACAGCCTTACTCCGGTAACTCTGTCTTATTCCGAGCATGTTCTGGGGACAATGCACAAGAGGAGGATCTGTGCATACAGGATCAGACAGCCTTTTTACACACTGCAGAGGATTAATGCCTTAGGTTCCACAGTGAGTATAACAAGCAGGCTTTACTGCATATACAGACTGATTTTACTGTTGTGGGTTCAGTAACACTTTAAATCTCTCTTATTCCAACCATCCTCCAAACCAGCTTCTATTCCAAAACTGTTTAAAAAAGAGCTACAATACTTATTTCCTGCATTGCAGAAAATACTAGGCTTCCATTAGTGCTTATTTACATTGCCACATGTCTATTCACTGGTCATGTGACCTAAGCCTAAGAGCATTGACGTACAGGAAGAACCACTACTTTACTCTGCAGCAAAGATTAATAGACCAATGCCTATGAATTTGGTTACATGATCATCTGGCAGAATATAATTTTCTGCAGAACCCATAAATATTACATGACTTTTTCTTACCATCTTAGCAATTAGATGTGGGTAAGTAGGTAGTACATCCATTCATTGGCAACTGTTCTAACTTTAGCCTGTACTGATGCCACGGAAGGCCAAGAAAATGTTATTTTTTGAAGGAAGTCAGCCATTGCATCTTACCAATTTCTCAAAGTCTCAAATTACTTAAAACCAGAACTAGAAAATGCACGTGGGTAAAGGTACTTTGATTAGGTAAGTGGCATAAACATGTTAGTGGAACAAACAACAGTCTCATTAAAACAGATGCATTAAATAAATATAAATTTTATTAAAAACACCCACATCTCAGCATTATCAGGAATGATATAATAAACAGTTTTCAAATAGCCTGCGTTCATTACATTACATTACAATACTTACAGTATTTATAGCCAACCTTTGATTTTATACACATACCAACATTTTATGAAAAAAAAAAAGAAAAGGGTAGAAAAAAAGCCTCTAAAAGTACGCAGAAAAAATGCACACATAATTTCATTACTTTAGTGTCAAACCGCATGATGTCCTATAAACATTAACTATTAGCTTTTAGAAGTGACCACACTACTGTGCACCTATCAAGATGAAAAGGTTCATTCAAGTAAAGTTGACAACACTCAAAGCATTTTCAAGTATGGCTATAGTCAGCCTCACAAATCCTATTCTAGCAGTTCAAGGCTGCTTTCTACCATTTTCACATCTGTACACCAAATTACAGATTTTACACTATTTGCTGATCTCTTAAGCCAACCTTGCTTTTTGCCAATTTTCTCTTTTGCAAGCAGTTTGGCAATGGTGGTGCGCGGTGTTGTTTTTTTTTTTTTTTTTTTTAATTTTTAAATAAAATAACAGTAATAAAAAGTCACATGAATGATATTAACATAAGCATTATGTTTGTCTCTTCATGAGGCAAAACACCCTTTTCATAGCTAAATCATGTGGGTTAAAAGTCTCTTGCCTCTTTTGGAAATACCATCATTTTACATGACAACAAAACTTACTTATATTAAACAAAACACAATATTACAAAAAAAAAAAAAAGAAAAAGGTATAATAATGTGCACAGGCACAATGATCATAAAAAAGTTCATATACATATATACAGTATGTGACTGGTAGAAAAGAAAAAACTAAGAAAAGTTCCCAGGTAACTGAAATGGGAACTAGACATAAACCCAATTGAAGATATATTGCACAGTATGACAATTTGTGAAAAGGGATTTGGACATTGTGAATAATGGTGGAGGAAGCCCAGTGATACATGTACCTACTGAAATTATTCTGAAAAGTTGAAAAAATGGAAATGAGAACCAACAGTAAAGGATGCTGTGCACTGAAGTACATTCTAGCAAGTTGCACCCCCAGCCTTATTCCGAATTATTCATCTAGATGAGGGTCAGACAACCTGTGACTCAACTGTAGCTTTCATGTTAACCACTCAATAATGGTAAATTAAGCTCATCCATCATTTGACATTGGCTAAACAGGACATTTTATCTGCTTAGTAGCATGAGACTAACCTTTATATGACATTTGGAACACAATGATTTTAACTCGTTAAAATTGAGGCTACTGTCAATACAGATAATCACATGCTAATAAGTGATTACAAATCTCCCATGTAGCTGAACCATTGGGAGTTCTGCTAATGACTATTCTCTCTGCCCATGCTCCAATCTGAATGCTGTTATACAGTGTCCACCATAGAAATAATTGCTATGGTGAGTATATTAGTACTAACTGACAATTTGGTGACTGTTGGTGGCACTTTTTTTGCACTTAAAACTTTTTAAGAAGTGTCTAAGATGTGTCAAGCAGTCTCCAAAGTGTTACTTAGCACATTGTGCTGAACAAAGGGGAATTTGTCTTTGTGGTCAACACTTATATACTATACCCTAAGGGCAGAAGCACAGAATAGGGCACCTATGATAATGAAGGTTTGTACTGTATTCATAGGGCCTTCAGCCTGGTCCATTGAGCACTGAATTTAGATTTCCCATGTACAGAATGTAAAAACATATTCCAGGTTAGCGTGATATTAATCTGGTTGACACAGGTTTTAATACCTACTTATGCTTTGGTTGCAATAAATGCATCTTGGACCTTATCTGAAGTATCTATGGGTACGTTTAGCCCAGAGCAAGTGACTGTGAGCACTGACATGAAATCTTCTAGAGAAAACTATTGCCTCTTAGTAGAATATGTTCATGTTCCATGCCAGTTAGCATATGACGCTGTAGGAAATACACTTAAGAGTCATGTCAGTGCCACAGATTATCTACCTCTGCTCTAGATAATTACGAATGCAGGAGCTCATCACATATTATCTTTTATTTATATAAATAAGTTACCAAGTGCTACAATGTGGCACACTTTGCTAAAACCATAGCAACAGCAGTTAACAATGGCATTAACCAGTGATGCATTTTGGTGCATGAGCCCGTAAGACTGTCACTTGCCAAACCCCTGCCTTACAATTTGTCCCTTTAATTTAGCTCAGTGCATTCAACTTTCACTTAAAACATTTTAAGCTTTACATATTTTACAGTTTGAAGAAAACAAATAGCCAGCACATTTACACAACTAGTTTAAGTTACAATGTGTTACTTACTACATAAAGAGTAAAATGAAAATTGGGATAAAAAAAAAAAAAAAAAGCCTTGCCCTTTGGAAAACAGGAAGAAAGAAACACAATACAGCCTATGAGAGCCTTACAGAAACATGACCAATTGGCATGAAAAGAATGCAAGCTGAAATATCCCTGAATTTTTAGAAGAAAAGACTGAAGTTCAAGTTATACTTGTTAAGATATCAAGTAATATTAAGAAGAGCTGTCATATAATTTTCTTTGTTTTGATTAGTTTATCACTCATAGGAGGTTGGGATACACTGATGGTATGCCATGTAATACTCTTCCACTCCATGCTCAATGTCCTACTGCCAAACTAGTGCTGAGGTAAATGACATATAGGACCCTAACTCAGACCTATCCTGTATCTTTATCTCACATTGTATTAACTGGTAGCAGGTTGAGTAGCACCGTCATAAATAGCCCAAACTATTACCAAGACTTGTTTCATGAATGTTTGCGTAAAAAAAAAAAAAAAAAAAGATATATATATTTATATACAGTACTAAAAGAAAAAAAAAACCTAAAAAAATAGATCTTTATATTTGTTTCACTATACAGGTCTTGACTGTTAGTTTTCTTTTCATTTTCTTCTACAAATTCATGAATCTAAAATAACTATGACAGGACAGCTGCCTAATTTTGCAGCTACACAACTAGTGTAGCACAGTCTGGAGTAAAGAATGAGCATGCTGCCTATGCTGCCTTCCCATGTAATAAAGAAAGGTTTGCAGCCCGAATGACAAGGCAATTGTTTGTATTCACCATCAATAGTCATGCCAGTTAAATGCAATGGTAAAAGACTGGCATGTAGCATTAACTTAAAGAGTATCTCTCTAACCGCACTTGTTCAAGCACTAGGGTCAAAGCTGTTTCACAGCCTGTTTAAATCATTGAGATAAGCACCAATATATTTCTTTCCAGGAAGATACAGAAAAAGGGGCAGTAAATAAAACAAGTGTTAAAAAGACTTTCATGTTAGGGGCCATTTTACTTATCATACTACTGTCAACAGAGAGTATAACGTACCTTTTATCTGTCAAACTACACAAGAGTTGCCCACATCTTAAAAAGTTTTCTGGTAAATATGGTTGCTAGCATACATATAAGAGACCAAAATAACAGATGTATTTGTTTAATATTAATCTGAAATGAAGGATATTGCTGGCGCAATAGAAACTAGATGTTTTCAGTTTACATAGCATTTTATAACCATCTGTTAGGTAGCTAAATGCATCCCATGTGCCACATGCATTTTATTGGATGAGTTTACTAAATGTAAGGCAGCTGAAGTGTACTGACAACTGCAGTCATATAGACCTCAAAGAGGTCCGAACTTTACCTAATGTGATTCTGTTGCCTGAAAGAAAAACAATTCTGATACAAACTCCCTGCAAAAAAATTACTCTTCTTGCTTACATCCTTGGCGAGTGGAAAGACTGAACTTTGCTCCATTAAAAAGTTACAGGCTCTAGAAGAATTCTCAGCATCTGACACTTTTAGGAGTGTTGGATGCCAATGGCCCCTGCCACTCAATCCAACTTTTCCCAATGGCCTCTACATCATTAAGCATACAGTAGTGAGGAAGGGGCTGGGGGAGGAACCAAAGAGCAAAGTGGGGGATCAGGCATCCAACACACCCAGATGTCTGTTGGATGTGAGTATTTTGCCAGAGGCTGTAGAACTTCAACAGTACAAAGATATACTTGTTGCCTCCCTGACAGGTAAGTATGAAGAATTATTTTCTTTTGCAGGGAGCTTTTACTACTTTTTTTTTTAAAGTAATATTAAGTAATTTAAAGTGAGCCTTTCATGAGAATAATATGGAGCTGGATTATTAACCTTCAAAAAAAAATTAGAAAAACTAGAGAAAGGTCAGATCACCTTATCTGCCTACTTGTTACAGGACATTGACTCAAGTTAGATGGTTATCATGAGAGCAAGGCATCTAGCATCTTCAGAAGCAAAGGTCAGTAATGACAGTCTTCGTATCTCTCTCATGGCATACTTCTTTTAAACTCACACTTCGACTGGGATACAGTAAGTGCAGTTTCACCCAAGCAAGCATGACTGCTGCATCTGATGTATATTGGGCTTCGGTCTAGGTTTGTTTAACAGGACACCTAGCCTTTAAACAAAATTTAACTGTATGGTGAAAATTAACTGCACACAAGGAGGAAAACTATTATGTTGTCTGAACAAATATGCAGCATGTGAATTCTGTAAGCACCAAGGGGGAAAACTGGTTACATTATTAGTTAGCTTTCAATTTTTTATTTAATAATTAGCAGTATCTAAACCTGTATAACTGGGTGGATTTGTGCTAAATAAAATGGCTAGATTCCTCTTTATCAACCTATGGTAGTCAGACTGGTTTCTTATGGATATCTGTAAGAAAACAAAGACCTTTCCAGGTGCAAATCTAGAAAAGGAAGATAAGAAAAGGAAGATAAGAAAAGAGTCCGCCATTTTTTCTAGCTAATACAACTCCAGTCACTACTTAATCATGTGAAGTTATCCTTTTATTATGTTTTCCCCCATTATAACCACTTATCTTCTATATATATATATATATATATATCCAGTCCTAGATATGCAGCTGAGCTGGTACTGTATGTAAAAGCTTATTCTGCTTATATGTAAACTGCGTCAAAATAAAAAACCTCATAAAGGAAAAAATATTGAAAAAAAAAAAAAAGAAAGCTTTGGCAGGCAATAAACATTTCCACCACTCTAACTATAAGAATATAAAATACTATACCCTGCAATTGCAGCATTAGTATATAAGAAGAAATATTCTCCCAAGAAGGCTAAAAAATGCATTTCAGCTAACAGTAACAATATTGAAGGTATTCTTTATATGTGTGCATACTTTTTTTCATTTTTAAACATCCACAATTGATCCATCAGGATTATTCACCTGTCCAGTAAGTCCACCATCCATTTCAGGCAGAAGATGGATTATGGACACTAACAAAAAAGACTCATCAAAGGAAAAGCCTTTCAAGTATGGCAGCTGATTAGTCCTATTGGAACAGTTGGATATTTAGAACTCATGAACATTCATACAGGTGTAACAGCTTCAATAATTACATTAATAGGATTCTTCTGAAAGAGGACATTACCTTTATGTCTCTGCAGGTTGTGGACTGGATATTTAGGACAGTACATGATTCGGAAATCTATATATATATAATTCATTAGATTTAAGTCTGCATGGAGTAACAAGAATTCTTGGTTGATGTACACCAAGGTCATAATTCATACAATATTTCACTTTGCAAAATAACAGTAATTCTGTTATTTATTGTTATGGAAAATACCTTTATGCAGCTCTTTCTTAACCCAAGCTTCCACTGTGCTGCCAAGCCATCTATGAAGAACTATTCTGTATTGTGTTGCCAATGTATTCAATCATAAAAGTGAAGGTAAAACAATGGTGTTTTCTTTTTTCTATGAGCAACAAACTCATTTTTTTCTTGTCTTTATAAATTAGTCCAATTTAATTTTACCCAATGTATCCTTTACCAATGGATGTGATAGATGGTGAAAGCCAAGCAGACTGAGGTAGAACTATTAGTGCTGATAAGTATTTTAAATAACAATAAATAATGGATACTATCAATAATAATACTAGCTATTATTATATTGTTTAGAATCCTCCTCATTTACTTGAGGTATAATTAATAAAGTTGCTTTGTTGCATACCTATAGCCAAACAACGATATGCACAAGAATGTATATAAAAAATGTATTATATCAAGTTCATTTTCTGTCCCTGTGCCTTTATGACAGTACATATCATTTAAAATAGGTTAATATTTATTTGTCATTTAACTGTTAAAAAAGTGTTTGTAACTTGGGGCCTTATTGTGTAAAATTTGCATTTATTGATGAACCATTTACATAACAAAAAAAAAAAAATGCCTCTCAAATTACCTCTGTACATATAATATCAGTTCCCCAAGAGATTTTATGGATCATAACAATATGGTCAAATCTCATCCCTCAAGTGGAGTCAAAATCTGTCCTGCGCTTGCCCTGGTGATTGTCTGCCTTGTCTGGGTATAAAGAAAAAAGCATGTTTCCAGTGGCAAATTTACACATTTCCATTGTGGTGTGTTGTGTTAAGGCTAATTCATTCAGATGGGTTGCCAATGCACCAGAATGGACAAAAAAAAATGGACATGCACCATTTTCAGCAAAGAAGCACACAAGAATGCATCGTAGAGCATTGTGCTGCAGTGCATGCGCATGGCCCTAGAGCACCGAAGTGCAACTGCAAAAATACATAGGTGTGAATGTGCCCTAAATGTTATCCTATTAAGCTTTACATCTACTTCAACACATAAAAAATTGGCTATATAATATTTCATCAGAACTATTTTGTCTTCATTCTGTCAGAGGAAAATAAATATTAGGGACCATATTTCAACTTCTAACATTTGTATTATAGGTATTAGCAATAAAGGCTATGATTTTGCAGATAATTGTAGGTCTAGAAACAATTCATGGCTGCTAATATTCCAGCTATTTAATTTATGGGGCATGTTTTCTATCATTGTTTGGCCCAGGTCAACAAAAAGTATACTTTATTTTACATACCTGCTCATTTACTAATAGTGCAAACAAAAAAGTATATATAAATCAATATGCAATGCAAAAAAGGTGGTTTACATATTAGGCTCATTACTATTTAAACTGTAAATTACTATTTATAAGGACAAATATAAAAACAACTACTTTAAAATGGCATTTAAAAGTGTACTTTTGTTGGAAATGAAAAAGTAATCACTTAATATTTCATGTATAATCACTGAACTTGTTGTGAAGGCATTATTAATAGACACACATGATAGCACCATTTTTATGAATGTCCCAATAGTTTCAGTGTTTCAATTAAATATAGAGTGATCTGTGAATCTATACTACTTCGGAATATTGGAGGTCATTATTATGATTATATAGCCTAGGTTAAAAAGTTGCAATTCCAGTATCATTTAGCACATTAGGAAGTCAGCACCGCAAGGTCTATGTAAGATTCCTGATGTTGTAACACTAAGCAAGTATATCTCTGGCTCCTAACTAAACATATCTGTTTTACAAAAGTGGTCACAGATAAACAATGTGATAAGGAGAACAATACAAAATACTATTATGCTTCATCCAATAAAACTTGTGTTTGAATGGAACACCATTGCATAGGATGATAGTATCCTCCTCTTTGACATGTTCTGTGACCAAATATGAGTCAAAGAAGAGAGTGATGGTGAGGATACCATGTCTTGTTTTTGCTGGTATTCTTGCCCCAAGGGTAACATAACTGATTACTTGAATACTGTAACTTCTCTGCCACATTCCAAACAACCACAACTAGCCTATGGGAAAACGATGCACCACTCTGATGTTCATGAGGTAAAGAAACAGATTAGATATATCTGTTGTAAGGACCTGTAACCCGTGTTAAGGCGTATGTAGATGTGGTGACTTGTGAGTCTGTGGTCATTGACATTGTCCTCTGTGTGAGCGATTTGATGAATCGTAGATAGGATGGTTCAGCAGGTTCATGGGTTGGTTCAACAGGTTCACGTTTCACTTTTTTATTGTAGGATTTTGGGGCAACATAGTCTGGACCATATTTTTCACAGTCCTCTTCTTTTTCCCTGGCTTTACCCGCCATCTTTGCTTCCCACAATGCCAAGCCATGCTTTGGCTCATTCATACTTTTATGCTGATAAAATACTAATGAAATCCTAGTAGGATGATTCCTATTGGGATTTTTTAATGGAGTTGTAGCGTGAAGTTCACGCTTTGCACATTCAATGAGAATAGACCCATGAGTTGGGGCTACTGCCACTCCTCCTATGTCAGGATCAAGAAAGCTCTGCTCGCTGTCTGACCATACTTCTTCTGGCTCTTCTTTCACAGGAGTGGAGGTCTGTGGTAGCTTTTCCTGAACATTAGCACCATTTGGTCTACCAAGTCCTCCAAGGTTAGTCCTGTCATGATTAAGACCAGTATACACTTCAGGCATTCCATTCATTGCATGTATATGCATGTCATTGTTCTTACCATGGAGCTGCAGAGGGCCAGCCCTACCATCTATGGATGCATTACTTTCATGACCCGGGAAGGAGTGTGAAGGAGGGTAATCACCATTCCTGTTTAGAGGGGGGTAGTCCGGGGAACCAAGATTATGTTTTGAGTAAGGGTTAAATGATCCCATGGGGTGAGAGTTTGGTTTAGAATTACAGCTATTGAAATCCTCAGCTTGCATGCTTTGGCTTCCATAATTCATATAATTTTGACCGTAGGCCTTACCATTAGCAAACCTCTGCTGGTATAAGGACTGAACTGGAGGCATATTAAGATTAGCTGCTGGTTCTTGATTCTTAAGCCTGTAAAACATATGTTGATGATGTGAAGGATAATGATTGAGATAAGGTGGGCAGTTTTCCATAGGAATATTACCATTACATGGATATTGGGGACATGGGCTACTTTGATTTAAGGATCCTGGGTAAGGGTTTACTGGGGTGGAGGCACATGAGTTTGGAGGAGCATGAAAGTAATCTGAGTGGTTAGAGCCAGCATAGGTGGAAGAAGCATTTTGATAAGTGTTTGCCATGGTAGCAATTCTTGCATATGGGTTATTTGGATCTGTTGGAGGAAATGAATTCATGGGGTTTGGACGACTTGAGGTGGGAATGGAGACTGGCTGTGCAGCTTGTCCTGAAAGTCGCATAAGTTCTGTAATTAAATAAAAATAAAACATTTTAGCTAATAAAACACAAAATAGGATGTACTAATAAAACAGAAAAATATTTTTTCGTTTTGCAACTTGACAGTTGACAACTTTGCAAAACCCAGTGCATAGTCATGCTATAATCTGATTAACCAACAGCCCATCACCAGGTATAACCTGTCACCACTATTACATATTACCTTGTGAGTTATGGAAATCCCCATTGTGCTCAGAACTATAACTCTATGCACTTACCTTGTCTGCACTGTACAACCAACTAAAACAAAATAGACACTTACAATCATTTGTGATTTAGTGTTGAATTCCTAAGCGTAAAATATACATATTTCATGTGTATTCAAACATTCTTAGGCATTAAAATATCTGTACTGAAACAGACTTGCATGAATAGCTCCTAACATATAATTTGGATCTGATATTTCTATTGGACATTGTTACAAACGAGTTGAGTCTTACTTAAGGGATAACTGTACTTCTAATGCAGATATTCTTTAACAATATAGTGGGACCCCATTCCTGCCCATGAAAAAAGCAGATATATGCTGTGGGGCCTTTGAGTGCTACATGGTTACCTCACAGAAAATGTCCTGGCCAATCAGTGCATGTGCAGTAGAATCCCCATTCATTTCTCTTGGAAGTCTGTTGACTGTTGAGCTTATGCACTTATTTTTTTGAGCAAACAAACATGCTCACTCGTGGAAAAAGCTAAAAAACCCTTGCATTCAGTAGATAGTGAATCCACTTTTACTTATGAGTAACCGCAATCAAACATTTTGATAGCTGCAGATCAGATCAGTTGTGTTGTCTGTTAATAAAACCTGAGTGGTAAAAATCCCTGAAGAAGTTATTTGTATCTTTATTTCGAAACACGTTGGATATCCCCAACTCTTGGAAACCATCTACTGTTTTTCATTTGGTGATACATACGACTGAACAGCAAGTAGCTGGGAAATACCAATCATTGCATCCTTGATGTGCTACCATGATGTATACTGTTCATGCTATATGTAGCTGTATGAAGAGATTTTTACAAGTTTATAGATTTAAAAAAAAATATATATATATAATTTTTAAGAAATAACAATAAAAAAAAAAAAAATATATATATATATATATATATAGTAGTTAAAAAATGATGCCATTATTGCAATGAAAAAGAAAATAATCTAGACATATTTTTGGAACCATTTACATAGTTCAGATAATTCCTGAGGCAGGGCTTGACAAACCCCAGGCGCCAGGTCGCCACAGCTCCCTGGGCTCCCTCCGGATGTTCAACATCCCCCCCCCCGCTACTCATCCCAGGCTCCTCTTGCCCATCTGCAGGCCCAGGACAGGCATAGCAGGTCCAGCCGGGAAGAGGGAAGGGAGGAGAGTGGATCCTTTTCGTTTCTGACACAGAAGTGACATGTGACCTCACTTCTGAGTCCTCATTGACAGTTTTCCTGGCCATCAAAGCCTGGAAATAATGTAAAGCAGTGTGATATGCATTGCATTACATTCAGTGGAGCCCAGGGGAGACATGCAGGGTCTTTTAGACCCCAGATGTGTCATTAAAAATAACCGGTCACCAAAAAAATCATCACATAGAGGTGATTTTTTTTTATTTTAATTGTCAAAAATGTAATTTACACCAAAGCACATAACCCCCCCACCCCCCCCCAAAAAAAATTGAGGCCCCCACCTCTGCATATACGCACAAACAAACGTAAAGGCACACACTGGGAGCCCTACGCCTGAAAACATTGATTGTGATACACATATTACATATCGCCTCACACGCCGGAATAAGAGTAATAATTCTAGCACCACACCTCCTTCGTAACACTAAACTGGTGACCAATAGGGGGCATTGAATGTGTTGCCTATGAAAAATATAGGATAATGAAGTTTGTCACCATTTCTCAGGCGCACTCAAATTTAAGGTTTGTCATGTTGGGTATCTCTTTAGTCAGTGCAACCTTGTCTTTTATATTTTACCAAAATTGGGGTAATTTATTGCGTTTTCGTACCCCCTAAAATTTACTTTTATTTACCAACCTTTGCGATAATACCGTGTGAGATAAAGAAAATTGAACTACCCCTATTTTATTCTCTAAGGTGTCTGTTTTTAGAAAATATGTCAATGTTTGGGGGGTTTTATGTAATCTTCAGGCCTAAAATGTTTTGTTTAACGAGTGCAAAAATGCTTAAACGGCTCTGACTGTGAAAGGGTTAAAGGATAAATTCACCTTCAGGAACATGTTACGTATTCTACCCGTAAGCTTTGTTAGTTAAAAAAAAACTGGCTCCTAGATTCAAAGCAAATTTGTCAAGTCCTGTCCTAAGGTTTCACAATCTTTTTCACACAGTGCATCTTTGCAATACATGTACATTTCCTTATGTTCTGTCTCTTACAAATGCAGCAAATGCATAAAAATACTTTTTGATACATATTTTTTAATAATCTTTTCAATGCTGCCAGAACTGCACTTGGCTCCCTACTTTCTGTAGTGATTTGACATCACTGCCTCTGCTGCACTGAGATTTCGAAAAAATGTTATTAGCTCTGCCTGAGTTCTCCCCTGCTGTGCTAAAGATAACCTCCCTGTCTCCTTTTCTCTATCACCAAAAGGGGAGATGTCCAGCAGGGGAACTCAGACAATGCTACAAACAGTTCACAGGATTTCAGTGCAGCAGAGGCAGTAAATGTGCATTTAAAAAAAAAAGTCCAAATTAGGCAATGATACAACCTGTGCAAAAAAAAAACAAAAAAACCTTCAAAGGGCTCATTCACAAAGATGCGGAAGGTTGTAAATCATAACAAAAAAAAAAATAGTGTATTACTGTGCCCAGGGACACTCAACAGTCCCTGTACACATGTAACAATGTGCAGTTACCAGAGTACAGGCACAGCTTGTTATTTATTTCTACAGTGGGCTGTACCAAGCATCTGACAACCCTGGGCACAGTGTATGGGCTTATGTGCCTATGTGAACCCTAATTCAGGCCATTTAATAGTTACCTGCTAGCTGCTTTTCATGATTAGCAGCTTCAGAGTGCGCATTCTTATGCCGTGAGTTTTTCTCCTTTTCATGTTTACTAGAGCTATTTTCTTGGGATGAAGAGTGCTTCTCTGCTGCTGCCTTCTTTGCTTCCATTTTCTTTTGCCGGCATGTCTTAACAGGTTCTGCCAACATCCTCACTTGCCTGCGGAAGGACGCCAGAACCTGGATAGCACCTGTTCTTTTCTTCTCTTCCTGTGCCTCCTTGCTGCCAAACTCATCTACATTAGAAACTTTGTAAAGAGGTAACACGTGAAGCTGTTCATCTTCGGGCCTTTTACCAAGTTCACGATTGTCTTCTCTGGTTAAAGTGCAAACCTGAGAGAAATGAATCACAGAAATATTTGAGGGTGATTGCAAAATAAAATATTTGATCATTTAGTTACAAACACATTTAGGCCCCACTTATAAATCGCGTAGCAAGAACGAGCATTCCCACTTGCGATTTTTAAAGAGCAATGTACAGGTGCTTCCACATGTTTTGCACTGGGCAGCCTATTCACTTCACCGGGCTGCCTCATGCATGTTTAATGCTCAAAAGAAGCTTATGCTCCTTTTTTTTGGGTGACAATCTTCACACAATTTTTAAACTTGCATTTTGAGGTGACATGAAGAATAATAATACCCAAAGAGTGTTGCACATTTTGCCGCAATTTCGCTGTGATTCTGCTGGCGATTCAAAAATGCCAAGTGTGAATGGAGCCTTAGACATCTTTAATCCTTAATAACTACAAGAAGAGGCTATGAACTGTTGAACCGTCTATTCTATAATAGAAATTACTTGAAAAGTAATGCGGATTCCTTCTATCCTTTCTCTTGCATAAATTGTCTTCCTAGAGTGCTGTCTTGCAATGACAGTTGTGCCTTCTAGATTGACTATGAAAAAAAAGTAAACCTCAAGCAGGTACATATTAGGATTTTACTAATTTAAGGATGAACTACAGGCAAACAGCTAAATATACAGATAAAATACATACAAGGGAGCTATTTTGCGTGCCAATGGATTTGTTTTTCTGTCTATCCACTCTTAGGATCTACACAACTCTGCCCCCAGCACACCCCTGCCTAGCAGAAAGGGGAGATGATCTTTATCTGCTACATATAGGTCACACTTTCAGGTCTTGTCCCCTCCCCACTCTGTGATAGGCTATCGAAAAGGAGAAGCAGCAGACTGATGAGCTAATCTCTCTGTTCTTTACTTCTATCCGCATATTCCTTGTTGGCACCTGAGCAGTGCAACAAAGCTGATTGATTCATTTTGCTGCTTCTAATTTTCCTAATCTGAACTCTGCTGTACTGGGAGTTAAAGAGGCTAAAGCTGGCCATACACTATACGAAAAATCATTCAAACTCATTTTTCTAAAAATGAACACTCGGCCGCGAGAGCGGACGATCGTGCCATCATGTAATGACTGAATTTTGAATGATAAATCGTTCAATGGACATAAAAAAATCTGTTTTTTGTTCATTTTGTCACATATGCCTAGTGCAAACAGTTTGGGCGAGAAACACATTAACCTTTCAATTTATTGTTCGTTCGGCAGAATTTTCCAAACTGTTCCTTCGATTTTTCGGCTCTGAAAAGTTAAAACCAATTTTCTATTTGTGCACAATAACTGGACGAAAAATGAACGAACAGGCCAAATGACAGATTTTGCAAACGATTTTTCGGCTAGTGTATGGCCAGCATTAAACCAAGTCAAATTGAGATATGTCATATTTAATGATGTATTAATTCATATAGAGTGCTGCATTATTTTTATATCTGCATGGAGTGCAGCATTAAAAATGGATCTATATGACTAACACAGGAATTATATACACAAGGTATAATGTCCTGTGGAGAACAGCGGGCAGAATCAGAGAATTGAGCCTACTACTTACACCATTCTGGACACTATGACTATATTTTCTGTATTCTGTATTTTCTCTCTTATAATGAAATCTAGATGTGCAACGTGAAAGGGGGCAGAATATTTAACA
Source organism: Pelophylax lessonae (assembly GCF_965119305.1). Taxonomy (NCBI): domain Eukaryota; kingdom Metazoa; phylum Chordata; class Amphibia; order Anura; family Ranidae; genus Pelophylax; species Pelophylax lessonae. The sequence continues at coordinate 605,600,659 of NC_138768.1, read as the reverse complement.
ACAAAAAACAAGTATTATGACTACAACAAGTGTAATCCTGACTAAAATCCATACTAATATGACTTTACAGGCCACAGTCTGACTTACCAGTGTGCTCCCATTTTGCATATTGTGCAGATCTCTGTGGGAATGAGCGCAAAAATCCAAACAGGCAGTGACTCCTGAGAAAGGGCGACCCTCTTTCTTACCAAGGCGGCAGTCCGGGGCTCTATGTTCATGCTCAATCTTTAAATGAAACAGGGAACTAGTTATGTACAGTTATTAGGACAACTCATATGATCCTACAATCTACGGCAAAATTCTGTATAAGCATTTTTTACTAAAACAAAAAATCCAAACTAGAAAAGAATGGAATCAAACTATAAAACAACACTAAATACAATTTATTAAATACTGGGTTTCCAAAGACAGATGTAAAATGTCAGATGTAATATCTATTTAATACATCTTCTCTATATGGGAATGTCCATTAGTGTCACAAGGGAAAATCCTAGGCAGAAATAAGGTACCAAATTAAGGAGGAAGGAGGTAGTAGGTAGGTAGGAAGGAGGTACCAAATTAACACAAGGAGTTTCTGACATTTCAGTTAGGAATGATCAAGCCCCTGAGCAATATTTTTAATGTAACATTCACTGAATGGTACATGTAGGATGAATTCTGTATAGATGGATATAGGCATTATCAGCTTATTTCTGCTTAATCAGCAAAAACCAAAAAGTACCTTAAGGGCTCTCTCACACAGGGCGATCCGCTCCGGCACTTTTTTTTTTTCACGGACACGGATGACACTTGTGTCATCCGGTCCGTATGTCCGCATATCATCCCATCCGTTTGAGGATGATATACGGACATAATGTATGTATATGGGCATTGCGGATGTCAGCGGAAGACATCGCTGACATCCGATTTTGTGTCCGTTGCGTTTTTTAAACGGAACAAAAATAGGGTTCTGTTCCGTTCCAAAAAAAACGGAACAAAACTGAAAGGATGAAAATCGGATGTCATCCGCTGACATCTGCAATCCCATAGACATTCATTATGTCCGTATATCACCCGCAAACGGATGGGGTGCTTAAGCCCCGGTTCACACTTCTGCGAGTGCGGGGTTCGCATGTAATATCGGAGCGCACTGCTCCGACAATACATGCGATCAGCTGTGCGGTGCGAGTTTAGCCATACAGTTTGAATGGCTAAATTCGCATCGCACCCGGAGCAAACACGCACAGGAGGCATTTTTGCAGCCGCATCAGGATCGGATCGCACAGCGGTTCACACTTGTGCGATCCGCTCCTGTGCGAACTGCACGATCGCACTGCGATATGCGATCAAACTGGGGGTGTCGTTAAGATTACATTGACACCCCCAGCGTATCGCATATGGCAGTGTGAACTGCCGGGGGTGCGTGTGCGATGCGGGAACAGGCTGCGAATTCGCAGCCTTCCCGCATCGCATAAATGTGAACCGAGCCTTACGGACATACGGAACGTCCGTGTGAAAGAGCCCTAAGGGTATCTCTTGTCAAAACCTTTTTGATTGCCAGTCTTCTTTTATGCTGTGTCCTTTTGTGGAAGTTTCCCTTCACACGATGTGGATGAGGGAATCCTCCCACAGCTACTGTATTCTGACAATGGGGAGACTTCCCTGTCATCACAATACACTGATCAGTGCTGCCGGCTATAGCCGGTGGGTCTGATTGATCAGGAAAACTCTGACAGGTTGGTTGTACAGAGGTCGATTAGTAGATCTTATTTTTTTACAACTAGTCTGCCCATACATGGATCGAAATTCCACCAGTCCCTGCTGAACTAAACAAATTTCAATTCACGTATAGCTGGCTTAAAATTTGGATTTCCCATCACTTTTCATTCCAGTGCCAATGATTTCCAGGTCAAATACAGTGGGTGAATCGCCACAGGGGTCATACAGACAGCAATAAAACACAAGTCAAAGGCTCTAACCCTTCCCCACTTTATTCAAAACTTAAAAAAAAATTTTGTCCAGAGATGTTCTTTATTGTAATATGAGAAAATCCCTGATGCAATATTTTACAGAGAAAATGTCATTTAGTAGCCATATATTATAACAACAAACAAACACAAGGGCGCACCAGCCTAGTGCATTATCATTTAGATGGTTTATTTAAAAAATAGGATTAAAAATACTCACAAACGAGTTCTTGTTAAAAGCATGTCACAAAAGGAACGCAGTCCTCAGTAAAGGTATCCGAGGATGAGTAGTCCCTTAGATTCTTGAAGGCTAACGCGTTTCGAGGCCTAGCCTCTTCCTCAGAGCCTACTCCACCCAGGCATCCTTTACATTAAGACATTAGTTAATGGAAGACGTACTGGTGGCTCCCATTGGCTAGTAGTAAAGTACACATGTCATCATATAGGTCTTTACTCTCCATTGTTCACATGAATCCCATTAGTAAGAAACTCTTCAATGATAGCATTTATATTATGCAGGCAAATCACTGCACAGAAGGTTGGTGGATAGTGAAAGCAGCCCTTTTGAGTTGGGCCTGATTACATACCTGATTGGTATAGGCATCTGGTGCAAGCTTCTTGTAAATTGGTGCTATTAGTGTCGACAAATCCTGCAGACTGTCTTCCAATTTTTCTTCCTTTATTAAATAATAGCAGAGTCACAATGTTTTAAGAAAGCATTTACAACAACTAAATAAAAATAATCTAATTATGACAGGTCATGTCACCAGGCTCTTCTTCTGTCTTTGTTTTCCCATTAATTTACTTGAATTAAATGTCACTTGATTCAAAGCCCCGAAGAAAACAAAATGCTAAACACATTTGGAAAGTAAACCCCCGTGCTTTTTAAACTGACTTTTAAAAAAACAAAAAGTTGTATGGCCATGGTAAGACTGGTTTAGAAATGGTTGTGTATGGCGGTAAGTACAAAAGTCCATGTTTTGCTGCATATTCTGATACTAGCCTGGTTTGTGGAGATTTTGGGAAAGTGCACATTCTATTTGCCTTTAGTAAATCAACCCCAGTGTTTCCTGTTGGCACTGTATTTGTTAAACTTTGGATATGCAGGTTAGGGGTTTTGTGCATGCAAAGCTATCATTACCGCTAGACCTCCCCTATATACATTTCGTTTATATTCTCACTGTTAAGTGCTTGCTTCACGGAACTGAAATATGATATTACTAAAATCTTAAAGGGTTTGTAAAAGCAGAAGGTTTTTTTGTATCCTAATGCATTCTATGCATTAAGTAAAAAAAAAAACATTTTGTGTGCAGCAGCCCCCTCACCCCCCCCCCCCATACCTACCTGAGCCCATCTTTATCCAGCGATGTTGCAAGAGTGTCTCAGCTGCCCGAGACTCCTCTACTCATTGGCTGATACAGCAGCATGGGGTGATTGGCTCCTGCAGCTGTCAATCAAAATCATTTAGCAAATCAGGAGAGAGAGAGGGCAGGGCAGGATCGGGGCTCCATGTCTGACTAAAAGAGGGAGCTGTGACTCGGCTCGAATGCCCCCATAGCAAGCTGCTTGTTGTGGGGGAACTCAACAGGAGGGAGGGGCCAGGAGAGCCAAAGAGGAACCCGAGAAGATAAGGATCTGGGCTGCTCTGTGCAAAACCAACTGGACAGAGCAGGGTTAGTATAACATGTTTTTTTTTTTTCTTAAACAAGTCTTTACAATCACTTTAAGGCCTCTTGCACATTGAACGTTTTTACAGATGCTCTTTTTGGCGTCAGACATTTTTTTCTGCAGCCAGTAAACTCCCCAGCGTGTTACCCTATGGGTCCATGCACACAAAAGCTGTTATCAGCAGTATTTGGTAGGGGCATTTTCTGGCTGGAAAAAAAGCCCCCAGAACTAGTGGTGTTTGAGAGGAGTTTTTCAGCTGTAAAAACGCTCTAACACTGATAGAAACTTAAAAACTATGAAAAACGCCAAAAAATGCTGAAAACGCAGCATTTCATCAACGCGGCTATTTATCAAAGTTTTTGAGCTATAAGCTTCTGTGGGAGTATAGTTTTGCTAAAAAAAAAAAAGCTAAAAACCCTACAGCTGAAAAAAGCTAAAAAGCACTGAAAAATGCTACTGCAAAAAAGCTGAAAAACTCCTTCTACAGCTTTCTACTGACGCTTTGATAACATCCAGTGTGCATGAGGCCTAAAGTCTTCAGTGTGTGAGTCTGTCACAGTTAGGCTGCAGTGTGCATACATAAAAAAGAAAGAACCATAACCTCCCACCACTGCTGATTCCAGTATTAGAACAAAGACAGAAGGCTAAACTGATTTCATAACATTATAAGCAGTGCTTGGCCATACATAACACTAGCACCCATGGCTTTATTTAGCAGAATTTTACAAAAATAAACCCAGAATAAACATGGGAATTTAACCTAGTAAATGTAAAATGTGCATTATATAACTGCATATACATTGTAATTCATAAACAATTGATGTACAAGGCAAAAAAGTTGCATAAGACACTAAGCCCTCATTCACATTAAATGCAGGTTTTTAATTGTCTGACTTCAGCTGAACTCGCACAATTTCAAACCCGCATTTTAGTGAGATTTCGGGGGCAATTTGAAAGGCATCTGTGTGGAATCATGGACAGATGTCTATTGAAATCACCCCCGAAGTCGGCAAAAGAAGGGCAGGAACTACTTTTGGAAAACGGTGCGGCGCCACAAAGTCAGCGTTGCACCGATTGGGACAGTGCTGTTGCCGTCAATAGGCTGCGATTTGACATGCGATTTGACATGTCAAATTTCATGTCAAATCACACCAATGTGAACAGGGCTTAAGCTGGTTAAACACTTTATACAGTTTGAATAGTTTAGCAGGGACTAGCCCAATCTAGAGCAGTATTTGCCTGTCCATGCTCAACAGAAGTTAATATTTTGATTGACTTCTGTTGAAGGAGCATGCTGGAAAACGTCTGCTAATCAGCGGCTGCTGGTGCACTTGATCAGTGTATTCCGATGGTGGTGGGGTTCCCCTGTCAGAATACAATGTCCCGGTGGGGGGGGGGGGGTCAATCTGTCTGCTGATTGACCAAAAAACTAACATCTATTGCCAGCTTAAAGTGGTTGTAAAGGCTGCATGTTTTTCGGGTTCAAATATTTTATTAAAGTATAACAATGTACAAGTCATATTGCACTTGCACGACAAAGAGATTCAAAGTAAAGTTAATGCCATGAACAAATGGTTTGTTTTAAAGAGCAATAGCAATGTTACGATGTTTACATAGATGATGAGAGACTGCACTCCAACTTGAAATGATAAACGATTTATTGATCAAGATGAAAGACAAATATTGTGCAGAGACAGGACCAAGGTTAACGCGTTTCACAGAGTTAGATCTGCTTAGTCATAACCAATTACCTTGATATAACCATAACCTTGGTTATAACTAAGCAGATCTAACTCTGTGAAATGCGTTAACCTTGGTCCTGTCTCTGCACAATATTTGTCTGTCATTTTGATCAATAAATCGTTTATCATTTCAAGTTGGAGTGCAGTCTCTCATCGTCTATGTGAACATTTTTGCCGAAGCTATGGATCTGACGTGCACCCGACCGCTGATCATTAGACGATGCACACCTGAGCGGCTTTCCTCTCCTGTGAACTCTTAGCAATGTTACGATCCCTATAGGGGGCCATGCCTCGATCTGCAGTATAAAGTTTAATAGGGCAGGCCCCAGAATGAAGGGAGAGTAATGGCTGAATGTTTTTACCTTCATGGATTTTCCTCTATGCATGAAGGTAAAAAACCTTTGGTGTGCAGCTTTCCTCTCAGCCCCCCCCTAATACTTACCCAAGCTTGATCGTGATACAACGATATGCATGAGACTCAAAGCTCTTCTGGGTCTCTGTCTCCTGACTGTCTGAGATGCAGCAGCAGGAGCCATCATTTAGCCAATCAGGAGAGAGAGGGGGCAGGCCCGGGTCGGGGTTGCGACTGCTGTCAATCACAACCAGTGAGGCGGGAGCAGGGGGTGGGGCTAAGCCGTCCCCTCTGTATCTTATGGATGCAGAGAGCCGACTCGGCAGCAAGCACGTACGAGTGCCCCCACAGCAAGCGGCTCGCTATGGGGGCACTCGGTAAGGGGGAGGGGCTCAGAGTACCAGCAGAGAACCTGAGAAGAGAAGGATTGGGGCTGCTCTGTGCAAAACCACTGCACAGAGCAGGTAAGTATGACATGTTTTTTATTTTTCTGAAAAATGTTCCTTTACAATCACATTAACACAATCACATTTATTAAAAGTAGTGTAAGGAGCAATATAGCAACATACATGATCAATTAGGAATACACTTACATTGTTCTTTGCATTGTCCTTTTGGATAAACCTAAATATGTTATCTATTATTTTATATTCCTGCAATGCATATTCAATTTTGGATTTGTCATAAACTGTCAGATCTCTCATTTGTAGTGGGAAGTTGGATGATGCCCATACAACTTAAACTGCCTTTAAGTTTTTACCTATCTCAGGCTAAAGTTTAGTGGATAGGATATTCCCTTTTCTATGAAAAAAAATAATGATCCCTAATTAGACACAGAGGATTGTGTACATTGAAAATCACTAATAGGGATAACACCTTGCTTAACAATAAATGTCATTTGTTTGGGCTTATTACTTATTATTACTGCCTATTATTACAGACTTTCTGCCTATTACACAAAAATATTATTGTTAAACACTAAAATACAACTCTGATATATATGCTATTTTAGAAAAGTGGTGCACATTTTTTTTTTTTTTCGTCTGTGTCATATGAACATTTCAAAATACCAGAAAAGCTTAGTTAGTGATGCTTTACCATCAGCTATTTTCCTGTCACATGCAAATTTCTAGTCTTGCCCAGTAACAACTAGTTACATTGTATGCTATTTGACCTAAATTTCACAATCTCCCCTCCTCCTTTGAGCCAATAAGTCAAAATGTGTTTCTTCCTCTGTGAGTCTATTGTTATTATGCTATGAAGTCGATGCATTCACTAACTTTAGTTCCTCTGAAAAAGAACAACTCCCATATCTGTTAGCATTAAAACCCTTAAAAATGGCAGTTCTCTCCAATAGAAGTGCTATTATACTCACCTCTCCGGTGGCGTTCTCCTACCTTTAATCCATTCAAGTGCTGAAGCCTCTGTCATTATTTTAGCATGCCACACTTCTGGGAATGGTAAAGGCTTTTGCTCCCCCTCCGGGTTCCATCCTTCAACCCCTACATCACTACAGGACACAGCAGTGACATAGGGAAGATAAGTATAATAGCTCTTCTATTGCAACTGCCATTAAGATGTGATTCTGCTATACAATATTATTAATTCAGGGACGTTTCATTTTCCAGCTTATAAACTACAGAAAAAACATTCAAAAATGGTCTAGGGTGTATGAACAATACAAATGGCAAACAATCTTTCTAAAGAAAAATTGCGGTGCAAACATGAAAGACTGCATAAGGTAAATATGAATACTTATTTATGGAAATTTGAGGGGAACACTCTATAGACATGCCTACTAGATGCTTCTTTTGTGTGGAAACAAAACACTTGACTGGGAAAAATCCCATCTAATTAACTTTCCTCCCATGAAGGCACAAGAAAGGCATGTCTGGCATGGTTGGCATGGGTAGGACTCACAGACACGAGAACATCCCCTTATTGGGTACATTTTTCTGATGTCAGCTATAGGCATCTTTGTCGAATGTGTTTCTATATAGTGTATAGCCAACCTCATATCCGCTAAGTACTTGTAATGCCATAATGATTCCACAAGGAATTCGAGAAGTGTAGGGCCCCTGTCCTGTTCAGTTATATCACTCATAAAATTTAGCATGCTGCTGCTTAGCTGTGCCCAGCCTGAGCTGTTTTTTAACTTTTTTATTTTTTTGGCTGTGTAGATCTTCCCTAATCTCAATGGGTTGTTAGCCTCTGCCTGTTACTGTGAAAGAGGTTCCAGTAAGCAGAATGGGAAAGTCAAACCCAGAACTATATATATGTATCCGACCCAACCAATTCCAAATAGGTTGCATAGAGGTATGGCTGGAGAGATAATAAATACTTGGGACACCTTTCCTCGACCTAAACAACTCTTAAAGGGACCATTGCTAGTATTGCTAATTTTTAATACCTATTCTTTTTGGGGTATCCTATACCCCTAAACCTTCTATCCTAGAATTAAATTCAGCAATAAAAGGTAAAAAAGCCTAAAGTAGTGAACCCTACCCTAGGATTGAGATGGTAGCCCACCAAGGGGGTGCTATAGAACATCAACGATACCTATGTTTTGTGACAGGTTTGCAAACATTTAATTAAATTCACAGTAGAAATTCTAAGAGCCGGTTCACACTACTCCGACTTGTCAGGCGACTTGGTAGCGCTCCATGCTGTGCAATGGAACAGTTCTAATCAGAGCGACTCAAGTCGCTCCCACTTAGAAAAAGGTTCCTGCACTATTTTTGGGCGATGTCGGAGTGACTTGCATTGACTTCTATTACGAGAAGTCGTTTGAAAGTCACGATGAAGCCGTGCTGCACGGGCGACTTCAAATTCGCCCAAAGTTAGGGCGACTTTGAGTCGGAGTAGTGTGAACTGTCTCTAATACATCACTGACAGAGAAAAGCTAAAGTTTACAAAATATTACCTAATATATTTACAAGCCAACCAAGCTTATACATGGCAGATATAGGGCTTGTGCAATTAATTAAAAACGAATAAACTTCCAAGAAATCAAAACATACTCACCTCTCTTGGGTCATCAGAAGTAAGTTTGAATTTTCTGGGGATTTTGCTTCTGGCAAACTTGCACCCATTGTAGTACATACTCCAAGAGCACCCAAAGGAAAATGAGGCACCACAGGTTTCGGGGTCCAGCCCCTGACATGCACAAGTACGCCTAAAAGATAACAAATATTTTAGAGCTGACCTTATAACAATACATAAAATATAGAAAGAAAGTCTTCTGTTCTAAGCACTTTGGGTTTTGAGGGAGATGGTTTAGAACCGCTGCCAGGCTTCTATTGCTGTCTGTGTCCCTGTTACCGAGATTCACTATTTGTTCTGTTTACCATTAGCATTGAAATTGAACTTAAAAGTGAAATTTGAGTTGCCCCCAGAAAAGTAATAGAGGGGGAGTCTTCCAGTGGGGACACCAATTGTGGTGACCTGGGGGTCCCCAAGAGATTCCCTCTCACTTCCTGTTTGGCTATGGGACAGGAAGGTCAATCTCCCCAAAGGGACAAAGATAAAAAAAAAACCTTACAGGGGTTACTCTATCCAAAATAACAAAAATAAATGGTTTACCTATAGTTCTACTTTAATTACATTGTATTAGTACAAAAAAGACTTATTAAAATATGTTACTAGACTATAATAAAGGGCTACACACAGATCAAACGTCATCCAATCCCTGCTGAACCGGCAGAATTTTGTGTGCCCAGTTTTTGTTTGGGGGGATCACTTGCTTATGTTCCTGTGGGACACATATTGGAGAAAAGTCACCAATGGGGTACAGACAACAAATTAAAACTTGCCAGGGATTTTATAAATTCTCTACTCTATTTAAAAAATTGACTTGACATAAACTTTAATGTTGCCAATTTCCAAAATTGCTTCTAAGGAATTTGTTCACTTTATTGAATGTTCCATGTAAAATAAATAAAATATACATTCATTTGTATTGTATGTATTGTAAGTTAACTTAGAATTAACACAGTAAATATAAAGTTTAAAACTGATTACAAAACAACTTACTCCTCATTGAGAGCACAGCGTCTGTTTGTTAAGGTTCCATATCTTCTTAGTGTTTCTGTTAGTTCGGAGTACAGCTTGTCAGCTAAATTTAGAGATATGCCTTCCCATACCAGAATCAGAATCACAATTACAGCCGTTTCACAGGAGTGGCCTGCCCGTTCTCTCACCAAGCACAGCATCTTTTCCTCCACTCCACCCCGCCGAATGACCTGTTAACATATCAGTATATACATATGTGGTCTAGTGGAGTCCAGAATTCAAAATAAGCAATTCTAAAAAGTATATATGCAAAAGCTACCAGTCACATTTTAAAATTTTGATTCATTATTTTATAAATGTTGTACTTATCTTGCCCACTGCCTGCTGCACATTCGTGTTGTACTGCAGAGATATATCACCCTGAAAAACCTTCAGAATCTGACACTTCCAGGAGTGTTAGATTCCTGGTCCCCTCTGCATTCTGTAGTTCTTTCCCCTGGACCCTATGTCACTGCAAACACAGTAGTAACATTAACAGCTGGTGGACTGAACCACTGAGTGCACCAGGGAGACCAGGTCTTCAATGCAGAACAGTGGCATTAGAGATTTATGCATTAACGCTCTTCTTTGCAGGGGGCCCTTTGTTTTTCCTTTTAATTCTATTGACAAGGTTGCTTTAAAATATATATTTCCATCTTTGGCAGATCTGTATCCACATTTATTATGAACAATATTTAACCTCTTTCTAGACCCCACAGATGTATATGAATCCCACAAAAATAGTGCTGCAGTAATGGTATTAGCCAATTATTAGGTTAAATTCACAAAACCATCAATCACGCGGAGTGTAAATTCACAACGTCAATTATCATGTAGATTATCACTCCATGAAAGCCTTATTGAGATGTGCCTTTTATTAAGTCTATTAGGAAAAAGGAAGAGGAGGCACTTGAAATGGTGATTAATATTTCATTTTGGGATAAAACAATGATAAGTTCATACTGAGATAATAATTGTCCAGTGTATGTCAAGAACAACAGTTTCAGACCTAAAGCTCTGTATACACGGGCTGAATGTTGGTAGACATCGGCCGCTTAAAAAAAAAAAAAAGGTTGTGTGTATACCAGCTGGTCCAAAAGAAGCCGGCTTCTTTTGGAGGTACATGCTGCAAAACCGACCGACCGGCTCCCAATCAGCGCTTTTAGCCAATGGCTGAGAGTGCTGATCGGAGTATTCTGGTGGAAGAAACAAGAGACAACATAAGAGAAAATGAGACAACATAACAAGTAGATGTAAAACATACTTCACAAAAAATGTATTTTCTTTGAATATTTATGTATATTACTAGGGATACTCAGGATCCTATGCAAAATGTTTTCATATACTAATAACGTGTGTATACAAATGGCCAAAATTCCAAAGATGTACTCATTAAAAAAAAAAATGTACTTCTCATCATATACTACATGTTGCCTGTATTAAAACTTTAATTTGGAAATTAATTAAGCCCCGGTTCACACTTATGCGATGCGGGAAGGCTGCGAATCTGCAGCCTGTTCCCGCATCGCAAACGCACCCCCGGCAGTTCACACTGCCATATGCGATACGCTGGGGGTGTCAATGTAATCTTAACGACACCCCCAGTTTGATCGCATATCACAGTGCGATCTAGCAGTTCGCACAGGATCGGATCGCACAAGTGTGAACCGCTGTGCGATCCGATCCTGATGCGGCTGGGTCCTGTGCGTGTTTGCTGCGGGTGCGGTGCGAATTTAGCCATACAAAGTGTATGGCTAAACTCGCACCGCACAGCCGATCGCATGTAATGAAGGAGCAGTGCGCTCCGACATTACATGCGAACGCCGCAGCCGCATGAATGTGAACCGGCTCTAAATTAGGTACACCAGAAACTGGTACACAGAACACATAGCATTCTCTTGAAAAACTCAATTATTTTAGGCGACAACACAGTATAATGTAAATGCCAATCATATTTCCTTTAAAAAGCAGATTTTGAGAGATCAATGATGAAGGAATTTACAGAAAACACATAGGGTTTGATTTACTAAAGGCAACTAGACAGTTTGCAATGTGCAGTTGCTCCAGAGCTTAGTAAATGCTTCACTTTGCAAATAATACCCAATCACATGCAAGGAGAATAAAAAAACAGCATTTTTGCTTGTACATGATTGGATGATGAAAGTCAGCAGAGCTTCTGCTCATTTACTAAGCTTTGGAGCAACTTCACTTTGCAAAGTGCACAGTTTATTTGCCTTTAGTAAATCAACCCCACACTGACACAACAAAATCATGTGCAGAATGCAGATCCCCAAACAAGAGGAATTAGGTTTTAGGACAATACAGGATTAAATAGTCAAAGCAATGACTGATTTGACTGACTTGTATTCACTCCAATTGCCTATGTGCAACTAAGGCAAGCCATACATGGATTGAAATGTGGCTGGTTGTACTGAAGTCAATCTACTGATCAACAGCCGTACAACCAACCTGTCAGAGATTTCCTTATCAATCAATGCCGCCGGCTATAGCTGGCAGCACTGGTCATTGTATTCTGATGATGGGAAAGGCTCCCCACTGTCAGAATACAATACCACAGTGGGAGGGATTCCCTCATCCACATCAAATGTAGGGACGGGGAAATCTGATTTTCTTTTTTTGTTCAACCCGCTGGTTGAAAAAAAAAAAAAAGATGAATTTATGGACTGCGCAAAGTGATTGTAAAGTCTGTTTTTTTCTATTAAAATGACAAACATGTTATACTTACCTACTCTGAGCAGTTGGTTTTACACAGGGCAGCCCATATCCTCCTCTTTTCGGTTCCCTCGTTGCTGCTCCTGGCTCCTCCCTCATGTTGAGTGCCCCCACAGCAAGCAGCTTGCTATGGGGGCTCCCGAGCCGAGCCACAGCTCCGTTTATCCATTCAGACATGAAGCCACGGTTCGGCCCCGCCCTTCTCTCTCTCCTCATTGGCTAACTGAGTTGAATTTACAGCAGCGAATGGCGCCCCTTTTGTGTCTCAACCAATCAGGAGGGAGAGTCCTGGACAGCTGAGGAATTTGTGGACCTCCCTGGATTTAGAGGGGGCTCAGGTAAGTATTAAGGGGGCTGATGCACACAGAAGTTTTTTTTTTTTTTTTTTTTATCTTAATGCATAGAATGAATGAAGAATCAAAAACCTTCTGCCTTTACAACCACTTTAAGTTGTTTTATACAAATTTGTAAATCCAGAAAGAAAAAAGAGGTTGTCTGCAAATCATTTTCCTTTCAAGGTGACCCACCAAGGTGACCCAGATTTTGGGATTCAATTATTAAAAAGATAGAGACTGTTCACTTACTAAAGTGAATGTTCACTTCGCTTTGTGAAGAACATCTCTAGCTATATTTACAATGAATAACCATTTACATGTAAATATTAAAAACATTAAGCCTGGTACACACACTATACAGTTTTTTTTTAGTTAAACACAGAGGGCTGAACGAAAAAAAAAACTGACAGATCTCTGTACTAACACAAGCGATGTTAGTACAGTGATCGCCACTAATGTGCTATTGTGTTCTGACAAGGGGACTGCCCCCTAGCCAGGACAAGTGTGATCAGGGGATCTGCATTGCCAGCCATTGGTTTTCCAGTATGCCCCTTCGACAGGGACAGGGACCTGTACACATGCATTACTTAATACACAGTGCTGTCACTACTACTACATACCTTTACTACATACTATCCTTATATTATTTTTATATTTTATATTATTATATTATTATATTATTTTTATATGACTGCTGCTGTTCACCAAGAAAGCATCAAATGAATTTTTGTGCTACATGTAAGCGCTGTCTTATTGTCAAATCAAATGTCACTCTGAACAAATTTAAGTATCTCAATGCAAAAAAACAAAAGCTGTTGCAGTATAAAAAAAACTGTCCCACAATCCTCAAAATGAACTGTGATTAGTTGTACATATGGGTTGAAAGTTGGCCAATTCCTGCCGAACCGTCCATTTTCGGCCAATTTTAGGCCTGTGTGTAGCCGGCATTAGTGAGTGGAAATTTGCCAAGGGCTTCAGTTATCAGCAGGCACGGAAGGGGCAGCAGATATTTTGCCTGGTCAACAAATTGATTGTGGCTGCTTAGGGCACAGGGAAAGTGGTGCTGCAGGGTGCCCAGTACTGCAGCTCCTGCAGGGAGCTAAACACGACTCCATTCAATCCAACCTACAGTGACAGATGCAACTTACAAGCCATCCACAGCACACTCAGGGGTGGGCATCTACTGTAGAAGAGCCAAATCTAACAACTAACAAGACATGTAAGTACTTAGGTAGGGGGTGGTGTGTTATTGTGTGTTACTGTGTGTGCGTGTTTGTTTGCAAACTACTGTGTATCTTAATGTGTGTGTGTGTGTGCAAGTTACGGTGTCTCTAAGGCCCCTTTCACACTTGCGGACCGTTCAGATCCACCTGTCAGTTTTTCAGGCGGATCTGAACGGATTCCCCATGCATCTCTATGGGGCATCGGATGTCAGCGGAGACATGTCCACTGACATCCGATCCGATACAGTCCCTCAAATCCGGATGGATGGAAACCCTATTTTCCATCTGTCTGGCGGATCAGATGGGAATGGACAGGCGGTCAATTCTCATCTGATTCCCCCATAGAGAACAGCGGGGACCTGGCAGCTCTGTCTCCGCACACAGTGCAGAGACAGAGCTGCCATCCGCCTGCTTAGCGGGGGATCGGCAGATCGATCCCCCGCTAAGAAAAATGGAGTTTGCCAATGGACTCCAAGTGTGAAAGGGGCCTTACTGTGTGTGTCTTATGCTGGGCACAGACAGATTGAAATTTGGCCAGTTTAGCAAGGATCAGCCAAAACTCAATCTGTGCGTGGCTCTCCCTGTTTGACAAAAGTCAATAGTTAGATTCATGTGAAAAACTAAATGAATACCCGCGCTGGTAGATCAATTGTAAGAGTGAATAAATAAATGAATAAATGGTTTAAATTATATGAAATGTAAAGTGCATGAAAAAATATATGCAGCTGCTGCAACTCTAAGCAAACCTTAGGATAATATTAAAACCAAAATTAAGCAGCGCTAGCATTAGTAACAATAATCATGTGAAATAAATATAATCAATTCATCAGACAAATTAAAATGTATAGATAAAATATAAATAAGAAAAGTTCTTGGGTGTGATCCAATTAAAGTGCTCAAGTGCTGAAAATTATACAAAGTTCATCAAGGTGAACTACAATGTGAATAAATATAAATAAAACAGTCCTTAATCGTGATCCAAATAAGGTGCTCAAGTGCTGAAGTTTATACAAGGTGCTCCGAAGTGATAGGTGACCCCTCTCGGTTCCCCACTCACCAAATCTAATTTAATTGGATCACACCCAAGAACTTTTCTTATTTATATTTTATCTATACATTTTAATTTGTCTGATGAATTGATTATATTTATTTCACATGATTATTGTTACTAATGCTAGCGCTGCTTAATTTGGGTTTTTAATAGTTAGATTCAGCTTCTGTCAAACAGACACGCTATAAAACATCTATTGATCAGCAGCTGCAGCCGTTCTGACTACCAATACTCACAATATTTCCTCCTAATGACCCCTGACGCCGTAGCATAATTTTCTATCGTTGACCACCAATGCTGAGATTTTTTTCCACTAGCCACTGACAATTATTCCACTTTTTTCCTTGTGCAGAAAAACTTTTCAAAGGAAGAGTTTATTTTTTAAAATCCTTTATCTTTGAATTGACGTTTGTTTGTAAGATTCTCGCCTGTGACACAGTAATTATGGAATATCTTGTAGATTCAAGGACTTCAGTTTTTGTTTTGCAAAGTGCACAGTGGATACAGTGAGTAGGCTCTGGCTCTATTTAATTTTTTGCTATGATGTTAGGCTCATTATTTCATGTAATATGACAAAAGCTATGAATGCATCACACTTTACTCTTTACCCAAATGAGCTCAAAGTCTTTCTCTTTGTATGGTCTTCTTCCATAGCTGGCCTTAAAGGGTAAATAAACCCCAGAACAAAAATGGATTATATTGCAGCTTAGGGCTCTTAGATGTGGTGGCTGCATTAGTTTAATTTTTTTGTAATCCACCCCTATTCCTTGTCACCCAATACATTAATGTCTATGGTCAATGTATCTATACATGCGGTCCCTGGGTTACAAACAAGATAGGGTCTGTAGGTTTGTTCTTAAAGAGGAAGTAAACCCTCCTCTGACACTTTTACCTATAGGTAAGCCTATATTAAGGCTTACCTATAGGTACTGTAAATATCTCCTAAACATGTACCGTTTAGGAGATATTTACCTTACATGCAGCCAGTGACGTCACTGGCGCATGCGCTCTGAAGGAACAGCGGCTGGTGCCGTTTCTTCAGAGCCCCGTGCCGTGACCGTCGGCTCCCACACGCATGCGCGGGAGTGACGTCACCGCGGCTCCGGCCAATCAGATGGCCGGATGCCGCGATCCCGGAAGACGGGCGACTGGAGATGTCGCCCGTCATACGGGTGAGCGGGCGGCACGGCGGGGGCTCGTTCTTAGGTAAGTATTTCATAATGAGCTAGTATGCGATGCATACTAGCTCATTATGGGTTTCTCTTTCAGGTTGCAGCAAAAAAAAAAAAAGTTTCATGGGTTTACAACCTCTTTAAGTTGAATTTTTTTGTAAGTCAGAACAGGTACATTTTTGTAATATACTGTTGAGAATATGAGGTGTTATGCTACTGTTTTTCAGAGGTTTCTTCTGTGCTTAGTCTGTAGAGGCTGAAACATTTACCACTATCAGTTGAACCTCCGAAACACAAATACTCTTTCTTTTATGTTCTGTTAAGACACTTGTCACAGTACAGAATTTCATCCATTCCAATATTTGCCCAGGGCTCCATTTTGTCTAAAATTGGCCCTGGATAGGGGGTTGATTTATTAAAAGAACATGTTTACTTTGCAAACTGAATTTTCACTTAGCTAAACAAATAGGGTGAAGCTAAGTAAAAAAAATATATTGCAAATCATGTCCAAAGAAGAATAAAAAAAAAATACTGTATATATGTTTGCTTATATATAATTGGATAACTGAAGTGAACACAATTCTTCCCAGTCCTTAGTGAGTGAAAAATTCACTCTGTAAAGTGAACATGCTTTACTTTTGTAAGTAAACCTACATTTTTATATTTATTATACAGTATGGCTGTACTTTTTTTGTGGCATATTAAACTTTAACGCTAGTAGTGAATCTATACATGATGTACAATAATAAATTTGTGACCTAGGGATAGTTTCCTATGGACTTATGGAAACATACAAATTATTACCACTTACCCATTTTGCTATTGGGCATCCCTGAGAGCTCTTCCCTTCTTTCCCTGTATAAAGTACTCGCTCAATCCTGATTGCCTTTCCCTTCTGGCCAAACCTAAAAACAATTAATGTATATATAAGAATTTTTTTGTAAATATAGGTAAACAATGACCTCCATGCAAAATGGAAATGTTAAAGCCAAACTCAAATCAAACATCTAGATACACAAATGAGATACATTTTAAAGTGATTGTAGGCTACGCAACATCACTTGCACACTATTAGTCTGCCAAATTCCTCTACAGACAACTTTTCCCACCCCACAATGGATATTACTACCCAGGACAAGATTTCACCCCAGGATCCAAACTTACTAGACCTGATATCCATTCCCTAGCATCCTCCGGATGGTACAGGCCCTATGCCTCCGATCTAATTCTAGGAGCCACCATAAATACTGTACTTAAATGAAGCCCAAGCTCCTGGCCTGGCAGGATGAAAGGGAATGGTACTATGTCAAAATGATGTTCTGTTATGTGATTTCTTTTTGAGTTTGTTGAAAGATATTCACTTACCATTTACACTGTCCTTACTTTTCTGTGCGTTTTTTGTAGTGGGTTGTTGCCAATTGTAAGACAGATGCACATTTACTGTTTTTATACATTTCTGTATTGCATTCTTTTTTCTCAATAAAAATTGTTTTAAATACATTTAAAGTGATTGTAAAGTCTCGTTTTAAAAAAAAGAAAAAAAAAAAAAAAAAAGAAACATGTTATACTTACCTGCTCTGTGCAGTTGGTTTTGCACAGAGTGGCCTGGATCCTCCTCTTCTCGGATCCCTCTTCTCTGCTCCTGGCCCTCCCTCCTGTTGAGTGCCCCCACAGCAAGCAGCTTGCTATGGGGGCACCCGAGCCGGGTCATAGCTCCCTGTGTCCATTCAGACACGGAGCCCCGACCCACCCTGTCCCCTCTCTCTCCCGATTGGCTGACTGACTTTAATTGACAGCAGCAGGAGCCAATTATGCCCACGCTGCTGTCTCAGTCAATGATGAGGGGAGTCCCGGGCAGCTGAGAAACTCCTGCAACATTGCTGGATAAAGATGGGCTCAAGTAAGTAATAGTGGGGCTGAAGAGGGTTGCTGCACACAGAATGTTTTTTATCCTAATGCTACGATTGCATTAAGATAAAAAAAAAAACTTCCGCCCTTACAATCTCTTTAGGAACCTGTCATCCTGCCAAAGGATTTCTATCCATTCAGTTCTGAGACTTAGGGCCCTTTTACACGCACGGACCGATCAGGCCCCCCTGTCAGTTTCTCAGGCGGACCCAATCAGACCCTCCAGTCTTCTCTATGGAGTGGCAGCTGTCAACATACATGTGTCCATTGACCATCTGTCTGGTGGATAAGATCGGATGGCAGTTATGGGTATACGGACAGGTGATCTGTTTACATCTGAGCACCCATAGAGGAGAGCAGGCTGTGTCTGTATCCGCTTTGCATAAGTGGAGTGGACATGGACCAGCCATCCGCCTGCTTAGTGGGGATCAGCAGACAGATTCCCCGCTGAGTATGCGCACTCCAACTGTGTCCAACCTGTTTGTAAAGGGCCTTAAGCCTGGTACACACCATAAGCTTTTTTCATTCAACCCAGCAGGCTGAACGAAAAAAAACCTGACAGATCGCGGCACTAACACAAGCAATGTTAGTACTGCGATCTCCCCTGCTATGATATTGTGTTCTGACGGGGGGCCACTCCCCCTTCAGAACACACCAGTCAGTGCTCACAACACAGCTGATCGAATGCAAATCAGATGCTGGTTTTCCAGCACGCCCGTGTGACAGAAGGCAGTCGTGAGACTGGCTTCTGTTGGACAGGGAGCTGCACAAATGGGCTAAACGTTCTGCTGAACTGCCCGATTTTCGTCCCGTGTGAACCTTGCATTACATAGCGCAACCTGAAGGATGAGGCTACTTCCTCTTACCAATAAGGAATGCAATGGTGACACTTGCCTGCCCCCAGTCTGCTAACTGAACAGTAGAGGGGAGCACCAACAGACTAAAAAGGTTATTTCTTTGCTGACTCTGCTTTCTCCTCCCAGCATCTTGCACTTTGTAAGCACATTTGTATACTGCACACCTAATGGTCAGACCCATCATGGTACTGATCCACCCACTTAGTGTTTTTTTAATTTATACAATGCGGTATTTTGAATCTTACGTGCTTGGAATTCAGCCTCAATTCAACTTATTTTAAATTGTTTTTTCACTGAATTTGCCACAATAAAACAAAAAAAAAAAACAAAAAACAAGTACAACAATGGTTTGACAATGATGAAATCGATTGTGATGCCAAATCATTGTATAGTACTGCTGTAAGTTTACATTTTTGACCTAATGTATTAGGAGTCTAAAAAATATATATAATTACTGTATTGCCTTCAGCATGAAATAATAGCTCTTGCTGATTCATCTCAACTTAGTGATTGGTAATTATGGCTGACATATTGTAATCATTACCTCTCTTCCAAAATTTCTCTGATAGCTGCCACATTCGGTCCAGCACCAAGATGAGTATAGTATGGTCCTTCATCTTTCTCAATGATTTGTTCTGTGCAAAGTTACAAATACATTTTTTTTTAAAGGTCTACATGAAAGTTTTTACAACATTTAGCACAGAAAGATATGTACAAAATGCAGCAAGGAGGAGGGTGGTTATGTTTATAATATATTATTGACACCAAAACTCAAATCTAGCAAAAACTAACTGGAACCAGAAAAGCTCCAGACAGTAACAATAACTTCACTGATGTAATGGAATGGCTGATACACATTGGTTACCTTATTACTTGGACAATTGAAACATTATTTATCCAGATTAGAAACCAAAATAATTAACCTTGTATGCCCAGGACTAGCATTGTGTTTAGATAACAAAAAAATAAAATAAAATAAAATTCTAGAGTTGCATTTTCAAATGAACACATAACTTTATACATTCAATGCAAAGTAACAGGTTCACGCCCTCTTCCCCAATTTTCCTCCACAGCCAAAGGTAGAGTGCCTTGTGTAAGCTCTTTGTCAGTCCGTGTCGAAGCTTATGCAGGACTGAGAACCCCCACCCCATCTGACAGTGCTTGGGCTGTTCCCCATATTGTAGGAAGAAGGGGAGAAGGTGTTGTTTCGCCATTTCCGTAATTAAGAGTACTCCAAGTGAGAGAGCCTAGGGGAAGGTAAGAGTAACAGAGGTGGACTATCAAGAGAACCCTTCCTTGATTGGACAAAATTACAAGTTTGCTTTAAACTATTACAGATACATAACTAGGGCCAATAACATGAAAAATTACCTTGCTGGAAACATTTTTGTATGATTATTAATTCAAATATCCTAAAACACCCTTGTGCTTTTAAGAAGACCTCCAGTGAGACCCAGTAAATTCTAGTCCATCCCTATAAATTGCTAAATTTCAGAAAACATCTGAGACTTTATGCATATTTGAAGATATATAAATAACCATAGAAATAGGGCACTCAGTGGCATCTAAAGGAGCATATAAAAAGCTTCATTCAACAATGTTTTGGTGGGTCACAATAATGTTGTGACCCACCAAAATGCTGGTAAAAAGGGCCTTTAGGACTGTGAATGTTCCTATGGGTTTGATATACTAAAGACAAATTATCTGTCCACTTTGCTCGGAAAGTTGCACTTTAAAAGGATTATTCTCAAGTGCTTAGTAAAGGAGGTGAAGCTCTGCTAAATTCCATAATCCAATCATGTACAAGAAAAAATGCTGTTATTTTTATTTTCTTTGCATGTGATTGGGTATTCTTTGCTAAGTGAAATCTTACCACATTTACCCTGACCAAATTCCCTTGCAAAGTGAACAGTCTTTATCTTGCTAAAGCAACCTCGCAACCTCCATCTTCATAAAACACATACTATATATATATATATATATATATATATATATATATATATATATATATATAAAACAATTCAAATTTGTCTGCAGCTTCCCCTTCAGCTTCTTAACTGAAGAAAGGATCAGTTCCCAAGAAAGCAAGATAGAAGAATCATCTAATATTAATTATGTCACTGGCTATGTTAATTATTGCACATTATTCAGGAGGAGACAACGAGGGAATACAAAAACGCAAGGTAACCTGTGTATGTTAGTAAATATGTCCTTCAGCTGTTGCTAATTCTTTCTTAAGCAGGACATACATTATACATTTTTTTTCCTTCAACTCGCGTGTTGAACAAAAAAAATGTGCCGATTCCCCCATCTGAAAATTCAAGGTTGATGGCGGAATCACTCCTGTTGTGCCATTGTGTTCTCATAGCGGGGAGACTTCTGTCGCCATCACAACACAATGAACAGTGTTGCCTTCTACAACTGGTGGCGCTGGCCGTTCAGAAAAAAAAAAGACAAAGTGGTTGTACATAAGTCAATCGATTGACAACAGGGTGCTCATACATGGAGCAAAATTTGGCCAGTTCCTACCGAACTGGCTGAATTGCAACCCATGACCAGCTTTACTTTACTGCTTCTTGAACTGAGGTTTGATGATATGCAAAACACCATGTAGTGACAGTAGGGGTGATAACAAAGGAATAACAATGTAAATAATCACTTAGCTTAGTGAATGAGGAGTCATTGGATCATGTGCAAGCAAAAATCCTTCTTTTGTATTCCCTTTACATGATTGCGTAGTCAAAGTAAACACAGCTTCACTTTATTTACCAAGCTAAGAGAACATTCACTTTGCAATGTTAGCATACACTTTTCGAAATGAGAATTCACTTGTCTTAATTACTTTAGAAAATCATCCACAGTATGTATCATATAATAATATGCTCAATAAGCATACATGTTTGGTAAGTGGGGGGATGATGTTTAATACAATTGAATGCAAAGGTTTCAAAATACCAAAAAGGAAGAAAAGCCCAAGCATGTGGTCACAATGTATTGCCAGCTTGCAGACAAATGTGTAGAAATGTAGGGCATGCAAATGTTTTTTGGTGTCTGGTTTACATAGAAAAAAAAAATCCTAGCATGCAAACAGATTTATGATAATATATTTTAACTAACAGTACAGTTATAAATTGTACTTACCAACACAGCTGCATGATGGAAAATCATACTGTGTTTTTACAGGAGTATCGAATAGGTTTTTGACGGGGGTGCTAAGAAGCTTTGAAGGAGACTCCAAAAAATGATTCAGAGCAGAGCCTGCTGCCCTCTTGGTTGGCGTTTTTTCATGTGGATGAGCATGGTGGTCTGCTGTAGAAGAGTTAGCGTGTGTTGATAAAATTGTCACTGGACCTGAAGACTCCACCTTTACATGCTTTGGTGATCTGATGGTAGACACATGTTGATGAAACATTGATTTGGCAGGATACTGTTTCATCTGCTGTTCCATTGTTTCAAGAATACTCTTGTGTTGTACATTTTCTAGGCTGAAATGCTGATTCTCTTCTTTGATTGTTTTCCTTGCTGTTTTGTTTTCACTGGGTGTGCGCGCACAGGCAGACTGTGAGCTGTTCTCCACTTTGGAAGCTCTATGTACAGAGGAACCATCATGTTTATTTTGCTCCCGGCGCTGAAGCAAATGATGCCTCAAAGCGGCATGCTTTGGAATACAATTCATCTGATTTGCAAATTGAGAATGATATCCTGTTTGATCTTGTGGAAGTGGAGTAGAAGTATTGCTTTGTGGTAAATATCTCTTTTGTTTGTCTGGGGTCTGAATATCCTGGCAATGTCTACCATACTCCTGGGCTGGCTGTTGGCTGGGATTTACAATGGGGATATTGCTGTTGCCTTTTTGATCTTGGTAGCCATGTTGACCATGTTGAAGAGACCGTTCTGTTTGATAGTACTGCTGATATGTGTCTACTTTACCTTTACCAGGCTCTATATTTTCAGCTATATACTGCCCTTTTCTATGTGAGTTAGACTGACTAGTATTGAAAGGCATATTTGCGTTGCTTGAATTATGTTGCTTCTCTACATCCTGATGGTATTGTTGGAAGTTCTGGCACTGAGTGGCTGCTTGACTGCTCTCCTCTAATTTTAAATGATTTTGTGGGCTTGATCTACTTGGTGCATTACCGAAAATAGTTTGGCTACGACTGTGCGGTGACTGCTCCATGCCCATGGTAAAATCTTGATTTGGCCTCTGATGATAAAGTTGGTCCTGGTGGTACTGGGGACTCGAAGGCTTTGAATGCAGAACCTGTTGGTGCAATTGTGTCTTGTGTGGAAATTGTTCATTTTCCACTTTCTGCGGATTTAAGTGCTGTTTTAATGATTGGTCAAACATATGCCCAGTTAGCCTATCTGAAAATGACTGATAAAAATGATTACCTTTGATTTTAAGATCATAGCCTTGCTGTTGAGTATCTCTACCTGTTGCCTGGGATAAGTGCTTTTGGAAATTTAGATGTTGCCCTTGAGGCTGTGGTGGTGGCACAGTGCTCTCTATATTTTGACTAGTACTACCCTGTTTTCTTGTATATTGTTTAAGCCTCTTTTGATTTTCTGACTGAGAGTCCATTAATAATTTTAGTAAGTCTTCTGATTTTGAGGAATCTTCCTTCAAAAAATGATTTGAGCGAAAGTCTGTCCAGTTTGACTTCATGTATGGGTTTCTTTGCTCCTCCATACCCCTACTGCGTTCAGATGTTCCATTACAATGATCTCTCCCTTTTTGTGACATGGAATGCTCATTTTGCTTTTCTGAATGATTCTCAAAGGTCATTTTTTTCTGCCCACTGTTTTCTGAAGGTGGTTCACCTCCTGCTGAACAGTGAAGTGAAGGAAGTGCATTGGTAGACAATGTTCTGCTATTATGAGCAAGCATAAAATCTGACTGAGAAGTCATTCTTGGATCAACTGATTGACATGTTCCATTGGACTGAGAATTTAAAAAACTGCCATCACATATGTTTGGGGTGGAACGGTAACTGTCAGTTTCCTGGGCATATAATAGTTTACTCATTTGCAATAAATCATAACGCTCCTTACTAAAAGACTCAGAAAGCCTTTCATCAGGTTTGTTATTCTGGAGGTGGTAAGAACCACTGGTAGAGTAAATCTGATGATCAGGCTCACCAGCGTCACAGTTTCTTCCAGGTATGTCCTGGGAGTTAAATTTTGGCTTCTCTTGTGGAAGTGGTTGCTCTTCTTGCATGTGATGTGTATAGCTTCCTGGTTTTACAGCTGGCTCGCTGCAGTTGTCACTGTTAGGAGCCTCAGTAGCCAAGGCATCTGGCCCTTGAGGCAGCACCGAGTTCAAGGTTAGTTGGGAAGTGATCTGCCCTGAGGTATGTGAAGAATAACTTGTTTGAGGAGACAAGTCCTTACTAGCATCATTTAGAGTGTTAATGGCAACCGAGTGAGGTGTGGTATTCTGCAATGTAAGGGAAACATTTTCAGGATAATATTGCGATCCCGTTTTCTCCAAGAGTTCAGCATGTGTAAGCTTCATGGAAGAGGCAAAAACAGTAGCACCATTAGGCATTGCATTATCTTTATTAGATAAGGCAATGTTGCCGTTGTGGGAATTAGGATCTTTGTTCTGCTCACTGGGAACATGAACATTTGAATTTTCCGGTTTTCTTGTTCTCACAGCTTCGTCTTTGCTACAGAAGTCAGACACATTTTGTTGAATGTACGTGCCATTTAATTCACCTTCATTTTCTCCATTCTCTTCCCCAACTGCTTTGATTTTTTTCACTTGGAGGAAATCAGATAGCAAAGGCTCACTAAGTGTGCGCTTTATTGCACCATTATGTATATTTGGATACACTCTGTTTTCATGTGTGTGGTCAGAGCACTCCTGATTTCCCTTCATGTGGGTGACACTGTAGCTGTTTTTGGTTGGTAAACAGCTTTCTCCATTGACTTGGGGTGGGGCATTTTCCATTGGTAGCTCTCCATTTTGTAGCTTTGCTGGGTTGTTTTGGCAAGCAGGCAATGGTTGTATTAGGAATGGACTCAATCTACTGCCCTCATCATGGTGACTTCTTTCCTCTTCCATCGGGCCTGCTCCGGGGCCATCCACAAGGCTGCCCTAAAAACGTATCTGAGGAAAAAACAAAGAACATGTTTATATGACTTTTAGGTCATTTTTTTTTTCTATAGACAATTTTATCATTACAGAAAAAATACATCTTCAAAATGTGGAACAATAAAATTCAGAATACTGTGTTGAACTCTATAAGCTGTACTTTTCAATAAACATGTATAAGGGCAAATCTTATTGCAAGCCCTATTTATAAACAGGACAAGATCATTTGTGGTTTAGTTTGTAATAAAATCAGGGGAATAGAAAATTAAAAATAATTTGGGCACATACACATGTCTGTTGTTTTTAGGGTGAAATCTAAGGACATTCGCTTTTCAGAACCTTTAGGACATGGACAAAACATCCAAGAAAGTCTGCAAAATTTTTACAAGGAAAGTGCTAAAATATACCACCCTCCCGAAACAAACAAATGTCAGGATTTGTCTGAATACTATGCTTACTAAGGGAAAGAACAATTGCTTCCAGTTTTATTGCACTTAGGAGCAGCATTTAGCGCAAATTCAATTACAAAAAAAAAACACTAGCAGAGCAATAAGTAGTTCTTAAAGTTGATGCACAAATCAGTAAAGGATGTGTTTAAATTCAACACTCTGTTTTTGAAGAGCACATTTCTTGACCCAACATTGATAAATTGATACAAATCTCAAAATTGATAAAATTTTCAGGGACAGAGTCTACTTTTAGTAAGGCACAGAATGGGTATCAGTAACTCTATCATAACCCCTAATTGTTTTTTTTTTTTTACCAAAGGTCACTCTCTCCTTTAAGCAATAGCCTCTTCAATTACTCCGGTATGCTTCTGCCTACACTGACATCCACAACCTGGCCTTGAAGCCATCCACAACACAGCTTACGGATGACAAATGTCATCGGTTGTTTTTACCAAGATGCCCCATGCAAATGCTTGCCAACCTTGGTTTCTGTCTTCTCTGTACCTAGTTGAAAAATGGTGTCAAAAAATACAACACATTCTTTTAAATAATTGGCTGTAAGATTGGTGCAAGCGCAGGGACACTGCTTACCACACAGATGCATGCCCATTCCCTTCTCAAGATGTGCACTGGGCACAGTGTCTTCAGGTGAGCTGCCACAGGCTCACAAACATCCTAATGCCTCTGACCATTAATGGAAGACCAAAATCTATAAAGGACTCAAGTAACCCTAATGTATATATAGTTCATATTGTATAATGTGCTAGTTATCTGTAAACCCAGTTGTCCATTCACCATTCATCTGTGACATTCTGGTGGGTCACAATGAAATCCACTAGGATAAAACTAAATTGTTTTAATATGGAACTTCCCACAAATATACAAATATTTTATAGTTCATTTTAAAAAAATCATTAAGTCTATTTAAATATACTGCTAGGATAATTGAATAAAATCTGTCTTTCAAAAATCATCACACAGTCCTCTGAATATCAGACTGACCTTTGAAAGTTATACACTGCAATTGGAGCGTTAACATACTGCATAGTATCTTCGATCTGAAGTGCTAGGAATTGTGAGCTGTAGGTGTTAATGAAGTAAAGAACACAAAAAGAGACCGATGTATTGATGCACATTCATTGTCCAATAAGCAGACAGATGAAACCTGCTAAAAGAAATAGTAGCGTTCACTCCATAGGTTAGGCATGTCAGAGATATGTAAATTACAACAGAGGTTGAGATTAATTAACTCTGTTTGCAAGTAAAAACAATCGCATATATTAAGATGTAATCATTTTAAATTTAGTTGTTTGGCTGGAGTTCTGCTTTAAGAGCATTGGGATTCCATATATTGGGCACAAATACTTTAAAACTGAATTCAGGACATATGGGAGTTACAAAAATATTTTGGGTACCTTAATTTAATTTCTAAAATCAGCCTCCCAATTAGCATACGGTATGAAAAATGCCAGTGAAGGGAGGACATTCATGACTACATTAGGGCCTGGTGACATAACTTGCCATTAGTCCTTAGTGGCAGTAGCAGTTCTCTCAAATATATTGTGACCCTCACGCTATGTAGTTTGTGGAATGCGTTTACAAGACTGCTGCAGGGATGTAAGGTGTATATTCCTCTCAGATATTTTTGTGTGTGTACCCAACACCGTCTAATCATAATATGCCTAATATGTATCTCTATTCATTATTTGTGCAGAAACATAATATTTAAATCACAATACATAATACTTTTAGGAAATTAAAGTGCAATCAGTGCAACAAATGTGCATGAACAATAAGTCCTTTAAAGTGCTGGTTATCTTATTCTTCCAGTGCCAGTATGTTCCAACAAGTGCCGTTGTGCTCCCCTCCTTATGTGCCCTTACTCACTCGCCTGTGTTTCAAAAATAATCCTCCAGTGGCAAAAAAATGTTTTTTTATTTATTTTGTGACTACGGCAGGTAGGTCAAAGAACCTCATATGTGTATAGGGAGATAGAATCAGGAGAAATCCACAGTGTAATTCCGTTTTTATTGTTAAAAAAACATATAAAAGCCAATTGCGCACTTACAAAACTCTCCTCTTGCATGTGAGCATGTCATGATGCCGTTCTGGAATTCAAAAGTCATGGTTTGCGTTCCAAGGAGCAGATGACACATAACCATAAGAATCCACCCACTTAATGCATTTCGCTCCACCCAGGAAGTATCCTCAGGACCCTCAGCTACAGCTCACATGCAAGAGGAGAGTTTTGTAAGTGCACAATTGGCTTTTATATGTTTTTTTAACAATAAAAACGGAATTACACTATGGATTTCTCCTGATTCTATCTCCCTATACTCATATGGGGTTCTTTGACCTACCTGCCGGAGTCACAAAAGAAAGAAAAAACATTTTTTGCCATTGGAGGATTATTTTTGAAACACAGGCGTTTAACCCATCACTAGTTGGTGAGTAAGGGCACATAAGCACAACGGCACTTGTTGGAACATACTGGCACTGGAAGAATAAGATAACCAGCACTTTATAGGACTTATTGTTCATGCACATTTTTTGCACTGATTGCACTTTAATTTTCTAAAAGTATTATGTATTGTGATTTTAAAAAATATGTTTCTGCACAAATAAAAGTAGCAGTTATCTGCTATGGAATGAGTTAAGGGTGACAGCAGCAGTTCATAATAAGCCTTTGGAATAATTGCCACACACATAGACTTTTTTCATTCAGCCTACAGACATCATGCTACACAGCCTGGATGGAAAAATCCCCCTCTGTGGCTACTCTATGTTGACAGACGGCCTGCTATCTGTCAAAATACTCAAACAGTGCCTGCATCTGATTGGATGAAGGCCC
The DNA here is from genome assembly GCF_965119305.1 of Pelophylax lessonae. Lineage (NCBI taxonomy): Eukaryota > Metazoa > Chordata > Amphibia > Anura > Ranidae > Pelophylax > Pelophylax lessonae. The sequence goes on along the minus strand of NC_138768.1, from coordinate 605,572,222 downwards.
TGTCCAGTGAACAATTTGCTACCTGGCTCCTTTATCTTTTATTTGAGGGATGTCAAGCAAGAGGTGGCAAACAGGGCTAACCAAGGAGCGAATTTTGGCCAATTAATCAGGAACCTACTCAAATTTGATCCTTGTATGGCCAGCCTACGGCACATCTCACTTGAATGATGCTGTCAGGTGGGCAGAGAGGGATTCATGGGTGGGTACTTCACCTTGCAGTTGTAGCATACTAGGGGATATGTTAAAGAACAGTTTGGCTATAAGAGGAGGGTGACAAACGATGCAAATTGAATAAAATACGCCACCAGGTGGTGGCCAACTTGGCGCATCTATAGTATGTAAGTGTGCCACATTCTTATCAACTATATTGAAAATAGAAAGCAGAAAAACATGGACTTTACTGGCACAGGTATATCAAATATAACATTATCAAGAAAAAAGTGTCAACACAAGCATAAAAAAGTAGGTAATTACCAAACTACCACAAGGTAAAATTCAAGCATAAATCTATGTAGACTCTGTGACAATAACCATACCATATATTCCCCAAGGAAGGGAAAGAAGAAAAAATACCACTTCCCCTCCTGGGGAACTGTAGATAAAGTGGTCACAGATGTCCCGAGTCAGCCAAGATTGAGCCAAAGAGACTGGCAGGTTTAAGACAGGGTATACTTGTTAGTACCTACAGGGGCGTTAATCTATCTCCAGCTGGGACTGCCATTACAAAATGTAGAAAATTGGCTTCTGAGGGACCACTAAGTGGACAATAAAGGTAAGGTAAGGTTTCTGAGAATCGGGTAAAGGAAATCTAACAGCATAAATGGAGTCCCAGGCAGCAGGCCTAAAGTTTAATCACCCCCCCAGGCATGGGGAAACGTCCACCATGACTCGGAAAAAACGCGAGACAGCCGACTCGGGACATCTGTGACCACTTTATCTACAGTTTCCCAGGAGGGGAAGTGGTATTTTTTCTTCTTCCCCTTCCTTGGGGAATATACAGTATGGTTATTGTCGCAGAGTCTACATAGATTTATGCTTTCATTTTACCATGTGATAGTTTGGTAATTACCTACCTTTCTTATGCTTGTGTTGACACTTTTTTGTTTGTATTGGCAAGTGTTGACAGTTATATGTCTTACATTTTAATCATTCATAATAAATGTTATATTTTATATACCTGTGCCAGTAAAGTCCATGTTTTTCTACTTTCTATTTTCTATATAGAAAAACAATGACACCCTGTAAAGAAGGACACACCATTCTACTAATGTCAGCAATGGGTTATGTTCATTGCAGTTACATGACTTTCTTTGTGCCCAGAGATGACTTTTTGCTTAAAGATCTATAGTGTATTCCAGCCCTTCCCACTTCCAGCTGTTGTACGTAAAACAACAACAGGTGCTCACACCCTAGTTAAACCTGTATGATTATAAAACAGAGCTTTGTTTAGCAGATTACATAGTTGTCTATTACATAGTGCACCCTTATGGTTTTGTTCAGAGCCAAATAAGTCCAAACCTAAAATCCTGAAAATACTAAAGTTTTCACTAATAACATGGTTGTTGTTCCTACTGAACTGGCCAATATTCGAACTGTCTATGGCTGGCTTAATTTACACAGCTGAGCTCAATATAACATTTCTCTTCCACATTCCCTACAAGTGAACACATTCTTTGTTCTTTGAGCCCCCGTTCACATCGGCGCAATTTGACATGTGATTTGACATGTCAAATTGCAGCCTGTTGCCGGCAACGGCACTGTCCCAGTTGGTGCGATGCCGACTTTGCGACGCCACACCGATTTCCAGTAGTAGTTCCTGCACTACTTTTGGCGACTTTGGGGGCGATATCAATAGACCTGTTCACGGTTTTGATCTGTTCACGGTCTTTGGATCCTGCTCACCGCATAGTTTTTATTGATATTCGATATCAATAGACATCTGTGCACAACTAGCACAGATGTCTTTCAAATTGCCCCCAAACTTGCACTGAAATGCAGGTTTGCAATAATTGATTATAAACCCACGTTCAATGTGAATGAGGGCTTAAACTTGAATTTAAATAATCAAATGAAAAGCCCTATTATCAATAAGGTTATCACATTTCAAACTTCTGGTACACTGATTGTCACCAACCTAAAAGCCCACACAATGAAATGTAACTACAAAGTGACTGAGCTTCTGCCATTGTTGACCACTTTCTGAAAATGCCAGGTGCGTGGCTTTCTCTGGCTTTAGTACTCTGGCTGATTTATAGCTAGCATGCAGTCAGAGTGAAGTTAGATTTTCTAATTAGCATACTTTCTCCATGTCCAATGACTCAAATACTGGAGTCTGCATGAAAGCAATAGCAGCTAGCATTTTCAGAAGGTGGCCAGCAATGGCAACGTATATATTTCTACAATTTTAGACAAGTCAATTTAAATGAATGGTATGAGAGACACACAGGGGGCGATTTACTAAAACTGGAGAGTGCAAAATCTGGAGCAGTTGTGCATGGTAGCCAATCAGCTTTTAACTTTGGCTTGTTCAATTAGGTTTTGAAAATAAACCTGGAAGCTGATTGGCTATCATGCACAGCTGCAGAAGATTTTGCACTCTCCAGTTTCAGCCCCCCCAAAAAGTCTGCTTTGTCTAAGCTTTATTTGGAAGATGCTAGTTGCCAGAATAGCATGCTGCCCAAGTGGCTTTAAAGCGTAAGTGCAGCCAAAACAAAAAAAGAAAATTCAGCACAAGGGACATAATTTACAGTCAGTAGTATGTATCCCTTGTGCCAATGCCTCTTATTTCAGTTGAAATCCTCTTCTGTCCAAAATTACAGTTGGCCACAAAAAAAACATTTTGTTAGGCCAATGACAAAATCTGTCTGTGTATCTCCCAACTGTCCCTCATTTGTAGATAAATCCCTCTGCGTTTCTTTCTTTCTTTCTCATTAGTCCTCCTATTTGGTCTTCTGTATAGACCTCTCTCTATAAAAAAAAAAGTACTATTTAACTATGAAAAGTGTTACTTCACACTAGATGTGGCATCCATCCTCTAAATTATTGCATTTGTTATTTTGAAAAGCAGGAAAGTAGGAAAAGTGGTGAAAAAAGTACATGTGGGTTTAACTGATTTTTTTTTTTTTTGCATATTATTCTGAGGTTTGAAGCTCTAAATTGCTTAACAAACCAAATCCCATGCTTTTAAATGTCAGTTCGCATTCAGGCCCCTGTAGCTCAAAGCCTGAAGCTCGAAAAGGTACATGACCTACTTTTTTGTGGAATGGGGCATATTTTATCCCATTGACTTCAACAGGAGCATGCATAAAATGCACAGAAATACTTGTTGCGTGTGTTTTTCAGGCACTCCCAGAAAAAAGTCTGTGGGGCCAATACTGCCCAAAAGAATCTCATGTACAGCACTTTACTCCTAAAAGCATGCAGAAAAAAAACATGCAAAAAAACCTCAAAATCACCTAACATAAGCTAAACTTAAGTGTGAATGAAACATGCATAAAGGCCTCAAAATCACCTAACATAAGCTACACTCATGTGTGAATGAAACATGCAAAAACATACAAAAAAGCCTCAAAATCACCTAACATAAGCTACACTCATGTGTGAATGAAACATGCAAAAACATACAAAAAAGCCTCAAAATCACCTAACATAAGCTACACTCAAGTGTAAATGGGGTCTTACTGTCCATATCACAGGGGTGTTGGCAGCGGTGTGTCCTTTGTCTACATACTTTGTGCTATAGGGTGTCCCTCTTTCTCATCTCAGAAAGTTGAGAGGTATGTATCAGCCCTGTAAGATATTTGGGTCTGTCTTAACAAACAACTAACATTTGGGGGCCTTCAAATGCATAAAAATACAATAATTAATAATATAATGCACACTATTACATTTGTTTTCATTCACATTTTTTGCTTTTTCTGCATGCATTTGGTTCTTATGATATGTGAACTAGGGAAGGAACTTTTCCAAAACTAAAATATCCATAGCTCAGTTTTAGATAAAACACACAAAAACGCACTATACCTGCACTTTTATGCTTTGTGATTCATGTTTAATTCACATTATGAAAAAAAATAATATTGCAGCATGCAGGAATTTTTCAATTGCAGTGTAATTAAGTAAACTTGTTCCAATGAAATGAATGGTTCTTACACATGAATTGCATTTTGTACTAAAAGAAGAAGCAGCTGGGAACAGAATGCTGGTTGCAGTCAGGTGCTGATTGGCCAGCAGACTGACAAAGCCAACAACTGTTGATAGACAGGATTACTGCTATTATACATACAGCTAATGACACCCTGCTACCAAAAACACACAAAGGTGGCTTTATTTATAAGTAATGAAGCTGAAAATGCTCAATAACTTACCTGCTGCACTAATAACTAGAATCCAGGTTCACTTCACTGAACACGCTGCATGCTGAAGGGTTCTAGGAGATCGATGTTAAGCAGGGGCGAGCTCAGATTTGTTGATTCAAGATTCTGAACCCCTTGAGCTATCCTGCCAGGAAGCTGTCATAGCAAACAGCCAATCATAGGTGGTAGAGGCATTCCCTGTCCCGCACCAGCACATATACACACCCCTTGTATAGGTGCAGCTCTCTGGTTGGGAATGCCTCTGCTGCCTAGGATTTGATGTCCACTTTGACAGTTTCCTGGTGGGTTTGCTCAGCGGGTTTGGTCCCCCTGTCCAAACCCACTTAAGCTCATCCCTAATGGTAAAGCAGAACTAAACCCATCGAGTTAACAGTTTCAAAAAACAGTTACATTCCTGGCACATGCCAGAAACGGTCACATTGGTTGTGCTCTCAACCAAGCTGTCAAACCATAAAATCAATGGTGTCATAATTGATCATATGTACAACACCAGCGCTAAGATGGTAGCTTCCTTGCCTGAAAACGACAGAAGGGTTTAGTTGCGCTTTAGGGCAGAAGCAGCTAGTCAGTGGCTCTGCTTTAGTCCGTGACCACATGACGAATGCCTCAGCATTGGTCACATGTCTGGTCACCAGGCAAAGTTCAGGTTGCAGGCATTAGTGGGATAGGGATGTAGCTGCATAGTTTCAGAAGTATTTTTACAAATAATTTTTGCTGAATTTTGCATGGTTAGAGTTATGAGAGACTATGAAGAATTTTCAAAAATATGAATCTTGTTGATTGATTTTTTCTATTACCCAATTGTTAGAATAAATATTGCTTACTAATGAACAGGTTCCTAATTCTTATAAGGTACTGTACATAATTACTGTATTTTAGTAGTAGAATGTGTATTGGGAACATAAAATGGTAGCGCAGCGACTCCGAACTAGGGCTCCTCCAGACGTTACTAGAGGTTCTTTTAGCAGTGGAAGGTTGACATTCAACTTATTGGTGCCTGCATAGTTCCAAGACCAGCATCATTTGGCACAGCCAGTGTATTTTTTCCACTGGCATTCTTCCTCTCACTGAACATAGATATAAGGGATACCTCTCTTGCTGACCATAATTTAAGAGTGCCCTTCTCTCACAACTCCCACCTTCTCCCTCTTCCAATGACCACCAAAGTAAGGAGAACTTTACTGAAGACCAAAGCAGGTAGGCATTTCCTTGTTAAACTCCAATGTAAGGGAGCCTGTCTGTTTCATTTTTTTAGATGTTATTATTACTTTTCATTTTGTAATTATTTCTAATATATATATATATATATATATATATATATATAGAGATAGATAGATAGATAGATAGATAGATAGATAGATAGATAGATAGATAGATAGATACACACACACACATATATAGCTTACTAATCTTGTAATGTGCAGAGAATTTGTAGATAAAAAAATATATAGATATATAATGCATTAGCTATTAAATCACAATAACTGTCACAACATCATTTGTTGTTTTTCTGAGCATTGATAAACTACACTTCATGGTTTCAGCTATTTAACACGCTATACTTACTGAGCATGATTCGGTCACAAGCCTGACATGTGATGAGAGCTCTGAAATGCTGGAACTTTTAAGCAGACCAACTGTTAAATTGCAATGTTGCCAGGTTGTCCCATGTCCAGCTGATATGATTGTATAAATGCATGCCTAGAGATGTAAATAAACCCACACTTTTTATTTTGGGAGGGGGCTTCAATTATTTTCTGCCACTGGGCTTTTGTGTGAGACTATGGTTAGTTTGAACCAGTTCCATAAAATTACTATCCACCCAGTAATATCCTCATTTTCTGTATAAATATTGTTCAAAAACTGTCCTCCATCTGAATAACTGCTAATAACAAATGTCTCGTTTTCTTATATAAACACAACTTCTTCTTCTAAGAAGTAACTGTACGTTAACAGTTACACAAAGTTTAAATATTTGTCACAGTGGGCCTCATGTATGCATGTGTCCAGCCTTCATGACTTCAACCTGCTGCACTGCACATATAGTACTACATGAATGAGGTGCCCTATGAGCACCCCAGTCAACTAGCCACTAATGGACTGTTTATCTTTTCATAACTGTACCCCAGGTGCCTTTTTGCTAAGCTCAGCTACATCCCTCTAAGCTCCAACCTCTTATTTATTTGTAATGGCTGGTGCAGAAAGCGGCAATGCCATTTCCAACATGGAAGATCCACCATTTATTTATCACCTAGAATAAATAGAAAAAGGGGCTGTAGTAGCCCCCTTTTTCTATACAGGATGGTGGCAGGGGCAGCTAGCTGGGTTATGAACTTTAGTGAACCATGTTAAGTTAATAGTGTAGGTGGTTAGCCTGCTGGTAATGAGGGTCAGTCACCTTTTGACTTCTGGTCACTCTCCCTCAAGCTTCCCGCTCAAAATTGCGGGTATCTGGGCAGTTTTGAGCTCAGCTGTGGCCTTCCCACCCGATTTCAGCTGTCTCTGGGGAGATTTGCGCGTGGAACTCCGCTTTCCGCTCAAATCTCCCGCTCTTTAGCGCTCATCTAGCCCTAGCCAGTTCTTAGGGGGGCTATTTAAGAGCGACCGCGGGGCTCCGGGTCACTTCACCCCTCAGGATTGATTCATAGCATTCCCCTCCCTCCCTTTTGGTTGTCGCTGCCCAATTATTATTTATTAGTAACTACTGTCGCCTTAGCGCAAGTGCTTTGGTGGACGTCAGTCTAATGTGATTTGAAATATGTTTGGTTGGATAATGTTATTTAAAGTTAATGTTTATATTGTCTACCTGAGCCGTAGTGGCTAGGTTGTTTACGTGTGTTATTTCAAGTGTAAATAAAGTTTGAGTTTTATTTACTTATTTATTTATTTATACCAATAATAAAACAGCCGCGGCCTAATCTTTTTTCCAAACCAGTATCGTGTGGTGTTTTTATTTATTAGTAGTAAGTTAAAATAAATAAATAAATAAATGGGTTTTAGAGCCGGTTCACACTGAGGCGATCCGACTCTGCACGACTTGGGGAGGCGACTTGTCAGTCCCGTGCACCACGACTTCGGAGCGACTTGCAGGGACTTCACATAATGGAAGTCTATGCAAGTCGCTCCGAGGTCACCCAAAGTAGTACAGGACCCTTTTTCTAAGTCGGAGCGACTTGTGTCGCTCCTATTAGAACGGGTCCTGTACTATTCAATGGAACGCGACCGAGCGCGAGACAAGTCGCCTGACAAGTCGCGCTAGTCTGAATGGGCCTTATATATATATTTAAATATAGTATACATTGAGGTAAATACATCCTGACTGCCATTCCCATGAAGAACCTCCCTTAACTGTAAGGCTACGTTCACATCTTGGCATTGCTATTACAGGCGTTTTTATGGGCGTTTTTGCAGGCGTTTTTATGGACGTTTTTACAGGCGTTTTTTGTGCAGGCGTTTTTAGATTGAATAGAGACCAATGGGTAATCTGCCCAAAAAGAAGCTCATGTACTTTTTTGAGTGTTGGGCGTTTTGCTCACAGCGTCAAAGCGCTCAGATGTGAACAGGGGCCATTAAAATGAATAGGATTTGTCTTGTTGGGCATTTTGAGAGCTGATCCTAGAGCAGAAAAACGCCCCAAAACAACCCAAAACGCCTACATGTGAACGAAGCCTAACTGATTCCTGTCTTGAGCTGTTGGAGGAATATGTATTGTGCTGAAACTTTATGATGTTCAAGTCTCATTCAAATGACAGTGCCATATTCACTGTTCAGAACCAGCAATTGCTGTTTTCTGCATCCACATCCATTTGATGTCCTCTGTTTGCTCTGTTGGGCTATTTTTCCTCTGCAACTATTCTCTGACTCCTTTTTAATGCTCTTTTGTTAACTAGTAGTGGATCTGTTGTCAGTCTTTGCTTAGGAACATCTCCAGCTACCCAATCAGATCTGAGTGCATGGGCCTTATATGAAGAAAACAAAAGCCATTAGCGGAGGTTATGGCTACTCCTAGCGGAAAAAAAAAACATCTCAGCATCCCAGGTGTTTGAAAAGAACAAAGTGCATCCACATGCAGTGCCTGCTTGAAGATCACCTGTTGCCACCCTGCCAGGAAATTGTGGTAACTGAATCATCATCTAGGAAACCTCTTATGCACATAAATGCTTTTAAAAAAATGACACATGACATAGCTCTACGGGAAAAAAAATCAGTGACAGAGCACGCAAAACAATTTTTTCCTTCTGACAGGAGCAGAAAACCTGTCCTCTTTATGCTTTGTTTTTTTTATTGTTTTTTTGCTGACCTAGAAGGAAAAGGTAGCTTAAAGACATGTGTGCCCAAGCCCTTTAAGAGAGTCTGACAAGAATAAATGCAAAATAAATTGTAAAATGAAACACTTGTGTGCCTTATATTTTAATCATCTATGTACCTGCTGAAACATATACCTTTATTGCTCTAAGGCTCCGTTCACATGTAGGCGTTTTGGGGCGTTTTTGGGGAGTTTTTCTGCTCTAGGATCAGCTCTCAAAACGCCCAACAAGACAAATCCTATTCATTTCAATGGCCCCCTGTTCACATCTGAGCGTTTTGACGCTGTGAGCAAAACGCCCAACGCTCAAAAAAGTACATGAGCTTCTTTTTGGGCAGATTACAGGCGTTTTCCATTGGTCTCTATTCAATCTAAAAACGCCTGTAAAACACCTGCAAAAACGCCCATAAAAACGTCTGTAATAGCAACGCCAAGATGTGAACGTAGCCTTATGAAAACTGCTATCTTGGATCCCTGTACTAGACAAAATTGAGAACACGAATTAACTCCTCCATCAGTGCATGCACCATATATCTTCTCAGAGCAGTTAATTAGGAGAGCCCATAGGATTGCCTAACTTCACTCGCTGTCACCCACTGTTCTCCTTCATTCTGGGTAGGGCGAGTATAAAGGGCGACAAGATTAACCACTAAAAATTTCCATAATACAAGTTTGCAAATATGCCTATAATGTGTAAACAATGACAAAAGGTTGCCCAAGGAATTAGTCAAGGCAGGTGTGGCTTTGAAATGGTAATGTGGACTGGAACTGAGACAGAACCTCCATTGGTTCAGCACTGCTGTGAACCTCAGTAGAGGGGCTACAGGGCTGTGGTTGCATAAAGGCTACTGACATTCAAAAGACAACATATTAATCATATGGAGTGTGCACATTTGCGCCATGTTTTCTTTGAACCGGTCACATAGTTTACTCATTTTCCTGCATATAAATGTTAGATATGTTCAAAGTTGCTGCATATGGCTTTAAAAGTACATATGAACTAATAAAGACGGCAAGGGAAAAGGTATAAAAAAAGGCTTCCTAACACACACGTTGGATCTAAAGCTGCCCAGTGAAGTCCCAATGTACCTGGTGTGAACAGACCCCAAGCATAAATAGCCCTGCAATATAAATAGTGAAACTTTTGTTTTTTTTAAATCCGGTCATGGTACCATATTACATATGGGATAAGTATAGGTCTTTAAATGTTACTGCATCAATAAATAAAGGGAAATACTACATGAACATAATTATATTCTGCATACATTTTAATGATATAGCTATTCAAGACTCAGTCCATTCAAAACCAATATTTCAGTTATTAAATGGATGCTGGTGGCCTCAATACATTATTGTCTAGAGCTGAGTTTCTAAACCAGTTCTCAAGTCCTACCAACAGTACATGTTTGGCAGATGACCTCATATATGCACAGTAGAAAACATTTGTTCATTATCAATCCTGTTTAACCACTTTAGCAAATACACACAAAACATGACCTGGTTGGTAGTTGATGGGAAACATTTTTGAAAACACTGAGTTTGAAGAAAGAGTATGGCAAAGAGCAAACAATCAGAATCCCTCTTGTGCTGGTCTTTTTAAATATGAATGCCATTTATGTATTAAAAAATGCATCATTGTGTATTTATGTATACATGTATCATCATGTATTTAGTACTGTGTGAGCTTCACACACTATTTCTGCTCTTTTTAGAGAACCAAAACTCGACTTGCAATTTGTGCTGCACACCTATGGGTTGATTTACTAAAGGCAAATACACTGTGCACTTTGCAAAGTGTAGTTGCACTGTGCAAGAAGAGCTGCTCCAGAGCTTAGTAAATGAGCAGAAGCTCTGCTGACTTCCATTATCCAATCATGTGCAAGCAAATATGCTGTTTTTTTTTGTTTTGTTTTTAATCTCCCTTGCACGTGCTTGGGTATTTTTTGCAAAGTGAAGCTATGGGGTTGATTTACTAAAGGCAAAAAGACTGTGCACTTTGCAAAGTGCATTTGCACTCTGCAAGTGCAGTTGCTCCAGAGCTTAGTAAATGAGACTTCCATCATCCAATCACGTGCCAGCAAAAAGGCAGTTTTTTTCTATTTTCCTTGCATGTAATTGGGTATTGAAACCTTACCTTCCTTACTAAGCTCTGGAGCAACTGCGCTTGTAGAGTGCAACTTCACTTTGCAAAGTGTACAATCTATTTGCCTTTAGTAAATCAACCCCTTTAACTAATTTACTAAGCTCTGGAGCAACTACACTTTGCAAAGTCTATTTGCATTTGGTAAATCAACCCCCTAGTTTGGATCAGTAACCCCTTAGCAATTGCTTTGTTTAAAGAGGAAGTAAACCCTCCTCTGCAACTTGTACCTATAGGCAGGGCCGGATTAAGAGCATCATGGTCTTGGTGCTGAGGATTTTGAAGGGCCTTAAGGGCCGTGCCTTGGCATGCACCCAGAGGAGGAAGGGTGCAGCCATGCATGCCTAATTCAACATGGGATGCTGTCTCTGAAGCCCATAAACACATCCATGCATCGGCAACTGTCCCTTCTTGTCCGGCCTTCGTGCTGTGTGGGGAGGTTCTGAGGGAGCTGCCTGGGGAAGCGAGCATAGAAGCCAGACTTCTGTGTTTACAAGTGACAGAAGAGCGGTAACAGTGAATATGGCCAACCCGGGGCCTATATTAAGGTAGGGGCCTGGAGCTGCAGCTCCAATAGCCCCTACGTTAATCTGGCCCTGCCTATAGGTAAGCCTATGGTAAGACTTACCTATCGGTACTGTAAATATCTCCTAAACTTGTACAGTTTAGGTGATATTTACTTTGCATGCAGCCAGTGACATCACTGGCGCAGGCGCTCTGAAGGAACGGCCGCTCATGCCGTTCCTTCAGAGCCCTGTGCCGCGACCGTCGGCTCCCGCGCGCATGCGCGGGAGTGACGTCATCGCGGCTCCAGCCAATCAGATGGCCGGATGCCGCAAACCCGGAAGAAGGGTGACCGAACATGTCACCCATGAGACAGGTGAGTGGGCGGCGCTGCGAGGCTTCATTCTAAGGTAAGTATTTCATAATGAGCTAGTATGCGATGCATACTAGCTCATTATGTGTTTGTCTTTCAGGTGTTCATTTTAAAAAAAAAAAAAAATTGTGAGGTTTACAACCTCTCTCTTAAGGCTAAAACATCCATGTACATACAGCACCAAGTATTCACCTATTTCTGTTCTCTGGCAGCTGTCAGGAGATGAAACTGGCACAGTACATTAACATAACAGTGACGGTGGTGAATACTCTGAACATATATATGAGACAGATATCAGATCCTTAGCATTTTCTAGTCACTTTGGAAAAAATATGTCATGAGGCTTCCTGCCTCTTATCTGTTAAGCTCTCCTCTTCAATAAACAGGAAAACATGCATAATGAAGTAGAAAGGAGCTGTCAGCAAATATAAGTAAGGCAGGAGTAAGGTAGGTATTCTGCCAGACACTGTGACTTTATTATAATGGTCCTTCTTTGTACAGCTATATCAGGAAAAGATTGGACTGGACAAATCAGGGAATACAGAACTTTATAAAAGTTTGTTTCCTAAGAAGAAGGAAGTTTGGCAAAGCCAATCTTGTTAATACATCTAGAAGAGGGTGGGCTACCTATTTTGATGGTAAACCGGCAGTGCTAGGGATCCAGTTTTTAATTATTTTTATCCTCACAAACTAAGATGTATTTATTTTTTTTTTGCAATCTGTGTAATGATAAATCATTGGATTGTGTGTTTTCTTTTAGGGCGCTTTTACACTGCCCTGCTGCGGGTTGGCCACAGCGCAGGTGCAGCACAGTGTACCTGCGATTTTCGTGTGGGCTACCCACGCTTTTTCCATAGGTTTCTAATATGACGCGTGTTTTTGGTGCAATTCCTGAAATGGAACCAAAGATGCAGCTTGCAGGACATTTACTGTGCTTTCAGAATTTGCATTACAAACGTGAGACATAATAGAAGTTTATGTAAAAACCGCAGGTAACCCGCACAAAAACAGAGGATACACCGCACTACAGCCAAACCGCAGTGTGAAAGCGCCCTTAGACTTTAGCAGGCCTCCTTATACGAGATGTACTCATTAAAGAAGTCGGAATTCAGAGCCATTACAGAATCCCTTAACGTCTGACTCAAGTTTGTGAGTTTTTATAAATTACAGTAATGCTGTATATATTATTACAGCAACATCACAGAGCATATTACGCACAGTTATACCTACACTAAAATCATATATAACTATTTCCAGTGTTCCTGTAACATGAAAAAAAAATGTTTTCTGGCAGTGTATGCACTTTAGATAAACTATAAACATCCATAAAATGAAGATGCTCTCTGTATCTAAAAACACTGATTTGCATACATTTGTTAATTGCATATACTTAACTCTAATTGCATAATGGGACCGGTATTTCAGTTTCATTTAAGTGGCTATTAATTGTAATGCGTATATTTACAAACCCAGACATGTAATAAGTTTACTGTATGCAATCACAAATGCCTTGTGATACCTTTATTAATTAATTTAACAGATAGGAAAAAAAAAAACTCCATCAAAGTATCAATATTAATGAAGAAAGTTGAAGAAAAAATATTCAAGCATTGTTAGGGGAATGTTAGTGGGGCACAATGAGTGCACAACAACATGGGAATGTGGCTGCCCAAAAGCTTTTGTTAAAATAATTTTTGCCATTTATTTAAATCTGGCCGCTATTACTTTAAGATTAAGGCTTTTTGAATGGTCAGGCTAGGCAGGAAAGTGGTGGCGGCGTTTGGGTGGGAAAATCGCGGTCGTTTGGGCAGGAAAGTCATGTGGCGGCTGGGCGGGAAGCACATGAGTCGCGTGAGGCAGCGTCACGGGCATAGGCCTATATAAAGGGCTGCGCGGCTTCAGTCTCTGGCGAGCTCCCCCCCTCCCTGTCGTGGCACCATTATGTGGTTTGTCACCCTTGTATCAAGGGGGGGGACTTTGTTTGAAAGATTTATTGGTCATTACTTGAGTTCTATGACTGAGTGATATTTTGATTTCTGGATTTTAATTTTATTAATATTTATACATATTTATTCTTACTGATGTTTAATAAAGCTGTTTGCATTAATTAAACCAATAAAGGTGCCATGGCCATTTCTTCTCCATCCTTGAGTGGCGTATTTATTTATTTCATTATTATATTAATTTATATATTTACGTTTGAAATGCAGTCTACAGTCCCATGTCTTAACAAAGCAGTCATGATGTTGCCTCTTTTTATGACTAATTTAAATCGAATATAAACCCTTAGAATTACCCAGTGAAGTGACTGGCCCCAGATGATACACAGAGATGAAACAAATCCTCCTACCTAGGTTTTACTTGTTTATCTGCAGTCTTAATTTCTTTATAGCCTTTCAAAGTTCAGGGTTTATACAACTTTTGGAAAGCAGGAGGCGGGTAGCTGAAGTAACACTCTGTAAGGCCCAGTGAGAACTGATTGAAAGGAAGGGATAACCCCCCCCCTTCACACAGCACAAAGGAACAGAGCTGAGGCTGTTAATCACAGGTTGTGTGCTAGAGCTCCCTCCCTGTCAGCTTTTTTCTCTCGGTGTCAGGAAAACTTGCCAGATGTAATTCATGCAGATAGCAGAGGGTCCAGGCAGTAGACAGAAAATGACACTTAGTGCTCCGGATTGAGACACACTATACAGGGGTATGCTTTGTTCATATCTCATGTCTAAACTGTTTAACCATGTTAAGAAAGATATAATACTTTAAGTCATACAGCAGACATGTTCCACATGTTTTTCTTTTTTCTAAATCTTGGATCACTAATAAGTACAGATAGATTTAGGATCTTGCAAACAGTAGAGAACTGTTGATCGTTACCTGCTCCAATCACAACATAACCATCCTTTGCTTTAAATCACAGGTGTCAAACACAAGGCCCGCGGGGCGAATCCGGCCAGCCAGGCCATTTCATGTGGCCCTCGCACCCAGGGCTTTTTTTTAGCCAGGAATGTGGTGGAACTCCATTCCACCACCTCTGGCTCTTGCAGATCCCTGCCTACCCTGCATGAACTCACGGCGGGGCACAGCAGTGCCGACCATGGATATCTCTGCAAGTGAGAGAGAGAGAGAGACGCAGAGCTACCTACACTGCTGGGGGAGGTACTAGAGACAGGTAGATGAGACGTGAGGAAGCTTTTGGGGGGTGCGGGGGAACTGTGTACTCCGCACACTCCTGAAATCTGCATGCCCTATACTTCTTATCTCTGCATTCTGTACGTAGCACACCCATAAAACCTGCACTCTGTATATCATACACTCCTCAACCCTGCAGTTTGTACACAGCGCAACCCTGAACACTGCAAACTGTATGTAGCACACTCGTGAACTCTACACTCTGCACACTGCGTACTCATAGGTATCTAAGTAAATAGATAGTCTTACAGATATAACAGGCCCTTTGAGGACAACCCTTATGCTGATGCGGCCCACAGTGAAACTGAGTTTGACACTCCTGCTTTTAATGAACTGGTCTCTTCCCTGTATCCAGCTCCCTTTCATTTCTTTCAGATCTTGAATTTACCTGAACTTACTAGTGATCCAAGATTCCAAAAATGTCTAAGTGGCCTTAGCTCTTTAAAGGAAGTGGCATTCCATATGGTCCAATCAACTGTAGTAAGCAAGTATTCTCAGCCCTTCAGCTATTCATGCATTTCCTTGGTTTCATTGCTTTGGCTCCATATAAGCGTTGTTCCTAGCGGTTATGGTTCCTCTGGGCTCCCTGTTATCTATTAGTGCAAGCCTATGGTTGATTGGACTTCCCTATGGATTCTTTACTATTGTGTTTGTTTATTTAACAATTTTTACTATACGGTGACGGATTTGTAGCACTGTTCCCACTAATTTGAGATGATAGAGAATTGGATAATTAGTACATGACTTGGGCTCTCAACGAGAACCCAGTCTCTGTGTTGAAAGTGCATTGTGCAGCACGCTCCCAGCACAAACTCAAGTATGCATATATGTGGCCCCATGGATAAAGATCAACTTCTGTGAGGTTGCATTTATGTGCATAGTCAGCGGGAAGGGGTTAAAGTTGCTTTTCATTGTTCTTATACTGTAAAACAACTTTATATCATATTGAAACAAACAAATGCGCTGAATGAGAGGCATTCAGCAGATTGTTTTCGGTCATGAGCCTTCGACAGGAGCTGGGCGAAAGGCCGGCTTCTATCAGACCAACTGCCGTACACATGGACCAAATGCCGCCCAACATTCGGCCCGTGTGTTCTAGGCTTTACTAAAGGGGTACTTATCCCTTAAGGTAATCCATGACTTTGCAGTGTATACATAAACATGGGTTCATTTTAGGCTTACAGAATGTATGTGATAACCTGTCACAGATATTGGGGGACTTTCCGAAAAGCTGTAAGAAAGAAAATGTCACCATAGCAACCTTTTCCTTTCGCTTAGTCACCTGCACTGGTAAAAATGAGCAATAAAATGTGATTGTTGACGTTTGCTAATTGAAAGGTCAATTCCAGGCAAATTGCTGAATACTCACTTTAAATACATACACCGATCGGTCATAATGACCACTGACAGGTAAAGGGA
This sequence comes from Pelophylax lessonae, assembly GCF_965119305.1. NCBI lineage: Eukaryota > Metazoa > Chordata > Amphibia > Anura > Ranidae > Pelophylax > Pelophylax lessonae. The sequence goes on along the minus strand of NC_138768.1, from coordinate 605,555,918 downwards.
ATATCTTCTTACAATGGCATCTGAAAATTGGTGGGATATATTAGGCAGCAAGTGAACATGTTGTCAATGAAGTTGATGTGGTGAAAGCAGAAAAAAATGTCATCGCAGTTTGTTGTGTATGGGGCTGTGAAGACCATGGTGACCCATGTCCACAGCCAAAAGCTTCGACAATTGGCACATGAACATCAGAACTGGACTACTGAGCAATGGTAGAAGGTGACCTGGTCTGATGAATCACGTTTTATTTTATATCATGTGGATGGCCGTGTGCATGTGCGTCACTTACCTGGGGAAGAGATGGCACCAGGATGCGGTATAAGAATGCAAGTTGGCAGAGTCAGTGTGATGCTTTGGGCAATGTTCTGCTGGGAAACCTTGGGTCCTGCCATTCATATGGATGTTACTTTGGTGTCCATGCCTCAATGGGTCTGGGCTGTTTCAGCAAAAGGGGGCCCTATTCAATATTAGGTGGGTGGTCATAATGTATGGCTGATCAGTGTATATGGTAACAGAAATGTTTTATCTACCAAAGAATTTGTATTTTCTATTCAGCCAGTCTTGTGTTTAAAGCCTCGTACACACGCAACAATTGTTGGCCGTGAATTTTCGGCCAACGTCCGACCGGCCGATTGTCGGCTTGTTAGTATGATGCTTCCGACAACCGACTGCGACTTTTCGGCCGAAAAAAATCTGGTGTGCATGCTATAAAATTTTTGTTGGCCATCAACAAAACGGCTGATTGTTCCTCAGTCAGTACAGATTTCAGCAGACAAAAATCAGATGAGCAAGACTGGGCATGCTCAGAGAAGAAAAAACACACGGAAAGTAAACCAGCACATGACATCACTTCTGAAGTTGGTTGTTGTTGGCCGAAAAAATTTGTGTGCAGTCTAGAGCACAATTCAACCAACACAACAACACTGGACAAAAGATGGCCGATCGGTCGGCCAACAATCGTTGCGTGTGTACGAGGCTTTAGGCACTGTTTATAGACAGCAAAGCAATAAATGTAACCTCACTATTGCCTTGTAGTAATGCCAGCTATACACTGAGTGAAGCTGCCCCACTGGGAGAAGACAGTGATAATAGCAAGAGAATCCGGCAGGCTGCTTGTACCCAAGTCGATCGATTAACTTGGTACATTCACCATGCCCATTAACAGTTTTTTCGTCAGGTTCCTGCGAAACTAGAGAAGATTTGAGTTATGTATGGCCAGCCTAAGATTACAGGAGGTTGATACCAAGATACGGTACATTCTGTTTTTTTTAATAATTGTAAAATTGAATGATTTTTAATGTATACACATAAATTGATGGATAAAATTGTTTTTTTTTTCTTATATTTGCTTGCAATTCAGCCTTCATTTTTTTTTTTTTAAACCAGGCCTAATAGTCTCTGTATTAAAGCGGCATTAAACTCAAAAGCAAGCATTTATTTTATTGCAGCTTACCAATTCTTATATGTGATGGCTGCATTACAACAAACCTACAGACCCTATTTTTTTTGTATCCTGGGGACTGCATGTAGGTTTCTTTTTAGGATTTCTTCCTTATATTTTTAGCTGGTGATATGGCCAGTAAGTTTGATGTTTTTTTTTAAAGCTCTCTTGCAGATGTATCAGTTACAGGAATGAGACAAACCATTTACCCCTGAGTGTCCATTCACACTGGTACGACTTGTCAGGCGACTTGGTCAGCCTGACAAGTCATGCACCGTCGCTCCCACTGTGTAGTACAGGAGCCGTTCTAATAGGAGCGACATAAGTCGCTCCGATTTAGAAAAGGGGTCATGTACTACTTGGGGGCGACCTGGAGGCAACTTGCATTGACTTCCATTATGTGAAGTCCGTGCAAGTCGCGCCAAAGTCGCGCTGCACGCGACTTCACAGGTCGCCCCCTAAGTCGGAGCAACCTAATGTGAACGGGGTCTGAGAGGAATGCTTTTATTTATTTATATAAAATCTTTATCCTAAAAGCAACAAAACAGTTTGCTGTAACTTCTTTAAAAATTGTAAGCTGGAGTTTGGCTTTAATTTGTTAGTGTATCTAAATCTGCTAGTACATCTAACACTTAGCTTCCCCAGACTAACAATGCTGCTGTCCGAATTTGCCCCCTGTTCTCCTTCATCCAGAGTGGGGGAACTCTAAAACAAGAGGTGTGTTACTGGTCAGATAAATAGGTGAACACAGAGGGAGAAAAGAAAAATAAAGAAAGCGAATGCAGCCACCACTTCTAAGGATTGGCAAGCTTCAATATACTACATTTTTGCTTTTGGGTTTAACATCCCTTTTACCTCCTGCGAACTCTGGCCAGATCACACATTTTACTGTACACATTGCTTATCAGGAAAAACAGGGCTTAAGGTAAAGAATTTTGTTTTTGCTTTGTGTTATATTGCCACAAGCCTTGTGTGCCCGTGAAAATACGCATTACCATATTTGACATGAAAACACACACATTCCAATGCGGTAGCCAGGAAAAGCAAAGTAAATATTTGGGGTATATGGCTAGCCAATCTCTACTGGTTACAGCTACAATTTTTATGTATAGTGACAACTGAACGTATTTTGTGTCCAGACACAACCTGCCTCAACCTGACTCAAATTCAAAGAAAACCAACTTTTTGTTTCGTTACAAAACATTTGGCTCCCATGTAAATTTGCAAATATATGTAACTAACGCCTCTCCTTTAATGTTTATTATATAGTGTAAGGAGGGCTGTCTATTTCTTTATTTGGATTTCCATGGTGCCTCCTTTGGTTCTGCACCCTACTATATTTACTTGCGGTGCTAGTGCTGGAAAGGATGTTGAATGTTAGACATCAAATACTATTTTTCTGCCTTTGTTGTGTCAAGTATGGATGGGCATGGACATGACTCACATATATATTATTTATATATTATTTATATACAGTATATATATATATATATATATATATATATATATATATATATATATATATATATATATATATATATATATATGTATATAATAAATAAATCAATGTTCAGGATCGGAGAATATGGTTATCTTGATTGACCAGTCCTTAGCCCATTCAGCATATTTTTGACTGTATTAGGTGGTTAATCAGCTCTCATTGTATGATGTTGTTGTCTGGTTAAACTGTGTTGTATGGATATTCTGCTTTTATAAAAACAATTTTTGTGTAATAAATTTTGATTTTACTATATTATATGTGTCTATATTACTGTTAATTTAGTCATTATTTATGGCACCATTAAAGTCCTCTTTGGCCCCACCCCTATCGCCTCACTAGTGCACCTTTTGGGTCCACCCTGACCAGGATCTATAGTCCTTTTGGTCTATAGGAGTGGTATATCCCATGTGGCTGCAGTGTGAGGTTGTTGCTTTCTTTCATGCATTAGAAGATGGATTGGCGTAGGTCACAAAAGAACGATAACATTGTTTTTGCTGTCTTCTTAGCTCACATGAAGTAACAGGGACACTGCATTTATACATAGTTACATAGTTTGCGAGGTCGAAAAAAGACATCAGTCCATCCAGTTCAACCTATGATGTGTGTGTGTGTTTGCTGTTAACCGTACATTGTATACCCCTGTATGTTGTGGTCTCTAAGGTGCCCATCTAATAGTTTTTTGAAACTATCGATGCTCCCTGCTGATACCACTGCTTGTGGAAGAGAATTCCACATCCTTACCGCTCTGACAGTGAAGAACCCCTTACGTATTTTAAGGTTAAACCGTTTATTCTCAAGTTTTAGTGAGTGGCCATGTTTCTTGTTGTATTCCCTTTCTCTGAATAGATTGTTCCTTATGCTAGGGTCGCGAGTACAGTATTTGTACATTGATATCATATCCCCCTTTTCTGGTAAGATCACCAGATATTTTTGTAAATGCTGACTTTACTCTTGGCCTGAAAAAAAAGAAAACAAATGCAGCTATCAAATCTAAGGACTGGCAAGCTGCAATACATTAAATGGTTGTCTTTGGGTTTAGATACACCTTAAAGTGTAAGTAAACCCTCCTATCATTTTTAGCCAAGGAAGCTGCCTTGTTCAACTGCCATAATGCAGCACATGTGATCAGTTATAAAACCAGCCTTTGTGCTGTCAACAGTTTGTCGAGAGCACAACCAGTGTGACAGTTACATTCTCGACACGTGACGGGAATGTAACTGTTTTTTTGGAACTGTAAAATCAATGGGTTTACTTCCGCTTTAAATTGGTGACCTATTGAGGTTAGTGGCCTTTTGGTTTCAATAGGTTCCCAAGCCAGAGATGCTCTGCATAGTAAATGATAAACTCTATGCACTGCAGGAGACTGGGAGTTACTTTCTTCAGGTCTGAGAAAAGCGATCAGCAGGAGTTCTACATGCAGAAACTTATACATACTAATGGCCAAAAGGAGCAAAAGATTTCTATCTTCTTTACTGAAAGTTTAAAAGACTCCAATGTACACCAGCCACAGTGGAAATAGGAAAATGCTTTACTTTGCTACAGAAAAACAACAAGCTCAGTTCACTAAGCTATAAAGCATGTCTTATTTGCAACAATTATTGTTTTTAACCATCTGACTATTATTTGTATTTCTCAGTGGCTATTGTTGCTAAAAAATAATGGTGGTTATAACAAATAATCATTACTGCTTAGGCAGGCTATAGATGTTGTCATTTTCTATTCCTGCATCCATGGATTGCATGAAAGAAAATAGCTCGATTCCCCCATCAACACAGTCAGTGTTGATGGGGGAATCCCTCCCATGGAGCTTTTGTGTTCTCCTGGCAGGGAAGGGGGGGAGTGTAGAGAGCCATGGCAGGCTGGATCCAACATGGTTGAGAGGGAGAAATAAGAGACTACAGCTTACAGGCTAACAGGCTAGCAGGGTATGTCAGGTCCTTTGTCGTGAGAGGACACATTTGGAGATATTCACTGCAAGCTCTCTGTGCCTTTATAAGCTGCCTCACATGTTCACTTGGATATAAAAGTTTCTACATCCACCACTTACTGCACATACCACCTTCACTGAACGCCACCACTTGCTATTGTAGTCCAATAGTACCCTCAATACCTATGTGTTTACACTGGGTTAGAGGGTAGGACATGGCAGGAAACTCAGGTGTTTACATTAGGTGATTGGGCAGTTAGCAAATACATCGGTATTTGGCCTGTGTCAATCATCACACAAATATCACATTGAGATCACTCACAGACTGGACCACACTTCGCCTTAAAGGGGGGAGCCAGAATTCTGCTGGGGTAGAGGGGAGGTGGGTTCATCGGGAGAGGGGTGGCTAGGGGTTCTGGAGTGGGGTGGGTTTTCTGGATGTGTGGTGGGGAGGAAGGGGGGGATTTCGGTTGGCTCCAGTGGAGTTGGGATAACCCCTGGTGGTTTCTTGAGGGGGGGGGGGGGATATAACCTTGCCACAAAAACATTTTAGATATATTGATGTTCAATTAATTTATTTTTAATTTAATTAGTAGCCTTTGTAGGTGTCTATTTCTTTGTGGTGTTTATGCGGGGTGTAGAGAGTCGTCCCTGCCAGGAGAACACAGTGATTATTCCTAGCAGCTATAGTCGCTGGCAATAATCGCATATAAAAATCCGACATGCTGGTTGTACAATCAGCCTGCCCATAGATGGTTTGAGGGGTTCATCCCTGCTGAACCGACCAAGATTCGAACCATCTATGGCCGGCTTTAGTGCACTAAGCAGAATTTTACACTGTAAATGGGGTGGCAGGTTGTGTTTGAGCACACATCCTGGTAAAACCTGAATGCCTTGTTAGGCAAATATTGTTAAAATACAAAAGCCAAGTGTATGCTTAAATAAATATTGGTGTGCTTTGCATATTTCTTCTAGATCTGTGAAGTAATCCAGTAGGAATCTATTCCTTTTTTGCAGGAGTTTCCAATACTAGGACCAGCCATTGCTGCTCTCTCTCTCCTTATGCAGGATGACTGGTCTTTTATTCACCCTCTCTTCTAGTTTTCTGCAGGTAGTCAGCAGTGGGTGGTCCTGGTATGTCCCTGCCACAGCCCTGCCCTCTGTACAGGCTATATGCAGCACAATGATTATTTTATTTATTATTGCATTTACAAGGTAATATTTGGGTATGTGGTAGATTTATACCCTTTGTCGCTATTGAGATATACAGTATAAATCATAAAAGTGTTTATGCCCAGAGTTCAACTTTAACACACAGACAATAAATATTAGAGATGAGTCAACTTTTTAAATTCAGCTAAACTGTAGATTGGCCTGATCTTCCAGCACAGCGGTCTCCAAACTTTCTAAACAAAGGGCCAGTTTAGTGCCCTTCAGACTTACGGAGGGCTTGACTGTGGCCATTGGGAGTAGAAAAGGTCTTGATGGCAGTAGGAATAAACAATGCCCCATCTTCGGGGTCATTGGGAGGAATTGAGCCCCTTCACTGGTGTCATTGGGAGGAATTGTGCCCTGTCTATGGTGTCAGTGTGTGTGTGTGTGTGTGTGTGTGTGTGTGTGTGGGGGGGGGGGGGGGTTACGTCCCATTGTTGGTATTAGTGGATAAAAATTGTTCCCCAAGGGCCGGATAAAAGCAAGAAAATGGCCGCATTTGGCTCCCAGGCCACTGGAGACAACTGCTCTAGCACAATTCCCTTTGCCAAACTTAAATTCACTGATTTTTTTTTTTTTTTTTTAAGTACAATATGTCCAAAAAAAGACTGTACTTTGTAGTGTTTTCAAACAATGCCTTATCTAAAGCTCACTAGATGACATAGCAAAAAAAAAAAAAAAAACTGCTTCCTTTCTTAAGGCTTAAAATGTTTTTGTGGCAAGGTTATATCCCCCCCCCCCCCTCAAGAAACTGTACATTGCAGTACAGATGTCCCTTGACCTGGATGGCAGAATATAAGTCAATGTACACAAAATGCAGCATGCAGAATATTTTCAGATGCTTCATGCCTGCGCATTTGGGAGGAAACAAATCCTATTGAAAACAATAAGGAACATTTATTAATTCTACTGCATCCTTACTCATAAGTTTGCATGTGCATTTTTGCATGCAAATACAGTATGTTAGCAATAATCTCTGGGTCTGTTTTGCAACCAAAGCATTGGCTTTCGGTCAATGTGTGACCAAATTTCAAATGTTTATCTCTTTTCTCTGTTGAGCCACAAATATGAACATTTATTGAAGGTTGAAACTCAACCTCATTTTTCAAATGGGCTAATTTACTATGCAAAATGTGTACAAAAAAAGTATTTCGTAAATAAAAGAAGGAACAGATTAACGACCACAAACAAAAAATAGGAATTGCATCCAGTATGGGGTAAACACCTCCTTTTGCTCTGGGGAAGTTGAAGAGCTTGAAATAAAAACTTGAGCCTTTCTGCTCCTGGGACAGGGAAGATGACCCCTTTAAGAGAAGATTTGTTTTAGAGTAGAGAAAGGTCCATCCACCCTATAAGAAAAGTTGGCAAATGTCATAGCAGGAAGTGAGAAGCAGACAGGGAGCGAAACTCTAATGTTGCCCCTTGCTACAACATTATTGACCCAAGAATTGATAATGTGCTGGGACAAAATAGTTACAAAGACTGATGGACACCCCCCCCCTTTGACAAGTGGGGGCACCCCTTCATTGAAAAGAGGGCTTGTTCCTGGATCTGGGGGATTTTGGGGGCACAGACTCACAACCAAACTGAGTTCCTGGCCTTGACATGGCTCTGGTGGCCTGACAGGAATGAAAGGAGTAGAAGGTTTACCTGCTGAAGTTGTGTCTTCGTTTTCTGTTGCAAAAAGGCACTCCTGCCTATCATGACTTTCTTGATATACAGTGAATACAAAAAGTCTACCCCTGTTAAAATATCAGGTTTCTGTGATGTAAAAAAATGAGACAAAGATAAATAATTTCAGAACTTTTTCCACCTTTAATGTGACCCATAAACTGTACAACTCAATTAAAAAACATACTGAAATCTTTCTTTTTGGGAGGGGGGGGGGGAGTAAAAAAAAAAAACAAAAATAATGTGGTTGCATAATTGTACACACCCTCTTATAACTGGGGATGTAGATGTAATCAGAATTAGGCAAACTCTTTTTAAATAGGAGTCAGTACACACCTGCCATCATTCAAAGTGCCTCTGATTAACTCCAAATAAAGTTCAGCTGTTCTAGTAGGTCTTTCCTGACATTTTTTTTAGTCGCATCCTACAGAGAGCTTTCAAAGCATCAGAGGGATCTCATTATCAAAAGGTATCAGTCAGGAGAAGAGTACAAATTTACAAGGCATTAGATATACAATGGAACACAGTGAAGACATTCATCATCAAGAGAAGAAAATATGGCACAACAGTGACATTACCAAGAACTGGACGTCCCTCCAAAATTGATGAAAAGACAAAGAAAACTGGTTAGGGAGGCTGCCAAGAGGCCTACAGCAACAATAAAGGAGCTGCAGGAATATCTAGCAAGTACTGTCTGTGTGGTACATGTGATAACAATCTCCCTTACTCTTTTTATGTCTGGGCTATGGGGTAGAGTGGCAAGACGGAAGCCTTTTCTTACAAAGAAAAACATTTTCACATCTGAAGTCTCCCAAAGGCATGTGGAAAAATGTGTTATGGTCTGATGAAACCAAGGTTGAACTTTTTGGCCATAATTCTAAAAGATGTTTGGCGCAAAAACAACACTGCACATCACCAAAATAACACCATACCCACAGTGAAGCATGGTGGTGGCAGCATCATGCTTTGGGCAGTTTATCTTCAGCTGGAACAGGAAGGAGCCTTAGTCAAGTTAGAGGGAATTATGAACAGTTTCAAATACCAGTCAATAATGGCACAAAACCTTCAGGCTTCTGCTAGAAAGTTGAACATGAAGAGAACTTCATCTTTCAGCATGACAAGGACCCAAAGCATTCAGCCAAATCAACAAAGTAATGGCTCCACCAGAAGAAGATTAAAGTTTTGGAATGGCCCAGCCAGAGCCCAGACCTGAATCCAATTGAAAATCTGTGGGGGGATCTGAAGAGGGCTGTGCACAGGAGGTGCCCTCAAAACCTGACAGGTTTGGAGTGTTTTTGCAAAGAATAGTTGGCAAAATATTTTTACTTCCCTCCACCTAAAATATTTCAGTTTGTTGTTCAACTGAGTTGTACAGTTTATAAGTCACAAAAAAAGGTGGAAAAAATTCTGAAATCTTTGTCTCTGTTTTTTTACATCACAGAAACCTGACATTTTAATAGGGGTGTGTAGACTTTTTATATACACTATAGGTATCTAAGGATTCGCCAAACAGAAGCTTCTTGCATGGAAGCTCCGCAGACCATCATTTGTGCCAAAGGATACATCTCAAATGAACCAAAAGAAGAACAATTCCTGGATACATGGAAAGGAGTATCCATCAAAACCTGGCAATACAATAGCACAGTGCCACAAGGAATAGCTTCAGCTGTTGGAGTACAGAAGGATCCCTCAGTATGGATCCAGGGTCCCATGCTGTGGATTTGGACAAGATGGCTAAATGTTGGCACATGGCCATGGTGGCAATGTCAGGTTGCATAGCAGGGACCGCCAGAGCAAACAAGACCTTGAAAGAGGCTTCTAGTTTTTTGTCCATAAGATCCTTGAGTTCAAGAACATCCTTAGGAGGGGCTGTCAAGGTTTTGTAAAAAAATTAGCTCAGTCTACAGCAGGAACTGCCCACTTCTTCAAGAACCTATCTAAGAATAATGACAGGCAAAAAGCTTGGGAAGGAGCTTGGGAAGAATGAGGATCTTTTTTGAATATCAGTTGCTATACAACACAGGCTGTAAAAGTAAGCATACACGGAAGGTCATTGTCGTCCTGGGCATTCTAAAGGATCCCAGTTTATATGCACACTTTGTCAAGAAGGATGCAAAAATATGCTTGATAGTGGAAGAATGTCTGTGGACTGGTCTTCCTCCTGCGAGTCCTCAGAACTGGATGTGGAACCATCTTCACCCGAAAGCGCAAGGGCGGATTGAAGAAGGTCTAAAAGAGACTCTGGGGGAGAGGTAGAAAGGGCTTGCTTGTGGCCCCTGCAGTGCCTTCACAAGGGCACATACTGTAGCTTCCCCATTAACTCAGACATAGCTGTAGAAAATTTCTCCCTGGATGAACGTGAGGAGGTTGGTGCCCCTGAAGTGGGCATTAATCTGGAATAAAGGCCCTTAGTGTTGAAATTGTAGACCCCCCTCTGAGCCATAAGCTGGACGGGAGCTGCCAAATAGATATGAGAGCACAGAGACCGCTCTGGTGTTGGAATGTCCTCACAATCAGAAGGGTGCAGGTTAGGTCCGTAGTCCCGACAGCTGTACAATTAGAAGAAGGCAACCGCACACCAACTTGAGAGTGATAGTAAATGATAAAAACCTTTTATTGAAAATCCATAAAATCCAAAACGACAAACCAGGGACAGGAGGGCAAAAAACAGTTGACGCGTTTCACGAAACTATGTTCGCTTAGTCATAACCGCACAGCCTGCAGATCCAGACCCCTTGCACTTTTTTTATCCACCATGCCTTTTGAGGGATATCTCACAACAGGTACTCGGGACCTTTACTACAGAGCAGGAAGAGTGTGCAGGGTGTCCCTTCTAGGACCAGTCACTGTATGTAGAGGGGCCAAGTACGACTTGCTGTGATTTCTAAAAGAGACAGAGTAAAAAGTACACATTCTCTCTGCCCACATTCTCATGCTATCATTTTTGGGGCACTAGTAATTCAAAAACAGCCCAGTGCCCATTGGCAACAGTACTTTGAGAGGGAAGTCAGTCATTTTTTGCCATTCTCTAGAGCAGAAATAGGCAAACTTCAGCCTTTCAACTGTTGCAGAACTACAAGTTCCATGAGACATTGCAAGACTGACAGCCACAAATATGTCTCCCAGAGGCAGAAGCATGATGAGACTTCTACTTCCGCAACAGTTGGAGGGTCAAAGTTTTCCTATGCCTGCTATAGAGGCATACAGATAAAACTGAAGAGCATAAGGGGCAGCATCAGCAAAACAAGAGACTGATACCTCATATATGATGATGAGATGATGATAACAATTTTGGCTTAAAGAGTCACACATTTTTTTATTATTTTTGTAAAAAAAATTATAACAAAAAATGTACCAGCCATAAATCAACCTTTAACCACTTGCCGACTGCCGCATGACTATTTACGTCGGCAGTCAGCCCCTCACAGGCAAAGCGACATAGGTCTACGTCACTAGCCTGTAAGGGTTTTGGGAGCGAGCGCGCGCCGCCGGATGCGCGCTCCCACTCCCGCTCGGTCACGGACCCCCCCACGCGTGTGCCCGGCGGACCCGATGTCTGCCAGGCACTCGCGATCGTCCGTGACAGCGGGAGAAAGGCGGGCGGCTAGTGTAAACAAAGCCGCCTGTCAGTCTCTCCTGTGTAAGAATGGTGATCAAACAGTTCTACTATGTAGGACCGTTGATCACTGTTCTTACACATCAAGCCACAGCCAATCACAGTTAGAAACACGCCCCTAGGGACACACTTAACCCCTCCCTCTCAAAAAAAAGTTAACCCCTTCACTGCCAGTGTAATTTTTACAGTAACAATGCATATGTATAGCACTGATTACTGTAGTAATGTCACTGGTATCCCCAAAAGTGTCAAAAATGTCAGTCAAGAGTCCGATCTGTCCGCCCCAATGTCGCAGTCCCGCAAAAAAATTGCAGATCGCTGCCATTACGCGTTAAAAAAACCCAACAAAAATGACAAAAATCTTTCCCTTTGTTAGTAAACGCAATAACTTTTGCACAAACCAATCAAAATACGCTTTTTGCGATATTTTTTTACCAAACATATGGTAAAAAAAAAAATTGGCCTAAAATGTTAAAAAATTTTGATTTTTACATTTTTTTGGGGAATTTCATATAAAAAATGTGAAAAATATTGTTATTTTTGCAAAATTGACGCTCTTTTTTTGTTTATAGTGCATGATCAAAAAATCGCACAGGTGATCAAATACCACCAAAAGAAAGCTCTGTTTGTGGGAAAAAAAGGACGTCAAATTCGTTTAGGTACAGCGTCGCACAACTGCGCAATTGTCCGTTAAAGTCAAGCAGTGCCGAATCGCAAAATAGGCCCTGGTCAGGAAGGGGGTAAAATCTTCTGGGGCTTAAGTGGTTAATGAATCTTGAATCCTGTGGATCAAATTGCCTATCTTTCCTGAACTAAAAATGAATGATTTAGCTTTAGTAGTGCTAATGAGAATAAAACAGATTGCCTCCAACCTCGGAGTTTCTTGGTCCCTTTCAGTATATACACTTTACATTCCATTCTAACTGGCCCTGGTGTTTTGTTTATACTCAGAGTGACCTAGTAGCCTTAAACAAACACAGAGGTTGACAGCAGATGAGAAGTATGCAGCCCTCCTACACTCCTCCTTCTCTTGTATTCACACCCAGTCTTATAATCAATCTGGCCATAAAACAGTTCTAAGACTGTTTTACTTCAATTAATGATTTAATCTGAACTGCTACTATTTTGGCAAAGACCACCAACAACAACTTTTAACTCCCAACTTTCCACGGACGCTTTCAGTGCCGGTTCGCATTGGTGCGATGCGCGAACCCTGCGAATCCAATGCGGGTTCCCGCATCTCACCCGACTTTCAGGCAGTTCACACTGCCATATGCGAACTACTGGGAGTGTCAGTATACAAAGTTAATGACACATCCAGATTAGTTCGCATATCGCAGTGCGAACTGTCAATTCAGACAGGAATCGGATCGCATAGGTGTGAACACCCATGCAATCTGATTCTGGTTGCAGACCAAAAAAAAGGGTCCTGCGGGACTTTGGTCTGAATGCGATGCAAATTCAGCCATACCATCTAGATGGCTGAATTTGCACCGCACAGACATTGCATGTGATTTGCAGAGCAGTGCGCTTCAAATCACATGCGATGTCTGACATTGCTATAGTGTGAACCGGCACTCAGTGCCAGAATATTTCATCAAAAAATATACCCTTGTTACACCTCCATTTCCTTTGTTATCACGTTTAAAATGCAGGGAAACCAAATATCATTGGGAATGGAGCAAAAGAGGAGAAAATAAAGGAGAAAATAAAGACATTCATCTAACCAGTACTGAAATCTCTACTTTTCTTTTCTATGCAATCATATACAGGGTGGGTTCTAAAGCGGGGTACACACTATAAGAAAAGCGGGCCAACGATTGTCCGATTTTCCTCTTTGTTTCACAGCAAATCGGAACCGATGAAAGAATACTTGTACGAAAATTCTCATAGGACAAAGGCTTTTTTTGTTGTTTATTGTTTCTGATCATGCACAGTCTTTTGTTTCTGATTTTTCTGGTACTAAAATCGTACGAAAACAGTACACATTAAGCTGAAATTAGTTCGATCTGCTCCCGTAAGTGAACAATTTTGGAGCCTGTCCCTTGGGAAATTTTCGTTTGGAAGGTCTTAATCGGCTGTAGAACGTTGTGTACACACTAAACGAAAATCGTACGAAGGTTCTTTGGACACAAATTCTCGCCGGATTTTCTTATAGCGTGTATGAGCCTTACAGTGTTCATTATTCTGGTTCAGCCTGAGGACTAAACGAAAGAAAAAAAAGTCTAAAGTGGGGTACACACTAGTAGAAAATCTGCCGAAAATTCCCGCCCGATGTGAAATCGTCCAATTTTCGGCTAGTGTGTACACAACTTTCAGCAGCCGATGCCGACATTTTCAACGAAAAAAAAACGGAGGGACAAACACCAAAATTTTTTTCGTCCGTCCCCAGATGACCGATTTTCGTTTAATGCGTATGCAGTATGTCCGTGAAAAATCGGATATGAAAGACCGCGCATGATCTGAAGTTGCTGACAACCCGGAAGTCTAGGAACAAATGTGCCAAAAAAAAATAAAAATCAGACGAGAAATTTCGTGAACATTTATGCACTGTCGACTAAAAACGGTAATGAACGCTGAGAAGACAGAGAAAAATCGGAGGATATTTCGTCCGATTTCCGTCAAGTGTGTACGGCCCTTAAGGCCGGCCATAGACGGAGCAAATTTCTTTCCTACAACCACAAGCTCGATTCCCTTATCAACGCAGACAGTGTTTATAGGGGAATCCCTCTCATGGAGCCATTGTGTTCTCCTGGCAGGGACAGCCGGTAGCAATAATCGCATGTAAAACCTGACAGGCTGGTTGTACCCAAATTGTTTGATCGATCGACTTGGGTACATTCAGCCTACCCACACATGATTCTAATTTCAGGCCAGTGCAGTAGGACTATGACTGGCTTAACAAATTCCTCAATCCAAGCTATACAATGAAGATGGACGAATCCCCCTACTATACCAATGTATTCTGACAGCCACTAGTGGTGGTCGTCAGAAAACCTTAACAGTGCCTGCATCTTGGATGTAGTTGTTGTTTTGCCATTCATTTAACACTTTTCATTCAAAGGATATCGTGCAGGAGGGGGCGGACAAGGCCACCCACTAAACGCATTTTGGCACTACCTGCATAGAATTTGCATGCTCTCTCTGAACTTGCGTGGGCTTCCTCTGATTTCCTCCCACACTCCAAAGATTTGTTGGTAGGTTATTTGGTCCTAGTATGTGTATGTATGCATGTGAGGTAGGAATCTTAGAGAAGTACAGCCAAAGCTTGTTTGGTTGTACTTCATCAGTGGATCACAGGAGTGCCGTTCGTTCTGCACTCCTGTGATGCGTTTTTTGCAGACAGGGGGCTGAAGCCTGCTGTTGGCTGATGTCGCATAGCCGGTCCAAACTAGGGCAAGATTGCGATGATATGGTCAGGATCTGCCCATAGCCCTTGAGTGGCACCTGGCTCAGCCTCCCAGCGAGCCACTGAGAGCCCAAGCCAGCTGCTCCCACCCCCTCCACAACCCAGTGCTCCACCAGTCACCAGCTCTCTGCTGGAGCTCTGAGAACTGAGCGATCAGTGGTCTTTAAATGCTTGGTTCTCAGTCTTAGGGCCAGCGGGGGACAGATGCAGCTTCGGACCAATACTGCATCCACCTAGGTAAGTATGTTTCTTGGAAAGCAAAAAAATGCTGAACTTCTCTTTTAAGCAAGGCATAGATGATTTGATTTTCTTTCTTTCTACCATAGGTGGAAGGAAAGAAAATCACTTGATTCCCTCATCAACACAGTCAGTGTTGATGGTGGGGGGGATCACTTCTGCAGCGCTATTGTGTTCTGCTAGCGGAGAGCCCCCACCGGCAGAAGACAATAATCACTGCTAGCGGCTATAGCTGCCGGCAGTAATCAAATGCAACAAATCCGACTGGCTAATTTTACTAAAGCTGATTTGGATGGATCACTTCTGCAGCGCTATTGTGTTCTGCTGACGGGGAGCCTTCCTCACTGGCAGAAGACAATAATCACTGCTAGCGGCTATAGCTGCTGGCAGTAATCAAATGCAACAAATCCGACTGGCTAATTGTACTAAAGCCGATTTGGGGGGATCCCTTCCGCGCGTTATTGTGTTCTGCTGGCGGGGAGCCTTCCCCATCGACAGAAGACAATAATCGCTGCTAGCGGCTATAGCTGCCGGCAGCAATCAAATGCAAAAAAGCCGACTGGCTAATTGTACTAAAGCCGATTTGAGGGGATCACTTCTGCAGCGCTATTGTGTTCTGCTGGCGGGGAGCCTTCCTCACTGGCAGAAGACAATAATAACTGCTAGCGGCTATAGCTGCCGGCAGTAATCAAATGCAACAAATCCAACAGGCTAATTGTACTAAAGCCGATTTGGGGGGATCCCTTCTGCAGCGTTATTGTGTTCTGCTGGCGGGGAGCCCCCAATAATCACTGCTAGCGGCTATAGCTGCCGGCAGTAATCAAATGCAACAAATCCGACTGGCTAATTGTACTAAAGCCGATTTGGGGGGATCCCTTCTGCGCGTTATTGTGTTCTGCTGGTAGGGAGCCTTCCTCACCGGCAGAAGACAATAATCACTGCTAGCGGCTATAGCTGCCGGCAGTAATCAAATGCAACAAATCCGACTGGCTAATTGTACTAAAGCCGATCGATGGATTGCCTTCAGTACAGCCAGCCTGCCCATAGATGAGCCAAATCTCGGACGGCCCCTGTTGAACTGGCCCGAGATTCAATCCAGCTATGGCCGGCTTTAGATTGTAAGCTCCTTAAGGGAAGAGACCGATGTGAATGTACAATATATGTAAAGAGCTGCCTAAAATTGTCAGCACTCTATAAATACCTGTAATCAATAATTAATAAAAACACATCTGGCAGTTTGATGGAGCATTTCTTTTTTATATATCTATACAACGTCAGAGGTAAAAGAGGGACAGCTGTGGAGCAAAGAGGGGCAGACGGACTATAGGGAGCTCTGTGCTCTTTCCTTTGTTCTATCTGTTACTCTTTTCTCTTGTTATGGAATCATAAATATTAGTATACATTAATCATACTGGCAGTAAAGATATATTTCTCTGAAATCTATTATGGAATGAAAACAATTATGCTGACAGATCACAGCTCTGAAAGTGGAAGGTGTAGTTCTTCTGTCACATATGCTGCAGCCCTGTCTCACACTGAGTTATTCAGGCTCCTATTCCAGTACAGAGCGGTGATTCCAGTCCAGGGTATACATGTCTTCTCTGGCTGCTGATGTCACTGGAGTAACACCCATAGTATACTCTTCCCCTCCTCCTCCTCCTCCTCCTCCTCCTCCCTCCCTACTACTGCAGAAACAAGACAAGTGATCTGATCTTTTCTTACAACCTTTTCTCTGCAACCAAGGGCCTGGCAGACACAGCAATCCTTATTTTATAACTAGAATGCAATAAGCACACGCCTTCTACAATCACAATACATTTCATGCAAAGATCCATGCATTGCTGTTGGTGCTCTGTAAACCTATGTCAAATGCATAAAGGTCTACAGGCAAGGGACAGTCTATTCTATTTGTAGGGCATATTTTACATGTTACACAGATGACACATGTCATAATGCTAAATGTCACGGTTTAGGAAAGCTTTGAAATGTAGCCTGTTCCAGATGTCACCAGAACGCAAAGCATGAAGCTAGCAGCTATATTGCATCAAACTGTATTTTCTTTACAACTTAGCATAATTGAGTGACAGTTCACAATATAGCGATGTCAGACATCGCATGTGATTCGCAGCGCACTGCTCTGCAAATCACATGCGATGTCTCTGCGTTGCATATTCAGCCATACAGATTGTATGGCTGAATTTGCATTGAATTCAGACCAAAGTCGCACAGGACCCTTTTTTTGGTCCGCACCACAATCGGATCACATGGGTGTTCACACCTATGCGATCCCGTTCATGTCCGAATTGACAGTTCGCATTGCCAACTGATCTGGGGATGTCGTTAACTATGTATTGACACCCCCCAGCGATTCACATATGGCTGTGTGAACTGCCTGTGATTAAAGTGCGATGTGGGAACCCGCAGTGGATTTTCAGGGTTCCCGCATCGCATATGTGTGAACCGGCACTGAGGGATGGTTTACAACAGGATCAAAACAGGAGGAATGGTTTACAACAGAGGGGATGGTTTACAACAGTTCAAAACAGGAGGAACTAGAGGGCCCTGCTCGTTAGAGCTTACAATCTAGAAATATATAGTATATATACACAGGCTCGATTACCATATCAACACAGATAGTGTTGACAGGGGAATCCCTCTGGTGGAGCTATTGTGTTCTCCTGACAGGGACAGCTGATAGCAATAATCGCATGTAAAATCTGACAGTCTGGTTGTACCCAAATTGATCAATCGATCAACTTGGGTACATTCAGCTTGCCCATACAAGGGTTCTAATTTTGGCCGGTGTAACGTGAGAATTACCTACCCCGTGAGAATTACCTACCCCTCGTCACTTCCGGCCAGGAACAGCTGAGCAGCGCAGCAGTGCGCATGCTCACAGGGCCGGATACCTAAAGGGACAACAGAGGGGCAGACTAGTGCGCATGCGCACTAGTATGGAAATAGCACGGTGTACTGTGGAAAAAAGCTACCCACGCGGCGGTTAAATAAAACAGCGGGGCTGCAATACGAATCATCTCCGCTCCTGTGCCTGTCACTTCCCTGCTAACGGCAAGTAAATATAAAAGCGGCTGGCGTCTCCGTGATTTATGTTTACATACACCCGCCGCCGCTTTTATATTTACTTGCCGAGAGCAGGGAAGTGACAGGCACAGGAGCGGAGATGATTCGTATTGCAGCCCCGCTGTTTTAATGTAACCGCTGCATTCCATACAGTGCCGTGAACCGGAAGTGACGAGGGGTAGGTTTTTCTCACGGGTAGGTAATTCTCACGGAACACCGGGTCAGTAGAAACTACCTACTGAACTACCTAATGAACCACCTACTGAACCGGCCGAGATTCGAACCGTCTATGGCTGGCTTAACAGATTCTTCAATCCAAGGTATACAATGAAGATGGACGAATCCCCCTACTATACCAATGTATTCTGCCAGCCACTAGCGGTGGCTGTCTGAAAGCCTTAACAGTGCCTGCATCTGTTTGTATGGTAGTTGTTGTTTGGCCGTTCATTTAAAAAAATTTCATTCAAAGGATATCATGCAGAAGTGGGCGGACAAGGCCACCCACTAAACGCATTTTGGCACTACCTGCATAGAATTTGCATGTTCTTTCTGAACTTGTGTGGGCTTCCTCTGGGCACTCTGATTTCCTCCCACACTCCAAAGATATGTTGGTAGGTTATTTGGTCCTAGTATGTGTATGTAAGAATGTGAGGTAGGGATCTTAGAGGAGAAGTACAGCCAAAGCTTGTTTGGCTGTACTTCATCAGTGGATCACAGGTGTGCAGTTCGTTCTGCACTCCTGTGACGCGTTTTTTTGCAGACAGGGGGCTGAAGCCTGCTGTTGGCTGACGTCGCAGAGCCGGTCCAAACTAGGGCAAGATCACGACAATATCTGCCCATAGCCTTGCAGTGGCACCTGGCTCAGCCTCTCAGCGAGCCACTGAGAGCCCAAGCCAGCCGCTCCCACCCCCTCCACAGTCCAGCGCTCCACCAGTCACCAGCTCTTTGCTGGAGCTCTGAGAACCAATCGATCAGTGGTCTTTAAATGCTTGGTTCTCAGTCTTAGGGCCAGCAGGGGACAGATGCAGTATCGGAGCAATACTGCTTCCACCTAGGTAAGAATAATTCTTGGAAAAAAAAATGCTGAACTTAAAAGCAAGCTATAGATGATTTGATTTTCTTTCCTTCTACCATAGGTGGAAGGAAAGAAAATCACTTGATTCCCTCATCAACACAGTCAGTGTTGATGGGGGGATCCCTTCTGCAGCGGTATGGTGTTCTGCTGGTAGGGAGCCTTCCCCATCGGCAGAAGACAATAATCACTGCTAGCGGCTATAGCTGCCGGCAATAATCAAATGCAAAAAATCCGACAGGCTAATTGTACTAAAGCCGATTTGGGGGATCCCTTCTGCAGGGCTATTGTGCTCTGCTGGTAGGGAGCCTTCCTCACTGGCAGAAGACAATAATCACTGTGTCGTTCCTTCAGAGCCCTGTGCCATGAACGGCGGCGCGTGGGAGTGATGTCATCGCGCTTCCGGCCAATCAGATGGCCGGAGGACGCGAACCAGGAAGCAGGATGGCCGAACATGTTGGCCGTCCTGTCACTGAGCGGGCGGCACTGCGGGGGCTTCATTCTAAGGTAAGTATTGCGATGCATACTAGCTCATTATGCCTTTGTCTTACAGGGTTTTTTTTTTTTTGGTGGGTTTACTTTCTTTTTAGGGGAAATCTGCCAAAAAACAGGGAGATGCTTTTCCAGCTCAAAAAAAGTAAATTATTCAATCATCTTTTCTCGAAGGAGACAGGGCAAAAACTGTCAGATAAACATCACCTTCAGCCAATTAGCTGCAGGCACTGTTTGGGTATTCTGATAGCCAGCGGCTGTCAGAATATAATAGCCTGGCAGAGAAGTTTGGTCCATAATAGCAGCCTTAATGGATGAAGAAATCTATTGCTGTATGGCCAGTCAGGGTGTGAATGTATCCTTAGGCCTGGTTCACACCTAGTTGTTATGGTAATGTCCAGTAAAACATGCATCATTTTCAATGTCACCTTAATGCACCTTGCCAGCACACCTCAATGCATGCTGATATAAGCATCACTTAGGCCAGCCATACACAGAGCAAATTTCTTTCCGGCAACCAAGACAGTGTTGATGCAGGAATCCCCCCTGCTGGGACATTGTCTTCTCCTGGTGGGTGGGCAGGCTAAGCAATCTCCGCGGGGAGAAGACAGTGGTTATTGCTAGTGGCTATAGCAGCCGCTAGCGATAATTGCAGGTAAAACCTGGCATGCTGTTTGTACCCAAGTTGATCGATCAACTTGCTACATTCAGCCTGCCCATACACGATTCGAATCTCGGCCGGTTCAGCAGATTCAAGCCATGTATGGGCTGCCTTAGTGGTGCTGTGTATTAATTATGTGTGTTGGCAGCCCATTAAAAATGATTAGGCTGTTTCAATGCACGTTCATAGGGTGAAGTATCACACGTACAAGATTTGAAGGGGGTCTAAAAACATACTAAACTGCAGAGAATAGAAATAAAGCAGCCAAAAAGGAAATAACTAGATTATTAATGGACATTTTTGGACCTGATTTTAATGCAGTAAAATAACACTTTTCTGTAGGTAAATAGGAAATAACGCTTAATTTATAAAATGAGGTCTGCAGGCATCTACCACAAGGTTTGCTCTTGGATACAAAACTGGTTAAAGGGGCGTGTCCAAAGGGTGGTAATAAATAACGCATACTCAGACTGGTCTGGGGTGGTAAGTGGGGTACCCAAGGCTCAGTCCTGGGACCAATTTTGTTAAATTTATTCATAAATAGCATTGAGGACAGGATCAGTAGCTTGATCTCAGTTTTTGCAGATGACACAAAATTGAGCAGGGCAATAACTTTACATCATGAGGCAGAAATCTTACAGAATGACCTGAACAAAATAACAAAGTGGGCAACTACACGGCAGATGAGGTTTAATGTGGAGAAGTGTAAGGTATTGCACTTGGGGACTAAAAACATAAAAGCACAATACACTTTAGGGGGGGGGGGGGGAACCTCTGGGGGAATCAAAAATGGAGAAAGATCTGGGAGTCTTAGTAGAAGATAATACTAGGCAATAGCATGCAATGTCAAGCGGCAGCTGCCAAAGCCGGCAGAATATTAGCATGCATAAGGAAGGGGATGTATTCCAGAGATAAAACTATAATCCTACCACTTTATAAAACTCTGGTCCGACCACATCTGGAGTATTCTATCCAGTTCTGGTCCCCATTCCTCAGAAGGGATGTGTTGGAGCTGGAGAGAGTCCAGGGAAGGGCAACTAAACTACTTATGTAATTGGAGGACCTTAATTATGAAGAGTGCTTGATTTATCCTCCCTGGAAAAGAGACGCTTGAGAGGGGACATGATAGCAATTTACAAATACCTCAACAGTGATCTCAGCATAGAATTATTCCGTCGCAACGAGTGCAAGAGGACACGAGGTCATACAATGCGATTAGAGGAGAAGCAAGTTAACCTTAGGCTACGCAGGGGTTTTTTTACAGTAAGGGCTATAAGATTGTGGAACTCTCTACCACAAATCGGAGTATGGCTACTTTTAAAAGACTCTTGGATGTACATCTCAAAGATCAAAACATTCAGGGGTATGAGAAATTATTACATCCACATACACCTACACAGTTGAACTGGATGGACTATCGTCTTTTTTCAACCTCAACTACTATGTAACTATATGTAACTGTGTAAATGTATTATTAATGGAAATTATTAGAGCTAATCTTTATGCAGTAAAGTTACCGCTCTTCTGCAGGGAAAGGATACGGTAGGTGTGATTAAACCCTGAACAAAGAGACACAAGAATAAGATAGTTCTTGGTTATACAGGTATTTTTTTTATTCCTTTGGCTACATTCTCACTTCTGGGTTTTTCTTGATGTGCCAGTCATTGCTGTGAAAGTTGCCTTTTGCTGCAAGAATTTATTGCAGTATATCACACCTCTGCCATTTAGGCCTATTTAAGCCCTTTGCAGTCCCTTGCTGTCCTGCCTTACCACAAGTGCACTGGCATGCTACATTTTGAGTGTTAAAGCGTGTTGGGATAAGGCAGCTCATTCATTTGGAACATGGTGGTAATTCACCTCAATGTTAAAAAAACATACAGGACCCTTTTTTCAATGAAACATACCACAACCCACATGCCATGAAATCATTTTGAGGTTGGTTTATTAACCACTTGAGCTCTGGAAGGATTTACCCCTTCATGATTTAGTGTGGGTAGAGAATTTAGTATATAGGATTGTATAATCCCCCCCCCCCTTTATTGGTTGAACTAGATGGACTTGTGTCTTTTTTTCAACAAGACTAACTATGTACCTTTGTAACTATGACCAGGCCACTTTTTGCTATTTAGCACTGTGCTACTTTAACCACTTCTGCACCGGAAGGATTTGCCCCCTTAATGACCAAGCCATTTTTTGCAATTCGGCACTGCGTTACTTTAACTGCACGGTTTATGCAACGCTGTACCCAAATAAAATTGACGTCCTTTTTTGCCCACAAACAGGGCTTTCTTTTGGTGGTATTTGATCACCTCTGCGGTTTTTTGATTATCGTGTTAAACAAAAAAAGAGCAACAATTTTGAAAAAAAAAAAAAAGCAGTATTTTTCACTTTCTGCTATATAACATTCCCAATAAAAAAAAAAATGTAAAAATCAAATTTTTTCATAATTTTTGCCCAATTTGTATTTTACCACATATTTTTGGTAAAAAAAAATCCCAATAAGTGTATTTTGATTGGTTTGTGCAAAATTTATCGCATCTACAAACTAGGTGAAAATTTTTTGTCATTGTTATTGATTTTTTTTTTTTTACTAGTAATGTCGGCGATCTGCGATTTTTAGCGGGACTGCGACATTACGGCGGACAGATCGGACCCCTAACTGACATTTTTTACACTTTTGGGGGGACCAGTGGCATTACTACAGTAATCAGTGCTAAAAATATGCATTGTTACTGTACTAATGACACTGGCAGAGAAGGGGTTCACACCAAGGGCAATCAAAGGGTTAATTGTGTACCTAGGGAGTTATTCTAACTATGGGGGGGGCAGACTTGGTGGATGGAAACAGAGGTCCTGTATTCGGAGATAACAGGAACACAGGATCCCTGTTTCAATCAGTGACAGATGAGCGGTGTGCCTGTGTTTACAATGGCACAGCGCCTTCTGTCAGTACCTGCCGCGATGGCCACCGGACCGGTTGCTTAGCTGCAGGGCTAGAGAGCAGGCACGTGAGACCCGCTCCCGCGAACCAACGTACCCCTACCTCGTTTTGTGCAGAAGAGCCAGCCTGTCGCAGTATATCTGCGGCGGCTGGTCTTTAAGCTGATAAATGGTAATTGTGCAACGCTATACCCAATCAAAATGTATATCATTCGTTTCACACAATGGTGGTGTTTGATCACTGCTGGGTTTTTTTATTCTTTGCGATATGAACGAAAAAAGACTGAAAACTAAAAAAAAACAAAAAACAACAATATTTTTAACTTTCTGCTATAAAACATACATAATAAAAAAAAATATAATTTCTTCATAAATTTTGGCCAAAATGTATTCTGCTACATTATCCATCCCAATAAGCGTATATTAATTAGTTTGCATGAACGTTAGCATCTACAAACAATGGTATATATACTGATTTATTTTTTTTTAAACTAATAACGCCAGTGCTTGGCGACTTATAGTGGGACTGTGATAGTACGGTGGGAAATTTAACACTAACTAATGGTCTGGGGAACTGATTGACATCACCAGTGACACTAATACAGTGATCAGTGCTAATAATATACACTGACACTGTAATAATGATACTAGCTGGGAAGGGGTTGGAATTTAGGGGCAATCAAGTTAAATGTGTGCCTAACAATGTTTCCTGTGTGTACTGTGTTCATTTTTTTTTACTTAGCAACGTGCCAATTTCTTTCTCTCGTCATATCTCTGCTGTCTGTAGAGAGCCCTGTGTTGTTTACCAACACAGGGCACTCTTCTGTCATTCGCTCAGCCAATCAGCAGGTCCCAGCCATAAATAAAAAAACGTCATATCTCTGCTGTCTGTAGAGAGCCCTATGTTGTTTACCAACACAGGGCACTCTTCTGTCATTTGCTCAGCCAATCAGCAGGTCCCAGCCATAAATAAAAACACGTCATATCTCTGCTGTCTGTAGAGAGCCCTGTGTTGTTTACCAACACAGGGCACTCTTCTGTCATTCGCTCAGCCAATCAGCAGGTCCCAGCCATAAATAAAAAAACGTCATATCTCTGCTGTCTGTAGAGAGCCCTGTGTTGTTTACCAACACAGGGCACTCTTCTGTCATTTGCTCAGCCAATCAGCAGGTCCCAGCCATAAATAAAAACACGTCATATCTCTGCTGTCTGTAGAGAGCCCTGTGTTGTTTACCAACACAGGGCACTCTTCTGTCATTCGCTCAGCCAATCAGCAGGTCTCAGCCATAAATAAAAACACGTCATATCTCTGCTGTCTGTAGAGAGCCCTGTGTTGTTTACCAACACAGGGCACTCTTCTGTCATTCGCTCAGCCAATCAGCAGGTCCCAGCCATAAATAAAAAACGTCATATATCTGCTGTCTGTAGAGAGCCCTGTGTTGTTTACCAACACAGGGCACTCTTCTGTCATTTGCTCAGCCAATCAGCAGGTCCCAGCCATAAATAAAAACACGTCATATCTCTGCTGTCTGTAGAGAGCCCTGTGTTGTTTACCAACACAGGGCACTCTTCTGTCATTCGCTCAGCCAATCAGCAGGTCCCAGCCATAAATAAAAAAAGTCATATCTCTGCTGTCTGTAGAGAGCCCTGTGTTGTTTACCAACACAGGGCACTCTTCTGTCATTCGCTCAGCCGATCAGCAGGTCCCAGCCATAAGTAAAAAAACATTATATCTCTGCTGTCTGTAAAGAGCCCTGTGTTGTTTACCAACACAGGGCACTCTCCTGTCATTCGCTCAGCCGATCAGCAGGTCCCAGCTATAAATCGCTGATTGCGACCCACTGATCGGCTTGTGCTGCAGCGAATGACAGCTCGGGCAGACCCTGAAGAAAGCCCCGACATACAGGTATTATGGTACCTGTATGACCCGCCCCGCTGCAGTATATGTACTGTCTGCAAGTGGTTAAGCAGCAAAAATATTTTTTCTCAATAAACTCATTGTAGACCTTCACAATGCTAGTGACAAGATAGCTAAGAAGCTGAAACGTGCACAATTTTTGTAAACTGACATGCAAAGTACTACAAAGGCTGTTAATGAAATTTGCATATGGTAAATTCATCTGATCCTAGCACAGTGAATGTAAAACACATTTTAGCTGTAAAAATAAAAATGTACAGTAATAAAAATATCACATTTATTATTCTTAAGTGGACTGACTCTTTTATGTATTTATAGAATGGTATTACTTTTTTGCAGCAAGGGTGTGAATGGCACTATATAAATGACCCCAAGACAACACCTACCAAAAACAAAAGTAAAAAGAATTCATGCAGGAATCCTGATTATAGAATTATTTATATACTATACAAGGGTGACAATAAGCTCCTTCAGTATTCAGAAGAACTTATGGCACAGGATGATTTTCCATCTTGTTGCCAATGTTTCCTATAAACAGTTCTTGATCCTCTATGTAAAAAAAAAAAGCAATAGATCAGGAGCGCTCTACATGTCCCGATTTCAGCATCAAGCAAAGATCTTGGTGGGTCTTCAGCTAGTTCAAATCATGCAAGGACAGGCTTATATCTTCCTGCCTGCTGTTCTCACGGAGATATCTGATAGTCTTTTGCCAGCCTTGGAAGCCAGGGAATATGCTGTTCAATTAAGATCAAGAGAAAGGACTTCAAAGCATTAGAAGCTGTAAGTTTTCAGGGACATTGGCTACCTGGCTCCTGGCATTTGTTCAGCCCAAAATACCTTATCTAAGTAAATATTGTCTAAATATAAGAGTCATGTGCATTCTTACTTCAGTCCTGGTGTGCTTTGTGTATTTTTTCCTGGTATGTGCAGAAATCCAGTGTGAAACTTTACCTTTGTGCAGGAGTTTCCTATATTTAGGATTGGTCACAGCGCCTTTCTCTCCTTGTGCAGTGTGACTGGTCTTGCATCCGCCCCCCATAGTTTTCTATAGGTAGCCTGTAGTGGGTGGGCCCAGTGGGTCCCTCCCATAGCTCTGCTTTCTGCATAGGCTACATACAACACAGTGATTATGTCACTACTATTTTCAAAGGGTCAAAACTGGGTTTGAACCCAAATCCACTGTCATATTTCTTCAGGAAACTTTGTTTATAGCACGTAAATTGATAGCCAGGAGGTGGATGAGACCTACTCCTCCTACTCTAGGATTGTGGATTAAGGAAATTAATAGTGTCATCCCATTTCATAAACTTTTATATAAACATAGGGGGTGCCCTCAGAAGTTCAACAAGATTTGGGACAAATGGGTGCAGTGCCCTGATACGGCTCAGTAGTGCAGTGGGTAACTACTTTATGCTGACCGCCCCTGTTAAACCAATATTGTCTGTTTGAGTGTTGGGCCGACAGAGAGTAACTGACTACTGCCTTATTTTTACTATGTCTGTTCTGTTTCTAAGTGTTAATCACTGTGTATATTTGTATTTTTGTACCCCTGTGTGTCATGAATCTGATCGCAGTTTCAATGCACGGTTTATTTTTGTATTGTACCAAAAGTTTCAATAAACCTCACTGTTTTTTAAAAAAAAAAAACTGGGTTTGAAAAAGGCATTTGGTACACATAAAACAACAAGTCAATTAAACTCTGGTCAGTTAAGTAGCAGGAGGGGGTTGTTAATCAGTTTTAGCTGGTTTAATGTTAATGAAATTAACAACAGGGGCACTAGATGGGCAACAATAGGATGACCCTCAAAAGAGAAATGGTTTTACAGGTGGAGGCTACTGAAATTTTTTTCCCTACTCATCTTTTCTGACTGTTTTTCACTAGTTTTGCATTTGGCTAGGGTCAGTGTCACTACTAGTAGCATGAGGCTATACCTGGACCCTAAAGAGGTTGCACAGGCATTCAAACTCCTCCAGCATGGCACATCAATACATGTCTTTGCCAGAAGGTTTGCTGTGTCTCCCACCACAGTCTCAAGAGCATGAAGGAGATTCCAGGAGACAGGCAGTTAATCTAGAAGATCTGGACAGGGCCGTAGAAGGTCCTTAACCCATCAGTAGGACTGGTATCTGCTCCTTTGGGCAAGGAGGAACAGGATGAGCACTGCCAGAACCCTACAAAATGACCCCCAGCAGGCCACTGGTGTGAATGTCTCTGACTAAACAATCAGAAACAGACTTCATGAGGGTGGCCTGAGGGCCCAATGTCATCTAGCGGGCCCTGTGCTTGTATTAGGGCAGCCCATTTACTTTGACTTCTCAATGGACAAAATAATGCACTTGCACTAATTTTTGCAAGGTAGCACACCAAAAAGCACTGTGCATGCTGGTGCATCATAGTGGAGGTGCATTTAGGTCTACTACATATGTGTGTTGGGACACCATTCAGAATCAATGGCAATGCACATACACCATAATCACAAAAGGTGTGAATCCAGGCCATAGGATTTCAGGACCTAAAACTAAGGCCTACCTATGCCAATTAAATACAGTATGCGTGGGTTAAATGCAGAACAATGAAACCATGCTCATAATTTGTTATATAGTTAAATATTATCTATAATATGTAAATAGATCAAACAGGTAACACTGAACAACATACATACTGCTTTAACATTTAAAATTTTGATAAATGGTCAGTATTCATGATTCACATGCACACACACAAATTACTCTCCAAAAGGCTGGAAAATCTCTCTGAATAGCCTAGTTGTATACCTATACAATAATTTAAGCCGATCTCTGGGTAAATCTTAAAATCTCTCCCACCACTCTCTGTCTCCTATAGCCTTTTTTTAGTTGAAATACCCAGAGAAGCTACTGTATACTCACCTTGGGCAGGCCACACACGGTTCAAATCTCTTCTGGGTCCTGCTGAACCGGCAGAGATTTGAACCATGTATGAGCAGGCTGAATGTACCAAGTTGATTGATCAATCAACTTGGGTACAACTAGCCTGCTGAGTATTACCTGCGATTATTGCTAGCATCTGCTAAAGCCGCTAGCAATAATCACTGTCTTCTCCCATTAGGAACGGCTTTCCCTGCCATGAGAAGACAATGGCTTGGCAAGAGGAATTCCCACATCAACACTGTGGTTGCAGGAAAGAAATTTGCTCCGTTTATGGCTGGCCTAAGTTCATCATCTGTCTCCCTCACCTGTGCTGTTTCCGGAGGACATTATCACTTCAGTCCATTGTCTGGATCTGGGAGAACCCCCTGCTAAACAGCCAATAAGCAGTGTCTATGTCACATACAGTAGGCAGTGAGAGATCGCATTCACCTTTTTCTTGGGAGGTTCTTTTACAGTACTTTTTCTGGCAAGATGTAACACATACAAATTTTTACAAAGGTAAGAGATCCCCAAACTCTGTCAGTTTCTGGTAAAGAGGGAACACTATGCTACTCAATTCTTGATATGCAACTTGATCCTGTTACTGACCTGGCTTCCTATTTGACCTTCCGCTCAGATTATCCTTGTCTGCTCATGTTCACTGTCTTCCTCCGCTACTGACCTTGGCGTGGACTATTGACCAGGCTTTTGCGTAGTGAATCTGTACCTCACTGCCTGATTTTGCCGACTTCTGCCAGTTCCTGACTCAAGTGCCCATTGTAAGTGCTTTTGGCTGTGGACACAGGTCAGCATAGGCACCCTGACTGGTCTGTGGCTACGCAGTCCCATGCATAACAAACTGTGATGTCCATTTTTTCTGCTTTCAACACATCAACTTCAGGGACTCGACTGGGAAGATTGGCATAACTAGTCGAAAAGTGAGCACCCATGGCTGTCCTGGTCTTTTGGATGTAGTAATGACTGTCAAATTCAAAGTATTTATGTTTTGTATATTAAATGGTGCGCTTCCTTAAGGTATTCTGTTCTGTCTTGCACTACTTCACCAAAACCTTTGTTGGCAGGTTTATTGATTACGTCATGGTTTCTAGATAGACTTTGTGGTACTTTGATTTCTGTGGCCAAATAAAGTAAATCGTTGTAAACAACTTGATAAAAAGTCTTTAAGTAAGCACCTTTGGTGTGTGTGGGGGCTGAAGATAGATTTGGGTTTTAAGACACTGTGACATACCGTATGGGTGACAGGTATTGTAGAAAGTATTCGCTATCAGTTGGGGAATCGTCGATGTATAGGTACTCCAGAATGCCTAATCCCTCCAGGTTCTAAATATCGAATTGGGAGAGGTTACTTGACTCTTTTTCCAAGATGACCTCCTGGGTGGGCTTCAGGAGGTTCCTGATTAATTTATTCAGATCTTTAAATATGGTAAATTGATTGAGATTAACCGATGGGGCAAAATTGTGGCCCTGACTGAGAAGTGTGGTTTCATCTTTTGTGAATATGTGTTTGGATAGGTTGAACATTTTTATGGTAGTAGTGTTAGCTCTCTTCTGTCTTTTTTGGGGGTGCTTATGTTTTACTCTTCACCTTCCCCATCAGCATGCTTTCTTTTCAGAAGGTTGGAGCGGGGATTTCCTAAAAAAGGCTCTGGTTCAGTAATTGTGGTAGCCGTATAGGGGGAACCTCATTGAGCGTAAAGGTAGCAAAGTAGATGGTGGAGGGGCTGTGTGGCTAGCAAAGTATCTAGTGGATCTGGGGATGAAAGTGGGGAGTCACTATGTTGTGTACTAGGTAGGCTTTCAGTAAGGTTTCTATGAATTACATTACCTTAGGGTGTCTGCGTTCAGTAGTGCTAGATGAGATCTGGTCGTCTAGTATGGGTGTACTCATGATGTTTGAATTTGGTTCCTTTTTTCTCTTGGGGTGTGTCTAGGGAATGTGATTCTGGTCAGAGATGTATAGGGGTAGACCCTGTTGACTTCTCTGTGACAGAGAGAAATAATCTATATTTGTTCTTGAAAGTTGGGAATAGGTCTTGGAGATATCAAAGGTGGTATGTTGGAGTGAATGTTCACTCTTTTCTTTTTCAAGCTCACTTTGCCCTAGGTATGCCAACCTCACCATGGGACACTGGGAGCTCCAGCACATATGAGCTAACAAACCCTTCACCTGCCATATCACCTATTATGATCATTATAAAGACAATAATATTACCATTTGGGAGGAGGCTGCCACATCTGTCACCGATTTCATACAGTTCTGCAATACCAGCCAGTTCTGCTTATCTTTCACACATAATATGTGATAAGTCTACATTAGTCTTCTTAGACCAGAAACTAGGCTCTGATGGATGCAACATCATGACCACAAATCACTTTAAGCCCATGGGTGGCAACACGCACCTTTATTTCACCAGCTGTCGCCAACCGAAATTGATAAAGAACATTCCAAAGAGCCAAATTTGCAGGTTAAATCAAAACGGTGCCTGGAAGGAAGACTATAGGCTACAGAGGAAAGTCATCATAAATAAATTTCTCTATAAAGGGTAAATCCAGTGAGTGAAGCGTATTCTCACTACAACACACCCAATAATAACAAGACAAAGAGAAAGACAAATCATGAAATCAGATTCACCACTTAGTTTCATAACCAACATCGATGCATGGAAAATGCATAGAAGTTCTTCCACAAACACTGGTCTATGCTCTTGTAGGATCCCCACCTCAAAACATCCATTCTTCACAAACCCAAGTTCTCCTGTAGAAAAGCCCCTGACCATCAAGAGTAAAATAGCAAGCAGCAAGCTCACTGCCCCTCCCGATTCCACCACATTACCCAGTCACTTTTTTAGCAGTCTCACTGGCATGTTTAAATGAAAAAAAAAATGTAAGTGCCAAAGATGTAAGTTTGTCCAACATGGACAAAAAACCTTCAAAGGCAATGGGAAGACTTACTCCATTAACACCTTTGAGAATTGCTCATCCCAGTGTGTAGTCTATTGCTTAATGTGCCCTTGTGGCCTTCTCTACGTGGGCAGAACATTTTGAACACCAGGAGGGAGATTTACTAAAACTGGAGCACTTCGAATCTGGTGCTGCTGTGCATGATAGCCAATTAGCTTTTAACTTTAGCTTGTTCAATTAAGCTTTGACAATAATACCTGGAAGATGATTGGTTTATATGCAGAGCTGCACAAGATTTGGCACTCTCCAGTTTTAGTAAATCTCCCCCTATGTGTCCAATTTGGTGAACAAAGGAGATTCGTAGAAGGAAACCCCAAACATAGCATACCCGATAGTTTGCCGATTTTCATCAGAAATACACTGAAGGTCTGCATGTCTGGGTCATCATATCCATCCCCAATAAACTCTCCCAGAAAGTGATGTCAACTATGATCTGTTGTGCACTCCACCAGCCTCACCAGCTACTTCCTGCTTCTACCAGCAAAACGACTGCATTACTGGGAATTTTGGGACAGGACACTACTATGTGGATACTACTGAGTTGCAGCCTTGACTTTGATTATAAGCAAAACTTTACTGGGTAACTGTGAGTTGCTAACTTGCTGTTTTTATTAGTAAATGTACTGTACTTATTACACCCAGATCATGCCCTCTGTAATTTTCATTAGCACATGAGTGAATAAATGCCTTATCAAGCAGGCTCATAGATGGCTGACTCGATTCCACCATCTACAAACTCAAAGTGGATATGAGAATCCTCCCCACTGTATCTTTGTAAAACACAGCACAGTGGGAACTGTGTTAAGGCCTCATGTACAATGCTGCTGATAAACAGACGTTTAGAAGCAGCTGGGCGTTTTTTTTTTTCAGCAGCCCCTGAACTCTCATCTATGTTGTCTTATCTGTCCATGTACACTGAGTCATTTATAGTCGTTTAGAGGCAGTTGAGTTTAGTGGCATTTTTTTGAAAGCAAAAAAAAAAAAATGCATTCCAGACGGAAGTTTATTGGCATTTGAAACGCAAAATGTTTGTAACACCGTGCAAATGCGGTAACTAGCGTTTATAAGATTTTCGCTTATAGTTGTTTTCAATGGGGATACATTTCTGACCATTTTACAATGTAAAAATGCTTCTAAACGCAAACGCATAAATGCGGCATGTAAACGCGGGAAAAGGGTTTTAACCGTCGGTTACTAGCTTTGAAGGTCCAGTGTTCAGAAGAGGTTTTCAAACGTCCCGTGTACATGAAGCCTTAGACAAAGTTTTGGCAAAAAGCTTTAGGGCGCTTCTTCACAACAAAATTCTATTGCAGTGTGCTCAGCATTCTACATGCAGTATTTCCCGCAATAATGAAGAATGAGCTCACACGCACAGCATTAAAATAAATAATATCCCTGCAGAAGTTTTTAAAAGCAGCACACTCACAGAACTGATGTCTGCTGGTTGGTGTACTGTACTGCAGATGCGCTGCCACTTACTGTATTTGTGCATTTCAATGCAATCACAATTGAATGGCAATGCACTGCGCAAAGTGGCATGTGTTATCGAAATTCAATAGTGTGAAGGCAGCCTTAAAAGGTACTTACTGTATAAAAAACACAAGTTCCATGACTTAACCCGGAAGAATTTTTTGATTGTGAGGCTACAGTTAAACCATGTTCGGAAAACCTTTTTCTCAGAACAAGTATTTAAATTTCACATACTGAAACCATAACTCTAGCCACGCGGCGGATTGTGAAAGATACAGCTAGGAACCTGTTTACATCATCCACACGCCAAATGGGCACAGTATCACAAGTCTGGCAAAACATTCCTGCTCAAAAACTGAATCATTATTACAGCATTTAGGCACCAAGCCAGAGGAGGCAAAGCGTGTCTGAGTCACTCATTAGAGGGAAATGTGCCAGATACTCAATGTCATGCATAACTGGGATTATCAAGGTCTAGGGATAGGCCAGTTTAGCTTGCCGAACCCAAAAAAGGCAAAAGTCATGCCAAGGGGGTGTGCAATAAAAGTCTGTATCAGCGCCCTCTCCTGTGAAAACATAAAACCGAAGGCTGTGGAATGGTTCCCAGTGTGTTCGTGGCTTTATTTAACCAGTCTTGCTACTTGCAGGGGAAAACAGACATTTCATTTCCAATAGCAAGAATGATACCTACATATATTATTCTAAAAGATCTCTAGTCATTAAGAAAAGCATATAGAAATGAACATCTTTAATCAAAAATATGATTTGGCCCCAAGGGTTGTGCAATCACTTGTAATAAATAAGAACAGACTTTAGAACAAGCTACCTTCATCTAAAGTGTGACAGGTATTTCCATGTAATGAGATGAAATTGGAGCTTTGCTGAGTTCACACAGGGACGTATTTGTCAATACTAATACTACATCAATTTACCAGATTAGGTAGAAGTTCGCTTAAACATTTGGAGCATTTTAAGGAATTAAAAAAACAACTATTAAGATAGCTGCCTCCCAGGGAGTCAATTCTTTTGCAGGACATTGGCAAAAAAAAACTTTTCTATCCATTTCAAATCACAGCATTTCTAAATTAGTATAGTTTGGTGACCAATAGTATATTGAGTCACGGTTCTGCGAGTACAGCCTTGGTGGTACACTTTGAACCTCATCCATTGTGTAAAGGACCTTACTAACTGAACTCCAAAGAATGGCAATATACCATTGGCAAACAACATTTTTTATAGAAATATCTAGCATAAGGATTATGTTTTAAGTTTGAATAATCAAATGCAATACTATTAAAACTGGTCCAAAAATGGTATGTGACAAGCTACTCTACGTACTTCATAAGTTGTTAGGTATACCATTCATATTTATTGAATGTAAAACCAAATTCTATTTCTCTGTATGTTTAGCATCATGCCTCACCATGCAGAATATTCCTAAAGTAGTATTAATCTTGAATGTAGAATTACCCTTTACATTAGGGTCCACCCAGATAGTGTTAAATATTTTTTTGTACTCGCAATCCTTCTGCCCTGTACACAACGGTAGGACCACTGGCAATGTGCCCAGCGGGCACATGCGCAGTAGGAGACGCTGCAGCTGTCTGGCCAGCGCATGCGCATTAGGGACTCCAGTAGGGCAAATGCACAGTAGAGGGCAGTTAAATCTGGGTCAGTGCATGCGCAGTACTGTGCTTTGTAATCTAAGCATAGTTCTGTGCGTATACTGGCCGGGCACAGGGCCAACAATGCCCTACTGCTCATGTTCCAGTCTTGCACATTGCAAGACCTCAGAAAGACAGGTGCCTCTACTCCCCAAGCACTGGCCAGAAAGCACCAGCGGCACCTACCATGCAGGGGCTGGATAGACACAGCTTCCATAGCACTGAAAGACAGCAGCCCCTACTTTGTATGCGCTGGCTGGGCACAACACCAGCAACCTTTACTGCACATGCGTCACACACACAATGCACTAGGTGGCAGGGGCGCGCACATTGGTGCATCACCAGGTAGAAACTCAACAAAGAAAGCTTTCATAGGTTGTTAATGCTTTAAAACTGCACAAACTTGGAACAGGAAGCTATGGTCATATAGGGCAAGTAGCCACATTTATATAGGGGTTAATATCATTTGAAGCAAATCATTTTTGTGAATCTTTTGCAAAGGTTCTTATCTGGACATCCTGCCAGTAACAGCAGCCCTCCTGCTAAAGCTGATAGATACAAATGATGAGACACAGATGATTTGCTTTAATTCTAGTTTTTTTTTGGAAGTTGGGAAAAAAAAACCCTTGTATTGGGATCCCCTCACCCTGCAAGGGATCAAATGTTTTTAAACTTTTGGGAATGAGGAATAAGGTGGAGGGCTCACTGAACACTCTTGCATTGAACAGCACACACTGTTGGCCCAATAGTCCTGCATTGTACATGAGGACCATGAGCACTGGATGATGCCAGAGTGAGGAGTAAGGAAAGTTTTTTTCATTCGCTAGAAGCAATAAGCATTTAAAGTGACACTAAGCAATATCCTTATTTTCCAAAAACAATTCATACACATCCATTACTTATTGGCCCCATACAGGCGGTCCCCTGGTTACAAACATCTGACTTACAAACGACTCCTACTTACAAACGGAGGGAGACAACAGGAAGTGAGAGGAAATCTATCTCTAGGAAGAGAAATTCACTCCTGTAAGTGATATCATGGGAAAAATGTGTCTCCAAGGGGGACCAATCCTTGTTTCTACAACAACCCAAAATTTTCAAAATCCAATTGTCATTAGGACAGAAAGTGAGGGGACAGCACAGACAGTAAAACTAATGTTACAGGGGTGTTAACCATTCCCTATGCTATCCAAAAAACATAAAAATTATTTTTTTGGCTGAAGCTACACTTAAAAAATTTACCTGTTCCGACTTACAAATTCAAATTAAGAACAAACCTACAGACCCTATCTTGTTTGTAACCCAGGGACTTCCTGTAATCCATAATTCATTAAATTGTTTACTACTGTGTTTTTCTCTCTTTGTAAAGTCTTCCATGAGCTCCTGAACCTCTCCTTTTTCCACCTCACTTCAATCTGTATGGAACAAATATTGCATGCTTGTTGTGGTCACATGCACTTCTCTATGCTCACTACAAATCCAATCATTCATAACTCATAGTCCTTTGTTTAAAAAATATTCAGATTTCAGCCACATAGGTGTGCAATGTTTTCAACGAGTTGTACAACTTATAGACTTGCATGAAAAGACAAAGCAATGAATCATTGCAAATGAATAAACTAATATGAAATGGTTTTAAAACATTTACACATGTTTATTAAATGTTATACTTCAATTTCTTATCTGTATATCTAAAAATATTTACAAGACTACAAATTTTCATTAAAGGAGATGTACCGCCAAAGCTTGTTTGGTTGTACATATCCTATGGATTACAGGAGTGCCTGTTTGCTTTGCACTCCTGTGACCCATTTTCAGCAGAGAGCATGGAGTCAGGATCCCCCGCTGAGAGCCTGAGCCGGCCGCTCCCATCCCACCCACAGCTCAGAGCTCCAATGAGCGAGGAGGGGGCAGAGCAGAGAGCTGCTGGCTGACAAGTCAACAGCTCTCTGCTCTGGGAGCTGTCAGAACCGATCGATCGGCGGTGTCCAAGCGCTCGGTTCTCAGTGCAGAGGCGCCGGGGGACAGATACAGCATAGGACCGATGCTCCATCCACCTAGGTAAGTATAATTGGGGGAAAAAACGGAATCCCATACATCTCCTTTACTCCCTACCCCAATCTCTCCGGCAGTCTCCTACTTTGTCCACTTTTAGACGATCCCTATCCCTGAAAACTCATCTATTCAGAGAAGCCTATCCCTCCTTCATCTAAAACTGTACTTCTACTTTTTTCATCAACGTATCCCCTCATAAATATTACTCCTATTATCACTCGCTCCTCCCTTTTAGATTGTAAGCTATCTTGAGCAGGGCCCTCCTACTCATTTTCTATTGAACTGTTTATTATCTGTACTACCTCCCTTTATTTTGTAAAGCACTGCACAAACTGTTGGTGCTATACAAATCCTGTATTATATTATTATTTATACAAAAACTATCATTAACATATGAATCTCTAGCCAGCAAATCATTGTAATAATTTTAAGTAATGTCAAAGTCATAGATACACGCTGCTGTTTTTTTTTTTTTAAATCATGTTCATGCAATCAAGTTTGTCAGAGTACACATAACACATTATGTGGTGATTCTTGACTGAATTTGAATGGAACACGATCATGA
Organism: Pelophylax lessonae; assembly: GCF_965119305.1. Lineage (NCBI taxonomy): Eukaryota > Metazoa > Chordata > Amphibia > Anura > Ranidae > Pelophylax > Pelophylax lessonae. The sequence continues at coordinate 605,519,118 of NC_138768.1, read as the reverse complement.
TTGCTTTCTATTGCGGTGATTCTTGACTGAATTTATAATGGTGGGTTAAATGTAAGCTACCTAAAAGCTAAACTCAAGGCAAATATAATAAAACAATCATTTATTAAGCTGACCATGTGTTAAAAAGTATTTGATGTATTTAGGGGCAGTATTGTGAGAGAATCAGTTTGTACTAGATTGCTAAGTGCTGTTAATTTAAAGCGGAACTAAAGGTATAATACTCTCCTGTCTGATGGTCCCTCGCCGACATCTTCTTCTGAGTGCCGGTCTTCAAGGCTCTTTATTGGCTGGCATGGGATGACATCATGTTTGCACATGTGCAGGAGCCAGTCATGTAGAAAGATTATCCGCACACCGGTAGTTGCTATTAAAAAATCTTCATCTTTATTCAGGAACCACAGTACACAACTTCTGATAAGATCAGTTGAAGCGTTTCTGCCTACAAGGCCTAAAGCTGGATACACACTATCCAACTTTTGTGGTTAGATTTCCTTCAGATTTACCTTTTCTATGTAGTGCAAGGGCCTGCCAGATTGCATACAAATTAAAAGTGTTTACGTTTGACCTCATATTATATGGTTTTGGTAAGTCTAAAGTAAAAAGTCTTCAGAAAATCGTATAGTGTGTATGGCTCTTTAGTCATAACCTAGCCAGTCATCCCGGCACTCAGAGACCGACATGGTGTTGAAAACTGAGCTTAGCTCAGTTCACTGCACCGAGAACACAGCAAACAGGCAGGTAAGGGCATTACATTGCAAAAAAGACATTGCAAGCCTCTTTTGCAATAAAAGCCTGCCTGCTTGCGGTTCCTTACAGTAGAACTTTAGTTCCACTTAAAGTGGGCCACAGGTCAGCTGAATTTCGATCCATCTATGGGCGTTCCCACTCGACAAAAGTCAATCTAAAAATTGACTTTTGGTGAACAGGAGTGTTGGAAAATTTTCAGCTGCTGCGCTGATTAATATATTCTGACACTGGAGGAAAGCCAAATAGATTCCCCATCCACACAAGTGAGGTGGATTGAGGAATCCTCCCCGATGTGCCATTGTATTCTGACAGTAGGGAGGATTGTTCCATTCACCACATGGGGAAATCTATTTGTTTATTTTTTTTATTAGCCTACTATCCCTTTATGGACAGCTTAAAGCTGGCCATAGATGGATAGAATTTCTAATGAAAAGTCTAAAAGTCTTAGGAAAACTTTTGTTTGTTGTTCAAAAGATTTCATTTGCTTTTAACATTTGATTTTGGAATGAATGGACTGTACTGAACAAAAGCCAAAGTTGGTTTGAGAAAAAATTTCCATCCTGCTCCTTTGAATTTTCCCATCACTGCCATAGAAAACGAAGGTCAATTTGGCCCACTAATGATTAAAAAAATCTTTCTTAGAACCTTCTCTTCCTAAGAATTTTCATTAGAAATTCCACCCATCTATGGCCAGCTTTAAGTGGGGTACACACTAGTAGAAAATCTGTCGAAAATTCTCATCCGAGGTGAAATCGTCCGATTTTCGCCTAGTGTGTACACAACTTTCAGCAGCCGATGCCGTCAAAAAAATGGAGGGACAAACACCAAAATTTTTATCGTCCATCCCCAGAAAACCAATTTTCGTTTAATGTGTATGCAGTACGTCCGTGAAAAATCGGATACGAAAGACCGCGCATGATCTGAAGTTGCTGACAACCCGGAAGTCTAGGAACAAATGTCCCAAAAAAAAATCGGACGAGAAATTTTGTGAACATTTATGCACTGTCAACTAAAAACAGTTATGAACGCTGAGCAAGAGAGAGAAAAATCGGAGGATATTTTGTCCAATTTCCGTCAAGTGTGTACGGGCCTTAACACTTGAAGTTTGTTGATGGAAGGAGACAGCAGTGTGGTAACTCCAGTAGTGTGATGATGCTCTTTCATTGCCCTAGTTGGAGGTGGGTTAGTGACCAAGCTGTTTTGCCTAACTGCAGAGGAGAAAAGCATGGTTGCTGGCTTGGTCATGCTATCAGTTAGGTCGGCCATACAGGGTACGAATTTCTTTCCTGCAATCACAGGTTGCAGGAAAGAAACTTGAATGATCCTCCCATCAACAAAAACAGTGCTGACAGAATTATCAGTAATTGCCTTCTCCTGGTGGGGGGTGGATGGGGGAAGCTGCCCCCACTGGGAGAAGACAGTGATTATAGCTGGTGACTATAGAAGCCGCTAGCAATATTGGCAAGAGAATCCAGCAGGCTGGTTGTACCCAAGGTGATAGATCGATCGATCAACTGGGTACATTCAGCCTGCCCAGCAACAGATTCAAACCGTGTATGGCCGGCCTTAGGTGTTCCTGGACCATAAGACTGGCTCAACAAAATTACAAATCCTTTGCAGGGTAACACAATTGACAAATATGTATTCCAACTGTATATATAAGCATTTGTTGGAATTCTGCTTGAAAGAGTTAATAAGAATTTTATTTTCTGCTGGAAAATCAAGAAACCCACAAATACTGAGAATGTAGTCTTGCGAAATACACCACCTATTCTGTGTATATCTAAACTTCTAAATGTAATTTGACAGAGGGTGAAAAAAAATCACTTTAAAAACAAATTGCAAACAGGGCACGGCAAGCTGGGTGTGACCTCAGTTTAACTTGCTGAGCAGGATTTTCTCTATTCAGGCAATGAACCCTTGATGGTACAAGTACTCTTAGGACAATTATTACATGTACTGGCAACATTACAGGCAAGAAAGAGGTCATCTTGTCCTGAGGAAACAAAACTTGAATATTTCCTAAAGTTAGAATGTATAAAAAATACAAAAGAAAGAATACAAAAAAAGGTCAGTCCTGCACTGCCCTACCACAGCAGACCCTCAAAATCATTGCACAATGGTCTAAATTTTTACTAATGCTTAATTGAACATACAAGTGAAATTATAAGTGAGTTGAATCACATGCTGCCATACTGTATTTCCTAGCGACACCAGTGGTGTAATATCTTTAGCAAAGTCCAGTTTTTCCCAGTTGCTGTAGCCGTTATGGAGACAAGTGTTACCCCCCCCTCCCCCCCCACTGATTCTTTATAAAGTAAAATTAAAAAAATATTATAACTGGGCATTTCAGCAACAAGAGAGTCACACCTTTATGATTACCTTGTAGAAGGAGGTAGAGAAACAAATGACTTCAAAAAAATATCACCAAAGGAGCCTCCATTACCCTGATGGGGGGTGATTTAGCCCATTGATAGACTCCCAAAGTGAAAAAATACCCTTAAGTGAAGTTGACTTTTAAAGCCCAACTCTGGGCAAAAAAAGTTTTCCCATGCAGTGGGGCTATGTACACACTGCACGGGTCAGCTGCTTGTTTTGTCTAGAGGTGAGGAGAAAGCTTATAGTCACCCGATCCTTCGTTCAGCCGGAAGACTTTGCTCACCCACGATCCAGTGGTGGACTGTTTTGGTCTATGGAGCCTCCTCTTGGCATGATGACATTAGGAACATTCAACAGTTCAAGATTTCTGGAGCGCAGGGGTGCCGGACTCCTTTCTCCTCTCCTTTAGACAAAAATGAGCAGTTAACCGATGCAGTGTGGGTACAGCCCCACTGCATAGGAAAACTTTTTTTTTTGCCCGAAGATAGGCTTTAAGTACAAATAAATCAGAATGTTTTAGACAGCAATTTTCCTGTAATACAAGCCCTATAATAGACTTTGGCCCACTCTTGGCATCTACAGTATTAGATCCCGAAAATGGAGTTGGGTACCAGGACAATGTAAGTCCAGTGTACATGCTCAGGAGTTACATCACTGGTGTCCATCCAGTGCCTGAAGATAAAGAGATGATAATGATGAAGCACTGTCAGTGCTGGAGAAGGGAAAAAGCCAAGTCTGTCATAATGTGTAAGTATACAATCCTAATTGCACATTGTGGCAAGAGCTTCTGCTGCTCTTCACGCTACATTTCTACCTTAAAGCCTTTGGATCAGCATAACAGCCATGTATCATATCATTTCAAAAGTAAAGTTTGGCAGGGGCAGCCTACATATTATCTTAGTACAGGTTTCCTCTATATTCACCCAAAGTCAAGGCACTTGGAAAATGTACAAATGAGTGTATAAAATACTGTATGTTATATTACATCTGTAAACATGCATTTTTATTACGCAAAGAAAATTTATTTAAATGTCTTACTAATTACTAAGTCAATGGCTCATACATATGCTATGCAGGTTAGTGTGTTTTTAAAAATAGGACATGTTAAACATGTTAGGTACATTTGTATCCGACTCTTCGTGATTTTATGGGCCAGCTCTTTGGACACCATATTTGATTTCTTGAAAGCCTTTTACGTAGAAATTTCTTGGCAAATGTTTTGTAGAAGTAGGTCACCAGATCTTTCCTCATCCCTCCCCAACTGGGGCTGACAGGCAGAATGTGATAGAATGTGCCAATTTATACACAAGCCATTTAATCCACCAGCATGTTTTTGGAGTGTGGGAGGAAACCCGCACAATTACAGGGTGAACATGCAAACTCCCTGCATATAGTGTCCTAGCCTAAATTCAAATTAAGGATCCCAGTGATGCAAGGCATAAGTGGTAATCAGTAAGATACTGTGTTGCCCCTTTAGTGCTATACATAAAAATATGTGAAGGCACATTACTGCCTGTGCATGAATGTAAAAGGAACCTTAAAACCCAACTCCTGCTACTGAGAAAAAAAAAAACACCAGAACTCCTCTATTTTCACAACCCTACATGTCAATGAAAACCCCCCCCCCAAAAAAAAAAAAACGGAATTTCTGTGCGCTATAGGCCTAATAGCTGATTCAGCCTGTCCAAGATGCAGTCATTTAGGGTCCCTTATACATTTGCTTTGGCATTGCCCCAAACTCCAGAGGTATTGGGCGGAGGTTGTGGGCACACTCAATGGGCTTTTAGATGTAAATCTTTCAATGAATCCACTTATACATGCATATTGGCCTACGTGGACTTCTCTTTGCTTAACCCACCAGTGTGGATTACTGTTGCACGTGCAATGTTTGTGGCTCAGAGACAAATTGCCCTAAAGTGGACTTCCCAACACCCTTCAAACCATATCTGACTGGATATTTGATCTTAATAAGTGTGTTTCTTATTAGAGACACACTTATTTTCTTAGAAATTCATTAAAGCAGTTTGATGCAATTTGGTCACCTTGGCTAGACCATATGAGCTCTGTATTAAGTTAGGCTTTAGGCTCTTGTAGGTTTAGCTGTATTTTTTTTTTTTTTTATTTAAAATTGGAATTCATATGCAAAGCTTGTTGGTATTATTACTATGCTACTTACTCATTTACTGTTATGGTGACTTTTAGGTATGCTCTATTCGTTTTGTAGGGTTCCTGACAATTTTTTTTTTTTTCTTGTTTAGTGACGTACTTTGTTTATTTGTTTGTATGTTTAAGACCTCGTTCACACTGGGGCGACCTGTCAGGCGACCTGGTCGCCTGACAGGTCGCCATAGGTCGCCTGCCATAGAGAAGCTGTGGACCCGTTCTAATAGGAGCGACACAAGTCGCTCCGACTTAGAAAAAGGGTCCGGAGCTTCTTTGGGGCGACCTGGAGCAACCTGCATTGACTTCAATGATTTGAAGTCCGTGCCGGCCGCTCCGAGGTCGCGGTGCGAGCTGCGCACCGCGACCTGTGAGGTCGCCCCGGCAAGTAGCGTCGCCCCAGTGTGAACGGGGTCTTAAAGTTTTTTCAGATAAAATAAAATAAATACATTTTTAATGGGGCTCTTGTTTAATAAAACTACAGGTGAGTTGTCAATGGCAATCACGTTGTCATTTCTCTAGAACGTCTTGTATCATGAAAAGCATAACTTTTCCAGATCTACAGTATATACCCAGTAGTATATAGGAGGCCCTCAATACCTCTAGAGCAAAATGCATATAATGAATTACCATATGTGACCCTGAAGAAATTTTATGGAAAAATAATTTTATTTCTAAGTTAAATACTGTCTGTCCGCCTGAAAAAAAAAAAGAAAAAAAAATCCAGATGTTTTTAAGCAGCAGCTCAGATGCATCGGGTCTTTTGGCAGGCAGACTTCAAGATGAAAGTCCCTATTATTTTCATAAGCAAGGCAGGCTGATACCTTTACTTAATCACAAGTCATTTCAACAGGGGTCATGGAAGGATATCAAAGCGAAGAAGATAAATGTTTTTAAAGGGTTTACTTCAAGAGAACTTCTTGATACTGCAAACACTTTCAAAGAGGCATTTCATGAAACAAGCTTTTATGTAACACAATGTGCCAAGGTGAAGTCAAGTAGTGAATGGTAGGTATACAAGCAGCGAATGGTGGGTATACAAGCAGCAACAAATTCAGAAGGAATACTGATGTTTAAAGGTGATCAGTTCTGTATGAATGATACATTAACAAACTGTATAGAACTTACTAGGATTACAGTTCAGGTAGAATGAAACATATGAATATTGTGTTTTCCATTGTATAACATGGATTTATTGCAGCCAGGGCTATATTTACACTCAAGCCTGAAGACCAGCCTTTCTCATACATTTCAACACAGAGGAAACATTGAAATACATTTCTGGTCTCGGGAAACCCCTGTTAAAATTTTAAAATCTACAACTTATGACAAATTAGTGTCACAGTCAGTGGGAAGAATGCTCCTTACTCCTGTCATCATTGGGAATAATTACCCCCTTACAGATAGCTAAAAGGAACAATGGTGTCATTGGGAACTTTTCTGAGAGGCAGAAATTGCCCATTGCTCAAGGAACCCCTAGCAACCTCATGAGGAACCTTTGTTGAGAAACCCTGCTGTAGACCCACAAACTTTGCTGCCCAAAGTTTTACCCTCGTGCTGGATTAGCTCATTTACACAAAACATTTTCTTGCTTTATTGGTCTGAGACTGGCTTCGAAATACTATTGCAGTTTGCAGATAAGCCTATGTATAATATAACTGTATACACTAACTGTAGCTCTACCTATCATGGAAAAACTCTACCGCTAATTGGTATTGATTGAATTCTAATAGTAAATACGGCCCTGCAGGCTGCTCTGTTAAAAAATGTTTGCACTATACATAAAGTTATACATACAGACACAGGGCCCAGTGTACTAAAGTGTGAAGAAAGGTAAAGTGAACTGAATCGATCAAGAAGCTTTATCTTTTTAAATTGCACTGCACTGCACATGACTGGATGTTTTGTTGTTCAGTTTACTGCACATTTTAGTATATTGGGCACATGTGGTATTTTATGGTGCTGGTACACAACATGGACAAAGGGGAACCTGTACCTACCTATTGCAAGTAGTGTTATTCTTTTGTAATAGATCTGCACTTAGGGGAATGAACTGCCATAGATTATACAGAACCCACTGCAAATTTCTAGTTCGATGCTAGCCTCACGCATTACTCTAAAGTCAAGAAGAACCTGCACACAAATACTAACATAATGAAGTAGTGTGGACATTTCTATATCAGCATTTATTTTGCATTCAATTAATTGCACTAATGAAACATACACTATGCATAAACAGACATTTGAACAGTAAAAAAATAAGTAATGGTAAGTTCCTTATACCATAATTTAAAGTGATACTAGGGCTTCATTTTTTTTTTCTTTTGTATAAAAATGACAAACATGTTATACTTACCTGCTCTGTGCAATGGTTTTGCACAGAGCAGCCTTGATTCCTTCTTCTGGGGTCCTCCGTCAGCGCTCCAGGCCCCGCCTCTTCATGGGCTGCCCTCACGTCTTTTCATAGGGGCACCCCTGCATGCTCGCTTTTGAATCCCACTGCTGCGTCTATTGACACAGACAGCGAGACTCAGCCCCGACCCCGCGTCACAGCTTTTGAGTAACAGCAGTGGGAGTCAATAGCTCCGCCTGCCATTAATTCCAATGAGGAGAGTGACAGCAGCTGAAGCTGCTGAGCTCATGCACCTTGCTGGATCGGATCAGGTTCCGGTAAGAAAAAGAGGGGGGGGGGGGAGCTGCAGCACAGAAGGTTTTTCACCCTAATGCATAGAATGCAATAGGGTGAAAAACCTTAAGGCTTTACAACCACTTTAATAAAAAATGTTATTTGAAGTGTATGTAAACTTAGGGATGAACTTCTCATACTTGTGCCCTTTATGTCTGTTAAGTATACTATTAGGAACATTTTGTGACATATGTTTTAGAAGTGCAAAAAAAAAAAAATTGATCTTGTCAGAAGTCCAGAGCTGTCCTGTTTCCTCTCCACACTTCCTGTGCTATCTGAAAGAGTCGATTTAAACCTCCTTGTTCTTATCACTGATTACAGAATGGTCAGCCTTTTATGTTGTACAGATATGGGAATGATTCAGTAGTTTAGCAAAGGATACTGAGCAAAGCTGACGACACCCAACCCACAATAGGAATTAGGAGCTACATGCATTTCTGGCAGATCAAAAGGCATTTTCTGTATTTGCAAGGTCTTTAGGGGAACATTTTTGCTGGTGTTTAGGAATAAATGCATGAAAGTGATCATAAAATGAAAAGTGTTGGCAATGATTAGACCTTGTGATAACTTACAATGTGTTGCATATTAACAGAGGGTAGCGCTATCTGACCTGATCTACCAGTAGTACCATGTCTGTTCTGTGCCTTGGTAATGTAGCATACATGTTACTGTTATGACTGAGACCGAGTCTGAGCATTGCCATTGCAATGCATATTGTTAGAAAAGTCTTAAGGTATAAGACCTACAGTATATGTAAAGTATAATAATTTATGGCCAGTGGCATGATAGCTATCCAGGGTAATTTGACATTGGCAAAAATATTTAACGTTACCAGAGGCATACCATATTGTTCCAATTTGAAATTTTGACAAATGCCCGAGGACTGCAGGTGTGTCAGAGTGTGTGCCATGGGGCCACAGATATCTGACGCTACCAGTGGTCAGAGGACACCTATGTTGCCCAGAGGACTTTTGCTCTGCAGAGATGATGCCATAGAAGTATTATTTTGTTGGAGGACTGCCATTTGCCAACAAACAAAATGAGTGCCATGATAACGGAAGATTGCAAAGATGGCCACACCGTCAGATAATGTTTCATAATTGATTTGTCAGATTCAGTTTACATCTATTTATTAAAAGCCCATTGTAAAGAGTCTACTGAAACCATATCAAAACAGGTATAACACAACACTGCACAATCAAGTTTGCAACAAAATCTGACTAACATAATGCTTCTGATGAACCACATGGCCGGTGTCATGAAGCCAGCTATGTGTCTGGATGTCCTAATGTTTAGGTATGTATGTGAAATCCTGCCCCTAAATGTACCAAGAAAAGTGAAACACCAGTTAAAACATATAACTGATATGCAGAACGGTCACAGTATAAACATGTATGCTCTCAACAGTTGAGCAAGCATGTTTATGCTTTGTATAGACACCTCTGCTATTCAAATTGTGGAGCAATAATTATCAACTACCCTACCCTACCAGTAAGATTGCAGCTTTTCGGCCTACTTTATATTAAAGGTGGGGTGGTAAAAAACAGATGGCTGAGATGCCATTTTACTGCCCCCCTTGGCCACCCAACTAAAGGCTAAACACCAAGCAGATGAGGCTGTTTACATTCAGCAGCTGTGATGCTTTGCATTGTGGCAAATTTATTGTGACATGACATGAGTTGACAGCAGCGCCAGCCAATCAGAAGGCATCACTATCCTGATTTTGGAAGGAAATGTGAGATGCATAGTTTCAATAAGAAAGGGTGTTGCTGCCATCCACCAACTTAAAACCCCATTATTGAAGCAGTTGTGTACCTGTATCAAAAGAAATATACATCTACTGGCACTCACTTTGTATTGCAGACACCTAGAGCTGCTTGCACGATTGTCCAATCATGGGCAGCTTGCACAAAAAACATTAAGGCAAATGACGTAGAAGTGGTGGACCTGAGCAAGCAACCATGGAAGCTGGTCAGTGTGCATTACAGAAAGCACTAGGATTTGGGAGTGTTGGGTACTATACAGTGAATCAGAGGCCTCTAGGTGCCGCGAGTGCCACAGCGAGTTCACTTCATATTGCTGGCAGAAACCGTCTTGGAAAAATAGGTAGTCCATCAGTAGTCCCACAATATCCAGTGCAGCCAAAAATCTAAGGCCGGTCTGAAAGTTTGGAATATATTATAAAGCCACATCAAACTTGCTGCCAGAAAAGTCACAAAAAATGTTAGAAAAAAAGGCAACCTAAACTGGGATAAGTGTTAAAATTATTTGCAAGCATTGTAAAGTGATTTCCTAAAAAATTTGATAAAAATAAATCATAAAAGTATATATCAAATATTCTACAGTATATACTGGAGTCTAAAAGCAGTAATGAGGTTTGGTTAAATCATGCACAGTTCTTCGCTCTAGACCAGGTAATATAAGCAGGCCGTTTTTATGCACACAAAAAGGACTCATTGTATGATGTTACTCCTTATGCTTTATTTTCCAAGTGTCCTAACTTGACCTTCTTAAGCCATGCATAACTTTCTATAGATGCGGCTTATCCTGGCAAGTGCTTCCAGATAGTTAATTTTTTTATCATTTCAGTATGTTGCGAATACAAATTTAACTATTTCCAAAAGAAAAACTTGAGTTTCTAGATCCAAAAAACACTTCTTTGTTTTACTTTTTAATTCCAAATTTTCATACGTGATTGTATTGTGCACAGTGTAACCACAAATCAAATGTCAATGCTGTATCACAATGTAAGCACCCATTAAAGCTCTGCAACATTTAAAATAGCACATGTTGGTAATCTGGCTGAAAATGAATTCTGCCAAGGCGCCCTACAGTAACGGACATGTAATATATGTGTGATAGAGCGATAAGGGAGATGTCCGTTTCTAGTTTTCTTATCCGGTCCACACCATGCACTCGACACCTGTGACATTTAATAGGACTGACACACCCTCCAATTTCCCCTTAGTATTTCTGGACTCATGTTTATAAACACTGTAGCCATGTGCGCGTCACCACGTGAGAAGGCGTCACACTGACCTGGAATCTCCTATTCGTGGAGTCACCTCTGGCACCGATATTAATGCAACAGCGCCAGAAAAATTTTAACTCACTCACGCTCTCTCATTTTGTAATTCTACTGCGGAGATTAAAGAGAGGCCCGTTGGTCTGTTAGGAATAAGGAGGAACCTCAACTGCATTGTCAGCAAAGTGCTAGCCTCAATTGTTTCAGAGACGTTGTCGAAAAACACAGCGACATCAGTCCAAACTTTTGTGACTCAGCAGCTTCGAGCAAGCATCTGAACAGTGGGTATGAACATCTACTACTGCACACACGGAAGGATTTTGCATGTACCATACATTTGATTCCAACACGACATCCTACACAGGTAGTATTTTTTTTCCTGATATAAGAGGAAGGGTTCTTTTTTCATCTATGCAAAAAGAGTCAACAGTATTTCCTATGCAAACAAGGTCTACTTTTATCTGCAGTGTTTCGAAGGTTGTTTTTAAGGACAAAGATCATTAAAGAGGCCATTTGAGGTGAGGCAACCTGCATCACGATGTATAAAGGTAAATCAGAACACAGCTGGGTGGCTCAGTTAATGCTGACACTTTCAGATACGAAAGTTAAAGAGTAACCTCCAAAAGCCAACAAGCTTTGTACTTCCTCGACAATAAATTCTTGCAGGCTGAAAACATTTTAGTAATACAAACTGATACAAAATGCTATAGATGAACCAAACACACATCTTTAGTTCTACTTTTGTTTGGCAAGCGCATGGTAAATTATGGAATGGAAGTTGGACAAAAATAAAATATGCCTCTGTTTCCTACAAAGCGTAACATGATTTGATCTCTTTACTGAGTTCAAATGTTTGAGAACAATGCAAAAAGACCCCATAATGACAACAGACAAAACAAGGGGTATTGATCGGTTACTGTCTACAAATAGTGGTATGAATAGAACTTAAAAAAAAAAATACTCCCAGAAAAACAACAAAATTGCTTTTAAAACACCACAAATGCATTGCTATAACATGATACCATAATAAAGCAAACAATCCCTTGGCAACGACCGTGTTTAGCGGTAAGTCTGTTTTGTTTACAGACTCTAAAGGTTTCTATGCCTTCCAATTCCCAAACGCTACAGCCAAAATTATTTATAGTCTAGAAGCGAAATGGCTTTCTATCGCCAGCACGTAGTGCTAGTACCACCAGACCCGCGTTTGTGAGGCTGCTTAGAATCTATTTTTGGCTCACCGCAGATGACCTCTCCCGAAGTCATGGTGCTCGATACTGCTCACATGATTGTGCAAAGTAAAAATAAAGCTGAACCTGCAATGAGTAACCTGCCTAGACGGAGCTTCACCAATCAAAGTCAATGATACAGTGCTACAGCTCTGCATGAAGAATGGGTTCTTCATTTTAAAGTCCTGCACTTACATATAGCTACAATCTGTCAGCGTTCTGGGTTACCTTTTTGTAAACAGTTCAGCCATATGCGTGTATCATCATCCTCTTGTTTACTGGTGACACATCACGCTAGCCCTTCCTTTTTTTAGGAAGTGGCTTAACACAGCTTACACCTTAACGCAACCACACTCACCTATGGTTTTAAAAGCCACAGAGTACACAAATTTCTTTTTAACTACAAATGCATTGATGTATTGTATTTTTGTGCATGTTCTAAAACTCAGAATTCAAAATATTATGTTCAAGGGCATTTGTTTGCATCTGAACTGCTTTTCTTCCCCAAAGTAACCAATGTGAATGGATAAGCAACTCATTAGCAGCTCAAAGAGACGCAGAAGCAACTTAAAGGAAATGCAAAGCAACTTAGAAAAAATGTATCTGCAGTTCAGAAAGACCTGACTTGCTCTTGAATCCTTTGCCAATTTACACAAGTGCATACCCCATCACTTCATATTCCTGATATGTGCTTGCTGTACCACGTACTTATATGAGAAAGTGTCCTGTTCTCTTTGTTTTGCTTCCTTTATGTAAAATCCCCAGTATTCCTGCTAGTCCCCCTGCTTTCCTATTACAAATTTACCACACTAAGCAGGAGAGCACACTGTGGTTAGTTCTTAAGCTGGGCTGGGCACTCAGTGTGCTGCAGCTTCTCCTCCCCAGCTCTTATGCTGCTGACAACAGAGGAAATGTGAATGTGTATTTATAATCTATCTATATATATTATATCTATACAAAATTGTTTGCCTTTTCATTTCTATGCTAACCTTTATAGGCGCCTCCCAGGCCTATAAAGGTTCATGACGTGGGGAGGGGGCGGGGCTTAAGAGCACGAGACCTGTTGATGTGACATTGCCTGTCACGGTGGTCACATGATCCGAAAACTCCCGATCTCAATGAGCGATCGGGAACTTTCGGTTAGGTTGCGGTAACTGTGTCGGGAGCATGAAGTGCACGCTCTTTGCACAGCTTTTTAGGGAGCAATTCATGCAAATATGGGGCCCCCCAACACCAAGCACCAGGCGCCGGATATTTGCGTGCGGCTGGCGGCAAGGGAGTTAACTAAATGAATTGTTTTACAAGATGATCATTTACAATCACTTTAAGCTGTCTAAAGACATTCAATGGTGGTCACCATACCATATTTCCCATGAAAATTGTGGTGCAAGTATGCAAACCTATTGCCAATAGAGAGGGAAAGAAAAGCACTCTGCAGACATCTTCAAACGCTCTTGTGGAAACCAATAATGATTAGCTCCAAACATCTTACCTGATTCCCCTCCTCCCCTCAAACAAAAATCTGTCCGGAAGCTATCTTCCCAAGGGTGTTCCCAAAGTTGGCCAAACTGAAAACAGCCTTACAGAGAAAAAATAGGCTTTTTGAAGTAACATGGTGCAAATGTAAATTCACATACCATGTTTTTCATGCATCACATACTAATACATTAAATTTAACACAAAATACAGTAGCCTTATATGAAAAATAATCCAAGCTATTCAATGTTTTGGTCCTATTAAGTGGTTAGTCATTGAACCACTTTACTTCTACTGGGTACAAATGTCATCTTGTGAAGACATCTATGTAAAGTGAGGGACTTAAACAACAGTTCTCAATCTGTTATCTTTCCACTGATCTCTGCCATTATTGTAGAATTATTATGTAGGTTATGATGATGTCAGCCCCAGACTTTGGCTATCATTGTAATACAACCTATACTGCTTGACACCTGTCTCTTTAGAATTCTTGGAAAAGTTAAATCAGAAAAGTTGCAGATTTCATCCACATATAAATATCTTAATATGTCTGGAAACCAAACAAAAAAACAGTTTTCCCAATGAAGGTGACACAGCATGACAATTCATAAGAGAACCTCCTGAAGTGCAGATTCACTGCAGATTTTTGGCAGTCTAGTGAGATACCACACAAATTTCTTGACCAAGGAGCCAAGTAAAGCTGTATATGTTATGTGATTGTCCCATTAATACATGTTTATATGGTTAACAGTTGCCATACTGCTATGACAGCTAAAGACTAAACTATATGGTAAAAAAATGTTCAGCTTGACCAGACTGGATAGTTTGCATAATGCAATATAGAATGTTTTTTAGGTATTGCAGGCTGAAGTAATAGTGTATATCGGGGGTTAGGTCATATTCTTATTATATAATACCTGCCAGGCTATATAGATTGTATCTGTCTCTTCCATCTTGAAATTCCGATACAAGTTTAGATTTTCTGAAAGTTAAAATATTTACAGGGCTGAGCCCATTCTTGCTTGCCCGCATGTGACAGCACTGAAGTCTCGTGTTTGGCTACTTATGTACCAAGGACAGAAATGAGAGAGGCCAGGGAGAGTGTTAAATGTTTCAATCATTCCCAGATATAATTTTTTTTTTTTTACTGGGGCTGCAGGGGAGCATTGGTGAGGTACTGTAAAAACAAGTACCTTGTTGTGCCGGCAGCATAGTCTGACATTTATTTAGGTAAAGCTGCCCTGGACTAGTAGTCCAGACTGATATAATAAATAACATAACTGTATGCTTTTGATACTGGCTAGAAACTACTGTTTATAGTTACTGAATGTACTTCATATCCAGTTATGCTAAATATCCTTTAACTGGCAGGTGAGGCATTCTACATGCATCTGACCCAATCCTAATAATCTCACATAAATACACTTTACCCAACACCACTGAGGACAGTTTTTGCCTTACCTATATGAAGGGGGATAATCATACAAATCTCTTCCACTTGATAAAAATAGTGGTATAAATCATAATGTTGGCTTATCAATGTACTCAGAAAAGGGAAATGTTCAAATTGCCTGACTTATTTTTCAACTTTGTACCCTACAGTCAGATTTTGGGCTGGTCATTTCAAATGCACTGTTAAATTGTCATATGAAGGTTCTAAATTTGTAAAGTACCATATTCCGTCTCCCTTTTGGCAATCTTGTATCATATTGTCTCAAAACTTAGGGGTTGCCACGGTTGTCCATGTGATATGACCTATTTATGTTGTGTGCATAAATTTTTGAAAACTTTTTAATAATTTGTTAAAAACCATACATTACTTAACAAGCGATGACATTTTTGTTACCAGGTTAAATTTATAATTTTGCGGTAGTGAAGAAAACATATTAGGAAGTGTTTTTAGAGATGAGCTTACAAGATTTTGTTTCTTACATTCTACTTTTGTCTTAAGGTTGTTGGAGCTAGAGAGTATTGCCCCAAACGCATCTTGTGCTTTAAGCAATACACATTTTGCATTTGTCAAATGCATATTGCAATGCCAAGCCGCTGCAAGCAAAGCCAACAGAATACTGGGATGTATAAAAAAGGGGATTTACTCCAGAAATAAAGAGATTATTCTTCCACTCTACAAGACTCTGGTCCGGTCACATCTGGAGTATGCTGTCCAGTTCTGGGCACCGGTCCTCAGGAAGGATGTGCTGGAACTGGAGAAAGTCCAGAGAAGGGCAACAAAAATAATTAGGGGAATGGAGGACATCAGCTATGAGGAACAACTACAAGCACCGAACTTATTCTCTCTGGAGAAGAGACGATTGAGGGGGGATATGATATCAATGTACAAATACTGTACTGGAAACCCTAGCATATGGAAAAACCTATTCAGAGAAAGGGAATACAATAAGACACGTGGCCACTCACTAAAACTAGAGGAAAGGCGGTTTAACCTTAAAATACGCAGGGGGTTCTTCACTGTCAGAGCAGTAAGGATGTGGAATTCTCTTCCGCAAACAGTCGTATCAGCAGGGAGCATTGATAGTTTCAAAGAACTATTAGATGGGCACCTTAAAGACCGCAACATACAGGGGTATACAATGTGTGGTTAACTGTAGACACACACATACATCATAGGTTGAACTGGATGGACTGATGTCTTTTTTCAACCTCACTAACTATGTAACTATGTAACTATGTATTGTATGGAAGCACACTAGGCACATTTAAACAATATAAAACAAAAGCCAATCATGACACGTGTAAAGTAGTCCTAAGACAGTGATTGTCAAATTACAAGGCAAAGGAGCCTCAAATGCAGCCCTTGATGTCTCCAAAGGACTGCTTATAATATTTAATATATGTAATGCTACAGAAAACTGTAACAGATTGAAGGAAATGGTCAAGGACTGTTCTACAGTAGGGGTTTGGAGACTGAAGTAATAGAGACAGTCAGAGACTAGGGAAACTGCTAGACTTCACTACCATTAAAGGCCCCTTTACAAGCCAATACACCTTCTACTGACTGCTGAGGCCTGAGGGCCATGCTTCAAACTGAGGGGCCACTTGACACCAGGGTTCTTATACATGCAAGTTTTACATTTTAGAACTTAAGGAAAAATAGCAATATTACAATAATGACAGCAAGTTCTTAAGGCGATACCACGATAAACCCGTTAGGCTACATTGTTTTGTTTCCACTTTTAAACAGGTCACTCCTAAATTCTGAGAGAGTTCACAGAGGCATTGGTGTGAATAAAAATAAAATATAACTCTTTATGGGCCATACTACTGTTTTTTTTTTTTTCTATACAAACAGTTTTTGCTTAATTACTTTGCAAGATACTGTGAAACATGACCATATGACCATTACATTATTCTGATTATGATCTGTGACACGGTTAACCCATGCAACCTGTCTGACAACATCCTACTATTTTTGTAAATGGTTTACGTATACTTTCTGTGACTCTTAAGATTTTACCACTGATTGAATGTGTTGGAGGCTGAAATAAATCAGCCTCTAAATCTACCCATAAATATAAGACATTTTCCTAACTGACCATCCTATAAACATGCACACTCACAATGGAGTTCTGATGAGGGTGGCTGCAAAGGCTAATAGCAAAATAAGATTTTACAAAACCAACTACAAAATTTACTTTCTGCATCTGATTTTGCCAGTCACCCAAAACTGTATTTTTTGGCTTGCAAGGTGTATGTCTGTCAAGCAGCGGCTTGGGCATGACATAAGACTATTCTGGACAGGATTCCTATATGAGATTATACACCAGAATGAGAAGTTAGGATACTGTGAATCTTACTAAACAATTTGTGGTCATGTTTTGCAGAATCATTTCCAAAGATAACCACTGGCATTCTCATGAACTTGGCAGGTCCCTTTTACTAGCATAAGCCACTTCACAATTATAAGCTACTGTTTCAGGCAGTTGAGAGTGGAAACAGTTAACCAGTGCTTTAAGACTGCTTTATAAAATGCCCAAGATAAATATTTAATGAACAACTTTATTTATTTAGCAGATAAGGGTAATCTTCCTTAAAAAGAAGGTATACTCAAGACCTTATATACTCATATTCAGGAAAAACCTGCTTGAACTTTGAACAGATTGAACAGTTGAAGCTCTATTAGTTACTGAATAACCACCAAGCAATATGTCGATAGACTGTATACATACGCGCAACCCACCTGCTACCTAGTGCCGAAAAACAACCCTCCAATTCTCTCCGTCACAACAAGCAGGGAGCCGCCGCATGCAACTTGCTCTTTAAACAGTGTTGACATACCAGAGCCCAAGTCCATGCACTCTTCATCACAACTATTTCAGTGCCTTGGTTTTGTGCCAAGAGCCATGCAAACAGTGCCAACAGAGTGTTCCACAGAAAAAGGCCACTCAGTTCCACAAATGATAGCTTAAAATGGAGAGATATTTTGGAATCCTTACAAAAGTTGTAACCAAGAAAGTGTATCGGAAGGCTTTTTTCAGTCCTGTCCAACATTTCCATATTTACAGTCATCAAACCCAAAATTAATATAGGTGAACACAGAACACGTTTCCATGGGCAGCGACTTCCTATCTGAACTGCAAAAGATAAAAGTGGATTGGGGAGTCTTCTGATTCATATGATACATTATCATTTACTGTTTCCAATTCAGGTAAAAAGGCCTGTACTTAGGTAATATTACAAGATGTATAATGCTATGACATATTAACACCTCAAAAGAAGTTACTAACTACCCATCTGTAAGCACATTAGTAATGTGCAGAGGTAAACACTGATGTACTTTCCACACCTTTCCATTACTATTGTCTTGTCATTAAGGATCTAACATGTTATCAGTTCCCAGAGGGCTGCTTCATTCCATTCAAAGGCAATGCAAAGGTAAATAATTTTCTCCTTTTATCCCCATCACTGCCAGCAAAAATGAAAGTCCTGTGTTACAATACACATGTAAATATACAACTAAATCTGCATAGTTCCTCCTCATAATGCAGCATTGCAGACAGCCATTAGGATGCAAATAGAACAGCCTCCATTAGCCTGCAACAGGAAACAGATCTTTTAATCCCAGAGAAAAGAGAAAACAGACACTGAGATGGGAGATGAGCTGGGAAACCATTTTCTGAATGAATCTGTGTGCTGTGCCTTTCTTCACTTTTTATGTGTGCAGCCAAAGTGTGACGAAAGCAAATGCATTGAAGAGTCTCCTCAGATGGCACACGGAGCAGCTGACTGGTTATAAAAGATGGAGAATCACTTTTTTCATTTCTCTGGAATGATACGCCTGAATGTCACCTACACACATCCAATCGTTGCTGCAGGGAAGGACAGATGAAGCAGGCCAGTTGGTAACCTGCTTAGGTGTACTAAGGGACATGTAGCGTTATCTATGACACACTTTGACTCCATTCTGATCAGGTGTCAATTTTCACTCATTTTAAGCAATGATCACATGCTTATCAAGGGTGATAAAAAAAAAAGGTGATAAAAAATGACTAACCCAACAAGACAAAGAAACAATCAGGTAGATGGCAGCATATATAGAGTGTCATTTATGTGTTTGTCACCCATTTTTACTAGCTGGAATAAACTACAAAAATTTAAATCTGAAAACATAAACATTTTCTCCACTCCAGCATAAGACTAATTCCACAAAACATTTAATTTAACAATTATGGACAATGTACATCTATAAACTGACCATCTAATTACAATTTAGCATACATCCTTTTGAATATGTCTGTCTTTGTGTCTACATGTCACTCACCGGCACCCAAAGGAAAGCTGATTCACTAGCAGCACAAAGGCAAAATGCAGACTTTCAAAAAAATGTCCAAGGTACACTCAAAGACACATGCCGGGCGACAGGAAAAGAAGGGGGAAAAAAAAAACAAAAAAAAAAAACACAGAGCAAGATGTCTCCTCTTACACTAATTACACATTTTCTTCAAGATAGGACACAGCCACCACACTAAATATTTGGATAGAGTTTGATAAAGAAATAATTACAATTGTGGCAATTAATCAATCAATCCAATCAATCAGACAATCAGTTATCAAAAGGCTTAATCCGCCTACAGAAAACAAAGGGCATGCTTCAAAAGTTAATAGAAAAGTCAAAATTATAGCAAAGAAAAAGACAACTATGAAAGAGACTAGACTTTTTTTTTCAGGGAACAAGAAATATTTATGAAGCAGTAAGACCCAACCCAAAACACACACATCCTGCATATTACATTAAAATAGGCATCATTTAGTTCCCAGGAAGCATTGTTAATGAACCTTAAAATATGAATAGTGAAGGGTTCTTTATTATATATGTAAAACCTGTGCATGTCAGCCATGTTGGGAAAGATCAGTATTTTTTGTCCTCTTTATTCTTCCACACTAAACAAACAGATCTGTTGGCAAGAGTGTGAAAAGTGGAAGAGAGAAACAGGGAAGAGAGAGAAAGGGAAGGACATATGGGCATAAATATAGCACTCTGACCTCTTAAACGTCCCTCTGCCTTGCAGAAATCCAGCAAACACAGTCTGGTCTCCTTTCTAACAAATCCTAAAGGGCAGCCATCTTGCTTCCTTCTGCTCCTCTACGAAAGCAGACTAGCCTCCACATCAATATTCATAGGGCAGTTTGACGTCTGCTCTCATCACTTGATGAAGCCCCGGTGTTGCTGTTCGCTGTTCCAAAGGGTGGACGTGACTGGCATGTGAACCAACCCCAAAGTAGTGTCTGCTGACAAGGAGCTCTGCCTGAGTGCTAGCTTGGGTAATGTAAATCAGTTCCCTACTCAGGGCTTCCTACATAAAGGCTCACATTTTTTTTGGCTGTACAATAGTAAGCAGAAGCCTGGGCTGTATAGAAGCTGTGGAGTGGATCACAATAGTATTCTGGCTGCCTCCTTGCCTGCTCTGCAGTTTCACAGACACTGCCTCCAGCTACAGAACAGTAAACTGCTTTCTGTCATGCAGAGAGGGGGAAGGAATTTGCAGGCGAGATTAGATAGCTGATTTTCTGAATATCGCATTACAGTACAGTGCTCTTGCTGAAGTTCCTCCTTTTCATCTCCCCCTTTCAGCTCCCCTTACATACACATTTCAACATTTCCTTACAGCCACCTCACTCCAAAAAGTTACAGGTCCAGCTCAAGTCTCAAGTCTGCATCTGGCCCCTTAGTGGATTGACGCTGCGTTTAAATGAAATGTCGAACCTTTAAATATCCTTCAAAGTCAGCTATCATCCAAGTGATCAAAATCAACTTCTTGTTTACACTGGCCATGTGAACGGCAAAATACTTGACACATGCTCACCAGGTCCTTCACCGTAGCCGCCTTGGTGACACGAGGGTTGATGCGTGCTGTGACAAGCTTTGTTTTCCGTTACTGCTTGATGACACAACTTCTATAAATACATAATGGTTAAACCAAACCATTTTTCCATGGCAACATTTTTGTATCTTGTCTTCGAGATGATCAACCAAAGCATAAGCACAGGCTCAGCGCGTGAATTCTAAATCCCAGTCCAGAACGTTATTTCGATTCCTCATCAGGCACCCCAATTTGTGTTGCAGTTCCACCACTATGCTTTTCAAAGGATTGCCTTTACAATCATCCAAAAGTCCTAAAAGAGCATGTGGTGAGCTTGTGTGTAGTACTACTTTCCTAATCTTGCTGAAACTTGATCCAGCCCACTTATCATCCAAATGCTTTGACACTGTGAATTGCCCTCCCCCCTCCTGACCAAAGCAGAAGAGGAAGTTTGCAAATGACTACACTTGTTCAAAAAGTGTTAAAATATAATTTACATAGCAGTGTTGTTTTATAAAATGCTTTAGTAGTGAAATGTTAAGAAAAAAAGGTAAATTGTGAATAAAAAAAGCATGCTGTTAATACTCAATGTCTATTAAGAACATTTTTTTATTGATCATTTTTATAAAGCATGCAAATCAGAAAATGACAGTTACAAATAATTATTAAAAAAACAATTTAATGAAAGCTGAATATTAAAAAAATTAGGTGATCCAATTTATCCATAACTACAGACACTAGAATGAGGCTCAATGCAAACAAACCATGGGTAAAGCAAGACTTTATGGACTGCCTTCACACATATACAGTAGATTGCAAATGGCATTGGTTAGAACGGGTTGTGTTGTCAATGTACCTTTTTAGTTGTCAGTAACGCTAATGTCTGGTCTACAAATTGTGTGAAGGAATAGTGAGGAGTGTATTTAACTACTCAGACTAAACAAATACACATTTATCTGAACATAGTCACTTGAAATACGTTAGGAAACAGCATATCATATTTCTCCAAGGATATTAATCAGGTCATGTAGTGAAAATAACTGCTCTTTCTGAGGATGACATCACACATGAGTTGGTTTGTGTACGCTTTTTAAATTATCCATTATGGTGTATTGACAGCCTATTCACTCCCTTGATGTAACGCTCACTAATGCTTGCACGTTAACACAATGCATCAGGCTGCAGAGGTGTGAAGGACCTCAAAAGAAGGTGGGAATACAGAGAAAACTAAATCAAGTTTGATTTTCCTATGAACCATCAGACTTCCCAAAGTTGAAATATGTGTACTGTACAGATTTAGGTACTATAGATTGCAATAAAGTACAGTCCACTTATTAAAAAAAAAACAAGTTTTAAATAGTAAAATGCATTGCTTCCATCTGACAATAGCTTTGGAAAACAATTTCCTCCTCACATGTTATGTGATGCTATTGTGTCTTTGAATGGCTTGCAGCTCCAAGGAAACAAAGCCCATTCTTCTAGATTTTCCAACTAACAACTCTGTGTTGTATTGTGCAAGGCTGAAGTGAATAACTGCTTTGGAGGCATGACGTGTAGCTTCAAGGTGCATCACACAAATAAAAAAAAATGCAAAAACCATACTGCAGAGCTATAACTATGTACTTTCTTTTAAATGATTTTGGTGAAAGAAAATAGTAGGGCGTATTGTTTTTTTTTTTTTTCTTTTTTTACTAATTTCTCTATAGTCTATTATTTTTATCACAATATAGATTTTTTTTTTTTTAATTATGATAATAATTATGGATGTGTCAAGGTATTCCAATGGATAGCTACAATTACAATATAGGTGTTTACAAGCAAAACCACATAAAAGCATATGTATTTATGTATGGGGACTCCAAAAACCCAATCTGATCTGCAAACGAAGTAGAAATTGCTAAGTAACCTATAGAAATCAATTAGCAAGCATGCAAAATTCATATAAAATGTTTTATGTTTGTTCAAAACACTCTTTACTAAACACAAAGTATACAGTACAGGGTATACAAAATAATACATAATACACCAAAATGTATATATTAAAGCATATGAAAATCAAAGTATCTAAAAACATGCTAAACATACCAGGTATGATCCATACACATTTTGACTCCTTTTACAAGGGTGTTTCACCTGTCCATTTTTCATTCTTTCTTTTGTGGATGGAAAACAGGAAGTGATGTATTCCAATGGGTGTGAGGATGTGCAACCCCAATTCCAAAAAAGTTGGTGTCGCCTTGTAAAATCTACTTAAAAACAGAATGGAATAATTTGCACATCTCATAAACCCATATATTTTATTCATGATAAAAAAAGTGGAAAACATACCAAATGTTTAAAAATAGGGTAATTTTGAAATTGATGACAGCAACAGGTCTCAAAAAAGTTGGGACAGGGCCATGTTTACCATGGTGTAGCATCCCCTTTTCTTTTAACCACACTCTGTAAATGCCTGGAAATTGAGGAGACCGGTTGCTGGCATTTTGGGAGAGGAATGATGTCCCATTCTTGCCTGATATAAGATTCTAAGTGCACGAAAGTCCTGGGTCTTATTGTATACTGTATTTTTGTTTGTATTTTTCATTTCAAGATGTACCAAATATTTTTAATTGGTAAAGGTCTGGACTGCAGGAAGGCCAGTTTAGCATCTCTTCTACTATGAAGCCGTGCTGTTGTCATAGATGTTACATGAGATTTAACATTGTCCTGTGGAAATAAGCACGGTCTTCAATGAAAAAGACATCAATTGGATGAGAGCATATACTGCTTCCAAAACAGACCATTTTAAATGAGCTTTGGCCCAGAGAAGACAGTGCTCTATCTGGGTCATGTTCAGATATGGTTTCTTCTTTGCATGATAGAGCTTCAACTTGCATTTTTGGATGTTATGGTGAACTGTGTTCACAGACAATGATTTTCAGAAGTATTCCTGAGTCCATGCAGTGATGTCCAATCATGCCTGTTTTTAATGCAGTGCTGTCTGAAGGCACAAAGATGATGGGCATGCAATATTACGGTTCGGGCCTTGTCCCTTGCGCACAGAGATTTCTGAAGATTCTTGGAATGATTTTATGTACTGTAGATGATGATATATTTAAAGTCTTTGGAATTCTATGTTGAGGAACACAATTCTGAAATTGACAATTTTGAGATACAGCTTTTCACAGATTGGTGAACCTTTGCCCTTCTATACTTCTGAGACACTTTAACTCTCTAAGATGCTGTTTTTATACCCAATTATGTTACTGACCTGTTGCCAATTACCTAACTAGTTGCAAAATGTTCTTCCAACTCTTTCTTGTTAGTACCACTTACTTTGCCAGCTTTTTGTTGCCCTGACCCAACTTTTTTGAGACATGTTGCTTCCCTGAATTTCAAAATTACCTTTTTTTTTCTTAAAATGGTACATTTTCCCAGTTTAAATATTTAAGATGTTTTCTATTTTCAATTGTGAAAAAAATATGGGCTTATAAAACTTTTTTGGAATTGGGGTTATATACAGATGATCATCAGTATAGATCCATGTCTGTTTAGGTCCATGATTAGAAACAGACTTGGTCTTACTGATGTAAATGGATTCCATTAGCATAATCAGTTCAGTCCATTTTTTAAACAGAAAATGAAAGCCACAAGTAGCATTGTCTGAATGATATGTGACCCAGGTGTGAAGATGGTGAGGGATGTCTCTAATGAGACTCTTATTCAGCTTTTCTATGAGAAGCTAGGTCTACAGAACGTCGCCTGCAAACAATATAGTGATAGGGTGAGGAAGGAGAAGCTGTGGCAGAAAGTGTTATATACTGTAACTCCAAATTGGGCAACAATGAGTGAGACGCAGAAGGGGAAGTGAGGTAAGTGTAAATTTCTTATATTGCTCATTACTGTATGTGTCTTGAGTTCCCAAAAGTTATTTGTCTCTTTCTGTCTGACTGTCTGTCTCTCTCTATGTAACAAAAGTGTAAGTGAATGCTTATGGATGAAAACTGAACCGAACGAAAAACATATGTGCAAATCGAATCATAAAACTTATTTAAAAAAATGCATTTTTTAAAGGGCTGTTAGTGTCATTCACTTGACCGCTTGGTCCTTTTCTTCACCTGCAGCTCAGAGGCCTAGTAGTGGAAATTACAGAAGATGCTTGTCAGGGTCCATCAATGGCACTGGTCCTGGTAGTCCTTAGGTTCATTGAAACCCCGGACTGGGGACAACTGTGAAAGGCTGGGGACAAGGAGGCTTTACTCTGACTTTGGGACTGCAGGCAAGCCATGTGCTCACATTATGCCCTGTAGCACCCAAGTCAGATGAAGAGATGCAAGCTGATCACACTAAGAGGGATCTGCTTTTGTGCCTAGCATTATCAGTAACAAATTGGAAGGGTTTTTTTCTTAAGGGGTTAGGCTGGATTACCAGATATTTTATGACTTTACAACATTTGCAGAGATTTCTCTGAGCTTACAGAGGGACCAAACGAAATAGTCCATGACTTTTTAATTTAGAGTTAGAATATACTTTAATAACAGCAGACCAACTCCTTAGATACATACAGTACAATATGGAAAAAGTGAAAAATATTCCATCTGAATATGCTGATACCCCAGATATACTAATTAGAATGATCGTAAAAAGCAACCACATAGAGGTATATAGAAAAAGTGTCAACCCGACACTCAACGCAGCGAGAAAGATCCTATAAAGCTGAAGTGTTTCGAAACAGTCCCCCCTTTGTCATTTAGTTCTCATCTAATCAATATATGTGTCCTGCCTAAATATATATGGCGCTGTAGCCCATAGTTGCATTTCCCACAGCTGGCCATGTTAATGTTTGCATCAGTGCCAGAAATGGCACCAGCCCGGTTTTGTTTCTGGTCCGCCACTATCCCAGAAGCTTCTATTCCCAAGATGGAAGGTAATGCAAATGGATTGTCATTCAACACTTTGGTAAGCAGAATCACCCAGAGGAGGATCCATTCCGAACTATAGTATTCCAAGTGGTATACATTCTATAATAGATTAATGTGTGTTTTTGATGCTATTGTATGTTGAAATTAGAGATCGACCGATTCCCCAATATATCTGTATCGGCCTTTGGATTTACCGATATTGCCGATATTTTCGTGACGTCATTGCGTATGTTGCGCGCACACATTCTGCCTTCTAACACCGCCTCCCACGGCTGCACGGCCCATATGTGACACCATTTCACTGCGCGCTGCACATGTTCTCTGCCTTAAGACCGCCTCCCACAGCTTCGTGTTACAGCCAGCTGCAGTCCGGTCTCATCACAGTGCCAGACATCCATCCACCCACAGGCCCTGGCCTCAGCCACCCACCACAGGTGCCCAGCCACCAGCCTTCCCACCCACAACAGAACAGGGTGCCAGCAGACCAGCATCCAGCCACCCACTCCACAACAGGGTTCCAGCGAGCAAAGATGACACCACCAAGCCAGCCACCCGCCAACGTGACCAGTGACCACACAGTGTTCCAGCAAGCCAGCTCCCCACAACAGGCCAGGGTGAGTAAATGACACCAAGCCAGCCACCAACACAACATGGTGACCCCAAGCCAGCCACCCACCACAGTGTTCCAGCCAGCCAGCCTAAAACCAGTGTTCCAGCAAGCAAGCCACCCACAACAGGGTGACACCAGGCCAGCCAGCCACCACAGTGTTTCTGCAAGCCAGCCACCCATAACAAGGTGATACCAAGCCAGCCAGTCACCCACCACAGTGTTCCAGCAAGCCAGCGAGCCACCCAAACCACAGTGTTCCAGCAAGCAAGCCACCCACAACAGGGTGACACCAGGCCAGCCAGCCACCACAGTGTTCCTGCAAGCCAGCCACCCATAACAGGGTGACACCAAGCCAGCCAGCCACCACAGACTGTTCCTGCAAGCCAGCCACCCATAACAGGGTGACACCAAGCCAGCCAGCCACCACAGTGCTCCTGCAAGCCAGCCACCCATAACAGGGTGACACCAAGCCAGCCAGCCACCACAGTGTTCCTGCAAGCCAGACACCCATAACAGGGTGACACCAAGCCAGCCAGCCACCCACCACAGTGTTCCTGCAAGCCAGTCACCCAGAACAGGGTGACACCAAGCCAGCCAGCCACCACAGTGTTCCTGCAAGCCAGCCACCCATAACAGGGTGACACCAAGCCAGCCAGCCACCACAGTGTTCTTGCAAGCCAGCCACCCATAACAGGGTGACACCAAGCCAACCAGCCACCACAGTGTTCCTGCAAGCCAGCCACCCATAACAGGGTGACACCAAGCCAGCCAGCCATCACAGACTGTTCCTGTAAGCCAGCCACCCAGAACAGAGTGACACCAAGGCAGCCAGCCAGCGCCACCACAGTGTTCCTGCAAGCCAGCCACCCAGAACAGGGTGACACCAAGCCAGCCAGCCACCACAGTGTCCTGGCAAGCAAGCCACCCACAACAGGGTGACACCAAGCCACCCACACTGCCAGGCATCAGCCACCAACCCACACTGCCAGGCATCAGCCACCATCCCACGACAGGGTGCCAGCAAGCAACCCACACTGCCAGGCGTCAGCCACCAGCTCACAACAGGGTGCCAGCAAGCAACCCACACTGCCAGGGGTTGCTTGGAGGCACTGCCTCCACTATCCCAGGCAACAATAACAGATATGTTTGTGAAAAAAAACAGATGTCACTGTCTAGATTCAGATGGAAGATCCCAACTGCTAATCACAGAGATCATTGTCACTGATAACCAGCCATTTACAATGGTGTCTGAGTCAGGTTTGTAGCGGTTGATGTCCATACTTGAGCCAAGCTACACACTGAAGAGTGAGAAGCATTATCGAACCAAAATTCTGGCAAAGCTTCACCAAAAGGTCGTTGACAAAGTAAAGGCTATGCTGTAACCAGAGAATGCTGGCAACTCACTTTCATGCATGACGGACTGCTGGTCACAAACAGAGTCAGAGTCACTAATCATTCTTACATGCCACTTCATTGACAGCGGTCGGACAAAAAGGTAATTGGTGTTGAATACAAAAGTGATGCAAGGATCCCACACTGAGTACAGTAGGGAAATATTTCTAGGCATACTTGAAGAATGGGGAATCAACAAAGTCCGAGTGATGCTTGCACAACTTCGAGACAGTGGAGCAAACATGCGGAAAGGAATGAGGCTTGTTGATATGTCAGACCTCTGTGTCATGGCACAGAACACCCTCCAACTTTCAAATGATGGTCTGTCAAGCCAAAGAGCTTTGATTGATATACAGTATGTTTTGAGAAGCATGAAGAGATTAAAAATGTTGTGCTTGCAAGTCTTTTGAATCCTCGATACAAGAACCATGCTTTCTCTTCTGATGATGTATTGGCTAAGTCGAAAAAATTGGCTGACAGAAGATATTCAACAGGAGGTGCAGGAGGTTCCTGCCGAAAAGACAAGTCCAGAACACTATTTTTATGAAGAGCAACATGCTGCAAAAACAGACAAATGTCCAAAAATACGTCAACGAACAGAAGGGAATCTTTTTCATCGTGGTCGAATTTATCAGGACATTTTCAGTGTTTTATTGGGGCCTCATGCGGAGGATTCAATTTCTTCTGAACTTGCAACTATGAGCCTGGGTGATGAACTTCATCTCTATTTAACCACTTTACCACTAGAGCATTTTGCTGTCTTACGTCTGGGCCACTTTTTGTGCTTCGGCACTGTGCAACTTTAACTGACAATGGTGCGGTCATGCAATGTGGTACCCAAACGAAATTTACGTCCTTTTTTTCCCACAAACAGAGCTTTCTTTTGGTGGCATTTGATCACCTCTGCGCTTTTTATTTTTTGCGATATTAATAAAAAAAGAGCGAAAATTTTGCAAAAAAATGACATTTTCAACTTTGTCTTTTAAAAAATATCCAATATACTCAATTTATGTCATTTTTTTTGGCCAAAATATATTTAGCTACATGTCTTTGACAAAAAAAAATTCAATGAGCGTATTTTTATTGGTTTGCACAAAAGTTATAGCGTCTACAAACTATGGTGTAAATACTGAAATTTACACAGCTTTAATTTCTGACTGCCTAGCTCATTTCATGAAGCGCTAAAATGGCAGGGCAGTACAATACTCCCCCAAATTACCACTTTTTGGAAAGTAGACATCCTAACGAATGTTCTGAGAGGCAGGTTGAGCTCATTGAATATTTCATTTTTTTGTCACAGGTGTTTGAAAAATAACTAAAAAAAATGTTTTTTTTTGTTACACAAAGTTGTCATTGAAATGATATATTGCTCACACATGCCATGGGTATATGTGTAATTACACCCCAAAATATATTCTGCTGCTTCTCCTGAGTACAGGGATACCACATATGTGAGACTTTTTGGGAGCCTAGCTGTGTACGGGACATCGAAAACCAATCCCCACCATCAGAATTTCAAAGGGCGTATATTTTTCATTGCATTTTCTCACTACCTATAACGGTTTAGGAGGCCCTGAAATGCCAAGATACCACAAAATCCCCCCCAAATGACCCCATTTTGGAAAGTAGACACCCCAAGCTGTTTGCTGAGAGGCATGGTGAGTCCATGGAATATTTTATATTTTGCCACAAGTTTTTGGAAAATTACAATTTATTTATTTATTTATTTATTTTAACACAAAGTTGTCACTAAAAGATAAATTTCTCACACATGACATGGGTATATGTGGAATGACACCCCAAAATACATTCCGCCGCTTCTCCTGAGTATGGGGATACCCCATGTGTGAGACTTTTTGGGAGCCTAGCTGTGTACAGGACCCCGATAATCAATCCCCATCTTTAGGTTTTCTAATGGCGTAAATTTTTGATTTTACTCCTCACCACCCATCACAGTTTCGGAGGCCCTGAAATTTCAAGATAGCACAAAACCCCCCCCAAATGACCCCATTTTGCAAAGTAGACACCCCAAGCTATTTGCTGAGAGGCATGCTGAGTCCATGGAATATTTTATATTTTGCCACAAGTTCCGGGAAATATATTATTATTATTTTTATTTAAATTTTTTTACACAAAGTTGTCACTAAATGATATATTTCTCACACACGCCATGGGTATATGTAAAATGAAACCCCAAAATACATTCTGCTGCTTCTCCTGAGTACAGGGATACCCCATGTGTGAGAATTTTTTGCAGTCTAGCCGAGTACAGGCCCCCGAAAATCAATCACCACTTTCAGGCTTTCCAAGGGCGTAAATTGTTGATTTCACTCCTGACTACCTATCACAGTTTCGGAGGCCATGAAATGCCAAGACAGAACAACCCCCCCCCCCCAAATGACCCCTTTTCGGAAAGTAGACACCCTAAGCTATTTGCAGAGAGGCATGTTGGGTGTTTTGCAGATCTAACTTTTTGTCACAAAATTTTGGAAATTGAAAAAAGAGGAAAAAAAATGCATTTTCCTGTTTTTTTCTTCATTTTCCAAAAACAATGAGAGATGCAAAATACTCACCATGCCTCTCAGCAAATAGATTGGAGTGTCTACTTTGCAAAATGGGGTCATTTGGGGGGGTTTTGTGCCATCTTGGCATTTCATGGCCTTCAAAAGTGTGATAGGTAGTAAGGAGTGAGATCAACAATTTACGCCCTTAGAAAGCCTGAAGGTGGGGAGTGGTTTTCCGGGTCCTGTACGAGGCTAGACTGCCAAAAAGTCTCACACATGGGGTATCCCTGTACTCAGGAGAAGCAGCAGAATGTATTTTGGGGTGTCATTTCACATATACCCATGGCATGTGTGAGCATTATATCATTTACTGACAACTTTGTGTAAAAAAACAAAAAAAAAAAAAAAAATTTCCCCGAAACTTGTGGCAAAATATAAACTATTCCATGGACTCATCATGCCTCTCAGCTAATAGCTTGGAGTGTCTACTTTGCAAAATGGGGTCATTTGGGGGGGGGGGGGTTTGTGCTATCTTGGCATTTCATGGCCTTCAAAAGTGTGATAGGTAGTAAGGAGTGAGATCAACAATTTACGCCCTTAGAAGGCCAGAAGGTGCGGATTGGTTTTCTGGGTCCTGTACTGCCAAACTGCCAGACTGCCAAAAAGTCTCACACATGGGGTATCCCTGTACTCAGGAGAAGCAGCAGAATGTATTTTGGGGTGTCATTTCACATATACCCATGGCATGTGTGAGCATTATATCATTTATTGACAACTTTGTGTAAAAAAAAAAAAATAATAATTTTCCCGAAACTTGTGGCAAAATATAAACTATTCCATGGACTCATCATGCCTCTCAGATAATAGCTTGGAGTGTCTACTTTGCAAAATGGGGTCATTTGGGGGGGGGGGGGGGTTTGTGCTATCTTGAAATGTCAGGGCCTCTGAAACTGTGACAGTTAGTGCAGAGGTAAAATAAGCAATTTACGCCATTAGAAAACTTGAAGATGGGGATTGGTTTTCGGGGTCCTGTACGCGGATAGACTGACAAAAAATCTCACACATGGGGTATCCCTGTACTCAAGAGAAGCAGAAGAATGTATTTTGGGGTGTCATTTCACATATACACATGGCATGCGTGAGCAATATATTATTTAGTGACAACTTTGTGTAAAAAAAAAACAAAAAAAAAACAAATTGTCATTTTCCTGAAACTTAGAGCAAAATGTAAAATACTCCATGGAATCAATATGCCTCTCAGCAAATAGCTTTGGGTGTCTACTTTCCAAAAA
Organism: Pelophylax lessonae; assembly: GCF_965119305.1. Classification (NCBI taxonomy): domain Eukaryota; kingdom Metazoa; phylum Chordata; class Amphibia; order Anura; family Ranidae; genus Pelophylax; species Pelophylax lessonae. Next base: position 605,487,401 of record NC_138768.1, on the reverse strand, counting down.
GGGGTCATTTGGGGGGTGTTTGAACAGTCCTGGCATTTTATGCTCAATTTTAGCAACACATCACCCACTCTTCTAACCACTTGAAAACCAAGCCTTGAAAAAATATTTTTTTTTTACAAGAAAATTACTTTGAACCCCCAAACATTATATATTTTTTTTAAAGCAGAGGCCCTACAGAACAAAATGGTGGATGTTGCAATTTTTTTTGTCACACGGTATTTGCGCACACATTTTCCAAACGCAATTTTTGCATAAAAAAACACTTTTTTCATATTTAATGCAGAAATACACTATATAATTCCAAATTGTTTGGTAAAATTTAAAAGATGATCTTATGCCGAGTACATAGACACCTAACATGACATGCTTTAAAAATTGCGCACGCCCGTGCCACGGCAACAAACTACGTACGGTTTTAAAAGCATTTAAAAGTCTTTACAGGTTACCAGGTTGGACTTACAGAGGAGGTCTACTGCAAGAATTACTGCCCTCGACCTGGCGTTTGCGGCGATACCTCACATGCATGGTGCAATTGCAGTTTACATATGACACTAGACCAACGCTTGTGTGCGCATTTGCGCGCAAGCACAGGGGGACAGGGAAGCTTGATTTTTTTTTATTTGCTTTTCTATGTTATTTTGACACCTTTTCTTTCATTTTTTTTTAATCATTTTTATTGTTATCACAGTGAATTTAAATTTCCCCTATGATAGCAATCTGTAGTGACAGGTACTCTTTTTAAAACAAATCGGGGTCTTTTAGACTCTAGATCTTTCCTCTGACCTTAACGCATCTGACCACACCAAAATTGGTGTGATAAAATACTTTCCCAATTTCCCAATGGCGCTGTTTATTTCTGGCGAAACAGAAGTCATGAATTGCTCGTAGCTTCCGATATCTTAGGCCATAGAGATGATTGGAGCCATTCTCATCTCCAATCAGCACTATGGTTAGATAATTGAACCACCGGCTGCACTCTCGCTTTAACCGGTGGGACAGGAGAGCCCGAGAAAAACCGTGGAAGGCGGCGGAAGGCAGCAGGAGGGGGGGGGGGAGTCTGCTCCCACTGCATGTAAAAGCAGTCTAGCGGCCAATTATCCACTAGGATTGCTTTTACATGTAAGCAGACCGCTGGCTGTAAAAAATGATACCAAGATGATGCCTAAATCTGCAGGCATCACCCTGGTATAACCGCTCAAAGTCCAGCAACGTACCAGTACATTGCTGGTCCTTGTTTGGCATATAGTGTAGGTTTTTTCTTTTTTTCATGCAGCCTGTGGGCTGAACGGAAAAAAAGAGAACCTATCAGAAATCAGCACAGGAATAATGCGTAGTATTACTCATCATTAACCGCCCAAACAACCACCCACTGAATTTAATGATGGGTATACATGACACTATCCACGTATACCAAAATAGGATTTTAACTGCAGTGCTGAAATCAGAAAATCACCACAGCTGCTGCCAGCAAAGGTATCCATATATGCTGAGCGCAAACACTGTTTGTGTCAGAATATATAAAATCAATGCCGTGGCAGCCGACGAGTACCTGCAAGAGAAACAGGTCACAAAAGAATGAGAAACAAACAAAGTACATTAAAAGTACACAGGAAGTGTAGAAGAACATAAAAAATGACTGAGACGACAACTATTTTTGGCTTTTATGTATTTTTTTTTCCTTCAAACGTCGAGTTCCAAGTTCCAGGTTCGGGTTTCTCAAAATGACGATAGCCATCGAACATCTTTTGAGACCCTGTGTAAATGTGCCCTAAACTGTGCCGTGCTGTACCCTACGCTAATAATCCACTAGTGTGTGGTAGCGACAGAAACAGTCACCATGGCAAAGACCAGGTCGGTCAGGACAGTCGGGACAATAATTCCGGGTGTCACGCCTAAATCCGCGCTTGCTGCAGACACGGCACCTTTTTTGGGGGTATCGTTGGGTAGGGGTACTCGGGAGGTATTGCGGAAAATGCCTCTCATGCAGCCGGCTCACTACATCTGGTTGGAGAATTGGGGCAGGAGCACCAGCTGGATACAGAAGGGCTCTGATTATCTCTTCTTGGAATTGAAAGAAGGATAATGTTCCAGCAGATGCTTTGTATAAGACAAAAGCGTTGTAAACAGCCAATTGAAATAGGTATACAGACACTTTTTTGTACCAGTGTCTGGCCTTACGGGCAATTAAGTACGGTCCCATCATCTGGTCGTTGAAGTCCACCCCTCCCATTTTACGGTTATAGTCGTGGACACAGAGGGGCTTCTCAACAACAACACCGGTGACCGTAGTAATTTGGACTGCCGTGTCTGGGTGAATGGAGGACAGAACGAAAACGTTCCGTTTGTCCCTCCACTTCACTGCAAGCAATTCCTCGCACCTCAAGCAGGCTCTCTCCCCCCGAGCTCAGTGGGGCATTTACTAGCCGTTGGGGGAAGCCCCGGCGATTAGATCGCACGGTGCCACAAGTGCCAATTTGAAATTGAAAGAGGTGTCTAAAAAGTGGCACGCTTGTATAGAAGTTGTCCACGTACAAGTGGTACCCCTTTCCGAATAAGGGTGACACCAAGTCCCAAACTATCTTGCCGCTGCTCCCTATGTAGCCTGGGCAGTCGGTGGGCTCCACAGTGCTATCTTTTCCCTCGTAGACACGGAAATGAACTGTATAGCCTGTGGCCCTGTCACACAGCTTATACAACTTGACCCCGTATCTGGCACGCTTGCTGGGGAGGTACTGTTTGATAGCAAGGTGACCAGTAAACTTAATCAGGGACTCGTCAACGCAGACATCTTGTTGGGGGGTAAACAAGGCTGCGAACTGCTGATTGAGGTGGTCTACGAGGGGCCGAATTTTGTGGAGCCGATCATATGCAGGGTCTCCCCAAGGACGACAGAGTTCATTGTCATTGAAATGCATGAACCGAAATATTTGTTCGTATCGAATCCTGGACATAGCAGTAGAGAACACGTACATTTGATGAATTGGGTCAGTGGACCAATATAACCGCAATTCATTCTTTTTTGTAATGCCGTGTTGAAGGAAAGGCCCAGAAAAATTTTAAACTCGGGAATCGTAATAGGATTCCAGGTGAATGGTCTGGCAAGGGGTGAATTTGGGTTGGCGGCGATGAATTGTTGAGCGTACAAATTTGATTGGTCCACAATAGATCTGTAAAGATCTTCAGTGAAAAACAGCTCAAAAAAGTTTATGGGATTAAAACCAGCTGTTTCCACTTGGATTCTGGGTTGGGCGGTGAATGGGGGAAGTACTGGCGCTGTGGAATCTGTGGGCTGCCAATTAGGATATGCCAGCGCTTCAGGGAGGACACTATGGGCTCTACGGGCCTGTCTTCAGATACGCGGTGGCTGCGGGCCACTACTCATGCTAGCCACCGCACCAGCTTCAACTGCACTTAGGTGACTCGCCACGTCACCAGGTGATACTGCAGTGCTGGTTGAAGGTCCAGGATGTACTAGGCCGCTCGTGCTTGCCAGATCACGAGAACTGTGAGCGGCACTAGTACTGGCACTCTGCTGCATACGAGAAACTCAAGGTTCTTGCAAGTCAACAACTCCAGAATGGGGTCGGGTACGCCTGACCCTAGCAGGGACCCCTCTGTCGTCGGAGCTATCTGTCCGGGAACCGCTGCTGTCATCTGGTTCGTATACTGACCCTGATTCTGCCAGTGAGGCTTCCCCATCGCTCCCACTTGACATGGCCATTATACTGTAGACCTCTTCACCACTGTACCAACGTTTTGTCATTTTAGTAACTAAATTTACCGGTACAGTAGTGCGACTACTAGGTAATAAAAGCACCTGGTTGTCGAGGACTATTTGGTCGCTACAAAAAAAACTGCTAGTGCTAGCAGAGATCAGGCCTGACTCTGCTAACGCAGCGGTTTTGTGTGATTTGTTTTTTTTGGAAGTGTCAGTAATCTATTGATTACTACACTTGCCTGGGTAAGGTGGTCTGGACAAGGGGGCTAAATGCAGGTGCTAGCAGGAATCAGTGCTGATTGTGCAAACACTGCGTTTTTGGAACACTAAATTATGGGGACGCTAGTATAGTTCTGATCAGATCAGATATTGATCTGTTCAAACACTATACTAGTAATGGAGGTGTGTGTGTGCTAGTGTACTTGACTCTAACTGATGCTAAGTAACGGTGGTGTAGTGGGACCCTGACGCTAACTAGCCTAAGTTGTGTCACCCGTGACGCTAATACAGTGATCGGTAATCATTGTATATAGTGAACACTGTGACAGGGCAGTGAAGGGGTTAACTGGGGGAGATCAAGGGGTTAAACCTTTATAGGGGATAGATGGCGGGTGGCCTAAACCTATTTGGGCCTAGCGCAAGCGCAAATTAGGGTCACAAGTGACACTAAATACAGTGATCAGTAGTTATCTGATATACTGTATATATTAGTGCACTGTGTGATATGGAGTGAAGGGGTTAACTGGTGGAGATCAAGGGGTTAAACCTTTATAGGGGATAGATGGCGGGTGGCCTAAACCTATTTGGGCTTAGCGCAAGCGCAAATTAGGGTCACAAGTGACACTAAATACAGTGATCAGTAGTTATCTGATTTACTGTATATATTAGTGCACTGTGTTATAGGGAGTGAAGGGGTTAACTGGGGGAGATCAAGGGGTTAAAAGTTTATTAGGGGATAAGCTGCGGGTGCCCTAATCCTATCTGGGCTTAGCGCAAGCGCAAATTAGGGTCACTAGTGACACTAAATACAGTGATCAGTATTTACCTATATACTGTATTTAGTGCACAGAGTAATAGGGAGTAAAGGGGTTAACTGAGGGTGATCAAGGGGTTAAAACTTTATTAGGGGATAGGTGGCGGGTGCCCTAACCCTATTTGGGCCTAATGCAGGCGCAAACTAGGCTCACAAGTGACACTTATACAGTGATCAGTAAAATATCTGTATACCACTGTATATAGTGTTCACTGTGAGGGGTTTGGGGGTGATCAGAGGTGATCAAGGGGTTAAATGTGCCTATGTGAGGTGTGTCAGTGTAGTGCTTGGTGGAACTCACATTTTTGATGTCTCTCTGTCTTCTCCTGGAACCGAAAGAACTCCAGGAGGGACAGTGACATCACTTCCCATGCCTGTGTTTACATTACACAGACAGGGGACAGATTGCCATTGGTTGGGGCCGATCGCCAGACACTGACCAAAAATCATTGGTCAGTATCTGGTGATTGATCGGTTCCCTACCAAATCCGTTCGGAATCGGGACCCGCGGCACGCGGGAGCGCGCTCTGGGAGCCGTGATCGCGCCCGACGCAGGTCTACGTTGTCAGACGGGATCGTGCCACACTGCCGCAGTAGGGTCAACGTAAGCAGACGTAAAGTGGTTAAAGGAAGCAGTAATTGACAGAAGAAGTCATCCTCTTCAGTGGTGGAGAGAAAATGAGGCACGCTACAAAAGACTTGTTTCCCATGCTAGAAAATACCTCTCTCTCTCTGCTCCTCTGTCCTCCACTCCTCCTGAGCATGTTTATGAAGTGGCAGCATTGTATGAACAAAACAGAAGACCTTTAACAGGTGACCATGGACATGCTGAAATGTTCTGCTTTCTGCATTATAATATTGTTCTACTTAACTGGGAGTATTGAAAAGAGTAGTGTCCACTCCACTCCAATCAACTGTGTAGCTGTTGCCTAGCTTTTTTTCTAGCAGTTTTGCACTGACTGCATTAGTTGCAGTTAATGCCCTACTGCAAAGAGTCCAATCCAATGTGCAGCTGTTGCCTAGCTTTTTTTTCTAGCAGTTTTGCATTGACTGCTGTTGTTGCAGTGAGTGCCCTACTGCAGAGGTAGTCCACGGAGTGACTCCAATCCAATCCACTGTCTAGCAGTTGCCTAGTTTTTTTTCTAGCAGTTTTGCACTGACTGCTGTAGTTGCAGTGAGTGTCCTACTGCAGAGGTAGTCCACTGACTCCAGTCCAATCCACTGTGTAGCTGTTGGCTAGCTTTTTTTCTAGCAGTTTTGCACTGACTGCTGTAGTTGCAGTGAGTGCCCTACTGCAGAGGCAGTCCACTGAGTGACTCCAATCCAATCCAGTCCACTGTCTAGCTGTTGTTTAGCTTTTTCTCTAGCAGTTTTGCACTGACTGCTGTAGTTGCAGTAAATGCCCTACTGCAGAGGTAGTCCACTGAGTGACTCCAATCCAATCCAGTCCACTGTCTAGCTGTTGCCTAGCTTTTTTTCTATCAGTTTTGCACTGACTGCAGTAGTTGCAGTGAGTGCTATACTGCAGAAAGAGGTAGTCCTCCACTGACTCCAGTCCAATCTACTGTGACATGTGTAGCTGTTGCCTTGGTTTTTTTTAGCAGTATTGCACTAACTGCAGTAGTTGCAGTGAGTACCTTACTGCAGAGGCAGTCCTCCACTGACTCCAGTCCAATCCACTGTGACCTGTGTAGCTGTTGCCTTGCTCTTTTTCTAGCAGTTTTGCACTGACTGCACTGCAGTAGTGGCAGTGAGTGCCTTACTGCAGAGGTAGTCCTCCACTGACTCCAGTCCAATCCACTGTGTATGTATGTGTATTGTGTAGCTGTTGTTGTTGCCTAGCTTTTTTCTAGCAATTTTGCACTGAATGCAGTAGTTGCAGTAAGTGCCATACTGCAGAGGTAGTCCTCTGACTCCAGTCCAATCCCCTGTGTAGCTGTTGCCTAGCTTTTTTTCTAGCAGTTTTGCACTGACTGCACTGCAGTAGTGAATTAAAAATATTGCAGTCCACTACTGCAGCACTTTATAATGCATTAATGCGCAATCAGATGATGCAAAATGCAAATGTCCCTGCAAGTGCCTTTTTCCTATCAGTTTTCATGCAGGTAAGGTGTGAAGAATGTTAAAAATGTTAATCAATAAAGATTAACATGTTTATTAAGAGATTTGTGTCGAAATTTGTGTTTTTTTTTTGCACAATTTTACATGTGTGAAAATATCGGCCAATACTGATATGCGATCGACAAAATATTGGTATTGGTAACGAAAAACTGATATCGGTCGATCACTAGTTTTAACCTGCCTGACAAAAACGTTTTATTTTAATTTTTGTTTACACTTTTTGTTTACACTTTGCAGAATAGCTCCATTGTCTAGGGACCTTCCCCCATGTGGAAAATGTTTATGATTCCCTCTCCTGCGTTCATTTTTCTCTAAAACATTGTTTAAACCATGATACTACAGTACCCAGTCCTCCTACCCATCCTGTTTTCGTCACTTTGTTTTCTTTACCCTGTTAAAACCCAATTTCACTTATTTTACGTAATTTTATTACATTGTCATTATTTTATTTTAACTCGATACTTTCTTTTAGTTTTTATTTCTTTATCTCTTTATAGACTCCCTCAAATTCTTATTATTAGTATTCACCCACTCCTACTCACACCCTCCTGATTTCAATATGACTGTGCTTTGTAATATATGGAGTAGACTTACTCATATTTAACTAGTCCCACTGCTAGGATAACTATAAACTTCACTTTCAGTTTCTCTATGAATACGAGTAATCCATACTCTATTAAAACTTGTATAAGGTTTGCACAGTACAAGACAACACCTTTATCTAGACAACACCTTTGTCAGAATTAGGTAAACCAAAGTACTCCTCTTTCCTTCATATGTGCTTGTGATCTGACTTCTGTTTGCCACAAGATACTAAATGCTCAAATAAATCATCAGGATCTTAATAGACTTAATACGGTTCGAATGTCGCCTGATTGTTCGACCGCCGACTAACAAAACAGTGTTTGTTGGACGAAAACGTTGCCAACATTAAATAATCAAAAAAAAAAAATAGTTAACAGACCAATCAATTACATACGTAGTCTTCACGTTTCACGTTCCTAGTGGAAGTGATGTAGTGTGCGTGTAACCTTGTAGCCGCGCCCTTCCTCCCAGCACGAACGAGCGTAGGACCGACATTTAAACCGTATAATTCACTGAATCTGTAATGATAGCATCAACGTGCGTAGTGTTGTGATAGTGTTCATGTTTACGAACGGACGAACAATATTCAATATGGACGAGGCCCAGAATTCAAAAATTTGCATCATTGCACTTGGTGTTTTAGCCATCCATACATATCGACAAAAGAGCACAAGAAAGCAAAGAATTTGGACCAAAAATTGGCTGCAGAAGCGGGATCAATATTTACATATATAATTAATTAGAGAGCTAAAAGAGAACAATCCAGATGACTACAGCAACTACATCAGGATGTCTGATGCCTGTTTCCAACCACTATTATCTGTGATTGGTCCCCATATCAGAAAACAAGACACAGTTATGAGGGACTCCATCACTGCTGAGCAAAGACTAATTGCCACTCTGAGGTTCTTTGCCACTGGAAGAAGCCTACAGGACCTAAAATACAGTACCGGAATATCCTCTCAATCTCTAGGAAGGATTATCCCTGAAACGTTCTAAATTTGCCCACATCTCAGGAAACGGACGAAAACTTACATTTTGTATTTCTTGCTGATGACGCATTTGCCCTGGGAGAGCATATTTTGAAGCCTTTCCCTTTTTGCAATCTTACTAAAGAGCAAAGAATTTACAACTACCGGCTCTCAAGGGCTTGTCGAGTAGTTGAAAATGCCTTTGGAATAATGGCCAACAGATTCTGCACCTTCTTGACTACAATCAATTTGTCTGTTGAAAAAATTGATCAAGTAGTGCTTTGTTGTTGCATCCTCCACAATTTCCTTCGACGCAATGCTGCAAAATATATATTATCTGGAGCACATACAGGAGCAGATACAGAAAGATTTGAATCTCAGACAAGTTCTTCTGCTGATACTGATTTCCGTGATACTCTAGATATCCTTACAGCAATCGGAAATTCCCACCCAAGATTAGCAACACATGCAGCGAGGCAAAACAGAGTAAATTATATGAATTACTTTGTTGGAAGTGGTGCTGTGGAGTGGCAGGATGACATATAGTTATTTGAAAACTGGTTAATGCTGCATTATGCTAAACTTGTGTTAGATGTCAAATCTCAATGTCTTAAGCTGACTATTCTACACTCTTCTGTTTGGGGTTTGTTATGTCAGTTATTCCATCCCCATTAAAAGTTACATATTGGAGTTCATTATTTGGAATCTGGTTAGTTAATTCATGTTAATGACATGTACTGTTCACACAGTATAGAACTTCTATGTTTCACTCTTTTGATGTCGTCATGCATTGTAAAATATATATATATATATATATATATATATATATATATATATATATATTAAAGGAAGGCTCCATGGCCATATTATATTTACACATTCAACCATCTCTAGTTTTTACAGATAAGTTATTTTCCTTACAATAACAAAAACTGAGATAAGATGTATAATTAATGAGCAACAGTTTGTTATCATCTTTTTGAATGGAACAAGACTTATAATTGGTGAAACTTTAAAATACTCATCAAATATACCACACACATAACTGTAAAGTTTTTATTGACATAACTAAATTTAGTTAACAAACAATAATTTATAGAAAGTATTTGGGAACTAAACAAACCTCCATAACATTTAGGGAAAAATGCATGATGTCAAAAGACCAACAGGCCATGAACACATTATAAAACACCTTACAGGTTAGTGTAATTGTAATCTGAAGCCCATGATGACAATCATCTTTCTGATGTAGGATAAGACCATGGAGTGTTTTGTTGTTGATGATGGTTTGAGATTGGTGGAGTAGCCTGATGGTGTTGAGGGTATGATGCCGGTGGAGTAGCACGATGATGATGAGTATGCATCATAGGTGGTCTTTGATTATCACCAATGAAGGTATGATCGTTAAGCTCTCCCTTAATGCCTTTATTTAATAATTGCACCAATAGTGGCTCAAAAAACTTGTTGTTGCTCCTCTGTCATCTTCCTTATTTTATTCGCTGTCAAAATTCCGTAGGCATCACATCATCAGTTTTGCATTGCATAGCAGCTGTAGCCTGGGTCAAGGATCTATTAGTTGCCTCCTCAATATTCTTTCTTTTACGAGGCATGCTTTGTGAGATTCTTGGGGGAGATGGAGTCACAGATTCATCGTTAGGGCTTTCCTAATATAAAAAATAGAAAAATAAAATATAATGTTTATTTTTATTTGATTACAGGTGATTATATAGTACAATACCTTTACACAGTGTTTTACATATATTTTGTCCTCAAGGGTCGTACAATACTTCCCACATTCATACATCCATAAATCGCTACAGGATGCAAATAACCGACCAGCATGTCTTTGTAGATTAGAAGGAAACCGGAGTAACTGGAGTAAACCCAAGATAGCACAGGAAGAACATGTAAACTCAAGGTGGGTATTGTCCAGCTTGAGATTATAACCAACAACCCTGGTGCTGGCAAGCAAAAGTGCAAATCATTACATCACTGTGCAGGCTCACATGCTCTGGTTAATTGGGATAGATGCATAGTTTACACAAGTTTTTGCAAACTATCCTAGTCTTCCCATTGAGTGAAAGCTTGGTTCTTCAAATTTTGTAAGAAAAATGTAGCAGTGCTATTACTATCTAATAAATAAAATATCCATAATCTGCAGGTAAAGAGATTTAAGGTAAGTAAAACATGCTTACCGGGATCATGGGTGAAGCATTGGGGTCTTCCAAATCTTCCTCTCCTGCTGACATAAGCTCTACAGAAGTGGAAGTCATCGTATTGATAGAACTTTTCATCTCGGTCTGCACAGTTAGAAAACGTAGACTATCGAAATACCAAAGTCTGGAGACATCCTCCGCACCCACACCTGACCTTTGTGAATCCTTTATTTTGTTCAGCTCTTTTTTAAAAATTGTTCTCAGATTTGTGATTTTTGATTTCACATATTTAACATCTGCATGTGCATTTACAGCAATGCATAGCTCGGCCAGCTTGACATAGGCCTCATGTTTCTTTTGTCGGTCGGAATACTCCTTTGATTTACTTTTCCATAGACATTGCATTTCCCTATACATGTCTATAAACTGTGGAAGGAATTCAGGTGAAGTAAATTTATCAGTCATCACCCCTGAAAGACAAAAAAGTAATGTATAAAAGTTTGGAAGAATAGGACATGATGCAATCACAAAATCGACAATAAGCTTACCAGACGTTTTCCACAAATCCTCATGAGAATAATCTATACAATGATTTTTCTGTTTACAGTCCTCATTGGAAGAATCTTTACAACGATTTTTATCTGAAACAGAAAAGTACGCTCTTCAGCTGCCCGCACTGTTCGTTGGTTGTCTTGCTACTGAGCATGCGTGCATGCGTCTCTCCACCCCATTTTTCAGCACTGCCGTCCAGTGTAGACAGTCCCTGCTGCAAAGTGCACGACAACAATTACCACGATGCTCCACTCATTCTGCCACAGCATGAGGGTTAGAGAGAGGACCAGGCATGAACACAGAAGGGATAACATGAAGAGAATTAAGGCAACACCAATGACCAGAGGTGAAATGGTGCGCATTTTGGAAAAAAATAATTATGATGGGAAATTCAGCAACTATGCTAGGCCCAACATGAGGAAAGACAAGATACTGGACAAGGTCATTAATGTTATTTCACAGAAGCATGGTGTTGAACGTTCAAAAGATCAGCTACGCAAAAGGTGGTCAGATCTAAAACACAGGGAGCAGAAACAACTTGCAAAAATCCACAAGATCATCAGAAAACTTAAGAGACATATGAAGAAGTCATGCTTTATGTATTATATGCAATACACTGGACAATCAATTTATGAGATTGACTTGGGCCTATAGAACCTTTTTTTTTAAATGTTGTGTAATATCTTATCAAGTAAATAGCTTTTGATGCATGATTGTGTGTATTTATAGTATTGTTGCTTTAAGATTCAATTGATCTTTAAAAAAGAATATACATATATATATATATATATATATATATATATATATATTTAAAAGTAACAAAGCCAAGAGGCAATCACGCTTCCACAAAAAGATGTCTCGTTTGTCAACATCAGAGGAGTCTGCAGTGGATCAAAATATAGAGGAATTGACAAATGAACTGATGCCTGGTAATTCAACTCCTGAAGCAGAGAAACATAAAAATGCAGGTAAATTCAAATTATAATGTAGAAATGTTCTTACTGAATGTTTTATCTTCGTATTAAAATTCATTCTATTGTCTGGACGTGGCCTTTGTGTTTATATGGTCCTTAGTGTAAAAGGACATCTACGATGGTGCACTATTGCCCACAGTGACACCATGGCAGTATGTTTATTCCCAAAAAGCATTTTTGTACTGTCCCCTTTCAATATTCCAGCCACCCTCATAAGAGGACACTTGACCGTTGCATCAAAAGTTAAGGGACCACAATAGAGGAAGTTTTTGTATCAGTATTTATTTATAGTGTTGCATAATATGGTTTGGTTTCATACATGTCATGTAATTCTTGTGATTTGCAGTACAAAATCTTCTGAAAAATACAAAAATGCCTACAAAATTGCTTGGACATGAAGAAATGCACTATTCTGCAGATGAATCAATTTGTCAATCATCGGTGCATGATGCACACTTCGTTTCAAGCATGCAAAAGGATTGTGATATTTTAAAAGAGGACGATATGTGTTTCAAACATGGAGGGATACTGTAGGTAAGTTGAGATGCATTGTGACTTGATAGATGTTGTCATGATTGCAGTGTGCTTTTATAACTTCGTATTTTGTAATTCGTTTTTTTATCTTTGTGTTTAAACCACAAGACAAATCACAGTATGACTTTAAAAGGATTTCTGTTATATACTGTATGATGATGCAGTATAGTTTGTCATTATAAAAAAATATGGAGCAAGCATACATGTAAACATTTATATTGGAATGTATGATTGCATTGATACAATACGTGTTGTGTTGTGTGGCAAAATTTTCAGATTATTTCTATGATTTTTAAGTAGACACACAGAATATCCAGCATGAGCATAAAATATTAAATCAGGAAGACTACAACAACAATGACAGATTACGTGCGGATAATGACCTTCCTATTGTACTGGACTTCGATGTTGATGTTACTGAACAAGAAGCCCACTTCAGTGATACCAGAGATGAGACTGGTTCAGAAAAGACATCAAGAGATGCGGTGTCAAGTACTCATAAGTAGCTTGCAGAGACATCAAAAGAATATACAACATATATTATATAATATCCAACCACTAACTAATTCCTTTTTTTTTTATTAGGTCATGTATTGGATAGTGCTACTGCAGCAAAGATCACTGTTGAGCTGCTGAAATGTTGTGCATTAATGGAAGTCATGCAAGATTCACTCACAGCTATGCAACAAAGACTGAAGGACTGTGTTGATATCTTGAACAAGGTCTAGATACATGCTTTTGATTTTTGTGGGTTTTGAAATATGTGTCATTGGAAATATAATAATGTTTTATCTGACCTAACCTATGGAAAAATGTATTCATAACATTTTTGGGACAGCTGTTGGAAGGATAATTATTCCAATTGTGCATGTCTACATTGATTAAAGCAAAAAAATTATGATTATGATTGCTACCAAAGATAGCATGTATAGAAACGTGCACATGTTCATTAAACTGACCTATTACCATTATCGTTTGTGTTGAAGATATATGTAATGATAGGTTGATAACATTTCCCTATCAATACATACTGTATATTGAATTGCGTCAAGATATTCTTTTCTTCATTGATGTATTGTTTTGCACTCATGGTCATGTAGACATTGATACATATGCATAGTGCTATGTCTTTGGGAATTGCAAGAAATAATCAGCCCTCGTTCACCCCCACTTCTGTAAATTCTTTAACTTCACATTGCATCTCAGGATTAAACGAGTTGCAAGGTGAAGATAAATTTACAGTATGGTATGCAGATGTCCAAAACATAACCTGCAAGGACGGGAATCAACATAATCAAAACCTACAACATGACTCCAGTTCCCATTAATCGTGCTTATATATTTTGTTTGATTTAGAATGCACTAATAAGTACTACAAAATATGGCTTATTTTTGCATTTTTAGAGGTGAATGGGGCCAACTGTCATTTTGCCACTTGGCTCCTCCTCTGTGTTTGAGTAGCACAAACAGCAGCTACTGTGTTAATTAAAATATAATCTATGTGTCACACAGTCTTTTAATCTCCTTTATGCATACTATTGCACAATGCTAATCATTTTAACAACAACAATTATTCTATGATTGTCTTTAGCTTCAAATTGCTACTCATGATTAAACGAGTTGAAAAGTGAAGTAAAGTTTACATTATGGTACATAGATTTTCCAAATAATAACCAGAAAAAACAGTAATCAACATAAAATCAAAACCTACACCATGACTCCAGTTCCCATTGATCATGCTTGTATCTTTTGCTTGATTTAGAATGCACCAATACGTACTAATAATAATATTGTTTATTTTTGCATTTTTGGAGGTGCATGGGTCAAACTGTCAGTTTGCAAATTGGGTTCTCCTCTGTGTTTGATCAGCACAGACAATAGCTAATGTGTACATGACTACTTCATGAAGTGGTTGCAGGCTTCATTCTATTATACTCTATAATATAATAACTCTAGTGATGGCGAACCTTGGCACCCCAGATGTTTTGGGACTACATTTCCCATGATGCTCCTGTACTCTGCAGTGTAGATGAGCATCATGGGAAATGTAGTTCCAAAACATCTGGGGTGCCAAGGTTCACCATCACTGCTCTATAACATAGTCTTCCAGTCTCCTTTATGCATACTGTTGAACTATCCTAATCATTTGAAAAAGAAAAATTATTCTTTGATTTGCTTTAGCTTCCCCTTGCCTCTCAGGTTAACACAAGTTTAAATGTGAAGATAATGTTGCATTATGGCATACAGATGTCACAACAATTACCTGCAAGGACATTAACCTACAAATAATCAATAAATACACCATGACTCCAGTTTCCATTGATTATGCTTGTATCTTTTGTTTGATTTAGAATGCAATAATAAGTACTACATAATATTGCTTATTTTTGCATTTTTTTGGAGGGGAGTGGGTCAAACTCTCAGTTTGAAAATTGGGTCCTCCTCTGTGTTTGATCAGCACAGACAACAGCTAATGTATACAAGACTACTTCATGAAGTTATGGCAGGCTTCATTCTATTATACTCTATCTTCCAGCCTCCTTTATGCATACTGTTGAACAATCATAATCATTTGAAAAAGAAAAATTATTCTTTGATTTGCTTTTAGTTTAAATGTGAAGATAATGTTGCATTATGGCATACAGATGTCACAACAAATATCTGCAAGGACATTACCTACAAATAATCAATACCTACACCATGACTCCATTTCCCATTGATCATGCTTGCATGTTTTTTGTGTTTTAGAAAGCACTATAGCACTTGCAAATATGGCCAATTTGCACTGTTTGTCAACCTGTTACTTGTTGTGTGTGTTATGTCTCCATTACAATGCATACGGTTTGCACTATGTAAACATTTGTCAAGATTAAAAAATATATATTTTTGTATTATTTATACAAAACCCACATATTTATGTTTTTTTGTGATATATTTTTAAGACCAAAAAAATAAATAAAAATTTTGTTTCCGCATTTATGGTGTCTTCTTTCTCTGTGTGTGATGTTTTAATAAAAAAAAAAAAAAAAATATATATATATATATATATATATATATATATATATATATATATATATATATATATTAATGTATATTAATATATATTAGTCTGATTAAAGAATTAAAATATATATACATTTATATGCATTTGCATGTGGTGTTATAGTGGCAGACCAACCATTTATTTAGTAATTCATTATTTAAATTAATACTTAATATTTAATATTAATTACATTTTACATTGATAAATAATTGATAATGGATTTATTTTGGAATTTATCATGCACTTATTTATTACAATTCTTTAATAGAAATGCAGTTATTAACATCAGCCTCCTGGGTACACATTTTACCCTTTTTTGCGCCCCTGGTGTCAACCCCTTCCCTGGCAGTGTCATTAGTACAGTGCCTATTTGTAGCACTGATTACTGTTGTAAGGTCACTTATCCCCCTTATAATGTCAATTCGGTGTCAGATCTGTCCAAAGCAATGTCGCATTCCCGATAAACATTTCAGATTGTCGCCATTACATAGTAAAAACAAAGAAAAATCACATACTTCTTTCCCCTAGTTAGTAGACACAATAATTTTTGCACAATCCACTTAAAATAAAATAACATTTTATAAAAGCTAAAATATGTGGCAGAATACAGATTGGCTTAAAATGAATCCAAACTTTAAATTTTTGATTGTATTTTTAATGGCAATTTTAATATATATCAGACAGTGTTGATTACTGCTTTATTTAAAAATAGTATTTTACTATTTAAATAGAAAATACATTAAATTACAAGACTTGTTACATCTTTTTTTACCATATAAAGGTTTATTTGATATTCCATTTTATACTTTTGCTGAGAGGCCTTGTTTGGATTTTTTCTTTTGTGTTTACGAAACTTCTTGAACTTGTACAATGTTTCCGGGTCGTCAACTATTTCCGGTTATGCATGATGATGTTCTATAGATTTTATATGAATGACCTTCATACCAATTAATAGAATATCGTTTGTTCGCAAACGATACGACAGAATTTTTCTATTTTTTCAAATGGTCTTTTTCGTTCACAATATCGATATCGGTCATTGATGGCTGGGCATTAACGAAGAGAATATCGGCTGATTGTTCGCTGAACGGAAATTTTCGTATGATTTTCTTATGGTTTATTCCAGCCATTAGGCTGCGTTCACACCTGAGGGTAGCGATTTACTGCCGTTTTTATTTGAGAGTTTTTGAGCATTTTGAGAATTGTATTACAAGCATTTTAGAGGCTTATTACTTGAGTTTTACAGCTTCAGGCATTTTTAAATTAGCCAATAGAAAGCTCCAGAGGGAGTAGAGGTGGATGAGATGAGGGATGGAGAGCTGTTGTTTACATAGAAAACATGAGACAAAACGCTCATAAAGTGCTCAAGTCAAGCATTTTTAGGCATTTCTATTGAAGTCCATGGGGCCAAAAATGCTTGTAATCTGCCAAAAAGAAGCTAATGTACTTTTCTGAGCGACAGGCATTTTGCTTCAGGCGACAAAATTCTTATATGGGAAGAGGAGCAATTGAAATAAATGGAATTTGGCTTTTTGAGCATTTTAGAGCTACAGTCTTCAAGCAGAAAGGTGTGAACGGGGCCTTACAATAATACGTTTAGAGAAAAATAGTCCATAACCCCTGTCCTGGTAATACAAAACAGACCCCACCCCTTACAGGTACTTACTTACACCATTTGCAAAAGAGTAAAGCTTCAGTAAATCTCCAAATCTTAGGGCCCGGTATGACACTAACACCCAAAGTATTCCTCTTTACTCCATATGTGCTTGTGATCTGACTTCTGTTTGCCACAAGATACTAAATGCTCAAATAAATCATCAGGATCTTAATAGACTTAATGTGATGCTCTTGAAAAAAAATCGAAAACATTCCCGTGTTCTCTTTTTTTGTAACTCAAGGTGAGATTGTAAATCTTCCATAGCAGGTGGCTGCTGCAAACCTACAAATCTAAGTATAGAGTGTGACACCAAGGTTCTGCAGTAATTCTCCAGGATCTTTGAGTCCAAGGTAACACTGAGGATCAGGGTGGCATCATCAGTAAATCTCCAGGATCTGAGGGTCCAGTGTGAGGAGCAGAATGACTTCTGCAGGGAATCTCCAAATTTGGGGATCCAGAGTGACACTGGATCAGAGTATCTTCTGCATTGAATCTCAAGGATCTGGTGGTCCAGGTTGACACTGAGGAGCAGAGTGGCTTCTGCAGTGAATCTCCAAATTTGGGGGTCCAGTGTGACACTGGATTAGAGTGGCTTTTGTAGTGAATCTCCAGGATCTAGGGGTCCAGTAAGACATCTCCAACAGCTGTGGACAAATGATCATGCCGAATAGAGAAAAAGTGCAAATCTTCAGCTTCAGTGTATGGAGAAAGGCAACTTGCATGCAATGTCCCCAATAAATAATGGGACAAATTGTCTTTTAGGTCACGAGGTACAGAGATTAAAGTGACACTAAGAGTTTTCTTTTTTAATTAAAATAAAAAAGAAGGTATACATACCCGCTGCTGTCTCTTACCTCCTCTTTGGTAGGCCCTTGCTGGTGCTTTCCACTTCTCCTTCCTTAGCAAAACCAGGTGCTAAAAAACTAGGGCAGAGCATATTGCACACATAATTAACGATGATGGGAGGATGGTTACAGAGGACACTGAAAAAGCAACCGTGCTGAATGCTTTTTTCTCATCAGTCTTTACACAGGAAACGGAGGGGTACACTGACCATGACGGTATGGTTAGTAGTAATACACAGGACTTGCCACTATGTCTAACAGAGGGTGAAATCAGGGAAAGGCTGGATAAACTTAACACAAACAAATCACCAGGCCCGGATGGCGTGCATCCGAGAGTACTCAAGGAACTCAGTAAGGTTATATCCAGACCACTGTTCCTGATCTTTGCGGACAGTATTAGGACAGGAGATGTACCAGGAGATTGGAGGAAAGCTAACGTGATTCCGGTATTCAAAAAGGGTCAGAGGCATGTCCCGGGAAATTATAGGCCTGTCAGTTTGACATCGATAGTATGTAAACTTCTGGAGGGGATGATAAGGGACTATATCGTAGAGTTTGCTAAAGACAACAGCATCATCAGTAATAACCAGCACGGGTTTACAAATGGGCGTACTTGTCAAACCAATCTATTAGCATTCTACGAGGAGGCGAGCTGTGAGCTAGATAGGGGCAGACCAGTGGATGTGGTGTACCTAGATTTCGCTAAGGCGTTTGATACAGTTCCCCATAAGCGCTTAATTTATAAAATAAGGTCTGCAGGTATCGACAGCAGGGTGTGCTTTTGGATACGGAACTGGCTAAAAGGGAGTGTCCAAAGGGTGGTAATAAACAGCGCATACTCAGACTGGTCTGAGGTAGTAAGCGGGGTGCCCCAGGGCTCAGTCCTGGGACCAACCTTGTTCAATTTATTCATAAACAGCATTGAGGTCGGGGTCAGTAGTTCAATAGCAGTTTTTTGCAGATGACACAAAATTGGGCAGGGCAATAACCGCACAGCATGAAGCAGATATCCTACAGAATGACCTGGACAAAATAACAGAGTGGGCAACGACTTGGCAAATGAGGTTTAACGTAGAGAGGTGTAAGGTTTTGCACTTAGGGACTAAAAACATAAAAGCACAATACACGTTAGGAGGGGAACCCTTGGGGGAATCAAAAATGGAGAAAGATCTGGGAGTCTTGGTTGATGATAGACTAGGCAACAGCATGCAATGTCAAGCGGCAGCTGCCAAAGCTAGCAGAATATTAGCATGCATAAAGAAAGGGATGTATTCCAGAGATAAGACTATAATCCTTCCACTTTATAAAACTCTGGTCCGACCACATCTGGAGTATTCTGTCCAGTTCTGGTCGCCAGTCCTCAGGAGGGATGTGTTGGAGCTGGAGAGAGTCCAGAGAAGGGCAACTAAACTAATTAGGGGATTGGAGGACCTTGATTATGAAGAGCGTCTGCAATCGCTTGATTTATTCTCCCTGGAGAAGAGACGCCTGAGGGAGGACATGATAGCAATTTTTAAATATCTCAATGGGGATCTCAGCTTAGAAAAAAAGCTGTTTAGTCGAAGGGATTGCATGAGGACTCGGGGGCATACAATGCGATTAGAGGAGAAGCGTTTTAACCTCAGGCAACGTGGGGGGTTCTTTACTGTTAGGGCTACAAGATTGTGGAATTCTCTACCACAAGAGGTGGTTTCTGCGGGTAGTATGGTGGCTTTCAAAAGACTATTGGACGTGCATCTCAAGGATCAGAACATTCAGGGGTATGAGAGATGATTACAGCCACACACACCTACACAGGTTGAACTGGATGGACTATTGTCTTTATTCAACCTCACCTACTATGTAACTATGGAGGTACCCTCTCTCGCACCCTCCTGAATCAGGCTGTTTGTGTTTATAGGAACACACAGTGTTAGAAAGCCATGCTCCTACTCCATCCCCACAGGAGTTTAAATGACAGCAGCAGGAGCCTATGGGTCACAATGGTCTCAGTGTCTCCTGTGAGACCAGGAAGCGAGGGGAGCGATGCTGCAGCCATTACAGTGCTGGAGCGGTGACAGGAGTCAGGTGGGTGTTTAGGAATGGGGGTGGGTAGGACAGGGAGTGGGAGGGAGGTTACCTTAATGCAGAGAATGCATTAAGGTAAAAGCTATTTTAACTTTAGAACTACTTTAAAATCCCCCCTTCTTCCTGGAAACAGTCCCCATGTGTATATACGTGTCAGTAAAGCTAGCAATCGTTATACATGTTTTTTTTAAATCTATATGCAGGAGTCCAGACCTTCTAGAGGACTTTGGTGCTGTCACTTCAGAGTTGTTTTCCAATAATCCAAAACATACTCTTCAGTTTATTTCTCCAAAACGAAGATATTCTTAAAAGAAGCAAAATACCGAAAGGGTGAATAACTTTTCTACTATTTTCATCAGAAATCTTGACATTAGACATATTCATGAAGCAATGATTGTGACAATCCCAAAAAGGGTATCAAGACTTATACAGACACTGGATGCTAAGCTTATTAATCACCAGTGCATTGTAAAACACCAAATATTGAATTACTTAAATACCTCTGTATTGGTATTAATACAAATGAGTTGGTAAAACAGTAATAGCACCCTCACCACAAAAAAAGTCCTTAGTATTTATTTGGATGAATACATTTACTTGATAAGATGGGATTTTTGACTTACCGTAAAATCCATTTCTCTGATGTTCATTGATGGACACAGCTCCTGATCTTCTCAACCATTGGGTTATACTTCCCCCTTTAGGAGTAGGACACTAGGCAGAAAAAAATTCTGGCTATGCCTATGGTCAGTCCCAGGGGGTATACTCCCTCTCTCTGTTATAGGTTTTGTTACAAGCAGTGACAGAAGAATTACAACCCCATAGAGGGTTGAGTGCTGTGTCAGTCAATGATCATCAGAGAAATACATTGTTCGGTAAGTCAAAAATACCATTCTTTCTTTCGTTCATTGATGGACACAGCTACTGATCTTCATAACCATCGGGATATCCAAAAGCAGTGTTAAACATGAGGGGTGGGAACAGCAAGAAAGAAATTCCCAAGGCTAACTATAGCCAACCAGGTAAACAGGAGCTCAATAAAAACAACTGGAGCTCACCTGAAAAAAACAATACACCCTCA
Source organism: Pelophylax lessonae (assembly GCF_965119305.1). Lineage (NCBI taxonomy): Eukaryota > Metazoa > Chordata > Amphibia > Anura > Ranidae > Pelophylax > Pelophylax lessonae. The sequence continues at coordinate 605,466,064 of NC_138768.1, read as the reverse complement.
AAAAGGACCAGGTCCTCTAAACAGCACCCTGCAAAACCTTGTGGCCAAAAGAAGCATCTGCAGATGCCAACACATCCACTTTAAAGAACTTTGTGAAAGTGTGCACCGACGACCAGGTGTCCGCCTTGCAAACCTGCGTCACTGACGCCTGATGACGGAAGGCCCAGGAGACACTGAGTGCCCAAGTAGAGTGCGCCTTGACAGGGAAAGGAGGAACCTGACCCTTGATGGAATAGGCCTGAATCACTGTCTGTCTGATCCCTCTGGAAATGGTCGCAGAGGAAGCGGACAACCCTTTCAGAGGCCCATCCATAAGCACAAATAGTGAGTCTGATTTCCTGAAAGACTCCTTAGCTGCCAGGAACACGCTAATCGCCCGAACCACATCCAAGACATGCAAAGCCATTTTCTTCTGAGGTTTTGGCCTGGGACACAGGGGAGGCAACACAATGTCTTCATTCAAATGAAAATCAGGGACAAATCAGGAACGACGGACAGGAGCGAAGAACCACCTTATCACTGTGAAACACCAAGTAAGGTGAACGACAGGGTAACGCTGCCAATTCCGACAACCTGCACCCAGAGGTGAAAGCCACCAAAAAGGCCACCTTCTGGGATGGTGTAAGCTGGGGAATCTTCCGAAGATTCACAAAAGGAGGCTTCTGGAGGACTGAGAGCACCAAATTGAGGTCTCAAGGTGGCAACAGAGACCGCACTGGAAGGGTCAAGTGCCTAAATCCCTGAAGAAAAATACACACCAAGGAGTATGTTCCAAGGGCAATTGAAAGAAGACCACTAAGGCCGACACCTGACCCTTGTTAGAACTAAAGGCCAATTTCTACTAAACCCCCTGTTGAAGGAAGGTCAAGATCCGAGCCACCGAGTAGGAGTGAGAATAAACCTCAAGAGACTCACACCATGCAATGTACGTCTTCCACGTACAATGGTAGATCTTCCTAGAAGTAGATTTCCTAGCTTTTAACCGCGTTTGAATCACCGACTATCCATCAGCACCTGCCGTTCAACAACCAAGCCGTCAAAGCCAGCGATTGTAAAGCAGCATGGAAGATTTGTCCTTGGGACGGCAGACTCTCCCTGAGAGGAAGCTTCCAAGGAAAGTCGGCGACCAGCCGCTCCAAATTGGCATACCAAGCCTAGCAAGGCCAGTCCGGAGCCACTAAGATGACTGGAATCCCTTCTGCCTTGATCCTGCGTAGAAGTCTTGGCAGAAGCTTGAGAGGAGGGAAGGCATAAATTGGACGATACTGACCCCACGGGGCCACCAGCACATCTGCAGCGCTCCCCACCAGAGGATCCCGTGACTGAGCCATAAACCTCTGCACCTTTCTGTTGAGACGAGACGCCAACAGATCTACCTCGGGGATGCCCACCAGAGACACAACTCATGGGACACCTCTGGATGAAGGGACCACTCCCCTTGGTCCAATGCCTGTAATCCGCTTGCCAGTTTTCCACCCTGGGAATGTGTATGACAGAGAGGGCTGAAACGAACCGTTCTGCCCACCTTAGAATCCTTTTGTGCCCCCTTGGTGATTGACATAAGCCACGACCGTGGCATTGTCCAATTGAATGCACACTTGACATCTTTTAAGATGATCTGCTCAATGGTCCAGGCAGCACATTCTGATCACTCGGAGTTCCAAGACATTGATCAGTAGTCTGGACTCTTCCAGTGTCCAGATCCCCTGAGCAAAATTTTTTTGCCGAGGACGCATCTCCAGCCGGACAGGCTGGCATCCGTGGTGACCACTGTCCAATACAAGGGGAGTAAGGATTTGCCCAGCCAAAGCGCACCATATCAGGGACTCCTTCTTTCCCCGACTCAGCCGCATCTGATTTCCAGAGACTGCAGAGTCTATTCCCATTTGGCCAGAATCTCTCTTTGCAGGGACCTCATATGGAACTGTGCAAATGGAACTGCCTCAAAAGGTAGACACCATCAGGCCCTGCACCCGCATGCAAGTCCAGAGGGATGACCATCTGCTGGACAGCAGGAGACAAATTGCAGCCTGCAATTTCTGGAGTTTGTCCAGAGGAAGGAGCACTCTGGCTAAGGCTGAGTCCAGAGTCAGACCCAGATAGTCCAGCTTTGTTGACGGAACCAGAGCAGACTTCTGAAAATTCAGAATCCAGCCGAACTCCCTCAGAGTTTGTATGGTGATTTCCAGGTTTTCCACCATAGCAGTAGGGGACCCTGCTCGCAGAAGGAGGTCATCCAAGTAGCCCAGTACCACGATACCCGTTGGCGTAACAATGTTAACACCGGGGCTTACACTTTTGTGAAGACCCGAGGAGCAGGGGCAAGACCAAAGGGTAATGCCACAAACTGATAATGCTGATGATGCTCCTCTCCCACGACAAAGCGAAAGAAGTGAATCCTGAATTTCTGCACCAGCACAAAACAGTTCAGCGCCTTAAGATCCAGGATTGGATGCACCTTGCCTCATTTCCTGGGAACTGTAAACAGGTTTGAGTAAAAACCCTGAAAACGTTCCGAAGTCGTAACTGGGACAATAACCCCTTGAAGTAACAGGTCTTGTACCGCCCCAAACAGACCCTGTAAGTGGTCGGGGGACAGGCGCAAGTTGGAAGGAAAGAACCTTGGCGGGGGACAAGATCGAAACTTGATCTTGTAGCTGGACTGAATGAATTTGTGGACCCACTTGTCTTGTACCAGGGAAGTCCACGGGTCCGGAAACCAGCGAAGACGCCCCCCCCACCCCTGATACGGGTGAGGGGGCACCTTCATGCTGAAGGAGCCTTTTCCATTGGTCAGGAGAAGCCTGCTCACGGCTTGCCAGACCAAGTTCATTTGGATCCTCCAGAGGAGGCCCTGAAATGCTTTGAGCCCTTGTCAGTCGACCCTGAGGAACAAAAAAAACTTTTTATGAGCCGAGAAGGAGGGCTCATGTCTATGATGAGGTTCCTTGCGCTTAGTAGCCTGCAGAAGAAAAGTACTCATTCCCTGTGAGACCTTTAATGATGTCATCCAGGGTAGCCCCAAACAGGCAATCCCCTTGAAATGGGAGATCAGTCAAGCCCTTTTTAGAAGTCTGGTCCGCAGACCAGCATTTAACCCAAAATACACGCCGAAGGACCACTGCTGAAACAGAGAGCAGAGCCACTAGGGGAGCCGCATCCAAAGAGGCACCACAGATAAACTGAAGCCCCTGGTCCGTCAGCTAAGCAAAGGCAGGAGCGGTTCTCTCTCCAGGTCACGGCGTAAAAGCTTAGCCCACTGTCAGAGAAACGGCCATGCTGCAACTGGCAACTCCGCCAGTACTTCCAATGGCCGCAATGGACTCAGGCCATAGACTCATTGTCAGTGAAATGGCTGTGCTGCAACTGGCAACTTTGCCAGTACTTCCCATGGCTGCAATGGACTCAGGCCATAGACTAATTCACTGGCCTATAAAAGGACTCTGCTCAGCCCATCAGATTGCTGATTCAGCTCTTCCTGTTTCCTGAGCATTGCTACTTCCTGGATTCCTGTTTGACCCGGGTTGTTCCTGACCTGTCTGCTCTCTCTCTTGGCTTTGACCCACGGCTTCGTCTGACCCTTCGATCCTGCTCCAGTGTTTGACCCTCGGCTTGTGTGACCATCCTTGCTCTTTTGTCCTCTGCCTGACTTCTAGTGTACCGATTCCGGCTTGCTCAACGGACTTGCTTCTGCTCAAACCCCTTGTCTTGGCGACCTGTTTGGACTGATACCTGTGTATGACCCTCTGCCTGGCTTTTACCTGCACATTGCTTGATTCCCTGGAGGCCCTGCAAGTTGTTCCGGATACCCTTGTGAACCTTTACCGGCACTCCACAAGCATCCAGTGCTCCTTGGGACGCGTCACCTCCTGTCCCACTTCCAGGGGTGATTCGCACCGAGCTGCAAGGGAAGCCCTCTCAGCATTTCTGCCTCTACCAAGAAGTGATCTGACACCCACTCAGTCAGAGTTTGCGAAACCAGGGCAATGGTGAATACCGCCTCAGTGTCGAACCTGTCAGAGTGCACATATTGCAGGCCACAGCCTCTGCCTGCCTGTTAGCTGGATTCTTAAAGGCCAGGGACTATTCAACCGGAATCATGGTTGCCTTGTTCAATCTGGAAACCACCGGTGGAACAGTCCACTTCTTATTAAGGGACTCCTCATAGGGGTAACGCCTTGTAAATCGCTTAGAACCCCAAGGGGATGCTTTGGTCGTTCCCACTCTTTAGTGACAATTCTGTCAAAATAGGCGAGGAAAGGAAACACCTTTGCTGCTCTAGATGGCTTGTAAGTGCCAAAAGGAACCTGTGCCTCCATCGCAGCTGCAGCTGCGTCCTCCATCTTCAAGGTCTCACGCACTGATACAATCAGTGCTTCCACCAGCACCTTTTTGTGCGCGGTTGCAGATGTGAAGTAATCATCCTCACTATCTGAGGATTCTGGGCGCGTGGTCACAGACCCAGCAGGGTAACCCACGTCTGCGGCGGTCGAATCAGATTCAGGATCTGATGAGACAGATGAGACACGGGAAGGAGGGGGGTGCTTTTTGCTAGCCCATCGCCCGAAAGCCATCTCCATCTGGGACACACAGGACTCCAGGACTGCCGTCAGTGCATCGATGGGTGGTTCGGACCTCAGCCTCAGGGAGGGGATCAGGTGGGGAGATGTGCTCCAAAGACTCCATGAGTCACCAGGGGGACCCCACAAAAAGTGTAAACACTGCAAAAGGACAGCCCCCACTACGCTGGCAGCACCACCCGGTCGCCAGGCACAAAGCACCAAGCGATCCTCAGTGAAGGAGAGAACCCCACCAGACCCTCCACCCAGCAAAAACAGGCACATGCAGCCACTAGGATAATCTTTACTCTACATGCGGCGATCTGGCAGTGAAAAGATTCAGGGGTCAGCACCAAGGGATGAGGAGGTAGTCCCACTACCGAAATCGCCGCCCACGGGGCTCCACTGTCATGGCCGCTGCTATTTTCAACACAAACCCCCGCAAAATGGCCGCTGGACTACACAAACATGGCCACCGTGCATAGAAACACACAGGCTACAGCAAAATGGTGGCCCTGCGTGGCACCACGAGGCTCTCAGGGACCCAGGAGGGATCCCTAGGCCTTAATGACAGGCCCAGGCAGAATGGGGGGGGATCCTGGCAGGAGCCACCACCAGATACAGCCCCCCTGCACAGTCGATCGCCCGGTCACCGGCGGTGCACCCCCCGGCCCCCACTGCCAGCATTGCGCCCTGCCCTCATCCCAGGAGGTGGATCAGACCACCCACACAGCCCCAGCATAAGTGGAAGGGGGGTAGGATGGGGGGCCAGGTGAAGGGGGAGCCTGACAGGAAGGAGGGGAACCTGGGGTTCCAACCATCCCAAGGAGGGGCCCACATCCACCCCAAAACCCTCAAGGGAGAGAAAGGGGCAGCTACTCACCATAACAGGAATCGGTTGGGCACCGCTCTAGACAGAACCTCCTCTCCATCGAAATGGGGGGCTGTCAGCCAGGAGGAATGATGCGACTTGGGCTGAGACCTGTCTGTAGGCGACCTCGTAAGGTATTTAGCTCACAGGCCAGCTCCCGTCCGGTGGGGCTAGGTCGTGGCTGACCTAGCGCGGAGCTGAGGTTCGCGCGCGCTCACTGGCTACACTAGGGTGACCACTGGATCTAGATTATCCAGCTCATCGCCCAGTCCGGCAGTTGATTGCAGATCTCACAGGAAAAAACCAGGAGATAAATTTCTAAAAATAAAAAATTGCCAGGACCAGGGATCCCAGCAAGGAACTAGGTTGATAAAAGAAAAGGGAATTGGCAGCACTCCAGGTTGAGTCAAAATCCAGAATTATTAACTGGACATCCAAATTATGACAATCGTGACAAGGTAGATGCGTTTCACACACTGACTGTGTGCTAAATCATTAGGTAATGATTAAGCACACAGTCAGTGTGTGAAACGCGTCTACCTTGTCACGATTGTCATAATTTGGATGTCCAGTTAATAAATCTGGATTTTGACTCAACCTGGAGTGCTGCCAATTCCTTTTCTTTTATCAAGTTTTCACGGAGGCGAGCCGGGGCATGCACCTGTGTGAGTCATTAGGCAATTACACCACCTTGAGCAGTGAGTCCTTGTCTGTTCAAGGAACTAGGTTCTTACTCCTGACTAGGCAGAAAAAAACTATACCTAAAGCAGAGAGAGGGAGTATACCCCCTGGGACTGCCCATAGGCGTAGCCAGACTTATATTTCTGCCTAGTGTCCTACTCCTGTAGGGTGTGTTATAACCCAAAGGTTAAGAAGATCAGGAGCTGTGTCCATCAATGAACGAAAGATAAATAAGGTTTTCCACCATAGAGTGCCTAAATCATTTTGTTGTGTGGTACAGTATAGTGGAAACTGCCCTACCCTAAGTCAGTTCTATAGCTGTAAACCATGTGCTTCAGACCAGAGCCAGGACAAGGGGTGGGCAGGAGGGGTGGCTGCTCTGGGCACTGTGGTATAATGTGAGGCAGGGGGGGGAAACCACAAGGAGATTGGGGGGAGGGGATTTATGTTGGATGGAAGAATTTGGGTGGTGGCAGGAGGTAAGTATTGTTTTAGAAAGGGAAATTGGAGGGGTGGCGAGTGCTAAGAGTAATGATTTAGGGAGATTTGTGCTAGGAGGGGGAATTTGTGCTGGGAGGGGGGATTCGAAGTAAGAGGGAGAAGATGTGTACTAGGAGGGGGAATATTAGAGTTAGAGGACTTGTGCTAGGAGGCGTAAATTTTTTTTTTTTTTTGGAGGGGGAGGGTGGAATTTCAGTTGGGGTGATTTGGGGGATGGGGGGGGGGGGGATATTTGTGCTGAGAGGGGGGATTTCTGCAGGGGGGGTGGATTTGTCCTGGGAGGAGGGGGAATGTATGCTTAGGGGGGCAAGCATGCAGACTAGTGCTCAGTATATTAGTGAGGGATTTTTGCTGACACATACAGTAAACATCCATCTTGTGAGGGGGGGCGCAGTTTGGGTTGTTTGCCCTGGGCTCTAGATGACCTTGTCCTGGCACTGCTTCAGACTGAAAGTACACCATCTTTAATTAAACCTATTCATTTTGCATTTGGGTTCTCTAACAAAACGTTATCATCACACGCCCTGCAACTTGGTAATCAAGGGTCCTAGCTTTTTAAGGCTGGGTTCACACTTAAATTGGATGCGGGTCACAGAAGGAGTCCAGTGCGTCCCTGTTCCCTGTTTCAGGGATGAATCAGGCTCTTATTTTTTCCTGAATTCGGACCTAAAATGGAGCCAAAGATTCACAGGACCTTTGTGCAATCCGCTCTGCAGCCACCACGGAGATGTGTGAACTGGCTCCATTGAGAGCCGGGCACACTCTACTGTCATGCGAACTGGATGCGGGGAAACCTGCATCCAATTCGCACTAGTGTGAACCCAGCCTCAAGGATAAGTTCACCTTTTTTTAAAAAATATTAAATGCACATATTTCGGCAGGTAAAAAAATGTGCATTTATTATTATTTTTTTCTTTTAGAGTCTGTAAAGCATTGCTCCAGTGATCAGATTGCTGGCGCCATGCAGGTTTCCATCAGATCAGTCAGAGTATCTGTGTGCCCGTACATCGTGTACGAGCAGGCAGATACACTGACAGGAAGAAATCAATGAACTACCACGACGCCATGGTAGTCCATTGAGAACTACAAGCCGACAACCGAAAAGGATGTTGGGGCTTGTAGTTCATTCACACACAGAGCCGTGTGAATGAATGACACGGCCGTATGGGCGGAGACCCGCACGGCCCAGCTGATTTTAAAAAGTGACAGCTAGTACGAGAAACTTCTTCCGACACTGCTGTCACAGGGAGGAGGGGGGGAACTCACCCAAGATTACCACCCCAACCTCAAAAATAAAAAAAAGTGTGTGTTTGTATATATATATATATATATATGTATACCTCTTGAGGAGCGAGGGCCACTTTAGCAACTTTGTAACAGGTCGCGGGCCACAATGAGTGGATCGGGCAGATCAGATGACAGGTCCGTGTCAGCATATGCAGAGCAGACACAGACACAGCCCGCTCTACTCTATGGGCCCTCCAATCTGATCTGCCCAGACAGAAGGGGACGGATCCCCTTCTGTTTTTTTAAGTAGATCGAATTGGGTTCCTGCAGGTATCGCTGGCTGCTGCTGTCCCCCAGTCGGGTATGGCTGGTGGCTGCTAACTGGCTGTCCTCCAGAGCTGGTACTGCTTGTGGGTACTGCTTGTGGGTACTGCTTGCGGGTACTGCTGGCGGGTACTGGTGGTGGCTACTGCTGGTGGGTACTGGTGGTGGCAACTGCTGACTGGTTCGGCTGGTGGGTACTGCTGGCTGGCACTGGTGGTGGCTACTGTTGGCAAATACTGCTGGCGGGTAATGGTGGTGGGTACTGCTTGCAGGTATTGTTGGTGGGTACTGCTGGTGGGTACTAGGGTACTATGGTGGGTTTCGTATACATAGAGTTGCAAATTTGCAGTACGGGCGTGATTTATATCAGTTGGACACAACATCATTAAAACCCTAGATCTGTCACATATTTCTTTGCAAAATAGACTTGATTTATATTTATATGGATTTTGCTCAGTAGCACTAAGTGTCCTTTCACTTGCCCAATGGGTTCAGTTTTGCTCAGCGAGGGATCGATCCGCCAATCCCCGCTGAGCAAGCGGATGACAGCTCCGTCTCTTCTCTGTGTGCAGAGACAGACCTGTCAGATCCCCGCTGTCCTGTATGGGAGTTTGGATGATAACGGACCGCCTGTCCATTTTCATCCGATCTTATCCAATCCGATCCTCCAGACGGACGGAAAATAGGGTTTCCATCTGTCTGTATTTCACAGACAGGATCGGATAGCAGAGGGTGTCAGCAGGGATGTCTCAGCTGACATCTGCTGCTCCATAGGGCTGCATGGAACATCCGATCCGGTCCGCCTGAAAAACTGACAGGCGGACCGGATCGGAAAGCCCGTGTGAAAGGGACCAAAGGCATATCTATTTTGGTCCCCCTGTTGCTTTCTCTCTCTCTTTCTCCTCGGTCTCTTTTTATTTCATCCCTATTTCTCCCTCTCTATTTCTCCTCTCTCTATCTCTCTTTCATTCTTTCTTCTCTTTCACTTTTTTTTCTCCTCCATCCCTCTCTCTTTTTACATCGGTCTCTTTATATCGCTCTATTTCCATCTCTCTGTTTCTTTCTCATCTATCTTTCGCTCTTCCTACCTCTCTCTCTCTTTCTCATCTCTCTCCTTCCCTCCTCTTTCTCTCCGTCTCTCTCCTTCCCTCATCTCTCTCTCTCTTTCTCATGTCTCTCCTTCCCTCCTCTCTCTCACTCCTTCCCTCAGCTCTCTCTGTCTCTCTCCTCCCCTCATCTCTCTCTCTTTCTCATGTCTCTCCTTCCCTCCTCTCTCTCTCTCCTTCCCTCATCTCTCTCTCTGTCTCTCTCTCTAACTCTCCTTCCCTCCTCTCTCTCTTTCTCATGTCTCTCCTTCCCTCCTCTCTCTCTTTCTCTCTCTTACCTCCCTCTCATCTGCAGAGCCGATGTTTCCTGTATGGCTCCTGTGCCCTGTCCCAGGCTGAGTACATTTGATATCACGCCTGTGACAGGAGCCAACACTATACAGGAAGCAGGTTCTGCTTCCTGTAGTGCCGCGCGGCTACTTCCCTCACACTGTGCTCGGGGATGGTGAGTCGGGAACCCTCAATCTGGGCTTACCGACCCGCCATCCCAGGGCAGGAGGTGTTGCTGGGATCATGTCGGGGCTCGGGGGGGGGGGGGGGGTAGGAACAGCATTCCTGTAGATTAAGTACAGGAACACCGTTCCCATGCGTTCCCGCAGGACTTGAGCCCTAATTGGGAACATGCTACATTTACCCATAAAAATGGGTGAACGTGTCCTTTAAAGGATACTGTAAGTTCACATTTTTTGAGAAAATATTACATGCACATCTTTTTGCAGGTAAAAAGCAGACTTGTCAGTGCATCTTATACGGGCAGGCAGATACACACTGACAGGAGAAAGGAATGAACTACCAGAGCGTTCAACAGCGCTGTGGTAGTTCATTGAGAGCTACAAACCAACAGCCGCAAAGGCTGTAGGGACTTGTAGTTTTCCAATTAACGGAACACAAGTTAATGGATGACGTGGCCTAGTGGGTGGAGCTCTGCGCAGCCGCATTTTTCTAGCAACCAGGGGGGGGGTAGAAGATCCCCCGATCGCTGTCAGGGGCCAGTGCAATTGTAAAATGTTACATGTTACACCCTAAATATGGGTGTAACATGTTACAAAAGGTGAACTTATCCTTTGAACTGCCATATGCTTCCATTCCAGGCTTGAGCATTAAACTATTATGCCAGGAACCCTCACTGTAGGTGTATCCAAGACATAAGAATCCAGGTAAAGTCACAGGTTCTACCTATCACTAAAACATTACTTTGGAATTTACAAACCCTTTATGTTTAATATCCATAGTCATCTGACTACTGTGACTTTTCACTTGGCTGTCCAACTTGATTTATTATTTGCATTGTTTCATCTAATGTAAATTTTAGTTATCTTTAATTCTCCCTTTTCCATACCTTGATTCTTTTTACTCTACTTTTTCTGTATGCACAATGCTACTGCGCTCTTTGTTATATGTATACATTTTGCCTTACATGTTTCTATGCCCTGTATATTCCATATCTCCCCCAAAGCCTTACAAAGCCTTACAATAGTTGAAACACTGATACTTTTTATATAGCGATAGCATAATCTATAAATATACCCTGCTCATGAGAACACACACCAGTTTTGTAAATTCTCCCCCACACCACTTCTTCCTGTTTATATTCTGTATATTCTAGACTCTAGAGTATATATTTATAAAGCAGTGAATATGACATTCACCAAACATTTATTGCATTTGAATCAATCACTGTAATTTAAAACACATGTAAGAGGAAGATATACCTGCAGTAAATATTTGCTGAATTTTGCTGTCAGCCTTGCATTATAGGCCACCTCTCGAGTGACATACTTTGGCTCTTCAGAAGATTTTTCTATAAAAAGTAGAACCTAGAAAGGCTGAGCCCCCCCCCCCCCCCCCAACTCTTTTTATTCTGCTACCAAGCTCTTACCTATGCGGCTCAATAAATACCAATAAGTCACAGAGGTTGAAGTGGCTGATATTCACTGCAAAACAAGTTTATTTGCAGATGATATTGTGCTGACTTTGGCTCAGTCTTTGACCTCTTTGTTCCCTCTACATTTGTAGTAAAGACATTCTTTTCCATTTCCAGCCTTGCTAAATACAAAGATGCACGAAGGTCTCTCAGCATGACCCATGCTTTAGACAGAGTTACTCTTTTACAATCTAATTACCCCATTCAAAGGCCTTCATTCTGTTTACAGGACCTGGGCAAACCATTTAGCCAATCTAATGACACTATGTTACACCAATAGCTATTGATACTTGTTCAAATATTTTATTACATTTGTGGCAAGTTTTCAAAATGTCTTGGTTGTTTAAATCCATTCTTCAGAGGCTATTCTTCAATGTATGGTCTATTTTCAGCCAAAGGCACAATTATGCCATTTGTTTTTAACTGACATACATGTGTCTGCCTCCTCTGCTTTTTAACACGATGTCTAATACAATTTCATAGTTTATATAGGACTTGTACTCTCCATGCCTAGCCTGTACAGTCCGACTTCTTTTTGTTTTTGTTTCTAACCTATTCTTTAATGTCAGTGGAACTATACCTTTAACAGTATTCATTATCAATGTTCTATAATGTAAAACAATGGCTTTAATTTGATACCATTATAAGCCGTGAAAACCTGCTGCACCAAGCACAATCACATAAGGTTAGACTTAAAGTACTGCATTTACCATATTTTACCAATTTGTTGAATACAAACAGCTACCTTAAGCCTAGTACACACTATCCGTTTTTTTTTCCAACTGACAGCTCAGATCGGAGCTGCTGTACTAACAATCCGATGTTAGTACAACAATCTCACCTGCTAAGCTATTGTGTTCTGACAGGGGGACCCCCCCCCCCCCCGCCAGAACACTTCAATTGGGAGCATGCTTGTCTGACAGGCTTTAGCCTCTCTTTGCGAAAACAAAGATTCTTCCACATGGATGCACCTTTAAATTTTAAATAGTCATGCAAAACCCATTAATGATATCCTCTAGTTAAGTATCACACACAAACTATCCTATTTAAAGTGGAAGTCAAGGTTAAAGCTAAATCAGCCTAAAATGGCTTCCAACCCCTCCTATTCTAACTACCATGTGGAAGAAAGATGCTTCTACTTACTGTACCTATTCTCAGGGCACTCCGGTCCGATCACATGATTGGCTCCCAGCAGCTGGCTTCAGGGGAGAGGAGAGACAGCCATTTAACGGATGCCCCATAGAAAAACTATAGGTGACATCACCACCCAGGCATTGGCTCTCTTCTCTTCCCAGAAGTCAGCTGCTGGGGAGATCACATGTCTGTACTGGACCACCCGGAGAATAGGTAAGTATAAGCATCTTCTTTCTACAGGATAGTTAGAATAGGAGTTAGAAGGGGGATGGGAAATGTTTTTAGTTAGATCTACCCTGGAATACCACTTTCTGTTCCACTTTTAAAAGTGTTACATAGTTACATACTGTAGTTGTTGAGGATGAATAAAGACAACAGTCTATCCAGTTCAACCTGTACAGGTGTGTGTGTGTCAGTGGCCTGATCATTTCCTATAACCCTGAATGTTGTGATCTGTGAGATGCACGTCCAAGAGTCTTTTAAAAGTAGCCATACTCCCCGCAGCTACCACCAATTGTGGAAGAGAGTTCCACATTCTCACTGCCATTACAGTGAAGAACACCTAACGCAGCTTAAGGTTAAACTGCCTCTCCTCTATCTCATTGTGTGGCCACGTGTCTTCTTGCACTTCTTGAGACTAAATTGTTTTTTTCCTATGCTGGGATCACCACTGAGGTATTTGTAAATCGCTATCATGTTCCCTCTCAGACGTCTCCTCTCCAAGGAGAAAAAATTAAGCGGTTGTAATCGCTCCTCGTAATTAAGGTCCTCCAATCCCCTGATTAATTTAGTTGCCCTTCTTTGGACTCTTTCCAGTTCCAGCACATCACTTCTGAGGATTGGTGATCAGAACTGGACAGAATACTCCAGGTGTGGTCGGACCATGGTTTTATAAAGTGGCAGGATTATAGCTTTATCTCTGGAATGCACTTCTTGAGACTAAATCGTTTTTTTTCCTATGCTGGGATCACCACTGAGGTATTTGTAAATCGCTATCATGTTCCCTCTCAGACGTCTCCTCTCCAAGGAGAAAAAATTAAGCGCTTGTAATCGCTCCTCTTAATTAAGGTCCTACAATCCCCGGATTATTTTATTGCCCTTCTTTAGACTCTTTCCAATTCCAGCACATCACTTCTGAGGATTGGCGATCAGAACTGGACAGAATACTCCAGGTGTGGCTGGATCAGGGTTTTATAAAGTGGCAGGATTATAGCGCTATCTCTGGAATCTCTGGAAGGTCTCTTCCTTATGCATGCTAATTTTCTGCTAGCTTTGACAACTGCAGCTTGACACTGCATGCTATTGCTTAGTCTATCTTCTACTAGAACCCCCAAATCCTTCTCCATCCTGGATTCCCCCAGAGCATAATTTTTGTTTATGTTTTTTGCCCCCAAGTGCAATACCTTACATTTCTCTACATTAAATCTCATTTGCCACGTAGTTGCCCACTCTGTTATTTTGTTCAGGTCATTCTGTAAGATTTCTATATCTTGATGAGAAGTTATTGCCCTGCATGTTTTGGGGTCATCCGCAAAAACTGAGATTGAGCTACTGATTCCGTCTTCTATGTTATTGATTAATAAACTGAACAAAATTGGTCCCAAGACTGAGCCTTGGGGGACCCCGCTTACCACTCTAATTTAAAATGTGATGATATTAAAGCAGGGATCTCCAAACAATGGCCCTGCAGCTGTTGCGGAACTACACATCCCATGAGACATTGCAAAACTTTGTGATTCACAGACATGACTAGGCATGATGGGAATTGTAGTTCCTGAACAACCGGAGGGCCATAGTTTGGAGACCCCTGCACTTAAGTATCCAGCTGTCTAGTTTCACTTTGCTTCATCTGTCCAAGCTTTGCCTGGGAGCCTCACATTCCCTCCAAGCTTGAGAAACACCAAAGCTTTTTTGGAAGATGTCTCATAATTAGTGTTGAGTGAACACGGACTGTATTATTCGGGTCCGTACCGTATAATTGGATTTTTGTTACCCGGACCCGAAAACTTTACTGTATGTTCGGGTTTAAAATCCGTGTTCGGTAATTTCATTTCCTGTTTTGTATGTAATGGCGCGCTTTTAATGGCGGGCTTTCAACAGCCAATCAACAAGCGTTTAACTGGTGTGCGCCATCACAGCCATGCCTACTAATGTATTAGTAGCTGTGATTGGCCAGCTGAAGCATGTGACCCAGGTCTTTATAAGCTCGAGAGACACAGCGCGGTGCGTCAGTCTGCTGTAGTGTAGGGAGAGAGCACACAGAATGGTGATGGCTGCTGCTGATTAGGGACAGACAGGGTAAAACAACATTGTGCTGAAAAGAATGCAGGGACAGGTCGGAGTGTAGGCAGGGAAAGATATTTGAGCATTTTAGGGACAGGCTGGAGAGATTAGACAGGGAGAGATTAGGAGACACAGGACAGAACAATCGTCCGTTAGCGATCTGCATCGATTTTGCTATGTGGGGGGGTGATGCAGTGAACGATATTTTTGCCCTCACTTGAGCCCACTGAGGAGGAGGAGGGAGAAAAAAATATATTTTTATCAGTCTGTTGTGTGCAGCGTTCAGCTATATTTTACTACAGAGTGCTGTTCTAATCTGCTATTTAAAAATTACAAATTTAAAGGGGAATTTTTTTTTTTAAGAGCACTTGCCATGCTCTTAACTACATTTTGTTGCCATTTGCAGCACTCTAGCCCTTTCCATTGTTTTTTTAGAGCCATTTTAGTGCCTGAAAGTTCGGGTCCCCATTGACTTCAATGGGGTTCGGTGTCCGGGTAAAGTTCGAAAAAAGTCCGGGACACGGACCCAGACGTTTTTTTCAAGTTCGGCCGGACCCGCCGAACACGGACATCCAGGTGTCCGCTCAACTCTACTCATAATGCCTGCCTCTTACAAACTCACTCCATGGCTGATACTAGTAAATCATATTGGTTACTTTTGAGAAATTAACCACTAAAAGGGGTTAATCGCTATAGGAAAAGATCTCACCAAACTCTTTACAACCTCTGTTTATGCAAACCACAAATACATCAATTAATCCCTTTCTTGTTTTCTAATTTAAAATACACTATATTACCAAAAGTATTGGGACACCTGCCTTTACACGCATATGAACTTTAATGGCATATTGTCAGGGTGCCGGTAAACCAGACCACATGGGAATGCAGGTAAAATCACGCAGTTTATTGGAGGAAACAACAATAATAATCACACAGCAACAGTGAGGAAATAAGAGCAGGAACAAGCCAGGTAGTAATCCAAGCTGGGGTCGGATCCAGCAGTGGTTAGTCTGCCGAAGTCGGGTCGTCTGCCAAAGCAGGGTCGTCAGCTGATGCTGGGTCAAGAGCCAAGAGAGT
This sequence comes from Pelophylax lessonae, assembly GCF_965119305.1. NCBI lineage: Eukaryota > Metazoa > Chordata > Amphibia > Anura > Ranidae > Pelophylax > Pelophylax lessonae. The sequence goes on along the minus strand of NC_138768.1, from coordinate 605,450,377 downwards.
CGTCAGCCGATGCCAGGTCGAGAGCCAGGAGAGTCATCAGCCAAGCAAGGTCATGCACGGAGGAACACAGAGAACAAAAAGACTACTAGCAGAGATGCACCTTGGAGCACAAACACAAGGGCAATGATAGCAACCCATCAGGGGATATAGTCAGGTGTGTGACATCATCAATGTGCGATGCCCAGGCAGCAGGAAGTGATGATGTCATCAGAGTCTATAGGAGGCAGCAGTCTGCATATGTCCAAGATGGCTGCCAACAGGAGGGCAAGGTAAGACCTTGACACATCCCAGTCTTAGTCCGTAGGGTTCAATATTGAGTTGTCCCACCCTTTTCAGCTATAACAGCTTCAACTCTTCTGGGAAGGCTGTCCACAAGGTTTAGGAATGTGTCTATGGGAATTTTTGACCATTCTTCCAGAAGCGCATTTGTGAGGCCAGGCACTAATGTTGGAGAGAAGGTCTGGCTTGCAGTCTGTGCTCTAATACATCCCAAAGGTGTTCCATTGGGTTGAGGTCAGTTCCTCCACCCCAAATTCACTTATCTATGTGTTTATAGACCTTGCTTTGCGCACTGGTCTAAATCATTTGGTGGAGGGGGGATTATGGTGTGGGGTTGTTTTTCAGGGGCTGGACTTGGCCCCTTGGTTCCAGTGAAGGGAACTCTTAAGGTGTCAGCATACCAAGACATTTTGGACAATTCCATGCTTCCAATTTTGTGGGAACAGTTTGGAGATGGCCCCTTTCTGTTCCAACATGACTGCGAACCAGTGCACAAAGCAAGGTCCATAAAGACATGAATGAGCGAGTTTGGGTTGGAGAAACTTAACTGGCCTGCACAGAGTCCTGACCTCAACCCGATAGATTTCATCGGATTGTTTGACCATTCTTCCAGAAATGCATTTGAGAGGTCAGGCACTGATGTGGATGAGAAGGCCTGGCTTGCAGTCTCCGCTCTAATTTCTCCCAATGGTATTCTATCGGGTTGAGGTCAGGACTCTGTGCAGGCCAGTCAAGTTCCTCCACCCAAAACTTGCTCATCCTTGTCTTTATGGATTTTGCTTTGTGCACTGGTGCGCAGTCATATTGGAACAGGTAGGGGCCATCGCCAAACTGTTCCCACAAAGTTTGGAGCATGAAATTGTCCAAAATGTCTTGGTATGCTGACGTCTTAAGAGTACCCTTCACTGGTAATAAGGGGTCAAGCCCAACCCCTGAAAAACAAGCCCAACACCATAATCCCCCTTCACCAAATGATTTGGACCATTGCACAAAGCAAGGTCAATAAAGACATGGATGAGCGAGTTTGGGGTAAAGGAACATGACTGGCCTGCACAACCCGATAGAACATCTTTAGGATGAATTAGAGCGGAGATTGCAAGCCGGGCCTTCTCGTCCAGATCAGTGCCTGACCTCACAAATGTGCTTTAGGAAGAATGGTCAAACATTCCCACAGACACACCCCTGAACCTTGTGGACAGCCTTCCCAGAAGAGTTGAAACTGTTATAGCTGCAAAAGTTGGGCCAACTTAATACTGAACCCTACAAACTAAGACTGGGATGCAATGAAAGTTCATGTACGTGTAAAGGCAGGCGTCCCAATACTTTTGGTGATATAGTATATATTACCATTTAAATGATATACCTTTAAACAAATTAGTTGTTGGCCAAACTCTCACTTGGACTAAAATCTCCAATTTACAAGTATGACTCTGAAAAAAGCATTTCAAATATTAACTTGTTGGTATCAAGTCCCTTTGCAAATTGGCTTTTTCCACCTAGAGTTGAATAACTGAGACAAAATGCAGTTGTGATTTTGAAGGCAGTATTCTGCATATCCGTGGACCTAATGTTAGTCAGACTCTTAGGGCTGGTCCACACTGCTGCGTTACAAATTTAGTGCAATTTCATCTGATTGCGGTTTGAATTCTCAGTGCGTTTTCTTTTGTGACAAGTGCGATTCTTCCTGTATCAGATGCGACTCTAATGCAAATTATTGCGAACTGGTTGCAAATTGGGGAGGGGATTGGTTACGGTTGCGATTTTATATCTGGCCAATAGAACCCAGTTTGTATGCTGATGTAAAAATAGGTGTATTAACTTTCTGTTCTCTTCCTGGTTTTTGTGTAGTGTGTAGTGAGGCACGTGGAGTGTTGTGTGTTTCAGCATGTATCATCATTCTTTGCCGTTGGTTATGGCAGCAGTAGCTACTGCTACTGCAGCAGTCCTGATAACAAAGCAAAAAGCCAGGAGGAGGAGGAAGATGCTGACAAGTCGAAGATACTGGGTCCACCCTGTAACTGCAAATAGGGAGGAGAGAGGTCAGTTCAGGATCATCTAAAATGATCTACGTGCACATGATAAGCAGTTTTTTAACTATACTCAAATCAGTGCTGTATCTTGGCCTAGGCCAACAAGGCCCAGGCTTAGGGCAGCACTTTGCAAGGGGGCAGCAAAAAAGCTGCTCCCCGCACGAAAAAAGCAGCCTCCTCCCAGCTCCCACACAAAAAGGGTCCCTGCTGGCTTGCGTTACACTTTTAGTATAGTGCCAGTCCTATGGGGCAAATTGGACCGGAGGGCAGGGTCCAGGAGGCAAATCAGTCTGGCACCCCCATAAAGCTGTCACGCTGCTACTTGCCGGTATGATAATACTGGCCAGTGAGGACAATCGGACAGACCGCACGCCGCCAACCACACTTAATAGAATTGGCCCGACAGCCGCCGATGCTAATAAGTGTGGCCACTGCAGCCTAATGCTCCGCCTATCCTCCTCTGCCCCCAGGTATGGCAGGCATCATGTCAATAATCTAATTTAATTTCTTTAAACATCCTTGTCCTTGAGCAAGCATATTAAATTGCATCATATCCAATGAACACTTTTAATAGTATATGATTGCAATATTTTGGACCTGCTCACCTCATGTGCCATCGCTATATGCCACTGGGTTAGTAAGGTAACTCCAATCTAATAAGAAATTTGGACTTGTGTTTGCTGCCACTGATTATTTCACTTATTTGTATAATGACTTTGGACCTCCTAGTCATTATACAAATAAGTGAAATAATCCTATGATTACAATCAGTGGCAGCAAACACAAGTCCAAATATCTTTTAAAGAAAGAAGTAATCTTACTAATTCAATGATATAAGGCTGTACACTGGGCACAATGGGCACTGATAAGGCTGCACTAATGGGCACTGATGAGGTAGCACTGATAAGGCTGCACTACAGTAATGGCCACTGATAAGGCGGCACTGATGGGCACTGATATGCTGCAGTGATGGCCACTAATGAGGTGCTTATGGTGGGTACTGATAAACTGCACTGTTGGGCACTAATGAGGTTCCACTGATATGCTGCACTGATGAGGCTGCACTGATGGGCACGAGGGGGTACTGATAAGCTGCACTGATAAGGCTGCACTTATAAGGCTTCACTAATGGGCACTGATAGGCTGCACTGGTGGCCACTGATGGGGCTGTACTGATATCCACTGATGAGGCTGCACTGATGAGGCTGAACTTATGGGAACTGATGAGGCTACACTGATGGGCACTGATAGACTGTGATTGTGGTCTGTGGTTTACAGATGACAGGGCGGGTCATAAACAGAAAGGGGTGTGGCCTTTACAGGAAGGGGTGGGTCATATTCCAATTAGGGGGTGCACAAGTTTAGTCTGGCCCAGGGCAGCACAAAACCTAAATACAACACTGACTATGTCAGTGAGCAGGTGAGTAAGTATGTGAAAGTTCTAACTTCTCCCTATTCCTCCATCCCTTTCGCCCTCATCCTACCACCCTACATCTCTCTCCTCTTCATTCTACCTCCCTCCATCCTTTACCCTACTTCTTTCCCGCCCCTTATCTTCCCTCCCTCACCCTACATCTCTCTTCTCTTCATCCTACCTACCTCCCTCCCTCCCTCATCCTACTTCCTTCTCCCCCTTATCCTCCCTCCCTTACCCTACATCCCTATCCCTCTCATCTTCATCTTTCTTCCTTCTCCCCCTCATCCTAACTCCATCTTACTCACCCTTCCTCATCTGATACCTCTTTCCCTATCTATGTCTCTTTTTCACTCTTACCTCTTCTCTGTGTATATATTCTTTTCAGTTCCAACAAATTGCTTGGACTGATCTACAGTGATTTGGAGCGCCTGAACACCAACTTCTGGAAGAGGGTGGAGCCAGCTGAGCGATAACTAGTCACCTTAAAGTAACATTTTGTGAAATACTATGCTATAGTGCATATTTTGCCCATAATACCCATGCTCATGCAGACATAAACCACTTTAAAGTCTACTTTAGAGAATGTTTTATTTCCACATTTAAAAAAAAAAAAAAAATGTAATTAGCCGACAAAAGCTGAGAACATTCTCATAAGAACTGAGAACCAATCACATAACAATAAACAGGTAACTTGCCACAGGCATTATAACAGAACAGTGTGCACAGAACAACGTTAAAGATTATAAAATGTCTGAGAGCCTTCCTCCGCAATATTCTGAACATTGTGTTGTGGGGTGGCAGCTACAACAGATCTCAGCCCAGGGACCTCAGGGTACTGAGCCAAGGGTGCACGTAATATATTTTTATATTTAGGAGGTCTGCTTTGGGGGTTATATTGGATATGCATTTGGGGCATAGCAAAGGCCAGTGGAGGCAATTTAGAGGCCACGGGAGGCATTTGAGAGTACATAGGAGGCCTTGGAGGTATTTTTGAGGCCGTTGAACAGATAGGATAGATGCAGACATAGGGTGATAATGTTGGGTAAAAATAGGGGCTTGGATTGATGTGGAAGGCTGTGAAATGTACATCTTGGGTGGTCTATGTCAGGTCACCTGTGGCCAGGTGACAACTGCACCCTGTTGGAGGCAGGGGTGCACCGCAAGGTAGTGAACCCAGTAGCTGACTGCTGCAGATGGACAGAAATGTGAGCCCAAGATTCCCCAGGACATGGAGTCTAAGACCCAGCAGGTGTTCACCAGAGCCTCTAGTGGTGAGGATGGACTTGGCTGCAGCTGGGCCCAGGTCACGGCCCCTGGGGTCCCCCGGGTCACCCTCCATAGGGAGAGAGGGGAAGCAGCCACTCAGGACACAAGGGATAGTGATGGGTAAGCCGAGGTCAGGGCAACAGGCAGACAGGAGTAGTCAGAGACAAGCCAAAGTCGGTACACAGAAAGGTAGATCAAGCACACAGCAGACAGGAACACAAACTAACAAACACTGTTGAACAGCAAAGCAGACCTGCAGTGCGCTGGTTAATATAGACTTCCTGGGATGGCCTGGGGTGGAGCCAAACAGGGAGGAGAGATGATAAAAGCCAGAAGGAAGAGTCTGGCCTCTAATGCAGACATGAGGAGAAGGTAAGCTGCCAGACACTATTGCATGTCCATGACAGTACCCTCCCTCTTACGAGGCCTCCCCCTTCCCCGCCTGGGCCCGGGTTTAGATGGAAACTTCAGATGAAACCTTTTTAACAGACGGGGTGCAAAGACCTCCGATGCAGGGACCCAAGACCTCTCCTCAGGACCAAAGCCTTTCCAATGAACAAGGTACTGAAGAACGCCTCTACAGAGTCGGGAATTCAGAACTTGATTGACCTGGTATTCCTGATTATCCTCAGAGACCGGTGCCAGGGAGAGGACGAGAGAACTTATTGAGGACTAAAGGCTTCAAAAGGAAAACATGGAAGGGGTTAGCGATTTTGAGGCTTTTGGGGATCTGAAGTTTGAAACAAACCGGATTCAGTTTAGAAGTTATAGTGTAAGGACCAATGAATCTTGAAGCAAAATTCAGGGAAGGCACTCGAAGCTTGATGTTCCTGGTGGAGAGCCAAACTTTGTCCCCTGGCTGAAGAGAAGGAGGTTTACGCCTGCGGCAGTCAGCGAAGCCTTTGAATTTGTCGGCAGCTGCCCAGAGGGAATCATGAACGTCACTCCAGATAGAATTGAAGGACTCCTGAGCTGAAGCCAAAGCTAGGATATCCGGAGAACAGGTCATGGGAAGCGGAAGTTGAGGATGTCTTCCATAAACTGAGAAAAAGGGTGTTTTCTGCGAACTGGTATTTACATGATTGTTATGAGAAAATTCCGCCCACGGAAGTAGGGAGGACGAATCGTCATGATGAGTGGAGACTAAGGTGCGAAGAAAGACTTCTAGCTCCTGATTAACCCTCTCCGTCTGCCCATTGGATTGAGGATGGTAAGAAGAGGAAAAATCCAAGGCAATATTGAGGGATTTGCAAAAGGCTCTCCAGAAACTAGATGTAAATTGAACGCCCCTGTCGGAAACAATGTGAGAAGGAACCCCACGGAGGCGGAAAATTTCTCGAATAAAAATGGGAACCAAGGCAGGAGCAGAAGGAAGACCAGGAAGGAGAAAAAAATGAGTCATCTTGGAAAACCGATCGACTATCACCCAAATGACCGTATTACCGTCAGACAGTGGGAGATCGGTGATAAAATCCATGGCAATATGAGCCCAGGGTTCCTTAGGAATGGGCAAAGGCATGAGGAGACAAGCAGGAGCTTGTGTGGAGGATTTAGACTGAGCACAGACATGACAAGCCTTGACATAGTCTTTGACCTCCGAGTGGAGATTAGGCCACCAGTAGTGACGGCTGATGAGTAAGAAGGACCGGAGAAACCCCACGTGGCCCACCACCTTGGAATCAAGTCCCCAACGAAGAATCTTAGCTCTTAGCTCAGTGGGGACAGAGGTCTTACCAGGAGGAATTTTTGAGTCCAAGGTGGTAGAATGGGAAACAATGCAAGAAGTTGGGACGATCGGCTCAGGTTCAGGAGTGGAGTCCTTCCTTGTCCAAATGGTCAAAGGACCTAGAAAGTGCATCAGCCGACCTGGCAGGAACCAGGTTTGTAATCGTAATCGTGAAATTAAAATGGGAAAAGAAGAGACTCCACCTGGCCTGTCTAGGATTCAAACGTTTAGCATTCTGTAGGTACTGTAAATTCTTGTGATCAGTGAAGATCGTTAAGGGGTGAGGAGAACCTTCCAAAAGATGACGCCACTCTTCTAGCGCCAATTTGATTGCGAGAAGTTCCCGGTCGCCGATGGCATAATTTCTCTCTGCCTGAGAATTTTTTTTGGAAAAAACGCACATGGTTGACGTTTCTTCTCAAAGAGTTGAAGAAGCACAGCTCCCACCCCCACTGAAGAAGTGTCCACTTCAATAAAGAATGCATCCCCAGGATTAGGTCTCCGCCTCGAGAGGTCCAGAGACAAAGGCCTGTTTCAGATCGTGAAACGCAGCGACAGCTTAGGGGGGCCAGACTTTGGCATTAGCACCCTTCTTGGTCAAAGCGATAATGGAAGAGTAATTCCTTATGAACTGCCTATAATAATTTGTGAAGTGCTGTGTGGCCTTAAGGCTAGCAGGAAGAGGCCAGTTGGTAATGGCTAAGACCTTCCCAGGATCCATACGAAGACCCAAACTAGAGACAAAGCATCCTAGAAATAGGACCTCAGAACATTCAAAGGAACATTTCTCCAGCTTGGCATAGAGATTATTCTCTCTAAGGCGCTGGAGTACAATGTGGACATGATTTCTGTGGACACGCAGATTTTATGAAAAGATAAGAATGTCATCCAGATAGATGACAACAAACTGGTACAGCAGGTCCCTGAAGATTTCATTGACAAAGTTTTGAAAAACAGCTGGGGCATTACACAGCCCAAAAGGCATGACCAGGTATTCGTAATGGCCGTCTCGAGTGTTAAACGCAGTCTTCCATTCATCACCTTCTCGAATTCGAATGAGGTTGTACACCCCTCTGAGATCCAACTTGGTGAAAATGGAGGCACTCTTCAACCTATCAAATAGTTCAGATATTAAGGGTAAGGGGTATCGGTTCTTAATAGTAGCAGAGTTTAAGCCTCGATAATCAATGCAGGGTCTCAAGGTACCATCCTTCTTGGCGACAAAAAAGAACCCTGCTCCTGCAGGCGATGAGGATTTCCAGATGAAACCTTTCTCAAGATTCTCTGCGACATACTCAGACATGGCCTGGGTCTCTGGGATGGACAATGGGTAGGTACAACCCCTGGGCAGAGTTGCCCCGGGAACAAGGTCAATGGCACAGTCAAAAGACCTGTGGGGAGGAAGCACCTCAGCTGATTTCTTACAGAACACATCCCGGTAATCGCTGTATGCAACGGGAAGGTCAGAAGATACCGATGTGGTAGCAACCGGAAGTCTCTCCTTTGGGGTCACCTTGGAAAGACATGACGAGAAACATGAGGGGCCCCAAGCTAGGATCTGCCCAGAGACCCAGTCCACATGGGGAGAGTGGAGCTGTAGCCAAGGAAGGCCCAATACAATGGGGGTAGAGGCTTTGGGTAGGATGAGAAAGGATATCCACTCCTGGTGGAGAATCCCTACCAACATCCTAATAGGTAGTGTCTGGAAACGAATAGGGCCCCCTGGGAGAACAGTGCCATCAATTGCAGAGACTACCAATGGTGTAGAGAGGGGTGAAAGGGTGAGTTTCATAGAAGAAGCAGTTCTCCAGTCCATAAAGTTGCCGGCAGTCCCGGAATCCAGATATTCAAGGGTCGATTGGAGAGAAGTGCTTACTTAAAGGGACACCGGAAGAAGAAGACGGGAAGGTGATGTTTCTGGGTCCAATACTCCACCTTCCAAATGTATTAGACCCGAGCGTTTCACAGTTGAAGCGAGGCAGGAGTCACGAAAGTGGCCCTTGCCTCCACAATAGAGGCACAAGCCCAAAGTTCTATGCCTATCACGTTCCTCGGGGATTAGTCTGGTCCAGCCCAGCTGCATGGGTTCCTCAGCAGCCAGAGGATGCTCCACGGGACGAAGTGAGGGGAGCTCAGACTGGCTAGGACCTAGGGAGTGTTGGTGTCTTTTTTCTATGGACCTCTCCAGAAAACGAATATAGATCTGGTTGCATAAGGAGATGACATCGTCCAGACCGACGGGGATGGTTCTTCCCTCTAATTCGTCCTTCACTCGGTCAGAGAGGCCATGCAAAAAGTAGCGACCAGAGCCTCATTGTTCCAGCTCAATTCAGCTGAGTGGATACGGAACTGGAGAGCATATTGTCCCACTGAACGGGATTCTTGGTGGAGACGTAAAAGAGCACTAGCCACTGAAGAAACCCGAGCCAGCTCCTCAAAGATGTTACAAAAGAGTTTCAAGAAGTCGGACAGGTTGAAAACTACCGGATCATTCTTCTCCCATAGGGTGGCAGCCCAGGCTAGAGCTTCACCGGAAAGGAGGGAAATAATATAGGCTACCTTTGCCCAATCTGACAGGAAGTTTTGCGGCTGAAGCTCAAAATGGATGGTGCATTGGCTAAGAAACCCCCTGCAGGCCTTGGAGTCTCCAGAAAAACGGATTGGAGGAGGTAGTTGCAGCGAATGTGAATCTGTGACTGGCGCACCAGGCCCAGCCACTGGTTGCTCTTGGGGTTGCGGTTCCCAACGAGGTCTGAAGGTGCTCAAAGCGGGAAGCCAGATCCTGTAGGAATCGCATCACCTGAGGCTGATTAGCTTCTTGCGTCTTGAGTCTGCGAACTAAGCCCTGTAATGGATCGTCTGCAGGGAGCGGCACGTCGGCCGGGTTCATGGCTGTTCAAACTGTCAGGTCACCTGTAGCCAGGTGACAACTGCACCCTGTTGGAGGCAGGGGTGCACCGCAAGGTAGTGAACTGCTGACTGCTGCGGATGGAAAGAAACGCGAGCCCAAGATTCCCCAGGGCGTGGAGTCTAAGACCCAGCAGGTGTTCACCAGAGCCTCTAGTGGGGAGGATGGACTTTGCTGCAGATGGGCCCAGGTCGTGCCCCCTGGGTTCCCCCGGGTCACGCTCCATAGGGAGAGAGGGGAAGCAGCCACTCAGGACACAAGGGATAGTGATGGGTAAGCCGAGGTCGGGGCAGCAGGCAGACGAGGGTAATCAAGGGACAGGCCAAAGGTCAGGGTCACAGGCAAACAGGAGTAGTCAGAGAAAAGCCAAAGTCGGTAAACAGAAAGGTAGATCAAGCACACGGCAGACAGGAACACGAACTAACAAACACTGTTGAACAGCAAAGCAGACCTGCACTGCGCTGGTTAATATAGACTTCCTGAAATGGCCTGGGGTGGAGCCAAACAGGGAGGAGAGATGATACAAGCAGCCATAAGGAAGAGTCTGGCCTCTAATGCAGACATGAGGAGAGGGTAAGCTACCAGACACTATTGCATGTCCATGACAGTCTGCTGGGGAGGAAGAATTAAGAAGAGGTGGAGGGAAGTGAAGGTGTGTTGTCAAGAGGCCTGGTAGGGGTGGAAATCACAGTTGGAATGAGAGCAATCACTGAGGGAATAGAGGAGGGAATGGGTTGTGGGATTAGGGAAGTAGGTTTTTCGTAAATGCTGGGAACGTTATCAAAACTGGAAGGGTAAGGGTTCGGTGCTATTTGGGGTGGAGGAGGAAGTTTGTGTAATCTATGGGCATAGTTTGATTCCTCAGTGGATGAGGAAGACTGTCTTGGTAAGCAGAAGGAGTGGATACACCCCTGGACAGCTATTCCTATCTCAAAATAGCATTTCGGTTGGACCTCTTAAAGAAGAGGTACCAAGCTCTTAGCAAATAGTGTATGTGGACAGCGTTGGGCCTCCATTTGTTGTAAAATGCTGGAAAATATATTGAGCAGCTGTTAAGTGCTATCCTCCTCAACCTCTGGAGCTCTCCTGTTTTTTCGTGTCGGCCAGTTGACCTTTGCCCTACACTGACAGGAGTGCTGGCCTCTGTCGCCTCTTGTGCCCTTAAGAGAGCCTGCTGCCATGGACTCATGCAAACCAGGCTACTTCATTGACAAGTTGTCCAAAGGGCTGCTGCCCACTGCTTCCCCCCTCTTCGGCAGCTGCTCCAGGAACATATGGAAAGCAGATAAGAATAATGAGCCCAGTTGGTAGTGGTTCTAGATACTCTAGCTATAAAAAAAATACTTTTCATTCATTCTAATGGCAGTGGCTGATGCCAGTTAGTCATTTACCTATGTGGATATAGGTTCATACGGAAGTAGCTCTGACTCGAGTATCTTCTCTCACTCTTCTTTTGGCAAGATGCTTTAGGAAAACTCACTGAACCTTCCTAATAATTGCCCACTTCCTGGAACAAATCAACCTTTGGTGCCATATGTCTTTTTTCGGGATGAGGCTTTCCATATTTCGGAGCACCTTCTACGGTCATATGCAAATTGTGCAATTACCATTGAAAAGGAGGTATTTAATTATCGTCTGACAAGGGCGTGACATGTAGTAGAGTGTGAAACAAGAGAGAAAGAGGAAAACCGCTCCGGTGTACAAGTGTCCAAACAATCAGACAGGGTGCAAGTTAGGTCCGCAAACCTGGCAACTGGATACAAATGAAAAATAGGTGACCGCACTCCTGAGTGCGGTCACCTATTTCTCATTTGTGTCCATGTAGTAGAGTGTGCTTTTGTCATACTTGCCAATAAGTGGCATTTATTGCACTCCCCTATCTGCCTGAGTACAAAGTATGCCATTTGTGCAATGTAAGAAGCATGTGCATTGCACAATATTGTTTGTGCTCGAGATGGGTACATATTTAGGGACTCGTTGATGCATGACCTTAAAGAGCCATTATGGATCAGAACCTGCAGCAACTACAGTGAGGAAAATGTTCACCAAGATTTCACAGAGTACTTTATGCCTGCAGCTGGTCAACTATCCTGGCAGCTAGATGCAATTGAATGCTAAAAATATAAAGTACTATACTTTGCTGATGATACTGCATGTTGTCAGTTTGCATTGGTTCACATAATACAATTTGCTGCTGTTCAATATTCATAAGTGTTTGTGTGTGTTTGTGTACAAATAGACATTCCTAGAACATGACACAGTAAGTGCAAAGTCTATGGCAAATCTGGCTAGAAACCAATCAGCATCCAGGTTGACAAACGTTGATTGAACAAGTTGAAGTTAAAAGCTGACTGGCTATCATGAACAGTTACAGCAGATTCCAGGTTGGTTATAAGACAACACAGAGAGCAGAGTGTAGTCCTGTGGTATCCAAACTGCGTCCCGTGGGCAGAATGCGGCCCTTTGCTTACCTTTATCTGACACCTAACCCTAATTCAGCTAACCCTAACCTAACCCTAATTCAGCTAACTCTTACCTAACCTGAATTCAGGTAACCCTAACCCGAATTTAGCTAACCCTAACCTAACCCTAATTCAGCTAACCCTAATTGTTAACCCTAACCCTAATTCAGGTAACCCTAACCTAACCCGAATTCAGCTAACCCTAACCTAACCCGAATTCAGCTAACGCTAATTGTTAACCCTAACCCTAATTCAGCTAACCCTAATATTAACGATCATAAAGATAGCTAACTGGGCTCTGTGAAATATAGCTTTTATGCAGAGGGGCAGTTATACTTACACTTAAACTTGTCTTTCCGAACATAAGATGTGAGGCTGTCTCGCTCAGAAAAAAGAATGTGCACAATTTTTTGCCATCCTCTGCTCTTTCGTAAAGAATCTTTATGCTGTGGGCCCCCCCGCTGTCCCTTAGGTACTGCCTCTGTCGCACGGGCCTTATGAGGTCCTCGTTGTCCACTCCAGGCTTCCTGTGTCTGCCGGGCATTAAGATATGTAAACTGCCAACAAATAAGCACTTGGCAAGAAACTGGAAGTGAGGCGGTGAGGAGGAGAGGCTTATATATTCGCAAAAGAATTTGCAGCAGTGTGAACCGGCCTTTAAGCATAATATTCTCTAACTTTTACTTTTTAGCAGTCAAGATGAAAGATGCACTAATAATGTTTTTTTCAGAACTAAAGAGGATGCTAGTATGTTTTACGATACATTTTTTTAAAGCTTTCAAAAACAATAATGTTAACTTTCACAAAACATTCAAAAGGAATTGCACCTCAACGAAATGAATCTCTGCCTGTCATTAACATACTGTAAATAAAATCTCACTTTTTCTTAATACTTTCTAAAAGTATATGTAGCACCCTCCAATGTAGGTGCTGGGTAAAGTATAGTAGGCCTTGTCTGCTTATCAGCAGGGCCATGTTTTCAGCTTGGCTGCCATGTGTTCCCAGGTGTGCTTGTGGTGTTGGGGAGTCTCCCCACTGTCTTCCAATGAGGGCTCTCATTGGGCAGTGGCGGAAACCTGACCAATAGCACACCAGGGCTTGTATCCCTCCTGAAAGGGCAGATTCTGCCGCACAGCATTCTGGGAGGGGGTATAAGTCTGTGGGAAACACATGACAGATTGTCTTTGGTGGGAAGCAGAGTCCCAGGAGGGAGGTGACGGCTGTCTCTTCTCCTGTCAGGAAGAATCGGGTGTCCCAGGCGGCTGGCCTGAGTGGACACAGGGCTGAGCTGAGCTGCAGTGAGGATCCAGGTGTGCTGAGGACCAGCGGAGCATTGGGGTCGAGTTTCAGAAAAGCATTCTGAGTCGTGAGTACTGCAAACTGCCCCTGGGTGTCTGCCTAGAAAAGGGGACCACTCAGGAGAAGGTCAGAGGGATCCAGGAGCTAGCTAGCTGGTGCAGAAATTATAGTAAAGGGGGTGCCAGTGATAACCCTGAAGAGTAAAGAGGGTGCCAGCGGTTGGGCCCTGAAGTGTAAAGTGTTAAGTGTTGCAGCGGTATTGCAAGTATTTACCTCAGTCAGTGAAGACTACAGGGAGCAGTGTAAAGGACTTTTGAGCTGTGAGGAAGTAGCCAAAGTCAAGTTTCAGTTCACAGGCAGCAAGTCAGATTCACAAGTGCCAGTAAGCGTTGGTCGGCCTTCAGCCGGCGCCAAGACAGCGCTAGGTGGCATTTTCCTCAAGTGTCCCAAATTTGTACTTAGTTGAGCCAGAGGAGTTTCCCACTCATTCCCTTCTCCAATCCAAGTTCCTACAATAAAACTAAAAACCAAAGATGTCGGACTGTTCATTGTCTCAGATCTCACACTTGGGCAACAAGCTTAAATGCGCTGTTGGTGTTAACGGTAACCATGGCAGACCCACATCAGGCCCAATGCCTGGAAATCCTGCTACATATACTAGAAAATTTTGGGCACTTACACAACTCAAGATTTTTAATCATTAAAATAATAATAATACTAATTGTTCTCTTTCTCGTATTTCTCTTTAAAATATTAAAATCTGGTTGCTACAGGTAATTGCACATCATCGCTGCTAATTTCATTGATTTTAAGAAAAGAGGAAGCATACTGGTGGCCTGTTTCCCCTCCTTTCCAACCTTGCAGCCTCCATTGTTCACCTCAACATTCAACATTTCCAGAAGTGTTGGATACCTGTATCCTAGCTGCACCCTTTTACTTTCTTCCAACCCCTACATCAATGCTGAGTCCAGTAGTGATGCAGAACAGACTAAAGGAGGCCGCAGTGCTAGAAAAGAGAGGAGGTGGGAGTCAGGAACTGCCAGAAAAGTGAGCATGTGAACGCTTCTTTTGCAGGTAACGGGCTTTTTGATTAATTTAGAGATGAGATGGGTATCTCTTTAAGGCTCCATTAACACCTGAGCGTATCATTTTTAGGTGTTTTTTTGGGCATATTTCAGGCGTTTTTTTCAGGCGTATTTTGCAGGTGTTTGGAGGCAGGCATTGACATCTAACAAAAATGCTTGTAATCTGCTAAAAAAGAACTTCATGCACTTTTTTGAGCTTCAGGCAATAAAACACTTATATGTGAACAGGGGTTATAGAAATGAATGGGATTTTGCTTGTTGGGCATTTTGAGACTTCAGAGATGAGCATTTTACGAGCTTAAAAACGCCCAGGTGTACAGGCCAAAAGAAGCTCTTCAGCCTGAAAACACTCCATTTGAAAGTTAAGATATGCCCACACAAAGACATGCAAGAACACTTTGTAGCAGAAAGATACATGAACATACACATTCTGAACAGAAATAACTATTTTCTATTAGTCAAATTTTTCTAATAAACAGTAGTTTTTGTTTCCTGACCGACGCCCCAAAAATATGTGCCGCAGTCTTAGGAACCCTATGGAATGCTGGTTCCTAATTGTGAGGTGGACCTTGCCTGTGAAGGACATTTTTATTGAAGCAAATTGTTTTAATTTTTGATGGTTTAAAAACAGGTTAGGAAAACTACTTTCAGAACAAATGACAAAAAAACCCCAAAAGTTTTTGAATCGTTACTATAGATAACCCAATAACATTAAAATGGCTAGAATCCCAGGCATTGCACAGTTTGTTTGTTATGAGTGGGAGCACCTTAAAAGAAAGGTTTGGGTTTCAATAGAAAAGAAAAAAATTGATACTCATCTAGGTGGATGCAGCATAGATCTGATGTAGCATCTGTCCCCTGCTGCTTCCAAGACTTAGAACTGAGCGATCAAACCCAGCTGATTGCAAAGCTCTCAGTCTTCACTGACAGTCAGTCAATGGCTCTCTGCTCTGCCCCTCCAGTACTCACTGGAATACTGTTGGCTGAAAATGGGTCACAGGAGTGCAGAACAAACTGCACTCCTGTAACCTACAGAAGAACTAGAGCCAAAATAGCTTTGGCCAAACGTCTTCTTTAAAGCTCCTTTACAGTACAATTTAAAAAAATATATAAATGCAATCAGCAAAAGAACTGAACGTAAGATGGAATATGCTTGTTATATTAACATGTGATACTCTCTCCGATGTAGTTGGGGCTCAAAAGAAATGGAAAGATACACAGAGCATACCCTGTGTAAACATTATAACCTTTTTATTGCGTAACACTATTCATTTATATTGATAAAATAACCCAAAGCAGATGCCATCCAAAAACATGGAGTCTCTCACCAAACTTCCGGTTTGTGCATGATCGGTAGTGACGTCATCGGCTTCGCCCGATGCATTGCATCACAATATCACGTGATTTCTGTTTGAAATCACTGGGAATAATGACATTATTTCATTGCTATTGTTTGTATTTAATTTATTTCATAAGATTGTGATTTATGCAGCGCGGTTATACAGCTGCAAGAAAAAGTATGTGAACCCTTTGGAATGATATGGATTTCTGCACAAATTGGTCATAAAATGTGATCTGATCATCATCATCTAAGTCACAACAATAGACAATCACAGTCTGCTTAAACTAATAACACACAAAGAATGAAATGTTGCCATGTTTTTATTGAACACACCTTGTAAACATTCACAGTGCAGGTGAAAAAAGTATGTGAACCCTTGAATTTAATAACTGGTTGAACCTCCTTTGGCAGCAATAACTTCAACCGAACGTTTCCTGTAGTTGCAGATCAGACGTTCACAAAGGTCAGGAGTAATTCTTGACCATTCCGCTTTTCAGAACTGTTTCAGTTCAGCAATATTCTTGGGATGTCTGGTGTGAATCGCTTTCTTGAAGTCATGCCACAGCATCTCAATCGGGTTGAGGTCAGGACTCTGACTGGCCCACTTCAGAAGGCGTATTTTCTTCTGTTTCAGCCATTCTGTTGTTGATTTACTTCTATGCTTTGGGTCATTGTCCTGTTGCAACACCCATCTTCTGTTGAGCTTCAGCTGGTAGACAGATGGCCTTAAGTTCTCCTGCAAAATTTCTTGATAAACTTGGGAATTCATTTTTTCTTCGATGATAGCAATACGTCCAGACCCTGATGCAGCAAAGCAGCCCCAAACCATGATGCCCCCACCACCATACTTCACAGTTGGGATGAGGTTTTGATCTTTTTCGCCACACATAGTGTTGTGTGTTTCTTCCAAATAACTCAACTTTGGTTTCATCTGTCCACAGAATATTTTGCCAGTACTGCTGTGGAACATCCAGGTGCTCTTGTGCAAACTGTAAACGTGCAGAAATGTTTTGTTTGGACAGCAGTGGCTTCCTCTGTGGTATCCTCCCATGAAATCCATTCTTGTTTAGTGTTTTACATATTGTAGAAATCGCTAACAGGGATGATAGCATTTGCCAGTGACTTTTGTAAGTCTTTAGCTGACACTCTTTGCCAGTGACTTTTGTAAGTCTTTAGCTGACACTCTAGGATTCTTCTTCACCTCATTGAGCAGTCTGCGCTTTGCTCTTGCAGTCGTCTTTGCAGGACAGACACTCCTAGGGAGAGTAGCAGCAGTGCTGATCTTTCTCCATTTATAGACAATTTGTCTTACCGTGGACTGATGAACAACAAGGCTTTTGGAGATACTTTTATAACCCTTTCCAGCTTTATGCAAGTCATCAATTCTTAATCGTAGGTCTTCTGAAAGCTCTTTTGTTCGAGGCATCATTCACATCAGGCAATGCTTCTTGTGAAAAGCAAACCCAGAACTGGTGTGTGTTTTTTATAGGACAGGGCAGCTGTAACCAACACCTCCAATCTCATCTCATTGTTTGGACTTCAGTTGGCTGACATCTCACTCCAATTAGCTTTTGGAGATGTCATTAGTCTAGGGGTTCACATACTTTTTCCACCTGCGCTGTGAATGTTTACATGGTGTGTTCAATAAAAACATGGCAACATTTCATTCTTTGTGTGTTATTAGTTTAAGCAGACTGTGATTGTCTATTGTTGTGACTTAGATGATGATCAGATCACATTTTATGACCAATTTGTGTAGAAATCCATATCATTCCAAAGGGTTCACATACTTTTTTCTTGCAGCTGTATTGTTGGCTATAGGAGCACTTGAGAAGTGAATCCTATTATGATTGTTGGATGTGCGTGAGTTAAGTTTCAAGGAACAGCAATCTATTTATTTATTTATATTTTATTGATGGGGTTGCTTACTAAGGTTGTGTCTTTGTTAATATTTTTGTCTAGTACAGTAATTCTATTTTAGTTTAAACCTCTGCTTAGAATGTAAGAAGAGATCTCTGATTAACTTTTCCCTAATTAATGCAGAATATGAGCTACAAATAAACAGCGGCAAGAGACGCTGATCTGCTAGAAGTCACCAAGACTAATATTTGAACAATGAAAATACCTATATCCAAGATAGAGATAGGCCGGCCATACATAACCATGGGTTGCAGGAAAGAAATTTGCTTGATTCCGCCATCAACACAGACAGCGTTGATGCGGGAATCCCACCTGCCGGGCCATTGTCTTCTCCCGGCAGGGCGGGGGAAGCCAGTGATTATCGCTTAACCACTTAAGCCCCGGAAGATTTTACCCCCTTCCTGACCAGGCCTATTTTGCGATTCGGCACTGCGTGACTTTAACGGACAATTGCGCGGTCGTGCGACGCTGTACCTAAACAAATTTGACGTCCTTTTTTTCCCACATACAGAGCTTTCTATTGGTGGTATTTGTTCACCTGTTCGATTTTTTGATCATGCGCTATAAACAAAAAAAGAGCGACAATTTTGCAGGGATGTGCAGGGATGTGGCTTTTCATGTAACAGCAGAGATCTACGATCCTACATAGCAGGACCGTATGATCTCTGCTGTTACACAAGGGAGAATGACAGGCGGCTTTGTTTACATTAGCCGCCTGCCTTTCTCCCTCTGTAACGGATGATTGCTAGTGACCGACGGACATTGGGTCCGCCGGTCACTCACGCGGAGGTGTCCGTGAACGAGCGGGGGCGGGAGCGCGCCTCCGGCGGCCCACGCTCGCCCCCTATTGGCTCACAGGTGAGTGACGTACCCATACGTCACTTTGCCTGCACGGGCTGACCGCCGCAGTATATGTACTTGCGGCGGTCGGCAAGCGGTTAATACAGCCAATAATAGCAGATAAAACCCGACATGCTGGTTGTACCCAAAATGATTGATTCATCAACTTGGTACATTCAGCCTGCCCATACATGGTTTGAATCTCGGCCAGGTCCTTCCGAACCGACCGAGATTCGAACCGTGTATGGCCTGCCATAGAGTTGTTCTGGAAATGCAACACATATTTTAATAAAATTACGTAACAGTATCTAAATATATGTTTAGCACAATGCATCAGATATAGACTATGAAATAATTTGCATCTGGCTCTGTATCAAATAGGGGCTAGGCTTTGCAGGCAGTCTGTCGCAATTACTATATTACAAGGGGTGTCGCATGACAGGCAGAACCTGAATGCACCCAATACAGCTCGCACACGCCAGTTCCTTTGGTTTTTGAAGCCTTTATGAGCTCTCCATTCTGATGACAGCCGGAAGAAGCCACATGATCAGAATCAGGCTTACTACTATGCTTTTAGCTCATTAATTCACACAAAAGAAGTGATTAGCTGTAGAAAATTGATGCAATGCCCCAAGTTGAATCACCAGTTTTTAGTATAGCATTATCAATAAGAAAGATGGAATAAGAACACACATTACCTTTCATTGGTGGCTTCCGATGTCAGGAGATAGCTGAAAGGGAGAAGAAGCATTTTCTCCATGCTGCCTTTCACTTGAACATGTGTACTTACGTTAGGCATGTCCTTATTACAGTCTGAGCACCCAACAATTGCTCATGAATAGTGTCAGCTTATTAGTGGCAAGCGAAGCCTTTACAGAGCAGTAACTCCAGCTAGCATACACTGCCGACACATGAGGCATAGCACTGCACAGTGAAAATGCGCTGCCGTAATGAAGGTTTTCATGGGGAAAGAAAGCCTTTAGCTGAAAAAAAAAAAAAAAACGGTTTTGTATCAAGCCCTCGATTTTCGGTGCCTGTTTAAAATGTTATAGCACGTACTTTCTAAAGCACACATACAGTATAACAGTAAGCCATGATTTCTATATGCATAAACCTTTCCTGCATACATGCATCGTTTTATGTGGAGTCATCATGGATCAGAAATGCCCCTTTGAAGTTTCTGTACTTAAGATAATGACTGCAGGTTTTTCAGGTTTAAAGTAAGTAGATGCTTTCAAACCTGTAATTTACTTCACGTAAAATCCTAATTACAAATCTACTTTCATAACATGCTTAGCTTATAATAAAACCAGAAAGAATTTTGTATTTCTGGCATGTAATATAATCAATATGTGTAGAAGAAGATTTTGTTACTCTCTCCAAGGATGACAGCATCATTAACATAATTTTTACTTAAATTAATTGTAAAGTCTCGTTTTTTTTTTCTATTAAAATAACAAACATGTTATACCTACCTGCTCTGTGAGTGGTTTTGCTCAAAGAAGCCCAGATCCTCCTCTTCTTGGGTCCCTGGCTGGAGCTCCTGGCCCCTCCCTCCTGTTGAGTGCCCCCACAGCAAGCAGCTTGCTATGGGTGCACTTGAGCCGAGTTGCGGCTCCGTTTATGTTAAAGTATACTCAAATCAATAATCCCAAATGGGACCACAAAATTAGTATAAGTAGCGCAGATAGTTCATATATCATTAATAAATGATAAGAAAAAGTCCTTTGAACGTTCATATATAGATATGGATGATTTCACATATAAACGTCCTTCTTTTAACATAAAGGGTCAAAGATCTTGCAACAGTCCACTCCACCAAGTAGGGATCACCACTGTGTAACTGTGTCACCAGATAGCTAAACCTCCACCGTTGTGATAAAAAAGGGGGGGGGGGGGGGGGTGGCAACTCACCAGAACATATGGCCCACCTATTCTCATAGGACAGGCACACAAGCATGTATACAAATCTCCCTCTTGGAATCGGCTGCAGCTGCAGATTTAGGCATACATCCCTGATGGTCTCTCAGGCAGCAACGTGCGTCCCTTTTCCTCACTACAAACCACCCATCCAGCAGGTATAGGGGAAACAAAAGGAGTCGCACTAGCGTAATACTGCATAAACCACTTTAAATTTTATTCATCAAAACCCCAAACAAAATGCACTCACAAACGCAAGGAATCACAAGCCTTCAAAGTCATATGTAATCCGAGTGACGCGGGTACACTGGTAGGCAATATTAATCTAGCTCACCCTCTCCACGCTGGTGTCCCGGACCTCAAAAGCCTCCGTTCGTGTCACCCGAGTACTTCCGGCCGCCGTAAGGTTCATGCCCTGACGCGTTTCATTATTTCCGACTTCTTCGAAGGGCGTGAACCTCACGGCACGGCGTCCGGATATATAGAGGAGGATGCTGACAAGTCTGACGTCAAATTAGTGGTACGCCCATTTATGTTAATCCACTCGGCTAATGCATAGCCGCAAGTACTTCCGCCCACACTAGACCGGTGAATGGTCCTATGCTGGAGGACATCAGCTATGAGGAAAGACTACAAGCACTGAACTTATTCTCTCTGGAGAAGAGACGATTGAGGGGGGATATGATATCAATGTACAAATACTGTACTGGCGACCCTAGCATAAGGAACAAACTATTCAGAGAAAGGAGATACAATAAGACACGTGGCCACTCACTAAAACTTGAGGAAAGGCGGTTTAACCTTAAAGTGCGTAAGGGGTTCTTCACTGTAAGAGCGGTAAGGATGTGGAATTCTCTTCCGCAAGCAGTCGTATCAGCGGGGAGCATTGATAGTTTCAAAAAACTATTGGATGGACACCTTAAAGACCACAACATACAGGGGTATACAATGTACGGTTAAAAGCAAACACACACACACATCATAGGTTGAACTGGATGGACTTGTGTCTTTTTTCAGCCTCACTAACTATGTAACTATGTAACTAAATGCCAAGGCTTACTACTGTACGATCGTACCATATATTATAGGCGGGAATACAAGGATAGACATTTTAAAGCTACTCCCCTCAGTGTGTCAGCATTCCTCCGCTCAATCCGCTAACAGCAAGTCACAATGCATACATAAAAGTGAACTAATAAAAATAGCACACATACATGATACAATATAATACTGTACATGCTGCCAATCATGATAAAAATTCTCAAATACTGGAATCAAATCTAGATAAATAGATGTGTATAAAATAAATATACATATATATATAAATATATATATATATAATATAGATATAAAATTAATAAAATAGAGCTCATAAATTTAAATATAAACTCATTAAATTTAAATGAAATTCATGGATAGAAAGACAAAGACTAAAATGTAAAATGCATATAAAACTCTAAAAATCTACAAAAATCTGTAAAAAGGTTGCTCAAAAAAGGTCACTTAAAAACATAAGATAATCTATAGTGTTCCTCAAAAATCACTGATGAAACAGTTGAGGTCCAGATCAGTGTTAATTTCGTCGACTAAAACCGACTAAAACGTTTTAGTCGACTAACACAATTCAGATGACTAAAATACGACTAAAAGTAAAATGGCATTTTAGTCTTAAGACTAAAATACGACTAAAACTAAAATGGCATTTTAGTCAAAAGACTATAACTAAAACTAAATCGAAATCTGCTGCCAAAAATTAACACTGGTGCATGCTCAAAGCATAAATAATAACATATTAGATTTTTCACTCCAGGACCAGCAGTAGTATATAATGAGTTTGGAAATTGTAGAGAAATGCTTAAATAATGCATTACAAATTACAATTGAACTACACCCATTTGATTATAGATGACTAAAATTAGTTTTAGTCGACTAAAATGTAGGGCGTTTTAGTCGACTAAAATATACTGGAGTTTTTGATATGACAGCTTAAACCTCGGCCCCGCCCTACTTCCGGGTTGTAGGGCGTTTTTTACCATAGAGTTTAGCAGAAGGAGAGGAAGTTATTGTGCAAACCTAGTCTGCTATTGGTTAACACACCGGAGCAACCACCAATGGCCGATGCTGACAATCCCGGCCCCGCCCTGTGGGGTGATGGGCATGGGTATTTAAGGTTACCGCCAAGCCGCCGCGGTCACGCTCCCGGGGAAGAAGTGGAAATCACGAAACGCATCAATAAAAAGGGGCGTGACCAGGCGGTGTAACCAGGTTTCATAAGAGGAGTTTGGAATACCCAGAAGGCGCGGCGTCCACGGCGTGGAGCCTGGACATCATCTCCCGAAGGGCATCCCTCTCCTAATGGTGACTGTATTATGCGTTTGATGACATGTAAGAAATGTGAGTGTGCTACCTTATGTTTTATTTAATAAAGCCTTTAAAAACGGTATCACGCTATTGGGATTATGCTTTTTCTCTCCATATGCTGCTGAGCTTTTGTTGACTGTGCTGGTGTGATTCCCGGTGTGGATACTCTGGACCAGTGACCATCATTATAAGTCTTAACGCTCAAACACGAAAGTGGGTTGGGCCACAGCATCTGGTGAGTGGGCATTTCTCCTCCCCCCTTTGGAGCATGGTGGTGGTGGTGATCCCCTTGAGAAACACGTTTCTTCACGTAGTCATCCCAGGAGATAGATTGAAGGATTACGGACTATTTATGATATTTCTTAGTCTTTCTCTTTTGCCTATGTGACATCTGTTGAACTATTGGATTCTGTGCGGCTTGCACACTATTTATGGCACTATCTTTTTGATGAGTTTGCGCTACTATATATATGTAGAGATATTGTGTAATATCTATCTAGTATATATATCTATTCCATATACTGGAGTTTTAGTCGACTAAATACGACTAAAACTAAAACACTTGCAGAAGACTAAAATAGGACTAAAACTAAAATGCCATTTTAGTCCTAAGACGAAGACTAAAACTAAATTGAAATTTGCTGCCAAAATTAACACTGGTCCAGATCGATATTAAGTCCTTTGGGGACCAGTGCCTGGGTGAGAAAAATCCCTTTGGTCTCGCACTTAGATAAGAAACACTATGATACTTAAAACCATTCAGAATATTTGAGATATGTTCTCCTACCCATTTCTTAACGGTCCGTTTGGTTCTACCGATATAAATAAGATTGCATGGGCACATCAGAGCGTATACCACGTGTGGTATCACAAGTCATCAAATTTTGAATTTTAAAATGCTTGCCTATTGCAGGGACCAAAAATTCATCTCTTTTCTTTAGATTGGTCCTTGTAAAAGAACACGCCCGACATCGCCCACACGTATAAAAGCCTTTTCTATCGGGAAAAAAGTTACATTCGGGGGATCCAAAACCTTCTTAACCACCCTATCCCCAAAATTGGGGGCTTTTCGATATATGAAGGAAGGATTGGCCGGTAGTACAGGGCCCAATACCCGATCTTTCAGAAGCATTGGCCAATGTTTTCTAAAAATTGCCTCAACATTCTTATAATCACTAGAAAAGTCAGATAAAAAGCTCCATTGCTTCGTATTATCTATAGTTTTAATTTTATTTTTTAAAACATCTGACCTAGGCAGATCAAGAATCTTCTTGATCTCCTGGTTCAAAATATCCTCATCGTAACCTTTTTGTAAAAACCTATCCTTAATTACTTCAGATTGTGCCAAATAATCCTGGTCACGTCTGACCCTCATGAAATTGGCCTCTTGGTATATTTTTTAACCACGTAGGGTGGTGGCCACTCATGATCGACAGGTAACAGTTACGGTCTGTTTGTTTACAATAAACCTTTGTTGCGAACCCTTTCAAATGTCTAAAAATAGTGACGTCTAAAAATTGTATACTAGTTTTATCCCAGTGAAATTCCAACCTGATATTGTTGGAATTTGAATTCAAATGGGACATAAATGACAAGAGAGATTCTTCAGAACCCACCCAGATAAACAGGATGTCATCTATTAATCTTTTATAATACCGCAATTCCTGTTTACGCTGGTTGAAAATAAATTTGTCTTCCCACTCGGCCATGAAGATATTTGCCAGACTGGGGGCAAATTTGGCCCCCATGGCAACCCCTGTATTCAGGCTATAAAAACAATCGTTAAACCAAAAATATTTATGAGAAAGACAAAAATCCAACGATTTATGGATAAATCTCTTTTGCGCAAACAGAATTTCATCCCTTTTGCTCAGGGCCCAATTCAGGGCAAGGAGGGCATCATCATGCTGGATGATGGTGTAAAGTGAGGACACGTCGGCCGTCACCAAAAAGGCTGACGAGTCCTCACTCAATGACACATCACCCAGTGATACCAACAAATCCTTAGTGTCCTTCAAAAAGGCCTTGGTGGTAATCAAACTTGGTTGAAGGAATTTGTCGAGATATTGGCCGAGCCTTGCGTGGACATGGAGCTGCCGTTCGTCCCCGCCCCTCTCTCTCCTGATTGGCTAATTGAGTATTAGTAGGACAGCAGCGGGTGCCAGTGGCGCTCCTGCTGTGTCTCAGCCAATAAGAAGAGAGAGAACAACATTACCAGGTTGATGACTCTAGTTGAAGGCATCACCCCGGTACAACCCCCTGAAACTAAGACTGCATATTTGCCTTTCTTTGCCTCAAAGGGATTAAGGTCAAGGCGTAAATCTATAAGTACAAAGTATGTATATACGCTAATACTCTCAAAATTTAAAATAAAACAAACATATACTCTGAAAGGTGGTGACAGGCATAGGGGTATACACAACCACTAAAGCACCAGTCAGCAGCACAAGGGGCACATGGGGATGGGGATTTACTAAAACTGGAGCACACAGAATCTGTTGCAGTTGTGCATAGTAACCAATCAGCTTTAGCTCCAACTTTAGTTTGTTCAAATAAAGCTGTATTAAACCCAACAGAAAACATTTATTATATTAGAGCTTACCAATTCTTGGATGTGGTAGCTGTATTAGTTTCTATTTAGGCTTAGTTTCTTCTATTTTCATTTGGTGATCCAGCCAGTAAAATCTCAAGCTCTCCAGCAGAATGTATCAGTTACATAAGTACATAATTATTCAGGTTGAAAAAAGACACAACTCCATCTGGCTCAACCAATAAAAAGCAAAAACAGTAAAGAAAACACAACCATACAATCCCATATACACAATCCTATACCCACGGTTGATTCAGAGGAAGGCGAAAAACCCCAGCAAAGCACAATGCAATTTGCTACAGCAGGGGAAAAACAATTCCTTCCTGATCCCCTGAGAGACAATTCCCTGGATCAACTTTACCTAAATATTAGTACCCATTTATATTCTGTACACCTAGGAAAGTATCCAGGCCCTTTTTACAGCAATCTAGTGAGCTTGCCAGAGCCACCTCTGGAGGGAGTCTATTCCACAGCTCTTACGGTGGAGAACCTTTCCGTATTTGGAGATTAAATCTCTTTTCCTCAAGATATAAAGAGTTACCCCCTGTCCTCTGCGATGACCTTAAAGTGAATAACTCAACACCAAGTTCACTATATGGACCCCTTATGTATTTATACAAGTTGATCATATCCCCCCTTAATCTCATCTTCTCAAGATAGAATAAATTCAGTTCCCCTAATCTTTCCTCATAGCTGAGCTCCTCCATCCCTCTTATCAGTTTAGTTGCCCTTCTCTGCACACTCAGTTCCCCCATATCCTTTTTGAGAACTGGTACCCAAAACTGAACTGTATATTCCAGATGATGTCTTACTAATGATTTGTACAGGGGCAAAATTATATCTCTCTCTGGAGTCCATGCCTGTTTTAATACAAGAAAGAACTTTGCTTGCTTTGGAAACTGCAGCTTGACATTGCATGCTACCCCGTTTCCCCAAAAATAAGACAGTGTCTTATATCAATTTTTGCTCCCAAAGATGCGCTAGGTCTTATTTTCAGGGGATGTCTTATTTTTCCATGAAGAAGAATACGGTACACATTTATTGTTTAACAAAAAAAAGGAAATGTATTACCTGTATACGGTACGGTAGTAGTTGTCATCAAAAACCAGCAAATTACATCCTCCTGTGTCATTTTGATTCCCCCCCTTCTGATCCTCCTGTGTCATTTTGATCCCCCCCCCCTTTCTGATCCTCCTGTGTCATTTTGATTGCCCCCTCTAATCCTCCTGTGTCATTTTAAGTGATCCCACTCCCCCCATCCCTGTGCCAGAGGACACCTTCACCAGACATCCACCCCACCCATTTATCAGACATTTCCCCCCTACCTCAGTCACCCCTGTGTGTCCACACAATGTGCCCAACTCCTGCCCCAAGCGACTCACTGTCTAATTGTGAGTCAGCCAGACTCCATCAGGGCAGAGCAAGCAGCAGGCGGCAGCTTGTCCTGGCAGCAGTACGGGCTCTCTGATTAAAAAAGATGCCTTATATTTCAGCAAGAGGCAAAACTGTAAGTAGGTCTTATTTTTGGGGGATGTCTTACTTTCAGGGTATTATTAGGCTTATGATCTACCAGAACACCCAGATACATCTCTGATATCGATTCCCCCAGATCTACCCCCCATGTATGTATGATGCATGCATATTCTTAGCCCCCAAGTGCATAACTTTACATTTATCAACATTAAACCTCGTTTTCCACATAGTTGCCCCATGAAACAGTGCATTCAGGTTGGCTTGTAAGTTGGAGACATCCTGTAAGGAAGTTATTCCACTGCAAAGCTTGGTGTCATCTGCTGAAATTGTACTTTTAATCCCAGACCCTATATCATTTATAAAGATATTAAAAAGTAAGGGTCCCAACACTGAACCTTGGGGTACACAAGTGATGACTTTAGACCATTCAGAGTAAAGCCTCATACACACGCGTCGAAAATCGGCAGGGAATTTTCGTCCGACGACCGATCTGCCGATTTTCGGCTTGTTAGTATGATGCTTCCGACAACCGACTCCGACTTTTCAGACGAAAAAATCTGGTGTGCAGGCTATAAAATTTTTGTCTGCCGTCAAAACATGGCCGATTTTCGTGAAGTCAGTACAGATTTTGACAGGGAAAAATCTAATGAGCAAGTCTGGGCATGCTCAGTGAAGAAAGAACACAAAGAAAGCAAATCAACACATGACATCACTTCTGAAGTAGAATTTTGTCGAGCGAGAAAATTTTTTGTGCAGTCTAAGCACATTCCAACCAACAAAACACCACTCTGGACAAAAGACGGACGATCGGTCGGCCGATAATCGTTGCGTGTGTACTAGGCTTAAGAATCATTAACCACTACCCTCTGAATTCTATCTTTTAGCCAATTTTCTATCCATTTACAAACTGATCTTTCCAAGCCTGTAGACTTTACCTTACACATTAGCCGTGTGTGGGGAACTGTGTCAAATGCTTTTGCAAAATCCAAATAAAAAGAAATCAGGTTTGTTTGACAACTTCTGTCTTTCACGAATCCATGCTGTCTGTTGCTTAAAATATTTTTTTCCAGCAAGAACTCATCTATGTGGTCTTTTATTAAACTCTCCGGTATCTTCCCGACTATAGAAGTTAAACTAACAGGTCTATAGTTACTTGGCAAAGACTTTGATCCCTTTTTAAATATAGGTACCACATCGGTCCTACATCAATGCAGTGGTACTATTCCAGTCCTTAACGAGTTCCTAAAAATTAGAACCAAAGACTTTGATATTACAGCGCTCAATTTATTTAGGTTTACATGGATGAGACAAATCACTTAACACTGGCAAGGGTCAAATGATCAGCTTTTCTTTATTCATGCAAATAATTTATCCCAAAAGGAAAAAAACCTGATTGCTAGAACGAGTTATAAAGAAAACAAATCATTGGTAAGCTGCAAGAAATACATTTTTGGTTTTGAGTTTAATACTGCTTTAAGCTTTGGCAATAAAATCTACAAGCTGATTGGTTTCTATGCAGAGCTTCGTCAGATTCTGTGTGCTCCAGCTTTAGTAAATCTCCCCAATAGCATTGACTGTAAGCAATTTCAAATGTGCTAATTATTTAAAAAATGTTTTTTGACTAAAAACTTAGGCTTAAAACATCAGTAATTACCAAGAAGATTGCACTTATTTTTCATACTATAGGATATGTAAACCCTAACAATGAGCTTCTAATTTTTAGTAAATTTTTCAGGCATTAACATGCGTTTCGTTGAAGCAGCCCATTCATTTTAAATAGACTGCCAATGCACAAAAAACAAAAAAAAAAAACAGACATTATTATTATTATACAGGATTTATAAAGCGCCAATAGTTTGTGCAGATCTTTACAACATGAGGGAAGACTGTGCAATTACAATACAATTCAAAATAGGAGGAATCAGAGGGCCCTGCTCGTTAGATCTTACAATTAAGGAAGGAAATATGCAGCCTTTTTGTTCTGACGCAGCCCACCACATGGCATAGCAGTAAACTACATGTGTTGTGGGACATTGCAAAACATGTGCAATAAAGCTGAATTACCTTTAAGTGTAGGGGCAATTGAAAACAAGCTTGTTAATGCACTGCATCACAAAAGGTGTATTTTGGCCCTAGGGCTGGCCATACATGGTACAAATTTATTTCCTGCAAGCACAGGTTGCAGGAAAGAAATTTGCTTGATTTCCCCATCAACACCAAAAGTGCTGACAAGGGAATCAGCAATTGTCTTCTCTTGGCGGGGGGGGGGGGGGGGGGGTGGATTATTGTCAGCTATAATCGCAAGGGAATCCGGCAGGCTGGTTGTACCCAAGTTGATCGATCAATCAACTTGGTTCATTCAGCCTGTCCATTAACATTTCGAATCTCGGACAGTTCCTGCTGAACTGGCCGAGATTTGAACTATTTATGGCTGGCCTAGCACAATTTGTTATATCTGTTTGATAAGTTAAAACAATTCTGTTAATCTTGCCACAAATCCTGACAGGAAGTGTGTTAATGGCAGAATCACTGGGTAAAATACAGGGCAAAAATCTAAAAAAAAAAAAGAAAACTAATGCAATCACCACATCTAAGGTCTGGTAAGCTACAATATATTACAATTTTATTTTTGGGTTCGGATAAACTTTAACAATAACATTTTACAGAACACAAACCAGCTCAACAGTTAGGACTTCTGTAATCCTGATCCTTAAGTGAGTCTAGGAAAGGGTGCTGAGACAGGAAGCCCTTGGGGGAGCTTTATAACAATCACTTCACAATTGGTTAACCCAAATTAGTTTATTAGTTAAAACAGTTCATTGGACAAACACAATGGATTAGTGCAACAGCCCAGAACAACTAGATTGTTTAAAAGTCAACTGTGATTGGTAATTATGGGTTCCTGCACTTTGCACACTGCTTTTTCTCCAATTTGACAACTTGCCAATATTAATTTGATTTCTTTATGTTTCAACATAGATTTAATGCTGCTTTAAGTATTGGTATTTTCACTCTTTGAAATGCTATGGATAAAAAGTTTTGTTTACATGGAAATTTGAACCAAGGATAAAAACCTGGATTTAGGTGGACGTAGCCCTATGTCTCATGTCTAAAGCCTCGTACACATGCGTCGAAATTCGGCCGGGAATTTTCGTCTGACCCGCCGATTTTCGGCTTGTTAGTATGATGCTTCCGACAACCGACTTCGACTTTTTGGCCGAAAAAATTCTGGTGTGCAGGCTATAAAATTTTTGTCCTCCGTCAAAACATGTCCGATTTTCGTGCAGTCGGTACAGATTTCGCCAGGGAAAAATCTTATGAGCAAGACTGGGCATGCTCAGAGAAGAAAGAACACAAAGAAAGCAAACCAACACATGACATCACTTCTAAAGTAGAATTCTGCCGGTCGACAAAATTCCTGTGCAGTCTAGAGCACATTCCAACCAACAAAACACAACTCTGGACAAAAGATGGACGACCGGTCGGCAGAAATTCGTTGCGTGTGTACTAGGCTTAAGAGAACATGCTATGGATTACTAGAATGGGAGTAGAGCAATATTGCAGGAGCAAAAGCAGAACTACACTGCACCAGAGAACCACAGACCACTCATTCATTTTTAATATTCAAAGCAAACACACCCATCCGTCTATGTCTCCATGCTTTATTTTGCTGAGAAATCACTTTGAAAAGCATCTCTAATCCTAGCACTTATGGCCGTGTCCATCTTGAGTAAGGGCAGCATTTACTTCCCAGAGTCCATCTGCCCTTAGCTCAGGCATGCAGGCAGGAGGGTGTGCCTAGCTGAGAAAGCCCCTCATCCCCTCATCCAGATGAAAGGAAAAAAAAATGTCCATGAAGACTCCTGGGATGTAAAAGAAAAATTGGTTCCCACCCAGTGCTTTTATGATGCTTTAATACATTGATTGAACCAATGTATCTGTGTGGGTGTTCAGCCTATCTGGATTTTTTCATTTACATTGTGACTGCAGTAGTGGCACCTCATGCAGTCTACTCTTGGATCACAGCTGTTGCCAACTCACCTGTGAGCAGCAGGGATTTACAAGACTCCTGGGATGTATGATATCATTTTGGCCTAGGCCAGAAACCAGGAAGCAACGGAAGAAATGTAAAAAAAGAAGTTTAAAACAAGTAAACATATTGTCAATTTACGAATGCTAGCAACATAAAAATTACAAATAAGGAGGGTGTGCTTAGCTAATAAAAATTCCTCCTTCCTTTAAGAAATGTAAAAAAAGTTCAAAACAAGTAAATATGATATACTTTCCTATCTATTTACTAATGCTAGCAGCATAAGGATTAAAAATAGTCCACGGTAATTGTAAAGACTAAAGTTTTGCTTTTCTTTCTCTTCTCCCCTCCCCAACTACTATTGGACATTTTTCTTTCTTGGAGCGGATACCTATTTCTGACAATTAAACCCTTTATTGAACTTCAGCAGTACAGTCTTCCAGTGGCTAGTGATGTTTAACTGTGACAATGGGTCAGTTCACCCAAAGCTGAAATCTTAGTTTTGGGTCTATTGCTGCCAAGTTGATCAACCCAACTGCAACTATTACCTTTCTAGGATTCCAGCAATGAAATGTCTCTGCCTAAAAAAACCCCAGGGCCAAACGCTTCCTACCTTTATGGTTATTACAAAAGGATTTTTAATGGATTATTAAAAATTATGGAAAAATGTCCCAAAAATGACTGAACCACAAGAGTAGTGACAACCTGTTACTTGCAGGCTGGAAGGAAATTCACAGGGATAGATCTGCTGAATCTGTCAGAGACAGTGGCGTAGCGTGGGTTGTCAGCGCCCAGGGCAAGGCAAGCAACTTTCACCCCCTAACCCATGGACTTTTAGCACTCCACTTTTAGTCCTTTCCACTAGTACAGTATTAAACCCCTTACCTAAGCACCCCTACCTAAGGAGAAGTAAAAGACTCACCGAGTGGAGGTCCCCTTGCGCACATCACACACCATCAGGCACAAGCACTTGAAAACCTAGGTGCTGTTCTTGACGGTGCACACACTGCAGTCCCAGTAGCCTTCGTGTGAGGAGGGCTTCTTCTTTGGTCTGTGGGAAAGACACACACAGGTCAGACACACAGCACACAACAAAGCTTCTCCTTGTCTGCTGGCTGCTCCACCACACTGTCGACCGCCACCCTCCCTGGAGTGCTCCCCTGGCACCACTCACCTGGCAGGTAGGGCTCTAAAGCATGCCTACAAATTCCAGCCATGAGGGATGGTGTGTCCCCCAAGAGCTGCAGGAAGATGGTGGCAGAAGGGAGAGACTCGCCAAGTGGTGGTCCCCTTGCACACATCACATATCAGGTGGTGGCAGGGAATGGAGTACTGGCCACATGGTGATGGAAACCGGCTGAGGGTGTGTCCACAAATTTTTAGGTCAACAGTTGTATCACTAGAAGTGATGCAAGGTTAGTGTTAAGGCACTGGAGTGGCTAGGGGTGAGCCTATGACTCCAAAACCTGCGAGATGGAACACCATTACAGTAGATTTTGGAGTGTAATGAGGCGATGGGAAGGATGATGGCTCCACTTCCAGCCTCTGGAGCTGAAAGTAGAGAAGGCCAAGATCCTCTTAAACCCCTTAGACAAAAGGAAAGGGAGGTAGAGGAGCAAGATACAGCTACAGTGGCTGAAGAGGGAGCAGCGTAAGTCTTCTGCTCTGTCCTCTGTCCTCAACTGGGCTCTCCTTCGAGCTGGGTGGTAGATTTTCATGCACGGGGGACCCAGCTTGATAACATTCCTGCTTGTTTAAAGGTGCTAAAAACAGATGTTTCAGATGACCATGATTTTGTCAGAAACCAAGTTATTAAAGCATGCCTAGGTGGTAGAGGCTCTGTGACCAGTTACTGTGTAAATTCCTTCTTGTTCTCCTGCTGCCCATCACTCTAATGTTCTACGCCTTCAGCCTGTGTGAAGCACTTCATCATTAAAGTATATGTTCACCTTTGGGAACATGTTACATGTTCCACCTGTTTTTAGGGTGGAACATGTAACATGTTCCCAATGCTGCAGCTGCTACCTCCCCCCCTTCCCTGTGGCAGCAGTACAGGATGAAGTTGCCTGTACTAGCTGTCACCCACACGGCTGTGTCCTTCATTTACACAGCTCTGTGTGTGAATGAACTACAAGCCCCAACATCCTCAGCGGCTGTCGGCTTGTAGTTCTCAATGAACTACCATGGCGCTGTGGAACGCCATGGTAGTTCGTTGATTTCTTCCTGTTAGTGTATCTGCCTGCCTGTACGGGATGTGTGGCACAGGTCTGAAGGAGACCTGCATGGCACCTGTGCAATGCATGACAGGCTCCAAAAGAAAGAAATAATAAATGCACATTTATTTTACCTGCAAAAAACTGTGCATTTATTATTTATTTCTAA
This sequence comes from Pelophylax lessonae, assembly GCF_965119305.1. Taxonomy (NCBI): domain Eukaryota; kingdom Metazoa; phylum Chordata; class Amphibia; order Anura; family Ranidae; genus Pelophylax; species Pelophylax lessonae. The sequence goes on along the minus strand of NC_138768.1, from coordinate 605,417,047 downwards.
AAGGTGAACTTATCCTTTAATCACCTCTTCCTTCTGACTGTGCTCAAACTCACAGTAAGTGCCAGGAGGGGGCACCTCCCTTTATGCATGCCTGTGGTCCCCCTCTTCAACAATGGCCTGCGGAGGGCTGACTGCAGACACTGATCCACCCTAATCTTACTTCAGTGTGTGGTCGCTGGTTCTCCTCCTATTCCTTCTTCAAAGGGAAACTAAGTAAGGGTTGGGCATGAGTGCATTACAACAATGAAAGGAGTGAACTCCTGTGCTGCCTAGTTGGTGTATGTGTATTGGCAAAGGAAAGTGTAGCAATACAAAAGATAAAAATAAAATAAAAAGATAAAAATGACAAGCATAAATGAATGATGCTGCTGTAGTCACAAATGTGTACCCACAGTGTACAGACTAAATAATATAAGGTGTGCTGCTCTGAAAGTCAGTGTGCAAAACAAAAGTTACTGCTATAAACAACCATAAATAACTAAAAACATAAACACGTCCAAAATTCATATCTTCAATTTATTAATAAAACATAGGTAGGTACACAAGTTAAAAAGAAATATATGTCAATTCTATATAGTGGTGAAAAAAAATCTGTGTCTGTGTGTCCATAGAATATTATTTGTTTTTCAGTGCTCTTGGGGTACCACTCCTTTAAATCACAGTGCTCCTAACCACATAACGACCGCCCACCGCAGATATACTAGGGGTACGTTACTCGCTCAGCCGCCTGTGGGGGGCGAGCGCGCGCTGCCGGAGGCGCGCTCCCACCCCGCTCGTTTACTGTGATACCGCTACGATGTCCACCGGTCACTCGCGATCTCCCGCTGCAGAGGGAGAAAGGCAGATGGCTGATGTAAACACAGCCGTCTGTCATTCTCCCTGATGTAAGCACAGAGGCTATACGATCCTGCTATGTAGGATCGTATGTCTCTGTGAATACATCACAAGCCACGCCCCCCACAGTTAGAATCACGCCCCTAGGGACACACTTAACCCCTTAATCACCAATAAAGTTAACCCCTTCCCTGCCAGTGTCATTTTGACAGTAACAGTGCATATTTATAGCACTGATTACTGTAGTAATGTCACTGGTACTCCCAAAAGTGTCAAAAATGTCAGTCAGGGGTCCGATCTGTCCGCCACAATGCCGCAGTCCCGCAAAAAAATAAAAAAAATTGCAGATCGCCGCCATTACTAGTAAAAAAAAAAACAATAAAAATTACATAAATCTTTCCCTTAGTTAGTAAACGCAATAACTTTCGCGCAAACCAATCAAAATACGCTTATTGCGATTTTTTTTACCAAACATATGTAGCAGAAAACAAATTGGCCTAAAATGTTAAAGAATTTTGATTTTTACATTTTTTTTGAGAATTTCATATAAAAAATTTTTTTAAATATTGTTATTTTTTCAAAATTTCGCTCTTTTTTGTTTATAGCGCAAAAAATAAAAATCACACAGGTGATCAAATACCACCAAAAGAAAGCTCTGTTTGTGGGAAAAAAAGGACGTCAATTTTGTTTGGGTACAGCGCCGCACGACCACGCAATTGTCCGTTAAATTCCCGCAGTGCCGAATCGCAAAATAGGGCATGGTCTTTGAGCAGCCAAATCCTCCGGGGCTTAAGTGGTTAAGTGAATCCACATGTGTCACCTCTGTGCTCACTAAACTCTCATCTTATATTTGATATATGCAAAATGACCATCAAAAAGCTGTTGTATAAGCCATAGACTTCCTGTCCACAAGAGACCTTCCAGCTGTTACTTCAGATACTCTTGATCCTCATGGCACTGGTCCCTTTAAGGTCTACGATACTCATATAGTTTTGCGCATGTTAGAAAAAAAAGGTGAAAAAAGCTTTCCATTGTGTAGTAGGATAAAAACCCTGGTTTTATTGACCACAAATTTGCACTTACACAATACAAATAGAGAGAAAGCTTTAAAAAGGTTAAGAGAATTGGGTTGTACACCCACCTATGTCACTTCCGATCCGCAACTGCTTCCACCACGCTCTAACACGCACAAACCATTATGAGTATCAGAGACTATAAAGGGACCAGTGCCATCAGGATCAAGAGTATCTGAATTACCAGCTGGAAGGTCCCTGGTGGATAGGAAGTCTATGGATTATACAAAAGCTTTTTGATGGTCATTTTGTGCATATCATATATGGAAAGGTGAGAGTTTAGAAAGCACAGAAGTGACACGTGAGTGCTTTGTCTCTGTCCTCTTTCTCTGGCTGTCCTTTTTAAACAGCACTGACATCATGACATGAAATGTTGATGATACAGTTCTACAGACTGCTTGGTGTTTACGAGTGTTGGAGCTCCCCACTGGAAACTCATTTTCCTCTCCACCAACCCCCCCCCCCCCCCCCACCGCCTAGAATTATGTGTCCCAGCAGGTCATGCTATGGAGACCATAGCATGACCTGCTTGTCTCATGTAAAGTTCCATATATTTTATGAAATTAGGGATGGAGGCACTGAGCTATACAGGCAAATTGCCTCATATAAAGTCCCAATCTGTGTTTTACACTGCATCCGCCAAGGGATTGGAGGTGTATGCTTCTCAGATGGTCGTTTTTAGTTTTTACCATCTTAAGAACATTGCTATTAGAGCATTGAGATACTATACCAGTCGTGGATGGAGGTGGGTTGGGGGAAGTTTGGGCTGCTCCCTCCCACCTGCCTCTTATCCACCCATTAGAAGCCATGTGCTCCCAGAGTGGAGACACTCAAATTTAAAAGTGTTAGGGACTGCAGATAAAACAGGGTGCCGTGTCATGGCTCTGCAGCTTACACATGCATTTGCAAATGCGTGTCAACTAAACCCCTGTTCTTTATTTATATAGAGACAGGTCTACTTGGTTGGTGGCAGACTGGAGGGTGAGTACATCAGACATGCACCTCTTTGAATCCTTTTCAATTTGTTTTTTAGACGATGGAGTGTAACAACCTCAAAGGGCAACTCCACTTTAATGGGGAGCGGGGGACAGCAAATAAAGAAAAAATAATATAGCTTATACAATTTGCGATACAAGCCATATTGTAATTGAATGTTATTAAAAATGACCTTTCCCTTTCAATCAGCAGCTGCTGTAATTTTCTGAAAATGCAATGCATTATGGCTACCTGGAGGTATACTGACCACACCCCAGAAACATAATTTCCTGCTTGTGTGATTGGCTCACTAATTTTCCTAGGAGTCTACCTAAGATACAAGTCAGATTTCAGGCATCCCCTGCAACAAAAAAATTATTTTTGGTGAGATATTTCCAATAGGAACACATCTAAAGGGCTGCAGGCCCAGCAGATTTTCTCATTAGAGCTTTGAAGGTGCACAGCTGATTGATAATTATGAAACCATTACCATTAGATCTACTCAGCATAGAGGCACAGAGGAACAAAGTGATTTCTTCAGAATAACAAAAGGTAGGAATCTGCAACAAAGGTTGTTATAATCCTTGTAATGTACAGAGATCACCCAGAGGGGAATGTTTTTTTATCAGCAAAAGTGGAGTTACACTTTAAGTGATGTGGCCCATAGTACTAAATGGTCACAGTAAGCATTTTGCTCATGTATTTTTTTGCCCAAATTCTGTTTTTGATTTTCTATCCTCTGTTAGTATTGCAACAATACTTGATGTCTTTATGGACCTTTCTTTGTGCACTGGTGCAAATCATTTGGTGGAGGGGGGATTATGGTGTGGGGTTGTTTTTCAGGGGTTGGGCTTGGCCCTTAGTTCTAGTGAAGAGAACTCTTAAGGCATCAGCATACCAAGACATTGTGGACAATTTCATGTTCTCAACTTTGTGGGAACAGTTTGAGGATGGCCCCTTCCTATTCCAACATGACTGCACATCAGTGCATAAAGCAAGGTCCATAAAGACATGGTTGAGCGAGTTTAGGGTGGAGGATTTAACTGGCCTGCACAGAGTCCTGACCTCAGCTTGATACAACACCTTTGGGATGAATTAGAGTGGAGACTGTGAGCCATGACATCAGTACCTGACCTCACAAATGCGCTTCTGGAAGAATGGTCAGACATTCCCATTGATACATTCCTAAACCCTGTGGACAGCCTTCTCAAAAGATTTGAAGTTGTCATAGCTGCAAAGGGTGGGCCAACTCAATAATGAACCCTACAGACTAAGACTGGCATGTCATTAAAGTTCATGTGCGTGTTAAGGCAGGCGTCCCAATACTTTTGGTATTATAGCATACATGCATTCATTATTATTTTGCAAAAGGTGGACTTAGCCTTTAATTCAATGCAGCAGTTAGGGTCCATGAGTGCCAATAAGCATGAAAGTTTCCCCCAAAATGTAGGTATTGTGTTAAGTTACTTTTACCAATGAATCAGTGTCATGATAAACCAAAAATATAATTCACTTGCTTTGTACCTGAATAAATTATGAACATTAATTTAAAGGATATAAAAAAATATATATATATATGTTAACCCTCCATTTCATATTCTCGATATGTGCCTGCTGTACCATGTACTTGTATTAAAAAGTATCCTGTTCTCTTTTATTGCTTCCTTTGTGTGACATCCCTGGTGTTCCTGCCAGTCCCTCTGCTTTCTTATTAAAAACTGACCACAGTTAGCAGAACACAGCGTGGTCAGTGCTCTAGTTATGCTGAGAACTCAGACTGCTCTAATCCAATGATCAGGCTTGTCCTGACACCCCCCTCCCCCTGCACAGCCTTCCACCGGGAAGCTCAGTGTACTGTTGTTTCTCCTCCTCCAGCTCTTAAGTAGCTGAGAACAGATGAAATGTGATCACCTATAAAAAAAGGGGGAAAAGGTGTTCTTAACCACTTGCCTACTGGGAATTTTTACCCCCCTCCTGCCCAGGCCAATTTTTAGCTCTCAGCATTGTCCCACTTTGAATGACAATTGCGTGGTCATGCAACACTGTACCCATGTCAAATTTTTATCACACAAATAGAACTTTCTTTTGGTGGTATATATTCACCATTATTTTATTTATTTTTGTGCTAAACAAATAAAAAAAGACCAAAAATTTTGAAAAAAACAAAACAAACATTTTTCATAGTTTGTTAGAAATTTTTTTGCAAACAGGTAATTTTTCTCCTTCACTGATGTGTGCGATGAGGCTGCACTGATGGGCACTGATAGATGGCACTGTGAGGCAGTGCTGGGTTGCACTGATAATGCTGCACTGATGGGCACTGATAGTTGGCACTGATAGGTGGCAATGACGGACACTGATAGGTGGCACTAATGGGCACTGATAGTTGGCAATAATAGGTGGTAATGCTGGACACTGATAGGTGGTACTGATGGACACTGATAGGCAGCACTGATGATGAGGCACTGATGGGCACTGATTGGTAGTACTTGTGGACACCGATTGGCAGCACTGGTGGATACTCCGGAGTTTGTGGGCGCTATACCCTCTTATTGGGTGTATTATCTGAAGCATTCTGGTAAGGAGTTTGCACAACCAGTGGATGTTCACCTTCACTTAGTGGATTTCACGTTTATGTTTGAATATTTATAGAGACTCAAGGACTATTGGGACTTTTTTTCATATTACAGTATTTAATAGTATGTGTGTTATAGCACGGATTCACTGTTTAGCGCGGCTTACTTTGATATATAATCAGTGCTGATGTCCCTTTAACACAAGTCGGTTATCGTCTCACTTCTTCCCTCCTTATGCTGTCAGCGTGAGGAAAGGAATGCTGATAACTGTGTTGTGTTTACATCATGATCAGCTGTCAATGGACACAGTTGATCATGTGGTAAAAGGCCACTGTGATTGGACCTTTACCCCGATATGTAATCAGCTGAGTCCACAGAGAGTGGCACCTGCGCGCCGCAGGGGACGTGTGGGCAGCAGGATCACGGGAGGAGGTCATAAGTCACCCTCACGGCAACGTAAGCCCACATTTTAGCGGTCTTTTGGCTATTGCGTGGGTTTTGCCTTTCATTTCTATTTTAAAGTGAATGGGTTGCTTTACAAGGTGAAGGTTTACATGTGTTTAACATTTTAATCTGGGAGGAAATAAAGATCACTTCCATTCTTCTTTTTGCTACGTCAGAGAAACATTGCAGAGGTAGGGGTAAGTTTCAGCACAGATATGCACCATGGGCTTATAAAAAAATGTCAGTTCCCTTGGCAGGAAAAAAAATGCTCATATAGAGCGTTTTTTTTTTTTACACAGTTTTAGGCGATTTTAGCATTTTTGTCTGCCAGAAAGCTCCAATAAGAAACGCAAACCAGAAGGGTTTTTTTTTTCATGCCTCTAAACGCTGAGCTTAAAATATGCCTGTAATCGTCCTAATGTGCATGGACAAGTAGGATACAATTGAGCTGCTTCTACAGGCAAAACACAACTGCTGTAGAAGCAGCGATTTTTAAGCCAATATGCATGTAGCATTAGTGGGCTTTCTACAGCACTTTATAGATGGAATGGATGCATTCCAGACTGACATGTATGTGGGGTTCCAGGCCCAGTGCATGCCTACCTGTGCTTTGTATACATTATAAACAAATGGAACGTGATATGTTATTGCATCTAAATATCCAGTGGAAGATTTCAGATGTATAGACTTTATGTTCTGTATTTGTACAAACAGCCTAAATCTGTCCCTAAATAGGATGATTTCTCAGATGATTCAGATGATTCAGAAAATGTGGCAAACCAAATGACCATTGTAACACTGTAGGGAAATTATTTTCTACAGAGTACAGGGCAATTGCTACTATAAAGATAAACAGCATTCTTTATGCATGTGGTTCATGTTCACTATGCTAAGCCTATTTTGTTTTTGTATTTTTAAAGTGATTGCAAAGTCTCGTTTTTTTTTCTATTAAAATGACAAACATGTTATATTTACCTCCTCTGTGCAGGGGTTTTTTCACAGGGCAACCCAGATCCTCCTCTTCTCTGGTCCCTGGCTGGAGATCCTGGCCCCTCCCTCCCGTTGAGTGCCCCCACAGCAAGCAGCTTGCTATGGGGGCACCCGGGCCAAGCTGCAGTTCCGTGTAATCATTCAGACACAGAGCTGCTGTTCAGCCCCGCCTCTCTCTCTCCTGATTGGCTAGCTAAGTTTGACTGACAGCAGCGGGAGCCAATATTGAGTTGGCCCACCCTTTGCCCTATAACAGCTTCAACTCTTCTGGGAAGGCTGTCCACAAGGCTTAGGAGTGTGTCTTTTGGATGAATTAAGCCCCGTACACACGTACTGATTGTCGGCCGTAAATATTCGGCCGACGACCGATCGGCCGATTGTAGGCTTGTTAGTATGATGCTTCCGACAGCCGACGGCGCACTTTCGGCCGAAAAGAATCTGTCGTGTAGGCATTAAAATTTTTGTTGGCCAACACCAGAACGGCCGATTGTTCGCCAGTCAGTACAGAATTCGGCCGACAATCAGCAGATTAGCAAGACTGGGCATGCTCAGAAAAGAAAAAACACACGGAAAATTAACCATCACATGACATCACTTCTGCAGTCGGCTGTTGTTGGCCGACAAAATTCGTGTGCAGTCTTTTGCAGTTTTCAACAGACACGACAGCCCTGGACAAAAGACGGCCGATCGTTTGGGCCAACTCAATATTGAACCCTACGGACTATGACTTGGATGCCCTTAACCACTTCTCGCAAATCGACGTAGCCCTATATCGGCTCAGAGAAGTGTTTATACTGGGATGATGTCTGCAGCTTGAGGCATCAACCCGGTACCATTTTTTTTAGAGCCGCGGTCGGCTTTCGGGTGATAACAGCCAATGCAGCTTGGGAGCCGCTCGGCCGTTATCCCAATGAGCGGGAGGGGGCGCCCCCCTCCCTCCTGCCGCCTTTTGCGGCTCAGGCACATCCACCGACTGGTTGGAGTCCCAAAAAAAAGCCGAATTTGGTTTTGATCGGGTCTCCAATGAAGTAATCCGGAAACAACGTGATGACGTCATGGCCAGGTTACTTGGCGGCTAAACGCACCAAATTTAAAAAACTGTCAGTATTCAAAAATGCAGATTTCGGCATTTTGAATACATTGAAGTGTAGTGGAGGGGTCTAGGATCTTTTGGACCCCCGATCCTTCCATAAAGAGTACCTGTCACTACCCATTACTGTCACAAGGGATGTTTACATTGCTTGTGACAGCAATAAAAGTGATCAGCTTTTTTTTTTTTTACTGTGCTAAAATTAAAAAAAAATAAACAAAATAAATAGGAAAAAAAAACTTTAAAGCGCCCCCTGTCGCCAAGAGCTTGCGCACTAAAAACGCATACATAAGTTGTGTCGGCAAATGAAAGCGGTGTTCAAATAACACTTGTGAGGTATCGCCGCGATCACAAGAGCGAGTGCAATAATTCTAGAAACAGAGATACTATGTAACTCTAAACTGGTAACCGTTAAAATTTTTTAAAGCGTCACCTATGGAGATTTTTATGTACCGTAGTTTGTCGCCATTCCGCGGGCACAATTTTAAACCGTAACATGTTAGGTATCTATTTACTTGGCATGACATCATCTTTTACAATATATAAAAGAAATGGGCTAACTTTACTGTTTAGTTTTTTAAATGCAGTGAAATTTTTATTTTTTCCCAAAAAAATTGCATTTGCAAGACCGCTGCGTAAATACCACGTGACAAAAAATATTGCAACGACCGCCATTTTATTTTCCAGAGTCTTCGCTAAAAGAATATACATGAAAAGGCAGATGTCCCAATACATTTGACAATATAGTGTATGTTACTATTGTCTGCTCACTTATGGTCATTCAAAGAATTCCACAATATTGATTATTAATCCAATCTTCTGAAAAACTAGGCCTCATTCTGCCTCAGTCATGGATGAATCTACTCATTGACCAAGTGCATCCAAATCCTGTCCCTACATAACATGCAGCCTCACTTTTAGTTTTGAACTTCATTGCTTCTCTCCTAAACTCTCAACAATCCATCCAATACTCCCCACCCAGAATGTTAGAAACCTTCCACTCCAATTAATGTTCTAGAGGCTGGAAGAAGCCTATTCCAACTGCATTGGAAAAAATCCAAGAAGAAAGTCAATAGAGAGGATTTTGCTTTAGTAAAAAAAATAGTGGTTGCGTTTGATAAATGAAGAGTCTTAAGGCATAATATGTCCTAGGGGAGTATCTAATAATATACTTTTTATTATAAAGGGGTTTAGAAAATCCATAGTATAGTAGTGAGAGATACTGCTGTAAAATATCACTACTGTGCTGCACAAAAATGTAGATTGTAGACTATTACAGGAATTTTGTTTCAAGCGTTACACCATAAGACTACTTTTACAATCTAAATGAATTGGGACCAGTAGCACAAGCTCGCCCCCTGCTGATACAAAGCACTATGCTACAAGATGCCAAGGGTCAGTGCACCTGCCTAATAAGAACAAATACTATACCTTGAAACTCTAGAAGACAATCCTCTCACCTGATCTGACACTTAACCTTCATCTAATCTAAATCTTGGCATATATAATACCAGTGCTACTAATCACTTATACACTGCAAGTCTTAGTGACTAGTATTATTTTAAGAACAGTAGCTGGCAGTCGTCATCCATGAGTAATGTGCTCTCACAGCATGCCCACTATCTATAATGTTTCCTAATTACGTATTTTCAAATAAAATATTCTTGTTTACGACAAATGTATTACTAAAGTGGCTTTTGAAAATCTAAAAGAATATCAATTTTTGAAAGTGCAGGCAGAATGCTAAATAAACAATTGAAATACTCATCTGTGAGCTGTCTTACCTGCAAAAATGTAAATCTGTCCAGTCTTCTGATGTAGGCAGCATGATCACGAGAAGTTAAGCAATACAGTTTGGTCACCAAACTATGTTGTTCATCCTAATGATTGAATACAAAAGGATCATCAACAAATTTATAAAGTAATCTTTCTGTTAGAAGACTTCTAAAGTTACACTGACAACACCATGCAATACAACAAAACTTTATTGGCCAATAGTGCCGGGTTTCCATTCTCCTGCCTTAATCCTAATAAGCCGGGAAAAGTAGTAAGCCATATAAATACAGATTTCAGGTGCTCACGAAAGCATATTTCAAAATACATTTCATTTTTTTTTTTTAAGTATACTGTATGTACGGTTTTACGCTGGCCATACACTAGCGGATTTTTTGAACAAACGCTTATTTGAAAATTCTTAGTACATTCAATGACTTAACAAATGTCATTTAAGAGTACTTCAAAAAATTTGTTTGCTTTTACCATTTGATTTTAAAACAATTGAACTTTACTGAACAAAAACCACATTCACTGAAATTAATTTGTTCCAAATTTTTTTTTTCATTCTCCTTCGAATTTTCTTGTCATTTCAGTCAAAAATGAAAATAAATTTGAATCCATTAATGAATAAAAAGGGCCCTTCAACACTGGTGCATTTGAAAACACGGTATGCATTTTTCATTTTTTTTTTCTAAGTGTTTATTGACATGAAGTAAAAAACATTAAAAAAGAAGATAATTACTCCAAGTATCATTGTAACAATAATGTTGAATGTTTCAACTGTGATAGGCGAGTACATGCATCTCAGGTATTTTCACTTTACAACAGTATGTAGAGTAGAGAGGTGAAGAGAAGATGGGAACAGTGAGGTAGAGAGGTGAAGAGAAGATGGAAGAGCAACAGCCCCCTCACACTAGACCTAACACGGGGTATCGAGTACAGGAATTGGACTGTGGTAAGTCTGCAAGAAAAGGCTCGGGAGTTAGGCCTTACCTGCAGGGGCCTGTCCAAAGAAGAGCTGGTCACAGCAATTGAAGAAGCCAGCCTTCAAGGAACTGAAAGCTTGGACGCCCCGCAGCCAGAGAATGAACAGCTTGCATCAGCCATCTCAAGTCCCAGGAGCCCTTGGATCACATGGTACGAAGAGGAGATGGCTAACCTGGGCCAGAGCCACCTTGGATAACAAACGGGAGTGTATCCAAAGGGCCCATAAGAGAAAAAAACCATGTGAGGACTCAGAGAATGTGATTCTCTCCCCAGCCCATGAGCCCTTGAGCCTGACCCACCAAGGGTGACTTGTAAGGACTTTAAGCCATTTTGTAAAGCTACAGGGGATGTAGAAGGGTTTTTCATGGATTTGAACACTTATGTCAACTGCTGGAGATGCCCCATGCAGACTGGGTATGCCACCTGGTGGGCCTGCTGGAAGGGGGTGCGGCTGCTGCCTTTCGGACAATGGACACCCAGTGGAATCGAGATTACAGTAGAGTCAAACAGACTGTATTAGAACACTACACGGTAACTCCAGAAACCCCTTGGATCCAATCCTGGGAACTCTCCTGTCATTCTGAGCCCTCCTTTAAGATGTATGCACACAAAATCTCGCAGACCTGCTGACACTGGCTGGAGGGGAAGCAGGCCATTACTATTGAACACTTTGTCCAGGTCTTCTTGAAGGAACAATTCTTTGCCAAATGCTCAGTGGAGGTACAGGAGTGGGTGAAGGAAAGGAACCCTGGCACCCTTGAGCCGGCTGCTGCACTGGCAGAGGAGACTCTTACCATCAAACCCCACTGGAAGAGATTGGTAGCCAAACCAACCAAGGCTGTGACAAGGAGCCAAGCCAGCCACTGTCTGCCAAGCGAGGAAGCCCCAACAAGACCCTCCTCCTGCCCTAGATCTGGTGAGTGCTACCAACCCTGACCTGGGACTGTAAAAAATGTAAACAGGAACTGGACTCTGACCACACACTGAGCAGATTTTGGGCCCAAGCGGGTGCTAGACCATTAGGGGAGGGCTGGGAACGATTCCTCTTAGAGCAAGGACTACTATATCGCCAGACTCTAGCCACCCAGAACAGCCCTGGACTGCAACCAAACAGCTAATAGTTCTTCAGGCATTTAGGTTTCCGCTGCTTCAAATTGCCCATGACATCCCTTTAGCTGGACACCTGGGGAAAAGAAAAACAGAAAAAAGACTGACCCAAGCATTCTACTGGCCGGGCATCTCCCAGTCCATTGCTAATCTCTGTCAGACCTGTGACGTCTGTCAAAAAAAGTGGCAGCAGGGGACCACTCCAGGGCCCTGCTCCACCCTATGATCATCATCGAGGAACCCTTTCAGAGGGTGGTGGTGGACATCATCGGCCCTCTGGCCCAGCCCAGTAAGTCAGGAAAGTGATATTTTCTTACTATAGTCCACTGTGACACCCACTACCAGGAGGCAGTAACCCTTTCCAGAATTTCAGCACCCAAGGTAGCGAAAGCATTTATCACTGTTTTTTCCCATGTGGTGTTCCCCAGTGAGATCCTAACTGATCATGGCACCCAGTTCATATCAGATGTAATCTAATCCCTGTGGCATACATGTGGGGACCATCCCGTATCTCTCCCAGACCAATGGCCTCTGTGAATGCTTTACCGGGACTCTTAAAGGCATGCTAAAAGCCTTTGTAGACAGTGGGGCAGACTGGGAAAAGCTCCTCCTCTATCTTTTGTTTGCATACCGAGAGGTGCCGCAAGAGTCCACTGGTTTCTCTCCCTTTGAGCTCCTATACAGACGGAAGATCCGAGACCCTATAACCTTACTGTGCGAGCATTGGGAAGGGGAGGTTAAGGACACAGGAACTCCAATCATCATATATGCTGGAACTGCATGAGTGGCTATCCCGACTTGCCGGCATGGCCCACAGCCACCCCAAAGCAGCTCAAACTTGGCAGAAGACGAGGCGTGACCATAGGACCCGCGGACGAGAGTTCACGGAGAGCCAACAAGTTCTCCTGATAGTCCAGCACCCCCATAACAAGCTCCAGCATATCTTGGACAATCCACATAAACATGCGTAAAGAGTACCATGACTGGACCTTGCCCGTCCTGGCTATTTGCCCTACCTCCACAGACGAGGCTGACGAAGGGGACCTGCCCTACCTCCTACAAGCCAACAAAGTCACCCTGTCAGGAAAGGGCTCACCTGCTGGTGGCACTGTGGCTCCCAGATCCATAGGCTGCAGTTCTGGTGTCCACCAGCAGCTGTCCCTTAACAGCCAGAAGATGATCTAATGTAATCAGTCATCACCTGATGCTTGTTGCACAATGTGTATTTAACCATGGGATTGTATGGTATGGTTTTCAATACTGTTTTTTTTATGGTTGAACCGGATGGACTTGTGTCTTTTTGTCACGCGGTATTTGCGCAGCAGTCTTTCAAACACCATTTTTTTGAAAAAATTACGAAAAATCACATTTCACTGCATTTAAAATAAACTAACCAGTAAAGTTAGCCCATTTTTTTTTGTATATTGTGAAAGATGATGTCACGCCAAGTAAATAGATACCCAACATGTTATGGTTTAAAATTGCGCACACCCGCGGATTGGCAACAAACAACGGTCAATAAAAATCTCCATAGGTGACGCTTTCAAATTTTTTAACGGTTACCAGTTTAGAGTTAGAGTGTAGCTCTTTTTTTAAATGATTGCTCATGCTCTGGCGATCGCGGCGATACCTCACATATGTGGTTTGAACAGCGATTTAATTTGCTTCCATATACGTTTTCTTTCGTGCGCGAGCTAACGACGACGGCTAGATTTTTAAATTTTTTTTTCCTATTTATTTTATTTGTCTTTTAATTTTAACACAGGTTTTAAAAAAAAAAAAAATCTGATCACCTTTTATTGCTGTCACAAGCAATGTAAACAACCCTTGTGACAGCAATATGCAGTGACAGGTACTCTTTATGGAGGGATCGATGGTCTAAAAGACCCCTCTACTACACTTCCATGTATTCAAAACGCTGAAAACTGCATTTTTGAATACATTCACTTTTTGAAACTGCCGCCTTTAGCAGCCGATTAATGTCATGGATGCCGCCTCCGGGTTACGTCATCGGAGACCCGATCAAAGCCACTTCCGGCTTTGATCGGGACTCCATCCAGCTGGCGGATGCCCCCTCACGCTCGCTGGGGTAACGATCGAGCGGCTCCCAAGCCGCATCAGCCATTACCGCCGGAAAGCTGACCGCTGGCTCTAAAAAACGAGTTAGAAGCATCATCCCGGTATAACCACGCAAAGCCAGCTGACGTAGGTCTACGTCACTGGTCGTAAAGTGGTTAAACTCTGTCCATGGTCTTCATTCCTGCCTTAGTGTTGTCTCCATGTTCCCCTGACCTGCAATCTTGTATCCTGTTCCTGGACATTGACTTGGACCCTGCAGCCTGATCCCATCCTACCTGCTCTCTCCATCTCCTGTTACCCTCTCCCTGTCCTGTCTTGTTCCCAGCTACCTCTGCTTGAACTCCTGTGTATGACCTTGGCTCTGTTTCGATTTCACTTTGCATTCCTCATTTGCTATATAGATTTGATTTAGGCAGTTGTTCATTAAGTGTCCCTATTTGTTTGGTTTTCTGGTTTGTTTTACTCAGTTTGGTATTTTGGAGGTTCGTTTACATTTATGTTGTTCACTTATCTTTTAAATGAATGATATTCTTTTACGCTGTATTTGTGCCTGATATTCTCTGTGGCAGTACACACATTTCTGGTCACACCTGTTACGGACATGCCCACTCACTTGGTCAAATTCCAACTGGGTCCCAGCTAAGTCCCCAGCAAAAAGGTAAAATGTGGGATGTGATAGAGAGCCAGGCCATTGCATTCTCAGCAGCCACAGGGACAAAAACCCACCCAACATGCCCGCCACCGAGTCCCTGAGTCTGTAAAAGCAGCCATACAAGCAGAATTAACCGAGATGCTCCAGCTGGGTTGTATCCAGCCCTCTCACAGTCCCTGGACTTCCTCAGTAGTATTAGTGCCTAAGAAGGATAGAAGCACCTGATTTTGTGTAGACTACAGATGATTAGGGTTGAGCGAACACGGACTGTATTATTCGTGTTCGTACCGTATAATTGGATTTTTGTTACCCGAACACGGACCCGAAAACTTTACTGTATGTTCGGGTAAAAATCCGTGTTCGGTCATTTTATTTCCGGGTTTTGCATGCTTTGGCGTGCTTTTCATGGCGGGCTTTCAACAGCCAATCAACAAGCGTTTAACTGGTGTGCCTTAAGCCATCCCAGCCATGCCTACAAATGTATTAGTAGCTGTGATTGGCCGTCTGAAGCATGTGACCAAGTCTTTATAAGTTTGAGGCAGCGCCGCTGCGGCGTCATTCTGCTGTTTAGTTCAGGGAAAGAGCACACATCAACGTGCTGGCTGCTGATTAGGGACAGACAGGAAAAAAAAAAACAACATTTGTGTCCGGATAGAATTGAGGGACAGGTCGGAGTGTGTTAGGCAGGGCGAGTTGTAGGCATTTTAGGGAGAGAGTCTGCTGATTTTTAGGGTCAGTTTTCTACGATCGATTTTGCTGTGTGGGAGGGGTTTGCAGTGACGGATCTACGATCTTATCAATCCTTTTAGGGAGAGAGTCTGCTGATTTTTAGGGTCAGTTTTCTACGATCGATTTTGCTGTGTGGGAGGGGTTTGCAGTGACGGATCTACGATCTTATCAATCCTTTTAGGGAGAGAGTCTGCTGATTTTTAGGGTCAGTGTGTTCTACAAACTACAATCGATATTGCTGTGTGGGGTGGGGTTTGCAGTGACCGATCTACGATCTTATAAATCCTTTTAGGGAGAGAGTCTGCTGATTTTTAGGGTCAGTGTGTTCTACAAACTACAATCGATATTGCTGTGTGGGGTGGGGTTTGCAGTGACCGATCTACGATCTTATCAATCCTTTTAGGGAGAGAGTCTGCTGATTTTTAGGGTCAGTGTGTTCTACAAACTACAATCGATATTGCTGTGTGGGGTGGGGTTTGCAGTGACCAATCTACGATCTTATCAATCCTTTTAGGGAGAGAGTCTGCTGATTTTTAGGGTCAGTGTGTTCTACAAACTACAATCGATATTGCTGTGTGGGGTGGGATAGGAGATAGGCAGGTGTCAGTGGTCCACATCCATTTTGCTGTGTGTGGGGTGCAGTGAACACAATCTTTTTGGGGTACAGTGAACACAATCTTTTTGGGGTGCAGTGAACACAATCTTTTTTGCCCACTGAGGAGGAGGGAGAAAAGTATTTTTCTATCAGGCACTGTGTGCAGCGTTTTTCCTTCAGCTGTGCTGTGCTGACTGATCATACACTGCTGTGTTCAGTTCACATGTGCTATTATTGAGTGGTTTCAAAAATCATACACTTTTTTTCTATTCCACTATTCTATATACAGCCTTGGGTTAAAAAAAAATTAAATTGTGGCCTGCAGCAGAGCTGAATGATATTTGGGGTTTTTGGGGTTCATCTCATACTTCTGAAGATTTGAGGGTGCTGCCTGTTTCATACTCCTCCTACTCCTCATTCAGCCTTTTAGGGGTACAAACAATAGTAATTGGGGCCTAGTGTGGTTTTGTATGTGTGAGATACATACACTGTTTTTGATCATATTTCCTATTCCGCTATTCAATAAAAACCTTTGGGGATCAATTAAATTGCGGGATAGTTTGTGTTGGTACGTGTGAGATCCACCTTTCCAAGTTTTTGGGGTTCATCTCATACTTCTGAAGATTTGAGGGTGCTGCCTGTTCCATACTCCTCCTACTCCTCATTCAGCCTTTTAGGGGTACAAACAATAGTAATCGGGGCCTAGTGTGCTTCTATACGTGTGAGATACATACACTTTTTTTGATCATATTTCCTATTCCGCTATTCAATAAAAACCTTTGGGGATCAATTAAATTGCGGGATAGTTTGTGTTGGTACGTGTGAGATCCACCTTTCCAAGTTTTTGGGGTTCATCTCATACTTCTGAAGATTTGAGGGTGCTGCCTGTTCCATACTCCTCCTACTCCTCATTCAGCCTTTTAGGGGTACAAACAATAGTAATCGGGGCCTAGTGTGCTTCTATACGTGTGAGATACATACACTTTTTTTGATCATATTTCCTATTCCGCTATTCAATAAAAACCTTTGGGGATCAATTAAATTGCGGGATAGTTTGTGTTGGTACGTGTGAGATCCACCTTTCCAAGTTTTTGGGGTTCATCTCATACTTCTGAAGATTTGAGGGTGCTGCCTGTTCCATACTCCTCCTACTCCTCATTCAGCCTTTTAGGGGTACAAACAATAGTAATTGGGGCCTAGTTTGCTTCTGTACGTGTGAGATACATACACTTTTTTTGATCATATTTCCTATTCCGCTATTCAATAAAAACCTTTGGGGATCAATTAAATTGCAGGATAGTTTGTGTTGGTACGTGTGAGATCCACCTTTCCAAGTTTTTGGGGTTCATCTCATACTTCTGAAGATTTGAGGGTGCTGCCTGTTCCATACTCCTCCTACTCCTCATTCAGCCTTTTAGGGGTACAAACAATAGTAATCGGGGCCTAGTGTGCTTCTATACGTGTGAGATACATACACTTTTTTTGATCATATTTCCTATTCCGCTATTCAATAAAAACCTTTGGGGATCAATTAAATTGCGGGATAGTTTGTGTTGGTACGTGTGAGATCCACCTTTCCAAGTTTTTGGGGTTCATCTCATACTTCTGAAGATTTGAGGGTGCTGCCTGTTCCATACTCCTCCTACTCCTCATTCAGCCTTTTAGGGGTACAAACAATAGTAATTGGGGTCTAGTTTGCTTCTGTACGTGTGAGATACATACACTTTTTTTGATCATATTTCCTATTCCGCTATTCAATAAAAACCTTTGGGGATCAATTAAATTGCAGGATAGTTTGTGTTGGTACGTGTGAGATCCACCTTTCCAAGTTTTTGGGGTTCATCTCATACTTCTGAAGATTTGAGGGTGCTGCCTGTTCCATACTCCTCCTACTCCTCATTCAGCCTTTTAGGGGTACAAACAATAGTAATTGGGGCCTAGTGTGCTTCTGTACGTGTGAGATACATACACTTTTTTTGATCATATTTCCTATTCCGCTATTCAATAAAAACCTTTGGGGATCAATTAAATTGCGGGATAGTTTGTGTTGGTACGTGTGAGATCCACCTTTCCAAGTTTTTGGGGTTCATCTCATACTTCTGAAGATTTGAGGGTGCTGCCTGTTCCATACTCCTCCTACTCCTCATTCAGCCTTTTAGGGGTACAAACAATAGTAATTGGGGCCTAGTGTGGTTTTGTACGTGTGAGATACATACACTTTTTTTGATCATATTTCCTATTCCGCTATTCAATAAAAACCTTTGGGGATCAATTCAATTGCGGGATAGTTTGTGTTGGTACGTGTGAGATCCACCTTTCCAAGTTTTTGGGGTTCATCTCATACTTCTGAAGATTTGAGGGTGCTGCCTGTTCCATACTCCTCCTACTCCTCATTCAGCCTTTTAGGGGTACAAACAATAGTAATCGGGGCCTAGTGTGCTTCTGTAAGTGTGAGATACATACACTTTTTTTGATCATATTTCCTATTCCGCTATTCAATAAAAACCTTTGGGGATCAATTAAATTGCGGGATAGTTTGTGTTGGTACGTGTGAGATCCACCTTTCCAAGTTTTTGGGGTTCATCTCATACTTCTGAAGATTTGAGGGTGCTGCCTGTTCCATACTCCTCTTACTCCTCATTCAGCCTTTTAGGGGTACAAACAATAGTAATTGGGGCCTAGTGTGCTTCTGTACGTGTGAGATACATACACTTTTTTTGATCATATTTCCTATTTCGCTATTCAATAAAAACCTTTGGGGATCAATTAAATTGCAGGATAGTTTGTGTTGGTACGTGTGAGATCCACCTTTCCAAGTTTTTGGGGTTCATCTCATACTTCTGAAGATTTGAGGGTGCTGCCTGTTCCATACTCCTCCTACTCCTCATTCAGCCTTTTAGGGGTACAAACAATAGTAATTGGGGCCTAGTGTGCTTCTGTACGTGTGAGATACATACACTTTTTTTGATCATATTTCCTATTCCGCTATTCAATAAAAACCTTTGGGGATCAATTAAATTGCGGGATAGTTTGTGTTGGTACGTGTGAGATCCACCTTTCCAAGTTTTTGGGGTTCATCTCATACTTCTGAAGATTTGAGGGTGCTGCCTGTTCCATACTCCTCCTACTCCTCATTCAGCCTTTTAGGGGTACAAACAATAGTAATTGGGGCCTAGTGTGGTTTTGTACGTGTGAGATACATACACTTTTTTTGATCATATTTCCTATTCCGCTATTCAATAAAAACCTTTGGGGATCAATTAAATTGCGGGATAGTTTGTGTTGGTACGTGTGAGATCCACCTTTCCAAGTTTTTGGGGTTCATCTCATACTTCTGAAGATTTGAGGGTGCTGCCTGTTCCATACTCCTCCTACTCCTCATTCAGCCTTTTAGGGGTACAAACAATAGTAATTGGGGCCTAGTGTGCTTCTGTACGTGTGAGATACATACACTTTTTTTGATCATATTTCCTATTCCGCTATTCAATAAAAACCTTTGGGGATCAATTAAATTGCGGGATAGTTTGTGTTGGTACGTGTGAGATTCACCTTTCCAAGTTTTTGGGGTTCATCTCATACTTCTGAAGATTTGAGGGTGCTGCCTGTTCCAAACTCCTCCTACTCCTCATTCAGCCTTTTAGGGGTACAAACAATAGTAATTGGGGCCCAGTGTGCTTCTGTACGTGTGAGATACATACACTTTTTTTGATCATATTTTCTATTCCGCTATTTAATCAAAACCTTTGGGTATAAACAATTAAATTGCGGGATAGTCTGTGTCGGTACGT
The DNA here is from genome assembly GCF_965119305.1 of Pelophylax lessonae. Taxonomy (NCBI): domain Eukaryota; kingdom Metazoa; phylum Chordata; class Amphibia; order Anura; family Ranidae; genus Pelophylax; species Pelophylax lessonae. Next base: position 605,397,352 of record NC_138768.1, on the reverse strand, counting down.
GTGAGATACACCTTTCCAATTTTTGGGGCGCATCTCATACTGCCGAGGATTTGAGGGTGCTTCAGTCTGCCTCCTGCCTGTTCTGAACTCCTCCTCCTCATCCTGCCTTTAGGGTACAAAAAATTGTAATCGGGGCCTAGATTGTGTTTGTACGTGTGAGATACACCGTTTTGTAAAATTTGTCCTATTCCGCTATTCAATATACACCCTGTTTGAGTGTAAAAAATTAAATTGCGGGATAGTCTGTATCGGTACATGTGAGATACACCTTTTTAAATTAGTTTGGCGCATCTCCTTCTACCGCCTAGGATTGCAGGGCGCTTCAGTTTGCCTCCTGTTCCTAACTCCTCCTACTCCGCTTCCTCATCCTCTACCGCCTCCTCATCGGACAGCGTAACACCTTCACCACCAACTTCAGCACGGCCAGGGGTAAACGACAGCAGGCAGTTTTAAAACTTGCCTGTTTGGGGGACAAACCACACACCGCGCAGGAGTTGTGGAGGAGCATGGAACAGCAGACAAATGAGTGGTTGCTGCCAGCGAGCCTCAAGCCCGGCCTGGTGGTGTGCGATAACGGGCGAAATCTCATAGCAGCTCTGGGCCTAGCCGGTTTGACGCACATCCCTTGCCTGGCGCATGTGCTTAATTTGGTGGTGCAGAGGTTCCTTAAAAACTACCCCGATATGTCAGAGCTGCTGCAGAAAGTGCGGGCCGTCTGTGCGCACTTTCGGCGTTCTCACCCTGCTGCTGCTCGCCTGTCAGCGCTGCAGCGTAACTTCGGCCTTCCCGCTCACCGCCTCATATGTGACGTGCCCACAAGGTGGAACTCCACCTTGCACATGCTGGAAAGACTGTGCGAGCAGCAGCAGGCCATAGTGGAGTTTCAGCTGCAGCACGCACGCGTGAGTTGCTCTGCGGAACAGCACCACTTCACCACCAATACCTGGGCCTCCATGCGAGACCTGTGTGCCTTGTTGCGCTGTTTTGAGTACTCCACCAACATGGCCAGTGCCGATGACGCCGTTCTCAGCTTAACTATCCCACTTCTATGCCTCCTTGAAAAAACAATTCGGGCGATGATGGAAGAGGATGTGGCACAGGATGAGGAGGAGAAGGAGGATGAAGAGGTAACATTTCCAAGGCTTTCAGGGCAGTCATTCGCAAGGGGCTCCGAGGGTGGGTTCCTGCACACACAAACGCCAGGGACACAATTATCCAGCAGGGGCACAGTTCTGGAGGATGAGGAGGAGGAGCTGGAGGAAGAGATGGAAGCATGTTCACAGCAGGTTGGCACCCAGGCCAGCTCATGGCCATCACTGGCGTGCGTGGCTGGGGGGATACAGAGGACACGGACGATACACCTCCCACAGAGGACAGCCTTTCGTTGCCTCTGGGCAGCCTGGCACACATGAGCGATTACATGCTGCAGTGTCTCCACAACGACCGCCGAGTTGCCCACATTCTAACTTGTGCTGATTACTGGGTGGCCACGCTGCTGGATCCCCGTTACAAGGACAATGTACCGTCCTTAATTCACTCACTGGAGCGCGATCGCAAGATGCGCGAGTACAAGCGCACGCTGGTAGACGCCATGCTGCTGGCATTCCCACCTGACAGCGGGGCCACAGTGGAAGCACAAGGCAGAGGAGGAGGAGGTCGCCAACGCAACCAGGGCACCGCCAGCAACTCAGAAGCGCAGCCGCCTGTCCAGAGACAATGTGGACAAGCTCACGTTCATTAAAATGAACCAGGCATGGATCCCACGGGACTTTTCCGTACCTTGTGCAGAATAGCGATGGATACCGACCTTACCCAGCCATTGTTCCATTTTTGCTCTTTCTCACTCTTTTGGGATGTACCCTCAATTAAAATTTGTGAAAAGAAGCAGTGTTGGCTACCTCGTCCTCCTCAGGGCCAGATTAACGTAGGGGCTATTGGAGCTGCAGCTCCAGGCCCCTACCTTTATATAGGCCCCAGGTTGGCCATATTCACTGTTACCGCTCTTCTGTCACTTGTAAACACAGAAGTCTGGCTTCTATGCTCGCTTCCCCAGGCAGCTCCCTCAGAACCTCCCCACACAGCACGAAGGCCGGACAAGGAGGGACAGTTGCCGATGCATGGATGTGTTTATGGGCTTCAGAGACAGCATCCCATGTGGAATTAGGCATGCATGACTGCACCCTTCCTCCTCTGGGTGCATGCCAAGGCACGGCCCTTAAGGACCTTCAAAATCCTCAGCACCAAGCCCATGATGCTCTTAATCCGGCCCTGGTCCTCCTCCACCGCCGCTTCCACCTACACCGCCCATAGGTGTGCGCAGCCTATTGCATTAGGGTGTGCACCCCAAAGTTTAAATACACATGCATGTGTTTGCCTACATGTACATGGCCCCGATACATTACTCTCCCTGCTGGCAAAGTGAAATAGAGCAGAGCAGGTCCGAAGGAGATCTTTCCCATCTCCTCACTGGCAAACAGAGCGATAATGCTATGTGCCCTAGGTGATTAGGGTGTGCCCAGGCACATCCCGCACACCCTGTGCGCACGCCTATGAGACCGCCACATCCACCACCACCTCAACCTCCCTCCTACTCCATATGGGCCTCGTCCTTCAGAGATGAAGAACATTGTTTTATTTTTCTGTTTTTTTTTGTTGTTTTAAGTTATTTCCCTATCCACATTTGTTTGCAGAGCACTTGCCATGCTCTTAACTACGTTTTGCTGCCATTTGCAGCAGTCTAGCCCTTTCCATTGGTGTTTTAGAGCCATTTTAGTGCCTTAAAGTTCGGGTCCCCATTGACTTCAATGGGGTTCGGTGTCCGGGAAAAGTTCGGCAAAAGTCCGGGACACGGACCCGGACTTTTTTTTAAAGTTCGGCCGAACCCGCCGAACACGGACATCCAGGTGTCCGCTCAACTCTACAGATGATTAAATGACTACACTGTTAGCAATGTGTACCCCATGCCATGAATAGATGAGCTACTGGACAGACTTGTCAGGGCCCAATAGGTAAGCACCCTGGACCTCAGGAAGGGCTACTGGCAAATTTCCCCTAAACAAAGAGGGCACAGAATGCACCGCCTTCATCACCACTTTTGGACTGTTTGAATTGCTTGTAATGCCCTTCAGGATAAAAAATGCACCGTCACCTTTCAGCGAGTCATAGACCAGTTGTAAGGCGGGTGCCAGGGATTTGCTTGAGCCTACTTAGATGACATAGCCATCTTTAGCGAAACCTGGGAGGAGCACCTGCTGCATGTGGGGACCATCTTGGACCACATCTGCAGGGCAGGACTGACTGTAAGACCAGACAAATGCCAGCTGGGAATGGCTGAGGTGCAGTACCTAGGCCACCGAGTCGTAGAGGAAAAGAAACCAGAACATACAAAAGTTCAAGCTATCCATGACTGGCCTACCCCTCAAACCAAAAAACAAATATTGTATTTTCTTGGCACTGCAAGTTACTATCGCAAATTTGTCCCCAATTTCAGCACTGTGGTGAAACCCCAGACTTACCTCACCCGGAAGAACAGTCCTAGGACGATACACTGGACCCCGGCCTGTGACTCCGTCTTTCACTAGCTGAAATCTGCTCATGCATGTAACCCTGTTCTGGCTGATTCAGACTACAATAGACACAGTTGGTGCAAACCGATGCCTCCACCTATGGCCCTGGGGGCCGTCCTTAGTCAAGTAAATGAGGCAGAAGAGGAACACCCCATTGCCTTCATCAGCTGGAAACTTCTGGACATGGAGGTAGCCTATGGCACCATTGTCTGTGCCATGAAAAAATGTCCTATCTGTATGGCCAAGAAGTCACCATTCTTACGGACCACAACCTGCTCACATGGCTGACAAGGGTATCTGGGGATAACGGACACCTTCTAAAGTGGAGCCTAGTGCTCCAACCTTACAACTTTACCATCCAATATTGACATGAGAGCCAACACCAAAACACTGAGGGGCTATCCTGGCAGCAGGACCCCCAGTAGGTGAGCATTATTTCCCACAAGTGTCTCCAATGAGACCCGCCGAGGTCCCCTTGTCATCACTTGTAAAATAAAAGGAAGAGGGTCTGTCATGGTCCCTGCCTCCCCTTCCTATGTCCCAGCACCCCAGAGCTCTGCCCCCTTCCCCCGGCATAGCACTCCCCATGGCCGCTCAACCCATTGCCGCCCGGCGCCCGCACATAGCTCACTTCGCCTGTGTGCTGGGTGTCAGAAAGCTGCTCCCCTGCTGTGCCTACAGTCTGCTATCGCTGCCGAGCGCTCGGCAGTCTGCCTCCAGCAGGGCCTGCATGTGGATTCCCCATCTGCAGGACAGATGGCCGATGCAGCACGCTCTCCCCTCCTGTCTTCAAGGGCACAGAGCGGTCCTGCTATTTCCACGATCCGTGCCCACTGGGGACAAAGGCCATGCTCCCTGCGGGAGGGGGGGAGGGGGGCGGGACGGGACGGGTATGAAAAGATTATGTGAAAGGAAGGACCTAGTTATCCTCCTCACAGATTAGGGGGATGCTATAGTTATTTTGGATTGGGAGGCATATAGTCAGGAAATGAGTAAGTTGTTATCAGGTCCTGACACCTATGCTCTGCTTATGTCAAATTCTGTGTTAAAGTACTGTATAAGAAGGAGCTCAAGACCCTGATTGGAAGGGGTTTTGAATGTGGTATTCTTACAAAAACAGAAAGGGATATTCTCATTACATTGACCCCCAGACTACCAGTCATGTATAGTCTGCCCTAAATTCTTAAAAGTTTTGAGGCCCCTCCAGAGCAGCCCATCAACAGTGGAATTGACTCAATTATGGCAAGAACAGGAAAGTATATAGACTTTTTCCTCCAACCACTGGTGATGGGCACTCCATCCTTTTTGAGAGAAACTATGCATGTCATTAATGCCTTGAGATGTACAGTGGAGATCAAGCTATCTACTGGTAACAGCTGATGTGGCATCGCTCTATACAGCAATCACACATAAATTAGGGCTAAAGGCCTTCAATATTTCTTTACTTAGGATGCTTCTATAGCTGATTTTCAAAGGAACTTGATTTTGGAACTACTCCATTTTTCTATGACCCATAATTATTTTTGGTGTCAGGGGTCTTACTACTTGCAAAAAAAGAGGGTGACCATGGGAGCAAAATTTGCTTCCAGTATGGCCAACCTCTTCATAGCAAAGTCAGAAGAGGACGAGATTTTCTACAACAGGCGACCAGAATTGATTTTCTGGAAACGCTTTATAGACGATATCCTCTTTATGTGAGATGGTGACAATGACTCTGCACAACCCTTCTTGCAAGGTTTAAATAACAATGCCAGGGGTATAGTCTTGAGTCATGAAAGTAGTTCCACTGAAATACATTTCTGGATCTGAAAATTTTCATTGTGGAGGGGACCATAATAACCTCCACATATTTCAAGAACACCAACAGAAATGGACATATTTAATTGGATTCATGCCACCATCCGGCCTGGCTGGCAGCAGGGACAATTTTTAGGCTTGAGGAGGAATTGCGCACAAAAGAATGACTTCATAAAAGAGTCTTGTATTTTAAAAACAAGGTTCTTAAAGAAAGGATACAATGAGGGGGTTTTGAACCAAATTATACATGAGGTGAGCAGTAAGGATAGGGAACTACTCCTTGATAATAAAAACCGAACCCTGATATATAGGGACTCTTTTGGTTTAGCTTTTTTAACCATGTTTTATCATCAGCACTACGCCATTAAGAACATCATGAAAAAATATTGTCCAATCTTAAAAAATTACTGTACTTTGGGCCCTATTTTACTAGACTGACCAGCTGTTATGTTCAGATGTGGCAGAGGTATGAGGAATAGGTTAGTACCAAATGTGATTGATTCTCCAGAGAGAGCCTCTTTTTTTGGTAACATTAATGGTTACTACCCATGTAAGAAATGTAGAGCATGCCAAATTAACACCAACAGATAAATCTAATGACATTGTTCCTTTATTTCGTGCCACGCAAAAAACTTGGTGTATTTGACTAGGTGCCCCTGTGGCCTGTATTATGTGGACCGCACTACGCGGGCCCTACATGTCTGCCTGGGGGAACATATTGCAAATATATGCAAGGGTTTCCCCTGTCACAGTGTGTCCAAACATTTTGTGGATAAACACAGTAGGAACCTTAAAGGGAACCTCTTCATGGCCAAGTGGGAGGAGGACGATACTGTTGTTTGATTGCTGGAGCGGTTTTTGTTCATCAATCTTAAATCATAAAGTGACTACATGGGATGTCGGATTGTCTCTGTAAGATGAGCGTATGATGACCACTCCCATTAGGGGGGTCACACAATATCAGGTAAGCAGTGAATGAGAGTGAAGGGTGTCATCTGGCTTTCCTAAGGATTCCTTTTCCCTCACTCATGGTTGTGGGATCACTGCAATGGGAATTTTTAGCCTTTTCTTATGGATATTTTGTTATTTATTAGATTACTTAGCCTGGGTTCACACTATTGCGATGTCAGACATCGCATGTGATTCACACATCATTGCTGTGCAAACCACATGTGATGTCTGTGTGATGCAAATTCATCCATACAGATTGTATATCTGAATTTGTACCCAAATCTGAATCTTTTTGGGTGTCTACTTATTCATATATGTTGTATAACATTTAAGCGCTGCACTATTGGTTTTTATTATTTGTTGTGTGTTTTTGTGTCCACAGCAGCTTTTTATTTTTTTTTCTAGCACAGATCTTAACCAGTTTTGATTAAACACATCAATTGTTCATAAACAGCAAGTATACTATGGCTATGTTTTTTTTTTTCTTTCTTTAAATAGTTTCTTACCATTGTTTTGAGTCTTCTTTTTTGTCCTGTGCACGCTCCCTATCCTCCACTGATGCACCTCACAGCTAGTAGTGTCCCCTCAGAACGGTGCTACATGTAAAAATCCTTGTTAAATTCCCTAGAGGACACAAAAAGCAAGTAGCACTCAATCCTATTCAGTTTCATGCTGTGGTTTGGAAAAAAAATAACATTTATACCTCTGTAAGAGCTGGCTGTAGCTCCACCCCAGACTTAAGCCCAATTAACGGACATTCCTATTGGAGATTTACAGCACAGTACTAGGCACCCCTCCACTCCTCTGTGTACTAGATGTATTGTGATCTGTGCTGTAATCTGCGCTGTCTCTGTTTAATTATTAGCATGTCACATAAGAAGCTCTGAGTCGGGGATATGCTGGCTGAAACAATTCTAAGCACAGTTATCTACTCTGAAGGTTTGTCTGTGTACATTACCAGCAGGGCTACCTATATGATTCAACAAGCAGAGGCAGTTAATATCTGTATATGTTGTGTGGGAAAGAAAACCTTGTTATAAGCAGAATGAAGGGACACCCACATTTCAGAACAGATCATTCCTGTGGTAATCCTGCGCAAGATCTTCATTTTGAGTTCAACTGTGACTTTATCTCCTCTTCGGCTATACTATGAGCAAGTTGTGTGCCCCCATTGCCTCTCCTCTCTCTATGTGCATTGTATCCCGGCCCTCTCCTCTGTATTTGTGCTGTTTCCCCACCTCCTCTTCTATGTGTGAACTGTCACTCACAATCTCCCCATCCGTATGGTATGACAAAAAAAAAAAAAAAAGATAAGAGGGGGTGGGGACACACACAACGCACACAGAAGAGAAGTGGTGGTGAGTGACAGCGCTCTCACACAAAACTAATTAGTTAAAAGAGAAATATGTTTTTTTTTTTTTTAAAGGATCATACTTACCTAGGTCAGACCGATGTTGCATCGGTCCCCCGGAACCTCTAAAACTGAGACCCAAGCGATCAAACACACAGATCGCTCATTTCTCACAGCTCCCTAAGCAGAGAGCTGGTGATTGTCAGTCAGCACCTCTTTGTTCTGTCCCCCCGCGCACACTGGAGCGTTAGGCTGTGGAGAGGGCGGGAGTGTCCGGCTCAGGCTCTCATCGGCTCACTGAGAGGCTGAGCCGGATGCTGGTCCAGGCATGTGTGCAGATCCCAACTCCATTGTCGCAATCTTGCCCGAGCCTGGACCAACTCTGTGACATCAGCAGACAGCAGACTTCAGCCCGCTGTCTGCTGAAAACGGGTCACAGGAGTGCAAAGCGAACTGCAAAACAAGCTTTGGCTGTACTTCTCCATGAATCATCTCCTGAGTTGCATTGGGGTGGAGGATGACACGCTGTTGACCGAAGATCAACATCCACTGTTTAAAATAGGACAAAGTACTACATGCACTTTGTAACCAGTGGGTAGAAGGGACTGTTCTTTCTGCTAAGACTTCTTTAACCACTTCACAACAGAGGGTAAAACTAATCCTAATGCCTGAACACAATTTTGCAATTTTGACACATGTGTTAGTAAGACTGTACATATGTATAAAAAATCAGGTGCACTAAATTGATATATGTCACAAATCAAAAGTAGAATTGACACTATATGGAGAGTCACTCACGCTTCTGGGGTGTGTACCGTGTTTGTTATACAGTAAAAACTGTGTGAACACTGTGAGCAGGTGTGCACAAGGGTGCAGGGAGTGTATGTGTTCCGTGATGATCAACACTCAAATTAACATATTAAAAGATGAAAATACAAGTGATGGATATGAATATCCGCAAATGAAAATGCAGGTGATAAGTAAAATATCCACAAATGAACAGGAAAAAACAATAACCAAACATACACAAGACTGTACATATGCAGCTACTTTGTGTGTCCAGGTGGATTATACTTTATTTTTTTCATGATTGGGCGTTCATTTGGTAACAAATGGTAACAGATATCTACTATTTTCTTTTTCTTTCTTATCAAAGATAACTAGACCAAACCAGATTTAAAAAGTAATTTAAGTTTAGCTGTATTTTTCTTGCTACTACCATAACTTAACACCAAAGAAGAACCTAAAATAAATTATCCTGCTCCTGACAATTGCAGCAATACCAGATATGTGTGTTATTTGATGTTTGTATCCATAGTAGGAAACAATAGTGCACATTTTGTTTTTATCCTACCTAAAACACACCAACACTGGCACTAACTGACACTAATACCAATTTTCTTTTACCTTCCCCTTTTATGCTGCCCTTAACCTTTGACCCTAATATTGACCTTTAGTGCCGGTTCACATTAGTGCGATCACAGAGATCGCATGTAATTCGGAGCGCACTGCTCCTAAATTACATGCGATCTCTGTGCGGTACAAATTTCAGCCATACAGTTTGTATGGCTGAATTCGCACCGCAATCGCACTAAACAAGCACATGACCCTTTTTTTAATCCGCAGCAGAATCCGATCGCATGGTGGTTCACACTAGTGCGATCCGATTCTGTGCGAACTTGCAGATCGCACTGTGTTGTTAACTTTTAACCACTTAAGCCCCGGAAGATTTTACCCTCTTCCTGACCAGGGCCTATTTTGTGATTCGGCACTGTGTGAATTTAACGGACAATCACCGCCTCTCATCCCCTGGCCCGACTCCCGCTGTGTCTGAATACAGCGGGAGCGAGCCTCCGGCAACGCGCGTGCGCACGCCGCCGAGAGAGGGGAGAGTCTGGTGACATAGGTCTACGTCGCCAGACCTTAACGAGCCACTTTGCCACAGTACTCTCCATGTAGGCAGTCGGCAAGTGGTTACGCATTAAAGTGATTGTAAAGGTCTTTTTTTTTTATTATTTAAATAACAAACATGTTATAATTACCTGCCCTGTGCAAGGGTTTTTCACAGAGCAGCCTCGATCCTCCTTTTCTGGGGTGCCCTGGTGGCGCTCCTCCTCTTCATTTGGCGCCCCCACGGAGAGCCGCTTTCCATGGGGGCACCCCTGCGGGTGCCTTCACAAGTCCTGTTGCTTCATCCATTGACACAGACAGCAGGACTCGGCCTGGCCCCCTGCTCCCATGTCACTGGATTTGATTGACAGCAGTGGGAGCCAATGGTTCTTGCTGCTATCAATCTGTCCATTGAGGACTCGAGCCAATGGTTGGAATGACTGGGCTCGGGTTCAGTAAGAAAAAGGGGGGGGGGGTGTAAGCCTCTCGTAAAATTTCTTAATTATGAACTAAGGAGGTACCATCATCCTGGCAGTACAATTGATAATAAACTAGGGGCTGCTTCCACTGTGCCCCCAAAAGGAGGAACATGGACTATCCCAGAACCAATAAATATGGTTAACAACGTATAATAAAAGTTAAATTTTTTTTATACAAACATGTTTAAAAGAAAACATATATCCGTATACAAAGTTAAAAAGCAGTGTGTAATAACATCTTCAATGAATAGAGTGTTCCACGCTTGAATAGCTGTTAATCTAAATATCCTCAGATAAAGCTGGGGACATAAGATGAAATCAGTTCACAATGTACAATACAGCCTCTACATGTTTTGAGGCATTGGCTGCTTTTTCAAGAGGAATTATACAGAGTGACCTCTGAAAAAAAAAAGCATAACAGTAAAAGAATGTGTGTAAAAATGGTATTGAGGGGGGAAGGGGGGCCTTTGAGTTGTTTACCTAAAAGAACCAGCAAACAGCGACAGCGAGAGCCAGGGTAACCAGCAGATACTTCCCCCATGGCGGACACAGGGAGCAGATAACCAGCACACCCACTAATGGATTATTCAAAAACTAAAAATAGAAACATATATTCCATGACCAACATGGACCTAGCCATGATGTCTCCAGATGTAAACCAAAAGAAACAAAGAGGGGAATGAAAAAGAAGGACATACACAAAGAATGGAAAAATCCCTGGGAGGGGGAGAAAAAAGGGGGGAGGGGAAGAGGGAAAGAAGCAGAGGATGGGGGATAGCAGAAAGAGGAGAGACCAATGGGAAGAAAAGAGAAGATATAAAGACTTAGCACTGGTGATGCACTAACTTCTATAGTGATAGAGAAAATTGAGTATTCCCTAGGGGAGGGAATGGTAATACCACAGCCACTGGACACCCCACCTGAATAGGTGAGGCGACAAAACTTGATTCACACAGATATCCTCAAAAGGTTACCACCTTCGGATCTATCGACTCATCAAGGAGCTGACTAAATAGCACCAAACCTCTAGAAAAATATATATCTATAAGAAGTGTATACAGTGGAGTGGGGAAAGAAGGAGGGGGGGGGGCATATAAAGGACATTCACCACACCCAAAAGAGGATATAACCAATCTAGGTGTAACCAATAGCATGGAGCAGGGATCCCATAAAGCTACATGGGATGAATCAGTTTTAAAAGTTATGTGCTGGTTGCCAACAGATGGTATGTCCATAACATTTCTAGGTACAATTATATTAGTATATATAGAGAAGAAGGATAACTCAAGCTCTAGGGTAAGGTAAAACAAAAAACCTTACCCACCAAAAAAGTGTAAGTGTTGTGGGTCTCCCCAGGTCGCAGCCACCGCTAGGAACCAGAGGTCAGGTTATAGCTTCCATTAGGGAAACCTATTCTACAGACAATTATTTCCTGCAGTGTCTTTTTTAGGACTAAGTGAAGGAAAATCTCCCCAATAGGACACAGACAGAAAAACATAAACTGACCCCTTTATATTCAAAACAAACAAAAAACTTTTGGCTAAACAAAAACTTGTAGGCTCATTTAGAATATGTATTGCAATGCGTTTTAAAGTACAATGGCATGCATTTCTATGCATTTTAAACAGGTTTATGTGCATTTCCAACCTGTGTTGATGCCTTGCCAAAAGGATTTTAAAATAGATAGATCCACACTATGAGTAAATTAGTAATGAGGGCTAATGTAGGATCCCATTGCTGACCTTTTCTTTAGGAAAATTATAATCCCGTTTAATAAATTCACAACATGTCGTCTGGCAACCTTGAACAAATATGGTGATAACATGTCTGGAAATTCAGTTTGGGCGTGCCTGATCTGGGTTTGTGACTAAAAAGAGCTGAAGACCACAGAAAAACATCTGGCATTTGTATAAGGAGACCTGAAATGCAGCACCAATAGTAATATATACCGTAAGCAATTCACACTAAGCCACGCTTGAACGAAGTTAAAAGGATGTGGTAGCCAAACATATGAAGGCTAGGCCCTAAGTGTCTGTCTCTTAAATGCTGACATGTATGTTCAGTTTGTGTTGTTTTTGTAGTAGTGTTTCAATGCCTGATGTGTATGTGTCCCATGTGGTTGCTGCTTGTGCTGCAGTGGTTGTTTAGGTAGCACAGATGAAGGTAATGGATGTGTCCAGTAACTGCCAACAAAGAGCAGAAGGGGGCAGTTCTGGGTAATTTCTGGGGAACTAAACTGGCAGAAGGTCACATTTGCAGATTATGCATACATATCAATGAATAGGTAAATGTGTCTGTGAAAATAAGCATCTAAAGGCAAAAGCAGAAACAGAGTGCAGTGTACTGTTCCTGCAATATTGTAGTGTTTGTTTTCATTCTGGTGTATTGACCTTTTTCCTATGTACGTGAACGAAAGGTGCCACTATCGAAGCTGGGGAATTGTGTTCACTTTCGTATGTCTATCTTTGACACAGATCACCTCTTTTTGCTGAGTTTTGTTTAAGAGAGCTATGTGTGTATGTTGTTATACTGCAAGTTTTGTTTTCTTTCCAGTTTTGATCAGCTTCTTGTTTTATTTTACCCACACTTAACATAAAAGCACAATTTTCTTGAGAACCATGACCCGCATTCAGGAGGCATATGTTCACTTTGTAGTAGGTGTAGCAAGGTTTCCAGGCCTGTGGCCTGATGTGGGTCTGCCATTAGTTTCGGTACTCTCTCCAGCCCATGTGGGCTGCGACCCTGGGTGTGACAACTGAAGCAGCGACAACTCCGGCATCTTTGTTTGTGGTTTTTATTTGATTTAAAGGGGATGGGAAAAAGGAATGAGTGGGATACTCCTTGAGGCTTAAACTAATTACATGTGGGACTTTTCTCCTGAAAAATGCCCGTTGGCACTTCCTTGACGCCAGCCCGAGCCAGCCAACACTCACTAACGCTGTGAATATCCTGTAGAACACACTGTATAGCTGCGGCCCATGAATATGAATATTAAATAAAGGTTCCCGAACCCTGAAATATAGTGTATGGCTCTCATGGAATTACATTTGAAAATATGTGGTGTTCATGGCTCTCTCAGCCAAAAAGATTCCCGACCCCTGGCTTAGAGACTCACAGGACTCGGATCCAAAGATGTATCACAGACAAACTGCAGACCCTGGACCAACAGGTCTGCCAGTTCGCCATAGGCCAGGGGAAATTGGTCGCCCCCAATGGGCAGACGCAAAAGCATCGCTCACCCAGTCCGTGTCTGAGACACCCGAACGGAGGCCAAAACATGCCCCAGTAAGGTACCAGCCATAGTACACATGTAACGGGTCTTAGATATTCTGACTGCCTGTCAGCCGGAGTCCTAAAAGCCGGGGATTCCACCACCGGAAACATGGTTGACTTAATCAACCTGGAAAATAGGGGCACCCACTGCCAGTGGGAGCGTCCACTGCTTCAGAATCAACTCCTCAAGGGATACCAGACAGCAAAGCGTCTTGGAATCGTCAAGGGTCGTATTAGATGCACTCAGCACTTATAGACACAATTGTCAAAATAAGTTGGATAAGAGAAATCCATAACCGCACGGGAAGGCTTATGGGTGACAAACGGAACAGATATGGCTGCAGCAGCCTCGGCTGCATCCTCCAACATAAATGACTCCTGCACTGACGCGATCAATGCATCTACCAGCGCCTCTTTTGTGTGGCGCAGCAGCCATGGAGGAATCATCCTCACTGTCTGACGGTTCAGGGAAACATGGACTCAGACCCTGAAGGGTGGCCCCATCTGCAGCGACCGAACCAGATGCAGGATCTGATGAGACAGGAGAGGGCAGGGGGGCGCAATTGCTAAGCCAACAGCTATCCTTACCCTGCCAGGGGGGTCGGCGACTCAAACCCCCCACAACGGGCACTGACTGAGTCCCGCAAAAAGGGGGGCCAATGAGAGAACACCTCAAGGGGATCCGCCCAAGGAGGCCCGCATAAGGGGGGCCGCCCACTGCTAATGTGGGAAAACCCACAGACAGACTACCCCCACAGAGCCACTGGTGAAGGCGGAACTGCCTGAGACTCTGCTTTACCCCCATAAGCCGCCCTACCAAAAGGGGGGCGGCGTAGTAGGCCACAAAGCTGTGGCCTAGATTTTCAGCTGCGCGGCCTGGTAGGCCGCAAAGCTGCGGCCTAAAATTTCCAGCTGCTCAGCCATGTTAGCACGATCCGCTGAGGATCTGTGACCAGCCAGGGAGCGGAGGGGAGACGAATGTCCTGGGGTACAATGGCAGCAATAGCAGCCACAAGTGGGGCTGCCCCAGAGAAGGTCCAGTTAGTGGGCCGCAAAGCCGTGGCCTACGTTTTTGGCCTGCCCGACTACATAGTACTCAGACCCGAGGATACCAAGCCACCTGCCCCCCAGGCCTACCAGCTGTCCCAAGGGAACTAAAAAAGGCCACCCACCCCATAGAAGCCCACCGAGGGTGACAGGGGGACACCGCACCTGCAGGCACCAAGGCCAGGGGCACCCACAGCCTGGGCACCAACCATCCCCCCCACCATGAGCACGGGCAGACAAGCCAGCTGAATGCCACCCAAGGAGGGGGAGGGGGGGAATAGAACCCCCGGAGGGACCAACCACCCCAGGGAGTACCCGCGCCCCACTCCGAAACCAGGAAAGGAGAGCAGGGGGCCCTTACTTACCGATCCTGAGAAGCATGCGGATAACACTTCCAAAACAGAAACCTCCTCACCACCGAAGTGGGGGAGCTGTTGGCCATAAGGAATGCTGCGACTCAGGCCAAGAGCTGCTAGTATGCGACCATGTGAGATGTTTAACTCACGGGCCAGCCCCCATCCAGTAGGGCTATGTCGTAGCTGCCTGAGCACAGAGCTACAGTCTGCATGCGCTCAGCCCGGCAGCTGTTAGAAGATCTCCGCAGGAAAAACACAGGATTCAAAAACAAACAGCAAAAAATTAGACAAAAAAAAAAAAAAAAGCCAGGACCTAGGGCCCAGCAGGGAGACTAGGTCCTACTCCTGAACTAGGCAAACAAAAACTGAGTATCTCTAAGCAGAGAGGGGGGTTAAGCAAGCTGAGGATGGCCCACAGGGCCTAGCCAAGCTTTTGTGTTTTCTGCCTAGTCCTATTCCTGTAGAGGGCAGCATAACACTATGATTAAGAATATGGAGCTGTGACTATCAATGAACAGAAGAGAAATTAAACTTTTTGGCCTAAAAGCATAAGAGTATGCACTACACATCACCCTGAACACACCATCCCTAATGTGAAAAATTTGCAACACTGGACCACGTTGTTGAAACTGTGCCAATAAAAACAATGCAGAAAAGCATACCTAAGGGACAAACGTTCAAATGGGTCCTGCAGCTTTCTTCTCTGCTTATGTTATGACAGAGTCTGGTCATACAAATGTGTATTAGGCTGGATTCACACCTAATACTGATATGGCTCACAGCAGGGGTCCGGTGGGTCCTTGTTCTCCGTTTCAGGAACGAATAATTTTTGCCTGAATTCGGACCTGAAACTGAGCCAAAGACACACACATCCTCAGAGATGTGTGAACCGGTTACATTGAGAGCTGGTCACAATCTCCTGTCATGCGAATTGGATGCGGGGAAAGTGTAAACCCACTTTGCATAAGTGTGAACCCAAAGTATATCTAAACCCCTTAACATGTAATACTGTATATAACTTACCAGTCCTTAGAAGTGGTGGCTGGCTGCATTAATTCTCTTTTTTTTCCCCAAGCTTTTTTTTTTTTCTTTATTTTCACCTGGTGATCCTGCCAATACACACTCCCATTGCTATTTTTCATAAGATAGAAGTGCATGACTCTGAGATGGCTGAGAACAATGCAATTGATAATAGTCAGCATAGGCAGAGAGCACAAAACAAATAATATATATTTTGCTTGAGGTGCTGCTGAGGTGTGAGAGCACAGAAAATTATTACTATTTGAGATATACTTTCGAACTTACCAAGAGAAATAATAAAACACCTTCAGTGGTATATTAAACAGGCCAACAGGTACCAGATAAGAGAAGTGTATTGTATGCTTTAAAGTGGCATTAAACCCAAAAGTAAAATTATATTGTATTGCAGCTTGACAATCCTTAGATGTGGGAGCTGCATTAGTTTCCTTTTTTAGGCTTTTCCCCTTTTTCGCCTGTAGACCTGTTATTTTTCAACTTCCTTTAACGGACCAAGATATCCAGCAAAAGTGGCAGTTGGAGGTAAAGACAAACCAATTAACACTTACAGGGGTGCTTCCAACGATCGCTTTTGTTTCTGTAAAACCTTTATCCCCAAAAAGAAAAAAAAAATCTGTACCTGCTTATAAACTGTTAGCTGGAGTTTGGCTTACATTTGTTAGTGTTTGTTTAAATCTGCTAGTGCATCTGACACTCCCCTCCCCCAGACTAACAATGCTGCTATATAAAGGTGCCCCTGTGCTCATTTATCCAGAGTGGGGACACTCTAATACAGGAGGTGTGTTACTGGCAAGATCACCAGGTGAAAACAGAAGGGAAAAAGCCTTAAAAAGAATACTAATGCAGCCACCACATCTAATGATTGGTAAGCAGCAATGTATTACATTTTTTATTATTAGGTTTAATGCTGCTTAAGCAACATTGGGAGAAAAAAATACTAACCATACACCCCTACTTTACCTTACTCCCCATGGTGAGCACGATTTCACTTGGCCCTTCCATGCAATCCTGGGTAAGCTGAGTGGTGTGCTGCAGTGTGGGTTGTGTTATGTGCTGTGTGTGTGTGTGTGTGTGTGTGTGTGTTGTGTGTTGTGTTGGGGTGCATTGTGGGAAACAATTTAAAATTAGCATAACCCCATTGCAGTCATTTTAGGGGTTATTTACATCCAGGGGTTGTTTTTATTGTTGTCAGCTTTAGTTCATATTACCTTGTATAAATACATATGTTATCCATAGTAAATTCAGTGGACTCTAGGTTTTTTTTCAGGGTCTTTTTTGCAGGTCACCTCATAAGTACTCTTCCTCTTCTTCAATGGTGATCCTTCAAGTAGAACTATAGGCAAATTTATTTTTAATTTTTTTTTACATTTTGGATAGCGTAAGAGAGGCTTATAACCCCTGTCAGATTTTTTTTCACCAACTGGGTCCCATTACGGAGATTTCCCCTCCCTTCCTGTTTGACTATGGGACAGAAAATACCTGAAAATTAAGGGAATTCCTTGGAGACCCACAGGTCATCAGAACTAGTGTCCCCATTGGAAGATTTCCCCTTTACTACTTTTCTGAGGACAACCCAAAATTTGGGGATTTCTTTTATTTTCACTTTTGATGATAATAGTAAACAAGACAAATAGAGAGTGTGAATTTCCCGTAGGCTGCATTCACATGTCAGCGTATGGATCGCGGGCAGAATCGTCGCGATCCCGCCCGCGATCAGGAAATCATTGCAAACCCCAATGCGGGACGCATTACGCTCCAAAGAAGCTCTTGTACTTTTTTGGGCGTAATGCGCCCCGCAATTTTTTTTTGCGCGATGTTACTGCGATTCGGCAGGCGGAAATCGCGGCAACATCGCTCAGCGTTTGGGGTGCCATTGCAAATCACGGGCAACGCACAGGCGTCCCGCAATTTGCAATGATTTCCTGATCGCGGGTGGAATCGCGGCGATTCTGCCCGCGATCCATACGCTGACATGTGAATGCAGCCTAACAGGGGCACTGCCTTCAATACAAACTGACGGGGGGTCTAATCCCTTTCCCATCTATCTAAAACTAAAAAACTGGCCCAGGCCAGTGGGATAAAGTCCCCTCAGGGGATATGTCCATGTTAGAACGGTGCACAATTGATGGGTAGGTTTACAGAAAGTTAAGTAAAAAGTAAAAGAAAAAAAAAAAAGAAAACATTAAAAGTAAAAAGAAAAAAAAAACCTTTACACGTCCATAAAATATGCATGCAAAGTCACAAAGACAAATGTAAACCTGCTCTAACTACACACAATAGGTATTCTCTTGCATGTTAGATACTTAAGAATAATTTTAAAGCTGAACTCCAACTTTATTTTTACTAGAACTGAATAGAATGATCAGTTCCAGCATAGATCATACCTCTGTACCATGTTGCTCTGTTGTCTGCAGATCATCTGATATTGTGGGTTCAATGTTGGCTTTGTACCATGTGACAGTCTGTATAGCCTGGATGTAGACTGAGGTCCTTCCAACCACTTCATGCTGCATCTCTAGCCTAGAACACACCCCTCTGTAGTCTGCAAATGATGTAACTTCCTTCATAGCTCTGATGATCGGTGGGATGGAATACATCCTAATTCAATTCCACCCAGTCACACCTACAGGAAGAGTCCAACCCTCCCAAGTCCAGCCTCACAAATCCCAGCATCATTCAAAAGGAAACACCTTCATACACAGCCTGTTCTAAAAGCTAGCTATGCTGCTGCTGGACAGGATTGAATGAATCACAATTAGAATTCAGTCCTGCCCAGTAAAATATGCCAACTAGTGTAAACAAGGAGAGTCCCACACCTAAGATCCCATCCTTCCAGGGCCCTGCTCTCTGTGACCTGATTCATTTACATATGATGAAAACACCTTTATAATATCCTCCAATAGCCCTTCCTTTGTAGACTTGCAGTAAGCCTTTGTTCTTTGGCATGCTGCAAGACAGGACTGACAAATTTACACCTGCTTTGCAGACTGAAGAGTGATCTGCATTCGGACCCACCCACATCAACTCCCAAAACTGCTATAAGTGACTCCCATAGCCTGCCCTGAAAATACAGAGGCTCAAAGGATCATGGGACATGTAGTATAAGGACTGGTAAAGGAAGGAAAGAGGAAGTCAGAGAACCTTGAAATTCAGCCAGGAGAATGAGAAACATCACAGGCACAGAACAGAAACTTGGTTTTTACAGCTAAATAGGGTAAGATACAGATAAAATAACAGCGGGGTTGTGATTTATTTACATGCACAATGCATCTGTTGTTTTGGGGAGGAAAAGCTGGAGTTCTGCTTTAACCACTTAGGGACCACCCGCTGCAGTTATACTGCGGCAGGCAGCCCCTCCTGCGCGAACCGACGTCAGTATACATTGGTCACGCGCCTGCAACTAGGGGGCGCGCTCCCGCCCCCACTCAGCATCGGGGATTTGGATACACGGGGTAGGCGGCTCCGATTGCCGCCTGACACCTGCGATCCTTCCCCGCTGAGAGAGGACGGTCAGCTGTTGTAAACACAGCTGACCATTCTTCTCTCTGGAATGATCCCAGAGTGCCTGTGATCCTTCTATGTAGGAGTACAGATCTCTGTGATCATTTCACAAGCCACACCCCCACAGTTAGAATCACTCCCCTAGGCTCACATTTAACCCCTTGATCACCCACAGTATTAACCCATTCCCTGCATGTGTAATTCTTACAGTAACGATGCATATTTTTAGCACTGATTACTGTAGTAATGTCACTGGTCCCTCCAAAAGTGTCAAAAATGTCAGTTAGGGGTCCGATCTGTCCGCTGCAATGTCGCAGTCCCGCTAAAAATCGCAGATCGCCACCATTACTAGTAGAAAAAACAATAAAAATGACATAAATCTTTTGCGTAGTTAGTAGATGCGATAACTTTTGCGCAAACCAATCAAAATACGCTTATTGCAATTTTGTTTTTACCAAAAATATGTATCAGAAAACTAATTGACCTACAATGTTAAAAAATTTTGATTTTTAAATTTTTTTTGGGAATGTTATATAGCAGAAAGTAAAAAAGTAAAAAGAATTGTCGCTCTTTTTTTGTTTAAAGCGCAAAAAAATAAAAAAAAATCGCACAGGTGATCAAATACCACCAAAAGAAAGCTCTATTTGTGGAAAAAAAAGGACATCATTTTTTTTTTTTTTTGGGCACAGCGTCGCACGACCACGCAATTGTCTGTTAAAGTAACGCAGTGCAGAATAGCAAAAAATGGTCTGGTCATTAAGGGGGCAAATCCTTCCGGTCCAGAAGTGGTTAAAGCGAACCTCTACCCTCCCCACCCACTTTCTCCCACTCACCTCCTACCCCACCTAACCCCTTTACTTCCTTTTTTCTTGGCTAGGCATGAATGATGTATACGTAGCCTCCTGTCACACCCACGTCACTCATCCCAGGAGACAGCGGGGTACTCTACTCTGTATGTGGCATTGGGGGGCCAGCTATTCTTCCTGGTTTTTGCAGCTGGTCCTCTGATGACATGCTGGGGCACATGTGTGTCATTGTGGGGCCAAGAACCCAGAAGAGACACGCAGCCCCCTGATGATGTCCGAGGAACATTGGGGATGAATTACTAAAACTGGAAAGTGCAAAATCTGGTGCAGCTGTGAATGGTAGCCAATCAGCTTTTAACTTCAGCTTGTTCAGTTCAGCTTTTACAAAAAAAAAAAAAAAACTGGAATTTCATTGGATTCTATGCAGAGCTGCACCAGCTTTGCACTCTCCAGTTTTAAGAAAACAACCCCAATGTGACCACCACTTTATTGTCAAACTTCTCAACTGACCACCTCTAAACCACCACATTTTCCAAATGACCACCACTGTACCAGTGCAACACTATACCGCCACAGTTTTCTACTGGCTGCCATCAATGTAACAGCTAACCACAGGTGCAATTACAGTCTCTAGACTGTTGAACTTTGTACACTACAGTATATTGTGCATTCATAACAGGGTTTTGTTTTTTTATTTTTTAAGAAACTCTTTATTTAATTCTGTTTCCAAAATGGACCTATTTTCCCTAATACAACATTAAGTGGGTAGCAAAGAAACATTTTAAGTCAGCTTGTGTATCTTTGCACTGTTTTACAAGCATGCATAATTTTTAATCCTAATGCAATGGTTATGTTTATTATTGTAGACATGAACCCTGACAATTAGTTTGCTATAGCATGTGTATCATAATTAGTGATGGGCCAAACAACCCCCTGTTCGGTTCGCACCAGAATATCTCGAACAGGGAAAAAGTTCTAGCGAACATGCAAACTCTATTAAAGTCTATGGTACACGAACATAAAAAAATCAAAAGTCCTCATTTTAAAGACTTATATGCAAGTTATTACCATGAAAAGTGTATGGGGACCCGGGTACTGCCCTGGGGGACATGTATCAATGCAAATGCAAAAAAAAAAATTTTTAAACGATTGTTTTTACAGGAGCAGTGATGTTCGACTCAAACTTCAAGCCCATCCCTAATCATAATCAACTGCTTTTTTAAACGAAAATACTTGGTATTTTTTTCATTCTTTCCTTGCCTCAGTGCTGCTAATCATCTGCATGTCAAAAATAGAAAACTGTCCCAGCCATTTTAGGTGTCAGCCCAGCAAACGACCCTCTAATATGACAAGTTAAATAAACTACGGTACTCTAGGAGAAGTTAGACAAAAAGGAAGAAATTCAGGAGCAAAATAATGTGTGATGGGTCAGATTGGGGGAATCTCCATTTGTACGTAAAGCCTAATTTAGGAACTTCTCATCCCAGCAAAAACCAATGTATTCATTTTTTGATCACTGCTGAGATGTGCTATACTCCTTTGCCATGATGTCATCATGATGTGCAGATTTCATTTCATATCCTATGGCGCCACTGGGAGGATTCAAAGCAGGAGTGGCCATCAGGATCTCTCCTTCCCCACACAAGGGAAATCTATATTTCCCATGAGCAAATATGGTGGAAAGAGTGAAGTCAGGGATACTGTATCCCATGCTGGCATGCTTACATAAGCAGCTACAGTTGAAAAAAAGCTGGACAGGTCCCCTCAACGCTGGAGAACTCTTGTAGGTCCTCAGGGAATGAAATGAACCCAAAAATCGCAGTAACCTAGTACTTGGAAGAAGGAGAATATGAAATGCATAAAAAGGAGCTGATTGCAACAGAGATCGATCAGAAAGGTGCATAATTCACTAATCGCTAACCAGTTGGGCTTTAAAATGGACTTACCTAAAAATGCAAGATACTGCTATTTAGTACCCCACATGTTCAGATGCTGCTAGAAAAAAACTAAAGTGTTACTAAACCCAGGACCGTGCATTCACTATATCTGGTCTCCCACAGTACACAGAACATTGAAATGCAATAGTTTTAGTAAATATAAACTGCTAAATACCTTTTCTCATCAGCAGTTAGAGCAATCTTGTGACTTCAATCTGGGCCTGGTTAAAGCTTGTAGGAAGAGCTTTCATTCTCCCATGACTGTCCTAAGAGCCTGCAGGACCCCTGATCCTCTGTCTGGACAGTGCTGATTGGCCCTGTGCTGACCACATGTACTGTCCTAAGAATAAAATAACCCCCACCAAACTGAGCATGTGCAGTTTGTCCCCTAGCCTCTGTTCTATCAGGAGATGGTTTGGAGACATTGGGGAAGGGGAGGAATAGAGAAGACAGGATCAAACAGCCTTTTTACACAATGCAGTGCATTAACCCCTTAGGTTCCACAGTGAGTATATCAAGCATGCTTTACTTAATATAAAGACTGATTTTAATGTTGTGGACTTAGTAACTCTTTAAATCAAAAACAAGACATAAAAAAAAGTAACTAACATTTTTATCTTACTCTCTTTTCTAATATTTTGTTCATGGGGGGGGGGGGGGGGAGTAGAGGGAGCTCTGCTAAAGAGCAGAACATTTTTTTTTTTTTTTGATGCAAGCTCTGCTATAACTGCTCTTTCACGTAAACACTAATTTAGAGTGCCCTTGTGATTCATAAAGATGATTTTAAAGAGTGGCAAGTTTTTGTTCACATCACCATAAGGAGCCATTCAGCCCAGCATCGCAGTCACAGTTGTGCACATACCACATCCATTTACCAGCGCTATTCCTAAAGTGTTATTAAACCCCCATCATTAAACACTATTAATAAATGTTGTATTACATGCTGTTCATACTCAGTCACTATGGGATTCATTTTCTGTTTTCTGCAAAAAACCTGGTTGATCCTGCTGTTCTATATCCCTCCCTTATTGTCCATGTCCTCACTGTAGCTTGGGAATCGGCAGAGCGGTCATTGGCAACTAGTTCACATGCTCAGATTTCAATGTGTTTTTATGCTAAGCATCCCTTCCCTAATCACATCTGAGCAGCCCATGTAACTATTAAATCACACATGTGGACGTTTGCCCAGTAGTAAATGACACAGCACTCCCCTACTTCTCCTCCATGCCCACTAACCAACTAAACACAATAGGGGCAGGATAAACATTTTAATTATTGGAGGCATCTCCACCCTCTTATTCTAAGCAAATACACACAATAGACACAGGGGTGTGACACAGCCTATAATTGGCAGAAATCCACTCACACCACAATACTGTCAAA
Organism: Pelophylax lessonae; assembly: GCF_965119305.1. Lineage (NCBI taxonomy): Eukaryota > Metazoa > Chordata > Amphibia > Anura > Ranidae > Pelophylax > Pelophylax lessonae. The sequence goes on along the minus strand of NC_138768.1, from coordinate 605,373,977 downwards.
AAAAACAATTATAAAATTGATTCCAAATGTATATTTGTATGACAATTTTAAACGGTTTATTGATATTAATTATTTATTTAGACCCCCTATTCCAAAAGCTGTTTTTTTTATTTTGAACATGTGACCAGCAGCAGATGACTAGAAGCTCGTCCTGCTTATGTTTCCTTATAGAAAGGCTGAGAAAGAGTTGGGTCACATGACAGATGTATATTGATTAGGAAAAATTTACTTTTTTTTTTTAAAATGAAAATACTGTCATTTCAGTGCCATCAGCCAGTGGCGGCTGGTGCTCCATGGGCCGGGGGGGGGGCAGACAGACCACACCATACACCCCCCCTGGACCACACCAGGCCGCAGACCATACCCCCCCAGGACCACAGCAGACCCCAACCCCCCCCCGGCTCACTCACCACAGCAGGACCCCGACCCTCGCCCCCCCGGCTCACTCACCCAGCCTGAACATCTGCAGCAGCAAACGGCGGTGGTGGCGGCTTCGGCTTCTTCCCCCTCAGTCTTCTGCGTCTCTTCCCTCCTCCATGCCCAATGGCATGGCTTCTCCTTTTGGCCAATCAGGAAACTGGTCTCGGAACCCGCTTCCTAAATGGCCAGGAGGAGGATCTGTGTGACAATAGCGAATGTTCATTTGCTATTGTCACACAACTGGGTGGGCTCGGGGCGCAGTTGTCTGCGCCCCAAACCCACCCTTCTTTTTTAGCCTATTAGAAACCTCTGGATCTAATCACATGGTTAAAAAAAAAAGCCCCATTGAACTCTATGCGTCCAGCACCCCGCATGTAGATTAGGGAGCCGGATGCATGGATAGGGGGGCGCCCCTGCCCCCCAATGCACCAGCCGCCACTGCCATCAACCATATACAGAAAGAGAAGGGTTTACTGTAAAGTAGACAGTGTGTATTTTTAGTATCACTTTTTTTTTTTTTTTTTTAATTCCAACATTTTTATTGTCTTTTTCACACAATACAAGTTATGAACATACAATACCATCCATTTATAATATTCACAAATCTTATTACATAGGTATCCATTCTATTCAACATATATAGTTCCCTACCGGAGATTCTCCCAGGCATCTACAGGACCCTAAAAAAAAAAAAAAAACCCCCGCAACACTCCAGTGATCTGACAATGGCAATCCACCTATGTGTTAATCCAAAACAAAAAAAAAAATTATTTCTTCATCTTGCCCTCCCTGGGAGGGGTATGCAATCCTAAAGCTACAAAATTGTGATAAAAACATACTCAAAGTGAATCAAATCCAAGCCCTCCCTTCCCTCCAATTATATCCAACCCCCCAAATCCCCAATAGGATGAGGAAAACATACTTCAGTATCCAACCTCCCTCATCTAGTGAAGAGAAAAAAAAAAACCCCCATAAGTGTACCCCAAAAAAACATTTTGCAAAAAAAATTAGTGTTTCTTTATCTTGCCCTCCCTGGGAGGGATATGCAATCTTAAAACTACAAAATTGTGACAAAAACATACTCAAAGTGAATCAAATCCAAACCCCCCCTTCCCTCCAATTATATCCAACCCCCCAGATCCCAATAGGAAGAGGAAGACATACATCAGTATCCAACCTCCCTCATCTAGTGAAGAGAAAAAAAAAAAAGGGTCTTGTATCCCCCTGGACCCCTTGAATCTCCTTACCACCAAATCTATTGCCAAGCCTGATATGTCCCCTCCAATCCGAGCGAAAAAAAAAAAAAGAGAAAAAAAAAAAAAGAAGTGCATCACAAATTAGGCTTCTAATTCATGATGCACTCCCCCCACATGTAAAAAAAAAAAAAAAAAGCCCGTAGCCCCTCTCTTCCCCCTATTCTCCATCCCCTCGCATTCCCAGATACTCTTCCGAGGAAACGTAGGTGGTCCAGGGCTGCCAGCAATTACGGGTTTTTTCTTCCCTGCCATTGCGTGCTGCTATCAATGTCTCCATCCGGTGAATTTCATTTACCTTAGAGAGCCATGTTTGTAAAGTTGGAGGGATGGTTTGTCTCCATACCACAGGAATGCACGCTTTAGCAGCATTGAGTAAATGAATCAGAAGGGAGTTCCTGTATTTCCTAATTGATAACTTTGTCAAATGTAAGAGGCATAGAGCCGGATCTCCTCCCACCTCGATTGCAGTAAGGTTTTTAATCACTTTCGCTATTTCTGACCAATAGCCCCTAATCCGGGGGCAAGACCAGAAGATGTGAAACATCGATCCGCCTTCTTCTCCACATCTCCAACATTTGTCAGGGTTTTTTTTATCTATCTTATGTAAAATTGCTGGAACTCTGTACCACCTTACCATAATTTTATAACTAATCTCCTGGTATTTATTAGCTATTGAGGCCTTATGTGTGAGTGCTAGTATTTTTTTTATTTGTTGTGGGTTGAAATTAATTCCCATCTCCCGTTCCCATTTTCCAATAAAGGTCAATGTTTGTTCTTCCTGTCCTTTAGATAAAAGGGAATAAAAGAACGATAGGGCATGTGGGATTGTACTTCCTCCTCTGCATAAAGTTTCAAAAGGTGTCAGAGACCGAGGGGAATATCCCCGTTTCTGTAAGTCTACCAGATAATGTCTAATTTGAAACGCAGAGAACATATCCAAGGTCTCTTCCGACCATGTCTACTAAGCGAATTTTCCCACTCCGGGCAAGATTTCTTATCTTCCCCTTAGTGTATCCCGGAGGGAAGTCCATATTTCCCACTAACGGTAGCATAGGAGAGATTGGAGGTGCAATCTGTGTTTTTTTTTGTATACTTCTACATACCTTAATTGTAGTTCCTATCGTCGGGTGGGAACATATCGGATCGTCTAATGACACCGGCACCCAGGGGGCCAGGGGGACTGGTCGTTCTGTCAGCTCATTTTCTAGATTCACCCATTGTTTGATTTTCGCATTGCAATGCCAGTCTAATACCAGTGTAAGGTGTATTGCCCTATGATAGCGCTTCAGGTCTGGCAATCCTATCCCCCCTTGACATTTAGGGTGGGTAAGAATATTTATTCCTATTCTTGGAGCTTTATTAGCCCACACAAATGTTCTCAGCAAAGTTTTCATTTGCGTAAAAAAGTATTCTGGTATTTCTATTGGTAGTGCCTGTAAGAGATATAGTACTCGTGGGAGTACATTCATCTTCCAGGAACTACTTCTTCCAAACCACGTCAAAGCTAAGGTCTGCCATCTCAAAATGTCTCTCTTAAGGGTTCTTAATAAAGGGGGGAAGTTGGCCTCAAACAAATCTTCTACTCGGGGTGTGATATGCACACCTAGATATACAAATGACTCTCCTGTCCATTGAAAAGTAAAAGATGGTTGTAATTCCCTCCATTCCTCAACCGGAATTGTAATGTTCATTGCCACTGATTTTACTAAATTTACTTTAAAATGAGAGAGCTTCCCGTATTTCTGAATTGCCCCTAGAATTAAAGGTAGCATTTGCACCGGTTTTGTTCTAAAGAAAATTAAATCATCAGCATAGGCTGCTAATTTATGATGCACTCCCCCCACATGTAACCCCTTGATCTCTATATCTTTCCGGATTGTACATAAGAGGGGCTCTAATGTCAAAATAAAAATTAATGGAGACAGCGGGCATCCTTGGCGTGTGCCATTTTTGATTTAAAAAAAATTTGACCTCCATCCATTTATATTTACTGCAGCTGTAGGTCCCGAATATAGCGCCATGATGCTCGTTCTCATCCATTCCCCCAGTCCAATATATGACAGGATGGCCTCGATAAATTCCCAGGCCACCCTGTCAAAAGCCTTTTCGGCATCAACAGAGAGGAGCATTAATGGTTTTTGTAAGCGCTGAGCGTGAGATATAAGGTCAATTACTCTGGTTGTATTGTCCCTTGCTTCTCTCGAAGGAACAAATCCCACCTGGTCAAATTGTATCAGTTGCGGAATATGTGCTATGATTCTATTTGCGATGATCTTAGCAAATAATTTCAAATCCAGATTCAATAACGCTATAGGGCGGTAATTACCACACAGAGAGGGGTCCTTACCCTCCTTGTGTATAAGCGAAATATATGCCCGTAAGCTGTCTTTGGGTAATAAACTTCCTTTACCAATGCTATTAAAATGAGCCAGTAGAGGAACTTTTAGCTGTGGCCAGAATTGTTTATAGTACGGCAAAGTTAAACCATCAGGGCCCGAAGCCTTATGTGGTTTATTTTGATTAAGAGCATATTCTAGTTCCTCTTCTAGGATGTCTCCTTCCAGGGCCTCTGCCTGTTCTTTCTTTAATGAAGGCATCCCAGAAGTTTCAACATACTCCCGCGCTTTTGAGAACAGGTCTCTAGCCTCCTTATCTTCTTCTCCCCCTGTATTTATATTGTAGAGGGATTGATAAAAATTACCAAATTCCTCCACAATCTTCCCTGTCTCTATAATTTTCTCACCCTTATTTGATTGTATCTGAGCAATTACTGTCTTTTTCTGGGGTCCCCGAAGCGCCCTGGCCAACATGGCCCCTGGTTTATTGGAGAATTCATATATTTGTCTCCTCATGAACGATAGACTTTTGACTGTTTTTTGATATAGAAGCGTATTCAACTCTTCCCTAGTCTTAATAAGAGATTGTAAGTGTTCCTGCGCTAGCGATTTCTTGTGTATAGCACTCAGCTTTCCCATCCATATCGTCAATTCCGATACGCTCTTTTCATATTCCTTTTTACGACGAGATCCCAACATCATTAATGTCCCCCTGATAACACATTTATGTGCTTCCCAGACCATAGACGGTGATACCTGCATTCCAGTATTTTCTTTAAAGTAGTTTACCAGGGCTAATTCTATTTCTAATCTCGTCTCCGGGGATTGCAATAAAGCTTCGTTCAATCTCCATGTAGGAGGTTTTGGTGGTACAGAGTCCAGGTCAATCACAATATGTACTGGGGCATGGTCTGACATAATGGGTGTTCCAATAGTGGTAGCTTTGACCCTTCCCAATTCGCCCTGAGGGATCATGAATCTGTCTAACCTTGAATATGTGTTATGAGATGCGGAGAAGTACGAAAAGTCCTTCTCCCCTGCATGCATGATCCTCCACGGGTCAGTTAAATCGAGGAGGGAAAGTTCCTTCCTAAGCCCATTAAGTTTTGCATATGATAAATGGGAGGAGCCTCGTGACATATCCAATAAGGGTTCTGCCACGTAATTCCAATCACCTCCCATTATCAACAGGCCTTCCCGAAAGTCCAAGATCAATGGCAACAACTGCTGTAGAAATGTCAAATGATTCATGTTTGGAAAATATACATTGACCATTGTTATTACCCTTTGTTTTATTGTACCCTTTATCATAAGGTATCTTCCTTGTGGATCTACCCTTGATTCTCGATGCGTCCAATCTACTTCTTTTGCTATGACCATACTGACCCCTTTTGACTTCGGGATTGGTGAGGTGATACGCCCATGGATAATTTCTGTTACACAATTTGGGTACACTATCATATTTAAAATATGTTTCCTGGAAAAAAGCAACCTGTGTGTGTCCTCTTCTCATATCATTCAGTACCCGCATACGTTTTTCTGGGGTAGACAACCCCCTTACATTTAAAGAGGTCAGCTTCAAGCCTGTTCTGACAGCCCTGGCCATCTCACCCACCCCTCCCCTGCCCATGATACTATAGACACTACCCCCGCACAATCAGTAAGGCGTGGGGGGGGGAGGCGGAGAGAAGAAGGAGAGGAAGAGATAGGGAAAAGAGAGAGAAAGAAAGAGATATTACACCCTCCAGAATAAAAAGGAAAAGAAAAAAAAACACAAACAAACCAAAAGAAAAAACAATAACTTTCTCGCTTAATCTGCAAGCGCGGCTCCAAGAGACCTAGCGAGAAACCGCTCCGACATTATATATTGTGAGGAGCGGGGCAGCACGATAGGCACCTTTGATTTAAGGGAATAATTTTTAACCCTTACGTATATTAACCCTCTACAAGGGCATTCTACTTATATGTCCAATTTAGGTTTTAGTCTAAACAATCGCAAATCCATCCTTCCCTTATTTGTTCAATACAACCTCTTTACCTTATAGCCTCTTGGTGCTATCCCCGGTCCTCTATTCTTACTAAATATTCCCTCTAAACAAAAAATGAGAAATCCCTTTGATCCGTCTTGAAGAAAAAAAAAAAAGAAAAACAGCATTATTCATAGCCTCCAGAGTGGGAGATCGCTCCCCCCAGGCGTGTACACCACTTCCAAAGCCTGAGGTAAGCCCTCCCCCACTTCGGGAGTCACCCCCTCCTCATGATCACTTCCAGGCCATCTGGGACCCCAGGGAATCCTTATACCCCTGTATCCCCAACCAGTCTGGTATCACCACAGGAGGGACCTTTAAAAATGCGAAGAGTCCTGGTAACTGATCCGGCCACCTCAGGGTATATGAGCCGTCCTTTTTAGATACAATTAAATGAAAGGGGTGACCCCAATGATAGTTGGCCCCAGCATTCTGTATAACTTCTAGTACTGGTTTTAAAGTTGCTCTCATCCTGAGTGTCTGTCTTGAAAGGTCAGGCAATAACCGTATGGTTGAACCTTCAAAGTCAAATGGACCTACAGAATGATTATAACTGTGTATTGACCAATTGTTTGTCATCTGAAAGACACTGCACTAAGAGCTATACATGCAGCCTAAAGACCAGTGCACCACTTGTGCTGTGGCTTGCATTAGTTTGTGTAATAGAGCCATGTAGTAAGTGGGGATTGTCTTGTGCCTGCAGCAGATAAGTCATTGCTGCTATGCAGCTCAGTAAACATGACAAAGCTGTGCGCAGATTGTGTCAATCAAGGCTGACCTTCACAGAATGGACAACCTTTGTTCAATAAACAGGTGAATGGAACAGTTAGTGCACACCACTGCACAATGGTGTAAGAGTCATCAAACTGTGCATATTTATACCCATGTAAGAAAAGGGGAATTGGTTAATGAGAACTACTAGTGGTAGGAATTGCTCACTCAATGAAGATAGACAACCCTTTAAACCAGAGCTGCCACCATGAATGTTGGTTATCAATATATGCAGCTTATGCCTTTTTTTATTTTAATTACAGGTACTTATATAGCACCGTCAATTTACACAGCACTTTACATACAGTATATATATTGTACATTCTCATCAGTCTACAATCTAAGGTCCCTAACTTACATTCATACATATGTTAGGGCCAATTTACACAGGAGCCAGTTAACGTTCAAGCACGTCTTTGGGGTGTAGGAATAAACCCACACAGGCACAGGGAGAACAAGCAAACTCCAGACAGGTAGTGTCCTGGTTGGGTTTCAAACCAATGACCCTAATCTGCTAGGCAGAAATGCCAACCACTAATGCCTCGTACACACGCAACGATTATCGGCCGACTTTTGTCCAGTGCTGTCGTGTTGGTTGAAATGTGCTCTAGACTGCACACAAATTTTCTCACAGTTTATGATGGATTATAGAACAACAAAAATCTACTTCAGAAGTGATGTCATGTGATGGTTTAAGCCCCGTACACACGTACCGATCGTCGGCCGACGGAACGTCCTACAAATGTTCGCGGCTGGTGTGTTTGTTGTTTGTCTGTTGAAAAGTGCTCCAAACTTGCCCAGGACATTTGTCTTCCGACAGAAAATGACGTCACTACGTTCCACGCACGTTCGCCGCTACAAAAGAGGAAGTGAGTGTTTGGCCGTGACCCTTCTGGGCATCTCGCGCTGATTTCGGTAGCATTTGTTTGGTTGACGACATTTCGCTATTTTCCGAGACATCGTTCGAGAATTTATTATGGCGACCGTGAATTCGTCCGTTGCTGTCGTTAGTGTTGGAGTTTTGGCTCTGAGACGACGTACGAGCAATAGGAAGAAGAAGCGGACCTCCTGGACGAAAAATTGGTTGCTTAACCGTGATCAATTTTCTCATATGTCCTTGCTGAGGGAGCTCCAGGAAAATAATCCTGATGACTTCAGGAATTATTTGAGGATGACGGATCCCATCTTTTACCGTCTTCTTGCCCTGGTGTCCCCCTATATTCTGAAGCAGGATACTTGTATGCGGCTTGCAATTACTCCTGAGCAAAGGTTAATTGCGACGTTGAGGTATCTTGCAACAGGGAGAAGCCTGCAGGATCTGAAGTTCACCACAGGCATCTCCCCCCAAGCTCTTGGAGTCATCATCCCTGAGACCTGCTCTGCCATCATCAAGGTCTTGCAGAAGGACTATATCAAGGTATGTTTGATTTTTTACATTACATTACATGTATTACTAGTTTCACCCGAATTATGATGTTTTTGGATGTACAGCAATTGACACAGGCCATTATTTGTAAACTACCCTCTGTCCGCATGCACATAGTAGTAAAGATGTAGATTATCTTTAACCATTTGTAAAATTACCCACTAACCACCCCACCATTCTCTCCTATGTGTCCCTAAACGCATTGCCTGTTAACAGTATTTTGAATTTGGGTCATTTTATTGCTTTCCCTCAAACAATTATTCCTTGGCCAATGTTTTAGTACCTAGTTAATGATTTATCTAAAATACATCAGTCCATCCATTCCCACCTATGATTCTGTATGTTTATGTAATGATGTTAAAACCTTCACTGACCACAAGCCCTAATTGATGTATAAATGCCCAGTTTTACTTACCCATCCCCCCACCCACATGCTAAATCTCAAAGTCAGCATATACCAAAGCTCAAGTTCAGAGGTCTTCAAACTATGGCCCACCAGTTGTTCACGAACTTCAATTTCCATCATGCCTAGTCATGTCTGTGAATGTCAGAGAATTACAAGGCCTCATGGGATGTGTAGTTCTGCAACAGCTGGAGGGCCGTAGTTTGTAAATCTCAGCTCTAGCTGGTGAGTATAATGGGCCATACACACTAGAAGATTGTCAGAACAATTTATCCTTCCGATTTACCAAAACCAAATAATATGAGGTCCAACAAACACTTTCAAATCCTATGCAATCTGGTAGGCCCTTGCACTACATAGAAAAGTTAAATCTGCACGAAAAAGTCTTCAGAGAATCTTCTAGTGTGTATGGCCCTTTACAATATAAGAACAATAGGAGGTTGAAAAGAAATGTATGTAGATGTTACATCCCCATATCCAAACCTTTGCCTTCCTGTTGTATATTTTTTTAGCAAGTTGCATAAGCATTTAACAGACAACTGTGTGTGTAATTAATAATGTGATGTGCTCAAGCACTAATTTTATTTATTTTTTTTTTTTTTTATTTTTTCCCCACAGTTTCCTTCAAACGCAGAGCAATGGCTGGAGATTTCTGATCAATTTCTGGAGAAGTGGAATTTTCCCAATTGTGGGGGTGCTATTGATGGGAAGCACGTCCGCATTGTCCCCCCTCCGAATTCCGGCACATTTTATTATAATTATAAAGGTTTTTTTAGTATAGTCATGCTAGCCATAGTTAATGCAAACTATGAGTTTATTTTTTTGGATATTGGCAAAAATGGCCGCAATTCGGATGGGGGAGTTATTGATCAGACGGAGTTCGCTCGTCGTCTAAAGAACGGCACTCTGAACCTGCCATCCAGGGAGCAAACTGTTGAGGGTATGAGCTTTGTGTTTATCGCAGATGAGGCTTTTGCGCTTGGGGAGCATCTCATGAAGCCCTACCCTCAGAGGAACCTCACCCCAGACCAAAGGATTTACAACTACCGGTTGTCCAGAGCTCGCAGAGTTGTGGAGAATGCCTTCGGGATAATGGCCAACCGGTTCCGGATATTCCTGACGTCCATAAACCTGGCACTGTACAAAGTGGATAATGTGGTCTTGTGTTGCTGCATTTTGCACAACTTCCTACGCAGGAATGCACAAAATTATGTCTTGCAGCAACTGGATACTGACCCTGCTATGCCAGGTACAAGTGGAGAGGCCCAACCTTCTAACCAAGTGGAGTCCATGACGTCAATGGAAGTTGGACGGTCAGCATTGGCATCACACAGGGCCCGTCAGATCCGCCAGGAATATCTGGACTATTTCGTGGGGAGAGGAGCTGTGTCCTGGCAGCAATCACTGTCACACACCCATTAATCTTGTTAAAGATTGGACACACAAGATAAATGTCAGAGATATATTATTTTTCAACACATTAAACAAAAATTGCAATGATTCTGTATTGTGGATTATAATCATTTGGGCACATATGCCAAACACAATTATTTGGGTTAATCATGTGTTATATATGTGTGACTTTGGAAGGGTTAATACATTCATCAGTGTGTTTCTTGACTGTAGTCTCTCACCAGCTGATCCAAAGTGATGATGGCCATGTGTTATTTTTTAGCCAGTGGTGTAAATACAAGGGCCTTCTGCACCCCACAAAATGTACACAAACCCTGTCACATTGAGAACTAGGTCACACCCAAGGTTCATCTAATGTCACCTTACATTGGTGTTCATTGTCCAGAAGTTGCCCATACTATATATTTCATATAATACATTAGGGTATTAACAAAGTACCTACACCTGTTATGTTGTGTTCATTTATGACATCCTTCTCACTGCCCACCAATGTTAGGATATGTCAGTGTTATGTGAAACTTGATCATTGTTCATCTCAAAGTGTTATATATATAGGTAATGGAAAGTGAACTAGAGCAACGAACAAGCAATACACTATAGATTACACTGATCTCCCTACACTGATTGCTACTGGCAATATCAATGCCATATTGAATCCTAGGACTGCTAGTACCTTGAGTGTTGAGTCACACTTATGCGATGCGGGAAGTCTGCGACTTTGCAGCCTTCCAGCATTGCATAAGGGTGACCCGCCACTTACTTTTTGCACAGGATTGTATTCCACAAGTGTTAAGCACTGTGCGATCCAATCCAGATACATCAGAAATAAAGGGTCATGTGCGACTTGTATGCGTGTTCAGTGCGAATGTAGCCATACAAAGTGTATGTCTCAATTCACACTGCACATCTGATGGCATGTAATATCGTAGCGCACTGCTCCTTTATTACATGCGATCAGATGTTCATGCGAAAATCAGCTATACAGTTTGTATGGCTCAATTCGCACTGCACTCGCACAAAAGTCGCACATGATGCATTTATTCAGCCGCATCAGGATAGGATCGCACAATCGTTCAAACTTGTGTGATCCGATCCTGTGTGAAATGTCAGATCGCACTGTGATATGCGTTAAAACTGGGGGTATCTTTAACATTTCATTGACACCTCCAGCAACTCGCATATGGCAGTGACCAAAATGCTTTCATTAACATGTAAATATGGGAATAGGACAGCCATCATACATTTAGTGCTTCTTTACACAGCTTTAGACCTCGACCCCCCAACTAAAGTCTAATAAAGAATTGAACACACATTGTTGAATGTAAAAACGTTTTAGTATCAAACATTCACAGGGTTAGGGTTAGGGTTAGGGTTAGGGTTAGGGTTAGGGTGTTGTAAAGTGCTTTTCCCAAACTTGGGTACACTCTTTAACATCTGAGTGTAATTAAAATGCCCTAAAACATTCTAAAAAAATTGTAACATCAGGAACATCCCAATACAAACATTAAAAACCTAGTAAAATTGTGGCTTAAAATTTGCCAATCATGTCCACAAAATTGCGCATTTTGATTTGTAATGCCGTTGCAGTCTCCTTTATTTGTTCCAGGTCTGCGCAGCATTGGAGAGCCTCACGGGTCAATTTGGCTAATGTGCAACTATGTAAAACATGGTCTGTAAAAATTAAAAAAAAATGAGTCAATGTGAATCACCTACATGAGGTCATAATAATAGAGAAACATTTGGTGTCCAGGTAATCTTAAATTCCTCTCGAGTTAATACCTACCCTGTTCTTATGCTCTTTTGCCCTAGGCTCTTCTTCTTCCTCCTGTCCTCCTCCGATGCTGTTGCTGATGATTCTGCCGGTCTCCTGAGCTTACTATATATTCATTAGGGGTGTGAACGCATGATGACGTCATTGTGAGGGCATGGTTGTAATGTATATATATTAAGATGCAGAGACCAGAGACGGGCAGAATGCACGGCAACAGCATTGGAGGAGGACAGGAGGAAGAAGAAGAGCCTAGGGCAAAAGAGCAGACAACATAAGAGCAGAAGATTGGACAGCAGAAGAGTGGAGAGGAGAAGATCCAAAGAGCAGAGTGGAGAAGACCGGATGAAGATATTTAAGAACATTTCATAAACGTCTCCTGTCGTTATTCACATACACTTCCATTTATGTGGTTAATGTGTAGGGGTACTATGTACCCCATACCCATTCACATAGTGATTGGGGTCTGGGATCTGGGGGCCACCCTTTGTTAAAGGTTGCTTCCAAAGTCCTAGGAACCCCCTGGCCGCATGACCCCCCAAAACCACCAGACAGGGTTGTGGGGATGAGGCTCTTGTCCTCCTCTACATGGGAGTAAGGTGCTTTTGGGTGTGCGGTGCAGAGGCCCCCTGGCCCAAAGCAACAAAACCCCCCCATGTTGAGGGCATGTGTCCTGCTGTGGTCCAGGGGGTGTTTGGTCCGCTTGCTCGTTCTCTTTCCTGGCCTGACAAGCTGCATGCTTGTATAAGGGTCTGGTAGGGGTTTTGGGGGTAACCCACGCTGTCTTTTTGTTGTGGGCATACCCTCAAACTCAATACCACACACAAAAGGCCTGGTTGTGAACTTGGGGGGACACCCACGGTGGGTTGTTCAATTTTTGGGTGTAGTTCCCCCTCAAAAATCTTCACAACGCAAGTGGCCCCGCAAGTCAGAGCATCCTGATCCGACTTACGGTGCGACTTCCATTCAAATAAAGAGGCTCCCATAGGGAACTAGTGTTGTAAATTGGAGGCTAAAAATAACACTGATAAAAATCATTCTGCAAAAACCTACGTGGGCACACAATTGGCTCTTGGACACTTGGTCCTGGTTCCTCCACAGTTTCTGAAGTGGCTTCCATGCTGCTTGGCAAGTTGCCAGGAGATATTGGTTCAGACCTGGCTGGGGATGCCACATCCTGGCATGACGCAACATCTGCAATGTAAATTTGTAAGGGAATACAAGAATATAAGGTTAAACAATCATTGCAAATACACATATTTCTATGATCCCACTACACAAAAATCTGTGACTACCAACCTTCTTGTTGCTCTGGTGTCTGGTCACTTGTAGGCTCCACCAGAATCACCTCAGGCATAATGTCTTCATCTACATAATACAAAACATTGGCCATATCATAAAAGTCACAAGAGGTACATTTGTTAGGACATGGTGCCCTGCTTGATAGCTCTTTTAGTAACAAATATGAAGACATGTACATGGTTATCTACGAAAAATATGGTACATTAATGTTTGACAGTGCATAGGAACCAATTACCTTTAGTGGAATCTGTGCCACCATCTGGGCCCATGTCCTCCTCTTCTTCCACAACTGCCGATGGAGCTGCCAAACCTCTCCTCCTCCTTTCCCATTGTTTGGCACGGAGTTTACGTTTTTCTCCTATTTAAAGGTTTGAATAATAATCTGTGATTAATAGGAATGTTTGCTGAGAAGATTCGTGCAGGAAAGAACGTTCGTTGCAACACAATACATATATTTTTAACTATGGCTTCCTGACTTTTAATGTCATATACTAAAACATCAACAATAGATCGATCAAATCACGACATGACAACTAAAATGAGTAATCTAACTTTTTACATAGACATTATAATCTAGACATGTTAATACAACATACACCAAATTATAAAAAACATATTGCATGATTAAAAAAAAAAAAAAAAAATAAAACTTACTTTTTTTCAAAATCCGATGGATTTGGGAAAGCTGATCCTGCTCACGGTGTTTGAGGTCAGACCACCGTTTCCGAATCTGATCTTTCGATCGCTCGACACCGAATTTTTTGACCAAACAGGCCACCACCTTGTCCATGATGCCATCTTTCCTGGCATTGGGCCGATCGTAATTTGCCAACTTTCCATCGTAATCCATTTTTTCTAAAATGGAGACCATCTCCACCATTTCTGGCTTTGACATGGGTGTAGCCCTTGATTTTCGGGTGGCCCAATCACTTCGGCCCCCACTAATTGAGCTCCCAGATTGTTGAGACATGGTTCGTAATTAAACAATGATTATTCCACTGCCTCAGGTGTGAGTGCCGCATGTAGGCCTGATCTTCGGCACGTACACACCCCTGCACAAGCCCGCCACTGGAGGAGGAGTTGACGCCTGCGCTGTATTTAAAGGACGCCAGATCGTTCGGCCGACGATTCGCTAGCGGACATATCGAGAGTTGGAGCACGATCGAGCGGCGAATCACGACTTTTCCACACAAACAAAGGTACGACTCTTTTAATAGAAAGTGTGTGTTTTGGGCCCTATACAGCTTTTATTAGGAATATCTTTATTATGTGCCAAAATACATGCTATTTTAATATGTTTTGTGTTGTTTTGTGTCTTGCAGGCATATACTGTCCTGCAATATGGTGGACAATTTCACCACCCACAACTTTTTAATAAGTTTTATTGATGAGTTCAGGCAACTGCCCTGTTTGTGGCAAGTCAAGTCCGCAGATTATAAAAATCGAAAACTCAGAAAACAGGCCATGGAACATTTGGTGGCCTTCTACAAGCCCGTCTGTCCTGGGGCAAATTTTGATTATATCCGCAAAAAAATAAACAGTATTCGCACTGCCTACAGGCGGGAGTTAAAAAAAATAGAAGATTCCACCCAGTCTGGAGCAGGGGCACGGAATGTATATGTACCACGGCTGTGGTACTATGATAACATGCGGTTCCTGGCAGACACCATGGAATCCAGGCCGTCAATTTCTACACTGCCTTCTACTTCGGCAGAGGGCTCAGTGTCGGTAGATCCAAGCCAGGATGAGGATTTCCTGGAGGAGAGTTTTACTCAGGTATGGCATTTCACAATATATTGTCTGCTAAAATGTAATCATGTAACAAAATTATAAGCTAAACCATAATTGACCCTTTATGTAAACGGGCATAGCAAGGGGTTGGCATGACAGGCAACCGCCAGGGGCGCAGGCCAAGGGGGGTGGGTCACAAAAACATTGGCATTGTTTTATTGTTTATTTTAACAATCCACTCAGCCTGCACACCCCAGAACCCCCAGTTTGCAGGCGGATTCATGCAGGTGTAAAACATTGAGAGCAGCTTCATGCAGGTGTAAAACATTGAGAGCAGCTTCATGCAGGTGTAAAACATTGAGAGCTGCTTCATGCAGGTGTAAAACATTGAGAGCAGCTTCATGCAGGTGTAAAACATTGAGAGCTGCTTCATGCAGGTGTAAAACATTGAGAGCAGCTGAGCCAAAAGACCAGGAGACTGAGACTGCCTCTCACTGCATCCCCAGCACACCTCTGGTCTTACAAACACTGCTGCATCCCCAGCACACCTCTGGTCCTAAGAAACACTGCTGTAGCCTCAGCATTCCTCTGGCTCAACCTTTTTTAATACAAAACTAACAGCTCCTGCAAATGATCCATCCATCCTTGCTTCCATGTCTCTGGTCTCTCACTCTGGGTCAGCAAGGCAGGTGGCTTCCTTATTCATGTTTCCCTGCACTGCTTCACCCTCAATGCCCTACATCAAGTCCTCTGCAAGTTCAGGCCCCTCTCTCTCTGCAACCCCCTCCTCTCTCTCTCACACCCCCTCTTTCTCTCCCTCTCTCTAGCTCTCAACCCTCTCTTTCTTTTTCACACCTGAGACAATGATTGCCCACTAGAGAGCTCTACACTGGGCAAACAAGGGGCAAATTAGAAACTTTTAATGCCCTTTAATTTTTTTTTGGGGGGGTGGGTTACAGTTTTACATTGATCTTGGGGGGGGGGGGGTTGTTGCCAAATACAGCTCCTCAACAAGGGCACTGGAGACCCTAGATATGCCACTGTATGTAAAGTCTGCTATTTGTTCACAATAATATAACAAACATGCATTTTTATATACACTATAACATTCTAATCAATTGTTCATTTCATCAACAGGGAAGTGTCACTGAGGAGGAGCCAGGTTGCAGCCAGGAGCCTGGGGAGCCTGTGGAGCCTGAGGAGCCTGCGGAACTCTTTCCACCACCACCTCCTCCTGCCAAACGGAGGCAAAAGAGGAAGCACGTGGATGACATCACCGACGAGTTTATCCAGGAGGCCACCATAGCCCTACGTCGGAAACCGGAGGCCAATGAGTCCTTCGGGAATATGACTGCCAAAATCCTGGATAAGGTGGACCTCAGGCAGTGTCAGTATGCCAGAAAAATTATTCTGGATGTGCTGCAAAACGCTGAAAACGGCATACTTACTGAGCACAGCCACGCATGCCAGGAGCACCCGTGCCCTCCACCTCCACCTCCACCTCCACCTCCACAACACCCACCACCTCGCCAAATGCCACATGGCCAGTGGCAATATGGCCAGCAGGATCCAAACCTGCCCTCATGGCAACCTGATTACAGTTACCAGCAACTTTAATTTGTGTAACCCCCTATTATTTATTTTACCCCTGTTTGCCAGTTTCTAGTTTAATTTTGTCCAAATGGAACTTTTTTATGTTTAGTTTATTATACGGAAAGTATTGATGTTTGCTTTGTTTTTTTTTTGCTGAGATCCAAAAAATAAAGAAAATTGAAAATAAAAAATGGCCTATCTGAATTTGTTAACATGTTTAATATTGTGCATAACCTGAAAAATATGTTTTAGACATTAATTCATAAAAGAATAAAGGGTCATATCAATAGTTAGATCTTTGGTGTGAAAATACAAAAATAATGGTGAAGAGTTCAAATTATTTAATTCTAAAATTTGATAGAACAGATAGAATAGACAAACATTATCTTCATCATAACAGAACACATGCCTTTTTATTAGAAAAGTATGGCATTATGAGCAGCATCTTCCTTCTTCTCACATTTATCAAGATGAGCATGTGCTCCGCATTTCACCTATTTCTTGGACTTCCGCGAGCCGAAAGTTCTTTCTGAATAAAATGTTGAGTTTACTAGAGAAAATTCTTCCGGGAACTCATTTGGTTTGATCATGCGTGTTGGGATTTGTAGCTGTGTGTCGGCAGAATTGTGTACTGACAGGCGAACAATCGTCCGTTCTGGTGTCGGCATACAAATATTTTCATGTTTGCAAGAAAGACTTTTGTCCGCGGATTGTGCGCAGACATCTGTCGGAGGCACCATACTAACACGCGTACAATCGGCAGATCCTTCGTCCACCGACGTTTGTATGCCGACGATCGGTACGTGTGTACGGGCCTTTACTTTCCGTGTGTTTTTTCTTCTCTGAGCATGCCCAGTCTTGCTCATCAGATTTTTGTCTGCCGAAATCTGTACCGATTGACGGAAAATCTGCCGTTGTGGTGACGGCCAACAAAAATTTTATAGCCTGCACACCAGATTTTTTTTGGCCGAAAAGTCGGAGTCAGTTGTTGAAAGCATCATACTAACAAGCCGAAAATCAGCTGATCGGACGTTGGCCAAAAATTCACGGCCAACTATCGACACATGTGTACGGGGCATTAGCCACCGTGCTGTCCAATTTACAACAAAATGCAGAGGGACTGGTAATTTTTTTTAACAATGGTGTTTGTCCTACTGAACAATAGTGTTTCACTGATGCATTTTGCCAAGTTCAGATCGATAGATTGATAGAGTGATCATTTGGATCTAGTAGTCCATTGGAGTTTTCTGTAAGGACTCTTGGAAATGCATGGCACATGAAGTACAGATTCCTATTTCCTGCTAGGCGTATTGCACCTGCTGCTGGCAAGATCAGACCTCTACATTGAATCACAACAATGGCAGGCAGCGCTGAAGGATTTATATATTTTTTTCTATCATACTAATCAGCACCACACTCTCCAGTGACGCCGATTCCTTTCTCTCCTGTCACTATGTTCTTTCTATCCAGCAGTGGGCAATGTATGCAAGTCAGCTTCCTCCCGAGTCTCTAAGTTCTCAAGCTGTGCCATTGTGTCAGGAAAGACATGAGATGTTGCTGTGGAGACAGAATTGAACTGTTCTAATGAGATGTTCAGGACCTCCAATACACGAGCACAAGAGCAGCCATCATTACTAGACAGCTGAAAAACCTCAGCAACTGCTGCTGTTCATAATGTGTGCCTAATTCAGCTCTCACCTGCTTTCTCACTGCATCACAAAGGCACTCTCTAAAAACAAATGCACTGCTGTAATTATCAAGGTTAATGACCAGCAGTGAATGGATAATTTGAGGCTAGAAAAGAGAACCACAACATGAGTACGTAATTGCATAGTGGTCGCGGGACTATTAGTCATCCCTGTGCAGCTTTCATCTAAAATGCAAATTAACGCCTTTGGTTCCAAAGTAATATGTCACAAGTCAGTCTGGATCAAAAGTGTTAATGTTTTGGGCCACACGTAGGAAAATAATAGACACTATTCCTCAGCATTCAGCTTTTCATAGAACTAGGACATAAAGGAAATTTTAAAATTTGCCCATGATATTTTCACCCAGAGCAGACAGCTTTGTTCTAAACTTCCTACCTACCTTGCCACCATTTTCAGTTTTGCTATCAGTAATCAAAAATAATTTCAGAATTAGGCATGGGTAATGTCAGTGCACGTCAGCATAAAATTAAAGGTTTATTTCATACTATTGAAGTGCATGGTTCAAAGTGTTGTAGTGTTAATTTCATCTTGAAGGACTGCTTTCCATTAGGAAGCAAGGAATACTGAAGTTATCCAAAGAAAATATAATGTTATAAATGTATTTTATTGGTGATTTATACTGTTTTGTTACAATGACGTACTTTGTACTGTGTGTTAATGCACCATCTGTGGTATTACTATCAATTTCCAATGGCACCCAAGCACTAATACAGTAGGGGGCAATGCACCTGCACTGCAAAGCTCCACAAGGTGTATGCATTGCTTTGCCGTGCACAGCGTTAAAAAAAGAAGGCTTGTGTGTTAAAGCTGATCTTCACCTTTGCTGTCACTTTAACTAGTTTATTTGGGGCAAGCAGGCCCAAACAAATTATTTTCTACACTAACTGGTGCACCCGTTAGGCATGCTGTATAAATAATATGCAGCCTCAGCTACATACAGTATATAGCACTGTGTTCAAGCTGTGGGATGGAAACTTTCCATGCTATACCTGGAACAAAACCGAGTTGGGCTGAGTGCTGCTCAGCCATTCATAGGTTGGTTTTGTATCTTCTGAGTTGGAGATCATGACGTCATCTGCCCGTCTCAGCCAATCAGAGGAAGCTTTGTATTCATTTAGAGAATATAAAGCTGCCTATGAATTGCTAAGCAGCTCTAAACCTCACTCAATTGGAAGCAAAGTTTCCATTGCATCGTCAGAACACATATCTATATACTATATGTAGCCAATGCTAGATATAGTTTACACAATGGGCGCACCTGTTCGTATAGAAAACAATCTGAGCCAACTTGGTCCAAACTAATGAGTTAAAGTGACAGTAAGGGCTCTTTCACACGGGTGGTTCGATCAGATCCGCCTGTCAGTTTTTTAGGCGGATCTGATTGGATCCTCCATGCAGCTCTATGGGGCAGCCGCTGCCATCCCCATCCGATCCTGTGCGTGAAATCTGGACGGATGGAAACCCTATTTTTCCATCCGTTCAGTAATCGGAGCGGAGCGGATCTGATGAGAGCGGACAAGCGGTCCGCTCTCATCCGATCCCCCATAGAGGGCAGCGGGTGCTGAGACACCTCCCTCTCCGCTCTGCAAGCGGAGACGGAGCTGTCATCCGCCCGGCTCAGCGGGGATCGCGGATCGATCCCTGCTGAGCAACACGGATCCGCCTACGGAGCGGACCGTGTGAAAGAGCCCTAAAGGTGGTGATAATAGTTACATAGTTACAAAGTTAGTCAGGTTGAAAAAAGACACAGACAAAGTGCATCTAGTTCAACAAATTAAGGGGCAAAAAAAAAAAAAAACATACAATCCCATATACACAATCCTATACCCACAGTTGATCCAGAGAAAGGCGAAAAACCCCAGCAAAGCATGATCCAATTTGCTACAACAGGAGAAAAAAACTCCTTCCTGATCCCCGAAGAGGCAATCGGATATTCCCAGGATCAACTTTACCTATAAATGTTAGTACCCAGTTATATTACTGTATGTACATTTAGGAAAGTATCCAGGCCTTTTTTACTCTAGGTTCACACCTATGCGTTTTTTACTGCATTTTGCAGTTTGCAGGAATGCACTACAGTCCATTTAACATGGTTTCCTATGGCACACATCGGCATTTTGCGTGTAATAGACTCCCCAAAGCACCTTGCCCACATGTTGATGGGGACAAGAGCCTCTTCCCAACATGCCTGGGTGATGGTTGTGGGGGTCTGTGGGCAGGGGGCTTATCGGATTCTGGAAGCCCCCTTTAGGAAAGGGGGCCCCTGGATGTTGCCCCCCAATGTGAATGAGTAAAGGGTACATTGTTCCCATGCATCCCAAAAAGCAGTGAAGTTTTAAAAAAAAAACCCAGAGCCGGTTTTTGACAATTCCTTTATGAAAAATGTCCCCTGTGGTAGCTCCAACGTGTCTTCTTTATCCGGTACTGATGTCTTCTTCCTTCGGTACTATCTTCTCCCCCTGGTGCTGTCTTCTCTTTTAGAGGAGCTAGTGCTAGGGGATACAGGGGGTGCTTTATCAGAGGCCTCCTGGGTTCCACCTGGGGATTCTGCAAGAGAAGAGGCGATAAACGCAAGATCACTCTTCCTGCCCCATAGTAACTTGGCTACAGGCCTCGCTGGGGGAGAGCATGGGAACTACCAGGGACTAATCCTGACACTGGTATCAGCCCCAAGTGGCCTGTAGCCACCTGGACCGACCTTCCCTCCTCCTTCTCCATGAGGTGGGTTGCGGCAGGTTTCATGTCTTTGGCAGTTCTCTGGCTTCTTTCGGCCGGAGAGTCTGCCTTACCGCTGCCATGTGGGTCCGGCGTCTCCTCCGTACTCGCTTCCCTCTTCCGGGTGGCGCTGCGAATGCTCCGCCTTTCCTGCACAAACCGGAAGTTCCGGTTTCAAAGCGAGGCTTGGAGCGCGCTGTCCGGTGTTTTTTTTTTTATTACAGCTACATGCGAATTCCAGCTGAATGGCCGGGAGGACCAGAGAAGACCCCTGCTGAATAGCAGGCCACAGGCTCTGAAGGGACCACCACTGTGACCGACTGCCTGTATCCTGGGGAGACCTGTGAAAAGCCTAGAAGGCGTGCAGTTAGAGTGTGGCTTTCACCGGCGTTGCTCAACCTGCCTCACAGGGGGACCATCCAACACAGAGTCTTCAGGTCAGAGAAAAAAAATAAATGTTTCGCTGTAGGAGAAACACAATTAATACTAAGGGACAAGGGGAAGGGGGAGGCCGGCCTTTTAACAGCTGTGAACTGATTGTGTTTCCTATATAGGGTAGAGCCTCTCATCTCCCATGTGTTTGCCATCCTGGAAGGTGAGAGGAGATAATTCGATTTTTAAAAAAATTTTATTGGGAAAGTTTTATAGCAGAAAGTAAAAAATATTGTGTTTTTTTCAAAATTGACGCTCTTTTTTTTGTTTATAGCGGAAAAACAAAAGAAAGCTCTATTTGTGGGAGAAAAGGACATAAATTGTATTTGGGTACGGTGTCACACGACCGCGTAATTGTTAGTTAAAGCAATGTAGTGCAGAATCACAAAAAATGGCCTGGTCATTAAGGGGGCAAAACCTTCCGGGGCTGAAGTGGTTAATGCAGCATGCCTAAACACATGATACCATGCTGAAAACAGGCAAAGCATAATGCATGTTGGCCCTAAGGCCCCTTTCACACTTGTGCGACCTAATAGTCGTGCGATTTTGACTGGACTTGAAGCAATGCCTGTGTAATCTTGAGGGCTATGGACCTCAAAACGCATCAAAGTCAGACCAAAATAGAGCAGGGACTACTTTGAAGTCGCACAGATATGAACGGTACTCATTGGAAATCATGGAGTACGACTTGTCATGTGATTTTGCAGTCCCAAGTCACAGGACAAGTTGCACAAGTGTGAAAATGGCCTAATACTTCCCAGACTTAAGTCATATACAAGGGCATATCTCACTGCCAGATCTACCCTACTACCACTGTACACAGAGATGGCAATGAGAGGGTCTCAGGGTTAGGATCTAACCATCAATCCCAGCATAGCAGAATCCTCCTCATTCAAGACAGGTATAATCTGCAGTAATGCCTCTGCAAATGGCATTGCAGGCCATCAATCTATAATCCATCATAAACTGTGAGAGCATATGATCTGGTTGCTCAATGTCGTTACTGCAGAAATGTAAGCAATGCTGTGTCAGAACTGGTGAGCAGCAAGCCATGCTCCCATTGTCCTCATAGTTTCTTCTCTTTCTCCCCTGCACTATCTGTTATGTGACTGGAAGGAGTCTGCAATGGGCCCTGATGCCTATAAAGGCCTGCTTGGCCTAATACTCCTGTTGTATAATCTTTAATAAGCATTTCCAGGAATATAGTCAAAAATACCATTTTTGTAAGATGCTTGAGACACACATGCTTCGTCTAGTATATTATCTTCATAGTTTAACAGAATAAGCACTATGCCTACCTCTGCACTTTTAATTTACCAATACATTTATGCTCCATTCACACCTTCACGTTCCAGGAACGCATGTTCCCCAAAACACGTATCGCACTTGTGGTGCCATTATTTCTTCATGACACCCCACACATGGCTAGATGATGCCTTTTGTCAGGCAAAAAATTAAAAGTGATTGTAAAGTCTTTTTCTTTTTCAAAAAAAAAAAAAAAATAACAAACATGTTATACTTACCTCCTCTGTGCAGTTGGTTTTGCACAGAGCAGCCAAGATCCTTCTCTTCTGGGGTCCCTCTTTGGCTCTCCTGGCCCCTCCCTCTCTTTGAGTGCCCCCACAGCAAGCCGCTTGCTTTTGGGGCACCCGAGCTGAGTCAAAGCTCTGTGTATCCTTTTAGACACATAGCTGTGTTTCGGCCCCACCCCCTCTCTCTTCTCTTTGGCTAACTGACTTTGATTGACAGCAGCAGGAGCCAGTGGCGCCACTACTGTGTCTTAGCCAATGAGGAGGGGATTTCCGGATAGCTGAGACAGCTGTGGACATCGCTGGATTGAGAGAGGGCTCAGGTAAGCATTGGGGGGGGGGGGTAAGCATTAGGGGGGCTGCTACACACAGAAGGTTTTTTTATCCTAATGCATAGAATGCATTGGAATAAAAATCCTTCTGACTTTACAACCCCTTTAACCAAAATATATTTTCCCTTGTAAAGTAGGAAACACAGAGAGGCTCAGTGTAGCTCCCCTAACTTGGCCAAAGTGCACAACTTTGCCCCAAAAGAACCTCACATACTTTTTCAAATGATGAGCTTTGAGCTTCAAGCTTCAGACAACACTTTGCTCAGGTGAGGTGGGCATCACTGAATATAATGCAAATCCTAGTGTCAGGTACAGTAAGCTTCCGATGAAGCTTCATGTCACGGCTGAAATTGTTTAGGTGTAAATGGGGGTACATGTTTTTTTTTATATTCTGTCTCTGTTGGAGAGATTTCCTGTTACTTTCTATGTTGCTTTGTGTTTGTATTTATATGCTTGTTTATGAGCTTTTCAGTTACTAGAACTGCTTTACTGTATGTCCACCTCTGATAACTAAAAAAAGAAAAAAATAGACCATACTTGCAAAGATTTCAATGGTTATCTCAAGTATAACTCCACTCCTGTCTTTGAATTCTGTAAGGAGCCTGGTACATCAGTAACAAAATTCTAGGGAATTAACAAAGCTTCCTGTGCCATTATACAACCCAAATTCCAAAAAAAGTCCGGACGCTGTGTAAAGTATACATGAAAACAGAATGTAATGATTTGCAAATCTCATAAACCCATATTTTATTCACAATAGAGAATAGAAAAACATATAAAATGTTTAAATTTAGAAAATTTACAATTTTAAGAACAAAAACTAAGGTTATTTTGAAGTTCATGGCAGTAACATGTCTTAAAAAGTTGGGGACAGGGTAACAAAAAGTTGGGAAAGTAAGTGGTACTAACAAGAAAGAGTTGTAAGAACATTTTGCAACAGGTCATTAACACGATTGGGCATAAATGGAGCATCTTAGAAAGTCAGAGTATCTCAGAAGTAAAGAGGTTCACTAATCTGTGAAAAGCTACATCTAGAAATCGTTGAACAATTTCAGAATAATGTTCCTCAATGTAAAATTGCAAAGACTTTAATTATATCATCATCTACAGTATATGACATCATCAAAACATTCAAAAAACCTGAAAAAAAAATCTCTGCACAAGAGACAAGGTCGAAACGAAATATTGGATGCCAATGATCTTCGGGCCTTCAGATGGCACTACATTATAAAACAGGCATGCTTTGCATGGGCTCAGAAATACTTCCAAAATCACTGTCTGAACACAGTTCGCTGTGCCATCCAAAAATGCAAAATAAAGTCTACCGTGCAAAGAAGCCATATCTGAACATGATCCAGAAACCTTGGACACTGAGTCCTTTGGTCCTTTGGACTAAAGAAGAGAGGGACCTTCTGGCTTGTCATAAGCGCTTAGTTTAAAAGCCTGCATCTCTGGTGGTATGGGGGTGCATTATTGTGTATGGAATGGTCAGTTTGCACATCTGGAAAGGCAGCATCAAACCTGAAAGAATTTAGAGCAGCATATGTTCCCATCCAGACGTCTTTTTTCAGGGAAAGCCATGCATATTTCAGTAGGACCAAGCTAAACCACATACTGCATGTATGACAACAGCATTGCTTCATAGTAGAAGAGTCTGGGTGCCTAACTGGCCTGCCCGTAGTTCAGACCTTTCACTAACTGAAAATATTTAGATGAGATATGTGACAAAGAAGAACCAGGACTGTTGAGCAGTTAGAACCCTACATCTGGCAATAATGGGACAACATTCCTCTCCCAAAACTCCAGTAACTGGTCTCCTCAGTTCCCAGACATTTATAGAGTGCTGTTAAAAGAAGAGGGAATGGCACACTGTGGTAAACATGGCCCTGTCCCAACTTTTTTGAGATGTGTTGAAGTCATTCATTTCAAAATTACCTTATTTTTTTTTTCTTAAAATGGTACATTTAATAATTTTAAACATTTCATATAATTTCTATTTTCTACTGTATTGTGAATAAAATATGGGTCTGGCAGATTTGCAAATCATTACATTCTGGTTTATGTAGATTTTACACAGCATCCCAACTTTTTTGTAATTGGCGTTGTAAAAGGAGGGAGCCAGAGCAACAGACTGCTAAGCTCTCCTGCACTTTATATAGTGACTTGCTCCCCCCTTATTAATTAGGAGCAGGATCTGTTCAGTTTTCTAAATTTTAAAGAGTTGCAAAGACTTTATGCTTGCATCATTTTTTGTTAGTTCCCCCACTGTTGTTTTTGTCAGCTACAAGGGTCTAGAGCACTGGTTTTGAAACTGTGATCTGAAGGCTTGGATTCCTCTAATATTAGTTGGAATCCAAAAAACATTAATGGTCAAAGGTGGCAGATTTCTAAAAGAAACTGCTGCTTTGGTTGCCCCTAGTCCCAATACAAGTGGTACCTTTCGTCACCAATGACGTTGAATGGGAAAAGGTTTGTATTCTGTCAGTAGCTATTGACCTCCAGGTGAATAGGGGGAACCCATCGGGTACTTGATGCCATTTGTGTGGTGCCTTCTTCTAGACTGGAAAAATGGTATGCAGGATGGAATGGGCAGCAGCAACACAGTAGGTGATGAAATAACTACACCCTTCAAAGAAAAAACAATAAAAGAGTAGCGTAATTTAGATAAAAATAATATCTGGGAAGAGACCCAAAAATAAGTTGGGCAAAAGACTGACTTATTGTAAAAGGTGGCTGGCTGGGTAGAGTTCAAACCAGCTCGACTGAGTGACCAAGCAGCTAGCTGGGAATAAAATAAAGCAGCTGGACAGAAATTGAAAGTAGCTTGTTTGAGCACAGGTGGTCCTTGTGACTTGCCAACTGCGTAATACATATATTTGGCAGCAAGAAAAGTGGGCTTTAACACCCAGTTGTGACCATGGTGGCCTGAGGTTGTGTGCTGAAAGGGCACTCACTTCACATTCCCAGCACACTGACCAAGCTGTCACTGAAAGCTCTTCATGCCAGCTCCAAGTGCTAGCAGAATAGGCTACTGACCATGTGACTGACGTGAGCGCTAACCACAGCGGTCACATGATGTAGAAGCTGTGCTGCCTACCAGCACAACCCAAAACCCAATTAAAGGGCCACCAGGACACAACATAAAAGTAGACCTTGAGATGCTGAACTTTGCTTTTGGGACTCTTTTTAAACTGCTTCCCATAAACTGCTGACATTTCCACCACAATACCAGTGTAGAACAGATGTCCCCCACCTTAGCCCTTGACTGTCCCAGCCATACCCTTTACTCCACCCGACCCCT
Source organism: Pelophylax lessonae (assembly GCF_965119305.1). Lineage (NCBI taxonomy): Eukaryota > Metazoa > Chordata > Amphibia > Anura > Ranidae > Pelophylax > Pelophylax lessonae. The sequence goes on along the minus strand of NC_138768.1, from coordinate 605,347,513 downwards.
TCCATTACTTCAATTAATTACTTCAATTAATGGAGACCGCACAACAAATGGAGTAATAAATGGCCATAGCAGCCTCTTTATTAACAAATAAACTTAAATTAACATAAACGATAAACACATTCCTTATTACAGAAACATCTCAGAAAATAAGGCAGTTGGTCTTTGAAGGCACCCCAAGCTACAGTATATTCCAACTATGTACTGCGGGACCTTTTGCCATAGTAATAGGCTTCCAGCTGCAACACACCGGCTCGGAGACAACACACTACCCACAGTGCACCCAGTACCATATTCCAGCTAAACCGACTTTAACCGGAATATACCAGAGGGACACATACTACCGATGTATCTCAAACCCTTCCTTATTCTAGTTTTTCTTCCTCCAGCAAAGACCAACAACCGCCATAGCACACGAGGGTAAGCCCTTACCCTTGAGTGCACCTCCACACCCTCAAAGCACACTGAATACCGCCCAAGAGCCCACAGATCAATCCCCACAGCCACCCCTAAGGTAAGGCCAGGTATCCATTTCCAATTCCAGATAACGGATGACCAGACCCCCTTTACGAATGACAAACCTGCCCATTTCCCTATTTACTTTTTTGCAAGCCTTTTTACACAAAAACCCGTGAACTAATGGCCACTGTCCATAAATGACTATTACACAAAAATATATATAGAAAAGTAGGACTTTGAAGGCCAAAAGGAGGGATGCTCAGAAATGTATATAAAAAATATTAATTTTATTACATCCAGAAGGTTAAAAAATATTTGTACAATATTTAGCAAGCCTTGTTAAGCCACTCCACCGACTTAGCAAGCCGCCAAGTTGTCCGAGTGATCATGTCAGACCACAAGACAAGCATGTCAGGAAAGGCTGTGCAAAGCCGCAGGAAATCAAACCTGACGTCCCTGATCAGCTCTCGCATGGACCTGACTCCCAAATCATTGCCGCCCACATGGAGCACCAGAATATCCGGTGGTCTATCCAAGCGAGCAAAGCGATGCACTTCTGGCACCGTTAGACCATTAGGCCTAACGTCTGCTCACCTGGCCCCCCAAAACACATATGAGTGGCCCGTGATCCAGATGAGGCACGGCACTCCACCTGAAAGAAAAGAACAAACACCATACAATAACAGCAAAACGAGTAAAAAACAACACAAATGTATCGAACACCCAGACACACATAGAGACCAAATAAAAGAAGGTGAACATAGGTCTGAAATCTCTTAGGAATCCAACCTACCAATCTGTTTTACAGTTGCCTCGTCCAATCCCCACCGTGCGGCCTCCATGGCTACCCGGAGTGCGAGGAGTATTGTTTTTCCTCAAAACCCAATGCCCTTAGACACTTCCTGAAGATAGTAACAAATTGGAATTTAGACAATGGCATCCCATCAGCATGCATCAAAAAAGATCCTGCCGGCAACGGGCGTACGGACAAAAACTCCTTCACTGCACCCACCAGGCATAAGGGTGAGGCTGGCATAGCAAACAGCTGAACTCCCACACTCCTGCCGGACTGATCCGTTTTAGAACACCGGAGAAGCAAAGCAACCATGCCTTCCCCACATACTACATCCTGGGCCAACATCCCCCCTTGGACGTTTTGGGAAGGGCTAACAAGCTCACTAATTCGAAACGCTCCAAAAAGGCAAGTAAGAATGCCATTCTAACCAAAGAAACCTTGTATTCTGAGGAACATAACTTAGAGAAAATGGTGTGCAGTATAGCAAATGACACTGGGCACTAAGCATCCCTGTGCAGATGGGACCAACGGTACCCTTTTAGAGCCTGCCTGACCCAAAAATCTTTTGTTAAAATCGCAAAACCCCTGAAGTTTAAAGAAAAACGCCAAACCCGACAACTTTCACTCCATGGCAGACACCGACACCCCCTGTTTCAGGTTCCTAGCCACAAAGTACAGGTCCCCTGACCTCACCTCTGGGCCCTCTGGATCCACCCCTGCCAGCTGCAACAAATCCAGCCACTCCCGCAATACCTTTTTATATGCTGCCCAGGTAGCCTCACTCACTGACCGTCCGATCCATCCGGCAACGATTCCAAGGCAATCTCCCACAGCCAGTCAGGGCAAGGTACCCCACGCTGCTCTGCTGCTGCAACTCCCGAAACCTGTCCCACTGAAATCAAGACCACATGTCAGCTACACAATTGTCAACCCCCAGGAGGTGTACAGCATAGAGAAAAGCATTGAACTGAAGATAGCAGAGAACCAGGTGACGCAGAAGCTGAACCACGTGAGGTGATAAAACCAAGATCAAATAATGGCCTGCACCACACCAATATTGTCACAGTTAAGGTGCACCTTAACCACTTAAGCCCCGGAGGATTTGGCTGCTCAAAGACCAGGGCCCTTTTTTCAACTTGGCACTGCGTGATTTTAACTGACAATTGTGCGGTCATGCAAAGCTTTACCCAAACTAAATTTATGTCCTATTTTTCCCAAAAACAGAGCTTTCTTTTGGTGGTATTTGATCACCTCTGAGCTTTTTATATTTTGCGATATTAATAAAAAAAGAGTGAAAATTTTGAGCAAAAAAGACATTTTCAACTTTGTCTTTTAAAAAATATCCAATATACTCAATTTATGTCATATATTTTGGCAAAAATGTATTTAGCTACATGTCTTTGACAAAAAAATCTCAATGAGCGTATTTTTATTGGTTTGCGCAAAAGTTATAGCCTCTACAAACTATGGTGTAAATACTGGAATTTACGAAGCTTTAATTTCTGACTGCCTATCTCATTTCATGAAGTGCTAAAATGGCAGGGCAGTACAAACCCCCCCCCCCAAATTATCACTTTTTGGAAAGTAAACACCCTAAGTAATGTCCTGAGAGGCATGTTGAGCTCATTGAATATTTCTTTTTTTTTTTTTCACAGGTGTTTGAAAAATGACTAAAAAAAAAGAATTGGTTTTCGGGGTCCTGTACGCGGCTAGACTGCCAAAAAAGTCTCACACATGGGGTATCCCTGTACTCAGGAGAAGCAGCAGAATGTATTTTGGGGTGTCATTCCACATATACGCATGGCATGTGTGAACAATATATCATTTAGTGACAACTTTGTGTAAAAAAACAAAACAAAAATAATAATAATTTTCCCGAAACTTTTGGCAAAATATAAACTATTCCATGGACTCACCATGCCTCTCAGCTAATAGCTTGGAGTGTTTTCTTTGCAAAATGGGGTCATTTAGGGGGGTTTTGTGTTATCTTGAAATTTCAGGGCCTCTGAAACTGTGACAGGTAGTGCGGAGGTAAAATACACAATTTACGCCATTAGAAAACCTGAAGGTAGGGATTGGTTTTTGGCGTCCCGTACACAGCTAGGCTCCCAAAAAATCTCACACATGTGGTATCCCTGTACTCAGGAGAAGCAGCAGAATTTATTTTGGGGTGTCATTTCACATATATCCATGGCATGCGTGAGCAATATATCATTTAGTGACAACTTTGTGTAAAAAACAAAAAACAAAAAAAAACTAATTGTCACCTTCCCGAAACTTAGGGCAAAATATAAAATACTCCATAGACTTAATATGCCTCTCAGCAAATAGCTTTGGGTGTCTACTTGGGTCATTTGGGAGGTGTTTGTCCTGGCATTTTATGCTCAATCTTAGCCACACATCACCCACTCTTCTAACCACTTGAAAACCAAGCCTTTACTGTGACTTTTTGTTTACATGAAAAAATATTTTTTTTTACTAGAAAATTACTATGAACCCCCAAACATTATATATTTCTTTAAAGCAGAGGCCCTACAGAACAAAATGGTGGATGTTGCAAATTTTTTTGTCACACGGTATTTGCGCACAGATTTTCAAAACACAATTTCTGCTAAAAAAATAATTTTTTTTTTCAAATTTAATGCACAAATACACTATACAGGTGTATAAATTGTTTGATAAAATTTGAAAGATGATCTTATGCTGAGTACATAGACACCAAACATGACATGCTTTACAAATTGCGCACGCCTGTGCAGCGGCAACAAACTACGAACATTTTTAAAAGCCTTTAAAAGTCTTTACAGGTTACCACTTTAGACTTACAGAGGAGGTCTATTTTGTGGAGGTGCTGCAATTGTGGTTTACATATGACACTAGAAAAACGCTTGCGTGCGCCTTTGCGCGCAACCACAGGGGGACAGGGGGGGGGGGCTTGATTTTTTTATTTTTTTTATTTTGCTTTTTTTTGTTATTTTAACACCTTTCCTTTCATTTTTTTTTTTTTTAATCATTTTTATTGTTATCACAGTGAATTTAAATATCCCCTATGATAGCAATCTGTAGTGACAGGTACTCTTTTTTTAAAAAATTAGGGTCTTTTAGACTCTAGATCTCTCCGCTGACCTTAACGCATCTGACCACACCAAAATTGGTGTGATAAGATGCTTTCCCAATTTCCCAATGGCGTTGTCTATTTCTGGCGAAACAGAAGTCATGAAATTCACGTAGCTTCTGGTATCTTAGGCCATAGAGATGATTGGAGCCATTCTCATCTCCAATCAGCAATATGGTTAGATAATTGAACCACCGGCTGCACTCTTGGTTTAACCGGTGGGACAGGAGAGCCCAAGAACAACCACAGAAGGCGGCGGAAGGCGGTGGAAGGGGGGGGGGAGTCCCCTCCCACTGCATGTAAAAGCAGTCTAGCGGCCAATTATCCGCTAGGATTGCTTTTACATGTAAGCCGACCGCTGGCTGTAAAAAACTATACCAAGGCGATGCCTAAATCGGCAGGCATCATCCTGGTATAACCACTCAAAGTCCAGCAACGTACCAGTACATTGCTGGTCCTTGTTTGGCATATAGTGTAGTTTGTTTTTTTTTTCCATGCAGCCTGTGGGCTGAACGAAAAAAAGAGAACCTATCAGAAATCACCACAGGAAAATTGTGTAATATTACACACCATTAACCACCCAACAACCAAACCCACTGATTTAATGGTGGATATACATGACAATATTCCACGTATACCTAAAGGTATTTTAACTGCAGTGGTGAAATCAACCTACCACAGCTGCTGCCATCAGAGAAATCCATATATGCTGAGCGCCAATGCTGTTTGTGTCAGAATATATAAAATCAGTGTGGCAGCCGACAGGTACCTGCAAGAGAAACAGGTTAAGAAAAGAATGAATAACAAACAAAGTACAGTAAAAGTACAGTAGGAAGAGTAGAAGAACATAAAAATAACTAACAAGACAACTGTTTTTGGCTTTTTTATTTTATATTTTTTTGTATTTTTTTTTTAACACTTTTTTTTGTGAACTGCAATTTTCAAGCTTGGGTCTCTCAAAATGTCAATAGCCATCGAACATCTTTCGAGACCCTGTGTTGTGTGCCCTACACTATGTCGTGCTGTACCCTACACTAAAACTCTACTAGTGTATGGTAGCGCTCAAAACATTCCCCGATGCAGAGACCAGGTTGGCAGGACATTTGGGACAATAATAGTGGGTGTCATGCCTAAATCCACGCCTGCTACAGACACAACATCTTCTTTGGGGGCGTCTTTGGGTAAGGGTACTCCGGAGGACATGTGAAAAATGCCTCTCATGCAGCTGGCTCACTGCATCTGGAAGGGGAAGTTGGACAGGAACACCTCCTGGGTACAGGTAGGCATTGATGATCGCTTACTGGAATTCTAGGAAGGATCCGGTTCTTCCTGACGCCCTGTATAGGACAAAGGCATTCAGCATAGCCAATTGGAATAAATAAACAGACACTTTTTTGTACCAGCGTCTGGCTTTACGGGCAACTAAATACGTCGCCAAAAGCTGGTCGTTAAGGTCCACCCCTCCCATATTAAGGTTGTAGTCGTGGACACAGAGGGGTTTCTCCATAACGCCAGTTGCCGTAGTAATTTGGACTGTCGTGTCTGCGTGAAGGGAGGACAGAACGAAAACATTCCGTGTATCCCTCCACTTCATTGCAAGCAATTTGTCTGTTTTCAAGCAGGCTCTCTCCCCCCCGACTAAAGGCCCGTACACACGTACCGATCGTCGTCATACAAACGTCGGCGGACGAAAGATCTGCCGATTGTACGCGTGTTAGTATGGTGCCTCCGACAGCTGTCTGCGCACAATCCGCGGACAAAAGTCTTTCTTGCAAACATGAAAATTTTTGTCTGCGGACACCAGAACGGACGATTGTTCGCCTGTCAGTACAGAATTCGGCCGACACACAGCTACAAATCCCAACACGCATGATCAAACCAAATGAGTTACCGGAAGAATTTTCTCTAGTAAACTCATCATTTTATTCAGAAAGAACTTTCGGCTCGCGGCAGTCCAAGAAATAGGTGAAATGCGGAGCACATGCTCATCTTGATAAATGTGAGAAGAAGGAAGATGCTGCTCATAATGCCATACTTTTCTAATCAAAAGGCATGTGTTCTGTTATGATGAAGATAATGTTTGTCTATTCTATCTGTTCTATCAAATTTTATAATTAAATAATTTGAACTCTTCACCATTATTATTTTGTAAACAGCAAAGATCTAACTATTGATATGACCCTTTATTCTTGTATGAATTAATGTATAAAACATATTTTTCAGGTTATGCACAATATTAAACATGTTAACAAATTCAGATAGGCCATTTTTTATTTTCATTTTCTTTATTTTTTGTATCTCAGCAAAAAAAACCAAAGAAAACATCAATACTTTCCGTATAACTAAACATAAAAAAGGTCCATTTGGACAAAATTAAACTAGAAACTGGCAAACAGGGGTAAAATAAATAATAGGGGGTTACAAAAATTAAAGTTGCTGGTAACTGAAATCAGGTTGCCATGAGGGCAGGTTTGGATCATGCTGGCCATATTGCCACTGGCCATGTGGCATTTGGCGAGGTGGTGGGTGTTGTGGAGGTGGAGGTGGAGGTGGAGGGCACGGGTGCTCCTGGCATGCATGGCTGTGCTCATTAAGGATCCCATTTTCAGCCTTTTGCAGCACATCGAGGATAATTTTTCTGGCATACTGACACTGCCTGAGGTCCACCTTATCCAAAATTTTTGCCGTCATGTTGCCGAAGGACTCATTGGCCTCCGGTTTCCGACGTAGGGCTATGGTGGCCTCCTGGATAAATTTGTCTGTGATATCATTCACGTGCTTCCTCTTTTGCCTCCGTTTGGCAGGAGGAGGTGGTGGTGGAAATAGTTCCACAGGCTCCTCAGGCTCCCCAGGCTCCTGGCTGCAACCTGGCTCCTCCTCAGTGACACTTCCCTGTTGATGAAATGAACAATTGATTAGAATGTTATAGTGTATATAAAAATGCATGTTTGTTATATTATTGTGAACAAATAGCAGACTTTACATACAGTGGCGTATCTAGGGTCTCCAGTGCCCTTGTTGAGGAGCTGTATTTGGCAACAACCCCCCCCCCCCCAAGATCAATGTAAAACTGTAACCCACCCCCCAAAAAAAAAATTAAAGGGCATTAAAAGTTTCTAATTTGCCCCTTGTTTGCCCAGTGTAGAGCTCTCTAGTGGGCAATCATTGTCTCAGGTGTGAAAAAGAAAGAGAGGGTTGAGAGCTAGAGAGAGGGAGAGAAAGAGGGGGTGTGAGAGAGAGAGGAGGGGGTTGCAGAGAGAGAGGGGCCTGAACTTGCAGAGGGCTTGATGTAGGGCATTGAGGGTGTAGCGGTGCAGGGAAACAGGAATAAGGAAGCCACCTGCCTTGCTGACCCAGAGTGAGAGACCAGAGACATGGAAGCAAGGATGGATGGATCATTTGCAGGAGCTGTTAGTTTTATATTAAAAAAGGTTGAGCCAGAGGAATGCTGAGGCTACAGCAGTGTTTGTTAGGACCAGAGGTGTGCTGGGGATGCAGCAGTGTTTGTAAGACCAGAGGTGTGCTGGGGATGCAGTGAGAGGCAGTCTCAGTCTCCTGGTCTTTTGGCTCAGCTGCTCTCAATGTTTTACACCTGCATGAAGCAGCTCTCAATGTTTTACACCTGCATGAATCCGCCTGCAAACTGGGGGTTCTGGAGTGTGCAGGCTGAGTGGATTGTTAAAATAAACACTAAAACAATGCCAATGTTTTTGTGACCCACCCCCCTTGGCCTGCGCCCCTGGCGGTTGCCTGTCATGCCAACCCCTTGCTATGCCCGTTTACATAAAGGGTCAATTATGGTTTAGCTTATAATTTTGTTACATGATTACATTTTAGCAGACAATATATTGTGAAATGCCATACCTGAGTAAAACTCTCCTCCAGGAAATCCTCATCCTGGCTTGGATCTACAGACACTGAGCCCTCTGCCGAAGTCGAAGGCAGCGTAGAAATTGACGGCCTGGATTCCAAGGTGTCTGCCAGGAACCGCAGGTTATCATAGTACCACAGCCGTGGTACATGTACATTCCGTGCACCTGCTCCAGACTGGGTGGAATCTTCTATTTTCTTTACCTCCCGCCTGTAGGCAGTGCGAATGCTGTTTATTTTTTTGCGTATATAATCAAAATTTGCCCCAGGACAGACGGGCTTGTAGAAGGCCACCAAATGTTCCATGGCCTGTTTTTTTAGTTTCTTATTTTTATATTCTGCCGACTTCACTTGCCACAAACACGGCAGTTGCCTGTACTCATCAATGAAACTGATGAGAAAGTTGTGGGTGGTGTAATTGTCCACCATATTGCAGGACAGTATATGCCTGCAAGACACAACACAACACAAAACATATTAAAATAGCATGTATTTTGGCACATAATAAAGATATTCCTAATAAAAGCTGTATAGGGCCCAAAACACACACTTTCTATTAAAAGAGTCGTACCTTTGTTTGTGGGGAAAAGTCGTGATTCGCCGCTCGATCGTGCTCCAACCCTCGATATGTCCGCTAGCGAATCGTCGGCCGAACGAACTTGCGTCCTTTAAATACAGCGCAGGCGTCAACTCCTCCTCCAGTGGCGGGCTTGTGCAGGGGTGTGTACGTGCCGAAGATCAGGCCTACATGCGACACTCACACCTGAAGCAGTGGAAAAATCTTGTAATCAAGAATAATGTCTCAACAATCTGGGAGCTCAATTAGTGTGGGCCGAAGTGATTGGGCCACCAGAAAATCAAGGGCTACACCCATGTCAAAGCCAGAAATGGTGGAGATGGTCTCCATTTTAGAAAAAATGGACTATGATGGCAAGTTGGCAAATTACGATCGGCCCAATGCCAGGAAAGATGGCATCATGGATAAGGTGGTGGCCTGTTTGGTAAAAAAATTCGGTGTGGAGCGATCGAAAGATCAGATTTGTAAACGGTGGTCTGACCTGAAACACCGTGAGCAGGATCAGCTTTCCCAAATCCATAGGATTTTGAAAAAAAGTAAGTTTTATTTATTTATTTTTTTTTTAATCATGCAATATGTTTTTTATAATTTGGTGTATGTTGTATTAACATGTCTAGATTATAATGTCTATGTAAAAAGTTAGATTACTCATTTTAGTTGTCATGTCGTGATTAGATCGATCTATTGTTGATGTTTTAGTATATGACATTAAAAGTCAGGAAGCCATAGTTAAAAATATATGTATTGTGTTGCAACGAACGTTCTTTCCTGCACGAATCTTCTCAGCAAACATTCCTATTAATCACAGATTATTATTCAAACCTTTAAATAGGAGAAAAACGTAAACTCCGTGCCAAACAATGGGAAAGGAGGAGGAGAAGTTTGGCAGCTCCATCGGCAGTTGTGGAAGAAGAGGAGGACATGGGCCCAGATGGTGGCACAGATTCGACTAAAGGTAATTGGTTCCTATGCACTGTCAAACATTAATGTACCATATTTTTCGTAGATAACCATGTACATGTCTTCATATTTGTTACTGAAAGAGCTATCAAGCAGGGCACCATGTCCTAACAAATGTACCTCTTGTGACTTTTATGATATGGCCAATGTTTTGTATTATGTAGATGAAGACATTATGCCTGAGGTTATTCTGGTGGAGCCAACAAGTGACCAGACACCAGAACAACAAGAAGGTTGGTAGTCACAGATTTTTGTGTAGTGGGATCATAGAAATATGTGTATTTGCAATGATTGTTTAACCTTATATTCTTGTATTCCCTTACAAATTTACATTGCAGATGTTGCATCATGCCAGGATGTGGCATCCCCAGCCAGCTCAGAACCCAGATCTCCTGGCAACTTGCCAAGCAGCGTGGAAGCCACTTCCCAAAATCTTGAGGATCCCGGACCAAGTGTCCAAGAGCCAATTGTGTGCCCACGTAGGTTTTTTCAGAATGATTTTTATCAGTGTTATTTTTAGCCTCCAATTTACAACACTAGTTCCCTATGGGAGCCTCTTTATTTGAATGGAAGTCGCACCGTAAGTCGGATCAGGATGCTCTGACTTGCGGGGCCACTTGCGTTGTGAAGATTTTTGAGGGGGAACTACACCAAAAAATTGAAGAACCCACCGTGGGTGTCCCCCCAAGTTCACAACCAGGCCTTTTGTGTGTGGTATTGAGTTTGAGGGTATGCCCACAACAAAAAAACAGCGTGGGTTACCCCCAAAACCCCTACCAGACCCTTATACAAGCATGCAGCTTGTCAGGCCAGGAAAGAGAACGAGCAAGCGGAACAAACACCCCCTGGACCACAGCAGGACACATGCCCTCAACATGGGGGGGTTTTGTTGCTTTGGGCCAGGGGGCCTCTGCACCGCACACCCAAAAGCACCTTACTCCCATGTAGAGGAGGACAAGAGCCTCATCCCCACAACCCTGTCTGGTGGTTTTGGGGGGTCATGCGGCCAGGGGGTTCCTAGGACTTTGGAAGCAACCTTCAACAAAGGGTGGCCCCCAGATCCCGGACACCAATCACTGTGTGAATGGGTATGGGGTACATAGTACCCCTACACATTAACCACATAAATGGAAGTGTATGTGAATAACGACAGGAGACGTTTATGAAATGTTCTTAAATATCTTCATCCGGTCTTCTCCACTCTGCTCTTTGGATCTTCTCCTCTCCACTCTTCTGCTGTGCAATCTTCTGCTCTTATGTTGTCTAGCTCTTTTGCCCTAGGTTCTGCTTCTTCCTCCTGTCCTCATCTGATGCTGTTGCCGTGCATTCTGCCCGTCTCTGGTCTCTGCAGCTTAATATATATACATTACGACCATGCCCTCACAATGACGTCATCATGCGTTCACACCCCTAATGAATATATAGTAAGCTCAGGAGACCGGCAGAATCATCAGCAACAGGATCAGAGGAGGACAGGAGGAAGAAGAAGAGCCTAGGGCAAAAGAGCATAAGAACAGGGTAGGTATTAACTCGAGAGTAATTAAAAATAACCTGGACACCAAATGTTTCTCTATTATGACCTCATGTAGGTGATTCACATTGACTCAGTTGTATATTTTTTTACAGATCATGATTTACCTACTTGCACTTTAACAAATCCAATGTTGCTCAGACCTCGAGCAAATCAAGGAAACAGCAACGGCATTGCAATCAAAAATGCGAGATTTTGTCGACATGATTGCCAAATTTTAAAAAGTTTTAAAGACATTTTTTATGTTTTTATTGGTTCCTTTTCTTACAAAAGTTTTTTAATATTTTATGATATCTTGATGGCACTCAGTTGTTAAGAGTGTACCCACGTTTGGGAAAAAAACTTGAAAACACCCTAACCCTAACCCTAACCCTAACCCTGTGAATGTTTTGAAAAAAAAATTTTGTACATTCAACAATGTGTGTTCCATTCTTTATTTGACTTTCGTTGGGGGGGTCGAGATCTAAAGCTGTGTAAAGAAGCATTACATGTATGATGGCTGTCCTATTCCCACATTTACATGTTAATGAAAGCATTTTGGACACTGCCATATGCGAGTTGCTGGAGGTGTCAATAAAATGTTAAAGATCCCAACCGTTTATACGCATATCACAGTGCGATCTGACATTTCATACAGGATTGGATCATACAAGTGTGAACGACTGTGCAATCCTATCCTGATGCAGCTGAATAAATGCATCATGTGCGACTTTTGTGCGAGTGTAGTGCGAATTGAGACATACACTTTGTATGGCTACATTCACACTGAACACGCACACAAGTCGCACATGACCCTTTATTTCTGATGTATCAGGATTGGATGGCACAGTTCTTCAGACTTGTGTAATACAATCCTGTGGAAAAAGTAAGTGGTGGGTCACCCTTATGCGTTGCAGGAAGGATGCAAAGTCGCAGACTTCCCACATTGCATAAGTGTGACTCAACACTCAAGGTACTAGCAGTCCTAGGATTCAATATGGCATTGATATTGGCAGTGTAGGGAGATCAGTGTAATCTATAGTGTATTGCTTGTTCGTTGCTCTAGTTCACTTTCCATTACTTATATATATATAACACTTTGAGATGAACAATGATCAAGTTTCACATAACACTGACATATCCTAACATTGGTGGGCAGTGAGAAGGATGTCATAAATGAACACAACATAACAGGTGTAGGTACGTTGTTAATACCCTAATGTATTATATTAAATATATACTATGGGCAACTTCTGGACAAGAACCACCAATGTAAGGTGACATTAGATGAACCATGGGTGTGACCTAGTTCTCAAAGTGACAGGGTTTGTGTAAATTTTGTGGGGTGCAGAAGGCCCTTGTATTTACACCACTGGCTCAAAAATAACACATGGCCATCATCACTTTGGATCAGCTGGTGAGAGACTACAGTAAAGAAACACACTGATGAATGTATTAACCCTTCCAAAGTCACACATATATAACACATGATTAACCCAAATAATTGTGTTTGGCATATGTGCCCAAATGATTAGAATCCACAATACTGAATCATTGCAATTTTTTTTTAATGTGTTGAAAAATAATATATCTCTGACATTTATCTTGTGTGTCCAATCTTTAACAAGATTAATGGGTGTGTGACAGTGATTGCTGCCAGGACACAGCTCCTCTCCCCACGAAATAGTCCAGATATTCCTGGCGGATCTGATGGGCCCTGTGTGATGCCAATGCTGACCGTCCAACTTCCATTGACGTCATGGACTCCACTTGGTTAGAAGGTTGGGCCTCTCCACTTGTACCTGGCATAGCAGGATCAGTATCCAGTTGCTGCAATACATAATTTTGTGCATTCCTGCGTAGGAAGTTGTGCAAAATGCAGCAACACAAGACCACATTATCCACTTTGTACAGTGCCAGGTTTATGGACGTCAGGAATATCCGGAACCGGTTGGCCATTATCCCGAAGGCATTCTCCACAACTCTGCGAGCTCTGGACAACCGGTAGTTGTAAATCCTTTGGTCTGGGGTGAGGTTCCTCTGAGGGTAGGGCTTCATGAGATGCTCCCCAAGCGCAAAAGCCTCATCTGCGATAAACACAAAGCTCATACCCTCAACAGTTTGCTCCCTGGATGGCAGGTTCAGAGTGCCGTTCTTTAGACGACGAGCGAACTCCGTCTGATCAATAACTCCCCCATCCGAATTGCGGCCATTTTTGCCAATATCCAAAAAAATAAACTCATAGTTTGCATTAACTATGGCTAGCATGACTATACTAAAAAAACCTTTATAATTATAATAAAATGTGCCGGAATTCGGAGGGGGGACAATGCGGACGTGCTTCCCATCAATAGCACCCCCACAATTGGGAAAATTCCACTTCTCCAGAAATTGATCAGAAATCTCCAGCCATTGCTCTGCGTTTGAAGGAAACTGTGGGGAAAAAATAAAAAAAAAAATTATTGCTTGAGCACATCACATTATTAATTACACACACAGTTGTCTGTTAAATGCTTATGCAACTTGCTAAAAAAATAAACAACAGGAAGGCAAAGGTTTGGATATGGGGATGTAACATCTACATACATTTATTTTCAACCTCCTATTGTTCTTATATTGTAAAGGGCCATACACACTAGAAGATTCTCTGAAGACTTTTTCGTGCAGATTTACCTTTTCTATGTAGTGCAAGGGCCTACCAGATTGCATAGGATTTGAAAGTGTTTGTTGGACCTCATATTATTTGGTTTTGGTAAATCGGAAGGATAAATTGTTCTGACAATCTTCTAGTGTGTATGGCCCATTATACTCACCAGCTAGAGCTGAGATTTACAAACTACGGCCCTCCAGCTGTTGCAGAACTACACATCCCATGAGGCCTTGTAATTCTCTGACATTCACAGACATGACTAGGCATGATGGAAATTGAAGTTCGTGAACAACTGGAGGGCCATAGTTTGAAGACCTCTGAACTTGAGCTTTGGTATATGCTGACTTTGAGATTTAGCATGTGGGTGGGGGATGGGTAAGTAAAACTGGGCATTTATACATCAATAAGGGCTTGTGGTCAGTGAAGGTTTTAACATCATTACATAAACATACAGAATCATAGGTGGGAATGGATGGACTGATGTATTTTAGATAAATCATTAACTAGGTACTAAAACATTGGCCAAGGAATAATTGTTTGAGGGAAAGCAATACAATTTGAAAAATTCGACATACTGTTAACAGGCAATGCGTTTAGGGACACATAGGAGAGAATGGTGGGGTGGTTAGTGGGTAATTTTACAAATGGTTAAAGATAATCTACATCTTTACTACTATGTGCATGCGGACAGAGGGTAGTTTACAAATAATGGCCTGTGTCAATTGCTGTACATCCAAAAACATCATAATTTGGGTGAAACGACTAATACATGTAATGTAATGTAAAAAATCAAACATACCTTGATATAGTCCTTCTGCAAGACCTTGATGATGGCAGAGCAGGTCTCAGGGATGATGATACCAAGAGCTTGGGGAGAGATGCCTGTGGTGAACTTCAGATCCTGCAGGCTTCTCCCTGTTGCAAGATACCTCAACGTCGCAATTAACCTTTGCTCAGGAGTAATTGCAAGCCGCATACAAGTATCTTGCTTCAGAATATAGGGGGACACCAGGGCAAGAAGACGGTAAAAGATGGGATCCGTCATCCTCAAATAATTCCTGAAGTCATCAGGATTATTTTCCTGGAGCTCCCTCAGCAAGGACATATGAGAAAATTGATCACGGTTAAGCAACCAATTTTTCGTCCAGGAGGTCCGCTTCTTCTTCCTATTGCTCGTACGTCGTCTCAGAGCCAAAACTCCAACACTAGCGACAGCAACGGACGAATTCACGGTCGCCATAATAAATTCTCGAACGATGTCTCGGAAAATAGCGAAATGTCGTCAACCAAACAAATGCTACCGAAATCAGCGCAAGATGCCCAGAAGAGTCACGGCCAAACACTCACTTCCTCTTTTGTAGCGGCGAACGTGCGTGGAACGTAGTGACGTCATTTTCTGTCGGAAGACAAATGTCCTGGGCAAGTTTTGAGCACTTTTCAACAGACAAACAACAAACACACCAGCCGCGAACATTTGTAGGACGTTCTGTCGGCCGACGATCGGTACGTGTGTACGGGGCTTTAGACTTTAGTTTACTAAGACTTTAGTTTACATTACACAGGCACAGAACAGAATCTGATTGGGCCGGACCTGGACCTGATGACTGATCGCTTCTGAACCCAATCAGATCATCAGCAGGGCCGGGGGCGAGCGGGAGTGTGCCCCAGAGCGGCGGGAACGAGCGACGTAGCGATTCATCGCTTTGCCTGCACGGGGCTGACCGCCGCAGTATATGTACTAACGGCGGTCAGCAAGTGGTTAAAATTCCAGAAAGACTTCCACAGCCAGCACCACTGGAAACAATTCCAGGAGCACCAGGTTCCTGGAGAAGACCATCCGCTTTCCATGGACGCAGCCAAGGCCCAGCACTCCAGCGACCTTGAAAAAAAGCCCCATAACCAGTCAAACCGGCAGCGTCCGTTTAAAGTTCCAAAAAGCTTTTCCACACCCATAAATCCTCCCTATGGTCCCTAGTAAGACAGACAAAATGAGTGGGTGACTGTACACCTGCCATAGCTGCCAACAGCCGTCGACAAAAACCCTGCCAATGAGTATAATACAACATGCAAAATTCAACTTGCCCAGCAAGGACTGCAGTTTGCGAAGCTAAATCTTCCGTAGTCCCAGAATCCCACGAATCTCCAACTTGAGGGCCACAAGCTTATCTTCCAGCAGGTGACACTCCATAGCGCAAGAGTCCAGAACTATGCCTAGGTTGGGCCCTCGGTCTTATCCGCTGCCAAGGGAATCCCAAAGTGAGAATCGCTGTGCTGCATTGTAGCCAGGAGAACTGTACATACCTTGGAACCTGGCGGGCCCACAAAAAGGAAATCATCCAAAAAATGGATAAGGGATTTCATACATCTCGAACCACCCATTCTATAAATGAACTGAATGTCTCGAAAAAAATGCATGAAATGGAACAGCCCAGAGGAAGGCAACGATCCACATAATACGCCTCTTGCCACCAACAGCCCAGCAAGCGAAAACATTCTGGATGCACCGGAAGCAACAGAAATGCAGATTCAATATCAGATTTTGCCATGAGAGCCTCCTTCCCATAGTGCCAAGCCCAAAAAAACTCTGCATCAAAGGAAGTGTACGGTACTGTACACACCTCTGAATTAATCGCGTCATTGACTGACCCACCCTTAGGGAAGGAAAGGTGGTGAATAAGGACAAACTGTTGGGCTCATTCTTCGCCACAACCCCCAGAGGCAAGATGACCAAATCGGACTGTCCTTGAGCACCCAGGGTCCTGGGTGCCCCTCGCTGGCATCTCTGTGCCAGTCCTCCGAGCCCCAGATGACAACGGGCTGCCCGCTGTAACCGAACGACTCCCTCGCCGAGGCTCCTCCCCTACTGGCACACTGGCCAGGGGACAAGTCCAAATGGTCCCACACTAGTCGCCTGGAGGGCAGGGGGGAGATGTCATCCTGTACAGGCACCCTGCCCTCCGAGCTGCACCACTGCTGGGGATTCCTTCTAGGCACCCCACCTGTTGAAGCAGATGAGCGCTTTGCGGGCGGGCCTGAAGGGGCTCCCATTCAGGGCTCACTAACTCTGGGGGAGGAGTTTGGTAAAAAGCGCTACGGAGGTCGAGACCCCCGAGCATGTGGGAACTCCAGGCCCCCCGTCGCCTTCCCAGTGACCGGATCTCCCAGCACAGATGACAGCTGGGCATGCAGCCAATCTGGTCCTTTTGAAGCAGCTGCAGCTCTCAGCTGAAAAAATAGCTGCTCAACGTCCGCCATCACCAACAGGGACCCAGTGGAGGATGCACGACTGAAGCTTATTCCTTGCTCTGTTGGCTCCACTGTACGCCAGGGCCTCCCCTCCCCTCCCCTCCTAAAACTGCTCAAGACTCCACCCAGCTACAGGATATACCAATCAGGTAAGCCCCTCAAACTTCTAAACCAAAACTGACTATTAACCCCTTCCTACCTTGCTCCTCTCTTAACACTGTCATGCCTGTCCTGCGCTATTTTGTTTTTCCGCTCCGGGCCTCACTCATTATTCTTAGCAACATTTTTTACTCAACAACCTCTTACTCATTAAAAAATAAAAGTTTTATATCCTGTGGAATACAGCTTTTCATGCTATTACCCTTGTCAGCTGAGGCCTTCTCTGTTTTTTTATTTTTTCCTTGATGTTGGTGTGTGGACACTTTAGGCAGACTAACATGACCAGGTGCAGAAATATCTCACTAATCACTCCTTCACACAGTTCTAGGCAGACATCAAAGTACTGTACATAGTCCGTGTGTGACTTTTATAAGTTTATAATAAGCAATGTCAGGGCATGGAGAGGACAGAATCAAAGCCATAGGGTTAACATCAAATATGTCCTCTGTGTAATCTTATATCTCCTAACCATTTCATTTGCTGAGCAACATTATAAACAATATAGTACATTATGTAATTAATGTACTGTAGTAAGTAGTATTTAAATAAACAAGCATTGTGAAAGCTAGAATTTCACTTCATAAAGCCAAAAATGGTAGGGGTGCAGCTTTAGAATAATAGGCAAAGTAGACATCCTCAATAACGTCACATTTCAAACATGACATTTATAATTAGCTAGTATTCTTTTATATGTCTGGTAGGATTACCTTTCAGGAAATTAAGCACTAAATCATATTTTTTTGTTATTTGAGTCCCTGTTGAGTCACTTTATGTCCTGATTACCAGAGAGGAAAATCTCCCCCATAGAAACAAACAGCCATAAAAGTTTATTTTAACCCATCAGCATTTACTGTTATTTCTGTCTGGGCTCCTGGAGGAGAGCTTCTGCTTACGGACGGTACCATAATTAAAGCTGAACTCCAGGCTGATATCAAAGAAAAATATTAATTTTGGCACAGTGAAATTGAATTTCACTTGATTTCGGCCTCCTTTTATCCCCTGGGCAGCAACACTCAGATTCGGAGAAGCAGCACTTGAAGCCAATTAGATCAGCTACATGCACATTTTTTTGAAAAGGAACACGCGGATAGGAAAAGAGAGCAAAATGAACATAAATTTGACCTCATCAGTCTGTCTCTGATTCATTATTGTCCAGTTAGAGACTGGGGCTAGGTGATGTCAGCAATGCATGTGATCTATGGAGAACTTTTTACATCTCCCTAAAAAGCATTAATAGTGTAAACCCCACAACTGAAGGAATAGAAAATGCAAACCTTTTGGCAGGTAAAACAAGCTCTCATATACATCTTCTTCTGTGTAATTAGATGTTTACCTGATTTTCAGCTTTAAAGCTAAAGTTAAACCTGCCTATGTTTTACCTTTTCCTTGTTCCTCATCTCCACCCCTCATCAGTATGTGAGGAGGTGCTCTTTGTTGCAGTGTCAGTAAACACTCAGAGTCCAGTTGCAGAAAACAGAACTTGATTTAAAGGTAAAGTTCAGCAATTTACAACAAGCCCGGCAGGAAGGCACCCAACCAGTAACACTCATAGGATGTACCAGCAATGTGTAGTAGAGCAGGTCTCAGGTTTGTACCGATAACATCTGTTATAGAGGCGGAATGCGGCATGGCTGGTCCGTAGCCAAATGGGCAGATCTCTAAGAAGGACGGCGTGTCCCTATGCTTTCTCTAATCATCTGGAACTTTTACCTACCATTAATCACTGTTCCTGACAGAGGGGTGACCTGTTCCTACACTACCCACACACAAAATGCGTGCCAAGCTTCGGACCTGGGGTCCTAAATAGACTCTGGCTGACCCAAGATGGCCACCAGAGTCACATGGGGCTGCAGCATCAAATTGGATGCGCCACCTGCAGTGGAGAAAGTAGACTGCACCTGCATACAAGTATGCTAATGAAACTTAAATAACTTTTTCATTTTTTTTTTTACATACCTTATTTTAGATCCAGTAATGTCATCACATTTCTAGCACATTAGAGGGGATGTAAAGGAAGAAGTTTTTTTTTATATTAATGCATTCTGTGAAATAAGATAAAAAAACCTTCTGTGTGCAGCAGCCCCCCTAATACTTACTTGAGCCCCATCTTGATTCAGAGATGTCCACGAATGCCTCGGCTGTCTGGGACTCTCCCTCCTGATTGAGTGAGACACAGCAGCGGCGCCATTGGCTCCCATTGGCTCCCCCTGCTGTCAATCAAAGTCAGTTAGCCAATGAGGAGAGAGAGGGGGCAGAGCAGAACCGCGGCTCCTTGTCTGAATAAATACACGCAGCTGTGGGTCGGCTCGGCTCAGGTATCCCCATAACAAGCTGCTTGCTGTTGGGCACTCGGCAGGAGGAAGGGGCCAGGAGTGCCAAAGAGGGACCCAAGACGAGGAGGATCTGGGCTGCTCTGTGCAAAACCACTACATAGAGGTGGTAAGTATATAATGTTTATTATTTTTAGAGAAAAAAAAAAAGACTTTACAATCACTTTATTATTTTTCTCTATGCAATGCAGACAGATAATGGCGGGCGGGAAAGCATCACAGCACCCTTTGTCATTACTCCTCTCAAAAGCCCTCAGTTCTGCAAGAAGTGGCTGGCTGTTGCGGGAGTGGCATGCAGAATACCCTCGGTAATACCTACATGTGATACTGAGCCACCATGATTGAAGGAACTGAAATCCAGTGAATGAAAGAGCAGGTTAGAGACAGGAAGGCTGGGATATAAGGGGCTAGATGAGTCATTGAAAATGAGGTGGGCTCCATATGATATGTGCTTTTCCTTTTTATTTGCTGCATTTACTAACACTGGCTTAACCTACCCTCCTAAAACTGCTCCAAACAGCAAATCACTGTGCAAATTCATTTAGTATCTGCTTACCTGAGTCCATTTAGGCACAGTCAGAATTCCTAAGTCCTGTTGAAGGGGACAGAGTGTTTGACCCCCAAACACACTGGATTTTTTTCTGCTATGAATCAATTTGATTTAGGCCCCTTTCACACAGGCGGACCGTTCAGATCCGCCTGTCCGTTTTTTTGGCGGATCTGAACGGTCCCCCATGCATCTCTATGGGGGATCGGATATCAGCGGAGACATGTCTACTGACATCCGATCCGTCAAATCTGGATGGATGGAAACCCTATTTTCCATCCGTCCAGCGGATCGGATAGGATCGGATGAGAAAGGACCGACGGTCCATTCCCATTCGATTTCCCCCATAGAGATGCATGGGGAACTGACAGCTGTGTCTCCGCACACAGCCCCGAAGACACAGCTGTCATCCTCCTGCTCAGCGGGGGATTGGCGGCTCGATCCCCTCTGAGAAAAACGGAATCCGTCCAATGGACGGATAGTGTGAAAGGGGCCTAATAAAAATCTTGGACACTTGTTTGATGCTCTCATTGGATTGTCTATATCAGGGGTCCCCAACCCCCGGACCACAGACTGTGATGTAAAGGGGACTGCGCTGTAAAGGGGCACTGTCATTTTAAAGGGGGCTGTGATGTGTAGGGGAATTGAGGACACTGTGGGACTGCTTTAAAGAGGGAACTGTAATGTAAAGGGGTACTGTGGACACTGATATAAAGGGGGAGACTGTGATGTAAAGGGGGGTTGTGGTGGGAAGGGGGGCTGATTCTGTGAATATCCCATCCCCTGACCCATCCACCACAAACGCGCCCCTTGGCTGCAATGGAACTGGTCCTTGGTGCCAAGAAGGTTGGGCACTGCTGGTCCATATGACTTGCAGCAGCTTCTAATGCACACTTTATGAAGCCCATAGTGTGCAGTGAAATAAGAGTTTGTAATTTTAGTACAAGAGAGAAGTCCCTACAACTGTGCAAGATTGAAGAAAAGGAGTTCTGTTTTTGTTTTTCATACAAACTATCCACAGCTAATCTGTCAGTTTGTATGTGGCCATAGCACAAAGGCCAGGGTATAGCCATCTCTGAATGCAGAAAACTATTCACAGATATACGCCCATGTGAGCGTAGTCTTATGGGCCATACACACTATAAGATTTTCTGAAGACTTTTTCCTGTAGACTTACCAAAACAATATAATATGAGGTCAAACCTAAACACTTTCAATTTGTATGCAATCTGGCAGGCACTTGCACTACATAGAAAAGGTAAATCTGAAGGAAATCTACCAACAAAAGTTGGATAGTGTGTATGCAGCTTTAAACCTCGTACACAAGCACCGATTGTTGGCCAACCGATCGGCCTTCTTTTGTCCAGTGTTGTTGTGTTGGTTGAAATGTGCTCTTGACTGCACACGAATTTTGTCGGCCAACAACAACCAACTGCAGAAGTGATGTCATGTTCTGGTCTACTTTCCGTGTGTTTTTTCTTCTCTGAGCATGCCCAGTCTTGCTCATCTGACTTTTGTCGGCCGAAATCTGTACTGACTGACGAACAATCGGCCATTCTGGTGACGGCCAACAAAAATTTCATAGCATGCACACCAGATTTTGTTCGGCCGAAAAGTCGCAGACGGTTGTCGGAAGCATCATACTAACAAGCCGACAATCGGCCGATCGGACGTTGGCCGAAAATTTACGGCCAACAATCGGTGCGTGTGTGAGGGGCTTAAATATGGGATGCAGTATAAAAGATCTGCATTAGTACAGCTGAGCAATCAGTCTAGCACCATTGCACAATGCCTGCATTAGAAACGATTAGTGATTAATCTCCCTTATTCTCTACAGAATGAGAGCAAGAGATTATTAGCTAAACAGTCGCTCATTTAGGAGATTGTTAGACATCTTTTCCTATTTAAATCTACTCAATGAGGTTAATTTTATGGGACCAATCTACTAACAATCGCCCACATTTCTCCTTGCACCAGTATAAAAGATACATTTTTTGCCGTGTGTTTTATAGTCTTTGGGATAAGTCAGCTGTGTATCTTAGGTGTGTTAGCCTAATATACACTTGTGTCTCTATGGCTAGGTTTACACATGGCTGCCGCCCCTTGGGAAAGCGATAAACTGTGGATCGCTTTTCACAGGTGTTTGATAGGCTTTAGGGAGGCGATATATCACTGCCTGTTTTAAGACTCTACATGCCACAGCACTGTGTGGGGAAAGTTTTTGTAAACCCCCATCCGGCTATCTTTTGCAGCTTAACCACTTAAGCCCCGGAGGATTTTCCTGCTCAAAGACCAGGGCCTATTTTGCGATCCGGCACTGCGTGATTTTAACGGACAATTGCGCGGTCGTGCGACGCTGTACCCAAATGAAATTGACATCCTTTTTTCCCCACAAACAGAGCTTTCTTTTGGTGGTATTTGATCACCTGTGCGATTTTTATTTTTTGCGCTATAAACAAAAAAACAGCGTCAATTTTGAAAAAATAACAATATTTTTCAAATTTTTTTTATATGAAATTCCCCCCAAAAACATGCACTGTTACCGTAAAAATGACACTGGCAGGGAAGTGGTTAACTTTTTTAGTGATCAAGGCATTAAGTGTGTCCCTAGGGGCATGATTATAACTGTAAAGGGGCGTGGCTTGTGATGTAATGTAACCACAGAGACATACGATCCTACATAGCAGGATCGTATGATCTCTGCCGTTACACCAGGGAGAATGACAGACGGCTTTGTTTACATCAGCAGTTTGCCTTTCTCCCTCTCCAGCGGGAGATTGCGAGTGGCCAGCAGACATCAGAGCTGCCGGTCACTCACGTGGGGACCTCAGTGAACGAGCGGGGGCGGGAGCGCGCCTCCGACGGCGCACGCTCGCCCCCTGCAGGCTCCTGGGCGAGCGACGTAGTACTACGTCGCTTTGCCCAGGAGGGACTGACTGCCGCAGTAAATATACTGTGGGCGGTCGGCAGGTGGTTAAGGAGGGACGATAAAAACATGACTCAACTGCCTGTTTTTACCACCTTCAACTGTAAGTGTAAGTAAGTGTAAATAAGCCCTTTCCTGACAGACTCCATGGCAGCAGATGTATGGGTTAACCCCGCCTCCACTTCTCCCCTATAGGACCACACTCCCATAAATCTTTTCTCTGAGCTAGAGGCTGCGTTCCTTTTTTGTCCTCCTCCCAAGGATCAGAATGGATGAAGCCTTACCTTGGATGAAGTGTCCATGATCGAAGCCTGGTTGTTCAAAAAGGTGTGCCCCAGAAGATGTGTGGAGTCTCCAGCAGTCCCCAGCTATTTGCGGGGTGGGGAAGGACCAAAGATTTGGTGCCATGTGGAGTCTCCAGCAGTCCCCAGCTATTAGCGGGGTAAAGAAGGGGCGATGGATGTTGTGCCATGAAGAGCTTAAGCTTGGCCATTGGCAGGCAGAGTGGCAGTATGGCCTAAGAGCCTAGCTATTAGCAGGTGGCCATAAAAGCCCTGGGCCGTGCAGCAGCGTCTTCTGGATCTAGGCATGGTTGTGGGGGGTGCCATGTGCTGTGATTTATACTTTTGTATTGCATATTCCATGGCAGCAGCTTTTGTTTGTTTGTCTGTTTTCTTCCTTGGCTCTAGTGTCTTCCAGCCTATGACAGCTGGAGCGCATTTGCGTTCCAAGCCACCGCTCTCTCTTCTGGCCTGGCGTCCCACGGGTTACTCCTGCCCAGGGACTCAGTGCTTGCACTCTGTGGGCGGCGGTGGCGTGATTACAGTGGAGAAATTCAATCAGCAGTCAGTACTGTTGATATTGCGTTTTCTCTGTGGTCAGCTTGCAGCAGTTTTCCCTATATTCTGTGTGCAATCATCACAAGTAGTGTTGAGCGAACACGGACTGTATTATTCGTGTTCGTACCGAATAATTGGATTTTTTGTACCCGAACACGGACACGGACACTTTACTGTATGTTCGGGTAAAAATCCGTGTTCGGTCGTTTTATTTCCGGGTTTTGCATGCTTTGGCGCTCTTTTCATGGCGGGCTTTCAACAGCCAATCAACAATCGTTTAACTGGTGTGCCTTAAGCCATCCCAGCCATGCCTGCAAATGTCTCAGTAGCTGTGATTGGCCGTCTGAAGCATGTGACCAAGTCTTTATAAGTTCGAGGCAGCCGCAGCGGCGTCATTATGCTGCTTAGATTCAGGGACAGAGCACACATCAACGTGCTGGCTGCTGATTAGGGAAAGATAGGCAGGAAAAAACCATTTGTGTCCGGATAGAATTGAGGGACAGGTCGGAGTGTTTAGGCAGGGCGAGTTGTAGGCATTTTAGGGATAGAGTCTGCTGAATTATAGGGTCAGTGTCTTCTACAAACTACAATCGATATTGCTGTGTGGGGGGTGGGGTCTGCACTCAATCCTGATCTACGATCTCTTCTCAATCCTGTTAGGGACAGAGTCTGCTGAATTTTAGGGAAACTGTGTTCTACAAACTACAATCGATATTGCTGTGTGGTGTGGGATTGGAGATAGGCAGGTGTCAGTGATCCACATCCATTTTTCTGTGTGTGAGCTGCAGTGAACACAATCTTTTTGGGCTGCAGTGAACACAATCTTTTTGGGCTGCAGTGAACACAATCTTTTTGGGCTGCAGTGAACACAATCTTTTTGGGGTGCAGTGAACAAAATCTTTTTGGGGTGCAGTGAACACAATCCTTTTTGGTGTGCAGTGAACACAATCTTTGTGGGGTGCAGTGAACAAAATCCTTTGTGGGGTGCAGTGAACACAATCTTTTTGGGGTGCAGTGAACAAAATCCTTTTTGGGGTGCAGTGAACAACATCCTTTTTGGGGTGCAGTGAACACAATCTTTTTGGGGTGCAGTGAACAAAATCCTTTGTGGGGTGCAGTGAACACAATCTTTTTTGGGTGCAGTGAACACAATCTTTTTGGGGTGGAGTGAACAACATCCTTTTTGGGGTGCAGTGAACAAAATCATTTTTGGGGTGCAGTGAACACAATCTTTTTGGGGTGCAGTGAACACAATCTTTGTGGGGTGCAGTGAACACAATCTTTTTGGGGTGGAGTGAACAACATCCTTTTTGGGGTGCAGTGAACAACATCCTTTTTGGGGTGCAGTGAACACAATCTTTTTGGGGTGCAGTGAACACAATCTTTGTGGGGTACAGTGAACAGAATCTTTGTGGGGTGCAGTGAACACAATCTTTGGGGGGTACAGTGAACACAATCTTTGTGAGGTGCAGTGAACACAATCTTTGTGGGGTGCAGTGAACACAATCATTGTGGGGTGCAGTGAACTCAATCTTTGTGGGGTACAGTGAACACAATCTCATACTTCTGAAGGTTTGAGGGTGCTGCCTGTTCCATACTCCCCCTACTCCTCATCTAGCCTTTTAGGGGTACAAACAATAGTAATTGGGGCCTAGTGTGGTTGTGTACGTGTGATATACATACACTTTTTTGGGATC
Source organism: Pelophylax lessonae (assembly GCF_965119305.1). Taxonomy (NCBI): domain Eukaryota; kingdom Metazoa; phylum Chordata; class Amphibia; order Anura; family Ranidae; genus Pelophylax; species Pelophylax lessonae. Next base: position 605,321,835 of record NC_138768.1, on the reverse strand, counting down.
ATATTTTCTATTCCGCTATTTAATCAAAAACCTTTGGGGATCAGTTAAATTGGGGGATAGTCTGTGTTGGTACGTGTGAGAGAGATCCACCTTTCCAAGTTGTTGGGGTTCATCTCATACTTCTGAAGGTTTGAGGGTGCTGCCTGTTCCATACTCCCCCTACTCCTAGCCTTTTAGGGGTACAAACAATAGTAATTGGGGCCTAGTGTGGTTGTGTACGTGTGATATACATACACTTTTTTGGGATCATATTTTCTATTCCGCTATTTAATCAAAAACCTTTGGGGATCAGTTAAATTGGGGGATAGTCTGTGTTGGTACGTGTGAGAGAGATCCACCTTTCCAAGTTGTTGGGGTTCATCTCATACTTCTGAAGGTTTGAGGGTGCTGCCTGTTCCATACTCCCCCTACTCCTAGCCTTTTAGGGGTACAAACAATAGTAATTGGGGCCTAGTGTGGTTGTGTACGTGTGATATACATACACTTTTTTGGGATCATATTTTCTATTCCGCTATTTAATCAAAAACCTTTGGGGATCAGTTAAATTGGGGGATAGTCTGTGTTGGTACGTGTGAGAGAGATCCACCTTTCCAAGTTGTTGGGGTTCATCTCATACTTCTGAAGGTTTGAGGGTGCTGCCTGTTCCATACTCCCCCTACTCCTAGCCTTTTAGGGGTACAAACAATAGTAATTGGGGCCTAGTGTGGTTGTGTACGTGTGATATACATACACTTTTTTGGGATCATATTTTCTATTCCGCTATTTAATCAAAAACCTTTGGGGATCAGTTAAATTGGGGGATAGTCTGTGTTGGTACGTGTGAGAGAGATCCACCTTTCCAAGTTGTTGGGGTTCATCTCATACTTCTGAAGGTTTGAGGGTGCTGCCTGTTCCATACTCCCCCTACTCCTAGCCTTTTAGGGGTACAAACAATAGTAATTGGGGCCTAGTGTGGTTGTGTACGTGTGATATACATACACTTTTTTGGGATCATATTTTCTATTCCGCTATTTAATCAAAAACCTTTGGGGATCAGTTAAATTGGGGGATAGTCTGTGTTGGTACGTGTGAGAGAGATCCACCTTTCCAAGTTGTTGGGGTTCATCTCATACTTCTGAAGGTTTGAGGGTGCTGCCTGTTCCATACTCCCCCTACTCCTAGCCTTTTAGGGGTACAAACAATAGTAATTGGGGCCTAGTGTGGTTGTGTACGTGTGATATACATACACTTTTTTGGGATCATATTTTCTATTCCGCTATTTAATCAAAAACCTTTGGGGATCAGTTAAATTGGGGGATAGTCTGTGTTGGTACGTGTGAGAGAGATCCACCTTTCCAAGTTGTTGGGGTTCATCTCATACTTCTGAAGGTTTGAGGGTGCTGCCTGTTCCATACTCCCCCTACTCCTAGCCTTTTAGGGGTACAAACAATAGTAATTGGGGCCTAGTGTGGTTGTGTACGTGTGATATACATACACTTTTTTGGGATCATATTTTCTATTCCGCTATTTAATCAAAAACCTCTGGGGATCAGTTAAATTGGGGGATAGTCTGTGTTGGTACGTGTGAGAGAGATCCACCTTTCCAAGTTGTTGGGGTTCATCTCATACTTCTGAAGGTTTGAGGGTGCTGCCTGTTCCATACTCCCCCTACTCCTAGCCTTTTAGGGGTACAAACAATAGTAATTGGGGCCTAGTGTGGTTGTGTACGTGTGATATACATACACTTTTTTGGGATCATATTTTCTATTCCGCTATTTAATCAAAAACCTTTGGGGATCAGTTAAATTGGGGGATAGTCTGTGTTGGTACGTGTGAGAGAGATCCACCTTTCCAAGTTGTTGGGGTTCATCTCATACTTCTGAAGGTTTGAGGGTGCTGCCTGTTCCATACTCCCCCTACTCCTAGCCTTTTAGGGGTACAAACAATAGTAATTGGGGCCTAGTGTGGTTGTGTACGTGTGATATACATACACTTTTTTGGGATCATATTTTCTATTCCGCTATTTAATCAAAAACCTTTGGGGATCAGTTAAATTGGGGGATAGTCTGTGTTGGTACGTGTGAGAGAGATCCACCTTTCCAAGTTGTTGGGGTTCATCTCATACTTCTGAAGGTTTGAGGGTGCTGCCTGTTCCATACTCCCCCTACTCCTAGCCTTTTAGGGGTACAAACAATAGTAATTGGGGCCTAGTGTGGTTGTGTACGTGTGATATACATACACTTTTTTTGGATCATATTTTCTATTCCGCTATTTAATCAAAAACCTTTGGGGATCAGTTAAATTGGGGGATAGTCTGTGTTGGTACGTGTGAGAGAGATCCACCTTTCCAAGTTGTTGGGGTTCATCTCATACTTCTGAAGGTTTGAGGGTGCTGCCTGTTCCATACCCCCCCTACTCCTCATCTAGCCTTTTAGGGGTACAAACAATAGTAATTGGGGCCTAGTGTGGTTGTGTACGTGCGAGATACATACACTTTTTTTGATCATATTTCCTATTCCGCTATTCAATAAAAACCTTTGAGGATCAATTGAATTGCGGGATAGTCTGTGTCGGTACGTGTGAGAGAGATCCACCTTTCCAAGTTGTTGGGGTTCATCTCATACTTCTGAAGGTTTGAGGGTGCTGCCTGTTCCATACCCCCCCTACTCCTCATCTAGCCTTTTAGGGGTACAAACAATAGTAATTGGGGCCTAGTGTGGTTGTGTACGTGCGAGATACATACACTTTTTTTGATCATATTTCCTATTCCGCTATTCAATAAAAACCTTTGAGGATCAATTGAATTGCGGGATAGTCTGTGTCGGTACGTGTGAGAGAGATCCACCTTTCCAAGTTGTTGGGGTTCATCTCATACTTCTGAAGGTTTGAGGGTGCTGCCTGTTCCATACCCCCCCTACTCCTCATCTAGCCTTTTAGGGGTACAAACAATAGTAATTGGGGCCTAGTGTGGTTGTGTACGTGCGAGATACATACACTTTTTTTGATCATATTTCCTATTCCGCTATTCAATAAAAACCTTTGAGGATCAATTGAATTGCGGGATAGTCTGTGTCGGTACGTGTGAGAGAGATCCACCTTTCCAAGTTGTTGGGGTTCATCTCATACTTCTGAAGGTTTGAGGGTGCTGCCTGTTCCATACCCCCCCTACTCCTCATCTAGCCTTTTAGGGGTACAAACAATAGTAATTGGGGCCTAGTGTGGTTGTGTACGTGCGAGATACATACACTTTTTTTGATCATATTTCCTATTCCGCTATTCAATAAAAACCTTTGAGGATCAATTGAATTGCGGGATAGTCTGTGTCGGTACGTGTGAGAGAGATCCACCTTTCCAAGTTGTTGGGGTTCATCTCATACTTCTGAAGGTTTGAGGGTGCTGCCTGTTCCATACTCCCCCTACTCCTCATCTAGCCTTTTAGGGGTACAAACAATAGTAATTGGGGCCTAGTGTGGTTGTGTACGTGTGATATACATACACTTTTTTTGGATCATATTTTCTATTCCGCTATTCAATAAAAACCTTTCTAGGGCAAGATCTTAAATTACAGAAATATGAGGAGACCGTCAAATAAGGGCCGTGGCCTGGGTCGTGGTGCTGCTGGTAGAGCTCCTGTTGCAAGGAGAGGACATGGTCGATCTGTGCCAGCTACACGCACAAGTGAAACACCTTCCTCAAGTGTGAGTAGGCGACAGAACCTGCATCAGTATTTGGTAGGGCATCAAACGCCCCTAGAAGTGATGAGGCCAGAACAAGTTGAGGCGATAGTAGATTGGTTTGCTGCTGACAGTGCCTCCAGTTCCTTCACATTGTCTCCCACCCAGTCTACTGCAGAAAGGTCAGAGTTGGCACCTGCAGCCAATGTCCAACCGTCTTTCACCTCACCCCCTTGCAAATCAGGCCAGCAGTCTGAGCCCCAAGCCATACAGCAGTCTCTTATTCTTTTTGAGGACTCTGTCAGCAGGGTTTCCCAGGGCCATCCACCTAGCCCTGCCCCAGAAGTGGAAGAGATTGAGTGCAGCGATGCCCAACCACTTATTTCTCAAGATGAGTACATGCAAGGATCATCGCAGCACGTCTCCGATGATGACGAAACGCAGGTGCCAACTGCTGCGGCGTTCAGCATTGTGGAGACCGACAAGGAGGGCAGGGGTGAAGACTGGGTGGAAGATGATGTGGAGGACGATGAGGTCCTCGACCCCACATGGAATGAACGTCATGCAGGTGACCTGAGTAGTTTGGAGGAAGAGGCGGTGGTCGCACAGAGCCACCAGCACAGCAGAAGAGGGAGCAGGGTGCAGAAGCGGAGCGGCCGTGCCCTAGACACTACGCCCGCTACTGCCCAACGCAGCAAGGGAACGAGCGCACCAAAGTCAGCTCAAAGGAGTTCTCTAGCGTGGAAGTTCTTTAGAAAATGTGCTGATGACAGGACACGAGTGGTTTGCACCCTGTGCAATCAGAGCTTGAAGCGAGGCATGAACCTTCTCAACCTGAGCACAACCTGCATGATCAGGCATCTAAGTGCAAAGCACGAGCTGCAGTGGAGTACAAACCTTCAAAACCAAGAAACGTCTCTGGCTCATCCTGCTTCCTCTTCTGCTGCAGTCTCGGCCGCTCCAGCCACATCTGTAGTGATACCGGCACCTGCCACCCCGCAAACAGACGATCTGTCAGCAACACCACCACCTGGGTCACCAACAACCATCTCCACAATGTCCCGTGGAAGCGTTCAGCTTTCCATCTCCCAAACACTTGAGAGGAAGAGGAAGTACCCCCCTACCCACCCGCGATCCCTGGCCCTGAATGCCAGCATTTCAAAATTATTGGCCTTTGAAATGCTGTCATTCCGTCTGGTGGAGACGCACAGTTTTAAAAACCTTATGTCGGTGGCTGTCCCACAGTACGTCGTGCCCAGCCGCCACTACTTTTCCAGGCAAGCCATCCCTTCCCTGCACAACCAAGTGGGGGAAAATATCAGGTGTGCACTGCGCAACGCCATCTGTGCCAAGGTCCACCTAACTACGGATACGTGGACCAGTAAGCACGGTCAGGGGCGTTATATCTCCCTAACGGCACACTGGGTAAATGCAGTGGCGGATGGGCCTGAGGCGGATAGCAATTTGGCGCATGTCCTTCCACCACCGAGGATTGCAGGGCGCTTCAGTTTGCCTCCTGTTCGTAACTCCTCCTACTCCGCTTCCTCATCCTCTACCGCCTCCTCATCCGGACAGCGTAACACCTTCACCACCAACTTCAGCACGGCCAGGGGTAAACGACAGCAGGCAGTTTTACAACTTGCCTGTTTGGGGGACAAACCACACACCGCGCAGGAGTTGTGGAGGAGCATGGAACAGCAGACAAATGAGTGGTTGCTGCCAGCGAGCCTCAAGCCCGGCCTGGTGGTGTGTGATAACGGGCGAAATCTCATAGCAGCTCTGGGCCTAGCCGGTTTGACGCACATCCCTTGCCTGGCGCATGTGCTGAATTTGGTGGTGCAGAGGTTCCTTAAAAACTACCCCGATATGTCAGAGCTGCTGCAGAAAGTGCGGGCCGTTTGTGCGCACTTTCGGCGTTCTCACCCTGCTGCTGCTCGCCTGGCAGCGCTGCAGCGTAACTTCGGCCTTCCCGCTCACCGCCTCATATGTGACGTGCCCACAAGGTGGAACTCCACCTTGCACATGCTGGAAAGACTGTGCGAGCAGCAGCAGGCCATAGTGGAGTTTCAGCTGCAGCACGCACGCGTGAGTCGCTCTGCGGAACAGCACCACTTCACCACCAATAACTGGGCCTCCATGCGAGACCTGTGTGCCTTGTTGCGCTGTTTTGAGTACTCCACCAACATGGCCAGTGGCAATGACGCCGTTCTCAGCTTAACTATCCCACTTCTATGCCTCCTTGAAAAAACAATTCGGGCGATGATGGAAGAGGATGTGGCACAGGATGAGGAGGAGGAGGAGGATGAAGAGGTAACATTTCCAAGGCTTTCAGGGCAGTCATTCGCAAGGGGCTCCGAGGGTGGGTTCCTGCACACGCAAACGCCAGGGACGCAATTGTCCAGCAGGGGCACAGTTCTGGAGGATGAGGAGGATGAGGAGGAGGAGGAGCTGGAGGAGGAGATGGAACCATGTTCACAGCAGGGTGGCACCCAGGCCAGCTCATGGCCATCACTGGTGCGTGGCTGGGGGGATACAGAGGACACGGACGATACACCTCCCACAGAGGACAGCCTTTCGTCGCCTCTGGGCAGCCTGGCACACATGAGCGATTACATGCTGCAGTGTCTCCACAACGACCGCCGAGTTGCCCACATTCTAACTTGTGCTGATTACTGGGTGGCCACGCTGCTGGATCCCCGTTACAAGGACAACGTACCGTCCTTAATTCACTCACTGGAGCGCGATCGCAAGATGCGCGAGTACAAGCGCACGCTGGTAGACGCCATGCTGCTGGCATTCCCATCTGACAGCGGGGCCACAGTGGAAGCACAAGGCAGAGGAGGAGGAGGAGGAGGTCGCCAACGCAACCAGGGCACCGCCAGCACCTCAGAAGGCAGGGTTAGCATGGCCGAAATGTGGAAAAGCTTTGTCAGCACGCCACAACAAACAGCAGCACCAGCAGCTCAGATGGAACGTCTTAGCAGGAGGCAGCATTTTACCAACATGGTGGAGCAGTATGTGTGCACACGCCTACATGTAGTGAATGACGGGTCTGCCCCCTTCAACTTCTGGGTCTCCAAATTGGGCACATGGCCTGAGCTTGCCCTTTACGCCTTGGAGGTGCTGGCGTGCCCTGCAGCCAGTGTATTATCTGAACGGGTATTTAGCACGGCTGGGGGCGTTATAACAGACAAGCGCAGCCGCCTGTCCAGAGACAATGTGGACAAGCTCACGTTCATTAAAATGAACCAGGCATGGATCCCACGGGACTTTTCCGTACCTTATGCAGAATAGCAATGGATACCGACCTTACCCACCCATTGTTCCATTTTTGCTCTTTCTCACTCTTTTGGGGTGTACCCTCATTTAAAATTTTTGAAAAGAAGCAGTGTTGGCTACCTCGTCCTCCTCCTCAGGGCCAGATTAATGTAGGGGCTATTGGAGCTGCAGCTCCAGGCCCCTACCTTTTATATAGGCCCCGGGTTGGCCATATTCACTGTTACCGCTCTTCTGTCACTTGTAAACACAGAAGTCTGGCTTCTATGCTCGCTTCCCCAGGCAGCACCCTCAGAACCTCCCCACACAGCGTGAAGGCCGGACAAGGAGGGACAGTTGGCGATGCATGGATGTGTTTATGGGCTTCAGAGACAGCATCCCATGTTGAATTAGGCATGCATGGCTGCACCCTTCCTCCTCTGGGTGCATGGCAAGGCACGGCCCTTAAGGCCCTTCAAAATCCTCAGCACCAAGCCCATGATGCTGTTAATCCGGCCCTGGTCCTCCTCCACCGCCGCTTCCACCTACACCGCCCATAGGTGTGCGCAGCCTATTGCATTAAGGTGTGCACCCCAAAGTTGAAATACACATGCATGTGTTTGCCAGCAGGGAGAGTAATGTATCGGGGCCATGTACCTGTAGGCAAGGAGAAATAGAGCAGAGCAGGTCCCAGGGAGATCTTTCCCATCTCCTCACTGGCAATGCTATGTGCCCTAGGTGATTAGGGTGTGCCCAGGCACACCCAGCACACCCTGTGCGCACGCCTATGTCACCGCCACATCCACCACCACCTCAACCTCCCTCCTTCTCCATATGGGCCTCGTCCTTCAGAGATGAAGAAGAACATTGTTTTATTTTTCTGTTTTTTTTTTGTTGTTTTAAGTTATTTCCCTATCCACATTTGTTTGCAGAGCACTTGCCATGCTCTTAATTACGTTTTGCTGCCATTTGCAGCACTCTAGCCCTTTCCTTTGGTGTTTTAGAGCCATTTTAGTGCCTTAAAGTTCGGGTCCCCATTGACTTCAATGGGGTTCGGTGTCCGGGAAAAGTTCGGTAAAAGTCCGGGACACGGACCCGGACTTTTTTTTAAAGTTCGGCCGAACCCGTCGAACACGGACATCTAGGTGTTCGCTCAATCCTAATCACAAGTAAATGCTCTGCAATGACACCCTTGTGTGTAGCCTATGTGTGTTATCCTGCATTGGTTCTTACTTGTGCAGGTTGGCTGTCTGTGCAGTTTCCACACGATGTATGTATCATTGCCCCCTCCTTGTGGATAGCCCTTGTGTAGCGGGGATGAAACGGTGTGTTTAACCCTTTCCTTGTTTGCCTGGGCACTCCTTTTGGGTTTTTAACCCTTTCCTTTCTACCCTCTTTTGTTTTCTTTTTAGGTTTTATTAGTCCTAGGTCAGATTAACAATACATGAGATGATAAAGACCTCATTAGGTCACTACATCAACAATTTTCTTCCAGATTTAGTCGTCATTGGTCACCATCCAGGTTCAGCCTTCATAGTAGAAGATATGAATCCTCCTTTAGGCACCACATCCACCGCCTTGTCAGCCACTCCAAGGAAGGAGCCTGCTGGGGATGCAGGACTTGGGTTTTAGAGGGCAAGTCTCTGTGTAAGCCATGCTAAGCCCAGGCGGTTGGAAAAGGGGATGGTAATTTCCAGCAAATGGAATCTCTGGTGAGGCCAGGAAGAACTGGAACCGTCCTGACCAAGCCATCAATCTATGAAGACCTCAGACAGTGAGGCAGAGCAAGATGAGTCCCTTTGCTCTTCTGATGCCTTTGATCAAGGCAATGAAGGGGGCATTTACATGAGTAGAACCTGTAGAGTCTCCTGCAAAGCAAGAGGAAGTTCTTTAAGCATCTCTAGAGAGGGCGTTCTAATTTCCCATTCCTAACGGAAATAAGGGACATCATTTTGGATGAATGGAGCAAGGTCCCCCAATATACCTCTCTTCTGAGCAAGATGGCCAAGCTCAATCCATTCAGAGATAAGGATGCGAAGCATCTAAAGGCTGCCTCTCTAGTTGTTGAGGCCTTAATGAGGCAAGCAAGCATGTCGCTCTCCCTTGGAAGATGCAGTGAATGGCCTGAAAGTCAGCCTAGGCTCTTGTGGCCATGTTTAAAATGATGGAAACGAGGAAGGAGAATGTGGACACAGTATTCAAGAGGGTTTTCAGAAACTTGGTAGTTCAGGAGCTGGAGCCGGTTTCCATGGTGAGGCTCCAATTGACATCATCTGCATAGTGGCGTGGGTTATGCTCCTGTCAGTTACGGCAAAGTGAGTGCTATGGCTGGGGCCTGGTCTTGCTGATCCTGCCTCTAATAGGCCTAATGTAAGATCCCTTTGAGGATAGATAGCACCATAACCCGGGCCACAGTTGTCAAGTTGTGTCTTGCCTCAGGAACGGCGCTTGCTAGGCCGGAAGACAACACATTCTAGAGGAAAAAAGTTCAGAGAATGCGAAAGTCGCATGTTTTTACAGACCAGGTCTGGATTTTAGGAAGAGCTGGTGAAGAAGCCAGATATCCCCTCAGAAGTATGCTAAAAGCTTGACCTCGGGTATCCAAGAAGCTACTGAGTTTAAACCTCAGATTATCGGAACATCAAAGTGGTCTTTTCAGGACTCACACAGTCCATCAGACGTCCTCCTCATCTCAGATTTATTTCACGGATTTTGCCTCACTCTGGGGTAAAATTAAGCATATACTCTTGAATTACGTAAAGTTACTGGTGTCACAAAGTGCTGCTGTGCGGGTCCCAGAATGCGAGAGATTTCAGGGCATGCACTCGCCCCTCTTTGATGGCCATGAAGAGGAGCGGCTTGCGGAAGCCGATTTTTAGGCCTCAGGCACCTAAAACTATTTTCATCAAAAGGAGAAGTTTTAAGATGGTGACTGGCTCCTTTCCAATAGACCAAATGATGCTTACTTTCATGTGTTTTCAGGATCTTATTGGTTGTTAAAGTCTTTATCAAAGCAAGAAGCATATGCCTGCATAGTTACTTGGATGTCCTACTTACATAGTTACATAGTTACTCAGGTTGAAAAAAGACACAAGTCCATCCAGCTCAACCAACAAAAAACAGTAAAGAAAACCCAACCATAACCATACAATCCCCTATACACAATCCTATACCCGCAGTTGATCCAGAGGAAGGCGAAAAAACCCCAGCAAAGCATGATCCAATCCGATATTTCCTGGATCAAATTTACCTATAAATATTAGTACTATTTATATTATATACACCTAGGAAAGAATCCAGGCCTTTTAAAGCAATCTAGTGGGCTGGCCTGAACCACCTCTGTAGGGAGTCTATTCCACATTTTCACAGCTCTTACGGTGAAGAAACCTTTCTGTATTTGAAAACAAAATCTCTTTTCCTCTAGACGTAGAGTACCCCCTTGTCCTCTGGGCTGACCTTAAAGTGAATAACTCCAAGTTCACTATATGGACCCCTTATGTATTTATATATGTTGATCATAGCCCCCCTTAATCTCCTTTTCTCAAGAGAGAATAAATTCAGTTACTCTAATCTTTCCTCATAGCTGAGCTCCTCCATGCCTCCCATCAATTTGGTTGCCCTTCTCTGCACATTCTCCAGTTCCCCGATATCCTTTCTGAGAACTGGTGCCCAGAACTGAACTGCATATTCCAGATGAGGTATTAATAATGATTTTTACAGGGGCAAAATTATATCACTCTCTCTGGAGTCCATGCCTCTGTTAATACACAAAAGGACTTTGCTTGCTTTGGAAACCGCAGCTTGGCATTGCATGCTATTATTAAGCTTATGATCTACCAGGACACCCAGATCCTTCTCCACCATGGATTCCCCCAGTTCTACTCCCCATACTGTCCCAAGGCAGAGGGCAGCTGCTCCTCAAAATTCGGCTTGCGGCTGATTCTGGAAAAGAGACAGCTGGAGCCCATTCAGTCTCTTATGTGCCTCGGGGCTCAGTTTGATGATCATTGCTTTGTCTCTGGATCCTGATGTTCTGGAACAGAATACTCCTGGCCCTGTCTTCTCCCCACCTGCATGCCTTTCAGTGTCTAAAATGATTGACACAAGGGTCTCTACGGATCCGATGGTCAAGTTGACGCTCCAGGGAAGATGGCCCTTTCAGAAGGGGTTTCTCCAGCAGTGGGAGCAAGGAAGCAGAATTCAGGTCATCTACATAACCTCTGTCATTAGAGGAAGTCCCCTGGTGGCTGCAATGGAAATACTGTCTTATTTTCCATTCAATTTCCCCATTTCATGGTTCACAATCAAGTCCGATACCACCTATACAGAAGGGGGGGCTTGCTGCATGTCAGGAAAAGCTCAAGGCAGGCGGGGCTGTTAATTTCACAACATTGTGTTGAACATTCTGAAACTACTGGCAGCCTTCTGCACCCTTCATGCCTTTCACCATATAATGAAGGGAGCATCAGTGGTCTTAGGCTAGTCAAGACTATGGTGGTCTCCCTTATCCTAAGACAAGGGGGGACTCACAGTCTGTTTTCTATTGCAGGAAGCAGAGCCAATTATGTCTTGGGCTCAGAAGAATCAAGCACACATCTTAGAGGCTTATGTCCCCAGAGTACAGAATATTCTAACAGACTTTCTATCCAGTGTCCAGTTTGAGAACAACAAATGGTCTCTACATTAGGAGGGTTTTCAGGCACAGATGCCCTGATGGACCCTTTGAAATCCAGCAGGTCCTGGACATTTCTTCAAGTCCTTTTCATCCTCGGGTTTCTACCAAAACCCTTAACAGAAGTTGTGGAGGTAGTGGCGGTGCTGCCTTATTGGCCAAATAGGCCATAGTTCCCCTTGCTAGCACTGTTCAGCTGCTGGAACCCAGTGCCCCTTCTCATCAGGCCAGACCTTCTGTCACTGGGTGCATTTCTACATCCATGTCCAGCACAGTTACAGCTGACGCTCTGCTTCTTGAGATTGGTCTCACTCTCTCTCTCTATCCTTTTACCTATGCTGACCTTTGGAGTACTAACTTGTGTCCTTTAGACTTGGGAGAGGTCGCGCTGTGGCTCAGTTGGCTAAAGCACATGTCTAGTAAACAGGGTTTACAGGGTAAACAGGGAGAGTTTGGCTCTCAACAGTGTCTTTCTTTGGTTCTAGGAATCTCTCAGATATTGTGAAGTTAAATCTACAAGCTACAGCTTCCTTCAAGCTTTAGAACGCCTCTTCATTCTTTTTGACGGAAAGGACAAAGGGAAACGTGCCTCATCTAGGATGATTGTGACATGGATTGTCTAGGCCATCCGACAGGCTCACAGAGCCGAGGGCTTGTCCTCTTTGGGGATGGCGTCCACTCACTCGACCAAGAGTATGTTTACATCCTGGGCGGCTTTGCAGCATGTGGTTCCTGATGTAATTGTTAGGACGGCCTTGTGGTCCCCGATCAATACATTTATGGCTCATTATTGGGTAGAAGTGGCCTCTTTATCTTCTGTTAATTTTTGGTTTACAAATCCTGTCAGATGATGGTGTATATTAATCACTTTTCTTTTATTTTGCAATTGCCCACCCAGGTGTGTATGGCTGGTGTGTATGGCTAGTTACAGTGCCTTGCGAAAGTATTCGGCCCCCTTGAACTTTGCGACCTCTTGCCACATTTCAGGCTTCAAACATAAAGATATAAAACTGTAATTTTTTGTGAAGAATCAACAACAAGTGGGACACAATCATGAAGTGGAACGAAATTTATTGGATATTTCAAACTTTGTTAACAAATAAGAAACTGAAAAATTGGGCGTGCAAAATTATTCAGCCCCTTTACTTTCAGTGCAGCAAACTCTTTCCAGAAGTTCAGTGGGGATCTCTGAATGATCCAATGTTGACCTAAATGACTAATGATGATAAATAGAATCCACCTGTGTGTAATCAAGTCTCCTTATAAATGCACCTGCACTGTGATAGTCTCAGAGGTCCGTTTAGAGAGCAGAGAGCATCAGGAAGAACAAGGAACACACCAGGCAGGTCCAAGATACTGTTGTGGAGTTTAAAGCCGGATTTGGATACAAAAAGATTTCCCAAGCTTTAAACATCCCAAGGAGCACTGTGCACGCGATAATATTGAAATTGAAGGAGTATCAGACCACTGCAAATCTACGAAGACCTGGCCATCCCTCTAAACTTTCAGCTCATACAAGGATATGACTGATCAGAGATGCAGCCAAGAGGCCCATGATCACTCTGGATGAACTGCAGAGATCTACAGCTGAGGGGGGAGACTGTCCATAGGACAACAATCAGTCATATACTGCACAAATCTGGCCTTTATGGAAGAGTGGCAAGAAGAAAGCCATTTCTTAAAGATATCCATAAAAAGTGTCGTTTAAAGTTTGCCACAAGCCACCTGAGAGACACACCAAACATGTGGAAGAAGGTGCTCTGGTCAGATGAAACCAAAATCGAACTTTTTGACAACAATGCAAAACGTTATGTTTGGCGTAAAAGCAACACAGCTCATCACCCTGAACACACCTTCCCCACTGTCAAACATGGTGGTGGCAGCATCATGGTTTGGGCCTGCTTTTCTTCAGCAAGGACAGGGAAGATGGTTAAAATTGATGGGAAGATGGATGGAGCCAAATACAGGACCATTCTGGAAGAAAATCTGATGGAGTCTGCAAAAGACCTGAGACTGGAACGGAGATTTGTCTTCCAACAAGACAATGATCCAAAACATAAAGCAAAATCTACAATGGAATGGTTCACAAATAAACATATCCAGGTGTTAGAATGGCCAAGTCAAAGTCCAGACCTGAATCCAATCGAGAATCTGTGGAAAGAACTGAAAACTGCTGTTCACAAACGCTCTCCATCCAACCTCACTGAGCTCAAGCTGTTTTGCAAGGAGGAATGGGCAAAAATTTCAGTCTCTCGATGTGCAAAACTGATAGAGACATACCCCAAGAGACTTACAGCTATAATCGCAGCAAAAGGTGGCGCTACAAAGTATTAACTTAAGGGGGCTAAATAATTTTGCACACCCAATTTTTCAGTTTTTTATTTGTTAAAACAGTTTGAAATATCCAATAAATTTCGTTCCACTTCATGATTGTGTCCCACTTGTTGTTGATTCTTCACAAAAAAAATACAGTTTTATATCTTTATGTTTGAAGCCTGAAATGTGGCAAAAGGTCGCAATGTTCAAGGGGGCCGAATACTTTCGCAAGGCACTGTATTTCCCATATGTATGCTACCATGGAGTCTGTCAGGAAAATGGAAAATTTACTATCAAAAACTTACCATAATTTTCCTTTCCTAATGGACTTTATGGTAGCAGGGATTCCCTCCCAGATTCATGAGTAGGCTAGTTACGGAACATGGCCTCTGGCTCAGAGCAAAGATTTATGGGAGTGTGGTCCTATAGGGGAGAGTGGAGGCAGGGTTTATTTCATACGTCTGCTGCCATGGAGTCCACCAGGAAAGGAAAATTACAGTAAGTATTTGATAGGAAATTTTCCGTTATCTGTTATTACTTGGGCATGAGGTTTAAAGTTTCACTCACCTGTTTAAATTGTTTGTAGAAGCAGGCTATAGATATATAACAACAAGAAGAATACAGGATAGAAAATGCTGTTCTTCTTTCCCTTATAGTTTTTAAATTTATATAAAGAGGTCAAAGTAATAATAGGGAATACTGAATAGTTCAGGTGGGTATAGCAAATTAAAAGGTGTCACAAAGTGTTTCTAAGACAATTTGACTTATGCCCCGTACACACGTGCAGATTATCTGAAGACTTTTGTCTTCAGATTTACCTTTTCTATGTAGTGAAAGGGCCTGCCAGATTGCATACAAATTGAAAGTGTTTAGGTTTGACCTCATATTATATGGTTTTGGTAAGTCTGCAGACAAAAGTCTTCAGATAATCTGCACGTGTGTACGGGGCATTAGAAAGGCAAATAAAAGATCCATGCAATTGTATCCTAATTTTCTAGATAAAGGCAAAGGGATTCTGTAATAATGGTGGCATGGGTGGCTAATGTTACAGGTATGGTGGCGACATCTGACGCATGCACAGTACCAGCAAGTAATGAGCTGCTATGGGGTTGGGATTCTGTAGTAATGGTGTAGTGGGTAGTAGTGCAGGCAGCAAGCCAATGGGCTGTTGGCTTCATAGCTGAGATATAGATGGAGCATGTCCAGCAGCGTGGCATTGGGCTCCAGTTAAATGGTATATCTCAACTCAATAGGCCTCACCACCACCACTGCACCAGACTGCCATCCACCCCTTTGCTGTCTCTCTGCTGTGCCTTCAAACCCCCCCATCACTGGACGTCATTACCCTCCCCGTTGTTCTTAACCCTACACCTAAACCCTGCCCCCCCACCCCCACCCCTGCACCCACTCTCATCACCCTGTCTGACCTACTTTCTCCATTTCATCACCACACCTGCCAGAACCCAATTCCCCTGGTTGTATCACTGCAATTAACACCCCCAATCTTGCCAGTTCTGGCATAGGCACATATTTTATTTATTTTTATTTTTTTTTTATAGATGACCAAAAAGATGTTTTGGCAAAGTTTATCAGTTTGTCTCTTTCTGGTCTTTGACAGTAAGGACTTATGACATTATGTTTACTCTAAAATGACAGTGATTTCCAGTGGAGAGCCAACATGTTTGTCTCATAGTCTCTTCCCTGTTACTTGAGCTTATACAGTATATAAGTGCATGTTTCAATATTTACTCTTTCCCACTCCTACCATCATGGAGGCTTTCAATGGTGCACAGATGAATTCATGTGCACAGTAAAGCTCTAAAGTACCCAGGGTCTATCTACTTCCCATGGTAGACCTACAAATACTGGAGTCCAGCATTCTTTTTACCACTGCAGGTCCCTGGTGCCAACATCTTAGATATGGGAGCTTGCTGTGACTTCTGAGGAACCACAGCTGGCTCCCTGTGGCATATGGGATAGGTGAAGATTGTGAGATTAGGATCAGATACCAATACAAATTGGTACTCACTCCCCACCCCCAAAAAAATCCTGTAATCTAGTTGCAGGTTGGGAGGGGGAGGGGGGGGGTTAAACCAGCAGTACTCTACTTTTTGAGTGCAGTTCTGCTTTAACTGTGGTGACTACATTATTTTTTTTATTTTACTGGCTTTTTCCTGTTTTTTTTTTTTACTAGTAACACACATCATGTACATAGTTGCCCTGGACATTCAGGGAAAACTGACTGATGTCCGAGGCAGACCTTGTCCCGGGCAGAATCATAAAAACTAAGCTCTGTTACTGACGGTCAGCAGCATAGTTCACTCTGTATTGCAAAACACTGCCGCAGCATCAGGGTAACACAAAGGGTAATCATACAGCTTTTTCAGATCCTCCCCCTACCTCCTCTGCTTCAATGCGAATGTGAGGTCAGGTGGAGCTTGCCTCTCGGTGACTGGGTGGGACTCGGAGAGGGGGTGTGGCCAGCCTTGGAGGGATGAAGCCCACCTTTAGCCTTGAACTGCAATGGGTGTGAGGCAGGAGTGGACCCAAGTAGAGGTACGTTCACTGCTGCAATTTGGCAAATGTTGGCAACTATGCATGTAATAAAGTGACAATGCATTTACTGTATTGTATGTATGAAGGAATAACTCTGCCACCCTAGGACAGAAAATGTGTCAGCAAACACAAACCAAAAATTGCCCCGGATTTTGCAGAACATCATTAACAGAGGATATAAAAATCAAGCACTTACATATTCACAATGGAGGTAGGTCAATCACACAGATTATTTCCATATGGTTGGAATAGTATTCTTTTCTGACCTAAATGAACCAGACATTCACTGAACCAGACATTCACTGCAGACAGGTAGCTGAACCCACAAAACACTCAACATCCACAAATATTATATATTGCATGCAGACAATATGCTTCAGTAGGTGAGAGTATATGAAATTCAAAAGTAATAACTCCTTCCCCACCTCATTGTATCCTGCAGGAAGAATGGTAGAAACTTCCAAGGAGGAAAGAGGAAATTGCATCATACAAAGGGGAGGATACACAGAAAAACTAGTGCAATTTTTTATAATGAC
Source organism: Pelophylax lessonae (assembly GCF_965119305.1). Classification (NCBI taxonomy): domain Eukaryota; kingdom Metazoa; phylum Chordata; class Amphibia; order Anura; family Ranidae; genus Pelophylax; species Pelophylax lessonae. The sequence goes on along the minus strand of NC_138768.1, from coordinate 605,304,847 downwards.
CATAGGGTGGCAGTATAACAATGAGCAATTAAAAGTATAGTCCACCTTTGTGACTAAGTTTTTCATGGTTCACCCATATTTAGTGTTTAACATTAGACATGGACACTTTCCTCGGCCCCCACCCTCAAACCGCCCACCCCACTTACCTGAGTTGGGGTGTGTGTCTTGTTTTCTTTTTAATTTAACGAGGCTCTGCCGGCTCTACCTACCCAGCTGCATCATCCATTCACAGACCCATTCATAGAAATGTGTGAATGGAAAGCCTACAAGTCTTAAATGCAACTGAGACAGAGGGACTCCATAGCTCCCAATTGTCTCTTATTTCGAGGGACTGTCCCTGATAAGGAGCAAAATCCCCCTGTCCCTCTTTCCTCCTCATTTGTCCCTCATTTTGGTCTGTTCTGTATAGTTGTATATAAAATGCACTTTTTATCTTTCAAAAAGTGTTTCCTAGTGCCAAACCTTCACCCAATTTCTAAATTGCTGCATTTTTAAAATCCAAAAGCCAGTATAAATAGTTGTGGTAACAAAAAGCACTTGTGGGTTTAACTAATCATTTTTCTTTGTATAATTCTCCTTTAAGGGGGCATGACAGGGTGTGTGTCTTATGCCTACATTCTTTTGCTAATAGGTGTCCCTCATTCCCATCTAAAATAGTTGGGAGGTATGGGACTTAAAGATCTCAATCGAATGCAAGAAGGGGCACATCACCGCCATTGTAGTTTACTTTTTACCTCCTCCAGCCCCATAATATAAAGGCCAGACTGTAGTACAGACCTAGGGCCGTGGAACAGTCTGCAGGAGCCTGTGCATTTCACCCACTATGCACTGATTGCAGTGGCAATGCTCTGCAGGCTTCAATGCAAACATGTTCAGGTCTGCCCTTTACTGCTACAGGGCAGCACCTGTGTGCCGGATCACGTACATGTATATACAGTATCTCACAAAAGTGAGTACACCCCTCACATTTTGGTAAATATTTTATTATATGTTTTCATGTTACAACACTGAGGAAATTACACTTTGCTATAATGTAAAGTAGTGAGTGTACAGCTGGTATAACAGTATACATTTGCTGTCCCCTCAAAATAACTCAACACACAGCCAATAATGTCTAAACTGCTGGCAACAAAAGTGAGTACACCCCTAAGTGACAATGTCTAAATTAGGCCCAAAGTGTCAATATTTTGTGTGGCCACCATTATTTTCCAGCACTGTCACAACTCTCTTGGGCATGGAGTTCACCAGAGCTTCACAGGTTGCCACTGGAGTCCTCTTCCACTCCTCCACGATGACATCAAGGATCTGGTGGATGTTAGAGACCTTGCGGTCTTCCACCTTCCGTTTGAGGATACCCCACAGATGCTCAATAGGGTTTAGGTCTGGAGACATCCTTGGCCAGTCCATCACCTTTACCCTCAGCTTCTTTAGCAAGGCAGTGGTTGTCTTGGAGGTGTGTTTGGGGTCGTTATCATGTTGGGAATACTGCCCTGCGGCCCAGTCTCCGAAGGGAGGGGATCATGCTCTGCTTCAGTATGTCACATGTTGGCATTCATGATTCCTTCAATGAACTGTAGCTCCACAGTGCCAGCAGCACTCATACAGCCCCCAGACCATGACACTCCCACCACCATGCTTGACTGTAGGCAAGACACACTTGTCTTTGTACTCCTCACCTGGTTGCCGCCACACACGCTTGACACCACCTGAACCAAATACGTTTATCTTGGTCTCATCAGACCACAGGACATGGTTCCTTTAAGCCATGTCCTTAGTCTGCTGTCTTCAGCAAACTGTTTGCGGGCTTTCTTGTGAATCGTCTTTAGAAGAGGCTTCCTTCTGGGGTGACAGCTATACAGACCAATTTGATGCAGTGTATAGTCTGAGCACTGACAGGCTGACCACACACCCCTTCAACCTCTGCAGCAATGCTGGCAGCACTCATACATCTCTTTCCCAAAGACAACCTCTAGATATAAGGCTGAGCACATGCACTGAACTTCTTTGGTCGACCATGGCGAGGCCTGTTGTGAGTGGTACCTGTCCTGTTAAACCACTGTATGGTCTTGGCCACCGTGCTGCAGCTCAGTTTCAGGGTCTTTGCAATATTTTTATAGCCTAGGCCATCTTTATGTAGAGCAACAACTCTTTTTTTTTTTTCCAGATCCTCAGAGAGTTCTTTACCATGAGGTGCCATGTTGAACTTTCAGTGACCAGAGTGAGAGCGATAATACCAAATTTAACACACCTGCTCCCCATTCACACCTGAGACCTGGTAACACTAACGAGTCACATGACACAGAGGAGGGAAAATGGCTAATTGGGCCCAATTTGGACATGTTCCTTAGGATTGTACTCACTTTTGTTGCCAGCAGTTTAGAGAGTAATGGCTGTGTGTTGAGTTATTTTGAGGGACAGCAAATTTACACTGTTATACAAGCTGTACACTCACTACTTTACATTGTAGCAAAGTGTTATTTCTTCAGTGCAGTGTGTCACAAGAAAAGATATAATAAAATATTTACAAAAAGGTGAGGTACTGTATACAGTACACTTCCAGGTAGGTGGCGTGCATGCGCACTGCCGGCAGCTTGCTCCTGCTGTGAATACACACAGCAGTAGCCTATCAGCAGGTGCTGCGGACTCGATGTCGACCAGCTACCGCCAGTCGTGAGTAACAGACACAGAACTGCGATCTGTCTATGTAAACATGGCAGATCGCCGTTCTGACATGAGGGAAGGGATGAAACTGGCTTCCCTTTAAATCAGAGAACAAATTCAATTTCTTCTCCTAGTAAAACCACCTCATGCTGTATACAGCCATGGCCAAAAGTTTTGGGAATGACACAAATATTAACTTTCACAATGTTTGCTGCTTCAGTGTTTTTGGATCTTTTTGTCAGATCTTTTTGTCAGATGTTACTATGGTATGCTGAAGTTTAATTACAAGCATTTCATAAGTGTCAAAGTCTATTATTGACAATTACATTAAGTGTATGCAAAGAGTCAATATTTGCAGTGTTGACCCTTCTTTTTCAAGACATCTGCAATTCGCCCTGACATGCTGTCAATCAAATTCTGGGCCGCATTCAGACTGATGGCAGCCCATTCTTGCATTATCAATGCTTGGAGTTTGTTGGAATTTGTGGGGTTTTTTTGTTCACCCACCTCTTGAGAATTGGTATGGGGAGTTTCCTAGCCATGGACCCAAACTTCTGATGTTTTGTTGCCCAAGCCACTTAGTTATCACTTTTGCCTTATGGCAAGGTGCTTCATCATGCTGGAAAAGGCATTGTTCCTCACCAAACTGTTCTTGGATGGATGGGAAAAGTTGCTCGGAGGATGTTTTTGTACCATTCTTTCAAAAAGACCAATTTTCTGGTCAAAAGAATCGGGGTTAGTATGCCCCATGGGCTCAAAAGGCTGTTTCTGTAAAACTGCCAGCACCAAATTTAGATCCCAAGGACACAATGGTGGCTTCACTGGTGAAAGCATACGTAATACCCCTTGACCCTTGACGTAATACCCCTTGAACAAAGGTTTGAACCAAGGAATGTGAAGCGAACGGTCTCTGGAAAAAAAAAACGATAAGGCTGTAATTTGAACATTAATAGTGCCTAAGGCTAATTTCATATCTACCTCTAGTTGCAAGAAGGCTAGAATTCTCCCGACAATATTTTTACGGGGATGCCATTTCCTGGCCTCATACCAGGTAATGTAAGATTTCCAGACTCTGTAATAAATGCCTCTAGAGACTGGTTTTCTAGCATTTATCAGGGTTGAAACGGCAGGGCCAGATATACCCTGCTATTACAAAATCAAGGCTTCAATAGCCAAGCCTTCAAATTTATAGACTGTAAAGCAGGGTGGATTATCGGACCTTGAGAGAACAGGTCCGGACGCAGTGGAAGAACCCAAGGCCTTGCCACTGCCAACTTTTGAATTTGTGCATGCCAAAACCTCATCGGCCATGCTGGAGCTACCAGGATTACTGGTTTCCCCTCTAGCTGGATTCTGCGTAACAGATGCGGCAGCAGCTGAACCCAGAGGAAAGGCATAGATCAGGGAAAGCTCCTCCCCAGGAGTCACCAAGGCATCTACTCCGACTGTGGATCACTGGTCCTGGACACAAATCTCTTCAACTTATTGTTGAAGCCGGTTGCCAATATATGCACATCTAGGACCCCCCAGCATTGGAAGATCAATGCAAAAATCTCTGGGTGTAGGGACCATTCTCCCGGAAACATCTGTTGATGACTTAGAAAGTCTGTCTGCCAGTTTTCTATTCCTGGAATGAAAACCGCTAATAGGCATGGAACAAACTTTTTTTCCCAAGATAAGATGATATATACCTCCTTCTGGGCTGACTGACTTTTGGTGGCTCCCTGATGGTTGATATAAGCCACAACTGTGGCATTGTTGGATTGTACCCTGACCGGTTAACCCCGAAGTCTGGGCATCCAGTACTTTAAAGCCCGACAAACTGCTCGGATTTCCAAGACATTGATGGGAAGACCACTTTGCCTGGACAGTGGCTTCCTCCAGAACTGTTCCCCAGCTAGAGAGACTGGCAGCTGAAGTCACTACTTTCCAGACTATTGGAAGAAAGGAATTCCCATTCTCCCAATTTCTGGTCATCAACCACCAACTTAGACTCTGACATACTCTTGGTACCAGAGACATGCACCAGTCTAGGGACTGGTGCATGCTGACAGAATATTGTTCTGTAAAGGTCTGGCATTGAATTGAGCATAGGGAACTGCACAGATGAGACACCATCTTCCCTAATAACCTCATGCAAAGGTACATATGAAGAATACTTTTGCCTTCTTACGGATCGAACCAGATCCTTCAGGTCTGTGACCTTTCTTGATGGCAAGAATATCTTTGCCTGCATTGTGTCCATGCGGAAACCCAGATATTCCAGATGTTTGACCGGCTTTAATGCTGATTTTGCCAAGTTCAGAATCCAGCCCAGATGTTCTAAGAACTGAACTGCCCGGAAAACACTCCGGCTTAGAGCCGAAGCTGATCTCAATCTATTATTAATAGATTGTCTAGATATCCTATCACTGATATTCCTTTGAGACCTTATACTGGAGCTAGGCTCTTTGTAAACACTCTTGGAGCCATAGCCAACCTGAAGGGCAGAGCCACAAGCTGAAAATTACGGTTTTCTACTGCAAAGCATAAAAACCTTTGATGGGCCTGAAAAATAGGCACGTAAAAGGTATGCATCCTTGATGTCTATGGATGGTAGACATTCCTCTCCCCTCAGGGACTAAGCAAATTGACTCCATTCGGAAAGTACAAAAAGTTTTAAAACTGGTTCAGAGCTTTGAGATCCAGAATAGGTCCCACGTCTCCGTTTGGCTTGCAGACTATGAAAAGGTTTGAGTAAAAACCCCTGAATCTTTTGTCCTCCGGGAACCTCTGTAATAACTCTTTGAGACCTTAAATGGTCCTGAGCCCGAAAAAGAGCTCTTCTTTTTAGAGGATCTGCAGGTATGTTTAATTTTACAAACCAAGGATGCGGGAACACCCGAAATTCCAGTTTGTATCCCTGTGAGATTGTGGAAATAACCCAGTTGTACTGAATTATTTCTACCCAGACCTTCGAGAAACATAGCAGCCTTCCCCCTACCTGATTGAGTGGGGGCGCCCTTCACAAGGTAGGCTTAGAGGTAGACTTGGTAGATCTCTGGGCCCAGGGTTTCTTCTGCCCTTGCCCTGAATGCTTGGCTCTACGTCCAGACGGCTGGGGCCATCGCAACTGCCTGGGATTAGACGCACTGGGAGTCTGAGTGCTGGGAATTTTAATAGAAGGACATTTGCTTTTCCTCTTAACAGGTAGCAACGCACTCTTTCCCCTGAAATCTTTTGGTTATATTTATCCAGATAATTACCAAATAGGCGTTCTTCATGAAAGGGCAAAGCCAGCTTGCAACTTTTTACATGATAGTTCTGCAGACCAGTTTTTTAGCCATAGGATTCTGCGCATATGCACTGTTAAAAAAGCAAACCGTGACATTTGTTGTATGGAGTCTTTAAGAGCCTCCACTGTATAACAAACATAAAGTGCGAGATAGATCTATCAAATCGTCCACAGACTCTCCTTGAGAAGGAACCATCCTGGAAACTTGCTTAATACGGTCTTTTAAAGACTGACAAACTCCTATAGCTGCTACTGCTGGTAACCTGGGTATTATCCACAGGACAAGTTAAACTTTTGTTAACAGAAGGAATGGCAGCATTCACAGAAGGTATACTCAATTTTCTCATGAACTTTTCCTCCATAGGATGCAATAATGAAAACCTTTTGGGAGGAACAAAAAACCTATCGGGATCATTCCAATCAGCATACATTACCTGCTCCAAGAGCGGATGTAAGGGAAAAGCCTGAAGACTATGAGGAGGGCACAATGAGCCTAGAGAGGAAAAAGAGACTTCAGATATCTTTAAGAGAGAATTTGTATTCAAACCGGACCATTTCAGTGAGAGACTGAATCAACAATCTCTGGGATTGAGAGGCCGAGTATGAATGACTCCTCAGGTCTTGACTCCCCAGAAGTGAAAACCTCAGCTTGACCTTCTACAGGGTCATTTACAGCAACTTCTTCCACATCCTCTGCCCAATTCTAAACTGAATCAGGGGGTGGCTCAGATGAGGGGGATCTATCACATTTCCTCCCTCGCCAACGCCAATGCCAATGCCAAATCGTCTTTGGTGACGTATGCTGCGGCAAAAGCACTAGATGTGGCTACTATGCCTGACAACCGTAATGGCTCAGATTGGCTAGTCGCCTCTGGCCCTTCAGAGGAAGCACGACTAGGATCTTCAAGTCCTGTCGGTGGCACCACACTGCCCCTTCAAGGTGTGTCCCCCACACTCCTCTTTCAGGGGGACATTGCTCTTAGACAAGACAAACTTGAGGTACTAACTTTAGTGTACTCAAGGGTTGTGCCAAGCTATACAGCTTATCACACACAGCACTAATTATCCCAAAGAAACAGAACCAGACCATGCCTGTAAACATGCACCCACAGTGACTTAAGCAACCCAGCTGCTGCCGCTCTGTGTCCCCTCCAGCCTCTGATAGTGGAAACACTTTCTTAAGAAATCACTGCGTTTGCGCTTGTACTTCGGATGCGCCGCATACTATGTGACGTCCACGTGCATGCCAATCGCATTATGACACATCCTTCCTGGCTTCATGCGTACGCTTGTGCTTAAATGAAATATTTGCGTGCATGTGGACGATCCTTCGCCACAGACATGCCAGTGAAGGCGTTGCATTGCCAGAGTTTTCTAAGGAGCCTAGGTGAAAAGCTGTATGCCAAACATAGGTGAAAGCAGATTAAGCAAACAAAGTGCATTTTGTCATAGCTGATACACCTTACAGGTAATCAGCACAGGGTGAAAACAATATGTTTAAACAAACAAGGTGTGCTTTGATACAGCTAATACACCTATTGTCTCTCTAGAGAACAACATGGCAACACAGTATCTGTTAAGGGAACAGTGCATACAAATATTTTTTACAAATATTTTTACAATCATTTTTAAAGTGGACTTACCTGTCCCGCCGGATTCTGTCTTGTAATAAGACTCCAATCTTCACACATCACGGTGAGTTTCTGTCACTTGCCGACCTTCAAGGACTGGGTCCCCTTGTTTTTGAGGGGCCACTACCTTGGACCTGTAGAGCACCCTGCCAGAGTACCTTTGGGGTTGGCTTTACTAAAGGTCCAGATCCCAGGGTCCAGTGCCTAAAAAGGACAACATTACAGGCAAAACCTTGTATCTCCCTTCCCAAGGCTCAGGTACCATCCTTTTAGTCTTTGACTCTTTTGGATGGATCTGATTTCTAAACCCTTAGATTCAGAGATCTTTGATTGGGGATTGTAGCATTATCTTTCTGTCTTCTTCTTTGAAAAAAAGATAAAAAATGAGGAGAGCTTTTCCACCGTGACCATCCCCTTAAGAACACTGGCGAAAAAAACTGAGGTACTTCCTGTGTAGGAGGGGTTATATAGGGGGACTTCCTGTCTGAGTGGTTGCCAGTGTCCATTCACCTATAGGTGACCACATGTAAACAAGGAAATGCTAGTTATCGGCTTTCCTCTTCTCAAACTGACAGCGTGTGAGGAGAGGCAAGCCGGTCAGCTGCATTTTCTCACAGGGGAGATCTGCACAGATAATCAGGGCACTGATTATCAGTGCAGCCCCAACAGTGCCCAGCAGTGATGCCAGTCATTGCTGCCTATCTGTGCTGCCCCTCAGTGCCACCTATCGGTGCCCATCAGTTCCACCTATCAATGGTCATCAGCGCTACATATCAGTGCCCATCAGTGCAGCCTATCAGTGCCACCTCATTAACGCGCATCAGTGAAGGAGAAAAATGACTTATTACAAAATTTTCTAACAGAAAAAGTTTTTTTATTTTTTTCAAAATTTTCTTTTGCAAAAAAAAACCCAGTGGGGATTAAATATCACCAAAAGAAAGCTCTATCTGTCTAAAAAAAAAAGGATAAAAATGTAATTTGGGTACAGCGTTGCATGACGGCGCAATTGTCATTCAAAGTGTGAAAGCACCAAAAGCTGAAAATTGGATTGGGCAGGAAGGGGGTGAAAGTGCCCAGCACTGAAGTTGTTAAAATAAATCATAGTATATAAAACTGCGAGGGTAATTATATAGGAAAAATGACATGCACTAATAGCCTCATGCACACTGGACTTAAAAAAAGCAGATTTTACAGTCGTTTGGTGTTTTTTTCTGCCTGTAAATGCACCTCTACTTTAGCCTATGTGTCAATGCACTCATAGCTGTTTACAGGCATGTTCGCCTGAGGGCGCACGCAGTCGAAGTGTCGCCGTGTATGCCAACGTGAATTTGATTTGAGCTTGAGGCAGCTTTGAGCATACCGTCTGAAAAGCTTTTCTCTTCTTAGCTACTTCCACTGAATAATCTGCAAAAATCAGGACTTTTGCGCCATCGATCTGGAGAGATTTAGATTGCCTGAATTTTTGAAGGATCGCGGATTTGTCGGCGTAATTCAAGTATTTGGCTATGATCGGACGCGGCGTGGAACGGTCAGATGAGTGAATCCCCATGCGGTGGGCCCTTTCGACAACACAGATTCCCTGCAGACCCAAAGCCTCCGGGATCCGTTTGGAGCAGAGGTCTGGGATGGATGATGGTGGCATAGATTCCGGTATCCCAATAAAGCGGAGGTTACTCCTACACACCCTATTCTCCAAGTCCTCCACTTTTTGCAATAAAAACTGGTTTGTCTTGTCCTGGGCTTGCTCAAAACTGTGGGAACTGTATATCTCCTCTTCCACGCTAGCCACACGGTTCTCCACTTCAAGCAGCCTGTGTGAGTGCGCTGTGAGCTGTTTTTTTATGTCCTGCATGCCTGCAGCTACTGCCGTTTGAACTGCTGCCGAAATAGTGGGGGAGAGAAGGGCCACCACAGTCTGGGCAATGCGGTCCGACTGGGGGTCCCCCAAGGAAGGTACTGCGGGTGATGGAGGAGCCACCGTGTCCATTTGGGAGGCGTCCGCCGCAGCCGCGGGGAGGGCCGAGACAGGGGCCTCGATTTGCGGCGGACCCGGCGGGACGCGCGGTACGCCTTTTTGCAAGAAATTTGTCCATCGCGGCACTTACAAGGTACCTGGGGGTCACCCGGAGGTATGGGAGCCGGTGTGCACTCTGGATGGGTGGTCTGGCAGGATTTTTATGCTGATTTTGGGGCCGACCGCGGGAGCCGATGAGGCGAGCGTCTACCGCATTCGGCGCCGGAACCGGAAGTCCTACAGGCATGTTATAAAAAGAAAAAAAAAAGGAAAAGGCAGAAAAAAAAAAAAACACCATCAGCATTCCGGAGAGGAGCTTTAGAGCACAAAAACACGGGAGTGCACATAAACGCTACACATATTTAGGCACATTTGCGCGTTTGTACCCTTATGCATTCTAATGGCCAGAATAAATTAATTTTATGGCAAATAAAATGCATTAACACGCATACGTGTGAACGTGCATAATATGCGTGCAATACCATGTTTTTTTAAGCAGGTTTTCTCCTACCAGAAGACGTTCAGAGGAGCTGGGCAAATGCAAAGTGTGCATTAGGCCATAAAGGGATGTGAGTGGCTGTACCTAAAAAGCAAGAACTGTAGAACAACAAAATGTTATCAGAGCCAATGCAATAAAATCACAAATTAGCATCCTTTGGATATGCTGTGCATCTAAACTAGAATAGGAAGTTGGAGAAACAAAAGACTAGCTGTGAATTTGCGTCTATTTCCAGGTAGTACACAAGGCAGTAAACATCTGCCATCGTGATTAAGTGCTGTAGTGCAGTGAATCCGAGATGTTTAATCAGCCATGAAAGCCGTTTATATTCCTTAGAAACTGGCATTATGGCTATTATACATCAGGGTATATTGTGAAATATGTGAATACATTTAAAGCCGGAATGCTTTACTGTAGCAGGGCAATGAGGTCCTAGCTTCGGGACCTGGGAAATTACTTAGTTGCACAGAAAAATATCAGGTATTTCTCCATCAATAGTCAGCTGTCAATCACTATGTGGCCTTTGGACATTTGATGTAAGTGAAAGAAGAGAAACACAACACGGGTTTCTTTATATATATATATATATATATATATATATATATCAAAAATGTGATCCTAAACCAAAATTATTTTATCAATAAAAAGAGAACAGTTGTGGAATATATTACCCATTATTTTTAGAATCTGACAATATAAAATAAAGAGTTTAAATGTGAGATAAGAGGCTTCTTTACTAAATGAGATATGCAAACAAAAAAGAATAACGCTTTATTTACACATGCCCTGAGCACAGGGCTGGCCAAAGACATTGTGCTGCCTGTGTCCAAGAAAAAAATGCTGTCCCCCCCCCCCCCCCCTCAAAAAAAAAAGAGAACCCAACAAAAGGTCCCCACATCCATTATTTTATATAAATAGAAAATATTATATACAGTTGTGTTCAAAATTATTCAACCCCCAATGCTGTAAAGGGTTTTAGGGAATTTAGTGTACATTTGTAATTGTATTCAGAATGAAATCCTACAAGGACTTCTTAAAGAACCATATGCAACTAAAATGACATCAATTGGTTTTGTAATACAGTAGTAAATGTTTCTTTTGTGAATTCTTCATTGACACAATTATTCAACCCCTTAAAGACTACCACTCTGAACAACAGAGGTTCATTGAAGTGTTTTCAATCAGGTATTGAAAACACCTGTGGGTGTCAGGGAGCAGCAATAAAGCCTAATAAGCACCAATTAGGCAGCTTTAAAATGACTGTGATACTCAGCTCCTTCTAGACATTTACTGGTGTGGTTACAAACATGGTGAAGTCAAGAGAATGGTCCAGGAAGACAAGAGAAGAGGTGATTAATCTTCACAGGAAGGGCAATGGCTATAAGAAGATTGCAAAGATGTTAAACATACCAAGAGACACCATAGGAAGCATCATTCGCAAATTCAAGGCAAAGGGCACTGTTGAAACGCTACCTGGTCGTGGCAGAAAGAAGATGCTGACTTCGACTGCTGTGCGCTACCTGAAGCGTAGAGTGGAGAAAAGTCCCCGTGTGACTGCTGAGGAACTGAGAAAAGATTTGTCAGATGTGGGTACTGAAGTTTCTGCTCAGACAATACGGCGCACACTGCGTAATGAAGGCCTCCATGCCAGAACTCCCAGGCGCACCCCCTTGCTGTCTCCAAAGAATAAGAAGAGTCGACTGCAGTATGCCAAAAGTCATGTGGACAAACCACAGAAGTTTTGGGATAGTGTTCTGTGGACTGATGAAACAAAATTAGAACTGTTTGGGCCCATGGATCAACGCTATGTTTGGAGGAGGAAGAACAAGGCCTATGAAGAAAAGAACACCTTGCCTACTGTGAAGCATGGTTGGGGGTCAATCATGCTTTGGGGCTGTTTTGCTTCTGCAGGTACAGGGAAGCTTCAGCGTGTGCAATGTACCATGAATTCTCTTCAGTACCAAAAGATATTGGATGAGGCTTGGGAGACGTTGGACCTTTCAACAGGACTATGATCCCAAGCATACCTCCAAGTCCACTAGAGCATGGTTGCAGATTAAAGGCTGGAACATTTTGGAGTGGCCATCACAGTCATCAGACTTAAATCCAATTGAGAACCTCTGGTGGGACTTAAAGAAAGCAGTTGCAGTGTACAAGCCTAAGAATGAGTCTGAACTGGAGGCTTTTGCCCATGACGAATTGGCGAAGATACCCGTAGATCGCTGCAAGACACTTGTGTCAAGCTATACTTCACGTTTAAAAGCTGTTATAACTGTAAAAGGATGTTGTACTAAGTACTAAGATTGAATGTCACTTGGGGGTTGAATAAAACTGATAATGATGTGAGCACAGAAAAGACATTTGTGGTTATTTCATTATAAATTGCGCACACCACAATCACATGAGGGATATTTCCTGGAGAAGACACTCCGCCTCCTCACACGCTTTAGTTTGCACTACGGGCGGCAGTATGAGATGGGGAAATGCCACCCGTAACGCACCGCAAACTGATGACACTCAAAACTGCTAGACTTGCTGTCAATTTGCTGCACCTCTCCAAGTACTGCCTGGGTCCAATGGACCCAGCAGAACCCATGGTTGGGCTGGCCCTACCTGAGCACCGTACACCCTGAATTGGCCGTTTGTTTATGCATCTGGAGGCATCAGGTACTATGTACAAGTAGCCCATGTAAGTCAATGGGGATACAGTAACTGCACAGACAGAGCCACTCGTCCTAATTTACCAGTTGTATGGGTGTGCTTAAGCTGTGCCAAACGCACACTGTCTGCATTCGGGGCAACTTACACCCACTCCTATCAAATTAGCACAAGCAGCTGGGCCTATGCAGTTGTTGTATCCCCATAGACTTGTAGGCAGAGGCCAGAGTATATTCGCTCCATAAAGGATGATGAAGGAAATTTGGTTACAAAAGACAAAGACAAGGCAAAGGTTTCAAATTAGTGATCGACCTATATCGGTTTTTCGTTGCCGATACCGATATTTTGGCCATTGCATATCTTCAAACATTTAAACAAAATGTATTTTTATTTATATCACTTGACAGGTACTCTTGTGGAGGGATCTGGTGGTCTAAAAGACCCCAAACCCCTCCTCTGCACTTAAAAGCATTCAAAACGCCAAGTTTGGCTGTTTTGAATGCTGTAATTTTTTTTAATCTGGCGCCAGTACCCGGAAGTGATGTCATGACATCACTTCATTGCTTATATCTTTCATATGTACATATGTGAATGGCATGTTCAATAACATTTGTAAACAGAATTATGTATCTGGCATAATTTTACCCTAAAATGAGCAATATTTGGAATATCTGCAATATCGGACAGTTCCGGGGCCAATACAGATATATCGGCAAAAGTCAATATCGGCCCTCGATATATCGGCCTTGCCAAAATTCGGTCGATCTCTATTTTGAATTGCATTCTTATCCTCAGTTTTCACAAAGGAAACCGGGGGATTTAGTAGCCAAGACTGTATTGTTAATTAAAATGTCACAGAATGCACCACCATGGCTAACAGAAGACAGTATCAGAAGTAGACTTGAAAAACGTAACATAAATAAGTCACCAGGACCAGATGGCTTACACCCGAGGGTCCATAAAGTGATTGTAAAGGTTAGGTTTTTTTTTTGTCTTTTGTTTTTTAAATAACAAACATATTATACTTACCTGCTCTGTGCAAGGGATTTGCACAGATTGGCCCCTGATCCTTCTTTTCTGGGTTGCCCCAACATCGCTTCTGGCTCCTGCTCTTCATCGGGTGCCCCCACAGAGAGCCGCGTTCCACAGACACACACAGCAGGACTCGGCCCCGCCCCGGCTCCCATGTCACTGGATTTGATTGACAGAAGTGGGAGCCAATGGCTCCTGCTGCTATCAATCTATCCAATGAGGAACCGAGACAGCGGCCGGAGCCGATGGGCTCGTACTGGTCGCTGGAGCAATCGGTTTCAGGCAAAAAAAGGGGGGGCTCTGGGGGAAAATGAATAAGAAAAGGTTTTATACCTTAATGCATAGAATGCATTAAGGTGAAAAACCATGAGACTTTACAACTCCTTTAGGCTAGACCATTGTTCCTAATTTTTATGGACAGTTTACTGACTGGAATGGTACCAGCTGATTGGAGAAAAGCCAGCATTGTACCAATATTTAAAAACATTTCCGAGACATATCCCTGGGAATTACAGGCCAGTTAGCCTAACAACAATAGTCTGTAAGCTATTGGAGGGAATGATAAGGGATTAAATCCAAGATCTCAGTAATGAAAACAATATCATTAGTGGTAACCAGCATGGATTCATGAAGAATTGTTCTTGCTAGAACAATTTATTAACCTTCTATGAAGTGAGCTGCAATCTAGATAAAGGAAGGCCTGTAGATGTGATATAAGGGATTTGATATAGTTCCCCACAAGCGTTTACTGAACAAAATGAGGACTGTCGGCATGGACCACAGGCTGAGTACCTGGATTGAAAGCTGGCTACAGGGGCGGGTCCAAAGGGTGGTGATAAATAACGAGTACTCAAAATTGTCCAAAGTGGTAAGCGGGATCCCCCAAGGATCTGTCCTGGGACCAATTCTTTTTAATTTATTCATTAATGATATATTATAGAGCAGCCCTCAAATTTTCTACTCGCCTGCTCGCATTTTGCGAGTGGAAAATTATGTAGGGCGAGCTCGGGGAGCGAGAGGAGAGGAAAGCCGGCCAGCGGGCGGACTGAATAATGTCAGAGCGCGGATCATCCAACTGTAACAGCTTGTAATTGCCGGGCGCTGGCTAACACACACAGTCCCGCCTCCTAGCCCGGCTTCTTTGATGGACAGAACACCTGGCCAACCAGGACGTGTGACGTCTATCAAAGAAGCCGGGCTAGGAGGCGGGACTGTGTGTGTGTCACAGAACCATGAACCAGACGTACAACAACAGATAAGTGAAAATAAGAAAGCTTTATTGAAAAACAAGCTGTAAAGCAAAAGTCCAAATGGATGGCGAAACTGATGCAGAGTCTTTTGCGAAGCCAGGGGTCAGGAACCAGCAGGGTAGTCAGACGAAGCCAGGAACAGGAACCAGAAGCAGCAGCAGTCTTAGAAGCATGTGAACACAGGAGGACCAAGCAGGGAACTGAAGCCACAGACCTCCTATATATATGAGCTAGGCATCCAGCTCCTCCCAGTGGGAAGGAGGAGCCGCAGGGTGGGAGGCTACAAGAAACCCAGAAACCAAGATGGCCGCCAGCACATGTCAAACGAAGGAGAACAGCAAGAAGGTAAGACCATGACAGTACCTCCCCCTCAAGGGCCCCTCCTCCGCGGAGTAAAGAACGGTTACTGAGGGAAGCGTGCGTGGAAGGCTCGGAGCAAGGCAGGAGCATGGACATCTGCGGAGGGAACCCAGGAACGCTCCTCTGGACCATAACCACGCCAATGAACCAAAAACTCCACCCGACCGCGGACCAGGCGTGAGTCCAGGATATTGCTCACCTCATACTCCTCACGATTGCCCACTCGGACCGGACGAGGCCGAGGAACCGAGGAAGTGAAAACGATTACACACCAGTGGCTTCAACAGGGAGACATGAAACACGTTGGAGATCCGCATGCCAGGAGGAAGCGCAAGGGCATAGGCTACCGGGTTTACCCTGCGAAGCACTCGGAAGGGACCAACAAAGCGAGGCGCCAGCTTGGGAGTGGGCACTCGAAGGTTGAGGTTGCGGGTGGACAACCATACACGGTCTCCGGCCTGGTAGGAAGGAGCAGGCGCTCGTCTGCGATCAGCCTGGAGTTTCTGGCGCTGCGCAGAGACCTCAAGGGACCTCTGGATCTGTACCCAAGAAGCACGTAGGACGGAAAGGTGATCCTCCACAGCCGGAATATCCTGGGGAGAGAATACCTCCGGTAACACGGCAGGTTGGAACCCATAGTTGGCCATGAAGGGAGACGTCCCAGAGGAAGAGTTCACCTCCGTGTTCCTGGCAAACTCAGCCCAAGGCAGGAGGTCAACCCAATTGTCTTGGTGATCGGAGACATAGCAACGAAGGAATTGCTCCAAGGCCTGATTGGATCGTTCTGCGGCCCCATTGGACTGAGGGTGGTAGGCCGAGGAGAAGGAGAGATGAATCCCCAACTGGGAGCAAAAGGCGTGCCAGAACCTGGACACAAACTGACTCCCCCGATCCGACACAATCTCCTTGGGCAAACCGTGCAACCGGAAGACCTCCCTGGCAAAAATCGTGGCCAACTCCTGTGCAGAGGGTAACTTCTTGAGAGGAACACAGTGGCACATTTTGGAAAACCGATCCACAATCATGAGAATGACCGTATGGCCTCGGGATGCAGGGAGGTCCACAATGAAATCCATCCCCAGGTGTGACCATGGGCGCTCCCCGGTGGCTAAGGGTTGCAGAAGGCCCAACGGAAGGTGCCGAGGAGACTTACTCTGGGCACAAACGGAGCATGCCGCTACATATGCGGCGATGTCGGAACGTAGGGAAGGCCACCAAAACAGACGTGAAACAGCCCAGGACAGCTGATTCTTTCCAGGATGCCCCGCGGTCTTGGAGTTATGGTAGGTTCGCAACAACCGAGTGCGCAACTCCTCAGGCACAAAACATCTGCCGTTGGGTCTCCCAGAGGGAGCACCAGATTGAGCCGCCAAAATCTGCTCACCCAGGGGAGAGGTCAAGCTGGTGCGAATGGCGGCCAGGATCTGATTCGGAGGTATGACCGAAGTCGGAATCGACTCCTCCCTGGACAGGTCGGAGTACTGCCGTGATAAGGCATCCGCCCTGATGTTCTTGGAACCGGGTAGGTAGGAGACCACGTAATTAAAACGTGACAAGAACAGAGCCCATCTGGCCTGACGTGGTGTCAATCTCTTGGCCTCAGAGAGGTAGGTCAGATTCTTGTGGTCCGTCAGGATGAGGACCGGAACCACCGAACCCTCGAGCAAGTGCCTCCATTCTTTAAGAGCCTGCACGATGGCCAATAACTCCCTGTCACCAATCTGGTAGTTGCACTCCGCGGAAGACAGTTTCCGGGAGTAAAACCCACAAGGAAGCAGAGGACCCTCTGGTGTTCTACGCTGAGACAGAAGGGCGCCTACTCCCGTCTCAGACGCGTCCACCTCGAGGACAAAGGGCAACCCAGGGTTGGGATGCGACAGAATCGGAGCTGACACAAAGGCGGACTTTAGAGCCTCAAAAGCTCGGATGGCCTCGGGCGGCCAGAAATTGGGAATTACTGCCCTTCCTGGTCAGATCCGTGAGAGGCTTGGCTAGCATGGAAAAGTCCCTGATGAACTTCCGATAATAATTGGCGAAGCCCAAAAAGCGCTGCAGGGAGCGAAGACCACTGGGCTGGGGCCACTGTAAGACAGCCGAAACCTTCTCAGGATCCATGGAGAACCCCTCAGCGGAAATGATGTAACCTAAGAAGGTTACCTGGGATCGGTGAAACTCGCATTTCTCAAGCTTACCGAACAGCTTGTTCTCTCGTAACCGTTGCAACACTCGTTTGACATCCAGAATGTGGGTCTCCATGGACTCAGAATATACCAAGATGTCATCCAAATAGACCACCACACACTGCTGCAACAGGTCACGGAAAACATCGTTGATGAATTCCTGAAAGACTGCGGGCGCATTGCACAGCCCAAAGGGCATAACCAAGGATTCATAATGACCGGTCCTGGTGTTAAACGCGGTCTTCCACTCATCGCCCGCCTTGATCCTTACGAGGTTATATGCCGCCCTCAGGTCGAGTTTGGTAAAGACCGTGGCCCCTTTAAGGCGATCGAACAGCTCGGAAATCAAGGGTATCGGGTAAGCGTTCTTGATCGTGATGCGATTGAGACCCCTGTATTCGATGCAAGGCCTCAACTCACCGCCCTTCTTTTTCACAAAGAAAAATCCAGCCCCTGCCGGGGACGAGGATTTGCGAATGTGTCCGCGTGAAAGCGCCTCCCTCACGTACTCCTCCATGGCCTCATTCTCCGCTACCGACAGTGGATAGACTTTGCCACGAGGAGGAACGGCACCAGATTGTAACTCGATGGCACAATCGTATGGGCGGTGCGGAGGTAGGGCAACCGCGCGCACCTTATCGAATACATCCCGGTACTCCTCGTATTCAGGGGGCAACAGAGAGTCCGAGGAAGTACACAGCAACTTGACAGGCCCATGGATGCAACTAGCCCCACACTGCGGTGACCACGAGAGGATCTCGGCCGATCTCCAATCGAAAATCGGATTATGCTTCTGGAGCCAGGGGTACCCCAAGACCACCGAGTAGTGTGGAGACGAAATAACCTGGAAGCAGACCGACTCTCTGTGAACGGCACCAATGGCTAACCCCACTGGAAGGGTCTCATGAGTCACGTGTGGCGGCAGAAGGGGTCTGCCGTCTATCGCCTCAAGAGCCAGAGGAGAACCTCGAGCCTGCAGAGGAATGGAATTGGCGGCAGCGAACACACTATCAATGAACAAACCACCAGCACCAGAGTCCACCGAGACCACAGTACATGCATCGGCCCTCGCGTCTCCGGAGTACCCTCTCCCCCTCGGACAGGCGAGCAAACCCCAGCTGCATGGGTTCACCCCCAGACAAGTCATCCCCAGGAGGCGTGGGAGGAGAGGGAGGCACGGGTGGGACAACAAAGGTAGGCGCCAATCTGTTAGGAGGCCTCCGCAGACTCTCCATAAAGGAAGGTCTCTCCCTGAGTCTGGTGTCAATCAAAATCAGGAAAGAAATAAGAGACTCGAGCTCCACTGGTAGGTCCTTAGCTGCAACCTCATCCTTCAAGGCATCCGAGAGACCATGAGAGAAAGCAGCGACCAGAGCCTCATTATTCCAGCCCACCTCTGCTGCCAGGGTACGAAACTCAATGGCGTATTCAGCTACGGATCGTGAACCCTGTCTGATGGACATAAGGAGCTTCGCAGCAGAGGCAGCACGAGCCGGCACATCGAATACCTTCCGAAGAGAAGCAACAAAACCGGAAAACTCGGCAACCACCGGATTGTTGTTCTCCCATAAAGGGCTGGCCCAGGCCAAGGCCTTGTCCGAGAGCAGCGAGATTAAGAAGCCCACCTTTGATCTCTCAGTAGGAAAGGCATGTGGCAGCAACTCGAAATAAATGCCCACCTGGTTAAGGAAACCTCGGCACTGAGTTGGCTCTCCCCCAAAGCGCTGTGGAAGGGGGGCAGAACCGGACATACCCCGAAACACCGCAGGCGCAACAACAGGTGTCGGGGTAGACTCTGGCGCAACAACCGGAGCGGCAGTAGGAGCGGGCCCAGGAGCGACAACCGACCCATCGGCAACGGGAGCGAAATGAGCCGTGCGTTCAAGCAGGGTTTGCAACGCCACGGCGAACTGACCCAACAGGTGATCCTGCTGATCAAGTCTGGCAACCAGCGAGGGTAGTGAGGATGGCCCTGTACCGTCAGAATTCATGGCCTGTGGTACCGTGCATCCAAGCAGGGTTTGCAACGCCACGGCGAACCGACCCAACAGGTGATCCTGCTGATCAAGTCTGGCAACCAGCGTGGGTAGCGAGGATGGCCCTGTACTGTCAGAATTCATGGCTTGGTCCTAATGTCACGGAACCATGAACCAGACGTACAACAACAGATAAGTGAAAATAAGAAAGCTTTATTGAAAAACAAGCTGTAAAGCAAAAGTCCAAATGGATGGCGAAACTGATGCAGAGTCTTTTGCGAAGCCAGGGGTCAGGAACCAGCAGTGTAGTCAGACGAAGCCAGGATCAGGAACCAACAGGGTAGTCAGACGAAGCCAGGATCAGGAACCAGCAGGGTAGTCAGACGAAGCCAGGAACAGGAACCAGAAGCAGCAGCAGTCTTAGAAGCATGTGAACACAGGAGGACCAAGCAGGGAACTGAAGCCACAGACCTTCTATATATATGAGCTAGGCATCCAGCTCCTCCCAGTGGGAAGGAGGAGCCGCAGGGTGGGAGGCTACAAGAAACCCAGAAACCAAGATGGCCGCCAGCACATGTCAAACGAAGGAGAACAGCAAGAAGGTAAGACCATGACAGTGTGTCAGTGAGCGCCCGGCAATTACAAGCTGTTACAGTTGGATGATCTGCGCTCTGACACTGGCATAGGGGTTATCTTCATGCTACACCGGTAATCGCGCCGATCATCTCTTCCACTTAAGGCAGCTTGCTCCCTCCGTCTGCGCTGCTCTGCTCCCGGGGGCTGGAAGAAGGTGAGTGCCCGAAGATTGAGCAGCCGCTGCCTCCCTGTGTGACTACATAGAAGGAGCGGTGGGGGGCTGCATATAGAGGAATTGATATGCAAAGATCAATTCCTCTATATGCAGCCGCCCCATCCCCCTCCTATCCAACTTCTTTTTTTTTTGCTGGCCCCCCTAGTGCTGTACAGCCCCCCCCTCTCCAGCCCATTAGTGCTCTTCAGCCCCCCCTTCAGCCCCCCCAGTTCTCTTCAGCCCCCCCTCCAGCCCTCCCCAGTGCTCTTCAGCCCCCCCTCCAGCCCTCCCCAGTGCTCTTCAGCCCCCCCTCCAGCCCTCCCCAGTTCTCTTCAGCCCCCCCCCTCCAGCCCACCCCAGTTCTCTTCAACCCCCCCACCCCCCCTTTAAGCCCTCCCCAGTGCTCTTCAGCCCCCCCTCCAGCCCTCCCCCTCCCCAGTGCTCTTCAGCCCCCCTCCAGCCCCTCAGTGCTCTTCAGCCCCCCCCTCCAGCCCTCCCCAGTGCTCTTCAACCCCCCCTCCAGCCCTCCCCAGTGCTCTTCAGCCCCCCTCCAGCCCTCCCCAGTGCTCTTCAGCCCCCTCTCAAGCCCCTCAGTGCTCTTTAGCCCCCTCCCCAGTGCTCTTCAGCCCCCCCCCTCCAGCCCTCCCCAGTGCTCTTCAGCCCCCCCTCCAGCCCTCCCCAGTGCTCTTCAGCCCCCCCTCCAGCCCTCCCCAGTTCTCTTCAGCCCCCCCTCTAGCCCTCCCCAGTGCTCTTTAGCCCCCCTCCATCCCTCCCCAGTGCTCTTCAGCCCCCCTCCAGCCCCTCAGTGCTCTTAAGCCCCCCCCCCAGTGCTCTTCAGCCCCTCCCCCCCTCCAGCCCTCCCCAGTCCTCTTCATTCCCCCCTCCAGCCTTCCCCAGTGCTCTTCAGCCCCCCCTCCAGCCCTCCCCAGTGCTCTTCAGCCCCCCCTCCAGCCCTCCCCAGTTCTCTTCAGCCCCCCCCTCCAGCCCTCCCCAGTGCTCTTTAGCCCCCCCCTCCATCCCTCCCCAGTGCTCTTCAGCCCCCCTCCAGCCCCTCAGTGCTCTTAAGCCCCCCCAGTGCTCTTCAGCCCCTCCCCCCCTCCAGCCCTCCCCAGTCCTCTTCATTCCCCCCTCCAGCCTTCCCCAGTGCTCTTCAGCCCCCCCTCCAGCCCTCCCAGTGCTCTTCAGGCCCCCCCTCCAGCCCTCCCCAGTGCTCTTTAGCTCCCCCTCCAGCCCCTCAGTGCTCTTCAGCCCCCCCCGTGCTCTTCGCCCCCCCCTCCAGCCATCCCCAGTGCTCTTTAGCCCCCCTCCAGCCCTCCCCAGTGCTCTTCAGTCCCCCCCCTCCAGCCCTCCCCAGTGCTCTTCAGCCCCCCCAGTGCTCTTCAACCCCCCCTCCAGCCCTCCCCAGTGCTCTTCAGCTCCCCCTCCAGCCCCTCAGTGCTCTTAAGCCCCCCCAGTGCTCTTCAGCCCCCCCTCCAGCACTCCCCAGTTCTCTTCAACCCCCCCTTAAGCCCTCCCCAGTGCTCTTCAGCCCCCCCTCCAGCCCTCCCCAGTGCTCTTCAGCCCCCCTCCAGCCCCTCAGTGCTCTTCAGCCCCCCCCTCCAGCCCTCCCCAGTGCACTTCAGCCCCCCCTCCAGCCCTCCCCAGTGCTCTTCAGCCCCCTCCAGCCCTCCCCAGTGCTCTTCAGCCCCCTCTCAAGCCCCTCAGTGCTCTTCAGCCCCCTCCCCAGTGCTCTTCAGCCCCCCTCCAGCCCTCCCCAGTGCTCTTCAGCCCCCCCTCCAGCCCTCCCCAGTTCTCTTCAGCCCCCCTCCAGCCCTCCCCAGTGCTCTTCAGCCCCCCCCTCCATCCCTCCCCAGTGCTCTTCAGCCCCCCTCCAGACCCTCAGTGCTCTTAAGCCCCCCCCAGTGCTCTTCAGCCCCCCCCTAGCCTTCCCCAGTGCTATTCAGCCCCCCCCCCTCCAGCCCTCCCCAGTGCTCTTTAGCTCCCCCTCCAGCCCCTCAGTGCTCTTCAGACCCCCCAGTGCTCTTCATCCCCCCCTCCAGCCATCCCCAGTGCTCTTCAGCCCCCCCTCCAGCCCTCCCCAGTGCTCTTCAGTCCCCCCCCTCCAGCACTCCCCAGTGCTCTTCAGTCCCCCCAGTGCTCTTCAGCCCCCCCCTCCAGCCCTCCCCAGTGCTCTTCAGCTCCCCCTCCAGCCCCTCAGTGCTCTTAAGCCCCCCCAATGCTCTTCAGCCCCCCCCTCCAGCGCTCCCCAGTGCTCTTCAGCCCTCCCCAGTGCTCTTCAGCCCCCCCTCCAGCCCTCCCCAGTGCTCTTCAGTCCCCCCCTCCAGCCCTCCCCAGTGCTCTTCAGCCCCCCCAGTGCTCTTCAACCCCCCCTCCAGCCCTCCCCAGTGCTCTTCAGCTCCCCCTCCAGCCCCTCAGTGCTCTTAAGCCCCCCCAGTGCTCTTCAGCCCCCCCTCCAGCACTCCCCAGTTCTCTTCAACCCCCCCTTAAGCCCTCCCCAGTGCTCTTCAGCCCCCCCTCCAGCCCTCCCCAGTGCTCTTCAGCCCCCCTCCAGCCCCTCAGTGCTCTTCAGCCCCCCCCCCCTCCAGCCCTCCCCAGTGCACTTCAGCCCCCCCTCCAGCCCTCCCCAGTGCTCTTCAGCCCCCTCCAGCCCTCCCCAGTGCTCTTCAGCCCCCTCTCAAGCCCCTCAGTGCTCTTCAGCCCCCTCCCCAGTGCTCTTCAGCCCCCCTCCAGCCCTCCCCAGTGCTCTTCAGCCCCCCCTCCAGCCCTCCCCAGTTCTCTTCAGCCCCCCTCCAGCCCTCCCCAGTGCTCTTCAGCCCCCCCCCCTCCATCCCTCCCCAGTGCTCTTCAGCCCCCCTCCAGACCCTCAGTGCTCTTAAGCCCCCCCCAGTGCTCTTCAGCCCCCCCTAGCCTTCCCCAGTGCTATTCAGCCCCCCCCCCTCCAGCCCTCCCCAGTGCTCTTTAGCTCCCCCTCCAGCCCCTCAGTGCTCTTCAGACCCCCCAGTGCTCTTCATCCCCCCCTCCAGCCATCCCCAGTGCTCTTCAGCCCCCCCTCCAGCCCTCCCCAGTGCTCTTCAGTCCCCCCCCTCCAGCACTCCCCAGTGCTCTTCAGCCCCCCCCCTCCAGCCCTCCCCAGTGCTCTTCAGCTCCCCCTCCAGCCCCTCAGTGCTCTTAAGCCCCCCCAATGCTCTTCAGCCCCCCCCTCCAGCGCTCCCCAGTGCTCTTCAGCCCTCCCCAGTGCTCTTCAGCCCCCCCTCCAGCCCTCCCCAGTGCTCTTCAGCCCCCCCAGTGCTCTTCAGCCCCTCCCTCCAGCCCTCCCCAGTCCTCTTCAGCCCCCCCCCCCCTCCCTCCAGCCCTCCCCAGACCCTTGATGGGCACTGATGAGGCTGCACTTATGGGCACTGAAAACATTGTTAATATTTATTTTTGTAACTTCTGCATTAATGCAAAAACATTTAACAGTGTAATTTCATGAGGGCATGTTTAGGGGCGGAATTAGGGGGTGTGGCAGGGAAGGAGTTGGGTGGGGCAACTGGTGGCGAGTTACCCTGAAGGCCTGGCTAGTAGCTCAGGACTTAAAATTTTGAGCCCTGTTATAGAGGATGGGATAAATGGCTATATCTCAGTATTTGCGGATGAAACAATGTTGAGCAGGGCAATAACCTCTGTGCAGGATGTTGAAACCTTACAAGAATACCTCAATAAAATAATGGGGTGGGCAACTACATGGCAAATGAGGTTTCATGTTGAAAAATGTATAGTACTTCATGTTGGTGCAAAAAATACGAACACAATTTTCTCACTAGGGGGAGAACATTTGGGGGAATCTAGGATGGAAAAGGACCTTGGGGTCCTTGTAGACGACAGGCTCAGCAATGGCATGCAATGCCAAGCTGCTGCAAGCAAAGCCAACAGAATATTGGCATACATTAAAAAAAAGGGGGGGTGGGGGGGATTCACTCCAAAGATACAAAGATAAAATGAGAATTCTTCCACTTTACAAACTCTGGTCTGGCCGCATCTTGAGTATACCATCCAGTTCTAGGCACTAGTTCTCAGGAAGGATGTGTTGGAACTGAAGAGAGTCCAGAGAAAGGCAACAAAGCTTATAAAGGGACAAGAGAATCTCAGCTATGTGGAAAGACTACAAGCACTGAACATATTCTCTCTGGAGAGCAGATGCTTGAGAGGGGATATGATACCGATGTACAAATTCCGTACTGGTGGCCCTAGCATAGTGTCAGGATTCAAACCCGTTACCAGCTACACCCCAGGCGGTAACCCTGCTTACGAGGCTACCGTCCTCTCTGGACATTCCTCCCTGAAGCCTATTATTCAACCTTAGTCTTGTCAAGCCTTGCTCATCACCCTTGATTCCCCACACTTGGTACTTCCCTATATAAGTCCAGCCCCTTGCACTCCAGCTTGCTGATTATTGAGCTCCTGAGCCTTGATCAAGCTTCTCCTCATCTGCTGCTTTTTGCCTACTACCATAAGTCCACTGCTAACCAGGAATTGACTACCGACTACTCTTCTGCTTTGTCCCTACCTACTGAACTGCTACCACCGTTGCCTATCCGGATTGTCTGACCATGCTTACGGCTGCCCGCCCTGACCTTTGGCTCGTCCATCCCGACCATCAAGGGCTCTGGTGAATACCAGCTAGCACTTAGTTTCCGCACCTCAGGTGAACCCGTGTCCTTGTCAGAGTACTACCTAGTGTCCATCCAGTATCCAGCACTGCTACCACCGTAGCCGACCCGGATCGTCTGACCACGCCTCTGCCAGACTTCCTGCACCTACCACCTGCCTGCGGTCCTTGCCACTGAGCTCCACTCCTACCTCCAGCCAGCTGTCCTCTGACTCAGGTGAGCCTGTAGGATTGTTACACATAGGGAAAAAACTTTCCAGTGAAAGGGGAAATTAAAAAGACACGTGGCCATTCACTGATTGGAAGAGAAGTGGTTTAACCCTAAACTGCGTAGAGGGTTCTTTACTGTCAGAGTGTTAAGGATGTCGAATTCTCTTCCATAAGCAGTGGTATCAGCAGGGAGTGTCAATAGTTTCAAAAAAATATTCACAAAATACAGGGATATACAATGTACTATTGACATAAACACAAGCACACACACACCACGGGTTGAACTGGATGGACTGGTGTCTTTTTTTCAACCCCAACTATCTAACTATGTAATAAGATGCAGTCTACTTTCTTCACCGCAGAAGGCACTCTTCTGCAGCGGCAATGTAGGAAGTCGAGAGGAATCTAGTTTCTATATGGTTTCCTCAGTCACAGGGAGGCAGCATCTGACTAAATGCTGACACCCCTTGTGACCCCATGATACTCTCACTGACTAAAGTGTCAATATTTTGTGTGGCCGCCATTCGTTCCCAGCACTGCCTTAATCCTCTTGGGAATGGAGATCACCAGAGCTTCACAGGTTGCCACTGGAGTCCTCTTTCACTCCTCCATGAGGACATCACGGAGCTGGTGGATGTTAGAGACCTTGCGCTCCTCCACCTTCCATTTGAGGATGCCCCACAGATGCTCATTAGGATTTAGGTCTGGAGACATGCTTGGCCAGTCCATCACCTTTACCCCCAGCTTCCTTAGCAAGGCAGCGGTCGTATTGGAGGTATGTTTGGGGTCATTATCATGTTGGAATACTGCCCTGCGGCCCAGTCCCTGAAGGGAGGGGATCATGCTCTGCTTCAGTATGTCATAATACATGTTGGCATTCATAATTTTCCCTCAATGAACTGTAGCTCCCCAGTGCCAGCATCACTCATGCAGCCCCAGACCACGACACTCCCACCACCATGCTTGACTGTAGGCAAGACACACTTGTCTTTGTACTCCTCATCTGGCTGCTGCCACAAACGCTTGACACCATCTGAACTAAATAAGTTTATCTTGATCTCACCAGACCATAGGACATGGTTCCAGTAATCCATGTCCTTAGTCTGCTTGACTTCAGCAAACTGTTTGCGGGCTTTCTTGTACATCATCTTTCGAAGAGGCTTTCTTTCTTTCTGGGATGATAGCCATGCAGACCAAATATAATGCAGTGTGCGGCGTATGGTCTGAGCACTGACAGGCTGACCCCCCCACCCCTTCAACCTCTGCAGCAATGCTAGCAGCACTCATATGTCTATTTCTCAAAGACAACCTCTGGATATGACCCTGAGCACGTGCAATCAACTTCTTTGGTCGACCATGGCGAGGCCTCTTCTCAGTGGAACCTGACTTGTTAAACCGCTGTATGGTCTTGGCAACCATGCTGCAGCTCAGTTTCAGGGTCTTGGCAATCTTCTTATAGCCTAGGCCATCTTTATGTAGAGCAACAATTCTTTTTTCAGATCCTCAGAGAGTTCTTTGCCATGAGGTGCCATGTTGAACTTCCAGTGACCAGTATGAGTGAGAGGGATAACACCATATTTAACACACCTGCTCCCCATTCACACCTGAGACCTTGTAACACTAACGAGCCACATGACACCGGGGGGGGGGGGGGGCAAAATGGCTAATTGGGCCCAATTTGGACATTTTCATTTAGGGGTGTACTCACTTTTGTTGCCATCGGTTTAGACATTAATGGCTGTGTGTTGAGTTATTTTGAGGGGACAGCAAATTTACTCTGTTATACAAGCTGTACACTCACTACTTTACATTGTAACAGTGTCACTTATTCAGTGTTGTCACATGAAAATATATAATAAAATATTTACAAAAATGTGAGAGGTGTATTCACTTTTGTGAGATACTGTATGTAAGACACTGGCTCCTAGGTTTGGTGTGAATTTTTCAAGTGGCTAGAGTATGAACAGGTCACCCATCTTTCAGGGACAGTGCTAATATGAGGGAAAGGTTCTGGAGGAGTAGGGAAAGCATAGGGACATCCCATCTTTCTTGGAAGCCTTCACCTTTTTTGCAGCTGTTGCAGATGGAAAAGCAGGAACCATCATGGCAACGTTAGGAGCAGCCTTGGTGCTGGTGCTGAAGTTTATAGGGTCCAGTATCTTCCTTGCTGAGTGGGAGGAGAGACCTGGCCAAAGTCCAGGCAGTACAGGATTGTCACCCTGCAAAGACTATTATTGAGCTGCTTGCTTTCCTGGGGCTGGTGGGATACATTCGGCGGTTCATCCATAAGTTCGCAAAAATCTTTGCCCCTCTCACTCAGTTGCTAAGCGGCCATTCCACCAAAAGAAAGGGGGGGGGGTACTTTCTATTCAGCCCCAGCGGCAGGTAAATGAACAACATGCATTTAAAGCCCTCAATAAAAGCTGACATCAGCCCCTCTACTGGCCTATGTGGACTACTTAAAACCCTTCCGGGTGTATACAGATGGGAGCTTTCAAGGACTGGGGGCTGTCCTGGTCCGGGAGCATCACCTATGCAAGCTGTAGTCTGAGAGGAATCCCCAATACTATAGCTCCTTCAAACTGGAGTTGCTTACTCCAGAGGGGGCCATCACTGAGAAGTTCACCGAATACCTCACTGGGGTGGAGATGGAGGTTTTTACGGACAACAATCCCTTTGCTTAATTCGAAACAGCCACACTTGGGGCAAAGGTGGGTTGCCCAGTTGGCCCCGTTTAACTATAAGGGCTGCTACACACATACATGGGGACGCTCTTTCCCGCTATCCGGTGTAATGTGCTGGGGCAGATGTAGATGTAAGCCAAGAGAATGGGGAGGTAGCCCCCATCCTACTTGGAGCAACCTCCTCATATACCCTCAAGGAAAGGGCAGCAGCTCTCCAGGCAGAACCCACCCAGATCTATACCTGGGAGGAGTGGGTCCTAATCCTACAAAAAAATTCCCGACCTCATGCAGTTGCAATGCTTCCTGCCTCAGTGGCATAAGCCATCCTTCCGAGAGTGTAAGAGACTGTCCTACGTGGTGAATCGATCAGGGGGATCGGCTCAAAGCATGGGACAACATGCTTTACCGTGAGGTCAGGTCATTTGCGAGCTGGCATTTTTGAGTTGACCGAACCGAGGCCCTGGTCAGGAGGTATTTCTTTTGCTCACGACTGGCAGAATAAGTTAGATGGACTTGCTGGGAATGTGAATCTTGTTCTGTACATAGAGTCTCTCCTGAGCAGAATGCCCTATAAATACAGATGCACATGTGTGCTGGGCTTTTCAAAGATTCATAGATTTTCTGACCACATCCTTCTTATTCAACCTGTCACCTTGGCTTTTCCTCTACTGTGAGATTCTCATGGCCTTGAAAAGAAAAACCCCAAAAAAAAAAAACAGAGCTCCCTAAGGCTGGGTGCACATATATGTGAATTTGATGCATATCACACTGCATCCAATTCGCATGACGTGTGAATGTGACCGAATCACACCTGAACCACTGAACACAAATGCACCAAACTCTGGACTGCAAAACCCATTCGGACATGTGTGATCCCAGCCTAAAGCTGGATACACCCTATACAACTTTTTTTGTTAGATTTCCTTTAGATTTACCTTCAACTATGTAGTGCAAGGGCCTGCCTGATTGCATACAAATCGAAAGTGTTTAGATGTGACCTCATATTATATGGTTTTGGTAAATCTAAAGGAAAAAAAATCTAAAGACAATTGAATAGTGTGTATGGCCCATAAGTGTTTCTGTGGCACAGTTGTGCTAAATGCTACAAATGATGGCACTCAATGGTCTGTGCACAAGGCGATATGCGCCTTTTCTCAACCTTTTAGGTCCTAGGCACCATTTTAAAATAAAATAATTCCACTTTGCAGTTATTTGCCTCAGTGCCAGGTTGGTTTACTCACAGTGCTTGCAGGTCTCAATTTAATGAACGTGCTATCACTAGACTGCAGGATTCACAGAATAGGACACCCATGGGAAGCCAATGAGCTAAACCCCAGTCACAAATTATAGTATTTTACTGTATATACACATTTATATACTGTACACTGTGTGTGTATATGTGTTTGTTTGTGTGTGTGTGTATATACACAATATATATAGTGACATTGTGAGACCCTGCCACTAGGTAAATGGACATGAACGTGACACCCTGATTTTCTAAGCTGCAGTTCGAAAAGCTCTAGCAGGTTGATTGTGAACAGACAAAACA
The DNA here is from genome assembly GCF_965119305.1 of Pelophylax lessonae. Lineage (NCBI taxonomy): Eukaryota > Metazoa > Chordata > Amphibia > Anura > Ranidae > Pelophylax > Pelophylax lessonae. The sequence continues at coordinate 605,275,431 of NC_138768.1, read as the reverse complement.
GTGTTCTACATTTTCTCCGGATTTGGTGTTTCTGGCCGGAAGCTTAATGGTTCCACAGAGTATTGGGTGGGACAAAACCAGCAGGTTGGTTAAATGCTGTAGCCTGGGGGGAGGTTTGCTTCTGTTTGGAGACCAAGGCAATATCCTTGAGACACTACTCCATGTGGCAGAGGATTCAGGCCAATGGACGAGAGAGTTGGGCCAACTTAGAGAGTCTGGGAGACTTTGAGAGCCTAGGAGGAGTAAGAGCACCTGGTGTATCTGGAGAACCTGTACCTAGGGGCTAAAGGTGGTCTATCTATCTATCTTCTCTTTTTTTATAAGTGATGACATGTCCTCTGTACTCGGCTGCATAAGTAGCTTAGAAATGTGGGGGTGCACTGGAGACTGCGGGGGGGGGGGGGGGACACTTCAGAAAGAGGATTACACTGATCCCATCACAGCCAGAAAACGGACCACACTGGGATGGATGTGCTCTCATGCCGAGCGTGGTCATTCTGAAACTGGAAAGCAGGGAGACTGACAGGATCCCCAGGGATTTCATACAAAGGAAGCAAAATAAAAAGAACAGGATACTTATTAACACAAGTACATGGTAAAGCGGACAAATATAAGGAATATGAAATGTTGGGGTAACCATGACTTTAAGCTTTGACTTTGTTTTCTTAAAGTAGATCCAAACCTATCAATTTAATTATTTAGTAAAATAGTTACAATCAAGGCATGCTATAAGTGATAATGGACACAGTTGCTTGTGTTCTTGATAGAGCTATAAAGCCATCAAATGTGATTGATTTATAATTTGACTTTTAATTTTTTTTTTCCTCAGCTGGAACAACGCTTTAAGTTGCATTGGTTCCATCCTATGGATTCCAATAGACACCTTAGTACTAGCTAAGCTTTCCCCTTCAGAGCATCTCTTTTCTCTTATTGGACCCTATGGAGCCATTCTTGCGTGCACACACCTGGCTTGTATGCCGTCACACAAACACATAGTCTGAGGACAGCAAGCCACTCCCAGCCTCACCTTCCCCCTCCTCACAGCCAATAGATAGACAGCTGCTTTCAATTGTGATTTGATATATACGGTGCTTTCTCCAACTGGAAGTTCAGGGAAGCTTACTTACCTTTTTTGTGTGCACACGTTTTTCTTAAGTCAACAGTGCCTTCAGGGAGCTCTTAGATCTAACTGAGAGATCTTGTGTAATCTTTTTTTCTTACATATAATCGTGAGTTTGTATGACACATGCATAATGTGACGCACATGTGCCTGATCTCCTACATGCGCTACACAAAATTATAATCATCTGTTTGAAAGCAACAAGGACTTTCTACTAGATCTCTTTAGGAAGTTAGGTTAATTAGGTTGAGGGGACGGAGACTGCTTTAATACTACTTTAAGTATAAGTATCTGAGTTTAAAAAAAAAATAAGGTTAGAGTTAAACTAAGGCACTGGTGTCACAGCACCCAGCTTTCCACCTTTGCTCTCCACTTGTCCCCCACCTCTCCACACCACGTACATATGGGAGCCATGCAGCCAACACCTGGCTCCTCACACACAATTCCCACCACTCCACCCCTCCTGAGTGAGAGGCACCAGGCGGTCAGACTTAATGCTACAGCCAGTGTGTTGCTCTCCTTACACTGTCTGCAGACTTTCTTCCTCTAAGCACTGTTGGTATTTAGGACCCCTGGTCCGATGGTAGTCCCGGACTACCTATGGCTCCTTTGCTCGTATTGTGTCTGGCAGGCCTGGGAGGCTGGTTTCTGGAAATAACACAGACGGAGACAGATGTATAGTGAAACCAAGCTCTCAGTTTATTATAGGCTCGTTGCGGCTTATATAGTAAAGATAAAGGCATATAATCATAGGTATAGGGCACTTGTTACGTTCTTATTGGTTAAACAGCTTCAGGAGACAAAAGGTCACCTTGGGGAGTAATACCATATAAGACATATCTCGTGTGACTAGAATCACCTGACACAGCCTTATCGCGAACTGCAGAAACTTTCCATGGTACGTAGACACTTTTCATATCTTGTGTAACTAAGGTCAAATACACACACAAACACACAGCTTATAAGACATTAATGCATACAAAATGGGGTAGGGACATACAAAATGGAGGACACATAGAATTTGATATCTCCCCATCTCCCATAATCCCCTCTTAAAATCATTAACCCTTAATTGATTTTCCCTTGTCCCCCTGTATATCATTGGAATATATAATTCTTAGGGATATTATCAGGAGTCCTAAACCTCCTAGGAATATAGTACCACGATTGGCAGATTAATTTTCTATATCCCTGCTGCTTGAAAGACCAGATCATATATCATCCTTTAAACAATAAGGTTCTTTTTTTCTTTCTGTTTATACCTCTTAATGTACTCAGTATATTCTTTAGGGTTATTAGTCGAGGAGGTCTGGTAGCCTGGGACTTGGTGGGATAGCATAGAGACATTTTTCACCTTTGGTCGGGAAACTCTAACAATAATACACATTACGAGTTTGAAGCATGCATATAGGAATAATAAAAAAAGCAAAACCATTATAACAGTCATAGCGATATTTTTCAACCATGAGGATATTCCTCCAAATTCAAAATTCCCACTACCAAAAGGACTCCATGTCTTAGCAATATTCCTAGCTTCTTGTTGCAGCTTGTCTACTTCTTTCCGGTGCTGTGCAATAATATCATAATAATCGGGTATCTCAACAGATGTATTGTGTATCCATGTGCAACATTCATAATCCTCCGTAACTTCACATAACCCAGTAAGAGCAGCACTCATGCTTTCTATGGCTAGGTCATGGAGCTCAAGTTGTTTCTTAATTGCCCTCACTTCTATATTTAATTTGGTAATGTCCCCTGAGTTCTTATCTAGGATGTCATCGAGAATTTTAGAGTAATTATTCAACCTTTTCATCATGTCTATTCCCCATCCGGTCCATGAGGGGAACCAGGCCCATACCATATCCTTCTCAAGGAATAATTCCCTTTTATTGCGGTGTTTGAGGGGGTACCTAGGATACATACTAGCTTCGAGGAGATGTCCTCCTTCGTTGTCTCCCACTACACCCATGATGGGAACTAGGGATGCGAGGTAACACCACCCTTGGGGTTCAATGGGGATCCAAGGGTGACAAATCTTTCCACAACAAATATAAGTACTGTTTCCCAAAGCCAGGGGACGTTTGTGAAGTAGTGCCATTAATTGATCATCATAACTGGACCAAGCTAAATTTGACAACAACTGTCCTATTGGGGAAGAGGAAGTGGAACTGGAGTTAAGAAAGTTCATTAGAGTGGCGTTTAGGGCTGGTTCTGAGGTGTGCCAGAAGGAGCTGTCCATCGAGGTCATTGAGAAATTAATCTTAGTTTGCCGGCACACTTCAGCTCCCTTGGTGGAGTTTCCCAACCTAAAACACCAGTCTGGGGAATGACTCCTACCAATAATTTGGAAAGTGAGGGTATCATTTGAGAGTGTTCTCGTGACATTGGTGAGGACAACAGGAGGTGTACCATTTAGGAAAGGGGTGAAGTTTAAAGGTATCGCTATTAGGGGGATTCTAGCGGTGCTAGGATGGAGTTTACTACATATCCAACATTTTTCATATCCGGACTTCTGGGCATATGCATATTTAAATTGCAACAATGACATTTTATCTGTAAGACTTTTTGAGCTTTCATCTCTCTTTTGTCTGTTATGTGCATTACTCTGTGTTGGGGTGTTGGAAGCTCTGCAAATGGCCTGTAGCCCTACCAGGTCTTCTGAATGATAAATACAGTTAGTGGTAACCCATACTACAGAGAAGACTGAAAATGATACGAGTCCCATAAGTAGCCAAAGTTTTCCAGAATCTGGTGCTATTAGGAATGTCATTTTTCTACAGGGTCAGGGCCGCCTGCCTCTGAAAAACCCCCTTTTCTTGACTATCCTGTTCGAGGTCAGAGTCGTCCACTCCCGTTAGTACCTCTCTTGCTTCTGGACCTTCCTGTTCAAGGTCAGGGCCGTCCGCCCCCGTTAGTACCTCTCTTGGGTCTGGATCTGGACTTGCTTCTGGGGGTGGAGCCTCCTTCACCAATTTCACTCGAGTAGCATGGATCCAGGCTTGTTGGTTCTCCACAAGGACAGCGATTCTGGTCACTGCGACTACCTTTGTCTTTTGGTCCAAAACGAAATCCGGCCTTGGTCTTGTGATGCTACTTCATCTCCTTCCTTCAAGTGATGGGTTGATACCTGTGAAAAGAAAAGAAAGGTGCGAGCAACTTTTTCGTTCCACTTGATTCAAAATTCCAATTTACTTTTTCTCAACTCGTCTTTGATTGTCCTATTTATCCTTTCCACTGTACCTGAATTCTGGGCAATGCAAATAGGAGCACTATTACGGGGTATACACGGTTTCCCCTCTTTGCAAATCAATCCTGTTTCAGGATTCCTTTGCAAAACAGGATAACACCAGTCCTCCAATTCCTCAGCAGTGGCTGAGGCCTGTAGATCTGTGATCAACTGGGCATCATCGGGGAGGATGTGGGTTAGGACAGGCATTTGTTTTAGGGCTCCTAAAGGTAACTGTTGTGCGGCTGCTTTTGCTATTTTGTCTGCTAGTGCGTTGCCCTTGGAGATGTCATCAGTACCTCTGGTATGTGCCCTACAGTGAATGATAGCTAACTCTGAGGGTAACAACATAGCCTGAAGAAGGTTGGTGATGAGCTCTTTCATCATGTCTGCACGGGGTGAAGTGACACTTTCAATAGTTTCTAGGCAGTCATGTGGTTCTTGGCCCATATCATCTGCTGAATCCATCTACTATTGACTAAAAGGAACTCTTATTTCTTCCCTGCTTTGGGCCTATATGTAAAAACCTATTTCTAGATGTTCATGTTTGGCCTTATGTGTTTGTTTGTGTTGTTCCTAATACAGGTGATGCACCTAGCAACATATGCTTTCACTAATTTAGGCCTGTAAATGCAAAAAAAACTTCAGTAATACTTCATATGTTCTTTCCCACCCCCTGTGTCCTATTCCATCATACTAGGCAATAGACAGTGGGGCGCTAGCTGCGGGGATACAAGATCTCCCCTTCTTTTAGAAAAAGGCCACTCTCAACTTTTTCTAAACCATCACCTAATTCCTTAAACCTGTTCTGTAGCATGCGTTTGTAGCTCTAATAATGTGTGATCTTTTGGCCTGACTTTCAGCTCTACAACCAGGAACCATCTACAAAAACATCCTCTTCTCCCTCTATGGCTGTCTAGATATATTATGTCTATACAATCATGTTGTTGTGTAACACACCCTTTAATCCCAGTAACCCATTTAAAACTGGGGCCTACCTAGGGCAAAAGATGTGGCCATCCCTATTACCATCTCACAAGATGCTATGTTTGGAGTCACCTCAGGCATGCCTTAGACCTGGACTGCGACCATCTTTGGACAAAAACTATAGGGCAAAATCCATCACCATACTCCTGGGCAAGTACACCTGTCATGGTCTTACAATTGTCCCTTGCATAAACACAAAACATTTTTCCATAATTTGGGAGGCCCAGTGCAGGCGCTACAACCATAGCATTTTTCAGATACATAAACGCATTCAACATTACTTGTGACATTTCTGGACCTGTGGCTTGTCTCAAAATGTTGTCATAAAATAGGAGCAGTCGGATCCATTGCAATCAATGATCCTGGTTTTGTGGGCGGGCAAGACCCACTGTGGGCTGGCAAGACCCACGTGACTGACTCTCCTTTTCCCCCTCTGTGAGAACAAAACCAAGGTAAACAACACTTTCCTGACACCATTGTCATTATTCCTGTGACACTTTGTGTCCACATACATGTACATTTCTCAATGAACTCACTCGCTCTGACTGGCCTCCACAGAGTGACTACATATGTTATCCACATATTGTAGCGGGACTGACTCATGAGCAGGTGTCCATCCCCTCTTGCGTGGTCTGGAGAACTATAGAGCAGACAACTAAAACTGTCTATTTAGCCCTGAGGCATTTCTACACCAGGTCAGTTACCTGGACTGATTATCAAAACAAGAAACAAAGATGGCTGTGTCTCCTCGTCCATTAGGACGGTAAAAAAAACGCATTACTTCAACCAATCACTGTAAAGTGGGTAGCATCGGATGGTATGGCTATCAGTAGAGATGGCACATCAGATACCACTTGCATACTACATACTTCAGTCAGATAAAACTAAAACTTTTTGGCTCTGTGCCAATCTTACTAAAAAAAACTTTTTTATTTTTTTTTTTTTTTCTTCTGCCAATCTAACAAAAACCTGTCCAGAGGTTCCCCTCCCTCAATAGAGGACTCCCCTAAAATATCACCCAAAAACTGAAATCAGATAAAAAGTTAATCTGACTTGAAACTTTTGGCTCGGTGCCAATAGGGTCCAATGGTCACACTAATTGCGGTAACCCTTTCTGTCCCAAAATAAATTCCATAACTTATAACAGGAATGAAAATATTTAAATTTGAACCCCCTCCTGGCAAGCAGCCAATCTCCAAAACCCTGCACCAGAGCTCCCCCTCACATTTAGGGACACAAGGGACCCACTTGTAAAATGCAATCCCTCATCATCTATAATCCTATAAAAAACAACCTCAAAATATCTTGCCGACCACGGCGAACTATGTTTCGCCTGATAAAAACTGTATCTGTTCACCATTATTACTCCTCCCAGAGGTTCCCATGCTCTATGCACAAATGTACAAATGGCAAAACTCCAAAAACTCCACAAAAAGATAATTGCATATGTTTGGCAATGCTGGGACGCATAGTCCCACAAGCTGGGACCCATAGTCCCACGAGCTGGAACACGTAGTCCCATCAGGCTCCGCACAAGAATTGACCCCCTCCCTAGGAATGTGGGAACCGCCTCTCCCTAGAAATGTACCAACGTCAGGGTCAACGTCGTAGCTTCAAACAATTATGTATGTCTAACCCGGAAAATGAACATTCAGAACAACAAAAACAGGGGCGCCATGTTATCCTGTGAGGTAACACTATTTCAAATGCACCCCCGGCCAAGAGTCCGTCCAATGCATGCCCGACTTCATACTCCCTAACAAACTAAGTGGACACCTAGGTATTATTCTGAAACAGTGCCAAATGATTGAGTACTCTCCTGACTCTTCTATAATTGGTAAAGGGGGGGGGGTTTCTAAATGTCTTGGTGGGGATCCCATTGAAGGTTCGGCTTCTAATGTCTCTCCATTCCAGAATTCTTGTGATATGGAACTGCTAATCACTCCACAATCCACGAGAACTAGAAGATTCATGCCATCTACACAAAGTGAAATCATAGGCAGTTGTTGGTAATTGAGAGACACACGGGGAAATGCCGAGTCCCCGCCTTCTGGGCACCATCATTGTTGGTTATTAAAAGGGGGCCTATTCTGAGAATGCTCTGCTCTGCCCCTGAATCCCCCCTTGCCTCTTCCACTTTGATAGCGTCCCTGATAGGGTGTCTAAAAATATGTAGCAACGGGCTGTTTCTCTCTGGGGAGATCAAAACATCCCGCCGCATCCTTTTCTGTTAAGGCTTTCTGGAAACCATCCATGTCTTTGTTTGTCCAGTCTGAAACTTGCTGTTTCACAATCACCATGTATTGGGACTTTAAATTATTGATAAATGTCTGAATCATGAGGCTGTGCCGTTCCTTGGTGACACTTAAACCGGCCTCCTGATTCCATACATTTTTAAACCTTGTCCAAAATTCCAGGACGGTTTCACTTGACTTCTGCTTACAGGTGATTGCTGTGGCAAGTGAAGGATATAGACTAGCAATGGGGGCACCAGGGGCATACGAGGGTGGACATCCCGAATGACCCAGATGGGATTTTTCTGTATTTGAGCAGAATCTCTGTTTCTCCACGGCGTGGAGACCTGGAGCTTCTTTGCCTTTCAGGTTACTTTTCGGCCTTTTTGTCCTCTTGTCTGTTTTATTAATCTCTGTCCAGATTGCTAAATTATCGACCCACGGGTCTGTATATGTATATCCACCCGATACCCGGGTGACACACGCTTTGCATGTCTCCCCCCGGTTCAGGTGGGGGGATGTTCTTAGACTGACTTTTCCCCATTCCCAAGGATATCACAAATATCTCTCCCTGACAGAGAATACGTACAGATTATAAAGCTTTCTTTTCTGTGATATACCTGACTCTTAATATCTTCTAGGCTAAAACCTTTAATACATTTCACATAACAATGTATATTAATTCTTAATACTCTAACTTAAGGTAGACCGTTCTTCTACCTTAATTTACTTCCAGGAATATTACTCACCAAATATTCCTGGCCATTTACATAACAAGACAATAAACAAATACCAATATTCTCTCACTCAATAAGACATGTCTCTATGATTTACACATTCACATAATCACTTGTTACCATGGTAACCTTTTATGGTTTCAAAACCCTCCTTCAAGCCACTGATGTATATAAATTAAACCCATATACTTTTGGACTCGGGTGTCCCTTTTAGGACAAAGAGAAAAAAAAAAAACCCTTTCCGAGTCTTGACCAATACCTCCCGGGTACAGTGGCTATCAAGAAAGTTTTCCTACCATTATAGACAAACAATACAAATTATCTTATACTTCTATGCGACAGAGAAGGAAAGCTTAAAGATTTTTCAGACACAAAACGAGCAATTTTCTAACACTTCTTAAGTCTCCCTGAGACTAAATATTTCCCTGAAATATTTCAATTATAGGTATGTTGCGTGTGTTCCCGGAACACACCAACCCCTGTGGTTCAATTGGATATGAGTTTAATCAGGGTCCCCCGGAGCCTCACTACAATCGGTTACATAGAAAAGGATTTTTCTACTTACCGAGTGAGTGGGTGTCCGCGGGGAGTGATTCTCATATCCCAGACGAGCCCCCAAAACTGTTGGTATTTAGGACCCCTGGTCCGATGGTAGTCCCGGACTACCTATGGCTCCTTTGCTCGTATTGTGTCTGGCAGGCCTGGGAGGCTGGTTTCTGGAAATAACACAGACGGAGACAGATGTATAGTGAAACCAAGCTCTCAGTTTATTATAGGCTCGTTGCGGCTTATATAGTAAAGATAAAGGCATATAATCATAGGTATAGGGCACTTGTTACGTTCTTATTGGTTAAACAGCTTCAGGAGACAAAAGGTCACCTTGGGGAGTAATACCATATAAGACATATCTCGTGTGACTAGAATCACCTGACACAGCCTTATCGCGAACTGCAGAAACTTTCCATGGTACGTAGACACTTTTCATATCTTGTGTAACTAAGGTCAAATACACACACAAACACACAGCTTATAAGACATTAATGCATACAAAATGGGGTAGGGACATACAAAATGGAGGACACATAGAATTTGATATCTCCCCATCTCCCATAAGCACCATGGTCAGGCAGGCACAGCACACTCTTTTTCCCACTCTTTGCCCTGCTGGAGGACAAAGAGCTTGTCCCCAGCCACTAGCCTGATGCGACCACATGGGAGAGGGTCAGAGCTTGTTGTCAGGTCAATCTGATGCTAAACCTGGATTACGAGATTGCGCCCCAGTTTAGATATATCTGCCTGAGCTGGGGAAAAAAGTGCAAGTTTTTTTCCTGCTGCCAGCCCTGCATACTTGTGCCTAGGAGGACCCAAGACTGAGATCAGGCCTCCAGCCTTGACCCTCTGCCTCACTTTGCCCAGGTGCCTCTCTGCCTGCACCACCTGCTATTCTCTCACTCTATCACCCAGATCACCCCACTGGCAGCCCCAGGCCATCTGGCATCCTAAGCATGAGGCCCTGAACCCTCCTCCTCTCCTTTGCTGTGCTCTATTGCCATTCCCTGGGCTGTTAACCGGTGTTGTGCCATATTATGGCCCAGAGGATCATTGTCCATGCTCTGCCATATTGCCTTTACCCTGAGGATCATTTCCCCTTGCTATGTCTCATGGACTGGTTCCCTTTTGCTGTGCCATATTTCCTCTTCATGGTTGTTTAACCCTTACTGTGCCATTCTATTGCCCTGAGGATCACCTCTTTGGTGTGCCATAATGCCACTCTGAGAATCATTTCTCCTTGCTGTGCCTCATTGCTACCCCAGGGGCTGTTTCCCCTTGCTGTGCCATATCTGCACTCTATGGACTGTTAACCTTTGTTGGACCTATTACTGCCCTAAGGATCTTCTCCTTGTGTCATGCCATATAGCTACCCACATACTGTTTATCCGTGCTGAGCCCCTTCCTACTCTGTGAACTGTATATCCATGTTGTGTCCATTGCTACTCTGTGGACTGTCTTCCTGTGCGGTGTCCTAACGCAAACCCTCCTATACCCCAAAGTTCCTCAATGAATTGCCTCCATCCATCTGCTCTCTCTCTGGGCTCCTAGTTCATCACAATAGGCTTGTCTGTTGCTCTATTGTCATTCCCTGGACTGTTAACCTGTGCTGTGCCATATTACCTTCACCCTGAGGATCATTTCCCCTTGCCATGTTTCATTTCGCTTTTACTGTGCCATATTTCCTCTCTATGGATGCTTAACCTGGATGTGCTATTCTATTGCCCTAAAGATCACCTCTCCTTGGTATGCCATATTTCCACTCTGAGGAATCGGATCATTTCCCACTTGCTGTGCCTCTTTGCTACCCCAGAGGCTGTTTCCCTTTGCTGTGCCATATCCCTGCTTCATGAACTGTTAACATTTGCTGGACCTTTACTGCCCTGAGGATCTTCTCCCTGTGCCGTGCCATATAGCTACCCATGTATGGTTTATCCGTGCTGACTCTGAGCCCCTTGCTACTCTACTGAACTGTTTACCCATGTAATGCCCATTGCTACTCCATGGACTATCTCCCTGTGCGGTGTCCTAATGTCAACCCTCCCATACTGCGCCCGAGCCTCGGGTTCTATGTGAATTGCCTCCATCTTCTCTCTTTCTGGGCTCCTAGTTCGTCACAATAGGCTAGTCTGTTAAAATAAAATCCAGCATTATTTAGGTCTAATAGGACTTGGTCGGGCTTTAGATAAGGTATAGGTGTGTAAATGTTACTGATTTTGACTTCCAGTTCACTGCATTATAGCATGCAAAATGCACAGCGCTGACGAAGTATACAAATTCTCATCTGACGAGGACAGTGATGAGCTCAGTGACACTGACACAATTTATGAGCCCATTGATAGCAGCGACATGCTCACTGACACCTCTGAATCTGATGAGGAAATTCCTCCTCCTACAAATCATGTCAGAGCCCAACAAGAAAGGCGCAGCAATCCATGTTTTATTACAATGCCAGCTGCTACCTCCAGTAGTGTAGCACAAAAATTCTGGGGGGGGGGGGATGCCGCAGGGACATGCCATCCACAAGTGGCGCAGGCTTCAAAAGTCAGATGCTGAGCACAAAATGCCTAAGGAAATTGGAAATCCTGTGAGGTCTCCCTCTAACAGCCAGAAACCACAAATATCTGCCTTCCCTGGAAACCCAGAAATGTCTCCACACAATTTTATCAAACACCTTTATGAAAAGCTAACTATGGTTGTGGCATAAAAAAAAGGCAAAATTACTAAACAGTTATTTTTTTTTTTTCTACTGCCTAATATATGTAATATATGCCTGTTATATCGATGTTATACTCAATAAAGATATACATGTAAAAAAAAAAGAAAAAAAAAAACAATAACCCTAGTGCAGTCCCAGCGCAAAGACTTTGTTTTCTATGTTGTCAGTCACACACCACTGCATTGCAGATGCACAGCAAACCACCACATCACAACTCTGTTGTGGAGAATAGAAACGGGTAAGTGTTACTAAACCCAGGACCCTGCATTCACTATATCTGGTCTCCCACAGTACACAGAACATGGAAATGCAATTATTTTAGTAAATATAAACTGCTAACTACCTTTTTTTCATAAGCAGTATATAGCGGCCTTGTGACTTCTATCAGTTCCTGGTTAAAGCTTGTAGGAAGAGTTGTCATTCTCCTTTGACTGTTCTGCAGGACCCCTGACCCTCTGTCTGGACAGTGCAAATTTGTCACATGCACTCTCCCAAGAAAAAAAAAACTCTCTAGCAATACACACCAAACTGAGCATGTGCAGAGTGCCCCCAATGCTCTGTTCTATCAGGAGATGGATTGGGGACTGTGGAAGAAGGGGAGGATCAGAGAAGGCAGGTCAAATAGCCTTTTAAAAAGAATGCAGAGGATTACCCACTTAGGCTCCACAGTTAGTATAACAAGTATGCTTTTCTGCATAAAAATATTTTACTGTTGTCGATTTAGTAACCCTTTAATGATAACTGTGAAAACATGAATAAGAGGACGCAAATGCCTTGTGCATTACCTCCAAAATAGTTTATTGTAAAATCATAAAATGGTAATATACTCCCAAAAGCAGAATAAAATCAAGCTAGACAATTGCAGCAATCCAGCAAGTGAGATGGGCATCCCCACCGACGCCACACAATGGAGAAGCTTACGCGTTTCGGGGGACAGACCCCCTTCCTCAGAGCTATCCCAACCAAACAGTGTATAACCATTTATATGTTTGCACATGGAGGGCACCTCCTCCCAGCAAAAAAAAAAAAAAAGTGGGCGGGAGCACCCATAACCCCTTCCATGCTGACACATCAATGACCTGCTCACTACATGGTGGATGAATCTCTGGGGCTGGCGTTCGCTTTTCGCTTGCTGGCAGAGGTATGTTGCCACCATTTTGTGCTTAATTTCTCTGTTTTTATTTTTCTGTTGCTGCTTGTTTTTTTTTGGGCTGGAAGGATGTGTCCTCCATATGCAAACATATAAATGGTGGTACACTGTTTGGTTGGGATAGCTCTGAGGAAGGGGGACTGTCCCCCAAAACTAGTACGTTTCTCCATTATGTGGTGTTGGTGGGGATGCCCATCTCACTTGCTGGATTGCAGCAATTGTCTAGCTTAATTTTATTCTGCTTTTGTGAATAACTCCTTCCATGCTGTCACATCAATCCCCTGCAGGGAAAAGAACAAGCCACAATAGAAAATGGAGAATAAAAAGGGGGTGCATTTAGCGCCCACTTGCTTGGGATTATGGCCACCTTCAATATAGCTTCAGGAATAGCCATAGGTTTAGTGGGATGGTTGCAGGTGGGCTATTATGGGGTTAATTCTACCTTTTGGAGCTGAGGCAGGTATCAGCCAATGGGGTAATTAGAGGCTTCTAGAAGACAGGTGCAAGGTGTTATAAGGAAGTGCCTGTGCCCTACTTCCTCCTTTTGCATCCGAAGAGCAAGAAGGAAAGTTCAGCAGGAAGGAAAGTTCCAGATTCAGCATTCCCTGAAGTTCTACTTCCTTACCTGGGGTCATGGAAGACTTACTGAAGCAGTTGATTCAGAAGGCAGAAGGAGCCGGTGGAGAGGAATGGCTGCGGCGGTGTCTGTCTTTCTCCACAGACACTGAAGTACAGCAGGCTTCTCATGCAGCCGGGAGCATGAGAGACAGCGGTGTGGCGTGCCCCCCCCCCCCTCCCACTCAAGAGTCTGTGCAAGGAGGACAGGAGCCAGGAGAACTGCACCCCCGAGCGCTGAGGAGTCGGGCGCCGGGGAGAAGACAGCGCCATGTGGAGGGAGGCGAGCGGGAAGCGGACCAGCCGGTCAGTGGACAAGACACTGGAAAGACAGGGGCGTGCGTCCGCCGCCCTGAGAAGAAGAGGAGAGCGGTCTCGCAGTCTCCTAGAAGAGGAAGAAGAAGCGTAATGGACACTATGCAGGCGGGTCCCAGCTCGGGAAGAGGGCGCCATCTGGTGGCCAGAGAAGTTACTGCAGCGCCTGTTAACTCCTTACTGGAAGCATCTCCATTCATTCACCAGGCTCAAGGAGCAGTGGCTGATAAGGTGCTGTTGGAGGAGGCGGCTGGACAAGAGGCTGTTTCACCTCCAGCAGCTGGTGAGTCATCACAAATGCAAAATTTATCTGCGTTAATTGCTTCCTTGTCTTCCCTAGTTAACTGTTTGGCTCCTGGCATTGCGGTGGCTGCAAAAGATTTCTCAGCACAGCAATCTCAAAATGAGCCTGTTTTTTCTCCTGCAAGGTCTTCTCATGTTCCGTTTAAAGACCAGTGTCAATTTAATGCTGAACAAGTGTCTACCAGTAATTTTTTCTCTATGGCCCCTGTGACGCAGATGGGTGGTAGCGTGCCGGAGGCGTGCATGAAGAGCGTTATGCCTTGTGAAATGTCGCCTCTGGGCTACCATCTAAATGTGTCGTTTAAGGAAAAAATTTGGAGGGGTGATTTTGTAGATTTGTTGTCCCTGTTGCCGTCACATAAGGAATTTGCGAAAACGGACAAGAGGGAGGACAAACAGGATGAGGATAGGCGTAGGAGCGCACCTAGGTCTTTCCACAACTGGCTACAGGCATTTTGTATTTTTGCAGGAGTGATGGCGGAAAGACATCCGGAAAAGTGCGGGGGGTTGTTTCAACACTTAGACCACATATTGGAAGCCTATAAGAGCTTCGGTGGGTTAGGATGGTATTTTTACGACGAGTCCTTCCGCCAAAAATTGTCGGTACACCCGTCGTTGCAATGGGGTATGAAGGACGTCGGCCTTTGGCTGAATTTGATGGCGCCCCAGAGGCAGGTACCCCCCAAGCAAACGCAGGCGGGCACTTCGAATATGGCTTACCGCAAGGGTTTTTGCTTTGCTTTCAATGAAAGCCAGTGTAGATGGAATGCTTCCTGCAAGTACAAGCATGAGTGTTCTTTCTGTGCAGGGCCGCACCCGGTGACTAAGTGCTTTAAGAAGTCGGCAGTGGGTGGGTCGGTGCTCACACAGAAGGATATTTTTCCTAAAAGCCTGCACGCCAGTGAGGCTGGAAAAAATGCGTCCGTGGTTGGACATATACCCAAGCAGGGAGAAAGCACTTTTGCTCACTGAAGGGTTTGAGCGGGGTTTTCCGCTACCTACTTTTGCTGGATCTGGCTGCGTAGGGGTAAAGAATTTGAGGTCGGTAGATGTTTTTCCGCAGGTTGTGCGGGACAAAATTTTTAAAGAAATCGAGCATGGAAGGGTCTCGGGTCCGTTTGAAAAACCGCCGTTTGTTAATTTTCGCTTATCGCCTTTGGGAGTGGTGCCTAAAAAAGAACCCAATGAGTTTAGGGTCATTCATCACCTGTCCTATCCCAAAGGCGATTCGTTAAATGACGAAATTGATGAAGAATCTTGCTCGGTTTCCTACGCGACGTTTGAAGAGGCCATAGGAAAGATTAAGACTTTTGGGCCAGGGGCTTTGTTAGCCAAGGCGGACATAAAATCAGCCTTTCGCCTGCTGCCAGTTGCTCCAGAGGCTTTTAACTCGCTAGGTTTTCAGCTGGATGGTTTTTATTTTTTTGATAGATGCCTCCCGATGGGCTGTGCGCTGTCCTGCTCATATTTTGAGGCATTTGCCACTTTTCTGCATTGGGTAGTGTGTGTTAAGTCGGGTAGTGGCGGGCGTGATACACTACCTGGATGATTTTTTATTTGTTGGGCCTCCAGATTCGGATGGTTGTTTGCATTTGTTGGAATCTTTCAAGGCAGTTGCGGATGAGTTTGGTGTTCCGCTAGCCGAGGAGAAAACGTGTTTGCCGGCCACGGAATTGGTTTTTCTGGGTATCCGGATTGATACCGTACGTTTGGAGTTTCGGTTGCCTGAGGATAAGCTGGCGAGATTGAAGGGGCTGATTCGGCTGTTTTTGGCTAGAAGGAAGGTTTTGCTGAAAAGCATGCAGTCATTGTTGGGCTTGCTGGCCTTTACGTGTAGGGTGATGCCCATGGGGCGCGTTTTTTCGCGCCGTCTTTACCTGTCAACGTCAGGTTTAAAATCTCCGTTCTCCCACATTAGCTTGAATAGCTCTTTGAAGGAGGATTTACTGGTGTGGGACGAGTTTTTGGATACTTGTAATGGTAGATCCTTTTTTCAGGCAGATTTTGTTTTCGCTCCAGATTTTCGTTTATTCACAGACGCTGCTGGCTCTAAAGGTTTTGGAGCAATTTGGAGGACGCATTGGTGCTGCGCGGAATGGCCGGAGTTTTGGAAGTACAACAAGCTAACGAAAAATGTGGTGCTGCTTGAGATCTTTCCCATTCTGGTGGCTTTGGAGCTATGGGGCGTTTTCTTTGCGGACAGGCGTATTTTGGTCGAGACGGACAATAAGGGAGTCCTTTTTGCAGTAAATTGTCTATCTTCCAAATCTGTTTATGTCATCAAAGTGCTTAGGAGAATCGTGTTGTTGTGTTTGAAGTATAACATCTGGCTTAAAGCGAAACATACCCCGGGAGTGCTAAATAACCTTGCCGATGCATTGTCTCGGTTTCAGATGGACCGCTTTCGAGAACTGTTGCCGGAAGCCGACGTGGAAGGTATCGATTGTCCGGGCCATTTGTGGAAAATTGTCGAGACCTAGTTGAGAAGGCGATTGAAGGTTCCTTGGCACCCAAGACTTGGGCGAGCTATACTGCCGCATGGAGAGACTGGTTGTGTTTTGCTGAATCAAGAGGTCTTGCCGATGGTTGTCCGTCAGAAGGGGTGGTGTTAGAATTTCTGGCTTCAAGGATTCAACAACAGGTGTCTTATAATCATTTGAGGAAGACGCTTGCGGGTATCTCATTCTTTTGTCGTCTAAAGGGGTTTCGGCCGTGTACGAGCTATTTTGCTGTACAACAGGCATTGAAGGGTTACAGGAAGATTTCTTTTGTAAAGGATGATAGGAGACCTATTTCCCTTGATTTGTTGGGAGATTTATGTGCTGTAACGAGTGAAGTATGTAGCTCCGTTTATGAAGGGATTCTTTTTAAGACGGCCTTTGCATTGGCTTTCTTTGGGGCTTTCCGCATTTCGGAATTGGTGCCTTTATCCAGAAGAGTTGAAGGGGGTATTTCGTTTAAAAATGTTCTGTTGGGTGAGGATGGGGTTCACATTTGGATTTGCCGTTCAAAAACGGATGCTTTAGGGAAAGGGGTAGGAATCAAGCTGAAGGCTCAGACGCCGGGGAGGGTATGTCCTTGGGCGCTGGTTCGGAGATTTCTGGGCATAAGGCCTCAGGGTGGTTTTCAATTTTTAGTTCACTATGATCTTTTCCCACTTACGAAATATCAATTTGAGTTTGTGTTGCGTAAGTGCTTAGAGCGGTTGGGTTTGCATGGATTCAAGTTTTCCTCCCATTCATTTCGTATAGGGGCAGCTTCGGAAGCAGCAAGAAGGGTTTTTTCGGAGGAGGTGATAAAAAGTATGGGGAGGTGGAAATCGAATTGCTTTAAAGTGTATGTTAGACCTAACATGTTTGTTTAATTCCCTCAGGTGGCCAACGAACAGTATGGATCCTGGGCCATTCGTTTATTTTCTGGGCAAGAAAACGTGCAGCTCAGCGTAATTACTCTACTAATTTGTCTCTCCCTTTGGAATCCTTTAAGTTATTCTGGAAAGGCATTAGGGGCCTCCAGTGGCATCAACTTTATTTTCATTTGACTAGACTTTATCAGAATTGGCCCCCTCCTTCCATTTTGTTGATACATGCGGGTGGGAATGATTTGGGGAACAGAAAAACGTTAGAATTATTATTTATGATTAAAAGGGATTTGCATTTTTTCTCTCTCTCCTCTCCTGGGACAGTAATTGTGTTCTCGGAAATTGTGCCTCGCCTTACTTGGCTGTCCTTGGATCAGAAGAGAATTATGGAAAAGATGAGAAAAAGGGTGAACAGGGCGATGGAGAAATTTATGCCGTCAATTGGAGGATTGTCATATAGACATGTGGATCTGGAAGGCGGGATACCGGGCCTGTACAGGCAGGACGGAATTCACCTTTCCGATGTAGGACTGGATATCTTTAACTTGGGTCTGCAGTATGGCATTGAACAGGCCGCGGTGGTGGGGTTGGGCCGTTCTTGTTGCTCAAGCCCGGCTGGTGGGGACGGTATTTTTGTTAATTGATTATGAAGTTAACGCTTGCTCGAGTTCTAAATAACTGAGCTAGTACAATTTATTTTCACTGTGATTTTGGTTTGAAGTATTATTATTATTATTATTATTATTATTTATTATGATTATTGATCATCTGAGTATTTGATTTCATATTTAAAACCAATAAAGCGTGCCGCGGCCATTTTCTTGCCAATACTGCTGTTAAGTCTGGTTATTTACTAATTGAAGTGATGTTTGAGTGGATGAAAGTGTGGCCTATAATCCCATAAAAAGGGGGTGCATTTAGCGCCCACTTGCTTGGGATTATGGCCACCTTCAATATAGCTTCAGGAATAGCCATAGGTTTAGTGGGATGGTTGCAGGTGGGCTATTATGGGGTTAATTCTACCTTTTGGAGCTGAGGCAGGTATCAGCCAATGGGGTAATTAGAGGCTTCTAGAAGACAGGTGCAAGGTGTTATAAGGAAGTGCCTGTGCCCTGCTTCCTCCTTTTGCATCCGAAGAGCAAGAAGGAAAGTTCCCCACCCCCCCTCCCTTGTCGCGTGCACACTTTGTGTGGTAGGGTCACCCTAGTATTCTAGGGGGGACGGTATTTTTGTTAATTGATTATGAAGTTAACGCTTGCTCGAGTTCTAAATAACTGAGCTAGTACAATTTATTTTCACTATGTGATTTTGGTTTGAAGTATTATTATTATTATTATTATTTATTATGATTATTGATCATCTGAGTATTTGATTTCATATTTAAAACCAATAAAGCTTGCCGCGGCCATTTTCTTGCCAATACTGCTGTTAAGTCTGGTTATTTACTAATTGAAGTGATGTTTGAGTGGATGAAAGTGTGGCCTATAATCCCAATAGAACAGAGCAATTTAGGCACAAATTGGTGGCAACATACCTCCGCCAGCAAGCGAAAAGCTACTGCCAGCCCAAGAGATTCATCCACTATGATCTCCTAGTATAATTCCTGAGGGTAGTGAGCAGGGGATTGATGTGTCAGCATGGAAGGGATTATGGGTGCTCTCGGCCACTTTTTTTTTGCTGGGAGGATGTGTTACCCATGTGAAAACATATAAATAGTGATACACTGGTTGGGATAGCTCTGAGGAAGGGGATCTGTCCCCAGAAGTGCGTAAGCTTCTTTATTGTGTGATGTCAGTGGGGATGCCCATCTCACTTGCTGGATTGCTGCTATTGTCTAGCTTGATTTTATTCTACTTTTGTGAGTATATTACCAATTTATGATTTGACAATAAACTTTTTTGGAGGTAATGCACTAGGCATTTGCACCCTCTTGTACATGTTTTCAAAGTTTTCTAAAGATCGCCCAGTTTGAGGAGGGCTGCATCGCTGAAATTATTAAGTGCCACAATCCCTGGGTCAAGATCTTTGGTCTGAGCACTGGATGGTCTTTTTACTTTTTGTCTAAACACTTTAATGAAATGTCATTTTTGACACTTGACAAGTTCCAACAAAAAAAAGTAAACAGTGCCATGTGCCTGTCACAACTGTTTCCTCCCAGTGCACACCAGCTGCCATGCGAATAGCGCCACACCTGGTGTGAATGAGTCCTTAACCAAGGCAGATACAGTATAGAAACAAATTATGTTGCTCAATATAAAATTATTACATTTATTTACAGTATCTCACAAAAGTGAGTACACCCTTCACATTTTTGTATATATTTCATTATATCTTTTCATGTGACAACACTGAAGAAATGACACTTTGCTACAATGTAAAGTAGTGAGTGCACAGCTTGTATAACAGTGTAAATTTGCTGTCCCCTCAAAATAACTCAACACACAGTCATTAATGTCCCAACCACTGGCAACAAAAGTGAGTACACCCCTAATGTGTGGCCACCATTATTTTCCAGCACTGCCTTAACCCTGTTCGGCATGGAGTTTACCAGAGCTTCACAGGTTGCCACTGGAGTCCTCTTCCACTCCTCCATGACGACATCACAGAGCAGGTGGATGTTAGAGACTTTGCGATCTCCACCTTCCATTTGAGGATGGCGCACAGATGTTCAATAGGGCTTAGGCCTGGAGACATGCTTGGCCTTTCCATCATCTTTACCCTCAGCTTCTTTAGCAAGGCAGTGGTCGTCTTGGAGGTGTAATTGGGGGTCGTTATCATGTTGTAATACTGCCCTGCGGCCCAGTCTCTGAAGGGAGGGGATCATGCTGTGCTTCAGTATGTCACAGTACATGTTGGCATTCATGGTTCCCTCAATGAACTGTAGCTCCGCAGTGCCGGCAGCACTCATACAGCCCCAGACCATGACACTCCCACCAAAATGCTTGACTGTAGGCAAGACGCACTTGTCTTTGTACTCCTCACCTGGTTGCCGCCACACATGCTTGACACCATCTGAACCAAAAAAGTTCTTGGTCTCATCAGACCACAGGTCATGGTTCCAGTAGTCCATGTCCTTAGTCTGCTTGTCTTCAGCAAACTGTTTGCGGGCTTTCTTGTGCATCATTTTTAGAAGAGGCTTCCTTCTGGGACGACAGCCATGCAGATAAATTTGATGCAGTGTGCAGCGTTGAGCATTGACAGGCTGACCCCCCACCCCTTTAACCTCTGCATCAATGCTGGCAGCACTCATAGGTCTATTTCCCAAAGACAACCTCTGGATATGACGCTGAGCACTCAACCTCTTTGGTGGACCATGGTGAGGCCTGTTCTGAGTGGAACCTTTCCTGTTAAACCGCTGTATGGTCTTGGCCACCGTGCTGCAGCTCAGTTTCAGGGTCTTGGCAATCTTCCTATAGCTTAGGCCATTTTTATGTAGAGCAACAATTCTTTTTTTCAGATCCTCAGAGAGTTCTTTGCCATGAGGTGTCATGTTGAACTTCCAGTGACCAGTATGAGAGAGTGAGAGCAATAGCACCAAATTTAACACACCTGCTCCCCATTCACACCTAAGACCTTGCAACACTAATGAGTCACATGACAGCGGGGAGGGAAAATGGCTAATTGGGTCATATTTGGACATTTTTACTTATGGGTGTACTCACATTTGTTGCCAGCAGTTTAGACATTAATGGCTGTGTGTTGAGTTATTTTGAGGGGACAGCAAATCTACACTGTTATACAAGCTGGACACTCCCTACTTTACATTGTAGCAAAGTGTCATTTCTTTAGTGTCGTCACATGAAAAGATATAATAAAATATTTACAAAAATGTGATGGGTGTACTCACTTTTGTGAGATACTGTACATATATTTCTTAATCCAGCTAGTAAAAGTACCCGAATTTGTCTTTGCATCAGCCTTCTGCATTCCCCTACACAGCTGCATTTAAACTGGGAGGAAGTAAGACTGGGAGCCAGTCAGGTGGGATGCACGCTCTCTCTTTCTTCCTAAAAACACGTTCCTTGTAAGCAACTTGGTCTGCTTCCAGAGTGAACAAAAGGATGACCTCCTTGGTCAGTGGCTGCTCTTTCACGATCCCATCATTAGGGGATAGGTGGCAATAGACTCTATTGTAGAGATTGGCGAATGCGGTGAATCTCTGCTGATTTCTATCATCCAATCATGATTAAGCAAAAATGCTGTTTTGTTCAATTCCTTGCACCTGATTGGGTATTCTTTACAAAGTGAAGCTTCACCACATTCACTAAGCACTGGAAAAAATGCATGCAAACGCACTTGCAAAGTGCACAGTCTATTTGCTTTTTGTAACCCCAATGTTTCTTCTACTTATAAAAAAATGTGTTTACTTGTGCTACAAAATTAAAAACAAATGTATTATATATTGCAGCTAACATCTACCTGTCAGCTTATTACTGTACAAGTCTGTTATATGTATTTTGATGATATTTTTTAGCTTTAAAAAACTGTCCAATCCTGGACTCAGATACTGTATGTGTATGCACACAGGTGTAATTGCAAATGCTTGACATGTAGCTACAGGTATATGATTTTACATCCACTGCATACAGCATGTGTATTAGACCATATTATATCGTGCATGTTAGGTATTTGGGTTAGAATAATGCCTTACACATCTGAACATGGGCCTGCTGCTGAAAATACAGAAAAAAGCAGCTTATATCTTATCCTATATATAATATGTATATATATTTATATATGCTTCTGACTTGTAAACGATTCTCTTGAAAGAATTTAAAAGAGACGTTTGCTTTAATGAGGCACCATTATTCCCAGGTAATTTACGTTGTTGTCAAACATGTATGCCATTGCTAATTGCCTATTACATTTAGGTACTTTTGAACAGTTGTGTAATCAAGGCACGTATAAAAGATCCTTACCTCAACCTTATTATGGCTGGTATAATTGCAACTTTTGCACGTACTATGAGAGAGTATTCCATTTCTAAGAACATGAAAGAAGAGCAGATGAATTAAAAATAGTCTGTAGGTCAGGGTCGAGCAGAAGAGGAGGAGAAAACAGAACAATTACCCTGTCATTAATAGGAGATGAAAGGAAATGATGAAGTCTAGACAAAAAAAGAGAAGGACAAAAGCTAATTTGCGTATTACAGTGATTAAAGATGGAGGTGCTAAACACAGGGGTCTGTTTAGGCAGGTCAACAAAATAATTGCTTTTCATTTTGCCTTACTTCATCCCATTTTGTTCCTAAATTTTGCCTGCTTTTCTCTAACTTATAAAAGGTTGACATGTGAAATTGTGCTGTTGAAGTGGAGTTATAATTTTAAATATAGACAGACTAGGAAAAAGAAAAAAAAACATAAAATAATGATGCCATGCCACTGAAAAAATTGAGGAAAAGTTACCTCTCCAGCTGCTCTCCAATAAAAACAATAGGTGATTTCAGTAATAGGACAGAAGGCCCCTTAGGAATTGGTGAAATCTATGTACAAATTTTGTTACCTTAAGCCGGCCATATATGGATCGAAATCTGCCAGTTCAGCAGGGACCAGCTGAATTTCAATCAATGTTTGGGCAGGCTGGTTGTACACAAATCAATCTAATGATCGATTTTTGTACACCCAGCCTGTTGGGTTTTTCCCGATCGATCAGTGCCGCTGATTATAGCTGGCAACACTGATCATTGTATTCTGACAGCAGGGAAGGTTCCCCACTGTCAGAATACAATACCATAGTGGATTCCTCCATCCACCTAGAATGTGTCGATGGGGGAATCAGATAATTCTTTTTAAAAGATCAATGTATGGACTACCTTATTTTTGCTTTGGCCATAACATGGCAAAATTGAGTGGTGAAAATGTCCTGAACAGCTTTTACATAGTTTAAGCTCTTTACCACCGGAGGGATTTTGCTGTCTTACGTCCAGGCCACTTTTTGCGATTCGGCACTGTGCGAATTTAACTGACAATTGCGCGGTCATGCAACGCCGTACCCAAACGAAATTTACGTCCTTTTTTTCCCACAAACAGAGCTTTCTTTTGGTGGTATTTGATCACCTGTGTGATTTTTACTTTTTGCGCTATAAACAAAAAAAAGAACAACAATTTTGAAAAAATAACAATATTTTTCACATTTTTATATATGAAATTCCCCCCCAAAAAATGTAAAAATCTAAATTTTTTATCATTTTAGGCCAATTTGTTTTCTGCTACATATTTTTGGTAAAAAAAATCGCAATAAGCGTATTTTGATTGGTTTGCGCAAAAGTTTTTGCGTTTACTAACTAAGGGAAAGATTTATGTCATTTTTGGTGTTTTTTTTTTAACGAGTAATGGCGGCGATCTGCGATTTTTTTTGCGACATTGCGGTGGACAGATCGGACCCTTGACTGACATTTTTGACATGTGCACTGTTACTGTAAAAATGACACTGGCAGGGAAGGGGTTAATTTTTATTGGTGATCAAGGGGTTAATGTATGCCTGGTGCTTACTAACAAAGCGGGCGGATCTCCTAAGTGACAGACACTGTCTGTCACTTAGGAGATCCGCCCGCTTTGTTTACTCTCCACACTCGATTCCCCGACGATCGGGGAAGAGCAGTGGTGATGACCGCCGCTCCTCCCCTGGCCCGACTCCCACTGTGACTGAATACAGCGGGAGCGAGCCTCCGGCGGCACGCGCGCGCCGCCCACAAGGGGAGGACTCCAGCGACGTAGGTCTACGTAGCTGGACGATAACTAACCACTTTGCCGCAGTACAGTCAACGTGACTGGTCGGCAAGTGGTTAAACCAACAAAATCTAAATTTTCCTGAAAATATCAATGTATTAGTAAGCTATATTTAATGCTTTTTAGATATTTGTGTGAAAGAAATCAACTTGAACCCACTCTGTCCCTATAAAAACATTTTTTAAAGCCGCCATGAAAAAAAGAGTTATTGTGTTTAACATTCTGGCAGGCGGTGACTCATATCTATGTCTTTCGGAGCTACACTGACCAAAGACTCCAAAGGATTTTACACACTTTTGGGGGTGTTGTATGACTGTATCCCCTGCTCACTTGCAACCCCCGGTTGCTTCAGAATATAATATTTATTTTAATTCTTGCTTTTCTATGGCAACAGATTTGTTTTAGAGCAGACCTAAAGTCTATAAGTAAACAATGCACAATCTCATGAGTGGCCCACAAAATAGCCAAACATGCGACATATTGTGCAGAAAGTTCTTACATTGCGAAAATTATTTTAAAATAGTAGTTTCCTTGTCAGAAGTTGCATTTTGGAGGTTTGACCTAATCAGGCTTCCTCACCCTATTCTTTCGAGCTAAAAAAGATTATTTTTAACAATTTTGTATATGTTAAGGTTGTATTTGTAGACACTAAAAAAGACACTAACTATGGTGCTTCAGGTGGTCAGTGGTTGTTTTGTAGCTCTAGTTTCCTCGGGTTAATTCTTTCTAGGGGCACTATCTTCATAGTGTTTGTATATTTTGCCTTTTATTGTGTATTGTATATTTTGGCAGGTTTGTCTTGGTTTCCCCTTTGTGCTCCATCCTTTTTTCCGCATTTCAAGTGCACACTGGATTTAATTGTAATCTTTCTAAATTGGCATTACACTGGCCATTGACACAGCAAATTTCTTTACTGCAATCCAAAGAAAATTTCTCAATTCCCTTATTAACTGACTGGATATGGAATGCTTCCTGGGGAGCCATTGTGTCCTCTCGGTGGGGTGGGGGGCAGGGGTAGAACACATTGATTACTGCTAGCGGCTATTATAGCCGCTAGCAATAATTGCATGTAAAATTCAACAGGCTTGTCGTACCCAAGTTGATTGATCATTCATCTTGGGTACAGTGGGTACGGAAAGTATTCAGACCCCCTTAAATTTTTCACTCTTTGTTATATTGCAGCCATTTGCTAAAATCATTTAGGTTCATTCTTCTTCCTCATGAATGTACACATAGCACCCCATACTGACAGAAAAACACAGAATTGTTGACATTGTTGCAGATTTATTAAAAAAGAAAAACTGAAATATCACATGGTCCCTTTGCTCAGTATTTAGTAGAAGCCCCCTTTTGATCTAATACAGCCAGGAGTCTTTTTGGGAAAGATGCAACAAGGCTTTCACACCTGGATTTGGGGATCCTCTGCCATTCCTCCTTGCAGATCCTCTCCAGTTCTGTCAGGTTGAATGGTAAACGTTGGTGGACAGCCATTTTTAGGTCTCTCCAGAGATGCTCAATTGGGTTTAAGTCAGGGCTCTGGCTGGGCCATTCAAGAACAGTCACGGAGTTGTTGGGAAGCCACTCCTTCGTTATTTTAGCTGTGTGCTTAGGGTCATTGTCTTGTTGGAAGGTAAACCTTCGGCCCAGTCTGAGGTCCAGAGCACTCTGGAGAAGGTTTTTGTCCAGGATATCCCTGTACTTGGCCGCATTCATCATTCCCTCGATTGCAACCAGTCGTCCTGTCCCTGCAGCTGAAAAACACCCCCACAGCATGATGCTGCCACCACCATGCTTCACTGTTGGGACTGTATTGGACAGGTGATGAGCAGTGCCTGGTTTTCTCCACACATCACGCTTAGAATTAAGGCCAAAAAGTTCTATTTTGGTCTCATCAGACCAGAGAATCTTATTTCTCACCATCTTGGAGTCCTTCAGGTGTTTTTTAGCAAACTCCATGCGGGCTTTCATGTGTCTTACACTGAGGAGAGGCTTCCGTCGGGCCACTCTGCCATAACGCCCGACTGGTGGAGGGCTGCAGTGATGGTTGACTTTCTACAACTTTCTCCCATATCCTGACTGCATCTCTGGAGCTCAGCCACAGTGATCTTTGGGTTCTTCTTTACCTCTCTCACCAAGGCTCTTCTCCCCCGATAGCTCAGTTTGGCCGGACGGCCAGCTCTAGGAAGGGTTCTGGTCGTCCCAAACGTCTTCCATTTGAGGATTATGGAGGCCACTGTGCTCTTAGGAACCTTAAGTGCAGCAGAAATCTTTTTGTAACCTTGGCCAGATCTGTGCCTTGCCACAATTCTGTCTCTGAGCTCTTCAGGCAGTTCCTTTGACCTCATGATTCTCATTTGCTCTGACATGCATTGTGATCTGGAAGGTCTTATATAGACAGGTGTATGGCTTTCCTAATCAAGTCCAATCAGTATAATCAAACACAGCTGGACTCAAATGAAGTTGTAGAACCATCTCAAGGATGATCAGAAGAAATGGAAAGCACCTGAGTTAAATATATGAGTATCACAGCAAAGGGTCTGAATACTTAGGACCATGTGATATTTCAGTTTTTCTTTTTTAATAAATCTGCAACAATGTCAACAATTCTGTGTTTTTCTGTCAGTATGGGGTGCTATGTGTACATTCATGAGGAAGAAGAATGAACTTAAATGATTTTAGCAAATGGCTGCAATATAACAGAGTGAAAAATTTAAGGGGGTGTGAATACTTTCCGTACCACTGTACATTCAGCCTGAACATACATGGTTCTAATCTTGGCCGGTCCTGCTGAACAGGCCAAGATCTGAACCCTCTATGGCTGGCTTTAGTCAGATTATCTACCACATGGTTGGTCCTAACTTCATGCTGATAAAAGAAAAGAGTTGGCCAAACTTGCAATAGGCCCTGTACAAAAGGAAAACACTACAGAAAGTGCAAGGATTGCTGGCTACTTTTTGTACCCTCACAACTCCATTCATCTCCTGGGAGGAAAGGAAAAACCTTGTGTAAACTAGAAGTCTCTTAAGCCAAAGCATACACCGGAATATGGATTTGCTGTGTGACAGCATTGATTGGGCCAGCACTGTCACATAAATTGTATTACATGCTCCTCCCTATCCAGAAGTACCGGGTATCTTCTTTGGCTTCCGACACTGAATAGAGTGGCACTGTAATGTTCCGGTACCTTTGGTACCCTAAATTACATTTTCCACAAGTGTATGCGCCCCACCATTTACTTTTGGAAAGGTGCGCATACACCTTTAAGACTGGAGCTGTCATCACCCAGCGCCGGACTAGATGGCTATTTAAAGCGCCGGTTCTCACTCACATGTGTTCGTTCAAACACCCTTACCTGGATGCTAACCTTGCTTGAAGCTTCCATGCTTGCAAGCTTACTTCGCTGACGGAACCTCGCTGCGCTGATCCCTGTATCCCGCTACTGGATCATCCGCCTCTCCTGAACCACCCTTCGGCTGTATCGCTAATAGTGCTAAGTACCCCGCAGGGGAATTCTCTATAAACTTATACTAAGCTTACACTATCTAGCTCTGCATAGTAAAGACTGTTTATCACATCTGCATAACTAGATTGCTAGCTCTTGAGACTACTGCTACTTTTCTGCACTGGGTTGATCTCTTTTGTATGTCCACCTGCTATTCTATCATCTGCTATCATACAACATTGCTAAACCTTCCTGCATCCATCTGCTACTGTCTCACCTTCAAGTGTCTATCACCTACCACCTCCACTCAACCTATCCCTCAACCTTCATCATTGTGTTACCACATACATAAAGTCACTCTAGGAACCAGTTTGCTAATTGTGTGTATTTACTGGCTGAAATAAGACCTTCCACACATGATGAGTCATTGAGGTTGGGAATGGCATCTCAGCATATCTCTTACATGACTACTGACGTGGAACTATTTCTGCAGCTGAAAATCCACACCATATAAGAAACGCAGGAGCGTTACAGATTGAACGAACCAAAAAATGGATTCAGCAGAAATAACCACTCAGGTGACACAATTAAAACAGCAAGTATCTGCGTTAATACACGCACTTGCTGAATTAAAAGAAGACAATCAGGCTCTGTCGCAGCAGGTAATTAGACTGACACAACTTACCTCTGCTCAGTCCCCTGAACCCAAGATAAATCCCCCTTTTGTATTTACAGGCGATCGCAAAAAATTTTGCGAATTTAAAAACGCATGTGAGTTACTTTTTTTGCTAAAACCTCGTACCTACCTTACTGATCACATTAAGGTTTGTAATATTATTTCTTACCTATCAAACGATCCTCGAGCCTGGGCAGATTCTCTTTTTGAGAAAAACGACCCGCTTCTCAACTCCTATGCCTTGTTCCTGGCAGAGCTCACTAGCCTATATGATGACCCCAATAGGCAGAGTACTGCTGATCTTCAGTTAAGATCCTTGAAACAAGGAAGGAGGCCTGTAGAAGACTTTGTCGCAGAGTTCAAGAGATGGACCCTTGATTCAGAATGGAATGATGCATCTCTGAAAACCCAATTTAGGCTTGGCCTATCAGAAACCGTTAAGGACGAGCTCGCCCGAGCGGATCTGCCAAAAACCCTGGATGCACTAATACAACTCAGTATTACCATAGATAGAAGACTATGAGAAAGAAAGGCTGAAAAGATGGGAATGCCATTATCCGTTTCCTCTCGGAGTCTGGCCGTTGACCCCGTTCCTATGGAGATAGGAACCATACGCCCACCGCTATCAACTATGGAAAAAGCCAAAAGACGAAATGAAAATCTCTGCTTGTACTGTGCATCCCCGGATCACAAGATAAATGTCTGTCCCCTAGTCAACAAAAAGAAGGGTGAGTGTTCACATGTCTCCCTAGGAGGATTGACAACTTCATTCACTAACCCCTACATTTCTGTTTTTTTGACATTACAGTGGGACCAGAACAGGATTACTACTAAGGCCATGATTGACACAGGATCTTGTGGAAATTATATGGATATATGTTTTGCTGCTTTAAATAAAATTCCTATTATTTCTAAACTCAAACCTGTCTCAGTAAGTCTTATTACCGGTGTTCCGTTATCCTCTGGTCCGATCACCGATCAGACACAAGCACTTCTAGTCACTATTAACGAGTCTCATAGGGAGACTTCTACCTTCGATTTAATACCATCACCCCACTTTCCCATTGTGTTGGGACTTCCCTGGTTGCACACACACCAACCAACCATAGATTGGAAGAAACGGTCCTTGACCTTCCCTTCTTGTTATTGCGAGGAAACGTGTAACCTCCCGTTTTCCGGGAAGATTCTGTCTGTGGTGACAGATGAGATTGCACCACTATGTTATCAGGATCTTTCTGAGGTTTTTCTTGAGAAAAATGCTCAAGCATTACCTCCTCATCGAGACTATGATTGTAGCATTGATCTACTCCCAAATAGCAAATTGCCGTTCGGTCATGTTTATCCTCTTTCACAGGATGAACTTGCCCATCTCAAAACCTATTTGGATGAGAACTTGGAAAAAGGTTTTATTAGACCTTCCACTTCTTCCACAGCAGCAGGACTCTTTTTTGTTCGCAATAAAGATTCAAGTCTCAGACCTATCATCGACTACAGGAAATTGAATGCTATCACAATAAAAGATCGCTATCCTCTACCGCTTATCCCTGAGCTCATTGAGCAGGTGCGTGGAGCTACCTATTTTTCAAAATTAGACCTGAAAGGAGCATACAATCTCATTCGAATCCGTGATGGACACGAGTGGAAGACTGCATTCAGAACTAGATACGGATTGTTCGAATATCTTGTGATGCCATTCGGCCTATGCAATGCCCCTGCAGTTTTCCAACGATTTATAAACGATATTTTTAAAGACTTACTAGATGTCTGTGTTGTGGTATATCTGGACGATATACTTATATATTCACGGACCCTGTCTGAACACATAAGACATGTAAGACTTGTATTATCGAGATTGCTTGCACAAAATCTTTATGTGAAGCTGAAGAAATGCTTGTTCCATAAAGATGAGGTACTCTTTCTAGGCTACATCATATCCAAAACAGGAATCGAGATGGACATGAGTAAAATATCCTGCATTCAGGATTGGCCTACACCAACTACACGCAAGGCGCTACAGCGATTCCTGGGATTTTCAAATTTCTACAGGAAGTTCATAAAAAACTTTTCTGCTATTGTGAGACCCCTCACACAGCTCACTAGCATACAAATACCATTTAAATGGTCAGAAGAAGAAAATAAGGCTTTCCACTTGTTAAAGACAAGGTTTACTTCCGCTCCCATATTACGCCATCCAGACCCATCCCTCCAATACATTCTGGAGGTAGTTGCGTCAAACATGGCAGTAGGAGCAATACTCTCCCAACGACCTACCCACACTTCACCACTTCATCCAGTCGCTTTTTTTTTCTAAATCCCTGAGCAGTCCCGAGATAAATTACCCCGTGGGTGAAAAGGAACTGCTTGCTATAAAATTGGCTCTGGAGAATTGGCGACATTTACTCGAAGGCACCCAACTACCAATAATTATATACACGGACCATAAAAACCTCCAATATCTTCAGACTAGCAAAACTCTCTCGCATCGACAGGTACGATGGTCACTATTCTTTCTAAGGTTTAACTTCCTAGTGACCTACACACCTGCAGATAAGAACAAAAAGGCGGATGCACTATCACGACTAACTGAAGAAAACTACTTTGAAATCCCTTCCGTTCCTATAATACCTCACAAACGCATTATTGGAGTTGTCCGTTCCTTAGAGGAAGAGGTTCTGCATGGTATAAGTTTGGATTCACCCCCACCACAACTAAATACTGATGCAGAAGGCTTCCTCTACTACAACGACAAACTTTACATACCACCTACCCTACGCACCAAGATCTTGGAATTATCGCATGATGTGCCTATGGCAGGACATATGGGTATGACAAAGACTTTAAATTTGATTTCTCGACAATTCTGGTGGCCTGACATGAAAACATCTATACAAAAATTCGTCTCTTCATGCAATGTCTGTGCCAGGTCCAAAATTGACACTACGAGACCATCCGGTCTACTATGCAGTCTACCAATACCCCAAACTCCATGGGAGGTTTTGTCATTGGACTTCATCGTAGAATTGCCTCCTTCCAAAGGATTTAATACCATCTTGGTGTCAGTGGACCATCTGACAAAGATGGCACATTTCATTGCTATTCGCAGACTACCTTCGTCCAAACAAACGGCAGAACTCCTGATGAAACATGTCTTCAGATTACATGGTATCCCAAAAACTCTTCTGTCTGACCGTGGATCCCAATTTATTTCAAAATTCTGGCAAGAACTATGTCACATACTACGGATTGAGCGGAAGCTCACTTCTCCTTACCATCCGCAGACCAACGGACAGACTGAAAGAGTCAACCAATGCATCGAGCAGTATTTACGTTGTTACACTTCTTACCAACAGGATGATTGGTTGGATCTTCTCCCCCTGGCAGAATTTGCCTACAACAATGCAACTCACAGTACAACCAAGCAGAGTCCGTTCTACTTGAACTATGGGTTCCATCCCTCTATTCTCCCTCCACGCATCCTTCCTTCAAATAACCCAGTAGCCTCAGACTATCTTACCCAAATAAAGGATTCTCTGGGTTTACTAAATACTACCATTGCACACGCTCACAGTCAACAAAAGAAGTACTATGATCTTCGTAGAAGACCTTCTCCACAGTATACTATCGGGGACCTCGTTTGGCTCTCAACAAAAAACTTGAGACTGAAGATCCCTAGCAAAAAGCTTGGACCTCTGTTCTTGGGACCTTTCCCAATCAAGAAACTTATTGGAAAAGCTGCAGTGCAGCTTACATTGCCAATGGACCTAAAAATCCATCCCATTTTCCATGTGTCGCTACTAAAACCCCATGTTCCGGACCAAGGAATAAGGCCTAATATTCCACCTCCCCCTCCTGTACAAGTTGAAGGTGGAGAAGAATACGAGATAAAAGAGATTCTGGATTCTCGTATCTACAGAAGAAGACTTCAGTACTTGGTTAGATGGAAGAACTATGGGCCCCAAGACGACACCTGGCTAAACACCTCTGACATACATGCCCCTAGATTAATCCGCAATTTTCATGCGAGATACCCAGACAAACCAGCTCCAGAGGCCTTCAGGAGCAGGCCTTAAGGGGGGGGGGGGTATTGTAATGCTCCGGTACCTTTGGTACCCTAAATTACATTTTCCACAAGTGTATGCGCCCCACCATTTACTTTTGGAAAGGTGCGCATACACCTTTAAGACTGGAGCTGTCATCACCCAGCGCAGGACTAGATGGCTATTTAAAGCGCCGGTTCTCACTCACATGTGTTCGTTCAAACACCCTTACCTGGATGCTAACCTTGCTTGAAGCTTCCATGCTTGCAAGCTTACTTCGCTGACGGAACCTCGCTGCGCTGATCCCTGTATCCCGCTACTGGATCATCCGCCTCTCCTGAACCACCCTTCGGCTGTATCGCTAATAGTGCTAAGTACCCCGCAGGGGAATTCTCTATAAACTTATACTAAGCTTACACTATCTAGCTCTGCATAGTAAAGACTGTTTATCACATCTGCATAACTAGATTGCTAGCTCTTGAGACTACTGCTACATTTCTGCACTGGGTTGATCTCTTTTGTATGTCCACCTGCTATTCTATCATATACTATCATACAACATTGCTAAACCTTCCTGCATCCATCTGCTACTGTCTCACCTTCAAGTGTCTATCACCTACCACCTCCACTCAACCTATCCCTCAACCTTCATCATTGTGTTACCACATACATAAAGTCACTCTAGGAACCAGTTTGCTAATTGTGTGTATTTACTGGCTGAAATAAGACCTTCCACACATGATGAGTCATTGAGGTTGGGAATGGTATCTCAGCATATCTCTTACATGACTACTGACGTGGAACTATTTCTGCAGCTGAAAATCCACACCATATAAGAAACGCAGGAGCGTTACAGGCACATGAGTGAAGAAGTACCAGGTACTTTCTTTGACTTCCGACACTGAACAGAGTGGTGCGAGAATGAAGAAAATGTAAAAATGGTGGGGATTAGGGCATGGAAACAAACATCTTGCTTGGCCTTAAATAGGCAAAGCAGAGGTTTTTTTTAAAATAATACTTGTCTGTCTGTTGTTGTTCTCAGTGCCTTAACTTTTTTTGAAATCACTGTCTTCGACTAAGCATGCAGATCAATGGGATAGGTGGCTTCAAAATGACTCCACATGTGACTCCTCTCTCCCCCCTTCATGAGCTGCCATGGGTCCCTTTTCCTCTTTTTTTTTGTCTTGGGTCCCCTGGCAGTCTGCCCCCTAGATGCAGTGTATCCTTTGCAGCAGCACGGATGGGGTCCTTTTCACTCCTTCAGTCTAGGTCCTCTCCCAATTTTGCTACCCTTGCCCAGTCTACTGTATATTGTTCAGATGCAGTGCTGATCTATGTTAGTTTCCATTGTGTGCTCCACTCTTGTTGATCTTGACATTTTGATATGCAACATGTTTCATGTTTATTGTGAATATGCCACTGTATGCTCTTTTTATCCCTTGTGCTGTTGTTCCCATGACTTCCTTTTTGTATGTGTGCATACCTCAATAAACGCTTGTTTTAAAAAAAAAAAAAAAAAAGCATGCAGATCAAGACTTCTCTTGAAGTTACTGGATCAGCATGGCAGCCAGGCATGCAGTGTTTTCAGAAGGACACTAGCAAATGACAGTATACATATTTATCTCAGTATGAGTTTTCTTAAATTGAATACACTGCCCTGTAATAAATAATTGGACAGTACTAAATGTTGTACTATTTAAAGATATAGCCATATAGATAAAGCATACCTCAAATGGAGATCTTACTAGCGGGTAACACATACTGTAATGTCATCAGTTTCCAGTATCCTAATTATATATGGTGTCCTATATTAGCATAACTACTAATAGAACTAGTGATTCAAAAGCACATTAGTTCTTATTAGCAGTTTGTACTTCTACACCACCTGCATAATACATTAGTTAATCCTGGAAATATCTCTCCCCTAATTGGTATCCTTTAGTGTTGTATATGTTGTATAAAACCAGTTCACCCCCACTGTGAATATAGGGATTATATCATTTGATCATAAAGAGTATATTTGTAATACTGGAATTTAAAGCTCGGTTACAAAAGAGGAGAGTTCACTAGCTGTCCTTTATATAGCAAAGGGCTCAGATCTACCAAAAAAGAGATCCTCCTGTTTATCTCCTGTTTATCTTATATGGTGAAAATTCAATGCATATCTCAAAAAAGGTGCCTTATGTGTCTAAAGAGAACTGGTTAAGGTTCATGCTACCCACTAGTAAGATCTCCATTCTGAGGGATATTTGATCTATATAGTTTTATAAGGGGGGTAAAAATATTGGAAACCAATCACCTATCTCCCAATTTTTGTAGAAATCCTTAAAGATAGATGTCATCATCCATAGCTCAAACTGCAAATGCCCCCCCTTGGAATCTCAACTTCCCCTTTTAAGTGGTTGTTAAGCCACTTTATACCATCCTGTCTGTTCTGTTTAATAATCATGTGTGCCTGTGTGTCTGTGTTTTAAAAAAATAAGCTGTTCTTTACCAGTTTTAAGAGTGCCGAGCGCCGCTCACGTGACCCGTTGGCTCTCTCCTCTCTCGGGCTGACAGCTGCCTGCAGCGGGCGGGGCCAAGGATTCCTCACTGATGTCAGTTGGGAGGGGAGGAGGAGGGGAAGAGGAGAGGAGGAGAGAGATGGCGGGTCACGTGAGCAGCAAGTGGCACTCTATACTTGTAAAGAATGGCTTATTTTTATAAAAAACAGACACAGGGGCACACAGGATTATTAAACAGACTGTAGACAGGATATGAAACTTTAAATACTACAGCAGCAGGAGAGGAGGGGGGGTGGG
Organism: Pelophylax lessonae; assembly: GCF_965119305.1. Taxonomy (NCBI): domain Eukaryota; kingdom Metazoa; phylum Chordata; class Amphibia; order Anura; family Ranidae; genus Pelophylax; species Pelophylax lessonae. The sequence continues at coordinate 605,240,431 of NC_138768.1, read as the reverse complement.
CACTGACACAGGAGCAGACAGGCAGAGAGGGAGGAGGGGGAGAGGACAGAGGAGGACAGGAGGGCTGCGGATGATGGAGGCACGTAAACTGACCATGGTGTCAGGGCTCAGCAGCCATGGTATACCGTGGTCAGTTTACAGAGGGGAGGACATAGCCAGGCAGGATCAGCCAGGTATTTTAGGTGATAGAAGGGGCCAAATTACACAACAAAGGACTGTGCTGTATAACATGCTTTAAGGGAATATACTCAAAATAAGCACCTCCCCTTCATGACATTGTTGAAAAGGGGCAGAGCATGGGTGACCTTAAAATTATGCCCCCCCCCTGAAAAAAGTTCTGCGGACACCCATGATGTCAGGAAAGTTAATATATTGCTTTGCTCTACAATCAAAAAGCACAGGTTCACTTTAAAGTGAGATTAAACTCTGGATAAAAAAATCCTACTGAAGTATACTGTATATTCTTAACTCAGAAACATACCTTATATTGCTCTCAGCCTCCTCCTCCAAATGTCCAAAATTGATCTTGCTGCTGAGATCCAATGTCCTGGTCGCTATGTTTGGTCCAATGCGAGACGTTTAGGATCTAGTGTGCGAGTGACCTACTGTGATCGGAGTACTCCAGCTGGAACTGGAACTCTCAGCGCCAGACTCCACTGTACAGGGGTGGGGGAAAGATTTGTACATAATGCTGCAGCCTAGACACAGGGGGTGTACTTTATTAGTGTAGATTTACTTTTACAGTGCACACATCAAAATGTAGTTTTTGGCCATCTGAGTTTATCTTTAAATATGTTATCACAATCACACACATTACAACATATTAAGGCACTGCTGTATGAGCTTATTTTCTCTTGCCTTAGCCCTCTGAAAAGCAACCTATGGGGGATGTTTTTCAGACAGTATTTGATAGGTAGTGTAGAGGTGCTATATTGCATCCTCACCAATTGCTTTAACCCTTAAAATCCCACACAAAAATGCTGCTGTGGGGCAGTTTTGGCGTGGTGCCACTAACTTGAATTAGTCATGTGTTCGGCAGTCAATTTTAACAGGGGGATAATTTTTGTTGTGCCGCAATGTAAACATCATTGCCATGGACATGTGTATACCCCATACGGTTGTCTTTGCATTTAGGGGGGAGGGGGGGCAGTTATGAGGAAGTATAAGCATGGCTTTACCACTTGTTTTTATCGCCCCCCTCAACTGCAGTGTAAACTTTGCCTAACTTAGCAATAAAGATAATGTTATGAAAGTTAGGAAAAACAACACTTTATTTGGCCTCCTTTATTATGTGTTTGAGTGCCGGGTCACACTTGTGCGATGCGGGAAGGCTGCAAATTCGCAGCCTGTTCCCGCATCGCAAACGCACATCTGGCAGTTCACACTGCCATATGCGATACGCAGGGGGTGTCAATTAAATGTTAACGACACCCCCAGTTTGATCGCATATCGCAGTGAGATCTGACAGTTCGCACAGGATCGGATCGCACAAGTGTAAACCACTGTGCGATCCGATCCTGATGCGGCTGAAAAAAAGGGTCATGTGCGACTTTTGTGCGGGTGCATAGCAAATTTAGCCATACAAAGTGTATGGCTAAATTCGCACTGCACATCCGATCGCATGTAATGAAGGAGCAGTGCGCTCTGATATTACATGCGATCGCCTCACACGCTATAGTGTGAACCGGCACTGAAAGGTGTCATGTCCAAGCCTTCTGTGTGCTTTCATGCAGTGTCTGGACAAGGTCATCCAGTGCCCAGGGCAAAGATGCCAAACTGCGTTGGGAACTTTGCAGGGTTTGCTTGCCGGCCCCTCACCTGCAATTTCTGCTGCCATTGTGGGGCGGAGGTGGATAGGGATGTAGGATACCAGAACAAATATGCAGGTAGGGGAGGGCAAACCAACCCAGCCAAAACAAAGCCCAATTACCTGTATGCAGAATCTGACAGCTGTGCCTAAAGGATACAGGAGCACGGAAATAAAGGACAAAGGAGCTGGAGGGGGGGGGGGGGGAAGAGCACAGCTCCACCTGTGCTCTCTCCTGGACACTTCTGCGATGGCTTGTGCTGACTGTGTTCTCTCTCCACCTCCTCCTTCATGCTGGTGCGGCTCCTGTATTCCTATAAACACTGCTGTCAGATTCTGAATAAAGGAGGGCTGCGCTGGCAGAAAGGAGGAGGGGGAGAGGGAACACAGCCAGCACCTACTGCTGGCTTTCATCTCCTCTCCTCTCCTCTCCTCACCTCTCCCAGTGCTGGGCTGACAGGAGTAGTGACGCAGCTGTCACTACCCCTGTCAGCCTTGTAACAGATGGAAGGCGCCCCCTTCCTTACAGTAAACCATTGCACCCGGGGCAGCTGCCCTCTTGCTCACCCCTTGCCTTGTCTCTGCTTCCATGCTGCTTGATTCCACTTTTTAACATAGAATATATTTCCATGCATTCTAATATACAGTATGTAACTCAAAATGTGTCCACCATCCACAGCCTCCCTCTGTGTTGCCTTTTAAAAGCTTATTTAATAAAAAGAGGAAAGATTATGATGGCTGACATATAAGACAATGTTTACCGAGCCCTCATTCACACTTGAGCATTTTTCAGTTTGTTTCTCAGGCCTGACTCCACTAAACATTTTATTCTGTCTAATTGTCCATGTTCACACTTGTATGCTCAGTCACCCTATATGATATATGACCTATTTTTTGTGTTTTTAGGCATTTTTGTCCCATAGACCTTGAAGGATGAACCTGTAAATTCATGACACATGCATTTATACTTGTATTTGTGCATATTTTTGCACCTGGAAAACTCCTCTCTTCCTCTAAAACTGCTCCCCTTCCCTGGTTCAGCCAAAGAAACAAATACCTAAGCTTCATGCACATGCAAAAACACATGCACACACGCCCCAACGTCAAGTCAAGTTTTCTGATTAGGAGTAGATCAGGGCTATCTCCCTGATGCACCCTCTCCTGATACACCCCTACCCCCTATAAGTTATAAAAGTTTCCCGTGGTGTAAGTAATATTTATTTAAAGCAGAGCACCGGCCTTTATTTTTTTAAATCCCCCCTGTAATAGTTGAAGCTTATGCAATCTAAATCCACATATGCTGCATATGAAGATGTTTTCTTTTTTCATTTGTACTCACTGTACCCCCTGGATTCAGTAAGCTGCCATCCTAAGTGTGGGCATCTGAAGCCCGCTTAGGGTTTCCTCCTGTAAATAGTGCAGCTGGCTACTCAGCTTGCACCTCCTGATCTCTCACGCATGCGCAGTGTGAATAAAGGGCGGCGCACTTCGTGTATTGCACGTTTCCCATTGACTCCTGGGATTGATGGCACATATCCTAGGAGCCAATGGGCAACCCGAAATGAGATACCTTGCCGCGACGAGGTACAGAGGAAGTGGGACTTTTAGTGACCCAAAAAGGGTAAAATGCTTTTTTTTTTAAAACAAACATTCTGAAAATTTATGGCATTGAGATCAGCAATGTCGGGGGCAAACTTCAAATACAGGGTGGAACTCCGCTTTAAGAAAAGGGCTATTGCTTATGATACACAGTATCTATGCTATGTCAAGCTCTGTAATGTTGTAAATGTATTTTTGTCATATCCCTAATATAACTAACAGTATGTTTTAGTTGATTCTTAGCCACGCCTGAGACTGTTACATGGAGTCAAATGCTTGTACCTTTGCCATAGTCATAAATAAAGAATTGTAACCACTTTACGACCGCCTGCCACAGTTATACTGCAGCAGGCTCCTGCGCAAACTGCCATAGATATACGTCGGTCGCGCGCAGGCAGCTAGGGGGCGAGTGCGCACCGCCGACGGCACGCTCCCGCACCAGCTCGTCAGGGGGTAGCCGATGCATGGGGCAGGCGGCTCCGATTGCCGCCTGACACCTGCGATTGTTCCCTGCTGAGAGAGAAGAACAGTCACCTGTTGTAAACACAGCTGACCGTTCTTCTCCCTGGAATGATTACAGAGCGCCTGTGATCCATTCTATATATTCCCCTACAGTTAGAAACACGCCCCTAGGTACACATTTAACCTTGATCACCCACAGCGTTAGCCCCTTCCCTGCCAGTGTCATTATTACAGTATTAGTGCATATTTTTAGCACTGATTACTGTAGTAATCTTGTAAAAAAAAAAAAAAAACAATAAAAATGACATAAATCTTTCCCATAGTTAGTAGACTCGATTACTTTTGCGCAAACCAATCAAAATACGCTTATTGTGATTTTTTTTTTAACCAAAAATATGATGTAGCAGAAAACGAGTTGGCCTAAAATGTTAAAAAATTTAGATTTTGAAATTTTTTTTTGGGGAATGTTATATAGCAAAATGTGAAAAATATTGTTTTTTTTCAGAATTGTTGCTCTTTTTTTGTTTATAGCGCAAAAAATAAAAAATCGCACAGGTGATCAAATACCGCCAAAAGAAAGCTCTATTTGTGGGAAAATTGTCCGTTAAAGTAACGCGCAATTGTCCGTTAAAGTAACGCAGTGCCGAATCGCAAAATATGGCCTTGTCATTAAGGGGGCAAATCCTTCTAATCTAGAAGTGGTTAAAAAATAAATAACTTGCACAAATCTTGTAAAACACTTGTAAGACACTCAAAAGAAAAAAAAAAAATGTAAAAACTACTAGAATATACAGTACTCTGCTTACGCTTGGTTTAGGCGTGAATGCATACTGAAGGTTGATACATGTGCAAAAACACTTACACAAAGCTTGTAAAATTCCTGGAAATCCCCTAAAAAACGAAATCTTTAGGATCTTTAGGAATCTGTGCTTTGCTCAGGTGTGAATGCAGGCTTACGCAATTTTTAAATGCATTTAGAAACTTTTTGCAATGCAGACACATCACAACCGACCAAGTGTCATGACTTGTATAGCAAATGAACATTATGTAACACTTTTCCTAAAACTAGATGTACTGTAAGTGATGTCATTTTTTTTTTTTTTATTTCATCTTTTCCTTAACACCATATAAGGTATTTTCAGTGCAGAAATGCACCCAGACATTATATAATGACAGCTTCAAATAAAACTAACACAGCCCTGAGAATTCTAATACTTTGTCCTGAATTATTCCTCTGTGTCTAATTCTGCCTGGTGAGAAATAATAGAAATCTTTATGAGCACAGTGTTTTAATAAACCCCATTTGTTGCTCGGCTGTATAGGGGGAGAGCAAATGCACTTAACATCTGCCTAAGCCTCGGAGACTAACAAATTCAGTGTTCATATTGTCTGCGCTGGCACAAACACTCTACAGTACAGCTATCTTTAGTGCTCTTAAGCTTTTTGCCAAGACAAATGGCTTGCCTAATAGTATCCCAGCTGTCAGAAAGGCCATGTGAGCTTTGTTAGATGCCTCTACGTTAGGATTTACATAAAAGTGCACCACAAGTACAAGAGTTTTTCTAAAGTTTTCAGTGGGCAAGGCCCTTTGTTTTGCTCTTATTTAATAAATCCAGGATGTTTTGTAGGATGACATATTATGGTCAAGTCATTGACCTAGTATAAAGGCAAAAAGGATATGATGTTCCATAACAAATACATGCAAACAAAGCAGTTTAAGTGATCATTTACTGTTGTATGTGCCTGCAAATTATAATTTTCTTGTAATATTTTTACCTTACTTGCCACATGTGACTGCTTTAAAGCAATCACATACACTATATTGTCAAAAGTATTGGGACACCTGCCTTTACACGCACATGTACTTTAATGGCACCCCAGTCCTAGTCTGTAGGGTTCAATATCGAGTTGGCCCACTCTTTACAGCTATAACAGCTTCAACTCTTCTGGGAAGGCTGTCCACAAGGTTTAGGACTGGAATGTGTCTATTGGAATGTCTGACCATTCTTCTAGAAGCGCATTTGTGAGGTCAGGCACTGATGTGAATGAGAAGGCCTGGCTCGCAGTCTGTGCTCTAATTCATCCCAAAGGTGTTCTATCAGGTTGAGGTTAAGCCAGTCAAGTTCCTTCACCCCAAACTCGCTCATCCATGTCTTTATGGACCTTGCTTTGTGCACTGGTCCAAATCATTTGGTGAAGGGGGGGATATGGTGTGGGCTTGTTTTTCAGGGGTTGGGCTTGGCTTGGTTGGGCTTCCAGTGAAGGGAACTCTTAACCACTTAGGGACCACCCCACATATATACTGAGGCAATGCCGGGACAAGGTAATCCGGGGGCCCAGGGCGAAGAGGGAAAAATTCCCCCCCCCCCTTAGGTCTACCCTGCTGAGCTGTTGTGTTCTGACAGTGGGACATCCCCCCCCTCCCTGCCAGAATGCTCCAACCAGCAATCTCGGCCATTGGCCAAGAGAGCTGACTAGGAGTCAGTTGGCTGTTGGTTTTCCAGCATGCTCGTCTGACTTCTGTTGGACGGACCAATATACACACGGGCCGAATATTAGCTAGTTTTTTTTTTTAACTGGCCGTTGTTCCACAACATTTGGCTCGTGTGTACCTGGCTTAACTGACACTTTTTGGCAACTGACTAACTGCCACATCACCAGTGACACTAATACAGTGATCAGTGCTAATAATATGCACTATCACTGTACTAATGACACTGGCTGGGATGGGTTAACATCTTAGGGCAATCAAGGGGTTATTTGTGTGCCTAACAATGTGTACACTGTGCTGCTTTTTACTACAGATTGATTTGTTTATTTTCCCTGCTTTGCTGGGAAAAATAAAAGATAATTTCCTCTGTAAGGAGCCCTGTATTGATTGTCTGTGATTTGACACAGACGATCAACAGGTCCCAGCCATGAATCATTGGCTGAGATCTGCTGACAGTCTCCTGCTGTGTCAAATCACAGGGGAGTAGGTGGGCGTGGGCGGGGGTGTTCTATCAGAATAGCGCTACCTATCAGATTCTGCAACCGGAAGTGACGTTTGGGCGAGAACAACTTACTGTGCATGCGCCATGTGTTCCAACATGGCCGCTATATGTTCCAATAGGTTTCCTAATGTGACAGAACACAAAGCAGCGGCGGACATCTTCTTACACACACGCAAGTCTTGAATTGTACATTTATTCCAGCAGTAAACTAACTTTATAGACTGAATAACAGTATTACATTTCAATTATTATTGTAATATAGTAAATATATCGAGAAACCTGCAGGTAGAAGACGGCGACGGCCATCTTAGTACACCCTGCACTGCTCAGCGACTGGTTATATAGTGAAATAGACTCTTTCACTCGGTCGCGGTGAAATAGTCTATTTCAGTATATAAGGTAGGTTTACTGCTAAAATAAATGTAAAATTGGTTACTTGCCAATGGTATTTGTATTATGCAGCATGAGGGGGTTAATGTATTGCCACTGGTCACTGATTCATTAATGACCGACCAGTGGCAGTTAATTAACCCCTTTGTGCTGCATTAGTGGCACCAGTGTCAGTGTTAATTAACCCCTTTGTGCTGCATTAGTGGCACCAGTGTCAGTGTTGATTAACCCCTTTGTATTGCATTAGTGGCACCAGTGTCAGTGTTAATTAACATTGGTTGCACTAATGCATCAGTGACCAGTGGCAATACATTAACCCCCTCATGCTGCATAATACAAATGCAATTGGTAATTAATCTCCCTTCAGCCTTAGCTTCCCCCCCAAATCCAAAGAGTTAATTTCATATGCAGATGGCAATCTGCTTACTTGTGGGAATAACAGTGCTTAGTTCTTCCTCGGCATGGTGGCTCCTCCAGGTCACAGCTTCGGCAGGAGAACTCTCTGCGCCTCTCCTCTGGGTCCTTTCCATTCCCGCCTCCGGCTGGCGGGTGGCCTCTCAGTGACGTCACTACGTGACTACGAAGCCCCTGTCAGGCGGATATCTCCGCTGACAGGGAAGTAAAGGGCTCACTTCATTACAGCTGTTAGCAGCTGCCCGCCCGGTATGTTAGTCACACACACTTCACCTTGCGCTACGCCCCCCTTCCTCCACTAAATTGTGCCGCCCAGGGCATCCGTCCCTTCTGCCCTTCTGCCCCCCGTACCGGCACTGTACTGAGGCAGGGTGGCCCTTAAGTGCAAAATCACATACCTGTACGTGATTTTCCTCTTCAGCTCTGGGGCGCGCACACGTGCCGCCGGGGCACTGCTCCTTCTTTGATTGGAACCGGCGATCGTTCAGAGAGAGGCAGAACGGTGGTCTGCCTATGTAAACAAGGCAGACCACTGTTCTGCCAGAGAGGAAAATGGAGATCTTGTGTTTCTGCTAAGCAGAAACACAGATCTCTGTTTTCCTTTAGCCAAAGCACATCCCCCACAGTTAGAAAGCACTTAGAGGGAACACATTTAACTCTTTGATTGCCCATGATGTTAACCCCTTCCTTGCCAGTGTCATTAATACAGTAAAAGTGCATTTTTTTAGCACTGCTCATTGTATTGGTGTCACTGGTCCCCAAAAAGTGTCACTTAGTAATTTATCTGCCGCAATGTCGCAGTCCCACTAAAAATCGTTGATCGCTGCCATTACTAGTACAAAATAAAAAAATAAAAAGTCTCTAAATCTATCCCATAGTTTGTAGACACTATAACTTTTGCGCAAACCAACCAATATACACTTATTGGGATTTTGTTTCACCAAAAATATGTAGTAGAATATATATTGGCCTAAATTTTTGAAGAAATTTGATTTTTTACATTTTAATGGATATGTTTTATAGCACAAAGTAAAAAATATTGTTTTTTTTTTTCAAAATTGTCGGTCTTTTTTTGTCTATAACGCACAAAATAAAAACCGCAGAGGTGATTAAATACCACCAAAAGAAAGCTCCATTTGTAGGAAAAAAAGGACATCAATTTGGTTTGGGTACAGAACTGCATGACCCCACAATTGTCAGGTAAAGTATTGCACTGCCGTATTGCAAAAAATTGCCTGGTCAGGAAGGGGGTAAAACCTTCTAGAGCTGAAGTGGTTAAGGTGTCAGCATACCAAGACATTTTGGACAATTTCATGCTCCCAACTTTGTGGGAACAGTTTGGGGTTGGCCTTTCCTGTTCCAACATGACTGCACAGCAAGGCCCATAAAGACATGGATGAGCGAGTTTGGGGTGGAGGAACTTGACACTCTTGGGATGAATTTGTGTAAACACTGCAAGCCAGGCCTTCTCTCCAATATCAATGCCTAACCCAAAAATTTTCTTGGGGCCCCCCCTCCATTCTTGGGACATACCAAAAAATAGCAGGTAGACTTAAAATCAGTTTACTGCAGCAAATAACGTAGTGATTACAGTTGGTTGCCAGAGGTTACAGTCTATCCTTACCACTCACAGACTGGTTGCTAGAGGTTACTGTACATTATTACCGCTCACTGATTGGTTGCTAGAGATTACAGCAGATCACTACTGTTCACTGATTATTGATTGCTACAGGTTATTGCACATCATTACCACTCACTGGAGAAATCCCAAAACATTGATATTGTAAAGCGACACATTAATACACATACTACAGGAGAGGGTCAGAGATTGCAAACGTACTAAAGGAGAACATCAGAGACTGCAAACGTACTAAAGGAGAATGTCAGAGACTGCAAACATACTACAGAAGATGGTCAGAGACTGCAGACATACTACAGGAGACAGTCAGAGACTGCAGATATGGTACAAGCGATGGTCAGAGACTGCAGATATAGTACAAGAGACAGTCGGAGACTGCGGACATACTGCAGGAGACAGTCAGACTGCAGACATACTACAGGAGATGGTCACAGACTGCGGACATACTACAGGAGACAGTCAGAGACTGCAGACATACTACAGGAGATGGTCAGAGACTGCAGACATACTAAAGGAGACGGACAAAGACTGAGGACATACTACAGGAGACAGTCAGAGACTGCGGACATACTACAGGACATGGTCAGAGACTACGGACATACTACAGGAGATGGTCAGAGACTGCCGACATACTACAGGGGATGTTCAGAGACTGTGGACATACTACAGGGGATGGTCAGAGACTGCGGACATTGTACAGGGGATGGTTAGAGGCTGCGGACATATTACAGGGGATGGTTAGAGGCTGCGGACATATTACAGGGGATGGTCAGAGGCTGTGTACATACGTAGTACAGGGGATGGTCAGAGGCTGCGACATACTACAGGGGATGGTTAGAGGTTGCAGACATACTACAGAGGATGGTCAGAGACTGCAGACATAGTACAGGAGCTAGTCAGAGACTGCGGACATAGTACAGGGGATGGTCAGAGACTGCGGACATGGTACAGGAGAGGGTTAGAGGCTGCAGACATGGTACAAGGGATGGTTAGAGGCTGCAGGCATACTACAGGGGATGGTCAGAGACTGCGGACATAGTATAGGGGATGGTCAGAGACTGCGGATATAGTACAAGGGATGGTCAGAGACTGCGACATACTACAAGGGATGGTCAGAGGCTGCAGACATAATACAGGAGGGTCAGAGAACTTTCAACAATGCACACCTTTACAATTGAATGCAGATCAGGGTTTTAGAAAAGTAACCATTCTATGGGTGTAAGGACATACCTGGCCATCTGGACACTTTCAGAGGTCAGTGGGCAGGGCACCCACTCTGATCTCACTTTAGCTTCTCACTCCCGAGCATACAGGCTGCATGGGGTGGGGTCAGAGCATCAGTGGACTCCCACCCCTATCACTGCTCTCTCTACAGCCGCTCTGTTCCGAGCAGACAGAATGCAGAGAGGGAGCGGGGCTGGGAGCTTCACTGATGCTCTGACCCTGCCCCATGCATCCTGTATGCTCGGAACAGAGCGGCTGTGGTGAGAGCAGTGATGGGAGTGGGAGCCCCGCCCCAAGACCTCTGTATTCCCCAGCCAGTTTAGAGGAGGGGGGTCTCCCATTCAGATCACTGCTCTCACTACAGCCGCTCTTTTCCGAGCTCACAGGATGCATGGGGCGGGGTCAGAGCATCAGTGGAGCTCCCAGCCTCACTCCCTCCCTGCTGGCTGGCTCGAGAATACAGCCTCCTGTGTCCCCCGTGCACTCTGCAATATCGTCATCGGGGCCCCAATTCGCGGACAGTGTGGGTTCAAGCAGTTGCTGCCTTGGGCCCCTCAATAAAGATTGGGCCCAGGGCAGTTGACCCATTTGCCCCGCGTTAACCTCCTTGGCGGTGTTCCCGAGTGTGACTCAGGGTTCATTTTTACTGCCAGGAGCGGTAACCCTGAGTCACGCTCGGGGAAACATTGCAGAGTGCCAGCGGAGTCCCCTTACCTGCCAGCGGAGTCCCCTTACCTTCTCCTGGCGATCCAGCGATGTGGTTCACTGTGATCGCCGGCCGGCCGGTGTCTGACTTCCTGGTTCCATTTCCTGTGAGCAGCGGCGGCGCACGGGAGCGGAACTGGGTGGGAAATTTAAACACAAATAAAAGAGGTGATACATTGTAATCTGAGAGGATTACACTGTATTACCTCAGATTACCTCAAATCTGAAATTTGATACAGTACAGTGCCCCTTGCCTGCCATTATACTGTTGTGCCCATGTGCCCATAAAAATATAACATGGCATCAAAAAAGCGCCACTTTACTAAAGCACTTTTGGACCAGTTGAGTAACAGCGACAGCGACATGGAGGTGCTCGCAAAACTGAGTGATAGTGAGACGTGGGGTGATTTGTCGTCTGACACTGACAGTGATCTGGCAAGTGACAACGGCGATGATCCTGCACCTGACCTCAGCGATGTGCGCACTTGGTGCGCTATTGACTGCGATACGGACCAAGTAGTGCCCCCCAAGATTCCTGTTCACTGGATCACCTGGGATGAAGGTAGATGTTGAGCGTGACAACCTTCTGGCATACCTGCAATTATTCCTCACTGAGTAGGTAATTGAAAAATTTGTCACAGAGACAAATCGCTACCAAGAGCAGCAATCCGCTACGCTGCATGCCAGGTTTTCCAGAAGCAGAAAGTGGGAACCGGTGACCAAAGAGGACATCTGGCAGTTTCTGGGACTCATCATTCTTCAGGGGTTGGTGGGGAAACCATTCCAGAAATGGTACTGGACCACCAACAATTTACTCGCCACTCCGTTTTTTGGCACCGTGATGTCAGAATACCAGTTTTCCCTCATCATGAAGTATTTCCACTTCACGAACAATAAAGAGTTTGATGAGGTCACCCATCCTGCACCCAAACTAAAAAAAAACTGGGAGGTGTGGCAAATTATTGTGACCAATTTCCAGAGGACCTACGTGCCAGAAAGGGACGTCAGCGTGGATGAAAGTTTGATGGCCTACAAGGGACACCTAAGCTGGATACAGTACATTATCAATAATAAATATTGCTGCCACGTGAATCAAAAAAATACATAAATAACTTATAATCAGAAAGCAACTCAATGCTTATATATATATATAAATCAAATATAAATCCATATGTTGAAATATCAGTGATAAATAAAGTCCCAGTAGTGAAAAGCTATAGGTGAACAATGAAATCAAATAAAGAAATCAATCTTCATCTGTGATCTAAACTGTGTAAAGTGCTGCATGCTTCACTCCAGTGCTCCCAGTGGCTAGTGCAAGATAAGCAGCTCACCTTAGGAATAGACTCATCAGAGTCATACACGCTTTGGGATGTTTATAGATATGGATAACAGCCTGATCTCCCCTCTTTCACTGCTCCAGCTAACACTCCACGTGGGCCCAAAACTCGATGTGAGAAAAAGGGAAGAAGCTCTCCAAGAATGTAAGTGGATCTTTATCTATTAAATGTAATAAAGCATTTAAAAGCAGAGAGCACTAGATCCCTTCTTCCCTTTTTCTCACATCGAGTTTTGGGCCCACGTGGAGTGTTATCTGGTGAAAGAGGGGAGACCAGGCTGTTATCCATATCCATAAACATCCCAAAGCATGTATGACTCTGATGAGTCTATTCCTAAGGTGAGCTGCTTATCTTGCACTAGCCACTGGGAGCACTGGAGTGAAGCATGCAGCACTTTACACAGTTTTGATCACAGATGAAGATTGATTTCCTTATTTGATTTCATTGTTCACCAATAGCTTTTCACTACTGGGACTTTATTTATCACTGATATTTCAACATATGGATTTATATTTGATTTATATATATAAGCATTGAGTTGCTTTCTGATTATAAGTTATTTATGTATTTTTTTTTATTCACTTGGCACAGCAATATTTATTATCGATTTTGTCACTGGTGTTTTGTGTTTGGCACTGATTGTTTGCAGCCTTGTGCGTACATTGATATAGTTTTGATTCTTAATTGGTTTATGGTTTGCGCTGATTATCACATCATATTATTGGATACAGTACATTTCATCCAAATGAGCGCTGTTTGGCATCAAACCCACATGCTCTGCGAGTCATCCACTGGGTACATCTGGAATTCAGTCATTCACACAGGTAAATGGCAATGGAAAGAAAGTCGGAAAAGAAACCAGGTTCCATTGTCCTGATTGTGACGTCAGACTTTGTGCAGTCCCATGTTTCAAAATGTATCACACTCAGGATGTTTATTGAATTTTCTTTGTTTGACAAATTTCATTATTTATTACATTATTGAATACAATTATATTATTTATTAGATTATAATTTATGATTTTGTGTTTCAAACTTTATCACATCCGGGATGTCTTGTTTGGTCAGGTTTAAGTCAGTAATTACTAAGAATTTTAGGCCTACAATACATAACACCAAATTTTCATGCAAAAAAATTGTACCGCTTACGGTACAAAATTCCAGACATAATCATACCGCCAGGGAGGTTAAAGACGGCCCTAGCCTGACCTCACAAATGCGTTTCTGGAAGAATGGTCAAATATTCCCATAGACACACTCCTAAACCTTGTGGACAGCCTTCCCAGAAGAGTTGAAGCAAAGGGTGGGCCAACTCAATATTAAACCCTATGGACTGAGACAGGGATGCCATTAAAGTTAATGTGCGTGTAAAGGCAGGCGTTCCAATACTTTTGACAGTATAGTGTATATAGAATAGAAAGGCACAGTAAACATTAAATAGCAAATTTTGGGCAGTGATGCTACGAGGATGCTATTCCCTACTACCAGAGTACATTTTCCAAAGGGATGCATTCATGCAAAGATGGTGGAAATCTTCCAGAACCCATCTGGCTACTCTCTACACTCCTGTTTTGCAAGACACACTGCTGGCCCCTCTTCATGGAGTACAGTGCTGCGACTCTCCCCACATGAATGCAACCTCCTTGACTGACGCACTACATTGCTCAGAGAGCTCTGTGGTAGGGGAATTTCAGGGGCTCCTTCCTGCAGATTGGGGGGAATATTCAGCTAGTATGACAGCCAACATGGGCACCATTGATAATTTGGAGAGCTATGCTCAACTTGCTCGCCACTAAGCAGGACCTAACTGTACAGGTTAAAAGGCTCAAGGCTACATTCAGAAGGAAAATGGAGGATCTAAGGCCTGATCTAACTGCTACCACCTCTGGAATTGAACTCTTTAGAGCATATTAGATCAGCTGGAAGCAGCTCAGACCTCCCTGGAAAATTGTTTCACATCTCACCAGGTTTATAATTTAGGAGCAATCCATTTCAGGGAAGGATACCCCTAAAACTGATGCTAGATTAAGAGATATTTTGTGTCAAATTCATCTTTTTTTGGGAGGAATAAAATGATGCATAAAGCATGGGAAAAAGACATCCTTGGCCTAGCTGTGGCACAAATCAACATCCTTCCCTATCTGTCTTACAGGACACTATTTATGAGAAATCAGCTTAAATCTCTTCTTGGGAACTGGTCAATACTGGACTGGTTCAAAAGTAGTATTCAGCCTCCTTTACCTCAAGGGAATTCCACTTTTCCAGATTGGTAGAAGGTCCCTGAGAGTAGAAAACTGTGATGTATACTGTAATTATCCTGCTACCCTACTCACTAGAGATTTTAGGGTCTTGATTACAAATCATTTTATCAAGATGGGTCAAATGTATGCACATCTACAGTATATACTTCAATCCCTTAAAAACCCTTTATCATTACAACCCCTCCAAAGTAATTCTATTCTCTTAAAGTTTAGATGCACATCCCTAAACAAGCCACAACTCTCCGCTTCTTTCATCAACACAGACAAGCTCATCAAAAGACTGCTTTCCTAATGTTCTGGTGCAGCTACCTCTCTTGATCTAGCCTTCCATCCCCTTGGCTATACCTTCCCCACTATATGATCCTTTTTGTTGATTTCCCCCACAAATATACCGGATCGATTACTGGCAAACAAGGGATCAAGGTACCTCTTTCATCCGTGCTTGCTTCCTGTCCTCAGGCATCCTACAGGCTGAAACCACTTGGCTATATGCCTTTATAACCATTTTATGTACTGTTACAGGCGTAATATTATTTTATTCATCCTTGGTCTGTTGGGGGTATGTTTAGATGCAATTGCTGATTGCGTTCCTGCCTGTGCCCTGTACCCAATCTATCCTGCCTTTGTATGACCCGGCCTGCCTGACCCTGCTATTCTGTCTGCTGTCATCAGTACCCGCTTACGTGCTGTTCCGGCTGACCTACTATCTGCCACCAGCAACCATTTCAGCTGCCCGCTGTCACCTTTGCCAGCCTGCGACAGTCTGCTGCCTACCAGCTGCCTACCAGCTCACTTGCTTACTGGAGCCTTACTGACTACTTCAGCTGCCCAGAGTGGACAACTGCCCTGCTGCTAGCAAGACTTACAGGCACTCATGCCACTCTGTACTCCTGCACCTCCTGTCTACACTATCAGGGACCCTGGATCAGAGGTGTAAGAGAGGCCTTCCTCATATCTGGCTCTGCCACCAGGTACGTGATACTATCCTTCTTTCTCTCCTAGGGCTCTGCATTCTTCTACTTCTATTTTTACCAGATAGCTTCAGTTAAGTTATGCTCCTTTGATACGCAGGGCTGAAATTCCCCTAAGTGATCTCAAATCCTTAACAATCTTCATAAGAACAAGGTTAAAGTTGCCTTCTTTCAAGACACACACTATCATACAGGTCATATACCTGTTTCTAATAATTGGTATTTCCCCACCTGATTCCATAGCACATTCACACAATCGAAATCTATAATCTGTTCATTGCCATTCAGAAAGTTTTAGCTCACCTGTTACTTGAGACTAAAAATGACCCAGAGGGCAGATTTCCAATTCTCAAGCTCTTCAATGGTGGTAAAAAAAATACTACCTTACTAATCTGTACATCCATAACCAAGACCAAATGACCTTCTGTATATAATATTTTATGGACCTTATAGAATTTTCAAAAGGGGTAGTGATTATTGCAGGTGATTTTAACTGCAGATTGGACCCCTTTTTGAACTTATGGTATCTGCAGGTTAAAGTAATAACTCAAATTAATCTGTCATCCAATGGATCAAACCTATGTGTTTTATTCTTCAGCTCGTGACTCATATAACAGAATTTACTTCATCAGCCAATATGCTTTAAAAGTACATTTCATCTCTTCTATAGGTACTACACTTTTGTCTGATCATGCCCCAATATACTTAACTCTTTCTCTCCCACATTTGCCACAGCAAATATGGATCTGGAAACTTAATGACACCCTCTTACAAGATTCCCTATGCGTCACTGAGAAAAAGTACTCTTATCATGTATTTTCTTGCAGATCACCAGAGGGATCATACTCGATTACCCCTACAATGGAAAGCACTCAGGATTGTCCTTCATGGAGTATTTATTATGCAAAGTACCTGGCTTAGGAGAAGTTGAACAGCGCAAATAAGTGACTTGCTCCCTCATATTGCAAACTTGAAAGCCCATATAAAATGCCCTGATCAGGACACACTAGTCCAGTAATTTGCTGCTAGGTAATTGCTCTTACAGTACAACTTACCATAAACCTTAAAGAGATTGCACCCGTCACCTTTTACAAATCAAGAGACAAGCCTGGTAAACCTCATGCCAAAGCTCCTCATGACAGAAACAGTAGTATGGCTATTCTTATGCAGAATGACCCAAATCCTTCTGCCACTCATGAACCAAAAAAGATTGCTGATTTATTTAAATCTTTTTCTGACAAGCTCTACAACTTACTTAAGCACTTTAGACAGCTAGACCCTTCCTTGCTCAAGTCAAAATTCTGGACCTACTGCATATACAAGAACTGTTCCTTACTATCCCAGCAACAGAGATAGTTATGTTAGAGCCAACATTTCAAAAAGTGGCACTCTATTGCTTCTTTAAAAATGGGCAAAAGTCCAGACAGCTTTTCCCTCTCCTTTTTTATAAAATATCTTAAAATGCCCTGACTCCCTTCCTCACTAAATTTTAAAAAGTAATCTCCCTGGCCCACCCATTTCCCCCACAAGCTTTGGAAGCTCCCATGGTGGTCATTCCAAAACCCAATAAAATGGTTCCTCCTGTGGAGGTTTTATACCCATATCCCTAACAAATATAGATAGATAACTGTCATTTTTTTATTGAGATCCTAAAGCAAAATACAAACATTTTTTGTTCGGCTGAGAGAGTACAACATACATGACTATAAGTTATAGCCAAAGTTCAGGTTTGTGACATCATCACAAAGTTTCAAGATCATTCTGTCAGCAACACAACCTGCTATTTTAGTACTGACTCCCATTATACTGTCTTGACCAGAATACTCAAGGTACAAATTAAATCACAAAACTCTGCCCAAGATTAAATCAACAGGGTATAGCCCTGGTGTGTCTAGCCAGGGAGACCATACTGTTTGAATATTACCCAGGCACCCTCTGTGGTAAAAAATGCACTTTTCCAGGTGTAGTGTGTTACCCATTTGTGATACCCACTCCTTCCATGAGGAAAAGTCAGTTGACTTCCAGTGTCTAAGAATCAGTTTATGGGCCTGAAATAGGGCTCTGGCTATGGCTTGTTTAGCAACATTTTCCACCTGAAGATCATTCACAATACCCAAGAGACAGAGTTTAGGATCTACTGTATATTAAGCTCAATTTAGAATACTCTAGAAAGAGTATCAATGACTTTCCTCCAATAAAGGTGTAATTTTCGGGCATCTCCATAGAAGATGAATTAGGTCACCATGTTGCCTTAAACATCTAGTTCATATAGGGTCCTCTCTTATCCCCATTTTGAATAACCTCACAGGTGTAAGGTGGACCCTAAGGAAACTATATAACTGTTAAAGCCGCTGGGTGACATTAAGGGAACACATTTGTAGAATAAAAACTAGAAAACGTACAATTTCCGGGGTGTGTGTGTTGTGTGTGTGTGTAAGTGTGGTGTGTGTGTGTGTGTGTGTGGGGGGGGGTGGTGTGTGAGTGTGTGTGGGGGGGGTGGTTGGTGTGTAAGTGGTGTGTGTGGTGTGTGTGTGGGGTGTGTGTGTGGGGGTGTGGTTTGGTGTGTATGTGTGTGTGTGGGGGGGGTGGGTGTGTGTGTGGTGTGTAAGTGTGGTGTGTGTGTGTGGGGGGGGGGGTGTGGTTGTGAGTGTGTGTGTGTGGTGTGGTGTGTGGGAGTGGCAGCAGTTAAGAAATTTTGGCAGTTGGAAACAAACTAGTCTAGTTTTGAACATTCCGGAAACATTCCGCCATTCATTCCTATGGGGCAACTTACCAAAGTTGGAGGTGCCCATCTTCATACAGCTCTAGTGTAAAAGCTCTAAATCTCACAGCTTAGACACTTATACCGTAGGAATCACAAGACCCCGGTGGACATTTTGTTTTTTAGTATGTCTATGAAACATTAAAACTTAAGGCACAGTCACAGGTTAGAAAACGGCCTAAAATTTGAGATGGTTTGGGTGCAGTTTCAATGAATGTCAATGGATGGTGTGAGTTGGAAACAAACGGTCAGAGTGTAAAAATATTAGGGCTATAGCTTAGATGTGGACATGTTAAGTGGCAGCAGGGATAGGCAAACGTTTTGATGTAACATTTGTGTAGGTGGTCTTAAAAATGAGAGAGTGGCAGCAGTTTAGAAATTGTGGCAAGATTTCTTCGCTCACCCTCTTAACTATTTTCAGGCTCCACTCTAGTTTTGAACATTCAGCCATTCATTCCTATGGGGCCAATTTTGCCAAATTTCACCACAAAAATGATGATATTTCACAAACCATTTGGCAAAATCTTCCAAAAAGTAATAGCAATGCGATCGGGAACGATCCGCTTGTTTTGGTATATTACTTGTCAATGTAGTGTAAAAACTGCGGGAGAAGTTAGGGCGCCAAATTTTCCCATAGGCTTTCACTATAATAAGAACTAGAGAATGTACAATTTTCGGGGAAATTGTGTGAAGTGTTCTTGCCGCCACCGGTAGTCTCAAGCTGGAGTGGGAGAAGTAACTATGTGTGTGTGGGAGTGGCAGCAGTTAGTGTGGTGTGTGTGTGGAGTGTGTGTGTGTGTGTAAGTGTGGTTTGTGTGTGTGTGTGTGTGTGTGTGGTGTGTGTGTGGTGTGTGTGGGAGTGGCAGCAGTTAAGAAATGTTGGCAGTTTGAAACAAATGGTCTAGATTTCAAATAGGGCAGAGAAGAGCGGTTAAAAACAAACTGCTCCAAATTGCTCACTTCACTGGCGGTTGCCATCATCTTCAAATGGTCGTAGTTTTAAAAACGATAAATCCTACAGTGAAGAGCTTTATATTGTGAGAATTACAAGACCCAGACCTACATTTTGATGCATAGTATGTCTCTGAAAAATTAAAAATGAAGGCACAGTCACAGTTTAGATATTGCCCTTCAAATATGAGGTGGCTAGAGTGGAGTTTCAATGAATGTCAATAGGCAGCAAGAGTTGCAAACAAATGGTCATATTGTGAAAACTATCAGGACTATGGCTTAGCCGTGAACATTTTTAGTGGCAGCAGGGATAGCTGAACATTTTGATAAAGATTGTGTAGGTGGGCTTGAAAATGAGGGAGTGATGACAGTTTTGAAATCATGTCCTGATTTTTTCAGCTCCCACTCTAGCTTTTATCAGGTCCCACTCTAGTTTTGAACATTCCTCCATTCATTCCTATGGGACCAATTTCGCCACAAAAATGCCGATATTTCGTGATCCATTCAGCGAAACGTCCCACAAAGTAATAGCACACCAATCAGGAACAATCCGCACGTTTCGGTATATTACGGTCTATGTAGTGTAAAAACTGTGGAAGAAGTTAGGGTGGTAAATTTGGCTATAATAATAAGAATATATATGTGAGATAACTGTAAGTGGTCTTGCCATGCAAGAACACTTAATAATAAATATGTGAAAGAATAGTAAGTGTACTCACTTAAATATATACATAAAAGCATACTACCCAGGAGTCTGCCTAGGATAGGGGACCACTCCAGGAGGTCTGAGGGATCCAGAGCCAGCTAACGAGTAAAGAAGGCTTAGAAAGGGGGTGCGCCAGTGACTGAGCCTTGAAGATAAATGTGAGAAAAGGGGGCGCCGGTGCGGGCCCTGAAGTGTTACAGCAGTGCAGCAGATTAACAAGTAGCTACCTCAGCCAGGAGGGCTAAAGGGAGCAGTACAGAGGACTTTGTGCCACAAAGGATTGTCAGAAGTCAGTACAGAGTTAACCGACAGCAAGTCAGCATTAACCAGCGCCAACCGGCGTTGACCGGCATCCAGCCAGCGTCAAGTCAGCGTCAATAGGCATTTTAAAGTTGTCCCCTTCAAATTGTGCATTGTTGAGGCAGAGGAGTATCCCACTCATCCCTTCTCCCATCCAAGTTTTCATTAAACCTAAAAACCCAAAGATACTGGACTGTTTCTTGTCTCAGTGTTCACAATTGGGAACATGCTTAAATGTGCTGTTGTTGCTAGAGGTAACCCTGGCGGACCCACATCCAGCGAAATGGCTGGGAATCCTGCTACACATATAAAAAATGTCTAAAGCTCAAAAATTTCCATAGTCCAGAGCCTACTGTTAGATATTACATATGACATCTGACTAAACAAAAAAACTACTCATATCTAAACTCAAAAAATTATGAAAATAAATAAAAATCGAATTCCTCCACAACCTGTAAGGGCCCTAACTTTTCAGGAATGATCAAAAAAGGCATTGACATCTACGTCTACATTGAGGCCTAAAAAGGATAAACATTTCATTTTAAAGATCCATTTCCTTTTTTTATTGAGAGATCCCTCTTACTAGAGATCCTCTCCTCCAATTTGATTTGTATCTAGCAATGCCTAAAAAGATAGTATTTGTTGGGTCTCTATTGTGGACCTGAGCATAATGCTTAGAGACTGAATGATTCGCAAAACTATTTCTTATATTGTTTATGTGTTCGTTTAGTCTGACCCAGGGCTTTTTTCCTCAGAGAATAGGTGCAGGAACTCCACCCTTCTGAGTCACCCCTTGTCTCCACCCACTACCCACCTCTGAGCACTGTCTCTCGGTTCCACCCCCTACCCAGCAAAATACCTCACCCAGCAACAAGAGATTCACCCCAGCAACATTAGACACCCTCCAGTAGCAACAATGGCTCTCCCAGCTACCAGTATCAATAGATCAGCCAACAATAGACCTCTACCTCAAGAGGAGATCCCTACCAACAACATAAACCCCCCCCCCAGCAACAACAGATCCCCAGCAGCAACAAAAGACACTCACACAATACCAGATCCCTACCAGTGACAATAGATCCCCAAGAGACCCTCCAAAACATCCCTTGCTAATACATACATTCAGTTCTGGAGGTGCCGAAACTGCGTTCCACCGCGTTCCTGCTGAAAAAAAGCCCTGGTCTGACCTATAGAGCTCGTTTGGTCCTGCCCACATACTGTAATCCACACAGACATTGTATCAAATATACAACTCAGGTGGTAGAGCAGGTAATGAAGGATTACATTTTTATATTTTTAAAAGTACTCGCTTAGCTAAATTTATCAGTCTTTCTATTTTACACACATTCAAGGTACATGCTTGACATTTTTACATTTGAAATAGCCAACAAGATTTTGGAAGAATGAGGTCTGCCTATTAGATTGATCAAACACACTTGGGGCAATTTTATCTCTTAACGTGGGTACTCCTTTAAAGACCACTTCTGGCCTGGCTGGTAGAGATGTCCCCAGCACTCTATCATTACATAAAAAAAAAAAAACATGAACTGTTACATACTGAAGCAGAGCATGATCCCCTCCCTTTAGAGACTGGGCCGCAGGGCAGTATTCCAACATGATAACAACCCCAAACACACCTCTAAGACGACCACTGCCTTGCTAAAGAAGCTGAGGGTACAGGTGATGGACTGTCTGACCAAGCATGTCTCCAGACCTAAAGCCTATTGAGCATCTGTGGGGCATCCTCAAATGGAAGGCGGAGGAGCGCAAGGTCTCTAACATCCACCAGCTCCATGATGTCTTCATGGAGGAGTGGAAAAGGACTCCACTGGCAACCTGTGAACCTCTGGTAAACTCCTTACCCAAGAGGGTGAGGGTGAGGGCAGTGCTAGAAAATAATGGTGGCCACATAAAATTTGGACACTTTGGGCCCAATTTGGACATTTTAACTTAGGGTACTCACTTTTGTTGTCAGCAAATTTACACTGTTATACAAGCTGTACACTCACTACTTTACATTGTAGTAAAGTGTAATTTCTTCGATGTTGTCACATGCAAAGATATAATAAAATATTTTCAAAAATGTGAGGGGTGCACTCACTTTTGTGAGATACTGTATCTGTTCTTACTCCAAATGTATTTCAAATGGGGTTTTTCATAAAATAGATTCCTCCCTTTCCAATACCTGATGGAGTTGCTCTTCTGCAGAAGGGACAATTATACAAATATAGGGCTCATTCCCTATTGTTAATTCTTTTTGGGAACAGATTCTACAACTACAATATATTACAAACCTATGGGAGATATTATTCCTAATACTCCCCAAATTATCTGACTGAGTATGATACCAGGATCTTATAAGCAAATTAAGTGGGAGATTTTGCATAATTTTTTGACCATGGCCTGCATTATTGCTTGGCATTGGAGAGATTCTAGCTGATGGAATGAATGTGTAAACTAAATTGAATTCTTTAGATGATATATGTGCAATCCCAAGATAGGGAGTCTATTGATACATACCTGGTTACCTAAGTGGCCTTAAGAAGTAAAGCAAGAATACCCCAACCTTGATGAGGTTTTGGCTGATAGACTTCCATCTGTCACAGATGACTAACTTCTAATGAGATATGGAAGACCCAGAGCTTTATCGCTGACCATTTATGTGTGCCTTGTTTCTCATGTTCTATCTTTTCCCCTTTCCCCGTCCCCTTTTTTTCTTCTTTTTTTTCCTCCTTTATTGTTTTATGCCTCAATAAAAGTGCAATCTTAGGTAAGAGAGTTAGGGATCTTTAGTTCCCTGTGGATCATTGCTATATCCTAAGCCTGATAGACGTGCTTTCTACAATTGTATTTAGCCTTGTTGACGTGTATTCATACGGTACAAGAAATCTACACACAATTTCGCTACTACCTAACGCAACAGGTTCTAGTTCAATTGTTTATGGGTACACTTGTATTTTATCCATTTCTGTTTTATTGGTTTTAATAATTTTTTTTTTCAAATACAGTGTATTTGGCTTTGTACTATATTGAATGCGATTTCCTTATACATGTCTTTTCCTTATATGTAACCTGTAAGTTGCCTCTGCCAAAATGAAAAAAAAAAAGGAAATTCAAAATAAAGTTTATGGAAAGAAAAAAAGGAAATTAAACATAAATGTCAAATATTTGTATAAACAAAGAGAGGAGCCATCAGTTAATGTATAGAACATTTTTAGTAATGCATTTTCTCAATTTTTTTTATCTCTTGTTTTTTTTTTTGCTCGCACATCATTATAACTGGCAAATAACTGCTTTTTTTTTTTTTTTTTTTCCCCCCCTGCCATAGCCACGTAAAGGGTCAGTTAACATAAAACTGATTTTTCAGTTTTCAAAGCAATCATTTCAGGGAAAAAAAAACCAAAAAGGCCTACCTAAACAAGATAAGAGGAAATATTTATCTCGCCTGATGCCGACACCACTAACTGCTGCTTTATTTAAGGGAAATCTTTTCCTGAAGTCTGCTGAGAAATCAACACTTTCTGGAATGTCAATGTCCTTTCTGTCACGCTGCGTTCACTGTATTCTCCTGCTGTACTCTACATAATTATTGTGTCCTTTGGTGATTTAGAGGTCAGAGAGAGGAGCCACTAATTCGACTCACCCGGAAGTATCAGTTTTTCATCTGATTTTAGATGAAGATTTCTCCCTAATGCAAAGGTATTTTACTTCTTTTGCAGGTAGACCTTTCTGGGCATTTATTCCTGACAGGGGCTTTAAATGATGCTGAAGAATCAATACACCTTATTTTTTTTACATCTTTAGGAATCCCCAGTGGCAAGATCCCTGCTCTTCAGTTTTCAAGCCTACATACAGTAGCTGCTGTGGCCTTTGCAGCGATTATCTTTCCTCTTTGTGGAATTTTTATAGCATTGATAATGGAAAAGTAGGATTAGCCAAGGAGGGTAGGCATGGATACAGCAAAGTTTTATCTATAACTATGTCAGACACATTAGAAACAGTATCTGTTGCAACTGCCCTGAACCAGATTTTTTGACAGGTTGCCCTGTAGTCTGTCTGACACAAGGCATCTCACACCCTATTAACAGGTAATGGACTAACTCTTGGCAACCCAAAAAACAGAATTAGATTATTTGTTCAGTCAGTTCAACTAGTTATTACCACTGGCAAAGAAAAGAGGATTTCACATAGAGCCCTTCATAGGGGATTGATATGAAATCTACACTCAGTTACTGTTATTACTGGAGGAGACTAGGGTGGTGCCTAAAGTGTTCACAGAGAGCCTAAGGATAAAGTGACAATTGTGCTGAGGAGCCCACTTACCTTTTATATTGTTGTATTTGTCACACTTACCCCTAACATAGGTGGTCAGGCACTATAGCTAGCTTTCAGTGTTCTTCACCTATAGCAGCCTCCTTTCCCATAAGGCAAGCAGGCCTACCGATACTCAGTTACCCCCAGTACATATACACAATGCTATAGTGCCTGGCTAACACCAGGACAGGCATAAACTGAGCATAGCATACAGGTACTTGCAGTTGGTAGACAGGCAGAGTGGTTCAATGATAGTCCAGGTACAATTCAGGCAAGGTTCACTATAGTCAGAGTCAATTCCATACTCAAAAGGCAGGCTTAATTGATGTCCGATCCGAGATAATCAAAAAGGTAATCCAAACTAGCAGACATGGCAGACAAACAAGGAGCTTGGAGCACATGTTAAACACAATAGCACAAGCATGAGACTGCAGGCTTGGCTGGCTTAAATCAAGTTTGGTCTTTCCCTAGAGACTGCCTACATCAATCACCTTGCAGGTGGAAAGACAGACAAGGAGAATACCATGGCCAAAAGCAGGATTTTGGAATCAGCAGTTGTGATGAAGCAGGAGAGCTACACGCTCCCAACAGTTTTGGTCTACCTCCTTCTTTCCCCAGAATTCCCTGGACACTTGAAACTATCTTCTGGCCAAATATGTTAAATTATGTAAATGTTACATCATATGGTAAATTTACATCATATCGTAAATTTGGTATTATATCAAATATGGTGATATTGCCAGTGAACCCCAGGGAGATACCTCCTCAGATTTTCCTGTATGCTTAATAAGCATTCCAGGCCAAAGTTTTTCTAATATTTAATATTGTGGAAAGGGAATACAACCCCTGCCAGGTTTTAATGCTGTCTAGGGCTCCGTTAGAGAAATTTCCCTTAACTTCCTGTCCTGCTGACTATTTTTTATCAGACAAGAAATGAGGTGAACTCTGCAACTGAAACACAGACAGAAATCAAAGTGCTCTTCTTTAGTAGTATAGGAGAAAGCTTGAACCTTTGCCAGATTTATAATTATGTCTGTGTTACTGTTGTAGATTTTTGGTCACTTCCTGTCTGGTGAAACCATTATCAACTAGACAGAAAGTGAGGGTAAATAGCAATAATAGCAAGATAACAGCAAAAACCTGCCAGGGGTTCTAATCTTTCCACATGTTAGAAAAAAACATTGACATACACTTTATTAGGTTTTATATTTTTTTGGGATGTCTTTGCAACTGGCAAATGTGAAAGGGAGAGCTTTTGGGGATTTAGATACTATTTTGAATCTTGCAGTGAGCAATTAAACATATGGACATATTTGACGTAGCTGGGTGCTTATAAATCAAAATAAGTAAGGCACTGCGAATCAGTTTACAACTAGAATCGTTTTTTTTTTTTTTTTTTTATTCTTTGTATACACTAAACCCTTAATGACTTCACCATGGGGGGACTGGGGGGGGCAACCTATTTGCCTCCTATGCTTCATAGAAACTGAGATGCTGCAAAGCCGGTATCAGTTTGTATTAATATTCCTAAAACCTTACTTTTATGGATACTTTCTAGTCTGGCAGTTACATATTCAGGTCCTGCTTATTAGTGCTACAAAGTATTTGTGCTCTCTCTGTAAAGCTCACCATATACAACTCACATCTCAAGCTGTGGGTGGTCCTGCTGATGTCAACCGGCTCAAAAAAAAACTTTAATTGAGAAATTGAAGGAGCTGGGCAAACAGTTGGCCAGTCAGTGACTGTAGTTAATTATCTGCAGTCATGTTTGGGTATTCTGACAACTACGGATGCTGGCTATCAGAATACAAAAGCTGGCAGCCGGGAATTCAAACATCCAAGCTGTTGGGGAATCTATGGTTATATGTGTATGACCCTAACCTAAATGACACAATTGTAACAGAAAGTATGTGCCTATTGATTATACACTATAGTGACTGCGTGCCATCATTTTGCCATTTTTCCAGCATTCAGATTTCATTTGCCAGCTGAAATGAAGTGCAGCAATTGGCAGTTACATAGATGTAAGTGCTGCATGGAGTTTCTCACAACTGTCTATTTTATAAAAGCAGCCTTGTTAAGAGTGTTGAACAAGGATTTGTGCTAAAGCATTGTTCAGACCATATGTTTTATCTGGGGCATATGCAGATAAAGAATCTAAACTTGCTTGTCTGCAGGCAATCATTTATCTCACTCTTTTCACTTTGGAGTACAGACTTTAATACTAAAATATTTGGCTTAGAAATTCTAAGGCTGATGTTTTTCTAGCATTAAGCAATAAAATAAAAGTCAAGATAAACCATTTGAAAGGTCATCTACACTGTACATTGAAATAGGTGGCGTCAGACATCCCACACTTACAAGAGTTTACAAAGAACCGAAGGTGTACAGTAATCTTTGCACTGTCCACAGAGAAAAGTAGCAAATCAGAAAGTGATTTTCATCTAAAAACATGCAAAATTCTCATGTAGTCATGCTGGTGTAGTGATCTGTGGCTCTGTACTGACTGCATTTCTAAATTTCCCTGTAAATATATGTTTTATGCACTTCCTGTCCCTGGGTTGTTGGCTTTGAAACCCTGAAAGGAGGAAGCGGAGCAAGTCTCAGCCACATGTTCTGCCCACACTGCTAAAGCCCAGCCAGAAAGAATTATGCGGGAAGTATTCATATGATCTAATAGTTTAACTGCAGCTGCTGAGTTTATATCAAAATCCTTGCGACAGAGTATCTATGCCTTTCCTTGTTATTATTTCACATACACAGTGCCAGATAGCTAGGTCTGTGCTAATGTATGCGTTGTGGTCACCTTCCAGTGTATTGGTAGGTTATCCTGTTTATTGCAATAAGGTTTATATGCAGCTCCTGTTATTCTAGTTAACCCTGTCCCTTCTGATCTGGGATTGTATAGCTAATTTCAGTTTAGTGATGTACAATCAGCATATGGCCAGAGCCAGGTTAAGCTTCCAGTGGCCACGCCAGGTTCATATGCTTAGAGGTCGGTTGCATGTCAGATTAGAAACTATTACAAAGGCACTAAAGTGCAGAGTAAATAGAGTGACTCTGAGCTCCAGTGCTACAGTTCCAGTGACACACCACAGTTCCTGTCAGTAAGAAGCTCCTTTCCAGGCAGGTTGGACAATTAGATATAGATTTTTGACATGAGCTGCCTTATTCATATTAACATACAGTAGCTTCATGAATATGTCAATAAGTGTTTCCATAAAGGCAGTAGTCTTACATGCTGTCTCTGGTATGAGGAGCTTTTTTTCAAAGGATGGCTGAATATTATGTGCGTTCAACAGAAATATGTGTGTTTGGCTGTGCTTTAGAATGCTGTGTGCCTTCCAATTATAGATTCATGGCTATAAATCAACCAAAGAATTCAAATATTAATAAACTGAATATACTTCATTTTGATTGTAAAAGTGGAGAGGCAATAATGGCAGATCTCCTTCATGGGGCAGCCCTTGATCTGTTCATTATTTATTCTGCTTGTCATTAATTGAATCTAAAAAAAAAAAAACAGTTACTCGGTGTGGCAATAAGAGTATGTGCCTTATCATTTGCTCTTGAGGCAGACCTACAGGGTGCGTAAGGTGCAAGCCACGAATTGCAGATTTGTAAGGGTATATATTTTAGTGGCCTTTTTGATGCCGGTATTCAGGAACAGAGGCAAGGGAAAAGCTTCCTGCCTGCCTTTCCATTTGACACAGTGCCTGATGTGGTTTGTCACTTATTTGCAGAGAGGGGAAATATTGTTAGTTTGCTTTTATGTTCTAAGTTTAAAATGGTATTAAACTCAAAACCAAAAATGTAAGCTATAGCAGCTTACCAATCATTAGATGTGATGCCTGCATCAGCTTTAATTTCTTTAACTTTGTTTCCCTCGGTTTTCACCTGGTGATCAGGCCAGTAACAAACCTGTCAGACACAACTCTAGGTGAATGAGAACAGGAGGCATTCGGCATTGTCAGTCCGGGGGGGGGGGGGGAAGTTTTAAATGTGTTAGCAGATTTAGATACACTAACAAATTGAAGTCAATCTCCAGCTCACATTTTCTAATCATTTACAGCAAATTTTGTTTTTCCTTTTGGAATAAAAGTGTGCACGAATATATAATGGCTGATCATTATAATCACCTTTGCCAGTGTTAAATGGTTTGTCTCAGCCATGTGAACTCATACATTCTGCTGGAGAGCTTGGGCTTTTGAAAAACAAGAGACTTGGATCACCAGATGAAAATAGAAGGAAGAAAGCTCAAAAAGGAAGCTAATACAGTCATCACATCTAATAATTGGTAAGCTGCAATGTAATATATGTTTGCTTTTGGGTTTAATACTGCTTTAACTTTTCCTGTTATTCTGTTTTTAGGATATTATCAACCTATTCCAAAAAAGGTAAACCAAGAAAAAATAAAATTTCTCACCCTGGTAAGGCTTACAATTTACAAAACCATAGTGATTAAGGCACATACACTGTATAATCAAGCTGCACAGCAAACAACTGGTTTTAGAATTGATTTTTTTATATTAATTTTATTTATAGCAGTGGGGAATGGCATACTTCTAAAATTTCTGAAATGATAAAGAGAGCTTAGCACAAGATATGTAGACAGACGACACTCCCCTGTCATGCTCCCAGCTATGCAAATCATAGAATAAGAAAAAAAACATGGTTAACCAATTACGTACCAGCCTGTAATACTCCTTCATTACCAGACCCCTTCAGTTTTTAGTGCTGTGATAGTTTGACATGACAATTACTTGCTCATGCAACAATGTGCCCAGATGAATTTTATATAATTTTTTAAACAGATGGAGCTTTCACCACTGTGTTAAAGGGGTTGTAAAGCCAGAAGGTTTTTTTTTGCTAGCAGCAGCCCCCCTAATACTTACCTGAGCCCCATCTCTATCCAGAGATGTCCACACGTGCCTAAGCCATCCAGGACTCTCTCTCCTGATTGGCTGAAACACAGCAGTGGCATCCTTTGGCCCCTCGGCTGTCAATCAAACTTAGTTAGCCAATCAGGAGATAGAGGGGGTGGGGCCAAATGGAAGCTTTGTGTCTGAATGTATACATGGAGCTGCAGCTCAGCTCGGGTGCCCCCATAGCAAGCTGCTTGCTGTTGCCACGCCTTGGCTGGGAATTGATCTTGTTGTCTGGTGTGTTCTGGATCGTTTCCCTGCTGGCTGAGAAACTGGGTGATTCCTATTCTGGGCTTGTTTCTCACCATCTCCTACCTTTTGGTGTGAGACTCTTGCTCCACCCAGTGGCCAGCTGTAGTCAGTTACCTTGTCCCCTTACCTATATATACCCTCTTCTACTTCCTGCTAGTGCCTGAGTATAGGTTTTGCTTCCTGTTGTCGGCTGTGTATGTTTTGCTCTCGTTGCTGACCTTGGCTTCCTGGACCTCTCTTTGGATTACCCCTTTTGGACTGTACCGGCTCTGGCTATTGACCTCTCTTCGGATTACCCCTTTTGGATTGTACCGACTCTGGCTAATGAACTTGCCTTGTTCCTGACTACTCTTCTTGACTTCGCTCCCTTGGGGTCTGGCTCACGACCTACTCCGACCTACTCCAAACCGTGAGTCTTTTCTTATTAGTTGTTCCCTAAGTTTGCTGGTTGCACTCCCATTTGTGGTCCCGATATTTTTGCTGCAGGACCCAATCCGCTCCTCCACCTGATACCAGGATAACAAGATGACTGGCCTAACAGCTGTGGGGGCACTCAATGGGAGGAAGGGGCCAGGAGCGCCGAAGAAGGACCCGAGAAGAGGAGGATCTGGGCTGTCCTGTGCAAAACCAACTGCACAGAGGAGATAAGAAGGACATGTTTGTTATTCTAATAGAAAAAAAAAAAAAACGAGACTTTACAATCACTTTAAACAGGAAAAATAGCAAAAATCTTGAAAAAAAAATGTATTCTTTAATTTTATAAAATATATCAATGGCAGGACAGTACGACCACCCCCCCCCCCCCTTCCACCACTACTTTCAGAAAGTATATTATCCATTTTTTATTATCACTATTTTTTAAAAATGAAGAAACAAGTGGGTATTGAGGGGGTAAAATACTATGCTTACATTAATTAAAATTATAAAGATCTGTACAGCAGGCCAAACAAGTTGGACAATTGAGCAGAAACAAGGGACAGTGATTTGGTTTTCATAGAGGTAGAGTCCTTATAAATGAGGGATAGTTGAGAGCTATGGTGGAGGCAATGTGTATGGTAGGTTCCAAGAACATATGTTTTAGGAAAGCAAACATGGATATCAAAATACATGTGAAGGGATTATACTGCAGTGGACTGAGATACCTGAAGATTCAGTTATTGTAGAACACTGGTGCAAAGTCAACCCAAGCGTCAGGCAGTTAAAAGGTTAAACTGAAATTTGACTGGAGCTAGAAAATAGCAATTTTACATGAGACTCCCTTGACAAATACATTTATGCAGTGATAAATCATTTCAGACCTTGCTAAACGGGTAAAACGACAGAAAGAAGTTTGTTGGCTTACAGACACATTCTTCTGCCAAAAAAACATGCAAGCAAAACATGTGACAGAAAATAAGAATATTGCTCTTTTATCTGAAATGTGGTTTAAGACAGGCCGTAGCTTGCTACCTTGTAAACCCAATATGCAGTTCATACTTAAAAAGCATGCAATCTCACTGTTTGTGAAAGCCAATGTTAGAACTGTAGATTTTGATAAACAGTATGTTGTCAGTCTTATTTTTGCTTTAATAATCTGAGCAAACTATCTGTAGTTAGTTTGCTGCACCCCATATAATTAGTAATGAGCCGAACACCCCCCGGTTCGGTTCGCACTAGAACACCGCGAACAGGGGAAAAGTTTGTCAGAACATGCGAACTCCATTAAAGTCAATGGGACTCGAACATGAAAAATCAATGTCCTCATTTTAAAGGCGTTAGTGCCCAAAAAAAGTGTATGGGGGTACTGCCCTGGGGACATGTACCACTGCAAAAATTTTTTTTTTAAAACGATAGATTTTACAGAAGCAGTGATTTTAATGATGCTTCAAGTGAAATAATAAAAATGAACAAAATTTCTTTAATTATCGTGCCTGGGGGTCCCCTTAATGTACCTCTAAATTGGCGCATTTGTGCGATGTATGTAGCCTGCTGCAGCGATACTGACATTTTTAAAGGGAAAAAATGTAATTTAAACTTGCCCTCAACATGGGAAGGGTGCTTTGGGGTGCTCCCCAAAGCACCTTATCCCCATGTTGATGGGGACAAGGGTCTCTTCCCGACAACCCTGGGCTGTGGTGGTCTGTGGATGGGGGGCTTATCGGAACCTGGAAGCCCCCTTTAACCAGGGGGCCCCCAGATCACAGCCCCCCCCCCCCATGTGAATGGATTTCGGGTACATCGTACCCTTACCCATTCACCAAAAAAGTGTACAAAAAAATAAGACAAAAGCCGGTTTATGACAAGTCCTTTATTAAAAAAATAAAAAAAACAGTGTCCCCTGATGTCAATCACCCGAAAAATAGAAATATAAAAAAAAAAAAAAAGCTTTTGCCTCTTCAGACGCTTCCTGCATAATGAGCTGTTTGAGTTTGACAGCTCTTTTATAGGAATCTGACATCACGAGTGCCCCATAATGCACTGCTCATGTGCAGTGAATAAATTACTGACATCACGTCAGAAGGGGCAGGGACACCGGGTGGTGTCCCCACCCCTTTCCTATAAAAGAGCTTTATAAGATATTTCTAACACATAACATGAACATAGCAAAAAGGACACCCCAAAATAAATTCTGCTACTCCTCCTGAGTATGGCGATACCACATGTGTGAGACTTTTACACAGCCTGGCCACATACAGAGGCACAACATCCAAGTAGCACCTCCAGGTGTTCTAGGAGCAAAAATGACACATATAATTTCCTGTCAACCTATCACACTTTTGAAGGCTCTGAAGCACCAGGCCAATAGAAACGCCCACAAAATGACCCCATTTTGGAAAGAAAACACTCCAACACATAATCTAGGCGGCATAATGCGTCTTTTGAACGTTGTTTTTTTCCACACTTTTTTGGAAAATGTGGGAAGAAAATGAAAACACATTTTTTTTACACAAATATGTCCATTTATAAGATATTTCTAACATATAGCATGAACATAGCAAAAAAGACATCCTAAAATACATTCTGCTACTCCTCCTGAGTATGGCGATACCACATGTGAGACTTTTACACAGCCTGGCCACACACAGAGGCCCAACATGCAGGGAGCACTGTCAATTCCTGACTACCCATTACACTTTTGTAGGGCACTGATAAGCACTGCAGTGGCACTGATGTGACACAGATGAACACCGATGTGACATAGATGTGGTACGAATGAGCACTGATGTAGGATGGATGTGGCACGAATGAGCACTGATGTGGCATGGATGTGGCACTGATGAGCACTGGCGTGCCATGGATGTGGCAAGAATGTGCACTGATGTGGCATGGATGTGGCACGGATGAGCACTGATGTGTCATGGATGAGCCACGGATGAGCACTGAGATGGTATGGGTGGGCACAGATGAGGCATGGATGTGGCTTGGATGGGCATGGATGAGGCATGATTGAGGCAGGGATAGGCATGGTTGAGGCATGGATGAGCATGGCTGAGGTATGATCGTGGCACGGATCAGGCAGGGGTGAGCGGTGCTGCAGCCTCCCTCCTCTCCTCACACGCTGTACCAATCACTGTGTACAGCATGCGAGGAGAGAACTGAACCGGACATGCGCCGGTATGTTGACAACTAATCGCTCCGCCTATGGAGCGATCACGTCGTAAAGGCGCGCTGTCATTGGCCCTTTACTATGATCCGTGATGCACCGGGTCCCTCGGACCCGATGATCACAGGCACTTTCGTGCGTGCGCCTTAAGTGCGATTCTGGAAGGACGTCATTGTACGCCCTCTCAGAATAAGCCGACTGCTCTGTAGCCGCCATTTGGCTATGGCTTGGTCGGCAAGTGTGTTAACAGTAAATCACAGAACATGAGCAGATAATGTAATGTTTAGGCTTTATTTAGAAACGCACAGTGCTCATTTACTCACTATGCTAAGATGCAGATGCAAGCCTCCTTAACTAATTTTCCCCAAATTCCCGTTTTCTGGACATGCCCATGATAGAAAAATCCTGTTTTCCTTCACCGGAGCAACACCAGATGGGGAACAGGTAGCAGGGCAAGTGATTTGCAGCCAAGTAAGATTCTACTGCCAGAACCAGTTTGTAGGCAGTTGGGAAGGAGTCCAATAGAATAAAGTTTTTCTGGAAGACTGTGGGGGCCCCTCCTTATCGCTACCAGAGTACTACAGTTCAAGTGGGATGGTCCATTGTCCTAGGGCCTTGGTTCCCTCCAACTGTTTGTCAATGTTACCAGAGTTACCTTGACTTTACTATAAAGGCAGTGGCAGCCTATCCATTAGGGGCGCATGGGCGCCGCCCCCCCCCATCCATGCGTCCGGCCCCCTAATCTACATGCAGGGCGCAGGATGCATGAATTCCAGTGAGGGTTTTTTTTTTTTTTTTAAGCATGTGATTAGAGCCAGAGGCTCTAATAGGCTTAAAAAAAGGGTGTTAATATTTGCTATTGTCACACTGATTCTCCTCCCGGCCAATCAGAAAGCGGAAGGGAAGGAGAAGCCACCCCAATGGCGAAGGAGGAGGGAGGAGATGGCCGCCGTGATGCCAAGGAAACGCAGGGTTGCCCCCGGACCTCCACATGTCAGTCCGGGGGCAACACTGAGTGAGTGAGCCAGCGACTGGGGGGGGTTGTGGGTATGGTGCGCAGTGCGGGCTGGAGCGACGGGGGGTGGGTCTGTAGCCAGGTCCGTCTGCCGCCCCCCCCCCCCTTCCCCGACCAATGGAGCACCAGCCGCCACTGCTAAAAGGGATGCTGTTTATAAGACAATTACAAGTAGCTGTGGTCAAAACTGTTTTATTGAAGTAGTGATTCTCAGCTTGACTCTCTGCTGCTATATTACAGGGAGTATGCTATGCAGCCACATTTTACCCTGATTGAGCCACAGAGACATTACTGTTAAGAATTCATGTTTGTGCAGCTTTCAGAATCTGTTGTACATTACGGCTCATGCACAATGGGCATTAGAATTTTTTCTCTGAACATCTTTACAGGGAAAAACAGTCTAAAAAACACTCCTAAACCTGATTTTTGCATGCGCGTTTATAGGCATTTATGCACATTTGTGCATTTGGCGTTCATGCACTCTATTGGCCAGAATATTTTTTTTTCTGTTATATGATAAAGTCTGCACCCAAGAAACAAAAATGAATAGTAAATATAAAATTCTATTTCCAGCTGCAGTCACTTCATCATAAGGTGCCAAATAATAAATACAAAATTTGTGACTACGCTAATTTAAATATTTTGTGCAAAATATCACTGACTAAAAATTCCCCTATACCTCATATGTGATTCCCATAAACAATGAATATCCTAAAATATAATTCTTAAAAAATGTTGTGCAAAAAAACTCATCAATACAAATCTATTTATACTTCCCAGTAATTGCCTCGATGCCAGACACACAATTCTGATCACTTTTAAGACTCATTAACCAATTTAAGGGTATACTTTTTTGGATATTTTAATGAAAGCTTGGGTAGGTAGTAGGTAATGTTGGATACTCCAGTAACCTTTAGTAGCAATTTAACCACTTGCCGACCGCCGCACGACTATCTACGTCGGCGGTCAGCCCCTCACAGGCAAACTAACGTAGGGCTACGTTGCTTGCTTGTGAGGGTCTAGGGAGCGAGCGCGCGCCCCCGGAGGCGCGCTCCCGCGTGGTCACGGACCCCCCCGCGCGTGTGACCAGTGGACCCGATGTCCGCCGGCCACTCGGCGATCGGCGAGGGAGAATGTCAGGCAGCTTGTGTAAACAAGCTGCCTGTCATTCTCCTCGCTGCAAAGACACTGATCACATGGATCTACTATGTAGATCCGTTGATCAGTGTCCTTACAGCTGAAGCCACAGCCAATCACAGTAGAAAGCACGCCCCTAGGGACACACACAGCCCCTCCCTCCCAAATAAAGTTAACCCCTTCACTACCAGTGTATTTTTACAGTAACAGTGCATATATATAGTACTGATTACTGTAGAAATGTCACTGGTAACCCCAAAAGTGTCAAAAATGTCAGTCAAGGGTCCGATCTGTCCGCCGCAATGTCGCAGTACCGCAAAAAAAAATCGCAGATCGCCGCCATTACGCGTTAAAAAAAACCAACAAAAATGACAAAAATCTTTCCCTTTGTTAGTAAACGCGATAACTTTTGCGCAAACCAATCAAAATACGCTTTTTGCGATTTTTTTTACCAAACATAGGTAGCATAAAACAAATTGGCCAAAAATGTTAAAAAATTTTGATTTTTACATTTTTTTTGGGGGAATTTCATATAAAAAAATGTGAAAAATATTGTTATTTTTGCAAAATTGACGCTATTTTTTTGTTTATAGCGTGTGATCAAAAAATCGCACAGGTGATCAAATACCACCAAAAGAAAGCTCTGTTTGTGGGAAAAAAAGGACGCCAAATTCGTTTAGGTACAGCGTCGCACGACCGCGCAATTGTCCGTTAAAGTCACGCAGTGCCGAATCGCAAAATACCCCCTGGTCAGAATGGGGGTAAAATCTTCCGGGGCTTAAGTGGTTAAGGACACTAAACTTTCTCCTAGAACTGTGAGCCAAGTCCTTGCACAAGTAAATGATGGACTGAGCTTTGTAGTAGCAACCTGAGGAGAATTAATCTTCCTCTTGGACATTTGCGCAAAATCCTTTCACAACGAATGATACGGACTGAGCTTGCAAGGACACCAGAAACAATGTCCCCTTTAAACACGATGACTCTAGCATAAGAGGCATGACAGCAGTACACAGTCTCTAGAATCTCTCACATTCATCTGCACTTATTAATGTCCTTGGATAATTGTGGCTGCTAGGGATGATCGAACGGTTCGGGTCGACCATCGGTTTGACCCGAACATTGGCTGTTCGAAATCCGGTCAAATTCCAAACTTTTTGCGGTAAAAGTTCGGAATTCGGCCACCAGAACCGCCCAAAATGCAATGGGACAGGAACTGGGCTTTAAAAGACTATGATTGGCCCAGAAACATCAGTAAAATGTGATTGGAGTGACTACGGGGTCCAGAGGCCAATCAGGAGTGAATACGCCCCCCATACACCCCCCCAGTATATAACATAGCCCCGCCAAACCTCTAGCACTGTAATACAGGGGTTGTGGAAGAGAGTGGAAGCATTTGTGTTACTCCTGCTGCATGGAGCTGTTCTTTTAGTGTGAGGAAAGGGATATGCAGTGTAGTTGGGGTACTATATACCACTATAGTTAGATTCAATAATCTAGTTTCTGTAGAGATACCTTTAAGTGTCAGGGTGACCGTAGTGTAGTTTAGGTGACCTGACTCTGCCATGTCAGGGTGACCATAGTGTAGTTTAGGTGACCTGACTCTGCCATGTCAGGGTGACCGTAGTGTAGTTTAGCTGACTCTGCCTGAGGCTGCCATACCAGGGTGACCGAACTCTTCCATGTCAGGGTGACCGTAGTGTACCATATATATTATATTCTACTATTACACATATATACCCCTATACAGAAGTTCCTAAGTCATGCCTGCCTCCAAACGCCCAAAAAACACCTGAAACAAAAACGACCAGGTGTGAAAGGAGGGTAACACCATCCCTGTGCTACTGAAATTCTAAGAAAAATATTCTGTTTTTTTTTTTTCTGGTTCTGGACATGCTACAGAGCTGAAACTTCACAGGTACACTTTTTAGACCCCCCCCCCCCAGACACTAAATCCAAAGAAATCTCTTTTTTTTTTTTCAATAATTTTTTCAATAATTGTCTCTCTATCAAAAACGACAATTTTTAATTACTTTTTTTTGCCTGATTCATAGTCCCTGGGGCATGACCCGGAACCCTAGGCACTTTTTAGGGGCATTTATTGGATTTTAGGGCTTCAAAATGGTGTTTTTTTATTCCAGAAGTTCGGGTCCCATTGATTTC
Source organism: Pelophylax lessonae (assembly GCF_965119305.1). Classification (NCBI taxonomy): domain Eukaryota; kingdom Metazoa; phylum Chordata; class Amphibia; order Anura; family Ranidae; genus Pelophylax; species Pelophylax lessonae. The sequence goes on along the minus strand of NC_138768.1, from coordinate 605,202,523 downwards.
AATGGGGTTCTGGAATCCGAACCGAACTTTCGGGAAATTCGGGTGTTCTGGCCAAACCAAACTTTTCAAAAGTTTGATCATCCCTAGTGGCTGCCTCCTTCCAATATCTTCCTGACACTTTCACCCTCTGATACCAGATTAGAGCCTCAAATAACACAGTCAACTATTGGCAAAGCAGGCTTCCAGCTAGCCCAACTAAGACCATGATAAACCGCAGGCATGTGGCACCCCCCCCCCCCCCCCAGGCTGTTATCTCCTCCTCAGCAAAAAAAGACACATCTGCTCCCAGTCTCAGAGTATTTATAAAGACTCACAGACACATTTTGGACACAGGGATTGGCTATGGCTGCATACATTTTTCAGTTACTGATTTGACTCTCGCTGCCAACGAGGGGAAGCAGTCATACAGGGGGAATCAGTCAATCCTACAGTCACTGAAACAAAGAACAGACCAGAACCCTGATTACAGTGAGCCAGGACTAAATTAGTCTAACAATGAAATGCAGCTCCACTGAATACAGTAGGACAGAACTAAATATACCTAACCTAGCGCCTATTCTGGAGGGTCTACACTCAAACCCTGTCAGAATTAGGCCATGTCCTCACTGGCCCGAGCTTAAAGCGTCTGTCAAAAAGTTCTCAAAAAAAATGGAGTATCCCACTAAAAAGGATGGTGTGGAAGGAAGTTATCAATTACTAAGTCATGTGACATTCCACAAAATGGCAATAGCAAATTAGTTACAATATGAATGTCCAGTGCAAAATATGTAGTACAAAATTTCTCTTGAAAAATATGTATACATATATACACTTCGATTGTAATCAGGCACCAGTGTACTGCAGGCACCAAGAAGTTAAAGTAGTTACATTTCTTTACAGTATATACTGTGTGTGTTTATATATATACACACACACACACACACACACACAGTAAATACTGTAAAGAAATTTAACTACTTTAACTTCTTGGTGCCTGCAGTACACTGGTGCCCGATTACAATCGAAGTGTACGTATGTGTATATATATCTCACAAAAGTGAGTACACCCCTCACATTTTTGTAAATATTGCTGTCCCTTCAAAATAACTCAACACATTAAGGTCTAAACCGCTGGCAACAAAATGGAGTACACCCCTAAGTGAAAATGTCCAAATTGGGACCAAAGCGTCAATATTTTGTATGGCCACCATTATTTTCCAGCACTGCCTTAACCCTCTTAGGCATGGAGTTCACCAGAGCTTCACAGGTTGCCACTGGAGTACTCTTCCACTCCTCCATGATGACACGACTGAGCTAGTGGATGTTGGAGACCTTGTGCTTCTCCACCTCCATTTGAGCATGCCCCACAGATGTTTAAAAATGTTTGGTCTGGAGACATGCTTGGCCAGTCCATCACCTTTACCCTCAGCTTCTTTAGCAAGACAGTGGTCGAGGTGTGTTTGGGGTCATTATCATGTTGGAATACTGCCCTGTGGCCCAGTCTCTGAAGGTGTAAGGTTCTGGGACTCTCAGTGCCTCCTATCACATCATTTCCGGGTGCTTTCCATCTACCTAGATAGATGAAGCACATATAGGTGTGTTTCCCTTTAAGAGTGCTGACATCATCACTGAGCGCCGGACTGAACAGCTATTTAAATCACCAGCTCTCACTCACATGTGTTCGTTCAACCTGCTGTGTGCCTAGATGTGCCTTGATGCTAACCTGTCTTGAAGCTCTCATGCTTGCAAGCATACCTCGCTGTCGGAACCACGCTGCGCTGATCCCTGTATCCCGCTACCGGATCATCCGCTCTTGTCGAACCTCTCCTCTGCTACATTGCTACTAGTGATAAGTACCCCACAGGGGAAACCTCAATAACCTTCATACTAAAGCTTACACTGTCTAGCTCTGCATACTAAGGACTGTTACTACATCTGCACTATCTAGATTGCTAGCTCTTGAGCCTACTATCATCTGCTCTTGCACTGGGTTAGTCTCTCCTGTATGTCATCTGCTATCCTATTATCTACTACCATACATGATTGCTAACCTATCTGCATCCCACCTGTTACTATCTCATTCTCAAGAACATTCCTCTCAAGTGTCTGTCACCTATCGTCTCTACTAAACCTGTCTCTTCAGCCTATCACCTCTATACTACTACAGTAAAACCTTGGATTGCGAGCATAATTCGTTCCGGAAGCATGCTTGTAATCCAAAGCACTCTTATATCAAAGCGAATTTCCCCATAAGAAATAATGGAAACTCAGATGATTCGTTCCACAACCATGTATTCATAAGTCCTTCAGTTTATAGTCTATATACAAAGATTATAGCATTGCGATAGCTTATATAACCATAAAATGTCCATCCACAAATAGCCACTTCCACAAGGGGATTAGAAGCAAAATCCAGCAGGAGCTACAGAGTATAAAACAGAAGAGAGGCGCCTCTAAGTGTAGCAATATGGTTCCATTTAATGAAGGTTCAACATTTAGCAACCCACATGGTTGATGAATAAAACTGGCACATCTAAGTATGCAGGCATCCGGGGTAAAGCTGTCCACATAGACTATCTTCTGCACCGCCGGATGCCAGTCTGTAATCCTGACCGGGAAGACCACCCTGCAGTAAAGCGATCTGAAAACGAGGGGCAGCATGGAAGGGATGATGTAGATGGCGGTGCGGAGGATGGTCTATGTGGACAGCTTTAGCCTGGATGCCTGCATACTTAGATGTGCCTGTTCCAATCATCAACCATGTGAGTTGCTAAATGTTGTACCTTCATTAAATTTAACCATATTGCTACACTTAGAGGCGCCCCTCTTCTCTTTTATACTTAGCTGTGACTTGAGGCTACTTGTATATCAAGACATCGCTTGTATATCAAGTCAAAATTTACTTGAAAATTTTGCTTGTCTTGCAAAGCGCTCTTAAACCAAGTTACTCTCAAACCAAGGTTTTACTGTATATACATAGATCACTCCAGGAACTTCTTATTGAGTGTGTGTATTTACTTGCTGAATTGAGATCATCCACACATGATGAGTCTTTGGGAGTTGGGACTGGTGTCTCAGCGTTTCTCTACATGACTACTGAAGTGGAATATTTCTGTAGCTGTAAATCCACATCATACATAAAACGCAGGAGCGTTACAGATTGAACGAACCAGATAAAATGGATTCAGCAGAAATGACCACTCAGGTGACACAGTTAACACAACAAGTAACTGCGTTAATACACGCACTTACTGAATTAAAAGAAGACAATCAGGCTCTGACGCAGCAGGTGGCCAGACTGACACAGCCTACTGCTGCTCAACCCCCAGAACCTCTTGTCCTTCTACCAGACAGGTTTGATGGTTCCCGTTCCTCTTTTCTTTTTTTTCGTATGGATTGTGAGCTCCTATTTATCCTTAAGCCTAGGACCTATCATAATGACTTTATTAAAGTGCATGCTGCCATTAATTTGCTTTCTGGCAAAATGAAAACGTGGGCATACCAGAAACTGCAAGAAAAAAGTCCGATCCTAGACAATTAGGAATCATTTGCAATTGCGATGCACTCCCAGTGTCTCCCCTCCCAAAAATCTACTCCTAAACCTGCTCCAGGTAACCGCAGACCCCGGCTACCTAGGGAAAAAAGGAAACCAAATGAATATGGTGATCCTGCCTGGTCATGGTCCAAGCCTGCCTTAAACAGTCAGCCTTGTCACTCTGACACATCTCATTTGAACCCTGATCCTACAGAGATGGATGAAGAGCCTATGGAGATTGGTGCCGTACATACTAAGTTGTCCTTACAAAAAAAAAAAAGATCACAGGAGAATCTGTGGCCTTTGTTTTTATTGTGGAGAAGGGGGACATTTCATTACATCCTGCCCAACCAGACCCCATAGGCCTAAGGCTCTCCCAATGGAGGCCAGGCGAATCCAAACTGTCTTCCCTGAAAAACAGCCTGGAAATTACCAAGGCTGTTGCCAGCCCTGTCCCCGTCCGATATCAAAAAAGGGCACCCAGACTTTGACAAATATTGGAATAGATATTCCTTCAACTCCAGTGAACTCGATACCACGTTCTAAAAAACCTCATGTACCACCTCCTGAGGATACTCTTATTTTTGCAAGCACATTTTTAGCTTCCAATGAAAACATTGAGATTCTTGCACCTGACTGCGTACGCGCTTCTAATGGCCCGGTGGTATGTAGGAAGGATCTGAGGATGTTTGAAGAAGCATTGGTTGCTAGGACTACTAGGATTACTTCGGATGGTTATGCGTCCGATTCTAGTGAGGGGTTCATGTAGCAGACACCCTAACAACAAGTGATCCGTTTCTCGTATCGGCAACAAGTAATCCGATTCTCACATCGGTTACCAACCTGATCCGATTCTCATATCGGCAACAAGTGATCCGATTCTCACATAGGTTACCAACCTGATCCGATTTTCATATCGGCAACAAGTGATCCGATTCTCATATCGGTTACCAACCTGATCCGATTCTCGTATCGGCAACAAGTGATCCGATTCTCACATCGGTTACCAACTTGATCCGATTCTCGTATCGGCAACAAGTGATCCGATTCTCGCATCGGTTACCAACCTGATCCGATTTTCATATCGGCAACAAGTGATCCGATTCTCATATCGGTTACCAACCTGATCCGATTCTCATATCGGCAACAAGTGATCCGATTCTCACATCGGTTACCAACCTGATCCGATTTTCATATCGGCAACAAGTGATCCGATTCTCAGATCGGTTACCAACCTGATCCGATTTTCATATCGGCAACAAGTGATCCGATTCTCAGATCGGTTACCAACCTGATCCGATTCTCATATTGGCAACAAGTGATCCGATTCTCACATCGGTTACCAACCTGATCCGATTCTCATATCGGCAACAAGTGATCCGATTCTCACATCGGTTACCAACCTGATCCGATTATCAGATCGGTTACCAACCTGATCCGATTCTCGCATCGGCAACCAGTTTTTTTTTTTCCAATTTTCACATCGGCAACCAGTCTTATCCGATTCTCGTATCGGCAACCAGTCTTTTCCGGTTCTCGTATCGGCAACCAGTCTTATCCGATTCTCGTATCGGCAACCAGTATTATCCGATTCTCGTATCGGCAACTAGTCTTATCTGATTCTCGTATAGGCAACCAGTCTTATCCGATTCTCGTATCGGCAACCAGTCTTATCCGATTCTCGTATCGGCAACCAGTCTTATCCGATTCTCGTATCGGCAACCAGCCTTATCCGATTCTCGTATCGGCAACCAGTCTTATCCGATTCTCGTATCGGCAACCAGTGTTATCCGATTCTCGTATCGGCAACCAGTCTTTTCCGATTCTCACATCGGCAACCAGCTTTTTCCGATTCTTATATCGACAACCAGCCTTAGAGGCCTTCCGGAGCCGGCCTTACGGGGGGGGGGGGGGGGGTACTGTAAGGTTCTGGCACTCTCAGTGCCTCCTATCACATCATTTCCGGGTGCTTTCCATCTACCTAGATAGATGAAGCACATATAGGTGTGTTTCCCTTTAAGAGTGCTGACATCATCACTGAGCGCCGGACTGAACAGCTATTTAAATCACCAGCTCTCACTCACATGTGTTCGTTCAACCTGCTGTGTGCCTAGATGTGCCTTGATGCTAACCTGTCTTGAAGCTCTCATGCTTGCAAGCATACCTCGCTGTTGGAACCACGCTGCGCTGATCCCTGTATCCCGCTACCGGATCATCCGCTCTTGTCGAACCTCTCCTCTGCTACATTGCTACTAGTGATAAGTACCCCACAAGGGAAACCTCAATAACCTTCATACTAAAGCTTACACTGTCTAGCTCTGCATACTAAGGACTGTTACTACATCTGCACTATCTAGATTGCTAACTCTTGAGCCTACTATCATCTGCTCTTGCACTGGGTTAGTCTCTCCTGTATGTCATCTGCTATCCTATTATCTACTACCATACATGATTGCTAACCTATCTGCATCCCACCTGTTACTATCTCATTCTCAAGAACATTCCTCTCAAGTGTCTGTCACCTATCGTCTCTACTAAACCTGTCTCTTCAGCCTATCACCTCTATACTACTATATACATAGATCACTCCAGGAACTTCTTATTGAGTGTGTGTATTTACTTGCTGAATTGAGATCATCCACACATGATGAGTCTTTAGGAGTTGGGATTGGTGTCTCAGCGTTTCTCTACATGACTACTGAAGTGGAATATTTCTGCAGCTGTAAATCCACATCATACATAAAACGCAGGAGCGTTACAGAAGGGAGGGGATAATGCTCTGCTTTAATATGTCCCAGTGCATGTTGGCATTCATGGTTCCCTCAATGAACTGTAGCTCCTCAGTTCTGGCAGCACTTATACAGCCCCAGACCATGACACTCCCACCACCATGCTTGACTGTAGGCAAGACACACTTGTCTTTGTACTCCTCACCTTGTCACCGCCACACACGCTTGACACCATCTGAACCAAATAAGTTTATCTTGGTCTCATCTTACCACAGGACATGGTTCCAGTAATCCATGTCCTTAGTCAGCTTGTCTTCAGCAAACTGTTTGCGGGCTTTCTTGTGCATCATCTTTAGAAGATGCTTTCTGGGACGACAGCCATGCAGACCAATTTAATGCAGTGTGTGGTGTATGGTCTGAGAACTGACAGGCTGACCCCCCACCCCTTCAACCTCTGCAGCAATGCTGGAAGCACTCATACATCTATTTCCCAAAGACAACCTCCGGATATGACGCTGAGCATGTGCACTCAACCTCTTTGGTCGACAATGACGCAGCCTGTTCTGAGTGGAACCTGTCCTGTTAAACCGCTGTATGGTCTTGGCCACCGTGCTGCAGCTCAGTTTCAGGGTCTTGGCAATCTTCTTATAGCCTAGCCCATATTTATATAGAGCAACAATTTTTTTTTTCAGATCCTCAGAGTTCTGCACACGTGTGAGCTACTACCCACCTCCACAGTAGCAACTCACTTAAACTTGACAACATTTTCAGCTTAACATAAGGGAAAGGGATTTGGTGAAAGGTGGTGGCCATCTTGTAATTTAACTGTTCAGATTCCTGAAGAACTACCTTAAACAGAACAAACAGACATCAATATAGTTTTCCCTGAATCTTCAGTAATTTACGGTAAAACTCAGGATTTGGGATTTGTACCATCCTCCGATCTGGGCCCAAGATGTTAATTGACCATTCCCTTTTACCACGACCTTATACATTGTGGATTAATCCCCCCCATGCTCCAGCTCCCTCTTTATATCCAAGAGCGTTTGCCACAAATGGTGGAAGGTTTGATTGTGATAATGCTTGGGCACATGCATGAAGTCCCATGCTTCCTCATCACATCAGACAGAATGTTTGAGCTCTATTTCCTTCATTATTTCTTTAGGTACATAATGAAAGCCATACCCATAATCAAGAGCTACCCACCTCCGAATAATGCGTTGAAGATGAGAGAACCTGGGAAGCTCACCAGGATTTCTTTTCCCAGGCACAATGAAAGGATTTTTACCTCTCTTTATCAGTTGGCTATAGGCTTAATTCCTTTGCCATCATTCTGGCATTTGTATGGGGTGGGGACAAATCAATCCTCCTCTCCTTGTACTCTCGACTAAGCTGGAGGCTCTCAGCACACTGCATTAACTGGCCAATATGTTTCTTTTGGCTAAATCTGGCTCTGAGACCTAGGAGCCCTTGTCAACAACATCCTCCGAGCTCCACTCAGTTTCCATAACAGATCCCCAGTTCCCAATATGCTCATCTACTGACCCATACAGATTTTCAAACTTAGGTGACCTCGGATCCAACCCCCTGGCCTCTCCTCACCTGGCGGGCTGGTAGAGTCTCATGTGGGTGCAGTACCCACTGCAGATACCTTTTGTGTCCATTCTTTCTGGTGAGTTGGACAGCTGTGGCAACCCCCACTGTAGCTCCCTTTGACTATGGCCCCTGTAAGTGGAGACAAGTATCTCGCTCCACTAACAGATGGTTGTATGCATGACAACCATTGGTCCCGGCCCCATCGGCTACTCCTTTACTTTATCGTCACTCTGAAGAAACCTGTGTGCAGATTTTGGCATCTCTGTACAGTAGTAGTGATGTACAGTAGTAGTGATGGCCCGAACAACCCCCTGTACGGTTCGCACCAGAACATCTCGAACAGGGAAAAAGTTCTAGCAAACTCTATTACAGTCTATGGGACACGAACATGGAAAATCAAATGTCCTAATTTTAAAGGCTTCTATGCAAGTTATTGCCATAAAAAGTGTATGGGGACCCAGGTACTGCACTGGGGGACATGTATCAATGCAAAAAACATTTTTTAAAACAATAGTTTTTACAGGAGCAGTGATTTTTAATAATGCTTAAAGTTAGGCAATAAAAATGAAAAATTCCTTTAAATATCGTGCCTTCAGGGGGTCCCCTTAATGTGCCTGTAAAGTGACGCATCTGTACGAGGTATGGAGCCTGTTGCAGCAATACTGACATTTCTAAAGGAAAAAATGTAATTTAAACTTACTCGCGGCTGTAATGTATTGTCGGCTCCCGGCAATACAGATAAAAAAAAATGGCATAGCCCCCCCCCCAGTCCATACCAGGCCCTTTGGGTCTGGTATAGATTTTAAGGGGAACCCCACGCCAAAATGGAAAAAAAAAAAAGCGGTGTGGGGTCTCCCTCAAAATCCATACCAGACCCTTATCCTAGCATGCAGCCTGGCAGGCCAGGATAGGGGGGACAAGTATAAAGGGGTGTAATGCAAGTAACCGGCACATATAGTTACAGCTCAGGCCACTAAGCACATTGAGGTATGATGATTATGGTACAAGAGTTCATACAGTGTGAAGATACAGTGATTGCCAAGGGTAGTGAAGGTCTCTCGTGTGCCAGGTAGCTTCTATCAGGAGGAGTTGCTGTTGGCACTCTCTTCATGAGCAGATCCAACTTCCAAAGCAATGGAAGCAGCACCACAGAGGTTTCCAACCTGTACACAGGTACAGAAGGGGAAGAGTCAAATGAAGTGCATGCATGTAGTCAGGGCTAGGTGCCTGGCGGGGCTCCATACCGTTACTGGGAGTAAGGTAGCAGCAATATGATGGACAGGTTGAGAGAGCATTAGCTCTGGGTGTCCCTCCTAATTGAACAAGTGACCATGGTGACTTACAGTACCAACAAGAGTTTATTAGAGTTCAGTCGTCTGTTCAAGTAGAGGTACCCCATGTGTATGGCAGTGCCCCTGTTCAAAGAACCTAGCATAGCCCAGAAGAACCCACCCTGGGGTAGGCCTCTCATGTGACCCTTGCTTGGTGCCCAATGAGGAGAGAAACAGGGAGGATGTGATGACCACCCCATCACCTTACCCTTACAATTGGTTATCAGTGGCCATGGTGGCAATGGCTATAGGACTAAGTCTTTCAGTGTATAGAATCACTGCTTCAGGTAAAGTTTGCATGATTTGACTATATACAGTACATGTATCTTTCCAGATTTGACAGTGTTCTTCTACAAACAAATAGAACACAGTGATGGATCTAGCTGATTATTGCTTACCTTTTCCTGGCAAACTAATTTTTCTACAGAAAATAAATTAGACAAACTGTGTATTTATGGGAAAGAGATGTTCAGACCCATAAAAGTGTTAAGAGACTTACCAAATCATTAGTGCCTACAGCTTAGTTATTGTTATTTCAGAACGGGACAATTATTAAAATTATTTGTGGTTATATATAAAGATTTTAATAGTGCCTTTATGGCTGCACAGCGTACAAACAGCACCAGAGACAGAGTAAGGCTCCATTGGCATTAATGTCATCTGCAGTAAAAAAAATTATGTTCTCTTTCACAATTTCAGGGCTTGTGAATAGGCACAAACCAGTGAGAGTGTTTAAGTTTACATAACATAACCCAATACATTTTGAGAAACACATCTCTTACGGTGGAAAAGGGTTTTTGAAAACCTATTACCATAGTGATTATACACATCATTCTAAAGTGACTTTGTACTCTGAACCCCCCCCCCCCCCCCAAAAAAAAAACTCCGCTGTATACCAGACACCTTCCCACTGCTACATACACTGTGCAGCATATACCAAGTGATTCACTGCTAGAATGGGTCCGCAGCTTCCCTATGGAAGGTGACCTACGGCGACCTGTGAGGCGACCAGGTCGCCTCACAGGTCGCCTTAGTGTGAACGGGGACTTAATGTGAGTTTATTGCTTGTTTAGAATATAATATGTAAATACTTTATTGTGCATAGTCTAGACACAGGTTTACAGTACATTGAAGCAGTGTTTCTCCACTCCGGTCCTCAGGGCACACTAACAGGCCAGGTTTGCCTGAAAATTGAAATGCATCACATGTGATATAATTTGTTGCTCGGTGATTGCAGTATTCTAGTCTGAATCTCCCCAAGGTAATACCTAAGATCTTACCTGTTAGTGTGCCCTAAGGACCGGAGTTGAGAAACACTGCTTTAAAGCAATGTGAACAAATTATTACGTTGATCAAAATTTGGCCAGTTCAGCAGGGACCGGCTGAATTTTGATCCTTGTATGAGCACTGTTGTATTGCTCTGCTCCTGATGCCAGATCCCTTGATGAGTGGTTGGTGGAACCTTCTGTGGTAAAACTCCCCCAGTCACTCCCTGCTGAGAGGACTTGTCACCTTTCTGTGCAACTTATTAAACCTTTTATTTCCTGCCATCTTCTTAGCAAAGTCTCCAACCATTTATTTAAAACTTGAGTGAAACATATGGCAAAATCCCTCCCTCTCATGCTGAGGTTCTCTTCTGGGCTGTCTGGACATTCCAACTAGTTCCCTCTACTGATATAAATCCGTCTTCCTTGTTGAAGACTGGGCGCATTGTTGGGGTATCTAGTCCCTCGGTGGACAGAGACTGAGGCTTTGATGGCTTTCTGGTGGATTCCTGGCAGCACACAGCAGCATAAATTATTCCCTTGTGATGATGTTTTTATTATGTGGTTCCATGTTTGATGTTCGTTTTGTCTATATGCATAATCACTCATGTTAACCTTTTACCCCTGAAGAAGAAAGTTGAAATCTATTTATTTCGAAACGTGTTGGGTGACCTCTGTCTCCTTGATTCTATGGTTATCTCTGCTTTTCTGCTAACAACTGTCTTGTTAGAACCACATTTACTCTTTTTTTAAACTTCTTTACCTTTTTAAATGTACTTTTTGTATTTTTTATATACATATTTGTCTATGTCCTTCAAAGTCCCATTTAGAGGTTGTGTTGTCCTAAGTGTATGGACACTGTGGTTGTACAGAAGTCAATCTACCAATCTACACTGAACAAAATTATAAACGCAACACTTTTGTTTTTGCCCCCATTTTTCATGAACTGAACTCAAAGATCTAAGACTTTTTCAATGTACACAAAAGGCCTATTTCTCTCAAATATTGTTCACAAATCTGTCTAAATCTTTGTTAGTGATCACTTCTCCTTTGCCGAGATAATCCATCCACCTCACAGGGGTGGCATATCAAGATGCTTATTAGACAGCATACTTATTGCACAGGTGTGCCTTAGGCTGGCCACAATAAAGGCCACTCTAAAATGTGCAGTTTTACTGGAATGGGGGCGGGGGGGTTAGTTCGAAAACCAGTCAGTAGCTGGTGTGATCACCATTTCCCTAATGCAGTGCAAAACATCTCCTTCGCATAGAGTTGATCAGGTTGTTGATTGTGGCCTGTGGAATGTTGGTCCACTCCTCTTCAATGGCTGTGCGAAGTTGCTGGATATTGGCAGGACCTGGAACACGCTGTGGTATACGCCACTCCAGAGCATCACAAACATGCTCAATGGGTGACATGTCCTGTGAGTATGCTGGCCATGCAAGAACTGGGATGTTTTCAGCTTCCAGGAATTGTGTACAGATCCTTGCAACATGGGGCTATGCATTATCATGCTGCAACATGAGGTGATGGTCATGGATGAAGGGCACAACAATGGGCCTCAGGGTCTCGTCACGGTATCTCTGTGCATTAAAAAATGCCATCAATAAAATGCACCTGTGTTCGTTGCCCATAACATACGCCTGCCCATACCATAACCCCACCGCCACCATGGGCCACTCGATCCACAACGTTGACATCAGCAAACCACTAACCCACACAATACAATACATGCTGCCTGCCATCTGCCCTGTACAGTGAAAACCGGGATTCATCCGTGAAGAGTATACCTCCCCAAAATGCCAGACACCATCTAATGTGAGCATTTGCCCACTCAAGCCAGTTATGATGACGAACTGCAGTCAGGTCGAGACCCCGATGAGGACAATGAGCATGCAGATGAGCTTCCCTGAGATGGTTTCTGACACTTTGTACAGAAATGTTTTGGTTATGCAACCAATTGTTGCAGCAGCTGTCCGGGTGGCTGGTCTCAGATGATCTTGGAGGTGAAGATGCTGGATAAGGAGGTCCTGGGCTGGTGTGGTTACACGTGGTCTGCGGTTGTGAGGCGGGTTGGATGTGCTGCCAAATTCACTGAAACACCTTTTGGAGACGGCTTATGGTAGAGAAATGAACATTAAATTCAGGGGCAACAGCTCTGGTGGACATTCTTGCAGTCAGCATGCCAATTGCACGCTCCCTCAAAACTTGCGACAACTGTGGCATTGTGCTGTGTTCTAAAACTGCACATTTTAGAGTGGCCTTTTATTGTGGCCAGCCTAAGGCACACCTGTGCAATAATCATGCTGTCTAATCTGCATCTTGATATGCCACACCTGTGAGGTGGATGGATTATCTTGGCATAGGAGAAGTGCTCACTAACACAGATTTAGACAGATTTGTGAATAATATTTGAGAAATAGGTCTTTTGTGTACATAGAAAAAGTCTTAGATCTTTGAGTTCAGCTCAATAAAAATGGGGGGCAAAACCCAAAGTGTTGCATTTATAATTTTGTTCAGTGTACTTCGATACAACTGCCCTATCAGATTTTTCCCTGCTCAATCAGGACTGCAGGCTAAAGCCAGAAACAGTGGACCACAGAAACATAAAATTTGTCTTCTCGGTGTCTATTTATTTTTGTGGAAATGACAGTTAGTCCTGAGATATGTGAAAACTCTGTAAACAGTTTGGAAGTGTCATGCCAATCGCTAAAGGTCCAATTACTAACACAAAAAGCAATGGCAACAGTGGCCTTGTCTTGCAAAGAAGAGTGGGCAAATATTGCAAAGTCTAGATGTACAAAGTTACAGTGCCTTGAAAAAGTATTCATACCACTTGAATTGTTCCACATTGGAATTTTATGTGATAGACCAACAGAAAGTGGCACATAATTGTGAAGTGGAAGGAAAATGATGCATGGTTTTCAAAATGTTTGCAAATATCTGAAAAGTGTGGCATGCATTTGTATTCAGCCCCCCTAAGTCAATACTTTGTAGAACCACCTTTTGCTGCAATTACTTTTTGGGTATGTCTCTACCAGCTTTGCACATCTAGAGTGAAATTTTTACCCATTCTTCTTTGCAAAATAGCTCAAGCTCTATCAGATTGGATGGAGAGCATCTGAACAGCAATTTTCAAGTCTTGCCAAAGATTTTCAAGTGAATTTAGTTCTGGACTTTGACAGAGCCATTCTAACACATGAAAATGCTTTGATCTAAACAATTGTAGCTGTATTTTTTAGAGTCGTTGTGCTGCTGGAAGGTGAACCTCCGCCCCAGTCTCAAGTCTTTTGCAGACTATAACAGGTTTTCTTCCAAGATTGCCCTGTATTTGGCTCCATCCATCTTCCCATCAACTTTGATCTGCTTCCCTGTCCCTTCTGCTGAAGAAAAGCATCCCCACAACATGATTCTGCAATCAGCATGTTTCACAGTGGGAATGGAGTGTTCAGGGTAGTTTTCCGCCTGTTTCCGCCTGTTCCGTGTTTTCCACATAGCATTTTGCTTTTAGGCCAAAAAGTTAAATTTTGGTCTCATCTGACCAGAACACCTTCTTCCACATGTTTGCTGTATCCCCCACAATGGCTTCTCGCAAACTGCAAGTGGGACTTCTTACGGCTTTTTTCAAAAATGGCTTTCTTCTTGCCACTCTTCCATAAAGGCCAGACTTGTGGAGTGCTCAAATAATAGTTGTCCTGTAGACAGATTCTCCCACCTGAGCTGTGGATCTCTGCAGCTCCTCCAGAGTTACCTTGGACCTCTTGGCTGCTTCTCTAATTAATGCTCTCCTTGCTCGGCCTGTCGGTTTAGGTGGACGGCCATGTCTTGGTAGGTTTTCAGTTGTGTCATCCCTTACATTTTCGGATGATAGATTGAACAGTGGTCCGTGAGATGTTCAAAGCTTGGGATATTTTATTATAACCTAACCCTGCTTTAAACTTCTCCACAACTTATCTGGTGTGTTCATTGGCCTTTATGGTGCTGTTTGTTTACTAAGGTTCTCTAACAAACCTCTGAGGGCTTCACAGAACAGCTGTATTTATACTGAGATTAAATTACACACAGGTGGACTCTTTTTACTAATTAGGTGACTTCTGAGGGCAATTGGTTCCACTAGATTTTAGTTTGGGGTATCAGAGTAAAGGGGGCTGAATACAAATGCATGCCAAATTTTCCAGATATTTATTTGTAGAAAATTATGAAAACCATTTATTTTCTTTCCACTTCACAATGACAGTTCGTGCCACTTTGTGTTAGTCTACCACATAAAATCCTAATAAATACATTTACATTTGTGGTTGTAACATGACAAAATGTGGAAAATTTCAAGGGGTATGAATACTTTTTCAAGGCACTGTATGTAGGGCTAAGTATCCTTCAGCTGTTTTATAATAACCATTATCCACTTGCCTACAGGGCCAATTTTTACACTTATCTCGTATATGTAAAAAAACAATGCTGTTTTGCTAAAAAATTACTTAGAACCCCCCCAAACTTATATAGATTTTTAAGCAGAGGCCATTTTTTTGTCATGCGTTTTTTTTTTTTTTACACTTTAATCTTTTTTTTTTTTTTGTATCACTTTTATTGCTATCGCAATACAGGAATGGCGGGTCTTCTTTATGGAGACATCTAGAGTCTATAAGACCCCAAGTTTTTCCACTACCTTTAAAAGCCAACAATCAAAAAAAATGTTTAATCCTTTGCTTAAAAAAAAAAAGCCTTGTTTACATACAGGAGGAACCAGAAGGAACCTCATGATGTCGCTCCGGTCTTCCAAGGCAATAGAGATGAGCGGAGGCCAACTTGCCTTCACTCATCTCTATTGCAAGCCACCAGTGCTGCCGGATGGGCCCTGGGCTTCACCGATCGGTAAGTTAAACCCAGGAACCACCGGGAAGTGGCAGAAGGGGGGGCACCCCTCCCGCCGCTTCTAAAACTGATCCAGTGGCGTATTTGCATATGTATCAACCAAGGAAGAGGAAAAGATGGAAGAAAAAATATAATCAGATTAAACAACATCAGTACATTTTTTTGTATGTTTATATTTGTATCACTACTGCCGAAGCAGCTGCTGGAGTTTTTGGGTCCTCCTGCTTCAGTGATTACCCACACTGTACCTTGACCTAAGTAACATCAACACACCTGGAACTGCTTTTTTGAAAAAGGTAAAATCCCTGGAACTGAAGTTTGGTTAGACATCAAAGAACAATGACAATTTATTACAGACAGGGCTAGAGCAATTTGAAATGCACAATAATTGAACCATCTTAACTACTGACATAGTCAATGTCAGGCAATAGCACATAAAGAAAAGACTGTGATAGAAACAACCTATCCATGAGTCCCAGACTGGCCAATGGATAGTGGAAAACACCTAACTAAAGTCCTGGCAGTGTTGGAGCCTTTAAACCTGTATTTAGTGAACACTCTTAATTGTGAAATGTATAATTTCATCAGCAAAAGATTTAGCAGTGGTATTACTATTGCTTATAAATGTGGCAATTTTCAACTCATGCTGGACATTAAGGAGCCAGCAGCCACTGGCTTCCTAGCAACCAGCAATGTATCCCCACCTGGCCATTAAGCTGTAAAGCATAGATTCCCAGGTGACAGTTAAATGTACTGTAAACAAAGGGACAAAGGTGGTGTCTGGCATCACTGACTAGATTTAGCCATGGCCCTATTTGGTCAATGGTCATGGCTATATTCAGTCAATGGTATTGATCAATATTAGCCATATTTAGTTAATGACAATAATTTCCTGCCTAAAGCATTGAACTCTGTTTATTTATGGGACAACACAGGGATAACAGCAGGAAATGATGGCTTTACAACATCAGCCAATCAGTTTCAAATGTACAGTCAGATGACATAAATTACTCACATAGAATCAGCCAATGACACACCTGTATACATTCAAATATACAATAGAAAGGGGGAGTACACGATTGTGAATGAGCAAACCAGCGTGCACGGCTTCCCGCCGTTGGTGCATGGAAATCCGCGCACCGCAGTTAACAATGAACCCACGTGTAGCGGAATTCGCACCCAACACTACACAATGAAACCAGCGTGCAGAACCATGAACGCTGCTCTGCTCAAAGTCATGCATACACACCCAGCACTACTACTATCGTGAATCCCACTCAGCAAGGCTCAGAGAACAATGCCTAATAGGATTATACTACTGTTCCCATAAACGTGAGGCTATCTGCAGATAAGAGCCATGCTGGTTCCACTATGATGATCAGGCACAGTAGAAAGACATGAGTGTGTATTCCTTCATAAAGGCAGATAGATATCAAAATGATTTTATTTTTCAAATCTCTTTATTGAAAACAAAGTACCAAAATTACAGCATTGGCACAATAGAACATAAGAACGTCAAACAGTTAAATAAGAGAAAGCGTATAAACAAGAACTGTGCCATCCTGACAGTCAGCGAGTATAGAAACTCCATCGGAAACAAAGGTACTGTAAATGAACAATTAAACTTTTCAGCAAGGTGGGAGCATTCAGCCCACTCAGGGCGTAACAGGAGTAGGAAACAGTGGGCATGCACAGTGGAATCGAGAGCTCCCAATGGAGCGTCCTGAAAAGGACATATCTGATATACAAGGAAATAGGCAGACTGAATAGTCTCAGCATAGAGGCGACCCAAGGGTCAGGATAGCAGAAAGGAGAACAAGAGCAAGAGGGGGAGAGAAAAAAGGGGGGGAGGGAGGGAGAGGAGGAAACAAGGGCAGGCAGAAGAAAAGGTAAATATGGGCAGGAAGGGCCAGGGCAGGGTCCCCCGGGCAGCACGCCACATGGGCAGCACTTACTGTGTGACGATGTAGATCAGGCGGCACCCTGCTGGTAAGCATCGGTGCCAGTGAAGTGCAGCCATGGCATTCACTGACTCCATGTCTGCTCTTCCGTATTTCTCAGGGTGGCTGTCAACTCTTCCATCCGGTGGATCTCGTTAATTTTGGAATATCAGGGTTTACGTGATGTCGGCTGGGTCTGTCTCCACATAGCTGGGATACAGGCCTTAGCAGCATTGAGCAACCGGATTGTCAGGGACTTCTTGTACTTACGGATTGGGCTCCTCGTGAGGTGGAGTAAGCACAGCGCAGGATCGTCTCCCACCTCGACCGCAGTGAGTTGTTTAATGACCGAGGCGACATCATTCCAGAAATTTCGCAGAGAGGGGCAAGCCCAGAAAATATGGAGCATTGTTCCCCCCCCTCCGAGCCACTTCGCCAACACCTGTCAGGACAGCCAGCATCCATTTTATGCAGCACCGCAGGGAATCTATACCACCGGCTGAGAATTTTGTACCCGACCTCTTGGTATTTGCAGTCCATAAAGGACTTATGGGCCAGCGTCAAGATCTTGTCTGATTGCACAGGCGTTAGAGTAATGTCAAGTTCCCTCTCCCACTGGCATAGGAAGGACAAGTGTTGTCTCTCGGATGCATCTGAGAGGAGAGAGTAAAATAGAGATTGGGCGTGCCTGTAGGGATCACCGTCCTTGCACAAGGTTTCAAATGGGGTCAGGGGGCGCAGGATGTAGCCCCACTACCAGACGGAGAGGAGAAAGTGTCGCAGCTGACAAACACTGAGGGGGTCAAGGGAGATCCCGGGCCATGCAGATATCTCTGTAATGGTGGGCGCATCCCCCCGCCACCAAACATCTTGAAGGCGGGTCCGGTCCACCTGGGCAAGACTACGAACCCTGCAACTCGTAAAAACCCGGAGGAAAGTCCAGGTTGCCTAGTATGGGCGTGAGGGGGTGGTGCGTGCGCCACCATCGAGTGATGTTGAATTCACCGGGATTCACGAAGCGTGGCCCCAATCATGGGGTGAGAGAGTATGGAGTCTGAGGGTTGAAAGGACAACCAAGGAGGCGTAAGCTGTCCCGCTGCATTTACTTCCAAACCGACCCAGCGCTTGGCGGTAGCGTTACAGTGCCATTTAAGAACTTTCACGAGATGCAAAGCTCTGTAGTAACGGGGCAGGTCTTGAAGACCCATGCCCCCCTTTACCTTAGAGAGAGATAGTCTGCAGCCAGATTCTAGGGGATCTAGAGGCCCAGATAAAGGATGTGAATAGCGCCCGGGTCTGTCGGAAGAATGAAAGGGGAATAGCAATCTTCAGGGCCTGCAAAACGTACAGAAGTCTGGGCAGAATGTTTATTTTGAGCGCGCTGCATCGCCCAAACCAGGTCAGTGTCAAGGATTGCCAGGTACAGAGGTCAGATTTAATAGATCCCAAGAGGGGCAGAAAATTTGTTCGGTACAGGTCAAGTGCGTCGGCCGTAATACGTACTCCCAGGTAGGTTAGTGATCCAGCAGCCCAGTGGAACGGAGGCCCGTAGAGAACGTTCGACGTGTGTGGGGGAGTAGATGTTAAGTGCCAACGATTTAGACAAATTGATCTTGTAATTAGAAAGCGCACCGTACATTTGAAGGGCGTGTAATGCTGGGGAGAGACGTGATCGAGTTTGTGACAAAAAAGATCAGGTCATCCGCGTAGGCGGCCACCTTGTGATGGTCGTCTGCCAACCGTAAGCCCGTGATGTCTGGGGACCCACGAAGCGTACAAAGGAAGGGTTCCAACGTCAAAATAAAGATCAGGGGCGACAACGGACACCCTTGATGGGTACCGTTGGAAATCGGGAAAAAGTCCGACCGCCAGCCGTTAACCCAGACAGCTGCCAATGGAGAGGAGTAGAGAACCAAGATGCATTGCATCACCAGGGGACCCAGTCCACTATGTGACAGGGTGGCCCGGATGAAACTCCAGGTCACCCTGTCAAAGGCCTTCTCTGCACCAGTGGACAGTAGCACCATTGGGCAATGAGATAGGTGAGCGGAGTGGACAAGGTCGATGACATGGGTCGTATTGTCCCTGGCCTCCTGAGATGGCACAAAACCAACCTGGTCAAAATGCACCAGGTGCGGTATGTGGGGTAGGAGCCGGTTCCCAAGGATCTTGGTGAACCACTTGAGGTCCGCGTTAAGAAAGGAAATAGGGCAATGGCTGCCGCACGACAGCGGATCCTTCCCCTCCTTGTAGATAAGGGTGATGTAGGCCCGAAGAGAGTCGGTAGGCAGCTGGCCCCCCTCACGGACTGCATTGAAGTGGGAGAGAAGAGGCTGGCTGAGCCGAGCAAGAAACTGCTGGTGGTAGGGCAGGGTGAACCCGTCGGGGCCCGGAGCTTTGTGGGGTTTTGACTGCGGGAGAGCAAGGCCCATGCCAGCATTGCCTCCGGCTTATTGGAGAATTCATAAAAGTGTCTCCTGGCCCATGCCATGCCCCTCACCGTCTTATGAAACAGCAAATTGTTCAGCTTCTACCACTTGTGTTGTCTACTGAGGGGCTCGACCCGAGTCAGGAGGGCAGCAATCTCTCTTTCCTGCTCCCGCTTGCGACGCGCGCCAATGCGAATGAAGGCCCCCCCCCGAACAACACATTTGTGAGCCTCCCACACTATCGAGGGTGAAAGGGACAGACCAGCATTGTCTGTAAAATAATCGGAGAGCGCCGTGTCAATCTCCACCGAGACTGCCTGGATCTGAAGAAGCGACTCATTGAGATGCAGGTTGAGGGCCTCGGCGGCTTAGAGTCCCAGTTGATAGTGACATGAACGGTATAGGTGTTGTGAGTTGCAGAATAATAAGTGTAGTCGCGCTCACCTGAATGCATTAGGTGCCAGGGATCAGTCAGGTCCCATCAGGTCGATGAGGAAGAGCTCCTTCTTCAATTGACGTAGCCGTTTGAAGATATGTGAGGTCCCCTTGGC
This sequence comes from Pelophylax lessonae, assembly GCF_965119305.1. Classification (NCBI taxonomy): domain Eukaryota; kingdom Metazoa; phylum Chordata; class Amphibia; order Anura; family Ranidae; genus Pelophylax; species Pelophylax lessonae. The sequence continues at coordinate 605,182,296 of NC_138768.1, read as the reverse complement.
AGTGTCAAGGAGTGGTTCGGGCATAATTGAAATCTCCGCCCATCACGAGGTGCCCCTCTCGAAAGTCCAGGACAACCGGGGTCAGTTGCTGCAAAAAAGATAAATGGTCAGTGTTAGGCAAATAAACATTGAGCATAGTGAGCACGACGTGCCCGATACACCCCTTAACCAGCAAGTATCTGCCCAGGGAGTCCACCAATTCCGCCTTGAAAGTCCAGGGCAAGGACTTGGAGAGGAGGATGCTCACCCCTTTTGACTTAGGAATAGGCTAGGGGGCATGGTACACCCAGGGAAAGTCTCTGTTTGTCACGGAACCATGAACCAGACGTACAACAACAGATAAGTGAAAATAAGACAGCTTTATTGAAAAACAAGCTATAAAGCAAAAGTCCAAACGGATGGCGAAACCGATGCAGAGTCTTTGCGAAGCCAGGGGTCAGGAACCAACAGGGTAGTCAGACGAAGCCAGGAACAGGAACAGGAACCAGAAGTAGTAGCAGTCTTAGTAGCATGTGAACACAGGAGGACCAAGCAGGGAACTGAAGCCACAGACCTCCTATATATATGAGCTAGGCATCCAGCTCCTCCCAGTGGGAAGGAGGAGCCGCAGGGTGGGAGGCTACAAGAAACCCAGAAACCAAGATGGCCGCCAGCACATGTCAAACAAAGGAGAACAGCAAGAAGGTAAGACCATGACAGTACCTCCCCCTCAAGGGCCCCTCCGCCGCGGAGTAAAGAACGGTTTCTGAGGGAAGCGTGCGTGGAAGGCTCGGAGCAAGGCAGGAGCATGGACATCTGCGGAGGGAACCCAGGAACGCTCCTCTGGACCATAACCACGCTATTGAACCAAAAACTGCACCCGACCGCGGACCAGGCGTGAGTCCAGGATATTGCTCACCTCATACTCCTCACGATTGCCCACTCGGACCGGACGAGGCCGAGGAACCGAGGAAGTGAAACGATTACACACCAGAGGCTTCAACAGGGAGACATGAAACACGTTGGAGATCCGCATGCCAGGAGGAAGCGCAAGGGCATAGGCTACCGGGTTTACCCTGCGAAGCACTCGGAAGGGACCAACAAAGCGAGGCGCCAGCTTGGGAGTGGGCACTCGAAGGTTGAGGTTGCGGGTGGACAACCATACACGGTCTCCGGCCTGGTAGGAAGGAGCAGGCGCTCGTCTGCGATCAGCCTGGAGTCTCTGGCGCTGCGCAGAGACCTCAAGGGACTTCTGGATCTGTACCCAAGAAGCACGTAGGACGGAAAGGTGATCCTCCACAGCCGGAATATCCTGGGGAGAGAATACCTCCGGTAACACGGCAGGTTGGAACCCATAGTTGGCCATGAAGGGAGACGTCCCAGAGGAAGAGTTCACCGCCGTGTTCCTGGCAAACTCAGCCCAAGGCAGGAGGTCAACCCAATTGTCTTGGTGATCGGAGACATAGCAACGAAGGAATTGCTCCAAGGCCTGATTGGATCGTTCTGCGGCCCCATTGGACTGAGGGTGGTAGGCCGAGGAGAAGGAGAGATGAATCCCCAACTGGGAGCAAAAGGCGCGCCAGAACCTGGACACAAACTGACTCCCCCGATCCGACACAATCTCCTTGGGCAAACCGTGCAACCGGAAGACCTCCCTGGCAAAAATCGTGGCCAACTCCTGTGCAGAGGGTAACTTCTTGAGAGGAACACAGTGACACATTTTGGAAAACCGATCCACAATCATGAGAATGACCGTATGGCCTCGGGATGCAGGGAGGTCCACAATGAAATCCATCCCCAGGTGTGACCATGGGCGCTCCCCGGTGGCTAAGGGTTGCAGAAGGCCCAACGGAAGGTGCCGAGGGGACTTACTCTGGGCACAAACGGAGCATGCCGCTACATATGCGGCGATGTCGGAACGTAGGGAAGGCCACCAGAACAGACGTGAAACAGCCCAGGACAGCTGATTCTTTCCAGGATGCCCCGCGGTCTTGGAGTTATGGTAGGTTCGCAACAACCGAGTGCGCAACTCCTCAGGCACAAAACATCTGCTGTTGGGTCTCCCAGAGGGAGCACCAGATTGAGCCGCCAAAATCTGCTCACCCAGGGGAGAGGTCAGGCTGGTGCGAATGGCAGCCAGGATCTGATTCGGAGGTATGACCGAAGTCGGAATCGACTCCTCCCTGGACAGGTCGGAGTACTGCCGTGATAAGGCATCAGCCCTGATGTTCTTGGAACCGGGTAGGTAGGAGACCACGTAATTAAAACGTGACAAGAACAGAGCCCATCTGGCCTGACGTGGTGTCAATCTCTTGGCCTCAGAGAGGTAGGTCAGATTCTTGTGGTCCGTCAGGATGAGGACCGGAACCACCGAACCCTCGAGCAAGTGCCTCCATTCTTTAAGAGCCTGCACGATGGCCAATAACTCCCTGTCACCAATCTGGTAGTTGCACTCCGCGGAAGACAGTTTCCGGGAGTAAAACCCACAAGGAAGCAGAGGACCCTCTGGTGTTCTACGCTGAGACAGAAGGGCGCCTACTCCCGTCTCAGACGCGTCCACCTCGAGGACAAAGGGCAACCCAGGGTTGGGATGCGACAGAATCGGAGCCGACACAAAGGCGGACTTTAGAGCCTCAAAAGCTTGGATGGCCTCGGGCGGCCAGACCTGGGAATTACTGCCCTTCCTGGTCAGATCCGTGAGAGGCTTGGCTAGCATGGAAAAGTCCCTGATGAACTTCCGATAATAATTGGCGAAGCCCAAAAAGCGCTGCAGGGAGCGAAGACCACTGGGCTGGGGCCACTGTAAGACAGCCGAAACCTTCTCAGGATCCATGGAGAACCCCTCAGCGGAAATGATGTAACCTAAGAAGGTTACCTGGGATCGGTGAAATTCGCATTTCTCAAGCTTACCGAACAGCTTGTTCTCTCGTAACCGTTGCAACACTCGTTTGACATCCAGAATGTGGGTCTCCATGGACTCAGAATATACCAAGATGTCATCCAGGTAGACCACCACACACTGCTGCAACAGGTCACGGAAAACATCGTTGATGAATTCCTGAAAGACTGCGGGCGCATTGCACAGCCCAAAGGGCATAACCAAGGATTCATAATGACCGGTCCTGGTGTTAAACGCGGTCTTCCACTCATCGCCCGCCTTGATCCTTACGAGGTTATATGCCGCCCTCAGGTCGAGTTTGGTAAAGACCGTGGCCCCTTTAAGGCGATCGAACAGCTCGGAAATCAAGGGTATCGGGTAAGCGTTCTTGATCGTGATGCGATTGAGACCCCTGTAATCGATGCAAGGCCTCAACTCACCGCCCTTCTTTTTCACAAAGAAAAATCCAGCCCCTGCCGGGGACGAGGATTTGCGAATGTGTCCACGTGAAAGCGCCTCCCTCACGTACTCCTCCATGGCCTCATTCTCCGCTACCGACAGTGGATAGACTTTGCCACGAGGAGGAACGGCACCAGATTGTAACTCGATGGCACAATCGTATGGGCGGTGCGGAGGTAGGGCAACCGCGCGCACCTTATCGAATACATCCCGGTACTCCTCGTATTCAGGGGGCAACAGAGAGTCCGAGGAAGTACACAGCAACTTGACAGGCCCATGGATGCAACTAGTCCCACACTGCGGTGACCACGAGAGGATCTCGGCCGATCTCCAATCGAAAATCGGATTATGCTTCTGGAGCCAGGGGTACCCCAAGACCACCGAGTAGTGTGGAGACGAAATAACCTGGAAGCAGACCGACTCTCTGTGGACGGCACCAATGGCTAACCCCACTGGAAGGGTCTCATGAGTCACGTGTGGCGGCAGAAGGGGTCTGCCGTCTATCGCCTCAAGAGCCAGAGGAGAACCTCGAGCCTGCAGAGGAATGGAATTGGCGGCAGCGAACACACTATCAATGAACAAACCACCAGCACCAGAGTCCACCAACGCCTGGGTCGTCACCGAGCCCCCGACCCAGGAAAGGACAACAGTGATCAGTGGTTTGTCAACACGGGAAACCGGGGACGAGGAGACTCCACCCAAGATCTGCCCCCGACAGGATCTCAGGTGCGAGCGTTTCCCTGGACGGTTCGGACATGCCAACCGAAAATGCCCACCGAGACCACAGTACATGCATCGGCCCTCGCGTCTCCGGAGTACCCTCTCCCCCTCGGACAGGCGAGCAAACCCCAGCTGCATGGGTTCACCCCCAGACAAGTCATCCCCAGGAGGCGTGGGAGGAGAGGGAGGCACGGGTGGGACAACAAAGGTAGGCGCCAATCTGTTAGGAGGCCTCCGCAGACTCTCCTTAAAGGAAGGTCTCTCCCTGAGTCTGGTGTCAATCAAAATCAGGAAAGAAATAAGAGACTCGAGCTCCACTGGTAGGTCCTTAGCTGCAACCTCATCCTTCAAGGCATCCGAGAGACCATGAGAGAAAGCAGCGACCAGAGCCTCATTATTCCAGCCCACCTCTGCTGCCAGGGTACGAAACTCAATGGCGTATTCAGCTACGGATCGTGAACCCTGTCTGATGGACATAAGGAGCTTCGCAGCAGAGGCAGCACGAGCCGGCACATCGAATACCTTCCGAAGAGAAGCAACAAAACCGGAAAACTCGGCAACCACCGGATTGTTGTTCTCCCATAAAGGGCTGGCCCAGGCCAAGGCCTTGTCCGAGAGCAGCGAGATTAAGAAGCCCACCTTTGATCTCTCAGTAGGAAAGGCATGTGGCAGCAACTCGAAATAAATGCCCACCTGGTTAAGGAAACCTCGGCACTGAGTTGGCTCTCCCCCAAAGCGCTGTGGAAGGGGGGCAGAACCGGACATACCCCGAAACACCACGGGCGCAACAACAGGTGTCGGGGTAGACTCTGGCGCAACAACCGGAGCGGCAGTAGGAGCGGACCCAGGAGCGACAACCGACCCATCGGTAACGGGAGCGAAATGAACCGTGCGTTCAAGCAGGGTTTGCAACGCCACGGCGAACTGACCCAACAGGTGATCCTGCTGATCAAGTCTGGCAACCAGCGTGGGTAGTGAGGATGGCCCTGTACCGTCAGAATTCGTGGCCTGTGGTACCGTGCGTTCAAGCAGGGTTTGCAACGCCACGGCGAACCGACCCAACAGGTGATCCTGCTGATCAAGTCTGGCAACCAGCGTGGGTAGCGAGGATGGCCCTGTACCGTCAGAATTCATGGCTTGGTCCTAATGTCACGGAACCATGAACCAGACGTACAACAACAGATAAGTAAAAATAAGACAGCTTTATTGAAAAACAAGCTATAAAGCAAAAGTCCAAACGGATGGCGAAACCGATGCAGAGTCTTTGCGAAGCCAGGGGTCAGGAACCAACAGGGTAGTCAGACGAAGCCAGGAACAGGAACAGGAACCAGAAGTAGTAGCAGTCTTAGTAGCATGTGAACACAGGAGGACCAAGCAGGGAACTGAAGCCACAGACCTCCTATATATATGAGCTAGGCATCCAGCTCCTCCCAGTGGGAAGGAGGAGCCGCAGGGTGGGAGGCTACAAGAAACCCAGAAACCAAGATGGCCGCCAGCACATGTCAAACGAAGGAGAACAGCAAGAAGGTAAGACCATGACACTGTTGTGGAGTCTGGGGACGGAGTCCCTCCAAAAGTTTGTCTCCTGTAGGAACGCCATGTGGGTGTGGCTGCGCTTGAGGTCCGCTAACATGCGCGAGCATTTCTCTGGTGTAGACAGCCCCCTCACATTCATTGTAGTCACTTTTCAGCCCGGGGCCGCGTGCCTATCAAGGGCCGGCGATGCCTACCCCAGCGGCCGAGCCCTGGCCCAAGAGAGAGGGAGGAGAAGGGAAAGAGCGGGTGGAGGAGGGGGGCAGAGGGTGGGAAGTAGGAAACAAGGGCAAGAGAGTTAAAGGAGCGGGGGGGGGGGAGAGGGCGAAGAGGAAAAGGGAGAGACCAGAGGGAATACGAAGACAAGGGTGATCAGAACTGTATATCAGTAAAGGCACTAAACGTGGTTAAGACTTAACAAAGCGCAACCTACTGTGGGGAAATGGAGGTTGTAGACACTATAGGAAGAAGGGAGACGTGACCAGGAGGTGCCAGCCCTCAGAGTGGCCAGCAAGGCTGGAACCCCCAAGCCAGGTGACACTAAAATATAATGGCCAGAATACATGTCCCAAAAAGAAACGTGACCTTAGTGGCCCTGCAGAAATCTCAATCTCCCTCCTCATAGTTGATCTCGAGCATCTTCTCTGGCGACGCTGGGGCCGCGGTGAGGGGGGTCCCGAGGTACCTTGGCTCCAGGGGTTGCTGGGCCAGTCAGGAACCGGGGGGGGGATCTCCAGAAAGGAGAACAGCTCAGGGAGTTGGTTGGGCCACCTGAGAGCAAATGAGTTTCCATTCCTCAGGACCACCAGGTGGAACGGTTGGCCCCAATGGTTCGTGGCACCCACGTTGCGAATCGCCTCCAACAGGGGCTTCAGCATGGCCCTCATTTGTAGAGGGAGGCATGAGAGGTCCGGGAGAAGCCGTATGGAGGCCCCATCAAAGTCCAGCGGTCCGTGGTTCCAGGCCCAACGCATGATGTCTTCCTTGAGGGAGTAGAAAGGGACCCTGGCTAAGACGTCGCGTAGGTGCTGCGGGGAGCCTGGACTCTGTGTACCCTATCAATTTCAATGTCCTCAGTAGGGGACGGTCCAGCAGCTTATTAAAAATGGCAATGACAGTCGCCTTGAGGTCAGGGCCCAGGGTGGCCTCCGGGAGGCCCCGCAGCCGAATATTGTTCCTGCAGCTTCGGTTCTCTTGTCATCTTGCTGCAATTGTAAAGTTATGAGGTGTTTTTGAAAAAGGGTTTGGGAGTGTTCAATGGCAGTAACCCTGGAGGCTAATGAGGATTGGGCCTCTTCCACAGCTTCCACTCTGCAGTCCACCTGGTCTATTTGGTGCTTGAGGGAGTTAATTTCATGTGAAAGGGTACTCACAATTGAGGCAGCCATTTCTGTGAAGTCCTGCTTTGTCGGTATAAGGAACAGTATCTCCCTCCATTCAGAAGCCGGCGGGTGTAATGGCTGGCTGGAGGTTGCTGCGGCATCAGGCGAGTCTACTGGCGGTATTTCAGGGGAGAGGATCGGAGAAGGAGGGCCCCGAGGAGGAGAGGAGCGGACCGCAGGCCAGCTGGGAGCTGCTTTCACTGTCTTTTTCAGTGCAGCAGAGCCTGCAGTGGACGGGCACGGAGGCGCCATCTTGGGAGTCTCGAGGCCTTGTGAGGCAGGAGGGCGCCGAAGAAAATAGTCCAGTCCCTGAGTCGCCGCCGGAGGTCCAGGAGGTTTAGTGGACTCTGGCATGTAAGATATGCGAGGTATGGCCGTAAGCGCTGGCTGTAGAGGGCTGCTACACCGATACTGGTCACGGAGCTCTGAGGAAGCGCGTCCCTACATTACCAGGCCACGCCCCCATCAAAATGATATTGACTTCACAGAGCAAACCTATCCCCGCAGAGCAAACAAATCTGCACTATATACAGGGGCCCCCGCTGGTGGTCCTATCCTTGCTGCTTGATCCTTGAACTCCACAACCCATTACACATAAATCTCTACCGGCAAACAGACCCGCGCATGGAGTGTTCGCCGGCAGAGATTTCTATGTAGAGCAAACGCATCTACACATCTAAAGGAAGATTTTCACTGCCAGTAGTCTTTCCTTAATGCCGGTTCACCCGTACACGCTCTAATGAGCGTATTGCAAGCAAACCGACAACAGGAGCCATAATGACAAACTAAATAAAACACATCCTGAAAAATGTTCATACTAGTTCTAATATCATTTCCACAACAATATGAGTGTGTAGCAGAGGGGGCGTTATCTGCATCCCTCATTTTTAAAGGGAGCTTTCAGATTTTGATAAGCCCCCTGTTTGCAGACTCCCACAATCACCAGGCCAGGTTGTGTTAAACAGACCTTTGTCCTCATCAACATATGGACAAGATGCTTTGGCAGAGAACATGTGGCCTGGTATTTTTCAGGAGGAAGGGGGTGCACATTCATCTCTCCCCTTTCCTGGCCAACCAGCCTGCATGTTTTCTTGGGTTTTGCATGGGGTACTCCTTAAATTTCATATCAGACTCAAAAAGTCTTGTATGAATTTTGAGGGGGGCCCACAATTTTTTTTTTTTTTTAATGTAGGTTTACCCCTTAAAATCCATAATAGACCACCATCAAGGATAATATCTCTGGTATAAATTTTGCGCTACCCCCATGTTTATCTTTGTTTTTTATTCTTTCTGTAGGCTGTCCTTAAGTGCCGGTTCACACTAGTGCGGCACAACCTCGGGGGCGACCTGTGAAGTCGCGTGCACCGCGACTTCTGTGCGACTTGCATGGACTTCATATAATGAATGTCAATGCAAGTCGCTCCGATGTCGCCCCGAAGAAGTACAGGAACTACTTTCTAAGTCGGAGCGACTTGTGTCGCTCCTATTAGAACGATTCCCGTAGCACTGCATGGACCGCAACTTGTCAGGCTGTCCAGTTGCCTGACAAGTCGCGGTAGTGTGAATGGGCACTAAAAGAAAAATAGAAAGAAATAAAAATAAAGAAAAAAATAAATAAACATTAGACAGTAAATTACATTTCGCTGCTAGTTTCTTTTTTTTTTTAATGGCATGGTTCGGTTGTACAATGAAAACCAATCTTACATTTACTGGTAATTTAAACTGCATTTATTTTTGTGAATGTCAATTTTGCTGTAGTATATTGTGTTCGGATTAACGTTCAGAACATGTGAACTGTTTGGCGAATATCCCTTGAACATAACCCTATTCACACCAAAAGAAGGGTCTTGTGAATGCTAAACTTCTGTACAGTCTTAACAGTTGGTGATTGCTGGTGGACCCCATTGTTTATGAGCACAGGTACAGTAAATGCCCTTATTGATTTTGATAGATCGTCTTAAAATGGATTGGAAGAATAGAGGCAGGTTTCATTTACACTCTACAGGGGGAGGGAAAAGTGTCTGTACCATGAGTATATTGAAATGTACCTCTTTTGCTCTCCCTAATGACTAAACCGCACAGGCCTTTGTAAAATATAGCAAAAGATTCATTACTGCCAGTATAGAGTTAATATAATTTCAGTTACATGAGTAGTTTGGAAATATGCAGCAAGTGGGTTAAAACCTAGCAGAGATAATCCTGCTGAAGTTACTGCACCAATAAGTCACACACAGTAATTGGATGATAAAATGCCACATGAACTAACATGAGATTTACAAGCATTTGCTTCATATTGCAGCTCTAGATAAACTGCGCTCATATTTTGTGGTGAGCAGCACAGGAAGCATTTACAGTCGGATAGCTGCTGGATATCAGATTACATTATCATAGCCAGGTTACCAGCCTCCCGAGTCATTATAAAAATAGTGAAAAAGGACACGTATATCATAGCAACCGAGGACAAAAAAAAAAAATGCATAAAATAAGCATTTCAGATAGATTTTTTAAATATATTAAAGTCCTTAGTGCTAGGATTTCTAAAAAGCATGTATTTAAAACTTTTAAAAATGAATAGTATGCAAAAGAGAGGGATTCTTACTATGTTTTTGTTCCTAGAAAAGCAAAATTAATAGAAAAAAATGAACATAAGCAGCACATCCTTTTGCAGTCCAGCAGGGGGCAGCCTTTTTTCAGCTATTTAATACCTAAAAGCTCAGTGAGCAGCAAGAGAAAATGTTGATCCTAATTGGAGCAGACAGAGGGATCCTCTATAATCCATCAACATCCTTTTCAAATTATGATTCTTAGGTGGGTGGTGTCTGAAATGCCAGCGCAGGCTTCTCTGTAATAGAGCCAAACAATTGTCAATTCTCTCTGCTGAATACACACTTGCTCTAAGACAGACATCCGAACATGTGACACGCGATTTCATTTTATTTCTAATTTGTTAATGGAGGGCGCTTGACGGGGTATAAAACCGTAGTTCCCATCAGCACATTCTTGCGTAAATGAATAGTATTTGAAAAGAAATGTCCACAGTCTAATCCAGTAAGTGTCCTTTGTGACCATTCGCTCCCAATAAACAGATTTTTTTAAAAAGCCTTACTTGATTTTTTGGCACTGCTTTAAAACAAAAGTTACTTTGATGCTCAAGTGCAAACAAAAGTTAATCTGATGCTGAGATTTACATTATTTCATGTAGATAGCCTTGTCATAAAATCCTCTTTTTTATGTAAATTATTCAAGCAAGCATTGTTAAAATATACAGAACAGAAAATCCCAAAACATTTTATTTCGAATTGTCACTTCTTTGTGTTTCATGCAAGGCACATCTCAATATAAATCCCAGTAGGTGTAGCAGGTGCTGGTTTGAGGGTTACTATGCACAAAAAAAACAAATCTGAGGAAATATAAAACTTACATGCTGGTATAAAAGCTTGTGTTTAAAGTGGTATTAACCCCCAAAACAAAAATGTAATATATATCAGTTTACTAATCCCTAAATCGGTAATAAACCCAAAACTAAACGTGTAATATATTCCAGAATACCCATTTTTAGATGTGGTGGTTGCATTAGGTTTCTTTTTTTCAGGCTTTGCTCCCTATGTTTTTATTGTGTGGTCTGGCCAGTAATACATATCTTGTATTCAAATGCACCCAATCCTGATGAAGTAGCACAGGGGGCACCTTTGGATAGCAGCATTGTCAGTCGGGGGGGGGGGGGTGGAGGGGAGAGCTAGATGTACTTGTAGATTTAAAGTGTTACAAAACCCACAATAGTAAAATCAGTCTGTATATGCAGTAAAGCATGCTTGTTACTCATTGTGGCACCTAAGGGGTTAATCCTCTGTGTTGTGTAAAGAGGTTGTTTGATCCTGTCTTCTTTGTTCCTCCCCTTCATCATAGTCCCCAATTCATCGCCTGATAGTACAGAGACTAGGGGACAAGCTGAACATAGTGTGTATTGCTAGAGAGTTTATTTGTTTTTCTTGGGAGAGTGCATGTGATCAGCAAAGGGCCAATCAGCACTGTCTAGACAAAGAGTCAGGGGCCCTGCAGGACAGTCAGAGGAGAATGAAAACTCCTCCTACAAGCTTTAAACAGACACTAATAAAAGTCACAAGACTGCTATATACTGCTGACGAGAAAAGGTATTTAGCAAATTATATTTACTAAAATAATTGCATTTCAGGGACGTGGCCAGGCTGGGCATGTGAGTGGAACAGCCTCACAGAGCTCCCGACTAATATCCTGGTACCAATCCTGACTTCCAGTGTTGATCTGGGCGATATAGATATCATTCTCTTCAGCGCAGCCAGAGGAATCCATCCTCCCCCGACTAGATCTGAGCTATGATGAAGGGAGAAGGGACAGCACTGGAGATTCACCATGCACTGCCCAAGGGAACACCACGAGGCTCTGAGAAGCACAAAGACACAGGCAGCAAAGCGGGTAAGGGTCATATAACAGATGCCCCCAGAGACATGCTCTACTATACACAAAAAAATACAAAGGTGCAGGGGCAAGGCTCCTCTGCAGCCCCGGAGGAAGAAGCTGACCCATACTAGTATATAGAGACAGAGCATGGGGCTGAGCTTGACAGCATGTCTCTCCCAGACAGTGATTAGCAGGCAGGTACTGCTGATATGATAGAGGGAGAAGTACAATCTACTCTAAGTCAAATCTTACAAGCTGTACAGCATTGCACTGCTTCAGTTAAGGGAGTGCTTAGGGGGGCTGACAGAGGAGGTGTCGCTGCTGCGACAAGACCTTCAGAAAATAAGAGAAAGAACTGCTGCTGAAGGCCACATCAGTGATCTTGAGGACAAAATACCTCCACTGATTGCTGAAATCCGCACATAGCCACTGCCACAAGTGACAAAACAGATGATATTGAAAATCTTCTTAGATGAAACAATGTTCGCATAGTGGGGCTGCTAGAAAAGGTGGAGGGTCTATTCCGGAAAGAAGCCCTTACCCCACTGTTCACTGTTGAAATGGCGCATCGTGTTCCTGCTAGGGCTCTCCCAGGCAATGCACCTAAGACAGTCCAGGCGCAGATACTACACTACCGCGACAGAGAGAAAATCTTAAGGCTAGCAAGGGAGAAATCCACCATACACTACAATGGCACCAGAGTCTCATTTTATCCTGATTTCTCAGCTGAGGTGCAGAAGAAGCGGGCCAAATTCCAAGATGTCATGCAAGGTCTCCAACGCCTAATTTGCCATATGCAATGCTCTACCCTGCATGGCTGCGAATTACAGCCAGAGGTCAGGTGCACTTTTTCAACTAAGCCAGGGAAGCTGCAGACTGGCTGGATGTCAATGAGCCCTCTCTTCGTGCCAGGCACTGAGATAACACTGAAACCTGAGACCGTTTCCTTGTTCTTCCTCTACAAATGGGCACATACCTTTGATTCAGTGGTTGTGAAGGGCGCTGCACTTTTTTACCGGAGTAACTAAATTGTTGCTATGTTTACGGGTAAGCTCAAATGGAGGCAGCCCCTCCTAAAGGATCGTGATAAGCTCTCTGTGCGATGCCTCACCACCAAACGTGAAAGCACCGGATAGGTGTTATCTGTTGGAAAGTTTTGCCTGAAAGGCACCACTACAAGTTATGGTTTTGTTTAATTGATACCCATAGCCAGCAAGAACGGTCTCTCAACCCTCTTGGCCGGGTTTTTCCTAAGTTAATTTCTGCACTTCTGGAGCTATCTTGTTCATTTACAATACTTAATAGGCCTAAGCAGACACTTTAGTAGTATGAGATGCAGATGCATCTCACTTGCCACATTGCATATGATCTTATCATTAGTCACATGAAGGACATACCTCTGGTTACCTGGAATGTTAGGGGACTACACGATCCTTTAAAGTCCTTTAAAGAGGGTGATGGGGAGTAGGGTCCTCCATAAATATCATCCTGCAATAATAGGCCTCCAAGAGACCCATCTCATACCAGAGACTCTTAGCTGTGTAAAGTACTCCTGGGCACAAAAGATATATCATGCCACGCATACTTCATACCCCAAAGTGGTGTGTGTCCTTGGACACAAATCTCTGGATTTTCATGAGCTAGCTGCAATATCTGATTCGGAGGGGCGATACATATTTTTATATTGTAAATTGTTCTCTTAATATGTATCATAGCTGTGGTATACATACCTCCACCCTATTCCATTTCAGTGCTGCAGGGCCTACTGGTCTTCACTTTACATAAGCCTGATATTCCAATCTTTGTCCTAGGTGATTTTAATAATGTCATAAATCCTGCCCTAGAAAGACATCCCCCTCCCCCCCCCCCCAAATTTTAGGTTCCTCACAATGAGGCAGCCCACTGCCACAATTTATGGAAGAGGTAAAATGGGTGGATGCATGGAGAGAAAAGCACCCTGTAACTGTCCAACTCTCCTGTTATTCTAAGACATAGGGGTCACTGTCCGGTATAGATCTTTATCTCGGGTCAGCTTGTTAGATTCTGCTGGTTTCGATAATACTGTATGCTACAAGAGGGGTGTCTGACCACTCGCCTTTTGATATGCTGGATTACAGCTAGACCTTCCAGAGCTCCGTGGCGTCTAAATGCTTTTTGGCTTAAAACTGATACCTGAGAGCGCTGGGATTGGACAAAACATGGTTAGTTTGCTTGAGGATAACGTACTCTATACTGATAATAACCTGTTAAAGTAGGACGCTTTAAATTGCTATATATGTGTAGTCTTCATATCTGCAGTTAATAGTATAAAGACAGAATCTAAAAAGCATGAAAAGCTTCTCACTCAGCATGTCCAGGAAGGGGAAAGGGTGTTTAATTCACAACCCACAGACGATTCCCAGTCAGCTTTGCTCGCTGCACTGGATGCCTTGACATAACTGATAAACTCCAAAGCGGAAAAAAATAATTGTTTTTTTTTCCAAGGTACCCTTTTATCAAGAGGGGGAACAGACTGGTTGTCTGCTTGCAAAAATAGTTAATGTACGCCCAGCGGCTCCGGTGATTGGTGCACTAAAGCTTCCTACAGGGTCTATGCCAATTCCCCGGAAACGGTTATGGCCGAACTAGTAAAATTGTACTCGGATCTCTATGGCTCTAAGGTCTCCTATACCCCAGAGGCCCTATCAAGTTATTTACAGTCTATCAATAGACCCACCCTGTCAGACGCTCATAGAGCAAGTCTGGATGTTCCTTTTACGTTAGAGGAGATCCGGGAGGCGACCAGCTCTTTTCTCAACTCTAAAGCACCTGGGAATGATGGGCTGCCAGAGGAGGTATTCCAACCACATGCTGATATCCTTTTACCTAAGCTGTTGAAAGTATTCAATGAGGCCCATGAGCATGGACGGTTACTGCCTTCCATTAACAGGGCTAGTATTATTTTGCTTTAAAGCCTGATAATCCAGCTACCGAGCCTAATTCCTATAGACCTACAGTATTTCCTTGTTACAAGCCGACATAAACATTTTGGCTACAGTACTGGCTCGGAGGCTTAACAAAGTAATTGCTGATATCTTTCATGCAGACCAAGCTGGCTTCATGCCTAACAAATCCACTGCTTTCAACCTCAGATGACATTAAATAAATAGGCAAACATCAGCTGATAACAGAGGGACTAGAGCGCTTTTGTCGCTGGACGCAAACAAAGCCTTTGATAGCTTGGAGTGGTGCTATTTGTGGGCAGTGCTGGAAAGATTTGGCTTCGGAAGACAATTTATTGCATGGGCCCATTTATTGTTTCATAATCCCCAAGCTGCTATCTGGGAGGGTGACAGGACCTCACAGGTATTTTCACTGGGTAGGGGTTCTAGGCAGGGATGCCCTCTCTCCCCCCGCCTATTTCCCTTGCATTAGAACCCTGGCGGCTAAAATTAGGACCAGATCTCAAGTTGAGGGCTTTAAATATGGTGCACTCATGAAAAGATCATGTTGTATGCAGACGACATGCTGCTTTTGATGGAAAATACAGGCCCCTCTTTGCAAGCTGTAATGGATATAGTCACCGAATTTGGCATTTATTCAGGCTTGACTAATAATTGGACCAAGTCTGCCCTGTTGCTACTGGATGGAGCTCTTGACCCCTTGTTATCTTCTTTCTGCCCACTGGCTATAGTGGGGCAGTTCAGATATTTGGAAATCATAGTCTCGGCTGAGATTGTGGACTATTGCCGTTTGAACCTATCTCCCCTGCTGTCACGGTTTACGGATAAGGTGAAATTGTGGTCTAAACTACTGCTGTCAGTGGCGGGTAGAGTTAATTTAGCAAAAATTATCTTAATGCCCCAGCTGCTCTATTTCCTCCACAATACACCTGTGGTTATACCCCATAAAATTTTCTGAGTGGTAAATTCCATATTTTGCTCGCTACTATGGAAATTGGGTCAGGCTGGAGCAACTCCAGAGGTCTAAGGATACTGGGGGCCTAGCTTTCCTGGTTGTACTATCTGGCAGTCTAGCTGCAGCAGCTGTTAAACGGCATGAATGATGTATCTGCCGAGGGGGAAACACACACTGATTCCACATAAGCTGTGTCGTTACACTGTGTAGAAAATCAGACTCTCCCGGAAGCCCTTGAGGCCCAGCTCTTCTTAAAGTCTAACAAAAGGTACCCCACTTATAGGCTACTACATAAGATTTGGTTCAAAGCAAAACAACTACAAAGAGTGTCAGGATTTACTAGTTACCAAATACTTACCCGGAACTGGCAAAGCTGCAGTGAGCAGCCTGATGGCTTACATATGGTGTTACTCACCTCTGTCACATTTTAAGCAATGGCAGGTTGCTCCCATTGGCCCAGATGCAAGACAGATACGGATTGGCCATTAAAGCGCAAGGTCGTCCCACTCCTCTTTTCAATATGATGCAGCAATCCACATCCACTAAAGGGTTTATCTCCAGGTGCTATGTGATGCTGCTGCCAGAGTACCTGGAGAAATTTCCAAACACGGGCATGGAAAAATGGGTGGAAGATGTGGATGATATAGATGGGGATCAGTGGTCGGAGGCCCTGGAATCTGTCCACGGCTGTTCTTTAAATGTAACCCAAAGACTGTCCCAAATATATATATTATTGCGGGTTCATCATACCCCACTTAAATTGTTTACTATTGGACTCCGCCCAGACCCATTGTGTACGAGATACAAGGGAGCCAAGGGGGACCTGAAGCATCTCCTTTGGCAATGCCCAAATTTGCACCGCTTTTGGACTGGCAAAGTAAACACCATTAATAATACTTTTCAAGTAACCGTCTCTCTTGACCCTAAACCTTTCTTACTGGGTTAACTGGATGAGGTTATAATGGACATATATGTGCCAAGCTCGAAAACTGATCCTGCAACATTGGATCTCTCAAACCTCTCCAACTTTAGAGATGTGGTTAGCTAACATGGGATTAACTTTGATATGAGCGCTTGATATATCCGCATTTAGGCAACCAGACCCGGTTCAATAAGATCTGAGGATGCTGTCTAGCTACCCCTGGCTTGGCTCCATTGGACCTAATCCTTGATGGGCTATTAACCTTAAAGTGGGAACTCAACTGTTCTGTTTGTCTGCTTGGAGTGAGTTTAATTTAAAGTACTTGGGAAGAGATATGATGAGAATGTCTTCTTAAACCATACCTAGGGATGCATACACTGTGAGATTTAACAACTAATGACATCTCAGGTTCAATTGGTTTTATTAATGTGCTTTGTCTTTGCACAAGAACATTATTCTACTTTGTATTCTGCGAAAGTATTGTATAATGCAATACTTTGGAATGTGCCTTGTTTATTGTCCAGTAAAAGTTGTTAATAAACTATATTCTGATTTAAAAAATAGTAATATTTGAATTTCCATGTTCTGTGTACTGTGGGAGATCAGAGATAGTGAACGCAGGCTCCTGGGTTTAGTAACACTTTAAATACTGTATCAAAGTGAAGCTGATCTCCAGCTCACACTTTATAATCTGCTACAGCAAACATTTTTTTTTTCCTATTGGGATAAAGAATTTACATAAATACATAAAAGCTGATCATTTTAAGCACCCCTGTCAGTGTTAAATGATTTTTCCCATCCCTGTAACTGCAAGATAGCTTAACCCTCAATTATGGGACTTTTAGGGCAACCAAGAAAAAATGGATAATCAAAAACATGTGAGCAGTATTATAATATGTATCTAATGATCTGTTTCCATTATAGAATTTACATTCCTACATTTTACACACCCCTGCGGAAGAAAAATAAAAAGAAATTACATTCTGAAACACATTGGGCTGTTAGGATATTACTGAATAATAAACAATAAATGTGGGAGTATTGCATCTTGATGTATACAGGCAGTCCCTGGGTTACAAACAAGGTAGGTTCTGCAGGTTGTAGATGTAAATGTAAAGTGGAACAGGTACATTTTTTTAAGTGTACCGTATATACTCGAGTATAAGCCGACCCGAGTATAAGCCGAGACCCCTACTTTTACCACAAAAAGATGGGAAAAATCATTGACTCGAGTATAAGCCTAGGGTGAGAATGCAGGGTGGCGGGCATTGTACAGGAGAATGCAGGGCACTGGCATGGTACAGGAGAATGCAGGGTGACTGGCATGGTGCAGGAGAATGCAGGGTACTGGCATGGTGCAGGAGAATGCAGGGTACTGGCATGGTGCAGGAGAATGCAGGGTACTGGCATGGTGCAGGAGAATGCAGGGTACTGGCATGGTACAGGAGAATGCAGGGTACTGGCATGGTGCAGGAGAATGCAGGGTACTGGCATGGTGCAGGAGAATGCAGGGAACTGGCATGGTGCAGGAGAATGCAGGGTACTGGCATGGTACAAGAGGATCCGGGGTTGTGGGCATACTACAGGAGATGCAGTGCTGTGGGCATGGTACATGTGGACCATGCCCACAGCACTGCATCCCTCGTAGTGTGCCCGCAGCCCATGGCAGGTAGTGAAGCTGTTTCACTTACCTGTTCCAGAGGCGCCTTCATTTTAAAAATGGCGCCGCCCGGCGCCGACACGTCATTGCGCACGCGCCGCCGCCGCTTGTATACTTTCGGCTATAGCCGAAATTACACGAGCGGCGGTGGCGCGTGCGCGGTGACATGTATGCGACGGGCGGCGCCATTTTTAAACCTTAATCCCGTCGGAGCGGACAGGAAATTTTTTTTTTTTCCTTGACTCGAGTATAAGCCGAGGGGGACGTTTTCAGCACAAACAAATGTGCTGAAAAACTCGGCTTATACTCGAGTATATACGGTATATAAAAAATAAAAAACAGTTTTAAGTGTAACTCCAGCCCAAAAAAATATTTTTAGGTTTTTTATATAGCACAAGGAAGGGTTAACACCCCTGTAACATTTGTTTTGCTTGCTAAATCCCTGTTCAGAAGATTTCACAACTTTTTGTCCCTGTCACACTTATATTTCAACATTTTTGGGTTGTCGTGGAAACAAGGATTGGTGATAAAGCTTCAGTGGAGACACCTTTTTCCCATGAGTGAATTTCCCTTCCTAGGGGTAGATTTCCTCTCACTTCCTGTTGTCTCTCTCCATTTGTAAGTAGGAGTCGTTTGTCAGTTGGATGTTTGTAACTCGGGGACTGCCTGTATTGCCATGCAATTTATGTATGTAAAAACAGCCACTAACAACACACATTGTTTCTAGGAATGCTCTTATTCCTTTTTTTTTATTAAAGATTGTACAAAGTTTTTACTGCTCTCATTTTTTTGATTTTCAGTTTTTCTTGATTGCCCTAAAAGTCCTATAATTGAGGGTTTACCTCTTGTTTGTACACCGTTTGGGGGATGACGGCAACCAATAAGCTAAATTTGTTCTGTTGACAAACAACAGACTTACTGACGGGATCACCAAATGAAGAGAGAAGAAAGAAAGCCTAAAAAAGGAAATTAATGCAGCCATTACATCTAAGAAATGGTATGCTACAAAATAATACATTTTTGCTTTTGGGTTTAAAACTGCTTTAAAATTTGGTGCTTGCATTAGCTGTTTATTTTTTAGGCATTTTTTCCCTTTGTTTTTACCTGGTGATCTAGACAGTAGCACACTTCCTGTGGATGGAGGAGCAACAGAGACACCTTTGGGCAGCAGCATTGTCAGTCTGGGGTGAGGGTAGTGTTAGATGCACTAATAGATAGACTTGATGTCAGCGGTGTCATCCACTGACATCCGAAATCCCATAGACATACATTATATCCGTATTTCATCCGCAAATGGATGGGATGATATGCGGACATACGGACCGGATGACACAAGTGTCATCCGTGTCCGTAAAAATTAAAAAAAGTGACTGAACGGACGACAAAAACGGAGCGCCCATGTGAAAGAAGCCTTAGAATTTGTTAGCTGCAACATAATGTATATTTGTGTTTAGGTTTAATGCCACTTTACTAAACAACTGAACCCACTGACTAATTCATAATTAAAACCCCTTTTGCTTTTTGGGCAAATGTACTGTATATAGCCAATCCCGGTTCAGACCAAACTGATAGCTTAAAAAAAAAATAATGATCATTCTAAAAATTATACTATCAAGTTTTAAGGCTTGGTACAGTCTGTAATGCTTGTTTAGATAAAATAAAGTTCACTCAAACTGATTAGTTTTGTATGAATTCCATTCAGTTCAATCACTTTTTTCACATACCATAATAGGATGTTCTAGAAGCCATAACAACAACTTTATTTCTCTAGTAGTGTTGAGGACATTCGATCCAGCTCCTCTCGCTGATGTGTTTCACCCCTACTGAGACTTACTCATTGAGCAAGAACATTTGGAAAGAAAGGAGTATTTATATACATGTAGAACTCTCCTCGTTAGGTTGCTAAGATGTAGGAAAGTTAGGTCCCTTTTGGATCCTCTGTAATCAGTTGATCACTTGTCGATTTCTCATAGCTGTTCTGGGTCGCACAGGCTGCAGGTTTGATTGCTCTCCTTTGTCTTCCAGGGGTTTTGGAACATAGAGGTTTGGGCAAAGAAAATCACAGCCCAAATATTATTGTGCTCCAGCCAATCCCTGCGGAGGTGTGCCCAGAAACTGGTTGGAGAGGGATATAAAAAGTCTTGAAGTCCACCTATTCACTCAGTGGTTCCACAGCACCTCCCCGATTAGCAAATCCCGGGGCGTGGCTATTGCTATCCACAGGGCATGTCCCTTCCAGCCAGTGGCTCACCTGGTGGACCCCCAAGGCCGCTACGTGTTCTTGAAGAGAACAAACATGGGTAAGATGTACACGTTTGCTTCTGTTTATGCCCCCAACATGGGTCAGCTTACTTTTATTGACGCGACACTTGAACGCCTGGCCTCGTTTAGGGAAGGTTCCCTGATCGTTGGCGCCGACTTCAATGTCTGCTCCGATCCACTCCTGGACACCTCTCATGGTCGCTCCTCCCACTCATTCTCCTTCCTGAAGCACTACCGCAAGACTCTTCAATCCCATCTCCTTATTGACTCCTGGCGGGTACTTCATCCCCAGGACAAGGACTTTAGCTACTTCTCTTCCCTGCATGAGGTGTATACGCGGATCGATGCCATTTACATCGATCACCCCACCCTGGAGTCCCTCCTGCGGTCGTCCATTGGTAACATTACGATTTCAGATCATGCTCCGGTTGTTACGGAGCTATCTTTGCCCCATGGCTCTTCTAGGTCTTGGACCTGGAGACTGAACGAAAACTTGTTGGATGACTCACAGGTGGTCTCCAAGGTCTCGGAGGTCTTGCGGTGTTATTTTGCGGAGAATGCGTCGGAGGATCTGAGTCGGGGGCTGTTATGGGAGGCACACAAGGCGGTGGTGTGGGGTGAGCTCATTTCCCTGGGCGCTAAGCTTAAAAGGGAGCGCCAGGCGGACTTTAACCGCGTTCTGACCTCTTTACAGCAGGCTGAACTTTCCCATAAGCAGACGGGTACCCCCCGACGCACTGGCTAAACTGGTCGACCTACGCCTCCTATTCTCCCGTCTTTTAGACAGGCATACCCGTGCCCGCTTGCGTCATGTCTCTCACAAATTCTATGAACAGGGCAACAAGTGTGGCCGCATGCTTGCCCGAGCCCTGCGTCGGAAACGTGCCCAGATGTGTGTACACAAACTACGCTCCCCTTCCGGCGACCCCCTTATTAAGCCCTCGGAGATTGCTAACCAATTTTGCGCTTACTACGCGGGCCGCTACGACCTCTCCGGCTCCTCCACGGCGGACTCCCACGCGACTAAGTTGACGGCCATTAGAGACTACCTTTCAGACCATGTCTTCCCCTCCCTGTCCTCTGACCAGCGCTCTGACCTGGACGCTCCCATTACGCTGGATGAATTGGAACGCACGATACTCTCCCTGCCTAACGGCAAAAGCCCCGGCCATGACGGCTACACGAAGACCTATTACAAGACGTTCCTCCCTCTCCTGCAGAAACCCATGTGTGACTATTTTAATTCGCTGGCCACAGACGGGGAGATACCCTTGGAAGCCTTACTGGCCCACATTACGGTGATTCCGAAGGCTAACAAGGATCCCACGGCTCTACAAAGCTACCGCCCCATTTCATTGCTTAATGTGGATATCAAAATTTTCGCTAAACTCCTGGCAAATCGCCTGAAACATCTTAGGCCCCAGATTATTCACCTAGACCAGACCGGGTTTATTGCCGGTCGGGAGGCTAGAGACAATGCCATCCGGGCGATACAGTTAATCCACTGGGCTACCACCTGTTCTGACTCCCCGCCCTACCTGATCCTCTCGACCGATGCCGAAAAGGCGTTTGATCGGGTGGACTGGACTTATTTGAAGGAGGTCCTGGAATCGTTGGGCCTGGGGCCGCACATGTTGGCATGGATCATGGCACTGTACAGAGACCCTAGTGCTAGGGTCCGAGTTAATGGGTGTCTCTCCGCCGGGTTCCGGATCCGGAACGGCACCAGACAGGGGTGCCCTCTCTCGCCCCTTCTTTTCGCCCTGGTCCTGGAGCCCTTCTTGGCCAAGGTCAGGGCGAATGGGGACATCAGAGGCGTGCGTGTTGGGACAATGGAGCATAAGCTCTCGGCTTATGCCAATGACATCCTGTTCCACCTTACAGATCCCCTGCTCTCGTTGCCGGTCCTGATGCGAGAACTCGAGCGATTTAGCCTGGTCTCTAATTTTAAGATCAATCTTGGCAAATCTGAGATTCTCCCCGTCTGTGTGCCTTCACCCCTGTCTGCTTCCCTGCGGGCCGCCTTCCCTTTTAGGTGGACTGACTCTTCCCTGACGTACCTGGGCGTACAGCTTACAGACCACTTTGACACACTCTACAAGGCTAATTACCCCCGCCTCTTGGCTGACATCAAACAGGACCTCCTGCATTGGACCAAAACGGCCTTTACCTGGTTAGGAAGGGTGAATATTATTAAGATGAATGTCCTCCCCAGGGTGTTGTTCTACCTCCAGATGCTGCCTATACCTTTGCCTCGTAGTTTCTTCCGCCTTCTGGACGGCCTGATTACGGTTTTCGTCTGGAACGGTAAACGCCCCCGCATTGCCCTGGCCACCCTGAAATGTCCTAAACACCTGGGAGGCCTTGGCCTTCCAGATGTGTGACGTTACTACCGCGCTATTGTCCTTCAGCGCATCCTCAACTGGCGCTTCCACACCTGCTCCAAGCTATGGGTCCCTCTCGAAAAGTTCATTGCGGGTAGGAACCTTTCCTATGCCCCCTGGCTTTCCCGGGAATACCGGGGGCTGTCAGACAATGCCCCACAGTCCACGCGCTGAAAGTGTGGGACCATGTGAATAAGCTCCTGGACCTAGCGCCCCCTGTGTCCCCATTGGCCCCCTTGGGGGGCTACCTCTGGTTCCCCCCGGGGGAACAGATGGCCTTTTTTGACCCCTGGGTAGATGATGGCAACGGCAGTTGCGGGAAACTGATGGAAGGCGGTAAACTCCTGTCCTATGACATCCTGAAGGCACGTCACGGCGGGTCCCCTATGAATTTTTGGAGGTACAGGCAGCTTCACCACTTCTTTGCTGTCCACGGCCCGGCGATTCGTCCTCAGGCATCTCTTACACCCTTCGAACGTCTGTTCATTCAGGATGACCCTATCCCTCACATGGTTTCTGAGCTGTACCAGCTATTGGGAGCTGCATCCTCCGCTTCTGCGCCCATATGTACTAGGCTTTGGGAGCGGGACCTGGGAATGCAATTTACTGCTGCCCAGCTTTCTTGCCTTTTCCAACTGACCCACTCGAGTTCGGAGGACTCTAAGATGCAAGAAACGAATTAGAAGCTCCTGACACGCTGGTACCGAGTGCCGGCGGACTTGGCACGCATCTACCCCTCGGCTTCCTCCGCATGTTGGCGAAACTGCGGCGGTACCGGTACCCTGCTGCATCTGTGGTGGGAGTGCCCGGTGATCGCCTCTTTTTGGCACGACGTCCGAGACAAGGTCAAAATTATCCTGGATCTAGATGTGCCATTTAGCCCCCTCCATTTTCTCCTGCACGTGACCTGCATGCCGCTCATCCGCTATAGACTTAGCTTGCTACCCCATCTCCTCAATGCTGCGAGGAGACTGATTCAGATTTATTGGAAGCGGCCGCAGGTCCCGGGCAGGACGGAGTGGCGGCAGATGGTGGACACTATCCGAGATGCGGAGGACTGGGTCGCTAGATGTCGTGGGACACGGGAGCGCAACGACTCGAGGTGGCAGCCGTGGACCGATCACTCTGGTGGTCTGTCCGCGCTGCCCTCGAGCCTGGATCATGCCCTGCTGATGTTGGCCGACCCTATAGCAGCCCTTCCCAGGCCCAGCTCTTAAGACCCTTCCCATTGGCTGCCCTTGGCCCTCAGGAGGACTGGAGGATCCCGCAGGGGCGTGGCGTTGGCAGTGCTCTGGATTCTGGCAGGTATGCTCTTCTCTCCCCCTTCCTTCTTCTTCTTCCCTAGGCTCTCTTTTTCTCCCTCTCCTTGCCCTTCCCTCTGGTTTCCTCTTTCCGGTATCCCTGTTTCTGGATTTTTTCCTCGTTCTTCTTCCCTACATGCTGCCCCATCTACCTCGAGTGGGCGATTATAGTTAGTGTTTTGGAGGGTCTGCCGGCGTTAGACACGAAGCGTCTTTCTTCCCTTAGGCCCCTCTGCCAGCGGAGCTGGCCCTAGGTCGGCACGGCCCTTCTGTGTGGTTCCTCCCAGTCGCCTACTGCCCCCCCACGGTTAGTTGGGGGAGGTTTGAGTTGCCTGGGGGGGCACCGGCAGGGGTCGTCGCACTGGGGGCGGTTTGATGGAGGCTGATGCCCCCCTCCCCCGGCGGCGTGCTTCCACTTTGGGCTCCCTCGGGCTCGCTATTGCACCCTCTGGGACCCACAGACGTCTGTTGCTGACCACAAAGTGGTAGTGTGTTAGTAAACTCTTAAAATGTATTTTTACCTACAGGTACGCTTATAATAAAGGTTAGCTGTAGGCAAAATTAATATTCCCTAAACATGCACTGTTTAGGAGATATTCTAAGGAGCAGCAGCCGGTGACATCACCGGCGCATTTGCTCTGAAGGAACGGCACACCTGTGCCATTCCTTCAGAGCGAATGCTGTGCGGCGGCTGTGACATCATCACAGCTCAGCCATTCAATGAGCTGCAGCCCTCAAACCTGGAAGGAGGATTGAGTGAAGATGGAAGCCTCTGCAGCAGTGACCGCGAACCACTAAGGGGCTTCATTTCAAGGTAAGTCTTTCATATTGTGCTAGTATCTTATGTATACTAGCACATTATATCTCTACCTTGCAGGGTTTTTGTTAAAGCCTTTAATACTGCTTTCAATAGTCTAAGATTTAGAGAAACATGGTTCTTCTCCCTTTTAGAGGCAATCCACATGTCTAGGTGGAGGTGGCTACCCCTATCTGCAGCAACTCCTGATTCCAGCTAGTATTTTGTGGCATAGCTGTGGGGGCCTACTCATTTTTGAAGCTAGTTAAAGGAACTGTCATCTGGGAACCTGGTCTGGAGAGCTCAATGAAGAGTGACTGGTGGAGGTTAAAAGAGGTCTGGTTGTCCTGTGGCATTGTTGGCATTAAACTTTCCCTCACTGAAGTGAGTCTGGTGGATACTGGAAGGAGGCATCTGGTGATCCTGTGACACTAAGTACTGACCTCCTGAGCTCAGGATTCCTGTGAATGTGTGCTGTACCCCTGAATTAAGAAGCCAGTAGTATTCTTCACTGGGATAGCTCCTGCAAAGAGACTCAGTTCTACCATCTGTACTTGAATACAGGAGAGAAGTATGTGTAGGGTCACATATAATTCGTGTGTCATGCTGTCCCCCTAAAAATATATAGCAAAGGAAAACATCGGTCCCCAATTGGGGTTTATTACAGCATGCACACAATGAAAAAAAAAAGTTTTAGAGCAAAAATTCAAAAAGTTTATTTCATATCATACACAATAATTTAAAATCACATGAAAGGGACTGGGTACATGAAATACTCCAGGTCCTATACAAACATATATATTATGGGGTTACTGTTTCTGAATCACCATCTACAGGCTCCACACATGCCCTTTTGTTTTGGTAACTGTATCATGGCACAGTTATTTGCACTAATCTGTCTGATGTACTAGTTTGTATGTATGTTTTTATAGGACCTGGAGTATTTCATGTACCCAGTCCCTTTCATGTGATTTTAAATTATTGTGTATGATATGAAATAAACTTTTTGAATTTTTACTCTAAAACTTTTTTTTTTCATTGTGTGCATGCTGTAATAAACCCCAATTAGGGACCGATGTTTTCCTTTCCTTTCCTACCTCTGTATTTGCTCCTACATAGAAACTGCTCAGGGCGACTTAGAGAAAGTAGTATATCCTTCTGCCAGGAATCAGGGAATCTGGAGTATCCCATATCACCCTATACTCCACCCCAAGTCCTTCAACAGTAAAAAAAAAAAAAAAAAATAATCCTAAACTACATCCCTTAGACTGATTATTGAGCCAGGATGAGTGAAATGTTGCTGTGTGCCTGGCTGCCTTTGCACTAACTCTGGGGAAGAACTGGGCAGGCACTCAGACTGTGGACACGTTGCAGGCTTGCTGTTGCCTGGCGTTTCTATGGACTAGTTTTGACATATTGCAAGTGCTACCTGCCTCATGTTTGATATATGCTATCTGCAGTGATAGCCTCTAGTACACAGGATATTCTGATATTTTTATTTGCTGGGATGTCCCCATGTATTTTGGCCGCAGGTCATCATTATAATATATGAAGCCAGTTAGGCCCTGAATATGGATATGAATACGTACACATGTATGCTTCCCTACTGAAACCTCAGAATTATTGCTGTTATCCTGGGCATTTACACAATACTTTACCACTATTGGTCTTGGACTATTTTCATCACCATTTTGCATTCTGCCTTGCCTGCCATTACTTGAGTCAGAAATATCGGTCTGTTCTGGTCTCTTTGGCCCTGAGGAATCCTCGTGTGAAACGCGTTAGCTTGCTGGGGACCTCTAGACCGTGCTCCACCTGAGACCCTTACGTTATCTCCTGATACAAGTTATCAGCACTCCCTTGTTGGGAAGTTTTTCTACAGTGCGATTCTTATGTTTGTTGTTTTTAGTTATGTCAGACATGGGTAACCATTCCTATGCATTGTTTTAATATGTACAATAAAATTATATTTTAGTTAATTTTGTGTTGCAATTGATCCTTCCCTTCTCCTCCCACTGGCCCGCAAAGCCCCATCTTTTCTATTTTGTGTTTTATATATATATATATATATATATATATATATATATATAGTACTTAGGGGTATGGGCCCCTTTACACAGTAATTTTTTGTTTATTGTCTGGGGAAGAACTTGTTAAAGCACAGTGGCCCTTTTGGGGGTAGCTCTTAATAAATTTGAAACAACTTCCACTCCCAGTCCAATTAATGCATAAACATTAGGCATAGGTGGGATGCAGATGTCACACTCTCCACCTCGCCCAGTCAGAGAATGATTTACATTCATTGAGAAAATGGAAAGCATTCTCTGAATGGCACCTGTGCTGAGCAGCTGAAGTCCTGTGTTTAGGGTAGCTCAGGGGAGGACTGGGTCAGGGGGCAGGGAGGCAATTGCCCCCCGGGCCGCTGTGATGCCACATAAAAATGCTGCACCGCTTCTGACACAGACATGTCTAAATGATTACTGGTGAAGAGAAGTAAAAAAAAGTCTTCAATGCTGACCTACTGAGTGAGGGATAAAGACAAGGACAGAGTGCAGCCCCCCCACCCCCAGCATGGATGGTGTAAACTGTGTATGAACAGAGGCTGGTTCCATGCCCCAGGCAAGTTCCATGCCCTGGTTGAGCTGTTACAGCTTCCCCCAACTGCCCCCTGCTGGCCAGCTAAGGAACCCAGATTAGGCCTGTGAGTAGAGAGTAACTGGAGCGGAGCTACAGCCTGGAATGGAGGTCAGGAGGAGGCCGGGAAGAGGGATAGTGGGATTGAGGCCGATTTGCTGCACCATGGGCTTCTGGTTTGTACATGCCCCCTGGGCCGAAGGTTGCCAGTCAGCCCCTGGGGTAGCTGATCGGCAAGGGAGTTGGAAGCTAGGGGAGATCACTGGAGTAGTGGTGTCTACTTCAGTGATTTCCAGCTTCTTGCTGGAACCCATCCTTTTGACCCTGCACAACACAAAAAAGTTCCACACTACAGTGCCCAGACACATAACTGAAGGTATCTAAACCCAAGAACAAAAATCTATCTTTTTCAGGTTTACCGGTCCTTTAATGTGGGTACTGCATTCATTTTTTTTTCCAGGCAAGTGCATTTTACATAGTTATAAGGTTGAAAAAAAGACACAGGTCCATTTGGTTCAACATATGTGTGATTTTTTGTTACCTAATAATTCCCACAGTCCTGTATATTCTGCTTCCTCATGAAGACAACTAAAAGATTTTGAAGCTGCAGACACTCACAGCTAGTACCACTTCCTTGGGGAGAAAGTGCTTTATTTTTACTTC
Organism: Pelophylax lessonae; assembly: GCF_965119305.1. Lineage (NCBI taxonomy): Eukaryota > Metazoa > Chordata > Amphibia > Anura > Ranidae > Pelophylax > Pelophylax lessonae. Next base: position 605,154,389 of record NC_138768.1, on the reverse strand, counting down.
TCCAACAGTAAAGAACCCTTTCCTCAATCTAAGGTTAAACTTCCTTTCGTCTAACCTGAAAGCATGGCTGCATGTCCTCTTCAGAGACTCTAACCACTTCAGCCCCGGAAGGTTTTCCTCACTCAATGACCAGGCAATTTTTAGCGATATGGCACTGCGTTATTTTAACTGACAATTGCAACGCTGTACCAAAATAAAATTGATGTCCTTTTTTCCCACAAATAGAGCTTTCTTTATATATAATTATTATTATTATTTTTTTTTTACTTTTTGTTATATAACATTCCTAATTAAAAAAAATCAAAAAAAAAAATCAAATTTTCTCATCATTTTTAGGCCAATATGTATTCTGCCACATATATTTGGTAAAAAAAAAAAAAAAAACAGTAAGTGTATATTGATTGGTTTATTTAAAAAAGAATAGCGCGCAAATGCAAAAGAAATTACTACCAAATCTGAAGACAATCCATAAATAAAAATGGGGATTTGGTCCCACCATATGGCCATATCGTGCTCAAGCCCACTACTGCGTCAAAGTACCCCATTATCAGTGGGTCCTACACTATCCATGATATAGTCCCCTGTAGTGCATTTGCACATCCTTCCCAGCAAGGAGTATTATCTCCAAGGGTTAGAAAGGCTGGATTCATCTCTTTTTCATGGATAGTGTAGGACCCACTGATAATGGGGTACTTTGACGCAGTAGTGGGCTTGAGCACGATATGGCCATATGGTGGGACCAAATCCCCATTTTTATTTATGGATTGTCTTCAGATTTGGTAGTAATTTCTTTTGCATTTGCGCACTATTCTTTTTTAAATATACATGTCTTTTGGTTCATAGCTGCAGCAGCTATAGAAATACATGGGTATGCTCCCCCAAAATTTTTTTGCCTATATTGATTGGTTTGCACAAAAATTATCGCACCTACAAACTAGGGGATAGATTTATGGAATTTTTATTTGTTTTTTCTAGTGATAGTGGCGATCTGCTATTTTTAGTGGGACTGCGAAAATGCGGCGGACAAATTAGACACCTAACTGACACTTTTGAAGGGACCAGTGACATTACTACAGTAATCAGTGCTAAAAATATGCGCTGTCACTGTACAAATGACACTGCAAGGGAAGGAGTTAACACCAGGGGCGATCAAAGGGTAAATGTGGCCCTTGGGAGTGCTTTCTAACTGTGTGGGGGATGGGTTCACTGGTTGAACACAGAGACCTGTGTACCTAAATAGGAGGAACACAGGATCCCTGTGTTCATCTGTGTTTTCAAAGCATTTTATTGAAGTTCACGGTCCTGTCTTCATCTGTGACAGAACTGAGGTCTGCCTTGCTTACATCAGCAGACCGGCGTTCTGTCTCTCTGGGGAGCGATCGCTAGTGGTTGGCAGACATCGCATTCGCCGGACCCGCTGATTGGCGCCCCCTCTGGCCAGTCAGAGTGTGCGCACGCGCCCCCACTGGCTATCGCACTAAATGACGTACAAGTATGACGTTTCATGCAATAGAGCAAACCTGCCGCAATATATGTACTGCTGGAGGTTGGCAAGTGGTTAAACAGTTTATTACAGTTAGTTTATTTCAGTTACTGAAGTCACCTTTGATATATTTGTACATTGTAATCATATTCCCCCTTAAGCGCCTCTTGTCCAGATTGAATAACTGTAATCTATGCATTTCATTCTCATAGCTGATCTTCTCCATCCCTCTTATTAATTTTGTTGCCCTTTGCTGAACTCTTTCTAATTCAGCAACCTCTTTCCTGAGGATTGGTGACCAATACTGAACGGTATATTCAAGATGAGGACAGACCAGTGTTTTGTAAAGGGGTAGAATTATTGATTTATCTCTTGAATACCTTTCCTTTTTAATGCATGACATTAGTTTCCCTAGCTTTGTTAGTTAAAATGACAGAAAAATGCTTTCTTATCTTGCTAGAACTTTGGTGTCCTTGTAACTTGAAATAAGGTAACTTTTCTAGCTATCTTCTATAAACTACAAAACACCTCCTCCCTATATAATGGATAATTAAGTGGCTGTCATGCAGCTAATTTGTTTCATTCTTTCAGAGCCAATAACTTGGAACAAGTACAAGCTAAGGAATTTGGATTTTTCTTAAAGTGGAACTTTAGTCAGAAAATGAACTCCTGCTAGATTACTTCAGGCTGACCCCTTTTGCAAGTATAGCTTTTTAAAATTTTTAATATAAGTGCTTATACTTTTTAAAATCCAGTAATGTGCGGTCTCACCCTGCTCTGCACATGCTCAGTTTCTCTCTAATTTTTAGACACTGTGCCAAATTCGTAGGGGCCGATCTGCTGACAGCTTAACCACTTCTCGCCCAACATGGACTTCAAGTGGGGATATACAGTGCCTTGTGAAAGTATTCGGCCCCCTTGAACTTTGCGACCTTTTGCCACATTTCAGGCTTCAAACAAAGATATAAAATTGTAATATTTTGTGAAGAATCAACAACAAGTGGGACACAATCATGAAGTAGAACAAAAATTATTGGATATTTCAAACTTTGTTAACAAATAAAAAACTGAAATATTGGGCGTGCAAAATTATTCGGCCCCTTTACTTTCAGTGCAGCAAACTCTCTCCAGAAGTTCAGTGAGGATCTCTGAATGATCCAATGTTGACCCAAATGACTAATGATGATAAATAGAATCCACCTGCGTGTAATCAAGTCTCCGCATAAATGCACCTGCACTGTGATAGTCTCAGAGGCCCGTTTAAAGTGCAGAGAGCATCATGAAGAACAAGAAACACACCAGGCAGGTCCGAGATACTGTTGTGGAGAAGTTTAAAGCTTGGGAAATCTTTTTGTATCCAAATACGGCTTTAAACATCCCAAGGAGCACTGTGCAAGCGATAATATTGAAATGGAAGGAGTATCAGACCACTGCAAATCTACAAAGACCTGGCCGTCCCTCTAAACTTTCAGCTTATACAAGGAGAAGACTGATCAGAGATGCAGCCAAGAGGCCCATGATCACTCTGGATGAACTGCAGAGATCTACAACTGAGGTGGGAGACTCTGTCCATAGGACAACAATCAGTCATATACTGCACAAATCTGGCCTTTATGGAAGAGTGGCAAGAAGAAAGCCATTTCTTAAAGATATCCATAAAAAGTGTCGTTTAAAGTTTGCCACAAGCCACCTGGGGGAGACACCAAACATGTGGAAGAAGGTGCTCTGGTCAGATAAAACCAAAATCGAAATTTTTGGCAACAATGCAAAACGTTATGTTTGGCGTAAAAGTAACACAGCTCATCACCCTGAACACACCATCCCCACTGTCAAACATGGTGGTGGCAGCATCATGGTTTGGGCCTGCTTTTCTTCAGCAGGGACAGGGAAGATGGTTAAAATTGATGGGAAGATGGATGGAGCCAAATACAGGACCATTCTGGAAGAAAACCTGATGGAGTCTGCAAAAGACCTGAGACTGGGACGGAGATTTGTCTTCCAACAAGACAATGATCCAAAACATAAAGCAAAATCTACAATGGAATGGTTCACAAATAAACATATCCAGGTGTTAGAATGGCCAAGTCAAAGTCCAGATCTGAATCCAATCGAGAATCTGTGGAAAGAACTGAAAACTGCTGTTCACAAACGCTCTCCATCCAACCTCACTGAGCTCGAGCTGTTTTGCAAGGAGGAATGGGCAAAAATTTCAGTCTCTCGATGTGCAAAACTGATAGAGACATACCCCAAGCGACTTACAGCTGTAATCGCAGCAAAAGGTGGCGCTACAAAGTATTAACTTAAGGGGGCTGAATAATTTTGCACGCCCAATTTTTCAATTTTTTATTTGTTAAAGTTTGAAATATCCAAAAAATTTCGTTCCACTTCATGATTGTGTCCCACTTGTTATTGATTCTTCACAAAAAATTACAGTTTTTTATCTTTATGTTTGAAGCCTGAAATGTGGCAAAAGGTTGCAAAGTTCAAGGGGGCCGAATACTTTCGCAAGGCACTGTATATGATTGATGCCTGCAGCTACAGGCATCATTCAGATATATTCTTTTTCAGCCAGCAATTCATAGCAGCTGTTCAGCCACTTGATTGTTTTTACAGGCAGCAGGAGGGGACATCACCCCCCCCCTCTCATGCTGCCCTTCCATGCTTCTTTCAGCTCGCCTATTGGCGAGCCATTGAATGAATTGGCCAGCAGCGACTGTTTACCATAGAGCTGACTGAGGACCAGATGATCCCCAGTCATCTCTATGATCTGCAAAAGTCGGGTGCGAAATTATGATGTGACTTCCGGCCTCGACAGTTGTAAACGCTGCCGTTGCCTTGGCTGTGAAGCCAAGATCATTTTTGTTTTTGGGATTTTAGGCTTTCCAGCCTAGAGGTGAGATCTGGGAACTTATAAACCCCAGATCTCCATGTAAAGAGGACCTGTCATGCCCTATTCCTATTACAAGGGATGTTTACATTTCTTGTAATAGGAATAAAAGTGATCAAAGAAAAAATGTGAAGGGAAAATGTCAAAATATAAAAAAAAGTAAAATAAACAATAACATTTTTTTTTTTAAAGCATCCTCGCCCGCCCCTGCGTGTTCACATGCAGAAGTGAACGCATACGTAGGTTGTGCCCGTATATAAATATATAAACGGCGTTAAAACCACACATGTGAGGTATCACCGCGAACATTAGAGTGAGAGCAATAATTCTAGCCCAAGACTTACTCTAAAACTCTAAACAGGTAACCTGTAAAACATTTAAAGCATCGCCTATGGAGATTTTTATGTACCGAAGTTTGGCACCATTCCACGAGTGTGCACAAATTTGAAGCGTAACATATTGGGTATCTATTCACTCGGCATAACATTGTCTTTCACGTTATGCAAAAAAAATCGGGCTGACTTTTTTTTTTTTTTTTCATTAAACAGCTTTTTTTCAAAGATAACATGTTTGAAACATTGCTGTGCAAATATCGTGAAAGTTGCAATGACCACCATTTTCCTCCCTTGGGTCTCTGCTAAAAAAAACATATAAAATGTTTAGGGGTTCTGAGTAATTTTCTAACAAACAATTATGATTTTTACATGTAGGAGAGAATGTCAGAATGGACCTGGGTGGCAAGTGGTTCAAGATTTACCACTGTTCAGGGGCTCTGGGCTTCAGCAAAATAGCCTCCATTAAGAAGAAACAGAAATAATGCTGGAGATAATTTACAGCATACACTAATTTTGATAGCAAAGTTATTAATGTAGAATGTATGTTCCTTGCTACAGAACATTATTTTTTTTATTCGAGTTGTTATGGGTAAAGTTCCACTTTAAACTTTCATTTGGTACTTGACAGCAGACACATACCCCTTTGACGAGCTAAGCTGCAGGCAAACTTCAAACCATGTGCAACACCCCTATACAGCTTTGCTCGGTATTATAGCTTAAAGCAGAACTAAAGCCACAGATATTTACCTTTTGCTCCGATTATTTGATGTTCATTAGATCCCACAGCTTCTTTGGCTATCTTCTTTAGGTTAAATCAGATAGATTTCAACCATATTAAAGTGACAAAACTCCTTTTTTGCACAGAGCAGCCCAGATCCTCTTCTTCTTGGGTCCCCTACCGGTGCTCCTCTTTGGCAAGTTCCCCTATGGAAACATGAAAAGCCACTTTCTATGACACAGAGCAGGCCGCTCAGCCCTCCCAGCTCCCTTGGCATAGCATTTGATTGACAGTTGCAAGAGCCAATGGCATCAGTCTATCCAGAGAGGGAGACAGTGGTGAGAGCTGCTGCTCTCGTGCACATTGCTGGATCGGATCGGGCACAGTTAAGAAAAAGGGGGGCTTGGTGAAATTCTCCAGCACAGAAGAGTTTTCACCTTGGGTGAAAAACCTCTTAAAAACAAAAGGCATGGAAAATCCTACAGTTGGTTTTCTAAATTAGTCAAATCCTGAGTAGAGGAGACCACTGCTTCCATATAGAGTCCTCCAGAGCATGCTGGCAGAGGATAGGGTTCTCAACTAATAAAAAAAAAACATCTCAGTACAGCGTTTTTTTTTTTTTTTTTTTTAACTGATCTAAAATGCAACCCATTGTTTTCAATGTGCCTGTACACACAGGTGTGTAAACAAGTGCTGCGTATTGTTGAGTAAAAGAAAATACATTGAAAAATCTATTTTCCTGGTCAGTATTTTGTGCAGGTATATGCAAATGCATGTGAATATGCAGGAATACGTGCATATGAGTATAAGTATTTATTACGTCCAGAAATGCTGATGCTCAAAAATTAGTACCGTGTGCAAGAGGCCTTAGGTGATTTAAACTTAAAGTTCAGTTGGCTTTATTGTAGAGTTTCTGCATGTTTGTTCTATGTCTGTGGCACAGCAGTTTTAAAACAAGACATTAATTTTTAACTTTTAAATTTAGTTTATAATAATGGCAGTGCTCAAAGAAGGCAAATTTCTCAGACTATTGATACTAAAGAGGGCGTCTACAACTAAGTTCTTAGACATCTCCATTGCACTGGTCCATCTCCTGTTCTGAGATTTCTTTAAGAAAACAGTTGGAATAGCATCCAACTCAAGTGTTCCATGTTTTCTGTATTGAAGGCTGGATATACTATATTTGTCATCAATGTTAAACACTCTACAGGGTAAAGTATTTAAAAACACAATCTAATTTCCTAGAGAGGGAAAATGGGGCTTGAATTTTGGGCCTAATAAATCAATAATATCAGACAGAACTGTAGGGAAACAGGTAAGATGTACTGTGTTCTAGTAAGGCTGTCCACAAGGTTTAGGAGTGTTTCTATGGAAATGTTTTTATTTTATTTATTTCTAGCAATGGCAGCGATCAGCGGGACTGCAATATTCTGACACCTAACTGACACTTCTGACACTTTTTTGGGAACCAGTGACACTAATACAGTGATCAGTGCTAGAAATATGTCACTAATGACACTGGCTAGGTTGGGGTTAACATTAGGGGCGATCATAGGGTTAACTGTGTGCCTAGCTGGTGTTTCAATATAGTGGGGGAGGTGCTTTTACAAGTGGAAGGCATGGATCTGTGTTTCTGCTTTACAGGAACACAGGATGCATGCCATCTGTTCTGACAGAGCTGCAATCTGCCTTGTTTACATAGGCAGATCGCCGATCTGCCTGTATACAGAATGATCAGCGGGTGCCAGGGGACATCAGGTCCACAGGACCCACATATCAGCTCCTGCTGTGCAGAGTCACGGCTGCAGTGAGCCGTCCACGGCACAAACTTGCGCCCGATACTCAGAAGTGCAGGATCACATATACAGTAACTTACAGAAGTGAGTAAACCCCTCACATTTTTATAAATATTTTATTATATCTTTTCTTGTGACAACACTGAAGAAATTACACTTTGCTACAATGTAAAGTAGTGGGTGTGCAGCTTGTATAACAAGGTAAATTTGCTGTCACCTCAAAATAACTCAACACATTAGTGTTTAAACCGCTGGCCACAAAACTGAGTACACCCCTAAGTGAAAGTGTCCAAATTGGTCCCAATTAGCCATTTTCCTTCCTCGGTGTCATATGACTCGTAAGTGTTCCAAGGTCTCAGGTGTGAATGGTGAGCAGGTGTGCTAAATTTAGTGTTATTGCTCTCACTCTCTCATACTGGTCACTGAAAGTTCGACATGGCACCTCATGGCAAAGAACTCTGAGGATCTGAAAAAAAAGAAATTGTTACGCTGAGCGCTCCGGGCCCCCTGCTGGCCTCGGAGCGCTCACAGCGTATGCCTCCAGGCAGCACTCCAGCGTCTCGGCGTGTGCGTCCCCGCTCTCTAGGGCGCGCACGCGCCGGGACTCTTAGATTCAAAGGGCCAGTTCACCAGTGATTGGTGCCTGGCCTAAAGTGGTTATTAAGGGTTAAGGTTTGTGAGAGGTAGTGCTGACTTAATTAGGCTTCACCTGTGCACTACCCATAAATACCTTCTCCTCCCACAGCTTCCTGCCGGATCTTTGTGCCATGTGTCTTTGAGAAAGCATTCCCTGCTGTGTTTGTTTGCTTTGCCTGTTGCCGAACCCGTTGCTACCGACTACTCGCCTTTGAACCTTTGCCGCCAGCCCTGACCTCTGCTACGTCCGACTACGCTCTTGCCTACTCCCTGTGTACCACGCCATATCAGCTGCCAGAGGGGTCGAGTTGTTACTAGGGGACACGACCTGGTAGTTACCGCCGCAGCAAATCCATCCCGCCTTGCGGCGGGCTCTGGTGAAGACCAGTAACTGCTTAGAACCGGTCCTCTAGTACAACCCGTGCCATCGCCTCTCTGGTCCAGAGGATCCACTACCAGTCCTGCCGGTTCCTGACAGTAAGATCCGGCCATGGATCCCGCTGATGTTCCCATGCCAAGCCTAGCGGACCTCACCACCATTGTGGCCCAGCAGGGTCAACAGCTGGCCCAGTTGACCGCTATGTTGCAGCAGCTCCTGCCTTCTCAGCAACAGCCAGCACCTCCGCCTGCAGTTGCCACCGGTTCCAGAATCCGTTTGTCCCTACCAGACAAATATGACGGAGATCCAAAGCAGTGCCGTGGGTTCCTGTCGCAGTGCTCTCTCCACCTCGAGCTACTGTCCGACCAGTTTCCTTCTGAGCGAGCCAAGGTAGCCTTTATTCTCAGTTTACTGTCCGGGAAGGCCCTGGCCTGGGCTACACCACTATGAGACCGCGCAGATCCTGCCACCGCTTCCGTCCAGAGCTTCTGCCTAGAGTTCCGGAATGTTTTTGAGGAGCCTGCCCGGGTTACCTCCGCAGAGACTGCCTTACTAAACTTGACCCAAGGATATTCTTCCGTGGGTGACTATGCCATTCAGTTCCGCACCCTGGCCTCTGAGCTGAACTGGAACAATGAAGCCCTTTGCGCCACCTTCAAGAAGGGACTTAACAGTGAGATAAAGGATGTCCTGGCTGCACGTGAGCTTCCTTCCACTCTTAGTGACCTCATCTTGCTGGCCACTAGGATAGACAAGCGTTTCGCCGAAAGACAAGAGGAACTCCTCCTTGAAAAGGAAAAAGCTCTTCCTAGACGTTACCCTCGTCTGGCTCCCGTTTTTCTGTGTCCACCTCAACCCGCTACTGGGCCTCCCGCCATTGAGGCCATGCAGGTGGATCAGTCACGCCTGACTCCGCAAGAACGAAGCCGCCGCAGAGACGAGAACCTGTGTCTGTACTGTGCCAGTACCGAGCACTTCCTTAGAGATTGTCCTCTCCGTCCACCGCGTTCGGGAAACGCTCGCACCTAGTAAACGTGGGAGAGGCGTTGCTAGGTGTGGATTCTTCCTCTCCACGTCTCATCATACCTGTGCAGTTGATCATCTCTTCCAAGTCCTCTTTCTCCGCAACCGCCTTCTTGGATTCTGGTTCAGCTGGCAACTTCATCCACGCCTCCTTGGTTGACAAGTACTGTATTCCAGTAATCCGTCTACCCAAGCCGTTTTTCATCTCTACTGTTAACGGTGAGAGACTCTCTGCCACCGTGCAGTTCCGTACCCAGCCTCTGCAGATGGACATCGGAATATTTCATACCGAGACTTTAGAGTTCTTTGTCCTTCCCTTCTGTTCCTCCGAACTCCTCCTGGGTCTGCCGTGGCTTCAACGTCATAGTCCTGTCCTGAATTGGTCCACCGGTGAGATCCTGCGTTGGGGTTCCTCCTGTTCTGACCACTGTCTCAAGCCTGCTCTGGTCAAACAGGACCCGCAAGTTTCTCCGCCTCCTGGGCTGCCCAAACCATACCATTCCTTTGCGGATGTCTTCTGCAAGAAACAAGCTGAGGTTCTTCCTCCTCACCGACCCTATGATTGCCCAATCGACCTGATACCTGGTTCTACTCCACCTCGGGGCAGAATTTATCCTCTCTCACCTCCTGAGACTCTTGCCATGTCTGACTATATACGTGAGAACATACAGAGAGGATTCATAAGAAAATCTTCTTCTCCTGCTGGGGCCGGTATTTTTCTTCGTGACAAAAAAAGACGGCTCCCTCCGCCCCTGCATTGACTACAGAGGTCTTAATAAAATTACCATCAAGAACCGTTACCCTCTGCCTTTAATCTCTGAGTTATTTGATCGTCTCCGAGGGGCAAAGATCTTCACTAAATTGGACCTTCGGGGGGCCTATAATCTGATCCGTATCCGTGAGGGAGACGAATGGAAGACCGCCTTTAACACAAGGGACGGCCATTTTGAGTATTTGGTGATGCCCTTCGGCCTCTGCAACGCACCTGCTGTCTTCCAGGAATTTGTCAATGATATTTTCAGGGACTTACTTTACACCTGCGTGGTCGTATACCTGGATGATATCCTCATCTTCTCCTCCAATTTGGACCAACACCGGGCCCATGTGCGACAAGTCCTTACTCGTCTTAGGAGGAATCGCCTGTACGCTAAACTTGAAAAATGTCTTTTTGAACGGACCTCCCTGCCTTTCCTGGGATACATTATCTCAGCCCAAGGACTTCAAATGGACCCAGCCAAGCTCTCTGCGGTTCTGGATTGGCCACGCCCCTCTGGTCTCCGAGCCATACAAAGATTTCTGGGCTTTGCGAACTACTACAGGCAATTCATCCCTCACTATTCCACTCTGGTAGCTCCTATCGTGGCTCTCACAAGAAAAGGAGCTAACCCCAAATCCTGGCCTTCCCAAGCCGAGGAAGCCTTCCAGTCCCTGAAATCCGCCTTTGCCTCTGCACCCGTTCTCTCTAGACCAGATTCCACCAAGCCTTTCTCTCTTGAAGTGGATGCCTCCTCGGTGGGAGCCGGAGCTGTCCTCACCCAGAAGTCCTCCAGGGGCAAGACTTCAACTTGTGGCTTCTTTTCTAAGACATTCTCTCCCGCAGAGAGAAATTACTCCATTGGGGACAGAGAACTGCTGGCTATTAAGTTGGCACTGGAGGAATGGAGACATTTACTCGAGGGCGCCACACATCCTGTGTACATCTTCACGGACCACAAGAACCTGGCTTATCTCCAGTCTGCTCAGAGATTAAATCCCCGTCAGGCCCGTTGGTCTCTGTTCTTCGCCCGCTTTAATTTTGAGATCCATTTCCGTCCGGCTTGTAAGAACATTAGGGCAGATGCTCTGTCTCGCTCCTCTGATGTGGTGGGCGACGAGTTAACACCTCAATATATTATCCCTCCAGAACGCCTTATTACAGTCGCTCCCGTGGACCTGCGCCTTTTTCCTCCTGGCAAATCCTACGTACCTCCACGTCAGCAGTTGCGAATTCTCAAGTGGGGCCACGCCTCCCATTTTGCCGGTCATCCAGGGGTGCTAAAATCTCTCCAACTAATCTCCCAAAGGTACTGGTGGCCTTCTCTGGAGAAAGATGTCTCGGACTTCGTCCAGGCCTGTATGATTTGCGCCCGGGATAAATCTCCTCGCCAGAAACCAACGGGTCTCCTCTTGCCTTTACCTGT